>NC_140958.1:71512675-72925175 GCF_014529385.1 Adiantum capillus-veneris | reverse complement strand
ATGGATTCACCATGGAGCTGCCCCCTTTCCAGTACTCTCTTCAGGCACCCTCGATGTCTCTTACAAAGGTGGAGATTACTAGACTCATTCGTCAAGACCTAGGACCTGATCCAGCTGGATACCAGGAGGACATGGATAGAGCCGCCACATGAGTTGGGCACAAAGATGGCTTTCTATAGAGAGCATCTTCTCCACCTCACAGGAGATGGGTTTGTGATTCAACCCGTCTACATAAACACACATATGTCTCATGGTTTGTGGTGTGTCATTGGTCAGATACGCACATCCTCACATCAGCAGGAGATTGAGACGGTAGATTCAGAGGGATACCAGCACACAACAAGATATGCCGCTTATGCCAACTAGAGTCAGAGACACAGCTACATTACATATGTCATTGCACAGTGTACTATGAGATATGGGGGCGTTTTCACTGCTTATTTAGAGAGGGTTTCAGTCCTTTCTCTAGGGTCATGAGTTATGAGGATCAGAGATGTCTTGGGTAATATTTACTTGAGTTACACAAATATAGTAAAACACTTTACTGGGGAGAGCTAGAAAGAGACAGTCCCAAAGACAGATCAAAAATTTCTTTTCACTAGATATGAGACAGTCAGAGGAGCAGCCATCACTGCGGAGCTCGGCCCACACTCATTTGACCACTACCGGCACTCTCATTGACCGAGCACTAGAGCTACGCAGATCCGGACAGCCACCATTGAGGAGAGGGGCTTGTAACAGACTTGACACTCCAAGTCAAGAATCAACCTCGACAGCACCAAATAACCACTTCAAAACAATTCACAGATCACAATAGATTAGCACTGGCCTGGCGGAGTTCCGTGCCTAGAGATATTGGCCCCAAAGACTGGCGCCCCTTTCGGTATTTCTTTTTATATTAATCAATCATCAAAGTACAAGAGAGTGGTTAGGGTTTCACTCTCAGACTCTGCGTCCAGATGCTTTGAGAAGTGAAGCCCTCACCACTTATTTAAAAATACAAGGGATGCCCAAAAGCTTTTAAAATAAAAAGCATCAGTTCTCTCTCTCTTAGAGAGTCTTCTCTTTTTTTTATATAAAAAAAGCAAAATTCGCGTCGCTCATCATTTTCAAAAAAAAAAAAAGATTTTTTTTGGTTTTTTTTTTCAGCCTCCGCGATTTCCGGAAATTAGGGTTTCTGGTAGAAATTCGGGTTTGCAAGAATTTTAGGGTTTCTTGCAAAAATTAGGGTTTCTGCTGTCCGCCACGTCATCACTTTGTGACATACCCCCCTCTTGAAAGCATTGTAATCGATTGAGATTACGCCTGCAAAACCGACAAAAGCCATAAACCGTCTTAGCAGACACTGACTGTTAGTACCTACGTACTAGGAACACACATCTAGCACATGTACAAAATCGACAGTCACATCACACGACATCACAGGACATCACCAGACATCACAGGACATCACATGACATTCAACTTTCATTCGGATCTTAGACCATGATTTATCGGCAATGTAGCTAGCAATCACATCTAGGTCCAATCGGGACCTCATCGATGTCCGATTGACTAACCCCTATTACAGCCATGTCTATTCGAGATCAATCAGACCAAAATGCTGCACTCATTTCGGCTTTCAGTTCTTGCACTCACAAGAAGTCAAGAACAAATCAGTATCATTATCAGGAATTCCATTTCATAAAGTCATCCAGCAGAATACTGTCAGCTCTCAGTATCCCTGAAGCTCAAAGAGACATCAGTGACTTTAGTATCAAAATCAAGGCATCTGTTGACAAAGGAGTGGAGTGACTCCCCTCTTGTGCATCCCACTGCACTAGATCTCCGGCCAAGCTGAATTCTGGGTTCCATTTGGAGTAGACTATGCTAAACCAAAACATCGAGGTAAAGTTTCACAATCCGAGGAGTATCTGCTAGGTCCTCCTCCTCCATCCACTTCGCATCAAATGCACGAAAGTTCTTGAACGAAACCAAGAACCGCCTTCGGACTTTACCTTTCTTCATATCGTTATGTGCCAAAATCTGTTCAGGAACAAGCATCTCCTCCTTTTCTTCCACTTCGGGTTGCTCATCAGGCTCCCCATCATCAGGCACATCACCCTTAACAGGGTTCAAGAGACTCACACGCAATGCATTATGAATCCTCCAAGTATCTGGCAGTTTCAATCGGAAGGAGACATCATTTATCTTTTCAGTAATCTGGAAAGGTCCGTAGTATCATATACTAAGCTTTGAAAAAAGCCTCTCCTTTCCCTTTTTCTTTCTTAGGCATGCCTTCTCAAAAGTAAGAGCACCCAATCATCCTCCTCCAATTTCAAGTCGCGATGATGGCGATCCGCTGCCTTTTTCTGTCGTTCTTGAGACTCCTGCAAAGTCTCGCGAACCTTGGCAAAAGCCGTATCCGAATCTCGTGAATATTCATCCGCTTCCAATATCTAATCTTTCGTGCTCAGGAAGGATGGAACCTTCGCAGCACTTTCAACAATCTCACATGGCGTCTTCCCCGTCGAAGAGTGTATCGTGTTATTGTAGGCAAATTCCACCAAAGGTAAGTTCTTTTCCCATTGAGTCTTCTGATCCGAGATACAAGACTTCAATAAATCTAAAATCACTGAATTGGCAACTCAAATTGCCCGTCAGTCTGCAAGTGGAACGATGACGAGAACTGCAACTGCGTGCCAATGTTCTCCCAAATTGCCTTCCAAAACAAACTCATAAATCTGGGGTCTCTGTCGGAGACAATCGTCTCAGGCGTGCCATGTAATCGGAAAATCATCGTGATCATTCTGTGTTCTCGGGAGATCAAAAATGAAATCCATTTCAATACTTTTCCAGGGGCGGGTGGTTATGGGTAAAAGGGTGTAACAATCCTTGTGTCTTATGCCTGTCAAACTTGACCTTCTGGCATACTGTGCACAACTCTTCCATGTCCTTTTTGAGTCACGGCCAAAAGAAGTATCTCTCTACCCCTTTCATGGTGGTAGCAATGCCGCGGTGACCCGTAAAAAGGTGGACAATGGCATTCAGTCATAACCTTATCCCTCAACCGCTGTGTAATGCACAACATAGTCTTTTTCATCAAGTAGCCTTCCCGAAGGGAGTATCCAGCTAATGTCTCCCCATCCCGTATCCATGTGAAATTATCTGCAAAATCTGTATCTGTGGCATATTGATCGACCATATCCTCGAATGATGTATCGCGGAAACAGCCAGAACCAACGGTTTCCGAGACAAAGCATCTGCCACCACATTCTTTTGTCCCTCCACATGGACAATCTGGAAGTGGAACTGTGACAAGATGTTCGCCCACCGCATCTACTTTTCCGAAAGCTGCTTCTGTGACAAGAAGTAGCGCAAACTCTGATGGCCTGTAAAGACAGTAAAATCCGCTCCGAGTAGGTAATGCTGCCACTGAGTAAGAGCATGGATAACCGCCAAAAGCTCTTTCTCATAAATCTGTGCTGTCATCTCCAGCCTAGAGAACAAACGGCTCTCGTAAGCTATGACATGGCCTTCTTGCATCAAGACCGCACCCAGACTACGACCACAAGCATCACAAAATACTTCAAATGACTTCTGCAAGTCCGGCAAAGTCAAATCTGGTCCTGTGGTCAATTTCTCTTTCAATGTCCGAAAGGCAGTCACCTCTGTGGGTCCCCACGAAAAAAGTACTCCTTTCTGTGCCAAGGTATGCAAAAGGGAAGCAACCTCTGCAAACTTTCGTATGAACCGCCTGTAGTACGAACACAGTCCCAAGAAGCTTCTAACTTCATGGACATTCCTCAAATCGGGCCAATCATGGATAGTCTCTATCTTGGCCGGGTCCATTTTCACTCCTGCTGCTGCTGACACAATGTGTCCCAAAAAGTGTATCTCTGGTAGGAAAAATTCACTTTTCTTTGCATTAATCACTAACGTGTGATCTCGTAATGCCTGAAAGACTTGAAGCAGATGATCTCTGTGTTCTGCCTCATTCTTGGAGAAAACAATGATGTTGTCAAAGAAAGTGCCAACAAATAGCTTGTACTCTCAAAAAATCATGTCCATCATCCGGTTAAATGTCACAAGAGCATTGGTTAAGCCAAAAGGCATCACCAAAAACTCAAATAACCCAAAAGTCGTCCGAAAAGCTGTCTTGTAGACATCTTCTGGCGTTATCCTGATCTGATGATATCCACTCTTCAAGTCAATCCTGCTAAAGCACGAGGATCCCTGTAACCTGTCAAGTATATCATCGACCCTAGGAATTGGAAATTTGTTCTTGATGGTGATTTTGTTGAGAGCGCTATAATCGATGCACATTCTCCAAGATCCGTCTTTCTTCAAAACCAACAACACTGGAGAGCAATACGGTGAAGTACTAGGCTAGACAAGACCCTTTTCCAAGAGGTCTTTCACTGGGTTCAGAATCTTTTCATTCTGTACTCGGCTCACACGATAAGATGGCCGATTCGGTGGCGTGCTTCCAGGTATCAGATCAATGGTTTGATCTTCAGGCCCTTTGAAAAGCAAACGGCATGAGTGTGGAGAAAAATCTTGGCGTTCTTTTGATCAGGTCAAAACATATTCAACCTTTATCCAGCGTTCAGTTCTCTCCCAAAAGAGTGAGTAAGAAACTGAAGTTCATCAAGTACAATCTCTAAGCCCTTCATTTATCAAAGTCGCTTTCTCGGCCCAGTAGTCAACCATGGCGTAGTTCTTGTGGTACCAAGGGATCCTAAGTAGAACGTCACTCGCGTGCCTTGAACACCCCTGTCATTGCAAACAAAGTTTGCCAATGCTCGGTGTAATGGCAACATCCCATCCGGGTGCCAGTCGAACTACCTCCGCCTGTGGCGTCAGTCTGTCGGGCGTAATTCCAAATCGAGCAGCTAATTCCAAGTGAAAAGAAGTTGGCCTTGGCTCCTTCAAAAGAGCTTCCTGATCCTTCACTTTGCCCCAAAAGCGGCAAAGTTTGTACTTCCATTCATTAGATTCAGTGCAGGTTCCACGCCATATGATACCAGTTCTGCTTTTCTATCTGCCTTTTCTGCCACGTTCCTCAGCTGCTCTCAAACTCTCAGGCCTGTCGTCGTCTTTATCATTCTGTTCTTTCTGTGCCTTATTAGGGCACTTCGCGGAGATATGTCCATGTTCCCCGCATCCAAAGCACTTCCCCTCTCTGATGAAGCGAGCTCTCTCCTCAGGAGTAAGCTTGGGTCGTGCATCCTTCTTCTCTGGGTTGCTCTTTTTTCATTCCCAGAAGTTTGTTCGGCTCGTTGTGTCATGGCCTCATCTGTGGGGTAGGTCAGACTGCCAGAGTGAATGGCAAAGCCCCGCTTCGCATGACTCGTCAACTCCTAAATAGAAGCTGACTTCTATTCCAAGCAGTGATCTCGGATCTCTGTAGGTAGACCCAAGGTAAACCGCTCAATCTGTTCTCTGAACGAGATCTTCTTGAATGAAGAGGCGGGTAGAAAAGAGCTCCAGAATCCTTCACAGTAAGTATTTACTGTATCGCTCTTGGTCATCCGAAGATGGTTCCAAGCAGCTCGTATATCTCGTTCATATTCTTGCGTCAACCAAGAAGAAATAAAAAGCTTCTTAAATTTCAGCCATTTAACTGGCGCACTCTTGTTAAAAGAAGCGTGGACCACCAAGTACGAGCATTCCCCTTAAGGTAAGAGGCAACTCTCCGAATCTTGGAGTGCTCTGAATAGCGTCCTCCCACGAAAGCGATGTCAAACTGCTGTATAAAAGACAAAGCCTTCGAAGCATCTGAGTATCCTGAAAAGTATCAAACTTGATCGAGTGGCCACCTTCCTTAAACTCTCGGACTTTCTTGCTTTCATCTTCGAGAAAGTCATACTGGTTGGCTTTGTAAAAATTCTTCTTATTCGCATAAAAGTTTCCATGATCACAATCTGAGTTGTCTGTAGACGAGTCCTCAGTAGAACTGTCAATCTCTGGGCGAGATGTAGCCTTCTTTGCCTTTTTCTTGCCCTTTCCGAAGCTTTGTTTCTTGCTTCGCTTTTTACCTTTTCTGTCTTCTTCGCTCGAATCCGAGGAGCTAGAAGAACTGTCAGAAGAAGAAGAAGAACTGGGTACTCCTTCAAATGGAACGCGCTTCTTCTGTTTCTTTGCTTTGTCAAATGTCGACCGACGACCCAAATATCCCGGGAAGTCAGTGCCTTTCTTCTGCTTTTTGTCTTTCTTTTGCACGTCGAAAAGCTGAGCAATCCGTGCATCAACCACGTTCTCCAGTTCCTTCTCCGTATATTTCTTGGAGGCAGATGGTTTCTTGAGAGCGGGTTTCGGGAGTGGTGTTGTGGTTCTCTGCCACTCCGTCTGTACCTCTTCCAAAGAGGTCTGGTTCTTATATTTTGCCATCTTTGGGTCCTTGGCAAAATTGAGCATTATCTTTGTTGCATCGCCAATCAATTGACGACGCTCCATCTCTCTTTGCTCCGCCTGAGTAGGCCGAGGCGGGCCATACTCTCTGTCTAAATCTTCGTTGTGATCCCAGCCCGCATCTCCAGATGCAGAGGGAGTCGACTGATCATTGCCTGAAGCCATAGGTGCCGCAGAAAAAAATTCGGGGATCGGATTTCCCGTAGAAGAGAAATCGGTTGTGCTCTGATACCACTGTAACAGACTTGGACACTCCAAGTCAAGAATCAACCTTGACAGCACCAAATAACCACTTCAAAACAATTCACAGATCACAATAGATTTGCACTAGCCCAGCGGAGTTCCGTGCCTAGAGATATTGGCCCCAAAGACTGGCGCCCCTTTCGGTATTTCTTTTTATATTAATCAATCATCAAAGTACAAGAGAGTGGTTAGGGTTTCACTCTCAGACTCTGCGTCCAGATGCTCTGAGAAGTGAAGCCCTCACCACTTACTTAAAGATACAAGGGATGCCCAAAAGCAAAGCCCCAAAAGCTTTTAAAATAAAAAAAGCATCAATTCTCTCTCTCTTAGAGAGTCTTCTCTTTTTTTTATATAAAAAAAGCAACATTCACGTCGCTCATCATTTTCAAAAAAAAAAAGATTTTTTTTTGTTTTTTTTTTCAGCCTCCGCGATT
This sequence comes from Adiantum capillus-veneris, assembly GCF_014529385.1. NCBI lineage: Eukaryota > Viridiplantae > Streptophyta > Polypodiopsida > Polypodiales > Pteridaceae > Adiantum > Adiantum capillus-veneris. The sequence goes on along the minus strand of NC_140958.1, from coordinate 72,918,105 downwards.
TTCGGAAATTAGGGTTTTTGGCAGAAATTAGGGTTTGCAGGAATTTTAGGGTTTCTGGCAGAAATTAGGGTTTCTGCTGTCCGCCACGTCATCACTTTGTGACAGGGCTACACAACATCGATAGAGACTACAACTGAGGATTCGAGCCATACTCTCTTGACATCCAGAGTGCAGATGAGGATGGCTTCTAGTAGTAGTATCTTTGTTCTAGTTCTTTTGTACCCAGACATGGTATCAAATTCACTATCTTGTAACATATTGGTCTCATACGTCATTTTGGCCTTTTGAAGACGTTAATATAAGATTTCATTTCATTTCTCTTCTCTCAACATAGGATGGAGCTAGCTAGCTTAATGCTAAGGTGTAGGTGTGAACAGATATCCCCCCCACCCCAACATATAGACATGCACATATCCCTAGTACTAGAGCTCCATCCTCTGTTAATATAGCATTTCATTTCATTTCATTTCTCTCAACATAGGATGGAGCTAGCTAGCTTAATGCATCTGCATGGTTGTACTACCCTGAGCATATAGACATGCACATATCCCTAGTACTAGAGCTCCATCCCCCCCCCCCCCCAAAATAGATCCCATCATACACCAAGATTTTCTCTTTATTTTGTACCAGTTTGGATTGTTTTGTCTGTTTCCAATACCCAAGATTGATTATATACTTGACACGCTATAAGGTGTTGCGTGTTTCAACAGAATCGACTTGAAAAATGGCTATCACCAAATCAGAATCACTCTTGGAGATGCATACAAGACCGCGTTCAAGACGTCCTTTGGATTGTATAAATATTTAGTGATGCCTTTTGGTCTCACAAATGAGCGCTCCTACAACGTTCAACAAGATGATGGACATGATTTTTAGAGAGTACATGTCATTTGTGGGCACCATTCTCAACGACATCATCGTGTTGTCCAAGAGTCAAGTAGATCATCAACACCGTCTCTTACAAGTTTTCAAGTTTTCAAGGTACTGCGGCAGCACAGATTGGTGGTCAACGGGCAAAAGAGTGAGTTTTTTCTACCAAAGATACACCTTTTGGGACACATCGTCTCAGCAAAGAGTGTATAGATGTGCCTCGCCAAGATAGAAACCATGCGCAATTGGCCAGATTTAAACAATGTACCTGAAGTTCAAAGCTTTTTGGGCTTATGCTCTTACTTTAGGTGGTTCATTAGAAAGTTTGCGAAGATTGCTTCTCCATTGACATACTGCAACATTTCAGTCTTGAGATTCTATAGACAAGATCCCAATAAGAATTAGTTAATCCGACATCAGTGAGGTCCGGTGTGGATCTAGATGCGATTGCTTAATACGTTGCCAAGAATCATGGTCTTAGATCTGGATGGATTTTATTTGATTTGATTTGAATATGATGTGAATGTGCACTAACTTTCATCTTTGTGCGAGTGCTAGATTTGTGTCGCCTGGTGCGTCAGTGCTTGAAGTCAATGTCTGCTGAACTGCTTTATGGCTTCTGCCTGTTTTTGCAGGCGTAAGTGAGAGTAATTACAATTCTTTCAAGAGGGGGGTTATGTCACAAAATGATGACGTGGCATGTCCATACCTATAGTTATAAGTTGGAACATAAGTTGTTCCAACTTTTAGGGTCCCGTTCGATGGGCCCCTGGGGGACACTAGATGATTATATGAGAGAGAGAGAGAGAGAGAGAGAGAGAGAGAGAGAGAGAGAGAGAGAGAGAGAGATATCGCGAAAGTATGGACGCTCCGCAATTCACGCCGGCTATCGTACGGAAATTCCGCAACTTGGGCTAGTGCCAACTTTTGGAGACTTGAAGCTTTTGAGTTTAAGCTTTTCATGTACTGCTTTTGGGAGGCCTTAGAGCCTTTAAATAGAAACTGAGAGGGCCTTCTGTCTCAATCTTGTTGACGAGCAGCTGAGAAGAGAGGACCCCCACACTCTGTAAATTTGCTCAATCATTAATATAAAAAGGAATACCGAAAGGGGCGCCAGTCTTTGGGGCCAATATCTGTGGGCACGGAACTACGTTGGGCCGTGTCGACTCAAGTAAATTGTGATTAAGGTTGTGAAGTGTTTTTAAGTGATTCTTCTGTGAGTCGTACCAGATTTTTGACTTGGGATGTCCAAGTCTGTTAAAGCTACTTACTTTCACCGTGAGCTACTCTGAGCTGAGTTGTAGTCAGAGCGCAAGGAATCAGGATGCATGCAGAGAGCGAGTGTGGGCACAAATGCCTTGCCTCGTCACTGAGGAGATGCGACAGATGCTTGAGAGCCCTCTTCTAAAGGAGCTGCAAGAGGCTCTCAGGGCACTCCCTCGTGGTAGTTGCCTACTCCTAGATTCTTTTTGGAGTACTAGGAGCTGCTTGGACAGGACCTATGTAGTGCATACCAGCACATTTTGCGCATTGGGGAGATGCCTGATAGCATAAGCAAGGGTTTGATTTACCTCATCCCCAAGGAGAGAGGATCCCCAGATAAGATTCGGCAATGGCGGCCCATCACCATTCTCAACTCAGCCTACAAAGTTCTTGCGAAGGCTTTGAGTTTGAGAATTCAGCCACTACTTGAGAGCATCATACATGAGACTCAAACGGGCATTGTCAAGGAGAGTAATATCCTTGACAAAATCTTCAATTTCTGGGAGGCGACTGCCCTTGCCCGCTTGCGAGGAGAGGATCTTGTGGTGCTCCTTCTCAACTTTGAAAAGGCCTACGACCGAGTTGACTGGGACTTCCTTGAGGGCACTATGCGCAGGATGGGTTTTTTAGATGCATGGATCAAAGGGGCGTCTGCTCTTCACAGATGAGTTCATAGTCAGATGTTGCTAGCAAGAGGTCGAGGGGAACGCTTCATGCTTACACACTTAGGGCTGCCCTCTTGCCCCCTTCCTGTTTCTTTTCTACGCAGAGGCAATGAGCAAATTTCTGGCCCCACAAAAGGTTGGTTTGTCTAGCCTACAATTACCCATTCCAAGAGAGGAGCTTTTGGATGCCGAGTTTGCTGATGACTCAAGCATGTTTTTGGAGGGCTGTGAGGCCAATTTGCACAGGTGTGAGCAAGCACTGAAGGTGTTCTATTGTTTGTCGTGAGCATTGATCAACTAGCGAAAGACAGTGGCTTTTTGGGTTGTGATGCTCCCACACCTAATTGGATGCACTACTTGGGCTGCCAGGTTGGCTTTGACTTGTCACCATAGAGCAGCAGACTACTCCCCTCCTCCTAGCCATCAGGAGGAAGCTGTTGCATTGGAGCTCGGTGCAGCTATCTCTTGCTCGCAAGACTGTTGTGGCTAACCAGGTGCTCTTGGCCACCATGTGGTACATCACACGATTAGCTTGAGTTCTTGCATCAGCCAGATAGAGAGGCTAATCAGGAACTTTCTTTGGATAAGAAGAGACATGCAGTCGGCTCAGGCCAAAGTCTCTTGGCAGGTCATCACCCTACCTTGCTCTCAGGAAGGGTTGGGTATCATCAATCCAGCACAGCACAGTAGAGCCCTCCTTGAGAAGCTCATTGTCAAAGGTCTTCATTCAAGGGAGGAGCCCTGGAAGGAGCTTTTACTGCACCGGATTAGAGGCCGAGTTCCACAGACTGATGACCTTTGGAGCCCCTACATTGTCTTGGGAGCAGCTGAGGGGCGGACTTGAGTAGCACCAGCTCATATGCAGTGACGAGCGCTTGAGGCAGCCTGGTCAGTACACAGCGATGTCACATGGTTGGCAGTAGATCCCATGTCTCATGGGGTCCCATGGCAGAGGGTCCAGCCCCCACCCTGGAAGTTTGCATCACTTACTAAGGAGATTTAGAGCATCCAGTTGCGCGGTATGAGGGGGACATAGAGCTTGTGTAAAGACATCGTCGAGGCTCTACCAGCGGAGTGGCACACGAATCTCAAGTCGGTGGCTCCCAGCTCGATGGGGACCTTCACCCGCCTTGAGGTCCTCATCGCAGGCCTTGCATGTTCTTTGAGGTTCAATGAAAGGGCCGCCTCCACAGAGTTACTACTGAGGCACCGGAGATAGCGGAGTGTTGTTTTCAGCGGATTCAAATTGTGGGCATCAAAGGGAGGACTTGTGTGCTTGATACAGGACATTGGAGGCTTTGAGCTTGGGAGAGTTGCCCTTTGTCGCGAGTGCAGAGGAACCCTCGGGAGTGGTTTTGGCGGGACCCCTTTGCTTGAGCTGATCACCCCGGGATCTCTTTCTTCCAATACACAACAGATTGGAGCATCACATACTGGCTGCTCGGAGAGAGGCCCACCCTATTGCAGTAGGTCACTGGCAGGAGGGGCTCACAGTTGAGTTCCTCACAGACTTTTGGGACACCACATAGCCGAAAAGAGTTACCACGTTCCAATGGCTAGTCGCCCATCGAGCTACTGCGATCTACAGTGGCCACCCGACGGGCTGTGCCGCTTGTGACCACCCACTTGAGTGAGAGAGGCATTGTCTATGGGACTATCCCATGGCGCAGCAGCTTTGTCTTTGGATTTTACGCCTAATGACAGCCTTGTCGTCAGCTAGGCCATACACTCGGATTTTACAGCTCATGCCAGCCTTGTCGTCAGCTAGGCCGTACACTTGGGGTGCTGCTTCTTGGTCCGCCCTCACAGACCCAACACTTCGTTTTGAGTTGTCCTCAGCTAGCAAGATGATTGTGATACAAGAGGGCATGCCTACACTCCAGCCTGCTACAGAGCTTACGCCTCACGAGTGGGGCAGTATAGAGAGCTTTGTTGGGAGCTTATCTGCAGCCTGACTCTTTGGTTCAATTCGAGAGCCCGTTGTTTCCGCATTTTCGAGGCTCGCCCCATCCCATCGGTGGAGATTGTACGAGATATATGGTTGGAGCTAATCCACAAACTTCAAGGACCGTTCAAGAGGCTTCAAGGCAGCTCCGACCGTATGCGGGAGCGCCGCAAGGCATTCCTACGGCTTTGGCGTCCAGCACCTTTTTACACCATGGTTCGATGGCACTACCAGCCACCTATGTGGTTGTTTCCTCATCCCATATTCTGATTTAGCCATCATTGTACATATGCCATTTTTTCAATGGGAGTCTCCCCTCATGCTGATGTAGCCCTCTATCGTCAAGGTAGGTTGTAGCCCGTTGAGCAGTTTTATTAACTAATACAAAGATCTTTTTCTTGAGGGGGAAAAAATGTGCCAAGTCACATAAGTAACAGACGACTCACATTTTATAGGTAAAACTACAAAATGCAAGAGACTCTGAACCCGGAAAACCCTAGGAATAGGTAGCCCGCCTCTCATGCCAGCCTACAGGATGGGCAACACCGTGGAATGCACCACTAAAAAGATACCTCTATCTCACGTACGGCAGGGCACAATGACAAAACAACCATCACTCCCTACTCTGCTCTTGGGAGATACCGGAGCCACCACTGGACAAGAACTCTTTAACACCTCCTCTCAGCTCCTAGACAGGAAACAAGTCCGAGGAAGCTGGCATGAGAGGATAATGTCACTGTGGAAGAGGTTTGGCGAAGATATCAGTAGGGTTGTTTGACGTAAGAACATACTCTAGCCAAAGAGAGTCATCCTTGGTCTTCTCAGGAACATAATGGTACTATATCTCTACGTGCTTAGTTCGGGCATGAAAAACAGGCTTCCTTGTAATGGCTATACAACTCTAGTTGTCACAGTAGATCGTGGTCGTCTACTATGGCAAACCACACTGACTCACATGTAGCGCTCCAAACACCCCTATACTCCACCTCTGTGGATGATAAGCCAACTGTAGGTTGTTTCTTATTGCTCCATGCAACTGCTCCTGAGCCAAAAGAAAAGGTGTAGCCTCTAGTAAACCATCGTCCATCTGGATCTCCAATCCAATCTAAATCACTCCATCCTTGAAGAATGATCTTGGGGTTTGTACCTCTAGCTGCATATAAAATGCCTAATGACTTGGTCGCCCTTAAATACCTAAATTCCGAAGAGCCTGCTCCATATGAGACTTGGGGGCTCTTTGCATCAAAGAGCTGAGAAGTCCCATCAAAAAACTGACATCAAACTGGGTGTTGAGTACCCAATATGCTACATCTGAGGGGTCATACAGTCATAACTTCTAGTTGGGATCCATAGGAGAGGATAGATTTACACTCACTCGTACCAAATGCTTCCAACAACTCTTGGACACAACGCTCTTGCGAGAGAAAGATGCCCCCTCTATCTACCATATCTCCAATCCAAGAAAGTAGTGAACCAGCCGAGATCTATCATCTCAAACTCCTTAGCCAAGGTCTCCATAGATGATAGTACTGCGAATGTGCTCGACATGGCTACCTATAGTCACAAGATCATCCCTCACTGTAAATAGACAAATCTAGGTCTATAGTGTAACAAAATTGGACACACCAAGTCAAGATTCTATTGCGACACAGCAGACTCGCAGAGATTCACTTCAAAACAGCTCACAATTCACACTTGAGTCGCCACGGCCCGGTGTAGTTCCGTGCCTAGAGAAATTGGCCCCAAAGACTGGCGCCCCTTTCGGTATTCTATTTTGTATTAATCTGTGTTCAAAGTACAAGAGAGTGGGTAGGTGCTCACTCTCAGACTCTGCGTCCAGATGCTCTGAGAAGTGAAGCCTATAGCCCACTTATTTATTGATACAAGGGATGCCCAAAAGCAGAGCCCCAAAAGCATTGACTCAAAAGCATTGGGCCCAAAAGCTTTTAGAAAATAAAGCATTCAAGCCCCAAAAGCATCTCAGTGCACTTTCCGGAAATCCGTACGGCTGCCAACGTGAAAAGCGAAAAATCCGTACAGCTATCCGTACGCTTGCCACGTCAGCATGTCAGCGCATTTTGCGGCGGGTTTTCTGTTGGCTACCACGTCAACATTGTGGTTGTCCAGGGGCCTGTTGCCACGTCACGAGTTTGTGACATGTAGAAGAGCGATGAAAGGAGTGCCGTAGGAAGAAAGAGTCTATCTTCTAGTACCAGGCTTGAGAGGCTTGCTTCAGGCTATATAGAGCGTTCCACCATCTGCAAACCGTGTCACTCAAATCTCCATCCAAGAATCTTGGAGGTTGCTCGACATACACCTCCTCCTCATAAGTCATTGTTGAGAAAAGCTCGTAGTCGATGCAAATGCCTTGCAGGAGTGTGGCATCGTGGAAAACCTATTTCCCGTTCCGCACAAGGTCAGCCTTGCAAAGAAGGCCACAAACAAAGATTTGTTCTCTTGCATTGGGACATACCATGTTCTTGGAGAAGCCCTTGGCAACGGATCATGCCTTGTGCTTATCCAAAGAACCATAAGACATTTGTACTTGATCAAGTAGACCCACTTGACACCAATCACCTTCCGTTTGGCAAGTCACGGAACCAACTCCCAAGTGTTATTCTTCTATATAGAATCAAGCTCTTTCTACAAAAGTGCCTCTTCAACCATCACGAGAATCTCTGTCCTTGAAAACTGTAGAGACATCGAAGCATACTTTACCTGTAACGGAGTCCCATCTATCTCAACAATCCGAAGTCACAGAGAACATCACATTGTACCTGCATCACGCCAATCTAGTGAAAAATCTGAAGTAGTTGCATCTCACAAGGTCTCCAATAGTCACTTCGGTAACATATCTTACTTATCCCCCGCGGGGGGAGCTACTAGTACAACTGGCTCTACCTCTGCACTATGGTGAGAACCACTAATAGTCACTTCGGTAACATATCTTACTTATCCCCCACGAGGGGAGCTACTAGTACAATTGGATCTACCTCTCCACTATGGTGAGAACCAATATCATCTGCGTCATCAAGAATCGGTGCAATCTCCTCCGGAGAATAGACGAGGGTTCATCGACCTCAAGTGGAACATCATCGTTGAGATCTCCAAGTATTGGCAAATCTGGGGTTGTAGTAGAAGATTGGGGAGGAATAAGCTCGTCCGTGACCACATCGCGGCTCAATACAACGTCCTTAATGGCTGGATCATAGAATCGATAACCCTCGGAAACCAAGCACCCCCCTCCTAGGTGAAAATGAAGCTAATGCAATGAGACACTGTTATTAAAATCTTACAGGGGCGGTTCGTATAATCGCGCACCAAGTATAATTGCCTGGCCTTTCGCCTTTCGCGCACAAGCTCTGTGCTCAACCCAGTGTAAGCAGCCCAGAGAGAGAGAGAGAGAGAGAGAGAGAGAGAGAGAGACGCATACAAGGAGAAAATACACAACAAGGAGCAAACCTTTCTGTGCTATATTTGCCAGTATTAACATTGAAGGCCAATAATACAGTAATAATATAGAGATTTTTAACCCAAAAAAACTGGAAAGCTTCTCCTGCCCTGCCCCAGAACCTCAAAGAATTCACATAAATGCCATGTCAACATGCTGCATCTAAAGCTATGTACAACCAATATATACTCTTAGTGCCACTGCTGCTCCCACTAAATGGCAGTCGTGAGAAGTTGCCAAACAAAATGTGTAACACACAAATGAAAAAATAGGGAACATGGACGTAAGGTTCATGGAAACCTTACCTATACCATACAAAAACTATTAGCATAACAATAATAGTGCATAATGATATGCTGAATACTGAAATTATAATAATCCTTTAAGAAGCCCAAAAAAACAGTTAAATGCGAAGTAGCAACAGAAGAAACAAAACCACCTCAGAGGAATTCAAAACCAAGAAACAAGGTACCTGATGTAGCACGCGGATTAAAATCGTCAAACTCATCTGATATATTGTTTTCTGAGCTTGTGTTCACAAACTGGGCTGCAGAGGGCTTCAACTCTCTGTGAAAGAGTAACAGTAATCATGTCCTTTCTCAGTATGCTGCTAAAAGAAACAAACAAAAAGAGCAAGGCAGGAAGGAGGGGGGCGGGGGGGGGGGGGGGGGGGGGGGGGGGGGGGGGGGGGGGGGTTTAATGGGATTTCTCTCAAAAGTAACATCTCAAACAATTATCAGAAGACTACTGTTCAGTCTCAATACAAAAAAAAGACAGCATTAATAATGAACACCCATAATCACCTTGAAGACAGACCGCCAGTCTTATTGTGTGCTGTATTGGAATCATCGTCTCTCTTGTGAGAGCCATGGTAATCCACATCCTCATCATAATCCTTGGTTTGATGATCTCTGTACAGATCACTATGCCGGCTAGAACGGTCACTCTCTCCCCCATAACGATCATCATCTCTGTGCCTACTGACATCTCCATCTCTACTATATCTAGAGTCGTCTGAACTACCATAACGACCATAATTTTCCTCGCCAGCATAGCTTCCTCCTGTACTTTGGTATGAACTAGGCTTGGACATGCCTCCACTGGATGAGACGCCTACATACCTATGCAATTAAATTATCGGCATAATCAGTTTCAGTTCATGATCTACAAGTAATTGCAAAGAGAAGTTAATAAATCTGAGGGAAAGAGAGAAATGAAATGAAATGAAATGTTATATTGCCGTCTTCAAAAGGCCAAAACAACCTATGAGACCAAAAGATTACATCCTGTGTGACTCTAGTACAGTGTCCGGGGAACCTAAAGAAAATTATAAATGAAGGTACCTCGAGTGGTTAGGTATGTAAGCCTAACCTACCGAGAGAGAGAGAGAGAGAGAGAGAGAGAGAGAGAGAGAGAGAGAGAGAGAGAGAGAGAGAGAGATTCTGTACAGAGCTTCATGTGCAGGATGATACTTCGATATGTAGTGTTTAGGATGCTCGATTTCAATTTCGTAGGGGTGTAGGAAGCTTGATTGATGAGTCCTTACATCACTTTGGTACCCAAAGAGCGCGTGGCAGATTTATGTAGAAAATGTTCCTAACTAATAGCTATTATTTTTGTACAACAATAGGGCTTTCTTCATGGATCATATAAATTGTGTCATATCCTTTGGGGGTTTTCCCTTCAAATAAATTGTGTCATGGATCATATAAATTGTGTCATATCCTTTGGGGGTTGTCATATCCTTTGGGGGTTTTCCCTTCAAATCTTATTTTAAGCCTTCACGTGCTTTTCAGCCCCATTTGAGAGAGAGAGAGAGAGAGAGAGTACTAGCTTGACACAGAAACTTCATTTTTATATTAGATTTAAAGCCTAGTCAACTTCTAGCTGAAGGCGACCTATTGACAAAGTTATCACTAACTGACAACAATGAGTACAAAGAAAATGCATGAATGACCGCAACAAAACAGATTCACAAAGACACAAATGATCTGACATTTATCTGTGCCGGAAGTTCTACTATAGTACAAACATCCTTGCCTACTTTTTCCTTGTTCAGAACACACAAGGAATAGGCAAAACTGCAGCATCAGAGACTTGGTCTCTTACTTGTCCCTGTTATCAGCAGCTTTTTGCCTCACTTCTCTTATCTTTTCCTTGTCATTTACAAGTAGCACAAGGCTTTGAGACTTTTTCCGGACATTTATTCCATGGTCTTTTCCGTTGGTCTCCACATACTGAAAATCTGCAAGAGTCTAGCAATTGTCAACACAAAAAAATAAAGTCAACTCCTGTGCTCGGAAGCTTGGAGGTTTGAAAAGGTACAACTGGACTTTCTCAAGAAATTGAACTTCTCTGCATTTTCAAGACTTATCTACAGGAGGAAAAAAAATGCTTATCATGCAGAAGTCAAAGTGTGATACATCATTCACGCTTCTCCATATACTTGAACTACATGCAGCCTTGAAGATTCTAGCTTAAAGAATATCACAAACTGTAATCGACCTATGATCAGATGTTTCAATGTTACACTCACGGTGGATCATAAAAAGAAAACTTACAGTAATTTGGTAGACATGCTCTACAATATCATCTATTACTTTCTCTGATCCATGCGCAACAAGGTACTCCAGCACAGTCAAAGCCTGAAACCCAAAAACCATTGCAATGCTGAGCTTCAGCAAACAGATGGTATATAGACATGTCAAGACCACATGTACCTTATAGACATGCCGCCAATTATGACCAGTATCGCTTAAACGCTTCCAAAGGAGTGCCATTATCATTTGTAGTTCATAACTGCATACAAAGTCATTATCTACTAACATACACAATCTTGTCTGCTCCTTATCATGGCAAATAGAAAGCAGAAAAATATTTTGCCCAATCAAACATCTTTTCCTAGGCCTTAGCAATCCATACAAACAAGCAGTAGATACTTACTGGTTCCTCGTAGCTTGAGCAATCTCAGCCATAAGAGTTCCATGGGGACCCCACGGCTCATTGCTAGTTGCATCCAAAACCTGCATGGATTGTAACTGTAAGAATCAACTACGCCCCACATACACAGTCTTGCCTTATGTACCTTCTTTTTTTTAAGCAAAAATTTACCTGGAACATTCTCATGCATGCAAGTAGGCATGTGCATAGCATGGTTGAACACATTAAGCCACTCTATGCATTTCTGCTTAAATCGTTTGAGACCCACACTTAGTTTGTACACTTATGCATACGTAAAACTGTCTAATATGCTTGCATTTCTAGTTCCAATCATAGAAAATTGTTCAAGACCTGGCCTTGCATGGAAAGATACATAACCTTTCATTTATGCTAATGGCCTAACGCTCGCTCTTGTACATCTTCCCCCCTTTATGCTAGTCGGATACTGCCCTAATAAAGGACAGACAAGAGGAACACAGAATACCAATAAGCATAAAGGGGGGAAGATGTACAAGAGCACAGAAGAGAGAGAGAGAGAGAGAGAGAGAGAGAGAGAGAGAGAGAGAGAGAGAGTTGTTGAAGAGGAAACCCTCACGCTGCATCTGTGAGCGCCCCCTCGTGGTGAGCAACGCTGCTCACTTCGGACCCATCTCTCCTCTCTCCAGGTTGCTTGCTGTAGCGTGCAGACGTGCAGATTGGTGCCATCTTTCTCCTCACCCCACCCCCTTAACCAAAAAAGAAAAGTGGGTAGCCGCTGTGTACCCTGGTGTTGGTTTTCGTCTTCTTTTCTATTTTGTACACGATGTTTCGATTCGATTTTCTTCCTTGCTGCTTACATTTTTCTATTTTGCTGCCTGTGTTTTTTCTCTGCCTGTGTTTTCCTGTTTATTGCATGTTGGTTTGTATGGCTGCAAGTGTGGGGTGTGTGCATAGTTTATTGTGCCTGTTTGCATGTTTCGTTGTTGTTTGCCTGGTTTTCAGTTTTCTTCTCTTACGAACAATTCGAACCTTCGCATGGTAGCACAGCACAATGATTTCAAAGTCTACCTATCACGAAAGTGAAGAGGAGAACAACAATGAAGAAGTAGAGCTCGGGAACGATATCAAAGAGAAGCATTCTGTAGAGGATGTTTTCTCTGAGGCGGATGATGAAGAAGTAGCTAAACCAAAAACCATGCAACTCATGCGACGGTTTCTTGTTGCTATTAAGGATCGAAAGCTTTCAAAGTTCATTCTGGCAAAGGATCTTGACCCGGTGGTAAAGCAGAGGAAGGCAAACAATCCACAGCTTTTGGCAAGGGAAACTCAAGAAAGATTGGCTGCAACAGAACGAGAAAGGCAGAAGGCCCAACTCAACAAGCGATCAGACAGATTCATGGGGATCTGTTTTCCTTGAAGCGGCTGATGATTTGTGTTCGCCCCAGGAAAGGTGAGGTTTCTATGATGCTCATTATGGAAATCCTGAGGAAGAATCAGGTAATCATTTTGCTAGGCATAATGGAAGACAAGCGACGTGGATTTGGTAATGCTTATGGACACACACAAAATAATCTCCATCATACAATTCCTTTTGATGTATTGAGTTCACTGAGCTGTCGAAAGACTACAAGTAGGCCAAAGTGTAAAGTGTTCAAATTGTGATGGCAAACAAGATAAGAAGAAAGCACTCACATTTATTCAACAGTTTGATGCACCTTTTACAGTTTTTGTAAAGACTATCTTGAAAAGTCCACGCAACCTAAGGCACTATCAAATTGGACTCTGCACTCGAATCGTTTCAATCTTTCAAGGCCCTTTTTCAACTTTGAGCATATATCTGAGACCTACAAAGCGTGTAGCCAATATGATGTCACAATTGGCAAAAAGTGGAAACACAACTGCTTGTTTAGTAGCAGATGTGATGGGAGTACAGGTCATTACCTTTTTCGGCAGCGGGTATCTCAAATATGTGCTGCAAACCTGAAAGCATAATGGGGCTGAGAGCATCCCAAAAGCTAAAAAAGAACTACCTAGTCAACCAGTCCTCTCCGAGGCCAGCCACTGCATCATGCATCTCCTAAAACTTAATCCTAGAAATCAAACTTCACACAACAACTTCTAAAGGAACACATTCTTAAGTCCTCACGTTAGCTAAATACGAAATTGAACAATGAATACTACTACAAACCTACGAAGAGCAAAGATCCAAACTTGACAATATGTGACCTCAACTTCGCTGCTTGTCCAAACAGGAAGAATAAGATTATCACCTTTATCATGCATAGCTTGGACAACAGCTATGACATCCCTACTCACGTCATCAATGCCCAAGAGTAGGTGCAGGTTTGCATACAGGTCATCCATGCTTTAAATGTACTCTACAAAACCAACGAGCTTAGTTTCTAAATACGAAATCGAACAATGAATACTACTACAAACCTACGAAGAGCAAAGATCCAAACTTGACAATATGTGACCTCAACTTCGCTCCTTGTCCAAACAGGAAGAATAAGATTATCACCTTTATCATGCATAGCTTGGACAACAGCTATGACATCCCTACTCACGTCATCAGTGCCCAAGAGTAGGTGCATGTTTGTATAGAGGTCATCCATGCTTTGAACGTACTCTACAAAACCAACGAGCTAAGTTTCTATCACCCTCCGGAGGTGATGGGCATACTCAACCATGATAAAGGCTAGCATTTGTCAAGCTATAGTAAAAATACTAGAAGAGCTAGAGATCAAAACAACAACATAAGGTGTTATTAAGTCAAACAATAAGTGGGCTTTTTAGCTCCCCACTTCTATTAAATTTACTAGTGTTATCTTGAACGTTCCAGAGAAAGAAACATTAAAAATAAACTTACTGCGATGCAAAAATGAACGAACGTTTTTCATGATTCTTTTGAATGAGTATCCTTTTTCAACTAGTAAAGAAATAAGATGGCAAGATTGAACAACAAAAACAGATTTACTAGAACAAAGACGAGAAAATCTAAATAGTTAAGAGCAAATGACACCGTACTTAGCTAAAAGAGATATGTTTGAAGAAATATGAGGCATACGGATGATAATTAGATTGGCATATTCTGGTTGAAGGCACTTATCATAGATATCTACTTCTAATCCGAAGGGAGTCTGAAAAATCTTAAGGTCTAAAAAGGCACAACAATCACTATTTGTGGTACAGTTAAGTTCACAAAAGTCCTTAAAATAAATTTCTCCGCCTACAGAACTCGAATTCAAGTACATAAAATCTTGAAAAGAAGGAACGTCAGGAACAAAAAGATCATCTACAAAGCGTCTTACATTGCATAACTTGTGCAAAAATATTGGGCAAATGGTAGCAAAGACAAGACGCTCCATAAAATCAAACTCATAAGTAAAAAGATAGAAATTAGAAAGAAAAACAGCACAATTGGTGCCCATAGGGATACCAATTGTTTGCTTGAAAAGAGAGTCGCCGATGGTTATATATAAATTGTCCAAAAGAAAATCTAACCAAGATTTGATGTCAATGTCATCTACAACCTGGTAAATCTCTTTCTTCCTTTGTCTACGTCTACATTCTTACTTTTCAGCCATAAGATGTCAAAGTTCAAGGCTTACTTTTCTACTAGCAATGCCTTGTACCTATCCTTCTCAAGCTTGTACGCAAAAACTTCTGAAATAAGGGACTTGACTCTAAATTTAAGGTCCTCCAAATTTAGCTTCGTGTATAGCGTTGTAAAGTCAAAAGTTTGGAGACATAAAGGAGAAGATTTCTCCTTAAGGCTTGTTGAAGAGTTCAAAAACTTTATAACAGGAATCACACCTACTGAATCATTTAAAATCCAACTTGAATTGGGAGGTACGTCTACTTCCTTCATCATATTTTTCCACAATTCATTTATGCTAGGTAAAATGGCTTAGAAACAATAACTAAGCCATTTGGGAACCTCGATCAAAGAGGTGTCACAAGAAGCAGCTATAAATCTAGGCTTTATAGGGTTCTTGTGGAACTTCCAAATGGTATATAAAAAAGGTAATTTAGGCTGAGATTTGAAACCAAAAGACTTACAAAAGTCTTGATGTTTCAAGATAACCTCTTACATCGAAAGATCACAATCAAGTCTGAGAGTTTACTTCACCTAACAAGCATTCTAAATAGAACTTTTTGCACGTAACAATAAAGTTATTAGAGCACTTATCTACGTAAGAGATTACAAAATCACAATGAAATTTCCTAAGAGCATCACAATTAGAAGAAGATAAGCTATTTCTTCGTGAAGAAACGTTCCTAAACCAAAATGCTAATTTCAAAGAAGCTTTCTTGAGGACTACAGACTTCTAATGGATAAAAACACCTTGAACTCCTAAAGACTCCTCAAACTTTACTACAAAACTAGAAATTCCTTTCTCTATGGCTTTAAGAAGGCAAGAGTCATTTGAGGAAGGGAGCTTATATTTAGTACCTCTTGAGAAAAGGTCTTTCAAGGAATCCGAAGGAAGAATAGAACAATCGGCAGTAACTACATGACCCAAAGCTCCATTTACATAAGAAGAAAAGGCACTTTTACTACAAGGGAAATCAACAATTGAGATTGCTAGCCTTTCTTGTTTTTTAAGATTACGTACGATGTCACTATAGTTGAAAGCTTTTTGTCCTAAAGTTTTCACATATTTGAAAGCTACGACGAGATGGTTCTATACCTTTCTCACACATGGAAGGAGAGCATCCAAAAGCTCCTTGAGATCTCAAAATAGAGCTTAATCCAATCTTGTCTAAATCAGGGGAGGTAAAGATAGTTATCAACAAATCTTTCTTTCCCACCAAGGGATTTTTCAAACTAGGACACTTGGACTTCAAAAATTTGCCTAACAATACTCAAAGTCGAGTACTATGAGACTCTCTTAGCTCCAAATCTTCATAAAAGTAGTTCCATACAAGAGCTTAAATAGGATCCTTATATTATACCTTACAAATAATTTATAAGAAAAAGAACCCAACTCCATGGCTCTAGATAGATAAACCAACCTCCGTTTGAAATCCCTATAAGCAAAATTTCTATGGTTAGAAGGGTCATCACTCTTAATTCTAGAGATTGAAGCCCTAGGGAGACCTTGTACTCTACTAGAAATAGTGTTGTGCAAGACAACTAGATTGATTTCAGCAATAGGTGGATCTGAACAAGAACCTTTAGGAATCCAAGTTCTTTTAAATTGACTTACAAGGAGAACTAACTCGGGTTTGGGATATCTTCGCCAAAGCATAGGTTTCTTATGGTAAATTGTCTTATTTTTACGTAAAGAAGACTTTCCTTCCAAGTTGAAACCTTTAGGGAAAAAAGTATGCAAAGTTCTCATCCAAAACAACTCTCGAGGCCACGCTGAGTTATAGAACTCTTTAGAGTTTTTAGAGTTTCTAAAATTACCCTCTATGTGCTCAATGGGAAAACAACAAAAAGACTCAAAGCCATGTTTTGCTATTGCCGCATACAAGGGTTTCACACTTTCACGTACAGTGCTCTTACTTTGAACTTTTCTCACTTCTCTTACATGTTCCTGGAAACAGACAAAAGCTGTTTGAAAGGTTTGGCCAACATATATCATAGAACTATCACGAATACTATAAATAACATAAATAACTTGGGAGGTATGAACCGGACTTAAAGGACGATCTACCATAAGATGTTTTTCCCTTAAACGCCTCAAATGATTGAGGGCTTTTATGGAAGAACTTGTGTAATGAGTACTAACTAAGACATTCTTGAAAGAAGCCCAACGAATAGGACCATCACCAAAAACATGCAAATTCTTCAAATTAAACCTAGCTAAAAACTTAAATATTTCTTGATACAGATCATGACTACTTCTAGCTACTACTGAAAAGAAAGAAGGTTCGAAAAGACGTACCTAAGAGTCATCACATTGCTGGTTGAAGTTGAAGAAGAAGTAACAATGTTTTTCATTTTTGTAGTAAGGTCAGTGTTTCAGATCAACGCCCGCCTCAAGGCTAAAGATCCTAAGGCTAGTTTGATCAGCAATAATTAAATGCTCAAAATAATCTGAAGATATGCCAAGGACCTCGTCAGGATCCGTATGTAATTTGTCTGCAAAATCAAGTAAGGCTCTAATGGAAGTCCCCTTGGGACGCTCGCGGAAGTGGGCAAAGAAATCCTTGTTCATCGTATCCGCTTTGGATATCCATGTCGAGACCAAAGCTTGTAGGCAAATTCCAATTTCTAAGTCTGAATGTGGCTAAGTGTCTCTCTAGTGTCAACCTCACGCTCACCCAAGAACTCATCACCACGCTCCCTGCGAAAAAGGCGTCGTCGTCGTTCTAAAGAGGTTTGTCTACAAGCCTTCAGAGGACACAGTGATACATGTAAGCAAATGGGATGTTGTATCTAAAGAAGCAGTGTGTATCCAAGCATCTTGAATTAGCTGAGACAATGAGGTATCCTCTTAACACCAGGTCAAGTAAGTATGCGTGATCCACGTCTAGGCATAGACGAATCCACAGGAGGCAATGAAAGTACAATTTGTTGCCAGCACTCAACTCTCTCTTGGGTTGAAGTGGGGGCATAGATGCACATCCCACCAACCACGGTATCATCAATCTCTAGAGTAACCCACATCGCTCTACCATGTACTAAACTACCGTGGTCACGAACACAATGGCGCCAGCGGGGTCTGAAACCGGCCCGTGGGGCGGTAGGCTTTGGCTTTCACCCGAATTTCTTTACCTTAACTTTACGACACAAAGGGACTTCACGAATAAGCCTGTGACTGGAATTCAACACTTCAAGACAAACCACGGGCTGACAGCTAGAGCGCTACCAAGCAGACAACGGCACCATGTTGGCCCCAAAGACTGGCTCCCCTCTCGGTATTTCTTTATTCTTATTATACTTCAGAAAAACCTGTAAACTTCCACAAGATGTCCCACTTTTATCAAGCTGAAATTCCTCTACTCCAACCCGATTTCGGCAACATAACCACACTAGAACTCTCCGCGGACAAAATCCCAAGCAAACATCGACTTTTCACGCACTTTAGAGCTCTTTGCAAAACCTGGCAAGAAATTCCAACTTGCTGAATTCTCTATTTTGCGCTTCGATCCGCGTGCAGATTAGGTAGCCCTTGAGCTCTCGCATTTGTAGGGTCACTTGCCCCTTGAATTAGACGAGATTCCTCGCGGGAAATCTCTCTGAATTGTCTTGTACAAGCACCCAATGCTTTCCCGAGGCTCCCTTGGCAAATAAACGATCTGAACCCTTGCATCTAGCCCTCACCAAGTTGTCCAAACCTGTCCATGGCTGTTTTTGACCCAATTTCGCCAACATAATGGCGCAAATATCCCTGTAGATCAAAAGTACACGTCAAGGACACTTTCCCTTGCGGTATGGAAGCTTTCCAGTGAGCTGCATGTCAATTTCAGCAAGCTGTAATTTTCTGTTTTGAAACTTTTAGGTGCCTACTGCCCTGTACACGCATCCCAAGGCCTTTTCGAGGCTCCCCTGGCGATTCCCTGCAGTTTAGGTGCAAAACCCTAAACCTGCAGAAAAACACGGCAGGCTATAGTTCTCTGTTTTTGACCGTTTCGAGTGGAGCGAGCACGCGTACGCGTGTCTCAGGTGCTCCCGCACGCAATGGGACAGTTCCCATGTAAATCGGACGAGTTTTCACACAAGAAAACTCTCCATTTTCGCATTCCTTCGCGATGGAACTATGCATACCTGAAGGGGATTAGCATTAGCTAATCCGGTTCCTGTATAGAAGGCTCTTGCCTTGGCAAACGCGCATAGAACCCCAAGAACTGTACATGGTCATCTGAAAAGCCCAACTAGTGGGGCATTACCATATGTGCAAAGGGGAGAGAGAGATGCGCGAGAGCAAATCATCGTGCTACATAGAGCAAGGGAAAAGGCAAGCTTTCCATTAAAGCTGTGAACACCTGCACCCACTACTCACACACACTGTGTAGCACTTCATGGGCTGAAATCAGCCCCCTCTCTTGAAATGGGTGACCCCTCTTGCTGATGCTTCTCGCAATTGCATCAAAAGCCGCCAAGTGTCCAGTTTGCCTCTTTTGAGTTAATTTCCTAGTACCCACCAACTTTTAAGTGTCGCAAGGGGCCTAAATGACTTTGAACTGAGTCTAAACACCCTTTTACTGATCGGATTCCAGTGCCGATTAGCCCGACCAACTCGTGGTGACCTGCCCTTCCCGACTGCGGGTGAAACTCTCGGCCGTCGGCCATTTCACACTGGCCACGCAATGTCCGGTCATTTGCAACTTCAAAAAGAGGGTTCCAAAAATTAAACAAAAATCATCGGAAAGAAACCAACTACTCAAGTTAGCAATTGCCACATCCTCATGACATACCACCCTCTTAAAATCGCAAACGTCCTCGATTGCGTGCCATATATACATGCCATAGATGATCTTGTGTGGTAAGCACCCTTTTATTATCACATGTATCCACAAGAAAGACTGTCAAAACATGTGTACAAATGACTTAATGAGACCTTCATACTTTTGTCAAACTGTACACTGCTATTGATTGCATTGAATCCATGAGTACATTTGATGTGCTAGCTCTATCATTACCCCTCCTTTGCAGACATTGGGTTGGGGCATACATAGGCTGTAACCCAAAGGCCTCAAAGTAAAGCTGCAATACATTTGGGGACTCTAACAGTTCATGTTCTTCCATCCACTTTGTATCCATAGGTGGATAGTTGTTGAACTTCACCAAGTAGCATCTTGCAACCTGTCCCTTAACTTTTACGTGTGCAAAAGGCTCTTGCCTCCGCAAACGAGCATAATTCCACAATACTGTGACGTACCACCCACGACCAAGTAAGCTCAAATTTCAAGATGATTTACTAATGCGTCAAAGAATCTCGTCGACTAGATCTTTAAGGTCTCTTGGGATATTTTCCTACGACGTTAAAACTCGCTTCTTCTTCTTCTTCTCTCTCTCTCTCTCTCTCTCTCTCTCTCTCTCTCTCTCTCTCTCTCTCTCTCTATAACGGGCCTATACAACGTAGAGGGCGGTACTATTTCAATTACCTGTTAACTTTACACAGAGCACTGAGAAGGGAAGAGAACACAGTTGCGTGCAGCGACTAGAATGTCACTGCGCACACGAGACCGACACCCTGTAGGCCCCAAAGACTGGCGCCCCTTTCGGTATTTCTTTAATTTAGAGAGAGGGAATTACAAAAAGAGAGTCCTTGGAAGATAACACCTGCATCCAGCTAGTACGCTCCAGATTCGGCAAAATTTCGGCAACATAACGGTACCGAAATTAACCCGAATCAATTTCCAAGCTCAGGACTCTATCCCACTGGCATTGTCCCTCAGTCGGGAGCACAAAACAGTAAATTCCAGGTCGCTGTAATTTCTGGTTCAGTCCTGTTTTTTACCTGATTTGGACACACGACGGTCCCTGCACTGTTCCCTGCACCTTGGGCTTGGTGCCCCTTGATTCTGGAAGCATCCCGGGCACAAAACAGTCTCAAAACAGAGTAAAAACAGCAAGCAAACAGTGCTGAATTTACTGCGCAATCGAGAGGTTATCACCCTCTCGTGGACCTGCTTTGGTGCAGCAGCTAGCTACACCGGTTCCTGTGCAAAGAGGCTCTTGCCTCAGCATGAAAGCATACTTCCCCACAGCTGTACATAGGTCAAATGAGAAGCCCACTAGTGGGGCATAACATAATGTACGTAGGGGAGAAAGAGAGCAGTATGTAGCGTTCGGGGCATCACTCCCGTCACCATACTGTGCATAGAGGGCAAGGTAAGCATTCCATAGCTTCTGTACCTACTACAATCCACCTCAGGCTGAAAATGGCGCCCCCTTCGTTGATATGCAGCTCGTTTTTGCCTCCCAGAGTGGCAGAATCGCTCACAGGCTGACACGTCGCCCAGTTTCCGAGTTTGGGCTTTCCCTGCTAAAAATATCTCGACTGGTGCGTCAGTTGACTTGGCAACAGAGCAATAAAATGTTCCCCTTGTCATTCCAGAGCTAATGACGCGAACACATTTTCCGGTCAAAAATAGCAGTTCCCTAAATTTTAGGAGATGCTTCCATGGCGTCCCTATCGGTCTCCTTACCATCATTGAAGACTACCATTTGACCAACATCTACAATGTGGGTTAATTTACTGGCCCCTTTCAACTTATAAAGTTGCAGTGACTTGACGAGTGGCCCAAATTCCAGTTTGGCGCATACGAGCTTCCATACTCATCAGAATCCAGTGCTAACTGGCCCGGGCAGTCCCTGTCTGACCGACCTAGATCCCCGATGTGAGAAACCCATTTGGCTGCAGCCGTTTCACACTGGCCATGCAATGTCCACTTGCACCTTTTCAAGGGTTCCGGGACAAACAAGTAAAAATAAAATAAATATATCTAATACTTATTTACGGAAGGCAACAGGAAAAATACACTTCCTGGTGACACACCCCACCCTTGAAATACTGCAAGCGACCTCGCTTGCATGCCAATAATACGTGCGGATATCTCCTAATATCACATATATTCTATGATGGGAATCCAAGATATACATGCTTCCGGAAATGTAGCGTTGGACGATTAAGCAATCCCACCAACCTGGCTACGACACATATATCAAGCATAGAAGTCTTCTAGTGTACTCATGAGCAAAAACTTCTCTAGCTAAATTCTGTATGGAAAGAGTAGATACAATTGCTTAACTACTCTCTTGAGCATCATGAACCATGCTCTTGCCTTGCTCCAAAAAGGCTGCATCAAGTCACTGTGGGTTCCATCTGAAAGGCTTCAAGATACAATTGCAATAGCTGAGGTGAATCAACCAATTCAGAGTCTTCCATCCATTTGGCATCTAACGATGGATAGTTTTTGAACTTCACCAAACAGCGTCTTGCAACTTTTCCTCTAACCTTTCTTTCTTTATGTGCCAATATCTGTTCAGGAACAAGGATTTCATCCAATTCTTCCACTTCGGGTTGTTCCTCATCAAGCATATTCTCTGGCACATCATCAACAAAGGGCCTTAGAAGGCTGACATGAAAAGCATTATCTATTTTCCAGCCTTCTGGTAGCTTTAACCTGTAAGCTACATCGCTGATCTTTTCTGAAATCTGAAAAGGACCATAATATCGCATACTGAGCTTAGGAAACAAGCGTTCCTTGCCTTTCCTTTTCCTTAACCTGGCCTTTTCAAAGCGCAAAAGTACCTAATCACCAAGTGAAAATACAAGTTCACGACGGTGACGATCAGCAACTTTCTTTTGTTTAGCCTGAGTCTTCTCAAGAGCAATCTTTATCTTCCTGTATGTTTCATCCATATCTTGCACATACTTGTCTGCCTCAAATATCTTGTCCTTAGTCTGCAAAATGGGTGGGACTTTCTTTCCTCCTTCCACTATCTCAAATGGTGCCTTACCTGTTGATGTATGCACAGTGTTATTGTAAGCATATTCAACCAATGGGAGATGGTGTTCCCAAGTTGCCTTGTGCTCTGAGACATAACATTTGAGTAGGTCCAAGACAGTAGAATTTGCCTCTTCTGACTGTCCATCAGTTTGCGGATGAAACGAAGAAGAGAACTTGAGCGTAGTGCCCATGTTCTCAAACAATGCCTTCCAGAAAAGACTCGTCATACGTAGATCCCTATCACTGACAATTAACTGAGGCATCCCATGATATTTAAAGATATTGCTCATGAATATCTTGACCATGTGTTGTGGCTTTATCTTCTTCCTAACAGGAATGAAATGGGCCTGCTTACTGAACCTACAAATGATAGTCCAAATCCCATCATTTCCTATTTGCGTCCTTGGAAGATCAAAGATAAAGTCCATTGCTATACTTTCCCATGGCCTATCAGGGATCGGCAATGGCTGCAACAATCCCGGTTGCTTTTGTCTGTCAAATTTGACTTTTTGGCATACTAAGCATGATCTTACAAATGTGTCAACATCTTGACGCAAAGCTGGCCAATAGAAGAATGCCTCAACCCCTTTCACTGTCGCATCAATTCCACGATGCCCAGCATAAGGTGGAGCATGACTTTCCATCAAAATCTTTGGCCGTAACTCTTTAGTAACGCATAACTTTCCATGCATCATGAGAAAGTCATTCTTAAGCATATAGTGCTCATGATGTTGCCCATCAACAAGCTGGTCATAGATCCTTGCAAAATCTGAATCTTCAGCATATTGTGTCTTCATTTCGTCTAGTTCACAATGGTACGGAATTGACACTGCTGAAATTTGGGGCTTTCGTGACAACGCATCAGCCACCACGTTCTTTTTCCCTTGCACATGCACAATCTGAAAATGGAACATTGACAAGATGTTTGCCCATCGCATGTGCTTCTCAGACAACTTCGTATGTGTAAGAAAATATCGCAAGGTTTGATAATCCGTTTGGACAACAAAATCAGCCCCTAGCAAATAGTGTTTCCAACTAGTGAGAGCATGAATTACTGCCAGCAATTCTTTCTCATAGACTTGCAAGTTCCTTTCAGTCTTCAAAAGAATTCTGCTCTCATATGCGACTACTCGGCCATTCTGCATTAGAACTGCACCAAGACTATGGCCACACGCATCACATTGAACCACAAAAGGTTTAGAAAGATCTGGCAAAATAATTACCGGATCTGAAGTCAGCTTCTCTTTCAAGTGTTTGAACGCTAAAATTTCCTTGGCTGTCCACTTGAAAGTAACTCCTTTTCCTTGCAGTGCATGGAGTGGAGAAGCAATCTCAGCAAAATTTCGGATGAACCTCCTGTAGTAGGAACATAAGCCTAGAAAGCGTCGAATGTCATGTACAGACTTCAAGTCTGGCCATGACCTAATTGCTTCCACTTTAGCGGGATCCATGCGTACCCCATTCTTTGAAACAATGTGCCCAAGGAAGTGAATTTCTTGCAAAAAGAACTCACTTTTCTTCGCATTGATGAGTAGCCTATTCTTGCGTAGCTCATTGAAACCTGCGGTCAAGTGATCCCTATGCTCCTCTTCAGACTTTGAGTAGACAATCATGTCATCAAAGAAGGTACCCACGAAGTTTCTATGTGGTCTAAAAATTATGTCCATCATTCTATTAAATGTGGCAGGAGCATTTGTGAGACCAAATGGCATGACAAGAAACTCATAGAGACCAAATGTTGTCCTGAACGCAGTCTTATGGACATCTTCTGGCCTAATGCGTATCTGATGATACCCGCTCTTTAGGTCTATTCTTGTAAACAATGACGCTCCCTCAAGCCGATCAAGAATGTCATCTATCCTCGGTATGGGGAACCTGTTCTTGATGGTATTCTTATTCAAGGCGCGATAGTCAATGCACATGCGCCATGAACCATCCTTCTTCTGCACTAAGAGTACAGGCGAACAAAAAGGGGATGAACTGGGCTGAATCAGCCCCTTCTCTAAAAGCTCGTTGACCTGACCCATAATCTCTTTCTGCTGGGCTGCACTAACCCTGTATGGTGGTCTATTCGGTGGACTAGAACCTGGCACAAGATCTATAGTATGATCCTCAGGTCTCTCAGGAGGTAACTCCCCTAGCAAAGAGTCCGAAAAACAATCACTGAAACCACTCAAAGAAGTTGACCTGTCTTTATCTAAGGTAGACAAATTAGATACAACTTGAGGTACTTCTTTTGCAAAGATCAAGTACGCAGAAAGATGATTCTTTATTACAGATGAAATAGCAGAAGCAGAAACAACTGGAACAGACTCGCCTTTAAGCTTTACATCAAGGACATGAGTCTTTCCTCTATGTACAAGGGTAATCTTTTTGTTGTAAGTATCCACCATAACATGCAACCTATAACACCATGGGATACCCAATAACACATCACAGCCCTCAAGCGGCATAATATGGAATTCTTCTGCATCCACATAGCTCTGAATGTGCAAACGAAGCTTTCCCAGAATGGGAGTAACAGGCTCTGAATGTCCTGGGCATGCCAAACCTGCTTCGCATGTCATACCCATCTCCTCTGCACGAATGCCCAACTTTGATGCCAATTCTGGTGATATGAAATTTGCACGGGCTCCTGGATCAAAGAAAACCGGCACTGTCTGGTCTCTAACTTTGCCCCAAGCTCTGCACAGCTCCGTGGCATCTGTGTTTGGCTGATCTCCAACCAAATCTAGAACAAGTCCTGCAATCGGCTTTGGCTTCTTCCCTTTATGGTCTGACTTGTCATCCTTATCCTGTGACTTCTTCTGTGGGCACTCATTTGCAAAGTGTCCTTCCTATTCACAAATGTAGCATTTCTTGGCCTCCCTAAGAGCTTTCCTTTCTTGAAAAGTTTTGCCAGAAAAATGCCTTTTTTATCCTTGTCCTCGTTCCGAAGAAGATTTAGACTGCTTCTTGGACGTATCAGCTTCTTCAGTGGAGGGCTTCTTTGCAGGAGACTCAGAAGGCTTTGCTGCAACATTGCCCTTGGCTGAAAACTGTTTGCCCTGGACCCCTTTCTTGTGGCTATTAAATCCATCGGAATCTCCCTTCGACAGATTGTTGGCCACTCTTGCATTCTCTATCAATGGAAACATATTCATGTCAGTAGTCTTTGTGCCGTAGTCCCTGATTTTCTTGGGCAATCCGCAACAGTACTTCTCAATTTGTTCTGACAAAGGCACAAACTTAAGAGGTGACTGGCAACAGTGCGGCCCAAAACCGTTTATTGTACTCTTCCAGATTCGCACACTGTTTAGCATTCAACTCGTGCCATTCCGTCATCACATCCACTTCAAAAGTGTTTGTCAACCATGCAGGCGCAAAAAGTTGTTTGAATTGGACCCACGTTGTTGGGGCTTGACCTTGGTTCAACAATGTGGTCCACCATTGAAGTGCATTCCCTTTCAAGAAAGTGGCAGCCTTGCGTATCTTTGAAGATTCCGTGAAGTTGCCTCCAGCATAAGCTGCATCGAACTGCTGTATGAAGGTCAAAGCCTTTAATTGGTCCTTAGTTCCTCTGAAAGTTTCAAACTTCACTCCCTGCCCACCTTCCTTGTAATCCTTAGGCTGACTCAAAGGAGCCACATTATCATAAACAGGTGCCTGTAACAGTGGTGCTCCATGAGTGTTCATTCCAGCACTCGCATCAACTGTTTTCCCTGTCATATCTGCATTTTGTACGTATGGCAACAAAAAACCAGCCATACCAAATTGTGTTCCAGGCACTCGAAACTGGCATAGGCACCCTGAAAACCTGTTTGGACACCCATGTTCGCGTACATAGGGTTACCCATGCCTGTTTGCATTGTCCCGAACACATTCCCTGGCATATAACCTGTGGAAGGTCCAGCCATAGCTTGAAACACTGAACCACCTCCAAAATAACCAGGATAAGTATTAGGTAATGGAAGAGTTTGACGCATAGCCTGTTTATTGCTCCCTTGACCATTCACAAATGGTTCTTGTCCAGCTAAAGCAAGTTGCTTTGGATCATTGGACACCGCTAGTTGCTCAACCACATGGGCTTTCCCTCGACCATCATGAGTCCTCTACACATTGCAAATCTCCTTTTCCTGCAACGGCTCAGTCATGCCCTGTGTAGGAGGCTGAAAACCCTGTGTCGAAGCCTGTAAGAATTCCTGCATCCTTGGGTTGTTAGCCAACTGCTGAAACATGTCCATGCAACAACGCAGTTGAGTTCTAAACAACCTGTCCTTTTCTTGAAGAGTTGAAGGAATTTTCTCTGTGCCATGTGAGGAAGATCCCTCTTCAGGTACTTGGTCTCTCTTCTCTGCCATATCGACAAGCTCTGTGTTGCTTTCACCCACAACAATCCACGCTGCACTTTTTGAAGAAAAAGTGACTATCCCGTCGATGGAACCATATAACCGGCCTATACAACGTAGAGGACGGTACTATTTCAATTACCTGTTAACTTTACACAGAGCACTGAGAAGGGAAGAGAACACAGTTGCGTGCAGCGACTAGAATGTCACTGCGCACACGAGACCGACACCCTGTAGGCCCCAAAGACTGGCGCCCCTTTCGGTATTTCTTTAATTTAGAGAGAGGGAATTACAAAAAGAGAGTCCTTGGAAGATAACACCTGCATCCAGCTAGTACGCTCTAGATTCGGCAAAATTTCGGCAACGTAACAGTACCGAAATTAACCCGAATCAGTTTCCAACCTCAGGACTCTATCCCACTGGCGTTGTCCCTCAGTCGGGAGCACAAAACAGTAAATTCCAGGTCGCTGTAATTTCTGGTTCAGTCCTGTTTTTGACCTGATTTGGACACACGACGGTCCCTGCACTGTTCCCTGCACCTTGGGCTTGGTGCCCCTTGATTCTCGAAGCATCCTGGGCACAAAACAGTCTCAAAACAGAGTAAAAACAGCAAGCAAACAGTGCTGAATTTACTGCGCAATCGAGAGGTTATCACCCTCTCGTGGACCTGCTTTGGTGCAACAGCTAGCTACACCGGTTCCTGTGCAAAGAGGCTCTTGCCTCAGCATGAAAGCATACTTCCCCACAGCTGTACATAGGTCAAATGAGAAGCCCACTAGTGGGGCATAACATAATGTACGTAGGGGAGAAAGAGAGCAGTATGTAGCGTGCGGGGCATCACTCCCGTCACCATACTGTGCATAGAGGGCAAGGTAAGCATTCCATAGCTTCTGTACCTGCTACAATCCACCTCAGGCTGAAAATGGCGCCCCCTTCGTTGATATGCAGCTCGTTTTTGCCTCCCAGAGTGGCAGAATCGCTCACAGGCTGACACGTCGCCCAGTTTCCGAGTTTGGGCTTTCCCTGCTAAAAATATCTCGACTGGTGCGTCAGTTGACTTGGCAACAGAGCAATAAAATGTTCCCCTTGTCATTCCAGAGCTAATGACGCGAACACATTTTCCGGTCAAAAATAGCAGTTCCCTAAATTTTAGGAGATGCTTCCATGGCGTCCCTATCGGTCTCCTTACCATCATTGAAGACTACCATTTGACCAACATCTACAATGTGGGTTAATTTACTGGCCCCTTTCAACTTATAAAGTTGCAGTGACTTGACGAGTGGCCCAAATTCCAGTTTGGCGCACACGAGCTTCCATACTCATCAGAATCCAGTGCTAACTGGCCCGGGCAGTCCCTGTCTGACCGACCTAGATCCCCGATGTGAGAAACCCATTTGGCTGCAACCGTTTCACACTGGCCATGCAATGTCCACTTGCACCTTTTCAAGGGTTCCGGGACAAACAAGTAAAAATAAAATAAATATATCTAATACTTATTTACGGAAGGCAACAGGAAAAATACACCTCCTGGTGACACTCTCTCTCTTCTATCACCTAAGTGTGGTAGATTGGTTATGCCATTTCCCTCTTGAATAAGAGGTCTTGAGTTCAACTCTCCTCGTCGGCTCGATCTTTAAGGTCTCTTGGGATAGTTTCCTACGACGTTAAAACTCTCTTCTCCTCCTCCTCCTCCTCGTCCTCCCTCCCTCTCTCTCTCTCTCTCTCTCTCTCTCTCTCTCTCTCTCTCTCTCTCTCTCTCTCTCTCTCTCTCTCAAAAGTGGGGCTTGGCCCTTTGCATTACATAAAATCGACCATCGATCCATATACAATAAACCCTGACAAGTGTACAATGAGATCTTGGGGGAAAATCCAATAACAAACCACAGAAACATCTAGAGATCAAGATACTTTAACCAAGTAGTGAAGTGTAGCTAAAAGGACAGCGATCAAGTCTGCATGGATGTAGCGAAAATTACCATGTCAAGTATTGTTTATCTGACTGATAAAAAGCATCCAAAGTAAGGACCTCCTGTAGCTACTCATAGAAGCCAAGGGACTATGAAGTCTCGGCCCCCTAGGCCATGCCTCCGCGATCATCCGCATCCATTCTAACATTTCTTGATGATGAACTCCAAAAAAGGAAGTGGATCTACGGCACAACCGAACTGTAAGAGAGGCAAGGGGGACCCACTTGCTGTCCACCTCAAAAGCCGAGGGAAGGTACCAAGATGCGCATCTCTCTAACCATACCAACTTCCCTAAGGCATCTCTGAACTGACTCAAACAAATCTGCAAATTGTCTGATATCCATAAGTTGGCTTCAATCATCGTCTGCTCCTGGAAGATATCATAAACACCCTCCCTTGTCCAAAAGGAGTCCCTTGGTAAGACCTGTATTCTAAATCTAATCATGGGGGCTCTTTGAGGGCCGAGGAAGATGTGACAAGTTCCTAATGACTGCAGGAAAAGAAGGTCGAGACATAGTGGCCCACTCCTCAAAGAAACATCTAGAGATCTCCATGGACCAAGCGCAAAAAACTGAGGTGGTAAGATCTCAGAGAGTGGGACATCTGTTGGGGATGCAAAGCCTGCTGAATAGTCAAAATCGTCGGTAAACTGTGAGGACTCACTCTCTTGCTCCTCCTGAACAAAACCTCTTGTGAGAGGTACCTGAGACTGCATCTCCCAGAGATCCAAAGTTTGTAAGACAGGTCTATCCTGGGGCAACTCAAGTTGCCCCTAGACAAGCCGGACTGGCACTGATTGCTGGTCTTCCTCTACCCTTCTGTCCTCCTGCTCTGGAATCTCCTCTGGATTCGGGTCCGGTAATCTCTCCTCTAGAGATCTGTCAATGGGTTGCTCTTCTCCTGCCAACCTTTGTCTCACAACCCTTCTATAAACAAGGGTGGGCTCTGCCTGTCCCTATCTACCTACCTGCCTCTGCCTCTGTCTCTGTCTCTGAGTTAGCTCTACACTGTGTTGTTGCCCAGCACTTTGCTGCTGTTGTACAGAACTCTGTTGTGGTTGTGAGGGTTGTCTCTTCCTTCGATCATTTTGTCTCTATTATTTCCCTCTAGGGTAATCCCTCACCGAGTGCCCCGTCTCATGACATCTGAGGCACTAGTTAGGTCGGCCCGTAACCACAATCCTCTGCGAGTGCACCACCCCGTTCCATTCAAAGGTGATGGTATCTGGAAAAACTGTGGAGGGGAGAGTAGCCACCTTCATAGATGGCACAGATGTATGGTTTGTGCCGAGCACGCGAATGATATGCCGAAGATACAGCCCATTTTTCGCAACATGTCGGGCAACCAAAATTGCGACGGAAGCTCTGGAAAGGATATTTTAACTGGATAGTTTGGAACTTGACATCTGTCCTCAAAACCAGCTAGAGAAAAATCCTCATACCATGGGTGTAGAAAAACCACTCTGTCCCCGGAGTGTGGCTAGTGACAATAGAAGCAAGTTCATTTGATGAGAAAATAGCAATGAAAGTACCTCTGCCAAGTAGGATGATATCCTCCACTTTGCCTTCATCTGAACTTGTGAGAGTGCACGAAAGCCACTCCCGATGTTGACAGGAGAGTAGGAGCATCCTACCAGGCGGCCAACAGCCCCTCTTTGAGAGAGAACTTCCTCGATCACCTACTTGCGGTGAAGATCTTTTGGAATGACCATCGATAGTGCCATAATACTTGAGGGAGAATCGGTGAAAAAAACTTGCTTGGAAAAGAAACTCAAACCCAAAAATGAATGGAGGGGGACAAGGTTGAGCAAGCAATGAGGGCGGCGGGAAATGGCGGGATAGGGAAAAGGGCAGGTTGCGAATGTGAGGGTGCAGGAGAGAGGTAGGAGGGGCGGGGTTTGGAGGTGGGCGGGGGCGAGGGCGAGGGCGGGGGGTTGGGTAAGGGCTGGCAGGTGTGTGCAAGGGAGTGGGGCGGGGTGGGTTGAGCAGGGAGGGAGCAATAGAGAGGAGGTGGGCGGGGTTGGATGGGCTAGCGCAAGCAAGGGCAGGTGGGAGGAGTAGCACGAGCAGGTTGGGCAGCACAGAGGGGAGCAGAGCCAAGCTGTGACGCACAGGGTTTAGGGCAGCGACGCGCAAGGCTACGCCGCGCTTTCCAAACAAGGTATAAGAGAGTTGGAACTTCTTGTATGATTTTTTGTTACTTCCAACTTTAGCTTTACAAAAGTCCCCTTTCCATCAAAGCAGTCATGCAATAGACATGAAAATACAAAGCAAGAAAGCTACTCCGAGGCTTCAAGCCCGCGTCGTCAACTATAGTGTCAGAGTGTAGCCACATGGCTACACGTTTTTGCTGCTCACAAAGTTTCGCCATTTTAGGCCCAATTTACACTGACCTGATGGAACAAAATGAGCAAGGCAGGCGGGGCGATGGGCTAGGGTTAGGGTTTTGCAGCAGCAGGTGTGAGCGACGGGCTAGGGTTAGGGTTTCGACGTGCTTGGTGCTCCTCTCTCTCTCTCTCTCTCTCTCTCTCTCTCTCTCTCTCTCTCTCTCTCTCTCTATCGACCCTAGGCAATGTATGCCATGATGCCCTTGATACAACCATCTCCAGGTCAAATTGACTTCTTTTGGATCAAGTGTGCTTCTTTAGCTCTGATAGACTCTACACACAAGACTCCTAGTGGTTAACAACTCATCGTCCTTAGCTGCTTAGAAAATAAGACCAAGAAAATTTAGCCCTGAACTCATAGCAAGAGAGAAAGACAATCAAACATTACTAAGAAATAAATGGTAAAGAATCCTTTATTTGAAACCTCATTCTCAATCCTTATTTAATGCTCATCAATCTCCTAGCAAGAGAGAAAGACAATCAAAAAATTACTAAGAATTAAATGGTAAAGACTCCTTTATTCAAAACCTTATTCTCAATCCTTATTTAATGCTCATCAATAAAGCATCGGAAAACAGGAGCTGAAGGATGCCGTGCATGCAAAACAAGGTCCGACCATGTAAACACGGCATAATTATCATGTGTGGTACGCTTGCCTTTTGTTCAATCTCCGGAACTTTAAGGATGGTTTTGTTAACTTCCCTTTTTCTGAAAGAGAAATATGAACAAGTAAATCAATTGCAAAAATACTTAGGTGGGCTGGGTAGAATCTACAAATTCTCGACTTACAATTCCCTGACTGTTTGGTCGATAATTTTCATAAAATCCATCGGTCTTTAATTTCCCTGTTAAAAGGTTACAAATCAAAATAACTTTGAGAAATTACACTGAACCAAGAAAGAAAAAGGCAAGATGTGCACAAGAGAAGAAACAGTACCTTCCAGCGCATTATGATAAGAATTAGTATGCAAGGAAAATAGACTGGCAGTGCAGTACAAAAAAACCAAAAAAAAAACCACTCTAAGTACACAGGGGCTACAATGTAAGCTACCCTAACAATTGAGGACCACTTTTGAATCATTCTACCATCCATACAAGATGAACTAAAACTTGTAAAAAGAGAACATTGATAGCTTACTAGATCCTAGTCAATTTTGGGGGACTCCTTTGAACTCCTTTAGAAAGTCTCATATCCTCGAATACTACTTTCATATTTGACAACAGCTGCAGTAGATCCCGCAAGACGTGTGTGAGAGAAACCAGATCGGTATCACTCGATGCAATATGGCTTTGGCTCATTGATTTAACTTTCCACAAACATAGACAAGTTTTGGACTTGGTAAAACGCACGCGCACACATACACACACAAACATTCGAGTCGAAAAAATTACATACATGCTCCCAACTGCAAAACAAGGGCTTTACAATGTGATTGTGGCTTCCCATGGCATGCGAGAAAAAAATGTTGGCTTGAAAACACAGAAAACAGATGCCATTGAACAAACCTAACAAGGGACGAGAAACCCCATACCTTGAGAATCCTAATCGTTCCAAGGAGGTAGCAAGCAAAGGGGAAACTGGTCCGCCTGATCGACCCTAGCCTGCGTAGGATCGACAGACGGACATTGCATTCTCTTTCACTCCGGTATTCAATTCAAAAGATAAAACTGAGGAGCTAAAAAGTGTGCCACGTGGTGCACGATGAATCGTTCCATGTAAAGAGTGTGCACCCACTTTTGTGAAAGCACACCGATGAGGATCCAGTACTAGGTACCCAATCATGTTTATTGGTTTATTAGACAGAATACCGGAAGATCCTCTGGCGAACGCGAAGGAAAGGGAAGGGGTGATGTGGGCTCGTTCGCAGTTCCGCATGTGCACACACACACACACACACAACACAACAAGTGCTTCAGTAGCTTCTTGTTGAGGGCATCAGCACTTGGAGCAAGGCGGCGGCCGAAGTGGAAGGGTGGGGCGCGGATGCAGAGCCTGCCAAGCAGAATCGTTTTTTATTATGCAATCCGCTCCTATGGGTGCAATTGAGGGCCGTTGCGCAAGTGGTTAGCTTGAAGAACATAAGGTCTTTGCTACCTTCACGTGGGTTAGAGCCCTCTCTTCTCTACCCTTTTATGAGGTAAGGGTAATATGGTGACCTTCAAAGATAAGGAAGGGAATCGTATGGAATCTATGTGATAAATGAATAAACTAGAGGACAACCCAGTAGGGGTAGAGCATCTATGAATGAATTGCAATATGATCATCAAACATTACTTTACTAAGGTTTGTCATGTAATAGAATTAAGGAATGCTTTGACCAATAATAGAAAATTGCTCCACTTGTAAATTTGTTGGCATTGCCTTTCTCCACAAAGGGAGGGAATATGCCAAGGGAGTTTCAGCCCGTGTACAACGAAGTACCCTTCAAATTTTAAAGGTATGTTTTATGTTTCTCTTCTTTAATACATAGTCTCCCCCCCCCCCCCCCCCCCCTCTCTCTCTCTCTCTCTCTCTCTCTCTCTCTCTCCACCCAATCAAGTTTGAAAGGAAGTGCCAACGTCTGTCTCCATATGCCTTGTTTATGTTTGTGTTAGTTCAAATGTGATCTAAAATAAACATGTATTATTGTTGGTTCAGTAATTGTCTATGTGAAGTACTTCTTTCTCATGTATTGATCAGATAGTAAATGTATGTTAACGAATGCTTTGACCAATAATAGAAAATTGTTCCACTTGTAAATTTGTTTATGTTTGTGTTAGTCCGAATGTGATCTATTATAGACATATATGGTTGTTGGTTTAGTAATTGTCTATGTGAAGTACTTCTTTCTCGTGACATCTATTACAAAGCAGACACTTAAAAAATCAAACTGCTACAATAAATGCCATCACTTATATATATATATATATATATATATATATATATATATATATATAAAGAGAGAGAGAGAGAGAGAGAGATTCAAAAGTCGGCTACAATTCATAGAGTTTCTCAAGAAATTTGATTTTGGGCATCCCCCAACCTATTTATTAACATTGTTAGTTCTTACAAGTTAGACTCTCTATTTTCTTGAGTCTCGTGAATGCATTGCTAGATCTTTCTTAGTCATTTTATTTTCATGGTTTTGGTTCTTTTACTGCAAGGATCAACTCTATCCCTATGCACAAATTCTTCAGCAATACAATTACAAGTTCCATTGGATAGATTGTAATTATATTCTCCAAGGTTTTGAAATCTATAGGAAGTGCACTGTTTATAGTACTTTAAGGTGTTAGCAAGTTTGAAATTATATATAATTAAATATTATATTATATTATACATTATATATAAGTATATATCATATTGTTTGGTAGTTGCAAAAACACCTTGATTATTGTGTGGTGGACCTATACCCGACGTTGTACAAAGTAAAATTATTATGGCACGCTCTTAGGAAGACGAAAGCTTACTTAAATGTCCTTTGCTTTTTTATAAAGAAGAATTCATAATATTTGATACATTGTTTCAAGGTCTTTTTCATTATTTCTTAGGTAGGCACTTCTCAAGTTTGATTTGTGCTAGAAACTGTTAATTTTCTTTGGTTTGCAAGAAGAATTTATTTGAGATAGTAGACATGTAGTTTTATTGCAAAAGGAGTAGAAAAGTGCAAAAAGCAATACCTGATCGAATTAAGGGGTTACTATGTAGCGATTAGAGTGATGTACTTATTGGAGAGATATAGAAGATACATATATGTGAATGGTTGCTATTAGATATTCCACATGTTTTCGATGTTGCTACATCTAGATTGTAAAAGTCAATCGTCATTAAATCTATGCTAATAATGATGATGTTGAAGGCTTTGGAAGTGAAGTACTCATAACACAAAACACTATCCCACTGCTTCACATTACTGATCTTTTTTATCTCACCCCTACATTTGTAATTGAGGGTCAAGTCTTGAACAATTATGGCACACTCAAAATGTATGACCCTTTGTATACTATAACTTTTTAAAATGATGGCAGTGCATTGCCTTTCTCTTTGTAGTTGGATACTTTATTGGTTGTCAGATGTGCAGCACAATTTTCCGTTAGCTTGCGTATGTCATCATAAAGAGTGAGAGCTTAGAATTTGACACTTTCTTCACATAAGGAGATCTTCTAGTTGCAGATGGCTCCACACCTAGTGATCGAGCTATCGTAAGTGTACACAAAAGTTGCTTTATCTTATATTTCTCAACTCAACTAGTGTATAAAGGTTTTCGAGCTATCGTAAGTGTACACAAAAAGTTCCTCTATCTTAGATTTCTCAACTCAACTAGTGTATAAAAGTTTTGAGCTAAACATTCTTTTCTCTAGCTATATGTTGTGGCTGATCAAAAGGACGAGAGAGAGAGAGAGAGACAGAGAGAGAGAGAGAGAGAGAGAGAGAGAGAGAGAGATAATGGTCGTATTGTTATGCATGTTGACATAAATATTGGAGCCTTCTTAGGTCACGAGAACACATTGTCTATTTTAGTCCATGACTCTAGTGCCGATTTGGAGTAACCAACTCTATCGTGATCTATTTTAGGTTTCATGATTGGTGTTGATCCGGAGTAACCATCTCTATTGTGATCTATTGCAAGCTTAACAGACAAGAAGTTGAGAGCCTTGGATATAGAAAAGAGGTTGGATTATTGAAACAGAATCATAGATCTGCTTGCTCTTTATTCTATTAAATTCACCTCGATTAGCTTAAACTTAAGATGCCAAGGAGCCTCTATGGACTGCCCTCTCACATGAGAGGCATCCGCCCATGTATAGACACGTCTATCGGCCACCGGCCATTTACCACCAGCCACTGATCATTGACCAATGACCAAGTATCCACCGGCCAAGATATTCCAATCAAAAGGGAATATTCTGGCGAAAGGATAAATCAAGCACCATACTTAACAATTTCCCACTTGGAGAACGATCTGTAGCAAACATGTGACTGATTTTCATTCTGGCTTCTTATCCTTGAATCCCAATTGAAGTTGATGAGCAAAAGCTTTTGAGCAAAAGTTAGCTTCTCGTGTTCAACCACTTTTGTCAACATGTCCGTAGGATTTAGTTTTGTGTGCACTTTTCCAAGCTTTATTTGTCCCTCTTCCAAAAGATTACATATGAAGTGATGAGGGAACACTATTTGTTGTGGCATGTTTCATCGTGTTGTATTGTGGTAGCAGATGGATGAAGATGAGGGTCATGTAACTTGTGTATGAGGGACCATATGGGAAGCACATAACAATTGGGTTTGGCAATGGACATGTTCAACTCTATGATTCAATAGCTTTTAGCATATTGACGAATAAGAAAGGGCACATCATGAAAGTCAAAAGCCTTTCCTACTTTTGAAAGTTTTTTTTTTTGAAGAGCACCCTTAGAAATTATAATTGAGATGATGTGAAAATAACCTTCATCTACATAATATGTGACCCTTTCTCAAGGATTTTTAAAAAGTTGGTTCTTTGATTACTTTCACAAAACCAAATACTATGTCTAAATTTTGATCACCTTTGCCCAAAAGCACCCTAAATTGCTCTCACAAAATGTAGGAATTGCTTCTTTTTAAAAGATAAATAAAAAAATTTGATCACCTTTACATGACTAAGGGGGACCAATCTCGTAGCTCAACTATTCTCCATTGATCGGTATTTGAAATCAAATATCGTGTTAGAATTTTGATCACCTTTACGTGACTAAGGGGGACCAATCTTGTAGGTTGAGTATTCCCCATCGATCGATAGCGTACATCCAAACATGAAAATACTTGAAACTATGGAATCTCTTTCCTTCAACAAAAACAATATTTTAAAATGAAAACTAAGCTAGAGGGCCTTTCTACATCATTTGTCATTTCAATTTCAGATACTAAAAAAAGTCAATGCTCATTGTTAAATGACCGACACCAGTACCAATAGATTCACATCAAAAAATTTGCTCAAAAACACACTTTTTTGTGTGCATTTTCAGTAGACTAGATGGTTGAGTATTTTACCTACTTAATCGGACCATGACCTCAACCACAAAGGTAAGAAGGCATAAGCTTGTACACACATTTGATGAATCAAGAGTCAGAGCCATGCCCTCAATTGCATTTCCTTACACATGAGTGCTAGCTCACATTCACCGCATCACTCCCAAGGGGGGATTTGTTACCATATTATCGTCTCATTATGGTGGGGATGTGTGTGAACACACTTAGGACCGTTGGGTCACTTTTTCCGTGTTTAAAGGGTTTTTTCTCCCAACTTGTATAGACATCCATCGCTCTAGAGCAAACCTTATCTTTTTTGTATTGGCACACTCAATTATACTAGTTCTTGTGTTTTGTGATCTTGAGCTTCTCTTTCATCCTCTCCATATTTGAGTACATTCTTGTAGACATATTTTTGACATGATAAGGGTTTTTGTCCAAAGATAAAATCCCCTTTTGAAAGTCTTCCTTGGATTGTCCCCCTTGAGATTGACTATTTGAGAGTAACAGTGGTAGCGAAAGTTCTTGTTGATTGCTAATTTAGATTGCAAGAAAATTTGTTTTATCTTTAAGAAGAAGGTTGTAAGAAAGTAGGTTTTTCTTTGAGAAGCTACTTTATTGGTATATTTGATGCTAGTTTTGTTCACACTTTTAATTAGTTTATTGAGTTATAAAAGTCGTTTTCTTGTTGATGAAATGAAACTCATGTAGTAGCACAAGTTGAGTAGAGATTATGTATATGTGCTCGTCAATGTGTTTATTAATTTAAGATCATTAAACATATACGGTCTCTCTCTCTCTCTCTCTCTCTCTCACACACACACACACACACACACACAAAGAGATTATCTATGTGTTTGAAGTGTGTGTAGAAAATAGTGTTTTGATCAAGATGTTGTTCACATTGCCTTAATAGTTGAGTTTGACAGTGGTAGGGAGAGTTCCTATTGTTTAAGTTGTGAAAGATTTAAAAAAAAACAATTCAATAAAGTACGATATTTCTTGAGAAGGTACTTTTTTGGTACTTGTGACGTACATGTGCTGGTTTTTTGTTGCGTCTTACTCAATTTATTCAGTTATACAAGTTTTATTCTCATTACATACATAGAATATCGTAGGTTAAGTAAAGATGACATATGTGTACTAGACAATGTAATCATTAAGTTCATTAAGGGTATGTGTCATTGTTTCCTTTCCCTCTCTTCTCTCTCCCTCTCTCTCTCTCTCTCTCTCCCCCAATACATACATACATATCGAGAGAGGGAGAGAGAAAGTAAGAGAATGTGGGTCATGAAGATCATAAACTTTTGCAAAAATTAGCGCTCTCTCTCTCTCTCTAAGGCTTTAAGACAAAATTTTAGGTTTACATAAGGCCATAGGGGGAAGTGTGTAATCTTGGTGCATATTTTGAGCCGTTAGATCAAACCAAGCTAGTGAGGACACGTGTGCATTTTAGTCCTTTCATTGAAGAGCCTCATATGGATACATTTCATTAAATTGTTTTATTATTTCCTATGCTCTATGCTGATTGGACTTACTTTTTGGCCTATTCAAAAACACCTTAGAGAACAAGGGACCATAGAGTGCATTCATAAGAGTTTGATATCATGATGTGAAGTATTTATTCAATGAATTTTTGGCTTTCAGAAAGAAGCCTTGAGATGAGTTGATCGAGGCATACTTTGAATGTTTTCAGTGATACTTTCAATATTTTCAGTGATGATTGAGACTTACCTTAAATGTTATTTTGGTTTTCAATGGATATATTTTTTTTCACCTTTCATTTCACATCCTTGACATGTCTTGACTTTTCTTGTATTCTATTGTTTTAGAATGCCAAAGTGAAGCTTCACCTCACATAATTCTAGTATATTCTATACATACATACATACACACACACACACACACACATATATATATATAAATAAAACGATCGACAATGTTCGAGAAAGTCTTT
This sequence comes from Adiantum capillus-veneris, assembly GCF_014529385.1. Taxonomy (NCBI): domain Eukaryota; kingdom Viridiplantae; phylum Streptophyta; class Polypodiopsida; order Polypodiales; family Pteridaceae; genus Adiantum; species Adiantum capillus-veneris. Next base: position 72,878,953 of record NC_140958.1, on the reverse strand, counting down.
CTTTCCTAAGCAGTCGAGTCTCCTGCATGTAAAGATGCAAATCGGAACTATTATTAGAAATTTTCAAACCTATAGGATTTTGAACTATTTTCTCGTATATTTTATTGATTTTTTTCCGTTACCATTGCTTATAAATAGCTAATCTCGATTTTCAGTTGGCTCAAGGCTAACTTGAGGCACGCCTGTTTTGAACACTTGCAGCCAAGATTCCTCCTTGCAGAGAAGCAAACAAAAAATACTAGCAATTTTTTTGAAATTTGGAGGATTTTTGAACTATTTTCTCACATATTTCATCAGCTTTTCTTCCCTTTACCATGATTTGTAACCAACTAGTCTCGATTTTCAACCTGCTCAAGGCTAAGCTGAGGCAATCCTTTTGTGAACATAGATTCCAGTTTAACTCAACCTAATGATTTTATCACTTTCTTATTGTTTCAGAAAGCAATCGTGACCCTTTCACTTGTTTCTTAATATTTTAATTTATGAAAGAGTACTTTTATTTAAAAAACTCATAAAGGTCCAGTTTATTAAAAAAAATTTATTACTTCACATGCTTATTAGCCCTACGTTTTCTTCTGAAAGCATTAAAATATTCTTTTGTTTTAGTTTTTCGATGGGTCTTTTTATTTTATTAGTTTAAATTTTTTTGTTTTAAACTACCAATGTGCGCCTTTCACCTTGTAGTTTAAGTGAACCCTTTGTAACATATAAGGCATTTGTGATTATGTGTGTCTAACTGACAATATAATGGACAACACAATTTTACATTAAAAGACAAAAAAATTGACATGTGATTGTAAACACTCATTTAGACCTACTCCCCATAATTCTCATCCCTCCTTTAACTTCAACACGCCTTCATGATTACAAGTTTCTTTGTACTTTGGATGTGAGAAACTTGTAATCAATAAGGTCCAAACCTATCAAGTGCACGATAACATGGGAGAACTCGTAAAATAAAATTAAACAAAACAATTTCTTTGATCAAATCCGTATTTTTTTAGGGATATGCAAAATGTTGTGGTGTGTCATTATCAAGTATTTCATGTGAAAAAAAATTTCTTTTAAGAATTTTTCTAAAAGCTTAAAGTAGTTATCTTCCAAAAAAATCCAAAAAAGTAGTTGCTTTGATAGGATAGAAAGTAGGTTCCTAGGAGAGCACTATGGAGCACCCATTGGTTTTCTTTGATGCATTGAAACTTTGCCAAGTCAATCACCTTTTAACGTTTTGTTTTTCACCCTTTGTGAATTTTGTTGGTTTCAAGAGACCATTCAGCTTTAAAGTAGCATATTTCAAGTGTTGTGTTATGTGAGTACAAAGGCTAGCTTTGGTTGTCTTTGATATCTTCTTGTTGGTGAAATAAAGGGTATATAGTATATCAGAAATTGAGCAAAGCAAACTTGTGTGTTGCTCTCTCTCTCTCTCTCTCTCTCTCTCTCTCTCTCTCTCTGTGTGTGTGTGTGTGTGTGTGTGTGGGGGGGGGGGAGCTTTAAACAAGTGAAAGGGTCACGGTGGCTTTCTAAAACAATAAGAAAGTGATAAAATCATTAGGTTGAGTTTAATTGAAATCAGTGTTTGTGAAAGGATTGCCTCATCTTAGCCTTGATCCGGTTGAAAATCGAGACTAGTTGGTTACAAACCATGGTAAAGGGAAGAAAAACCGGTGAAATATGTGAGAAAATAGTTTAAAAATCCTCTAAATTTCAAGATTTTTGCCAACATGAGAGCTCAATGGTCTCTCCTCTTCCGTGCTTTGAGAGAATTGCTGTATCTAAGTAGGAGAAACTATCGGATTTAGATGAGCTTGACGATGACGGAGAGCTGGATGGTTTCTTCTTTCTCTAATTATTTTCATGCTTCTTCTCACTCTCTCCAGAACGATGAGAAGAATTAGAGCTTGAAGATCTTCTCCTCCCAAAGGTAAGTGATGGTGAGGGAATTCTTTGACGTCTTGTATGATGTACATCTATACCAGATGACACAACACTATCTTCTTCATTCATAGGATATTTTTCTCTTGTAATTTTGTATTGATTCTTTTCCTTTGCATCACGTTGAGGGCTTCTTTCGATATAATTTCCTCTTTTTGAAGTCTCTTTGCAAGACTTCGCAGAAGAATCCTCTTTGGGAGCAGAGACAATAAGATTCCTTATTTGTAGCTGCATTTGGACCACTACTTGCAAAGCAAAATTTTCCATAGCATATCGTAACCTGCGAGCAAGAAATTCAACTGCCCAAATTCCATCAATAGTTGTAGCATCATTGTGCAAATCCAAACTAGTGAAGTCAATCACTCTCTCCTCTTCTTAATTGTGTTCAGACATAGTGATGATGCTTTGAATCAGAAATTCCTTGTGAGGTACAACTATTTCGTGTGAACAATTATAGATATTTCTCTTTGTGAATCAAGAGAAAGCTCTTCGGATCTTATAACACACCCTCGGTTTAAACTCTTTTAATTATTCAAGGTAGAGAGCAGAGTCATAACATTGTCCGCCTTGAAGCTAACAAAATCCTTCCAAGCTTTTTGTATGCGGTGGTAAAACCAAAGGTAATCCCCATAAGGGTCCACTATTAATACGATAGCTCCTAGGGTGTTTAAGTTGCAAAATATGTGAGTTAATAGATCCCAATACTCACAATGGTTAATAAAAAAGCTCAACCCTTTAAGCTCAATACTAGAACTGCCTTTTCTTCAAAAAGAAAGAGATAACCTAGATATGTTATATACCACTGGTAGAGAATTGGGATTAAAGTGCAACAAAAATTACAGATTAATAAGAGTAATTAATCAATTGTGTATTTTTGAACATATTTGAGCATGACAATTGCAAAAAGCAAGCATTAACTTAGACTCAATCACACATCACATACACGTGCTAAAACTGAGAGAGAGAGAGTGTGTGTGTGTGTGTGTGAGAGAGAGAGAGAGAGAGAAGGATAATATGATACAAGCTAAGGGTTGGACTCTTTGGAGACGACTCTGTCTTTGAGAGGACTTTGTATTAATTAATTCTTCTTCAGAAGAAGAACTTTTGATCAATACAATTGGCTAATTGTACTTTTAACCGCACAAATTGAAGAAATGAAAGCTCTAAAATTTGGTAGAGGTTGCAACCAGACTTTTCACTTAAAACACCTCGTTGAACTCAATCTCAAGGCTCTAAACACCTCACGGTGATAGGATCTATGGGGAAACAAGAATCGTATTGGAAAAAAGATATATAAGCATTAAGAAGTAGTAACCTGTATAGTTAATTATGTAAAAGCTTAAGCAACCATACCTAGGGAGACTTGTGTGGGAGAGAGAGAGAGAGAGAGAGAGAGAGAGAGAGAGAGAGAGAGAGAAGGTGATGAGCCTTGAGAAGAGCATGTAGCTCTTTCTTTTGGCTGAGGATTTCCTGGAGCTTCAAGAGCCAAAAAGACAGAAGTTTCTCTGCTCTCTCTATAGCAACTCTACAGAAAACAAAAAAAACTCCCTCTTGCGGTCCTCAAATGAAAAAGCTTTGAACTACAAAGATGTTCATTTTGCCGTATTTTATAAGTGCTGTGAGTCCTTTTTTAAAAAATTCCTTCTTTTTTAAGTTATTTAAAAAATACTCACCCTAGGTTCTGTAAAAGCAGTTTTCTATTTTTAGAGCTATTCCCTTCACCTTCTCTTTTGGATGGGAAGCTTGTGTGGCCCACATCCCTTATTTCCACATAGCTTTAGGATGGCATGTGTGGATAATAACACCTTGGCTCCCATTACCACCTTTTGATTATCCTTCTCACTTTCAGAGGCTTTCGGGATATATTTTGGACTCTTTTGGACTCGCTAATATCCCGTCTTTGCCCCATAAAATCTCGATTGAACCCTTATCAAATTTTGATGGCACTTTTGAAGAATGCATTCAAATTTTGGAACTCTCTAATTCACAAATACATTTCTCTGTCCATTGTACATAATTGTCCCTTCTACCATTTTTATTTTCTCTCACTAGAATGGCCAATTCTAGAGAGAGAAAATTCATTTAAGTAGATCAAAAAAGAAATTTGGTGACATCATGATCCAGTTGAAAGTGGCCGAGGCATTGCTCAATCCAAATGGTACGACTCTAAACTCATAATGTCCAAACCTAGTGTTGAAAGCTATCTCCAAAACGTCTTCTTCTTTTATCCTAACTTGATAGTATCCTGATCTTTCCTTGAATAGTGGTCGTGTGTATTCTATATGTGTCTTGCAAGTGAATCAATTGGTACTTGCATTACATGATATGTGGATCTACTTGCTTGATGTCATGCCCATCAAGCCTATTATGGATTTGCATCTGAGTAGGTTCTTTATTTGGGGAATGATGATGTAGTACCCTTGCAAGGACAACTTGTCCTTGTATGTTCTCTCTATACCTTTTTGAGCCACATTTGGGGAACTCTTCCAAATATGCATACTCATTTTGAAAGAAGATAAAACTTTGGGACATGTGTGGATTTTATGTAAACCACACATGTAATCCATGCACATTGATATCAAAAGTTTATTGGCATCTGGTCAAGTAGGGGAATTTAATTGTCTTTTGGTAGAATTTTCTCCATGAGTAGCCACCAATACTTAGCAAGACCTTAGACAAAAGCTAGCAACAATTGAGAATATAGCTTACTACCTATTTTGTCACTGCCTGCATTGTGTGATATTTCTCACTTGCATAGTATTGTGATACTAGAATTAGACCATAGATAAACTAATTGTAAGTGCAACATTGTTAAGGATGTGTGTAAAATAGATACCTTTGCATCATTTCAGAGTGGTAAACGAGCAAATGTTCTTATCATGTTGCCCTTAGTGTTGCCATCCTTGTTGTGTGGCTGTGGATGAGAGGATCAAACTCAAGTGGGTTCTAGCGAGCATCATCTTTAGCTTCATCTCAATGACTAGCTCCATGTTAAAAAAGGCATCTAACATTCCTTTCATCTTAGTTTCTTTAAATGCCCCATCACATGTGGGTGGTTGAGGGTCCCACGAGTGTCCATCAGTTGAGGTTCTTTGTGACATTCTCTTCCTTTGTTGTGGACACATGGATGTTGAAGCAAGTTCAAGAGCGGAGGCTACTCGATTGTTTCCCCATCAGTTGAAGTTCTTTTTGACATTCTCTTCCTTTGTTGTGGACACGTGGATGTTGAAGCAAGATTCAAGAGCAGAGGCTACTCTATTGTTTCCCCATGAGATTGGAATATGTTATCTTGTAGCTACAAAGGAAAAACACCATTCGTGCGTACATGCTCATTATAGATCCTTTGCTTTTGAAAGGGTTAATCTTGTAATACTTAGAAGCACATGCAATCTGAACACATCAATAATTGATGGATTCATTTGATAGATAAATCCACACGTTAGTATTTCTACAAAGCTTATCTTTTTTTCTACCAATTTCTCCTTAATCACATGCTTATCAAATGCATGGTCTATTGCTACACGGTTTTGCTATCCATTTTTCTTCATATGCAATTGCGTTTCTAGCTACTATTGCGTTTTTTAGCTATTGTCGTCTTCTACCTACTTTTACATTTTCTCAATATTGTTGCATTTTCAAGGTACTATAGCACTTTTTATCACATTTTCTACCTATTATTGTTTGTCATCTACTATTGCATTTTCTATTGAGATTTATACCTAGGAATGCATTTTCTAGCACTCTTTTTTCTTTTCTAGTTGTTGTTGTTTTGTTTTCATACTACAATAACGTTTTCTATGTATTGTTGCATGTTCTAGCTTCTATTACATTTTCTACCTACTATGGCATTTATAGCTATTATTGCAGTTTCTAGCTAGAAAATTTATGTGTTTTTACATGCGTATGCATGCTGGCATGGTGTCCAACAACGTACCAAAACTTTTTTATTTTCCATTTCCATTTTTGTTTTGGTCGAGTCCTATAGCTACCCAAAATTAGCTCTCTAGTACTTCAATATCTTCCCATTCCCATCACCATTTCTAGTCTTATTCTCATTTTACCATCTTCATAGCTATACATTTATATCTTTGATGCATGTGTGACTATATGTATAGTGACATTTGATCTTGGGGTGTGTGTGTGTACGCTACATTACAATTATAACCAAAATTTATGCACTAGAGCATTATTTAAGTATTAGTTTTATATGTGTGCAATTATGCCTACATGTGTTTGTGTTTATGCAAATATGGGTGTCCATTTATGTGCATGTGTTAGCATTTATGGTGCCTATCAGTGTGTTTTTGTGCAATGTATATGCAATCATGTGTATTCATTTATGCATATGTAAACTTGTCGATAAATGCATACATTTTTTCGTGTGTGTATGTCTATGTGCATTTATTTGAGCACATGAAAACTTATGCACAAATGTATGTGCATGTGTGCATGCGCGCATGGAATGATAGTGAGAGCACTCACATTGAAGAGGTTGTAGCACTAGTAATAAGGAAATACCTACAAATCACCAAAAAGCATGACATAACATAAATACACATGTACAAATGCATACATACACATACACACAAAAAAGCCACCTCTAGTGCAATGGGTTGTGAGCTGCGAGACTGAGATTTCGGGTTAACCCCTCTCTTCATCTGCACCACCGTCAATGAAAATGCATTTGTATGACTTGGGATCTAGCTTCTTTCTAAGCTCTTCAGGCACATGTGAAAATGCCTCACACCCAAACACACGTAATCAATCATTATTAGGCTTCTTGCATCTCCACATCTCCTGCGAAATCTTGTACCAATGGTGTACTAGGCGACTTATTGATTATATGCAGTGCTTTCATAACAACGTCTCCCCAAAGCTCTTGAGGTAAAATTTCCATAGATGGTATGGAAGTGACCCTCTCTTGAATAGTTATGTTCATGTGCTCAATATATACAATGCCCCCCCTAGAGACTTATGTGGCATTTTTCAAATAGATCACTATGAACCGAATCTAAAGGATTTCCTAACTTCCTATCCAATGGCAAAGTGGTAAGCCTAGAATGTTTCCCATATATGCAATGCTCACACAAATTAAAATCAAAACATAGGGTATAACAAGAATGCTATAACTACTTCAGTCATTTTTGACCCATATTATCATTACAATCTAGGAGCCATTGTCAAACACTGTAGTGTATCCAAGATTTGGTAACACTCTTAGTTAGCTTTGGTAACACTCATTGCGTGAACTCAGTAACATTGCGTATACACAACTTCACATCTCCATTGCCACATATCTCAAGAGGATGAGAATCACCTAGCTTAATTGAACCATGTGTAAAATCGTAATTGGAGAACCACTCCTTTGTGAGGAGTAACATGAAAATTGGCACCTGAGTTAATATTCCAATTCTGCATGTAACATTTGTCAAGAGCTAAAAACGTCTCTGGACTCAAGTCAAAAGTGAAAACTAGTGCATTTAGTGGCTTTGGCATGTCAGGAACAACATCAACATGTGGAGACTCAATGACATTGAGCTCCCCTATCTTCACATTGCTTTTAGAAGGTGCAAAACTTACGCCAATGGATTTACCCTTGTCTCTTTGTACTAAAGGGCACTCCTTTTCCATGTGTCCTTTCTTGTGACAATGGTAGCATTCAATGTTCCTTGTGTCACGTCCATGACTTTCCTATTGAAACCAATCTCTTAGTTAGCTTTGGCACATGTCTAACACCTTGCTGCATAAACTCACTATCATTGCATTTACACAACTTCACATCTCCAATGCCACATATCTCAAGCTAATGAGGATCAGCTAGCTTAACTGAACCATGTGTAGAAGCATAATTGGAGAACCACTCCTTGTGAGGAGTAACATGAAAATTGGCACCTGAGTTAATAACCCAATTTTGTGCATAACATTTATCAAGAGCTTACAATGTCTTTGGACACAAATTAGAAGTGAAAACTAGTACATTTAATGATGGTGGCACGTCAGGATCAACATCAACATGTGGAGACTCAATGATATTGAGCTCCTCTACACACTGGTCTTAGAAGGCACAAAACTTACGACAATGGATTTACCCTTCTCTCTTTGCAATAAATGGCAATCCTTTTCCATGCGTCCTTTCTTGTGGACTATGACCTCTGTGCCCTTGACTGTTCCTTTGGCTACTTCCACTTTGCCATATATGCATCACCATGTACACTAGTGTCAAGAGCCTAACGTCAAATCTCTTTCATGAGAAAAGAACTAATAAAATCACTGAAAACAAACTTGCCCTTATAAGCAGAGTTACTAATGGTAGTGTTAAATGTATACTATGATGCAGGCAAAGAGCATAGCAAGAAAATGGCTTTCATTTCATCACTGAAATTAAGTCCCTTTGATGTCAACTGAGTAAACACACTATTAAACTCGTTCATATGTGAATTGACACTGCTATCTTCTTTCATGCTAAGACACATAAGCTTCTTCATCAGAAACACCGATGCACTCTTACCATCCCATGTTGAGCATAAAGACTCCCATAGTCCTTTAGCATTGGTCTTGTCCATAATTATGAAGAATATAGAGTCACCAAGATGCAATCTAATAGCTTCCATGGCATGAGCATCAAGCTCCTCCCACTAATCATCAGTGTACAAACCCTCTTTGCTCTCTTTCAATGGTGTTGTAAGCCCTTTGTTGATTAGAATATCAAGCATTTCGTGTTTCTATATGGTGAAATTTGTTCCATCAAATTTCTTAATGTAGTATTCTTTTTTTTCAATAGATCTAGCGATACTGACAAGAGCTGACTACAAGAGAGTAATGCTAAGAACTTATGTTAATCTTTTTGCAAAAATTTCAAAAGAGTATCTTCTACTCAGAGATCAAATCTCAATGTGAAACTCAACAAAATCACACGCAATGTCAATGTGAAAGAATACTGTAGGCAAACTAGAGGACTCGTGGGAAAAATTTGGCAGAGTGTTCTCTATAAGAGATCAAAATCTCAAGAAAAACTCAACAAAAAACAATGTATAAACCAAAAAAGAGTGTTGATTGGGCATAAAGTGGTACATGTTGCTCAAAGAAACTATCGAAATATTGCCAAACAATTTGGCATCAAAGCACCTATACCCGTCTATACATGTCCTATGGTGAGTCCACGAATGGGGATCTCTAGCAGCCTACTCCACCACACACTGGGTAACCCGGCCCCCAGTGCTTGGCTTTAGAAAACCTCATGCAACGATCCTCACAAAAGATTATGTAGACATGACTAGCCATAGTCTCAAATAGAGCTCTTCTGGACTGAGTCTCGGAAATGGCCAAGACTGCCAAAATAAGCCAAAATTGACTCCACAACAAGGTACAACGGTGGTATCCACAATATAGCATATATCCAAAAATGTTAAACTATCAATGCAAAATTGTAGGACATGCGCACAAAATAGGGCCAATGAGATGCAAGCAAAATCATAGAACCAGCTCCCTACGGGGAGTAAAACTCTCTCAATTGAGCACGAGCACTCTCAAGTGCTAGTCACACATAAACCATATGCATCCAAACTCCCACTAGAATTGTACATAATGTAATGGCTATCACTGCCAAAGATGCTCGCATGATCTGTTGTGTCAAGGAGACTATCCTTGTGAGCGTAAAATTGTATTTGAGTGCTGTCTCTAAGAAACCATCAATGGCTATGCATAAAAATTACCACAGAGAACATACATCATGATCAAATGCATATGGAAATCCAAAAAACTACTGTCAAAAAACGCATAAGACTACTGCTAATGGTAATGTGTAACCTGTCTCTCACTATCGACAAATCGTCTCTTGTCTCATTCTCTATAGTGCAAGAGAGCACGTGAAAATGTATTTTACCAAAGTCGTTGTTGATACCGGGTGTCACTCCTCTATGGAAGTGGCACCTCACCCATGCACGTTATGTCAGAGTAGAAGCCAATGTTGCAAGCTAAGAAAACAGGTTGTCCATGCAAAGAAAACTGGGTGTTAATGTTAGGAGTGTGTGTGTGCCCTTGAAATTGACATGAACCTATGCCTTTCTCTCTCTACACCCTCTCTCCTCTCTTACTCAACTTGAATGCACAATCTCTCTTGAGAAAATAACCTTCGTGTTTTCAATTTTATATATATATATGTACTTTGAACCAGCTGATGAGCTCCTCTATAAACTTGTAAAGCTCGAAGAGATCTTCGTTTTGATTGAAGAAAGTTTTTAAATCTGAGTTTTCTAGCTCAAATTATGAGTAAAACAATGGCCAACTGTCAATCTTAAATTGTGCAACCTACTTCTCTCTCTCTTTGAGCTCACATAAAGCTCAATATCTCACCCCTTGTGGCTTGTGGTGTTCAACCCAATTCCACCTTGATATGTGAGCTCTATGTGTTGATCTCACAATGCCTCCATAGCCATCAAAGCTTTGAGCTTTGATCCATTATCAATGTAGCCGATGTGAAGCTCATTGAGAAGAGGGAAATGCTGGGAGAGGACTAGCACCACAACCTTCAACACTGATACCACTTGTAGAGTGCATGGTGCATGCAGAGTGAGAGAGAGAGAAGAAGAGCAGACACAAAGGGTTGGTGGACTTCAGCGTGAAGATTATAATACCTCACTTCTTTTTACTATTCTATATGATCAAAAGAATAGATAAAATTAGTACGGTCAATGTGATGGGTGTCTAGCCAGTTGGCATGAACACTAACAAGTTTTGGCTCCACCTGAGCTGGTTATGGTCTTAGCAGGCTCATATGGTGATGGAGCTCAGATCCCTTCCATGTGGTGGTAAGATCTTTTTTTTTTGTAGCTTTAGGCATCTTAGATGATCTTTTTGGTATTAGGTAAGGGCCTTGCAAAGCCTGAATGTATTTGGTGGTTGTTGCTTCATTGATTTCTAGCATGGTGGTTTTGTATAGGTTTGTCATTAATGCAAATTTAACTCTCTTGTTTGGAGAGATCTTTTTGAAGGGCCCAAGAGTAAAATCATAGGCAAGAAAGTTCCCCATTCACATTGTAGCAAAAGGTTCTTTCTTAGTCAATCTAAAAGGACTCTTGATTACTGGCACTACTTAGAGATATATGGTGGAATGGGCGTGAAATTCACGACCAAATTTCCTTTTGGGTGGCACTATGATAGGTTTCCTTGGCAAGGTCTTGCATTTCTTGAAAGAAGGTGAGATTCTTGCTCATTTGTTGCATTTTCTTGACTGATGATGTCAAAAAGTTATTGTTGTAATTAAATAAATTTAGGATTATTAGTGGTTTCTTACATTGTGACCAATGAAAGTAGTCGTTAATCTTGTTTTATATTTAATGAAAACCTTTATGCATCCTAAGCCAAATAGGTACCTAAGATTCCTTCATGGATATGCAAGATAGGGGCAACAATATCTACATTAAATATGAGACCCATTTATTTCAATTTGGTCTTTTCTCATTGCTATTGTAGTGATGATCTTCTTGCTACTGGCTAAATCCACAACCATTTTCTAGATGAGTTATTGCTAAGATTCAATTAACACTTCAAGCAATGATTGATTGGCCGAAACAAATGAATTTGAGACCCATACCTTGGACAATCAAGCAAGATATTTGGTCAATAAGATGGTGCTTTATAATTACCTAAACTTGTGTGCAATCCTCCTCCTCACTCTTCTACTTCTCCTTCTTTTCGTTTTGTCCTTGTCCTCCTCTTCCTCTTCCTCCTTCTCCTTCTCTTTTCCTTGTCCTTGTCCTTCTCTTCCTCCTTATCCTTCTCTTTCTTCCTTTGGGTGTCTTTCTTGGGAGATTCCTAGGATAACAAATTTTTCATAGTCATCTTCCTTGGTGACTCCCCTCCTCCAGGATCTTGGTCAAACCAAGAGATAGCTACACAATATTGTGGTGATTTTAAGTCACAGGCTCGATACCTCAAGTGGGTGACGATGGCAATCACCTTGTAAGTGACTAAGCAAGAGATTGTTGTGGTAAAAACCACCAAGCCATGGCACATCAATATTGGGTTAATGTGTTCTTTACAAAGATGGTGTGTGTAGACAAGAATTGGGGCATGGTAGTAGGGATTTGGAGCGACCTTTTTTGGTTATTTTCTTGAATTACCATATTTAGCAAGAAAAGATCGCTCCATACTCTTCTCTCTATCTCTCTTCTCCCTCCATCTCAATCTCTCTCTCTCTCTCTCTCTCTCTCTCTCTCTCTCTCTCTCCTCCCCCCCCCCCCTCTCTCTCTCTTCCCCTCTCTCTCTACCTCTCTCTGATCTCCCTCTATACATCTCTCTTCCTCTCTATCTACCTCTCAATCTCTTTCTCTCTCTTCATCTCTCTCTCTCTCTCTCTCTCTCTCTCTCTCTCTCTCTCTCTCTCTCTCTCTCTCTCTCTCTCTCTCTCTCTCTCTCTACTTCCACAAGGAGCCTCGGAGGGGTAGCCCTCTCCAATGACATCTTTCGCATGTAACACTTCCTCCATTGCGGCATTCTTGTTGACATGTGTCTGATGACAATGGCCACACCCCTCTTCATTATGCAACCCACAATGGCTATCTGGAGGCTTGCCTCCTCCTCCTTGAGAATGGAGCTCAAGTTGACAAATGCACTAGATCTGGCAAGGCAACAAACTTGCACCAAGCTCCTTATGCACACCAGATTGAAGTTGTGAAAGCTCTGATCAAAGCAGATGCAAATGTCTCCAAAGAATCTACAGATGGGCTATGTTTAGTAGAGAAAGAAAAAGGTCAAGGGCATGTTCAAATTGTGAGGTTGCTAGTCAATGCATCTTGTAAGCTAGAACCAAAACTAAAGGACACTAATTGAGTTTAACAACCACTTATAAATTTTGTGGCCTTAGTTGCCTGACATAAGAGAAAGTTTTATGGCCAACGAGAAAACATAACACCATGAGAGATGTTTTTCCATGAAACATTTAATGCTGGTTGAGGCTGCATTGTTGCTAGTGGAGGGATCTTTAAACCTTGTAGTCACAAGACATTTCAATGGCTATCAAAGGAACATCTAGTTTCTTAGGCTTGCTGACTCCATGGAAAACTATGCTTCAAATATGGAGCATTTGCCCTTGTATGAAGATTTTGGAGGTATTGTTGATGTGTGAAGAATGATCATCTTGAACAATATATGCACTTTAATAGGTTTGGAATGATAGATGGTTCATACCTTATAACACTCATACTTTTGTGTATATTTGTAACAACTAGTGGCTCAATCTAAAATAAATTTCATAATAAAAAAATTTAGAGAGAGAGACAGAGAGACATAAAAAGAGGAACTATAATATATATATATATATATAGGGGAGAGAGAGAGAGAGGGGGGATAGAGGAAGAGAGAGAGAGAGAGAGAGAGAGAGAGAGAGAGAGAGAGAGAGAGAGAGAGAGAGAGAGAGAGAGAGAGAGAAAATTACTCCAAAAGCTCTTGGAGCAAGCTTTTTTTGTTAAATATATAATCTAAGAAAAAAGAGAAAAGAAGCTCGCTTCAAAACTCTCTCCATTCCAATTCCTGGGCCATGGTAGTGCTCATATGGATTTGAACAATTTTTCCTTGAAATTTGATAGGACTAGAATTATTTTCCCTAGGGCCTTACTCCTGAAGCTTTTTTTGGCATTACCCACACCAACTGGTTGCTGGGAACACTCCTATGGTGGGTCTTGGTGATGGCAAGCCTTGATGTATCTGTCTACCACAAAAGGAAGTTCCCACGGGTGTAGGCGGGCTTAGACCACGGAAGAGCCTACAAACCACTTGAAACATGAGTAGAAGCCCCTTCCTCACAAACAACAACAACAACAACATTAGGGTGTGTACTTCCCTTGAACAACAATTTGAGTGGAACAACATGACTCAACCAAAAGCAAAAAGTATGGGAGGTCTTACCACTTTTCTATGTGGCAGTGTCTATAGCTTGTACAAGATTAACTGATTATGACAACATAAAGAAACTGAAACTAGAGGACATCACTTTCAAATGACACCATTTGTGCTTTAGCATCACTATCAACAATATTTATTTGACTTTCCTCTTCTTGAAACACTTATTGGAAGGGTAGTTCGTCTTACCACAATGAATACATTGATTTTTGGTGAAGAAATCCTTTGTTTGATGATTATTTTGTCCACAAATTGCACAAGGTCTACTACTGATTGACGGTTTGTTGAAGTTGAGGTAGAAGTGCATCCATTGAGACTGCATATGCTGTCGGAATTATAGAAGAAGTAGCACGGGATGCTCTTTTTTCCTCTTCCTGCAAGAAATTATCAATACCATCCAAAGAGGGCAAACGATCTTTTTCAACAAGGATTTTTGGTGAGACAATCCTTTGTTTGATGATTATTTTGCCCACATATTCCACAAGGTCTACTACTAGTGGATGGTCCACTTGAAGTTGAGGTAGAAGTGCATCCCCACTGCTGCATATACTGTGATGGGAGGCTCTTTTCTCCTCTTCCTGCAAGGAATTAACAATACCATCCATAGAGATATTTTTCCTTTAAGATGGTCACAATTTAACAGAATTCAACAAGTAAGCTCTTGAGTAAAACAACAATAAGATCTTTGTCACGTACTAGAGCTTCAACATACACTAGCTGGGTTCTGATGTACTTCAACCTGCTATTATATTTTCACCAACACGCATGTATAATTCCATCTTTAAGCTCATCTTTGAATACTTGGCTTTGGCACCAAAAAGAGTTTCTAATTCTATTCAGGCATCACTCAAAGATGTGGGATCATCTAAATAATGAATAAAACTATCTTCTAGAGAAGCTATAATAATACCAAATGCATGTTTATCTTTCTCTGTTGTTCGGTAGATAAAGCTCTAGTGATTGCAGTCATTGTACCCGCTTCGTCTATTGAAAGAGGCTTGACGGTGCTCCAAAGGTATTTTCACATCAAGTTTCCCTCGATTTTGATTTGCCACGTGTGAAAACCAGATCCGTCAAACTTGTCAATTTTGGATGCTATATTTAAATCTTCAAGAAAAATTGATGATGATGACAACTGTTGAGCACTGCACGTGCATGCGGAGGACTCTTGACAAAATTGAATGCTCACCTTGCATGATATCTCAAAAGCAAATCCTATTGATATCTTGCAAGGACTTGAAGAGCGTATGAAGCCCACCATTTAAGAGTGTTTTGAAACGTTGAAGATAGAAGACCATCAACTCATGTTCTTGGGTAGAGTTTTAGAACGCTTTGGTGAATATTTCATTGACCTTGACCATTGCTATAACCACCATTAAGTAGCAGCATTTCAGAATGCTAGTGTTGCAAAGGTGCTCTCATACATGAGAAGACCAAGAGACCTCCTGACACTCCACCTTAGCCATGCATTAGTTGAACATGTGCTCTGATACCACTATTGGGAACATACTTGTGGTGGGTCCTAGTAATTGGCAAGCCATGCATGTGAGCATGCAAAAAAGGAGAACGAACAGAAAAACGAGAGAGAGAGAGAGAGAGAGAGAGAGAGAGAGAGAGAGAGAGAGAGAGAGAGAGAGACTTGCGAGCACAACAACCACACTATTCTTTGATTGATAGAACTTGTTGCATATATAGATCCACTGAAGTTTGTATGCACCAAAAAATAAAGGAATGGTATGTATCTGTCTACCACAAAAGGAAGTTTCCACGAGTGTAGACGTGCTTGAAACCCAACACTAGTGCGGGTTGGAAGTATTTATATTCTTGATATTTTTTTTTACAAAGTCCATGCAACACAACTTCCATGGACACCCACCGTCCTAAAGCTGCTTCTTAAAGAGATGACATCTAGATGGGAATTTATTTAAGGATTTAATTCGCCTTGTGCAAATATGCTAACTACTTTTTTGGTGGTCATTGTCAAGCCATCCTCTTCTTGAGTTAGCAAACTCATAGTACTAGTCATCCATAGTGAGGTCGATATCTCTTTTCTGTAGGCTCCTTAATGAATTTCCATGTCATAAAAGTTTGATCTCCTCCTTGCTCTTTGGCACACGTCATTGTACCCCAAAGCTTGGTGTTGATTGTGAACATGTATCCAGCTAGTACAAGATTTTTTTTTTTTGCAAAACTCATAATGGTGAGTGAATTATATTAGCAAAACCAATAATTTAGAAATTCAAGTCATGCTCGTGACAAGCCATGACGTCTACTAGCAACCATAGATACATTGACTAACATGGGGGCCACCCTAGGACACTAAAAAGGGATTCAGGAGGAGTCTTAGTTGACCACACAATGACCTGAACAGGGATTCATTAGCTAACCAGCTGTTGCAACACCAACCATCATGTTCGGTTCATCATAGTTCATTCGTCTCCAATGGCAACGATCGCTTCCCTGATTTCTTGAATGATATCCGTGAAGTTAGTTGTATTCAAATCGTTCTCAAAGATCGGAAGGTTTTGGCCTTCCACACGTGTTTGAAGTAGGAGTATGTGGGATGCGTGTCTAGCCTCACTATCCTATCTTATTGCAGTATTAGCGAGAACCACGATTGAATTGTCAATACATGGGATGAAGCTGACTCAATTAGTGCATAGAGGCTACAGGGTGTCAATCTCTCGGGAAACAACTAACAACTCGCATTTAACTCAAGCTACACTCAAGTGACAGAAATCACTAAAAGCCAATCGCTCATCGGCAAACAAATCACATCCGTTGCAACATCAAATGACATCCAAACATAACAAAAATTCTATGACATGTTTATAGGACCTAAGCACACATGCTTATGGTCTCAAATCCCACTTTAGGTCAAGTGCCAAAATCGCGATTATTAACAGAAGTGGATTTTTGACCTAGTCATTTTCAACCCAGAATGCATCTAAATGCTTAGCAATGATGCCCCAATACCCCGCCTATGCTTAGTTTTTGATTTGAAAGTGTAAATTCCTAGTTGTGATGAAATTAAGCCTCGAGCCGGCGACGCCAAGAGCTACAAAATACCGTGATGTGTTTATGTCAATGCGTAGAGCTCTTACCTCCTGTTGCAATGCAACAAACATGATTGTAATGTGACAACCGGGAAGGGAGTAGGAAGCACGAGAAGGAGAGAGGTGAGCGCCATTAGATCACGCTGTGTATTTCATTATCCAAAACTTAATGATAACTTACAAAAATTGGCTTTTATACCTTAGCCAAGGTTTTTGGTGGTCAAAACTAATAATCTGGGAGTTCTACCAAAGATGGGTAATGACAGGTTGATACAATCTGGAAGCTTGTAGCCCCGACTTATCAATTACAAGGTTTATCCGAAAAAATAAGAGTTACAATATTCTCGATTTATTAAAATAATAAGTGTTTTTATAATGAGAACTCCAAAAAATGGTATCTGTGTTAGCTTGCTACTAACATTGCCCCCCTCCTCGCCTTTGTCGTCCCTTGACACAACTTTATGGGCTGAAGTAGTCTTCGTGCTGGCGGCTGGCATGTCAGCAAATGATACTGAGGGGATTTATATCTGAGGTGGCTCCAAACTACCTACCTCTTCTTGCGTTTCTGTCCTTCCTTCTCTCAGTAGCTGGTTGACTCGTTTGAATTCAACTATCTCCTTTAGCAGCTCGTCTTCTCTTTGGACCCGTATCAAGGCCAGGTCTCTCCGCTGAAATTGCTCTAATTTCAGCTCCAGCTTGAGGTCTTTATTTTTCTTTTCTAATGCCTTGTAGACCTTGTCTGTTCCCTTGATCGAGGCGATGACTGAATTTTCTCGTATTTATCGCAAGAATATCGCCTGATCATTAATTCTTTGTTCTGAGTACTCTAGAGAAGCATTGGCCACATCTAACTGTACCTGGATCTTTTGAGGTGATAGAGTGGTAGTTAGAAGTTCATTTGTCACTTTCGTCAGCTGATCATCCTTGGCTTTGTATGCATCTGACAGTTTGGTAAGCAGCTCACCCAATTCTTTCATTTCTTTCTGTTGCTTGTCTCTTGCGAGTTGATGCTGTTTAGCTTCCGCTCTTAACTCCTGCACTTGCCTCTGGAGACCGGTGATGACATTAAGTCTGTCATCTAGATCCCCTTGGAGTGCGTCCATCACCATCTCTAACTCTTTGGCCCATGTGCTACGGCCAAGTGCTGCTGAACGAAGTCTTTCTGTCATCTCCTGCATTTGCTTAGCATATTCGTTCACTTGCAGGATGACTTCATCATTTGATTGTCAGTCTTCGCTTTGTGTTAATTACCTTGATGTTTTTGCAGATTCTTTTACCTCTAGCTCCGTCATGGCTGCTGGTTGCTACTGTTGCCCTTGTGTCAGCTAATCTTTTCCTTTTGAGGTAGAGAGTTATATAACAGCCTTATCTTGCTGTGTTGAGGTAGAGGGTGTTTCCTCAGCCTCTTGTTCTCTTGTGTGCTCAACTTTTGCAGAGTCCTCTTCTGGTGTAGGACTGGCTGCCTTTTCTGTCTCTGGATCTTTCTCTCTTTGCTTCTCTTGAGTAGAGACATCTGCTTGTTGTGATGTTCTCGCTGCTTCTTGCTTTTCAGCTTCTTGTGTAGCTTCAGCTGTTTTTTCCTGTTCAGCTTCTACTTCTTTCGTTAGCTCATTTGTTGTGTCTTTAACTGGTGATGGTGGTGGGCTCGGCATTGGTTGATCTTGGTGTTCAAAGAGAGGAGAAGAGATGCGGGGAGACACATCACTTTGGGCATGTTGTGCTTCTCCTTGTGCAGTGGTTTCCTCTGCTCTCTTTTGCTGTTCTTCCACCTCTTTTGCTTTTCTTGCCGCTTCTTTGGCTTCTTTTAGCGTTAAAGCTTCTGCTTCTTGGTACATCCGTTCCAATACTTCAACGGGTTCTTCAACCTGCTTCCTGGTGTGATGCTTGGTTCTTGGTCCCTTAAGCCCACCAGGCACCCACTTTTCTGAGTCCTTTCCTTGTGCTTGGCGGCTGCGTTTGTATGCGTGTTTTTCTCTTTCAAACCGGGCTTGCTTTTGCATAGGCTCTTCTTGGTGTGCTGCCACGGCTTTTCTATTCATTTCCTCCCTTTGTGCACTCTTTTCTTCATTATCCGAGCTTTCACTGTTGTGCCTTTCCGGCGAGCTTTCAACAAACTCTTCATCAGATTTGTAGGATCTCTTAGACGATCTTGTAGCTCGAGGAGATGGTTGAGCTGACACTATCCAAGTGTTTTGGTCTGGGGCAAGTGGTAGGTTGTCGACCATGCTGATGGCATGGTATGCAATCCTTGTCAACACCTCTGGTGCACCCAGGTATGTAATCTTTCCTTCTTTCTTTATTCCTTTCAAAGTGGTCAAGACATTGAGCATGGTCCATCGGTTGCCTGGTTGTTGACTTGAGGACTTGTGTGAAGGTGGTGGCAACCGCATGATTGGCCTCTTAGCTAGGAAGTGGAAGTGTTGGTGGTATAACCTGGCTGGCTCTTTCACCTGCTTGGCTGCATGCATTCTTTCTAGCAATTCATTGGCTAGCGGCAAATTGTATTTCTTTAAACGACATCCACTAATCCAATTAGCCATTGGTTCACCATCTAGGGTGGACAATTTTACTGCTCCACTTGGAGATACGTCTTCAATGATAAACGGTCCGTTTCCCTTTTTCTTAAACTTGGGAATGCGTTGCTTAAGGGAATAGACTAAAACTAAGTCCCCTTTCTTGAAGATTTTTGGTTATTAGATGGGAATCAAAAAACTGTTTTTGTTTTCGCTTTTGTGCATAGATGTGAGCTACAACAGTTAGCTTTTGCTCATCTAGCTTTTCTAAATCTTCAAGTTTTTCTGACAATTCATGTCCAGTCCACTCAAGATCCTTATCTACCCTTAATGTCAGTAATAGAAATTCTATTGGTAGTATGGCATCAAGACCATAAACAAGGTTAAAGGGTGTAGCATTTAAAGCTGTTTTGCATGAAACTCAATAAGCCCATAGAGCAGCATGGAGATTCATTTCTCAGTCTGTCGTTCCTGAATTAACCACTTTAGTCAGCACCGAGCTAAGAATTTTGTTCGTATGCTCAGCTTGGCCGTTTGCTTGTGGGTGATAGGGAGCTGATTTGTTATGGATGACCATAAACTCATTAAGAAAATACTCGATTACCTCATTGAGGAAATGAGTTTCCCTATCACTGACAATTTCTATTGGTAGTCCATATCTTGTGAATACATACTCATATAAAAATGCGACAGTAGTTCTAGCATCATTCTTTTGAGTTTCTTTAGCCTCAGCCCACTTGGTCAAATAATCCGTAGCTACAATGATATATTGAGCTTGGGTTCTATAAGCAGGTGACTATATTGGCCCAACAAAATCTATACCCCACTTAGCGAAAGCTCTAGCACCCATCATTGGTCTTAAGGGCATGCTATCTACACGTGTTGGCATTTTTGCTCGTTGACAAGCATCACACCTTCGAACATATTCTTTGGCATCTGCAAACAGTGTTGGCCACCATATGCCTACCATCAAGATTTCTCTTGAGGTGGTTTCACTAAAAAAGTGACCTCAAGCTAATCCAACATGTGCTTGTTCTATAATCGGAATATACTTGTCTTCATTTGCACAAAGACGCAAATGTTGATCTTTACCTCTTTGATACGATTGGTTTCCAACAAGAGCATAGTCTCTTGCTTCAATTTCAATTGCTCTTTGACGACGTTTACTCATATCCTCAGGAAATGTTCGACTTGATAAGTAAGTAACCATATAATTACTCCACTTAGGAACATGTGACATTTGAAACAATGTTACATGAGGTATGGGTGTTTGTTTTTGACATTGAGGACAATCCTTTACAAAAGATCGAACATCACTCCTCATAGTCGACCAAAATACTCCAAGTCTCAAGATTCTTTGCATAGTTTGGTCTTTCGCAAAGTGAAGTCCTACTATGGTAATATGTGCTTGACTTAGGTATTGGTTTTTCTCCTCAGGATTAATGCATAAGAGCAATATTCCATCTCGATTTCTTTTGTATAGCCTACCAGCTAGTAATTGATACATAACCGATTGCTCGATTAATCCGATTGTAATAGGAAGTGGTATTTGTGAATCCACTTGAGATATTGTCATCAATGATACCATGTTTTCTGACCATCGAGGTATCATTTCCACAGAGAACAAATAGGCATCTGATAGATTATCGTCTATCCCTTTAGGTGCTTCTCTTGAAACAATTGTTGACAAATGATATGCTCTTTGATGTGTAGTGCCCTTTTTTACAACCACAATGAAATCAAATTCCAGAAGAATGATGAACCATCTCACTTTTTTCCCTATGCTGCATGGCTTGTTGACCAAATACAATAAAGCTTGGTGGTCTACAAAGAACACAAACTTGTTGGCTAATAGGTAATGTCTATATTTTTTAACGACATAGATCATTCCTAACCCTTCTCTTTCAATGGTAGTGTAATTCTTTTCTGCCATGTTCAATTGTTGGCTAGCATAAGAAATAGGAAAGTCAATTTTCCCGTCTCCTGGTTCAGCTAGTAAACAACCTATGGAAAAATTGGAAGCATCTACATGTATGTGGAATATCTTATTCCAATCTGGTGCTTTAAATATTAGAGCTGAGGTGAGAGCTTGCTTAAGCTTGATGAAGGATTCTTCACATGTCCTTGGTCCATTCAAAGTGTGTAATCAAGCTATACATGGGATTTGCAATTATAGGGTACATGTAAATGAACCGTCTGTAATATCCACAATGCCCCATGAAGGCTTGAACACCCTTGACTGTTGTTGGTCTAGGCAAATCAGCAATGACATGATTTTTTAAAATATCAGTAGCTATGTCATTTTTAGACACTATATGTCCAAGAATTTTTCCTTGTCTACCCATGAATGTGCACTTTCAGGATTTAGGCAAATCCTATAAAGTCTACATTTTTCGAATACCTTTTTGAGGTGTTCAAAATGTTTACCTCGGATTGATGAATGTACGCATAGATCATCCATATACACTTCCAAGAATTTCCTAAGATATTCTTTAAAAGCATGGCTCATCAATGTTTGAAATGTGGCTGGAACATCAGTTAACCCAAAAGGCATAACCAGATAGGCAAAAATACCTCATTTTATTGCAAAATCAGTTTTATGCTGATCTTTTGGGTCAACCAGAAGTTGATTGTATCTTGAAAAGCCATCTAAGAAATTGTAAGCATATTTTCCTGCAACTCGTTCTAAAACATGCTCAGTGATTGGAAGAAGAAAATTATCTCTAATGGTAGCTGCATTCACTTTTTTGAAATTGACACACACTAGTAGTTTTCCATTCTTCTTGGGTATTATCACAATTGGAAACACCCAATCTGTGTGTTCAATTTCGTAAATGAGTTTGGCTTCCTTTAGTTTCTCAATCTCTTCCTTGATTTTCCTGAAAAATGTTTCATTATATGTGTATGGCCTTTGTCTACTTGGTTTTGCATCATCTATCGTGGGTATGGTATGTTGACAAATTTATGGATTAACACCCTTGAGATCCTTGTAAGACCAAGCAAATATATCTCGGTATTCTTTTAGCAAGCTTAGCAAAAGCTCTTCTTCTTTCTCTACTAGGTCATTTGCAATGTAGGCAGGCCTAGGTTCTTCCCCTGGTTTAGCCAAGTCTATCTTTTTTGCGTTCTCGGGCCCTTCGTAGGACTCGCCTTGCTTCCGTAATTCCCTAATAGGTTGTTCGACTATGATTTTTCGATCTTGGAGAGTATACTTTTTGTAATGGGAGGGAACACTCATTACATCCTTATCATCCTCTTCCTTGGTTTCCATTTCGGTCGTATATATCTCCTTTAGAGCTTTTTTCAACTTTTGATATTTCTTTTTTCACTCAACTCGTGTCATGGTTGGATCCTTATCCTGTTTGTTTACTTGAGTATCCTTCCTTGGTTTTCTCGATGTTTTCAACATTTCTGGATTTTCGTTTGAAGGATATCTACCAGTGATTTTGTCCTTGACACAATCATGTGCCTCTATTTGCATCAAGATTTGTGTTCTACTGGAGACTGATGGCATAGGTCATGTTTTCATGTTTCTAGTGTCTCTTTTTTGTCTTCTTGATTTCTGGTTAGGAAAGTAAAAAAAAAATTCCTCCCTTCCTTTCAAGAGTAGCTTAGCTCTCACATGTTCTTTTTCTGACCCCGAATCTTTTGAGGTAGCTGAGTGTTCATCTAACTCATTTGTTGCATCGTAGTAGAGGTCTAAAAAGACTTGTTGAGCTTTCATCAAGTCCTTGGGTTCCTCATTTTCATCTTCAATGTTGAAGGTTGAAATCATTTGGATGGGAATTATACCGTAGCCATACTCATTGCAAAATTGAGTAGTCATAGACGTATTCACACATACATCCATTGTCGCTAAAATTTGAGTCCACTCAAATGGCTCAAACAAATGCTCTGGAAAGGGTTCAGGTACATAGGCTTCGTCTGTGCAATCTCTTTCTAAAATACATTCTTCTAATTTTAAACTCCCATTTTCTGAGGCTCCACACATCCAAATAGAAGTGTCGAAGCTTAGTTTTAGCCGAAGAGACTGAATCAAACTCTTGTATGGGTGTTTTCAAGACATCTCTATAAGGGTGATCTTTTAGATTTACCCTTATTATAGATCCCACTTGCTTTAAGTAGAGATAACTATTTCCCCAATCTTGGAAAAGCTATACCTGTTGCATGAAAGGTCTTCCCAATATGATTTCATAATTGAGTTTTTCCCCAAAGTCTACTATGGCAAAAGTGTGTTGATATTCAATCCCAAAGGAATTGACTATCACTTTTTCAAGCAGCCCTAATGGTCTCTCAATGTGTCCGTCAGCCAATTGCAATTTCATTCGAGTTTGTCTAATGGCTGGATGTCCCCAGGATTCCCATACTGCGTTCGTGGCTATGGCTATGCCTGCTCCAATATCGAGTATTGCCATGGTTTCAATGTCATTATATTTCACTGGAAGGATGGTGTTTCCTTCTTCCCCTTTGTAAGATTCTCCGACTTTGTTTATTGGAACATATCGAATCTCTTTGTTGTCCATTTCGTTTTTTAATTTTCCCAATTTTTTTGAGATTATCCCCTTTATCTCCACCTTCTCTAGGGTTTTTTATAGATCATTCCATGAATATGGTTTAAGTTTTAATAGTTCTCCTAAGGTAAGAGTGCATTGGATGGATGTAGACATGATTGAATGAATGTTGTATACTTCTAGGTTCCGTTCTTCTCTTTTTACTTGAGTGGTCTTACACACTATGGATTCATCTTTGTTATCTTCCACGTAAGAGGGTAATGTTTTCAAGGTCATTGGTTTCGACATTCCTGAAGCTTCAGATCCGCAATCCCCGTACAAGGATTGGACATCCATGTTCATATCAGAAGGTAGGTTGTCCAACCAAACTTCCTCTATAGGAGCTGACTTTAGAGTTAGGCTTCCATCATTGATCTCTCTAACTTTTTCCATAAGTGTCGTGGCCAGTCTTCCTCTACGAATGGAATTTCGTCTAAGGCATCTTCGCTGTCCGACACTATAAGTTCTGGTTCTTTTGTTTCAAGGTGGGGTTCTACCACCACATCAGATTTTTCTTTAGACCACAAGGTCCTCAGGTTTTGTGATGCTTTCAAGCTTGGGTTTTTGTTTTCCCAGCATTTCTTGCGTGATTCTTACCAAATTTTGATAAGCTTCCAGCTTAGTTGCTTTCATGTCTGGAGAAGGATAGTTTTCCATTTGTTTTCCATGTTTTGGCCTGCTTTAAGTCCTGCTTGGTAGGCATCCAAGGCTGCATTAATAGGCTCAAAAATTTTATCAACCAAAATGGATCCTCCGGATTTCACGGTTGTTTCCTTGATTTCACTTCCAGTTTCTTTCACCTTTTCTTGGAATAGCTTTTTTGCTTTCTCCTCGATTTCAACCCGTTGTTTTTGTTTTCTCATCTCATATTTTTTGCTCCTGCTTCTTTTGATCCTTTGAAAGAAAACTTTTGTATTTTTTGAATCATCAGAGGAGTTGTGTTTCTTTTTTTTAGCCTGGGCTCTAGTGATTACCTTGATTGGAACAATTGGTTCACTCTCAGATGAGCTACTAGGTATCACTTGGACAACGTTTACTACTGTTTTACCCTTGTTTAAAGGATTTTTAGGACAATCTTCCGAAAAGTGTCCTCCCTTTTTGCAACATTGTATGCAATAGACTTCAACTGCTTGAGGTTTTTGTCAGGCTCTAGACATTCGTTTTTCCAATGATCATCTGCACCACATTTGTGATAGTTTCTCATTCTTGGCTTAATCATGGGTCTTACCATGGGAGGTCTGACACCTTGATTAGCTACATAATAAATTGGTGCGAGCTCTAGTGGAGCATAAGTCACAGGTTCTTTCATTGGTGGTGGATGTGAATTATACCAATCTCCTTTTACCATTACTGTAGATGGACTAGGCTCTGCATAGGGTGTAACATGCACTGATGCTTATTCATCTATGACACCTTTGGAGTGCTTGTACTTTACAGGCATTGCATTGTGTCCTGGATAAGGAGGTTGCTGACCCAACACAGGTTGAGGTCTTTTCATACCCATCGATGGTCTTTGAGCTTGGGTCATATTAGGATGATATCTGTACATGGGTTGTCCTTGTGGCCTCATAGGCACGTACTGAACATTCCCATCATACTTTGGTTGGAAATAGCACTTGTGGGTCTCATGGCTGGTCCATTTACCCTCAATTGCACACCATTTTTGTGGCCTGATTGGTTGTCCCTGTTGAGGTATCCCTTGTCATGGTCCCCTCATAGGTGCTTTTTACATGTTGTTCATCATGTCGTTCATTCTTTTGACCATATCTTCTATGGCTGAAAGTGGTGCTGCAGCCATCGTTCCCACTTGTATTGGTTTAGTGGATGATGTGTTCTCGCTTTGGTTATCCTTAGGGACATCTTCTTCGTTGAAAATATCACAATTGTCTCCTAAGTCAATAGCATCTGACACACACTCTTCTAGGGTTGTATGCTTTTTACTATAGAGTATAGCATGAAGCTCTTTGTTTAGCAGTCCCTCTAGAAACAAATATACGAGTCATTCTTCTGTAGGTATCTCTAGCCCTGGGCATTTGGCAATGTATTGTTTCATTCAAGTTGTACAATCCCTAATAGACTCACCATGTTTCTGTTTAAAGTTGTAGATTTGAGCTACTATGTTGATCCCCGTTTTGGAACAAGCAGCTACAAATCCTTGAGCTAATGTGTTCAAGTCCATGATTGACCTTGGTGTAATTTTTTGGAACCATGTCAATGCTTTTCCTTCTAATGTCATTCTAAACCCTTCGAATTGAGTATGGAAATCGAATATACGTTATGCTCTTAGCACTTGCTTAAAGCTTGCTAAGTGGTTGTATGGATCCCTCGATCCACTGTATTTTCTTAGCTGGTCTGACGTGTCTGTTTGGTTCAACTCCCGGTCTCTTGGCAGTTGGTTCTATTCAAAGTCCTTCAAACCAGTCTGTTGGAAATAGTGACTCATGTAGCCCTAGACTGGCCTTAATGTCACCCGATTTTCTTCGTGATGAGGTGGTTTCTAGTTTCTTAACATTACTCTCAGATGATCTCTCAAGGTGTTCATCACTTGGAATTGTTTCTAGTCCTTGTCCCAGTATCCAATTCCTTATCAAATACCCTTGGCATTTGGTTTGTTCTACCTCCTCAAGAGTCATCATAACAAAGTTGTTTTTATAACAATCCCTAAACAGGTAGTGGTAGGTCTGTTGATCCCTTATCTTTGATCGTGAAGATATAGATGATCTTCATGGCTGTTAGTTATCCTGATTTGGCATGCGAAGTCCACATAAGATCTTTTACGTTTCTATCCTCCCAACAATAGACTCTGATTCTAGGATTGTCCGTACTAAGTTGTTTCAAAGGCTTCAAATCTACTTGATCGTATCCCTCGAATTCTAAAGTTGGTGGTCCTTCTTTTGTTGACACATCTGGGATTATGGTGTTTACTTCTAATCCCCATTTGTCTATCACATCAGGGTTTTTGACTTGTACATACTGAGTTCCGTTTCTGTCCATGTACATTTTTCCTTCTTTGTTTGCCCTAATCTCTTCTTCGAACTCAATACCATGGTCATCAATGCGAACAACATACTCTTTGTTAGAATCCAGGTAAACCTGAGCTCCATGGCGATTAGTCTTATAAAAAGAGAGTATATGCTTATAGGCATTGTCGTTCCAGTTTTCGAGTGAGTCGAGTAAGAAGACAGTTGAATCTGAAAAAGTGTCGGAGACTTCTTCAAGAATAGTGTGTAAGGAATTGCCTTGATTCACGCTTTCTTCAGTGGATACTCTACTGGAGGTTTCTCCGAGTATGTCCTGATTTCCAAGTACACGACCAGATCTAAGGTTCATATAGACTTATGAAGCCTTGGTTATAGTACTTACCTTTTGGATTGACTTGTTGTCAATTTCTACTTGATTCGATTGTAACTTTCTATTAAGCTACCGATTCCTCGTCTGCAACCTGATTCTTGTAAAAATTTGATCAAGTTAGCTATTCTTCTATAAAGACAGTAAAGTTTTTGCTAACTATCATGATTGATCTATATGTATCACTTCAAATCGAGCTATGGGAGTCAGCAATTGACTTTCAGATTCGACTTTGACAAAAAATCAAAGGATCAGCATGCAATTTGGAAACTGAGTGAACATGTATCAATTTGGATCCGATTGAACCCAAAATTGCCCGGTGGCTTTGTATTATGCTGGTCTAACACTATACAAGTTCAAAAGTCAGAACTGGTGTCCCTAGGTAGCAGATGTAAATAATTACGATTGTTTACTTTTGCTAGTTTTTTGCACTTTTTTGGCTTGGTTTGGCAAGTATACAACATGTTAAAGTCCCTGGACAAGTTTCAACAAGTTTGGACAAATTCTATTCAAGTTTATCAACTATTTTGTGTCCACAGACTCTGATTTCAAGAATCTGGCTAAAGTCTCACTTTTGTGATCCAAATTTCACCAAAATTTATTTGTGGGGTCTACTTGATATGCTTGACCTTGTGGTATACTCAAATTTGCGAATTTGTCAATTTTTGTAGCAGATGTAAATAATCACGATTAATTACTCCAAGTATATTTTTGTAAATTTTTATCCCAACTTTGACACAGATCTGTTAAGCACCTCAAGTTAAGGTCTCTAGCCAAGTTTGGACAAGTTTTGGTCAAACGGTCATCAATTTTCAGTCCGTAGACTAACTTTGCAAATTTGGGCACAATTTTCAATCCAATGATCCAGATCTTACCAAATTTTGTTTGTAGGCTTATTACAACATGGTAAAACTAGTGGTATGCCAACTTGGTAAAAAAAGTTGATAAATGGGACATATGTAAATAATCACGATTATTTACAACTGGCAATTTTTTGCATCTTTTTGGTCAACTGAGCATGTTCACATGTTTATCACATCAATATAAGCCTATTAATCAAATTTCAACAAGTTTGGACAAATTTTTTTCCAATTTACACTCAAGATTCAGAAAGTTAGTACAAACTTTAGTTTTTACCCTGTTTTTTGCAAGTTTGGTGATCCAAATCTTTTGTGCCTTTACAAAAGTGGTTTGTACACATGCAATGAGTCAATGGTATGAACCTTGGTCAAATCTGAGCTAAAAATTATGATCACGATCATTAACTTCAGGCTTGAAAAGAACCAATTTTTGCAATTTTTCAAAGGATAGTCTTTTTATAAGCTATTTTAAGCCTATGAATCAAGTCAAAACTTAATTTGGCCTAAAATTTCAAGAAAAAATAAATAATCAGAGTTTTGGCCAACTCTGGAAATTTTTACCTCGAAGTGTCCTTGAGCTTACCCATTGGTTCAGACAACTTTCAAGCTTACTCTCCAGTCGGATTAAGTGGTTTGGAGTCTTTTCGTGCTATTTCTAGACGTAGACCTAAAATTCTGCAACTTTTAATAACAACTCACGATGATTCTTTCAAAGAGAGCAATGTTTTGAAATCTACCTCGGATCCTACTTACCCTACTTTTAGATTCTCATGCAATGGGGTTGTGGAAAGTGTCCACAAACACTCGTTTTCTTGTCTTTTATGGTTTTCTGAGCATTGATCCTAAGACTTGTCTCGTCCATCAATCATCCTCAAAAATCCTAATCTATTTCTACAATCCTACAATCCTAAAGGCACTCAGCAAGTATGATTACTTTCAAGCTACCTCTACACAGCAAAAGATGACAATCTTAGGCTATACGGTTTCTAAAAGAAAGTTTTGAACTCTACGCGATCCTAGAGGAAATTAAAGGATAACTTCACAAGACGTTCGTGTTTTTCCTTAGTTTAGGTCTCTTTGATCCCCGGCAGCAGCGGCGCCAAAGGTGGGACGCGTGTCTAACCTCACTATCCTATCTTATTGCAGTATTAGCCAGAACCACGATAAAATTGTCAATCCATGGGATGAAGTTGACTCGACTAGTGCATAGAAGCTACAAGAGGGTGTCAATCTCTCGGAAAACAACTAAAAACTCACATCTAACTCAAGCTACACTCAAGTGACAGAAATCACTAAAAGCCAATCGCTCATCGGGAAACAAATCACATCCGTTGTAGCATCAAATGACATCCAAACGTCGTGAAACTTCTAGGACATGTTTATAAGACCTAAGCACACATGTTTATGGTCTCAAATCCCACTTTAGGTCAAGTGTCAAAATCGCGATTGTTAACAACAGTGGATTTTTGACCTACTCATTTTCGACCCAGAATGCATCTAAATGCTTAGCAATGATGCCCCAATACCCCGCATATGCTTAGTTTTTGATTTGAAAGTGTAAATTTCTAGTTATGATGAAATTAGGCAGCGGATTGACGACGCCAAAAGCTACGAAATATCGCGACGTGTTTACGTCAATGCATAGAGCTCTTACTTGCGGTTACAATGCAACAAACGCGACTGCAATGTGACAACCGGGAAGGGAGTAGGAAGTGCGAGAAGGAGAGAGGTGAGCGCCATTAGCTCACGTTATGTATTTCATTATGCAAAACTTAATAATAACTTACAAAAATTGGCTTTTATACCTTAGCCAAGGTTTTTGGTGGTCAAAACTAATAATCTGGGAGTTCTACCAAAGATGGGTAATGACAGGTTGATACAATCTGGAAGCTTGTAGCCCCAGCTCATCAATTACAAGGTTTATCCAAAAAAATAAGAGTTATAATATTCCCGATTTATCAAAATAATAAGTGTTTTTACAATGAGAACTTAGAAAAATGGTATCCGTGGTATCTGTGTTAGCTTGCTGCTAACATGGTATCTAACAATCTACATTTTGATAAGTAATGCTTGACTCTTGAAAACCTCCCCACATAAGAATGGATCATTCCCAAAGATGATTTTATGAGGTAGCTCATACAAGGAGAGAGTAATCCTCTACTAGCCACATTTGGCCTTGCCATTCCCATCTCAACAAATTAAGGTGGCTTATTAACAAGTTCTTTTTTTGTCATCCATGTCTTGGAAGAAAACTATAGCAAGGAATAAATTGAGATCTTCAAAAAGAAGTGGCAATGTGTGAGCTTTCACATAGAGACTCTTTACTGCAGTTTTGAATCAACTCCTTTTGCATACCAATGACTCTTTTTTTCTTTTTTTGCCAAACTCACAATTGTGAGTGAGTGAGTGAGTGAGAGAGAGAGTGTGTGTGTGTGTGTGTGTATATATATATATATATATATATATATATAAAATTCTCCACCAAGAATACAATGCTACCTCAAGCTCATGTCAAGCCTTGAGGGATCGTTTGATACATCAAGAGGCTACAAAATGCATGACAAAGGCAAGCCACAACCCATGTTCCCTTACCGAATCCTCACTATCATACCAATTAGACTCTTAAAAGAGGTCTCGAGTTAAACTGCAAAATTGGTGAGAATCCCGTTGAATTCAAAGTAAATAATTTTGCAACATAGAGTCCTAATCAAAGACTAACTTCAATAATTAGAAGATACCATCTCCTCTCTTGTACATACATTTAACTAGCACTACATAGAGTCCTAATTTGAGACTAACTTCAATAATTAGAAGATACCATCTCCTATTGGGTCCACACAAAAGAACCCATCGATTAGTTCTCAAGATGCAAATCTTGCATTTTGAAGCAAAAAAAAAACCCACCAATGCATGCTTTGCAAAACCTCCCAATCGCCCCCCTCCCGCTCAAATAGAATCTCTCTCTCTCTCTCTCTCTCTCTCTCTCTCTCTCTCTCTGCAAATGGCTACTCTCCCTCTCTCTCTCCAACTTCATGCTAAGACTCGTTAGTCCCATTGAATGATGCCCTACTCTTTAAGCTAGCTCGATGATTGCTAGAGTTGTTGTTAGTTTCGTTGAATGAAATTCATATTTGTCATAGAATTTCAAGCCATGTTGTCTTTAAAAATCATGAAACATGGTATCATTGTAGCATAGATGGATCCTATGGAGACGGAGTTAAAAACAAAGATCATAACTCTCATGGTCACATATATATGTGCCCTAGCCACGAAGGAGATCACCTCCACATTGGAGAGTGAGACATGCAGAGAGCGTTTCTTTGAGAACATAGTTGAAGCAGTTCAGTCACACTTCTCATCTTACAATCCGAAGGCTATCCGTAGGCTGATGGATAGTGTTGTGCACAATATGACACGGTGCTTAAAAGACTTGGACGTCGGTGCACCAACATACGCATATCCATCAAAGCTACAACACTGAACTAATGTATGGCATGTAGAGAGATCAAAATCTAGAAGAGGGTGCAATTTTGATGTGCAAGATGTCCACAGTCACAAAGCTAGAACCATCTTTTATTTTTCAACCTCCTCTCAAGATGCGATAGTTTCAAGGTCTGATGCACAAGCTGGGTGGACCACGAGCATTTAATGCACACCCGCTTCATGTCCCAGTGTGCCATTGTTGTTTGCCTCATACCAGAGGCCATCAAGCGTGATAGAAATCTTGGCAAAGAAAGATACAGAGGTGTCAAACTGCACATTCAAAGAAGCCACTTGGTTGCCACCCAAAGTGAAATATGTAGTAAAGGACTTCAAAGGAGATGAAGTAGAGAGGCACCATCTTTTGCTCTAGAGGCAACTGGGCAATTGTTTCACAGGGGAATCGTAAGATTCATATCATAAACACATGAAGAGACATGGTCCCTCATCTTTCTTGAGTGTGTACCTTCTTTTATGGATGCCCTAGTGAAGATCATGGCGTATGCACACAAAAAATGAACTATATACATTGTGACTTGCACCCATGGAAAATCATGACTGATTTCACATAGGAAGGTGTGCCCCATGTTGGTGTCATTGATTGAGGATTACGACTGTGAGTGGGAATTGAGAAGCGAGCAACACTGTCCATGTTCCAATACTCTAGATCAAGCAAAAAGGCAGCACTATGCAATGGACTGTGTGCATTGATCCATCGAGCATATACGCACATATTTAAAATATCCCTTTCAAATTTATTAAAGGGTGCTTTCCAAGGCTTAATCAAATAATATGTAGGCTATGAAGGAGATTTCAAGCTCTCTTGAACATTGAAGACCAGCCCATGTACACCTTCCCTTTATTGGGTAACTTTAAGTCAAACTAAGATATCATCACAAGCCTCAATTACCAAGTATGTGTCACCAACATCAGACCAAAAGTGTCTTTCATTAATAAGCACTTTCAAGGACCTCACTTTTGTTTTTACTCTTTCCGGTTGCTCAACTTTCCACTCATAAAAAGAAGCACAGAGAAATGTCTCTAAAACAAAAATTTTGTTTTACAGCAGGCTTTCCACATTGTAGAAATTAGTGCAAAATCTTGGGGTAGCTTTAGCATTGTGGACATACATTGCAGATACATGTCTAGAGCATGTTGTCTCTTCAAAATGAACTTCATCACCTTCCTTGCTTTGTCTATAATGTTTTTGAACCAATCAATGTCATTCTTTTTATACCAATCCTGCAACACAAGATTCAAGTTGTGTGCATTGCAACCAAACATGTGCAAGCTAGAGAAGTGCTCCTCCAAGAGATGACCAGTTGCTCTGTAAGTTTTTTCATTGTCCATGATCACTTGTACTACGTTGGGGAAACCCATTTAATGGATTGTCTCTGTTGAGATATCAACTATATAGATCCCTTACTTAATCTCACCCGAGGTGTCCATTGCTTTAATGTAGAACTCCCCTCGAGGAGTGAATAGCATCACATTAACTAGTAGCCTACATTGGACATTTGACTACCCATCACTGACTACAGTGCATCGAGTTTGATTGATTGATTTCAAGATCAACCTATACGCTTCCTTTTGGGTGTCTACAAAGCATTTATCCAAGAATTTTGTGCACATCTGATGATATGATGGAGGGGAAAAACCAGCACCATAGTCATCGATCTTCTTCCTCGCATGCTTCCATGGATCTCGTGTGACCATCAACATAGAACCGTCTGTAAATTAATAGATAGCTTGTGCAAGAGCACGCTATGCCACTTCAAGAGGAGTTCATCAAAATATTCTTTGCCTCACTCTATGCATTCCAAACTAGTACTCAAGTGACCCATCTTGAGTAATACCTTTTTGTGTGTGCATGTGTGTGTGTGGTCGTCGGCATGGAGAGTGCACCACTATTTTGTTTGCCTTGTGTTGAGGAACCAATACATTGAATCTCTACAGCCAACCGGCTTGGAGTCGGTATTCTAAGTTTCTTTGCATTGGCTACACCTCCTAATAACTCTCTCAAGCATTTCGTAGCTTTCTCATGGCCTACGCCATTACATCTACCTCCATTTTCCCTATTAGTTGTTCCATTCCATGATCCAAGGAAGTGCTCCCTAATACAAGGTGCACGTCTTGATTTTTCTTTTCCACATAATTTGCAGTGCCAATTTATAAAAATGTTCTCTGCAAATTGCCATTCATGTCCTAGCACCTTACCACCAGCCTTGTGCTTACCTTTATTTTAAAGTCCTTTGATTGATCCTTCACCACCAGTCGATGGGTGACTAGAAGTAGTTGCATTGATGTTCTGGGAGCAAGCATTAGCATCCATAATACGTTCACAAGGCGCCTATGCATTCATACAATCAAAAAAATGCTAGGTTTTTTAAAATTTAATTTAATTGAATGTTTGGATAATAAAGTACAATAATATACATGTAAAATAAAACAAAAAATAGTGTGAAATTGGTATAGTGATGAGGAGCGCTTCATTCCAACAATAGAAATGAGGCCCAAGCACTTGCACCACCTAAAAGATGCACAAGGATGCTCCCTATCCAAATCTGTTTATAGGCGGATAGACACCCAAGGGAGGTAACTAAATGTAACAAACAAGTACGCCAACGTAGTGATGAGGAGCGTTGCATTTCAACAATAAAAATGAGTCCCAGACACTTGCACCACCAAAAGCCTCCACAAGAATGCTCCCTATCCAAACCTATTTCCAAGAGAATCTAGACACCAGAGGAGGTAGCTAAACGTAGTAGACAAGTATGTCGGGGTAGTGATGAAGAGCGCTCCATTATTCCAACAATAGAAATGAGCCCCAAGAACTTGCACCACTTAAACCCTCTACGAAACCTTTTTCCATGTGGATAGACGCGTAACAGACAAGTACGTCTGTGTAGTGATGAGTAGCACTTCATTCCAACAATAGAAATGAGCCCCCAACCACTTGCACCACCTAATCTTTCCACGAGGATGCTCCCTACCCAAACCTGTTTCTAGGCGGATAGACACCCAATGGAGGTAACTATTCGTGGATTTTAGAAAATAAAGGGATCAAAGCTGCCTGATAAACTAAAGTCAAATGAATAAACCTCAACTAAAATTTTTATCTAAAGCTCTACAGAGTGTGACAAAATGGAGGTCTCGGAGGATTAGACATTGTTTATATAGCCCCCTCCAAGTATGGGGCTATGGTGAGGTAATAGCCAAGCTCGTCGGGCATTCCTCCTAGCCCGGCAAGGCTCGACAAGCATACATGACCTCCTGATTCCAGGCAGTCATTGTGAATTTGATGTTATTAACACTCCCATGGAGTGTTAATAACATCAATTATTACCACTTCACACGTCACATGAAGACGTGAATGAAATCCATATTTGCCAAGAAAGCTTTTTCACTTCTATGTTGAGCGTCAGACGAGTCTGGTTTATCTAATTAAGAAGGTTTTCATCCAAGGGAGATTAATTAGATAGATTATATTCCTTTTGGAATTTAATATTAAGATATTTCATAGGCTAAGAAAAATAGATTGTGGTGCATACTTCCTATCCAGAAGCACAGGGGGTATCTTATCAATTTCCTTAAGAGATGAGCGAGTGGATGATAAATTATTTTAGACAATGACTATGGATCCAAATCCAAAATGGCAGGATGTGTATGATTTCTTGCAATATGGTGTAATACCAGATGACTATTCATAGTCCAATAAGAAGGCCCTCATTCTCAGAAGTTGAAGTTTACTATCATACCATGCAAGATCGTTGTATAGAGTGGGTATTGATGGAGTGTTTTGAAGGTTAATACCAATGCAACATAGAATGCAAGTAATTACTAGATCCCACACTAGGAGCTTAAGAGGACACTTTTCCATTGACATTACATACAAGAAAATTATACAAGCTAGTTTACATTGGCAAAGAAAAATATCATATGTGAGGGATTTTTGCAAGACATATGACATTCATGACACCTCTCACCACTATTAAAGGGTGGAAGCATGAGTGGGTGGACACCAAAGCTATGTCCGTGACATAGCTTTTAGGGGAGTGAAGAAGCTCTTTTATGGGAGTGAAAACTTGTAAAAAGTAAAAAATTAAATTATGATTGTGGGTATGTAACAACCCACTTCTTGTTCTCTTTGTGCAGCTCTCTCTCTCTCTCTCTCTCTCTCTCTCTCTCTCTCAAACACACACACACACACACACACACACACACACACACACACACACACACACACACACAAGTTTAGGTGAAGCCATCAACGTGCAATTTCTATTTGTTGAGCACGTGCAAATTTTGGCTATAGATGTCTAGGCAAAGATTAGTACACAAACAAATCCAGAATCAACTAGGATTATCACTCGACCAAATTTTTAAGGCCAGATATTAAGAGCCAGAAGTTACTGAGTCATCCCATAGTCTACAACACGTTATGCACATTCATCAATACTACGCCATATTCCATAAATAAATCACTTTGAAATTAGATGAACTATCAACCCAGAGAAGTACCAGCTAGAGCCAAGGAAATATCAGCCAGAAATACAGCCAGAGCAAGCCAAAAAAACATACAGGCCACCTCAAAAAATCCAAGTCAGTAAAAAAGTTTTGTTAAGCCAGTATGGCAATGAATTAAGCCAAAATCACCTAGGATTAGCCAAATTCACCCAAGATAGAATCAAGTCCCAAAAAATAGACCACACCAGCAGCAGCCAGAGGCCAGGATTAGAAGTCCAGCAAATAAGTTCATATGTAGAGACCAGGATTAAAAGACCAGAAAAATGAGCTATAGACTGGATCTCTCATCCATACATAGCCAGCAGAGAAAACCTGCTATTGAAGCACATATATAGATCAAATCACAGTGAGCATGATAATACCTTAAGCCCCTTAAGACCCCTAAAAAACGAGCCCCGATTTAGGCCAGCTAACAAGAACCAGAGGTTAATGAGTAATTTCCTAATCTGCAATAGGCATATTTACCTATCAGCACACATTGAGTACCATAACGAAATCATTCTTGGTACCAAAGTAGCAGTTGGATCGTCAAATATTAGATCCATTCTTTTATCCAGATTTAAAAAAAAAACAGTAAACCTCTTAGACAAAGGTAGTGAGCATGATTCCTCTTTAAAAAAATTACACCCCAAGTACTGCAGTAGTTATTAATGCTAACAAAAATCAATGTCAGTTCAACAAAATCCCGTTTAGTCAAGCACCAAAATAGGGTTACAAAAGGTCTTTGTACAAAATCTAGAATGTTTACAAATATTCCATGGCAGCATCACCACCAGGCTTTTAACATGATACTCACCATCAGTATCAAAAACCAGAACAATATCCACATGTATGTCAGGTTTGATGCCATTTTTTAGTACAGTAGCAAAAAACTAAGTACGTATGTAGTCAGTACCATGCAAGAAGCAAAAGACCCTGTACTGATGTGTGAAAATATGTACCTAGGTTCTCATACCATATTCTTTTGCTAATGAAAATTCCAAATGAGCAGTGCTTTCAATAATCTAAATGTCAAGAAAAAAACCTGTTTATAATCACCCAGCAGAGCAAGGGTTTAATTTAAGCATTGAGATAAAAATATATATAAAACCTGTGAGCAGACGCAATCCCAAGATTTTCTCCTAAGTGCCAGGGGAGACCAAGTCTAAGTGAAAGAGGCTGGGAAGATCTCCAAAAGTACTCAGTTGTGGAGGTGCCGCAACAACCTAGCATCGATCTTTCTCAATATGAGTGTAAGAGGTTTTACAGATAAGACTCGTTCTATGAGAGGAAGGCAAAGAATCCGTGCCAAGCAACCCCTCATTACGCGAGGTCATCAGAACAAGGTCGTGACGCACTATGACTGCCACGACAAAGTGATAAAAACCTAGTAAAACCAATCAAATCCAAATCCGCCCAGGTAAGAGGCTAAAGAATGGGCTCTAACTAAACTTGGAAAGAGATATATTAGGGGGTTGTACCCACAAGGTAATCCAATCATGGGTGCGGGGGGGTTTTTTTGGATAAAAATATATATTTATGGTCAATAGCTCTAATTTACCCACTATAATCCGCCTAAAAAATCTAGGAGTTGTATAGTAAAGCACAAGGTAATCTCCCATAAGGCAACAACTCAAGTTTCAACTCGAGTTCATGTAGTTGGATGTTATAATGATTCAGAGCATAGTCAACAACACCCTCCATATGAGGTGCTAGAGCAACCACAGCCGCAAACCCAAAGTTTATTTACAAGAGCCATAGTAAAATGCATTGCCAAAAGGTATGTGTGTATTTAGTTGGATGCAACAGTTTATTGTTAGATAAAGTGACTAAGTGTGTGAGTGTGTGTGAGTGTGAGTTGTAACTAGAACTAGCAATCATGGTCAGATGTTGTGACCAAGTGTGTGTGTACCCGCCCTAACCCAGGCGCCATACACAATGGGTTTCAACGGTAGGCTCATTGTGTATGGGCCTACTACCTCATCATAAGATGAGTTAAACAAAAGTCTTTAGCATAGAAGTGCCAAGTTGGAATGTCCCTGAAAAGGGTAGAATTGTTTGTACTAATAGAATATCAGATATCATCTTCAAGGAAGACATTACTCCTATCATCTTCAAGGAAGACATTACTCCTGTAGGAGTTTTAAGGCTTTGTCAGCCAGTTTGGAAAAGTATGGTTGTCATTGAGTAGCCTTTGGATGATATATGCCAAGCTTGTCCTCTTGTTCCAAAAAATCATCATATGTGTAATAGGTAGCATGTTCCTGTAATTGTCAAAATAGAATTTGCTTAAGCATAGGTGAGTAGAATTGGATTTACCTGCTATTCAAAATCGATTGAGCCCGAAAAGACCACCTAACACCTGTCAACCAATGAAGGATTTATAGACAGTGGGTCAATCCAAGCCTATAGAAAAGAAGTATCCAAAGCCAACGTCCCGGTCCACCCAGTTGCCTGGGAGGGCCTGGTGTTTAGGTGTGTGTGTGTGTGTGTGTGTGTGTGTAGCTGTTTTACTTCTATAAATACACACCAAGGAACAAGACATTCAAAAGACGACTGGCTATAGATGTCTAGGCAAATATTAGTACCAAAACAACTCATTCTTTGATTCATAATTGTACAGCATAATAAGAATGAAGTATCATTTCAAATGAGTTTATACAAAGGTATCAGAACTATCCCAATTGAATCATCAAGTGTTTCCAAAGTCGGATTGTAGCAAGCTAAACCTTTTTAAGCCAAGATAGAGTTCTCACCTGCATCCATATAGTCAAGACAACAGAAATGTTAGACTTGGCTATGTATGGAAGGCTCCAAAGAATCTATCATTTGTTATCCATGTCAAACTTTAAAAAATTTGACTAGCTACTGCATTTTAAAGTCTCAAGGATTTTTAACCATCATATTCTTGCTAGAGTTACTCCATATATTTTAACTTCTCTATAATAACCATTTAATATAAATATTGTTGATTGATCCATATCATTGTATGTACTTCTTTCACCAAAAAAGCTTGTATGCAATGCTCAGTTATGTAATTTCATTTTTTAGAAAAATTATATGTTCCGAGGTCGAGCTCGTCAAAGCCAGAATCAACTAGGATTATCACTCGACCAATTTTTTAAGGCCAGATATTAAGAACCAGAAGTTATTGAGTCATCCCATAGTCTAGAACAGGTTAAGCACATTCATCAATACTACGCCATATTCCATAAATAAATCCCTTTGAAATTAGCTGAGCTATCAACCCAAAGAAGTACCAGCCAGAGCCAGAGAAGTACTAGCTAGAGCGAGAGAAATATCAGCCAGAGCCAGCCAAAAAAACATACACGCCACCTCAAAAAAGGTCAGTAAAAAAAGTTTTGTTAAGCCAGTATGGCAATGAATTAAGCCAAAATCACCTAGGATTAGCCAAATTCAACTCTAAATTCAACTCCAAATTCACCTAGGATAGAATCAAGTCCCAAAAAATAGACCACACCAGCAGCAGCCAGAGGCCAGGATTAGAAGTCCAGGAAATAAGTTCATATGTAGAGACCAGGATTAAAAGACCAGAAAAATGAGCTATAGACCAAATCTCTCATCCATACATAGCCAGAAGACAAAACCTGCTATTGAAGCACATATATAGATCAAATCACAGTGAGCATGATAATACCTTAAGCCCCTTGAGACCCCTAAAAAACGAGCCCCGATTTAGGCCATCTAACAACAACCAGAGATTAATGAGTAATTTCCTAATCTGCAATAGGCAAATTAGGAAATTACTCATTAATCTCTGGTTGTACCATAACGAAATCATTCTTGGTACCAAAGTAGCAGTTGGATCGTCAAATATTAGATCCATTCTTTTATCCAGTTAAAAAAAAAAAAACAGTAAACCTCTTAGAAGGTAGTGAGCATGATTCCTCTTTTAAAAAAATTACACCCCAAGTACTGTAGTAGTTATTAATGCTGACAAAAATTAATGTCAATTCAGCAAAATCCGGTTTAGTCCAGCACCAAAAAAGGGTCAGAAAAGGCTTTTGTACAAAAGCCAGAATGTTTAGAAATATTCCATGGTAGCATAACCAGCATCACCACCAGGCTTTTAACCTTACACTCACCATCAGTATCAAAAACCAAAACAGTATCCATATGTATGTCAGATTTGATGCCATTTTTTAGTATAGTAGCAAAAAACTAAGTACGTATGTAGTCAGTACCATGCAAGAAGCAAAAAGACCCTTTACTGATGTGTTAAAATCTGTACCTAGGTTCTCATACCATATTCTTTTGCTAAGACTCATTCTATGAGAGAAAGGCAAAGAATCTGTGCCAATCAACCCCTCATTAGCGAGGTCATAACAAGGTTGTGAGGCACTATGAGTGCCACGACAGAATGATAAAAACCTAGTAAGACCAATCGAATCCGAATCCGCTCAAGTAAGAGGCCAAAGAATGGGCTCTAACTAAACTTGGTAAGAGATATATTAGGGGGTTGTACCCACAAGGTAACCCAATCATGGGTGCGGGGGGTTTTTTTTGGATAAAAATATATATTTATGGCGGATAGCTCTAATTTACCCACTGTAATCCGCCTAAAAAAGCTAGGAGTTGTATAGTAAAGCACAAGGTAATCTCCCATAAGGCAACAACTCAAGTTTCAACTCGAGTTCATGTAGTTGGATGTTACAGTGATTTAGAGCATAGTCAACAACACCCTCCAGATGAGGTGCTAGAGCAACCACAACCCAATGCAGTGGCAAACCTAGAGTTTATTTACAAGAGCCATAGTAAAATGCATTGCCAAAAGGTATGTGTGTATGTAGTTGGATGCAACAATTTATTGTTATATAAAGTGACTAAGTGTGTGTGTGAGTTGTAACTAGAACTAGCAATCATGGTCAGATGCTGTGACCAAGTGTGTGTGTGTGTGTGCGTGCGTGCGTGCGTGGTGTGTGTGTGTGTGTGTGTGTGAGAGAGAGAGAGAGAGAGAGAGAGAGAGAGAGAGAGAGAGAGAGAGAGAGAGAGAGAGAGAGAGAAAGAACATAATTTTAAACAACATAGGAACAATCCAAAAAGGGACATTGGTATGTGTGTGTATGTGTGTGTGTGTGTGTGTGTGTGAGAGAGAGAGAGAGAGAGAGAGAGGCATTGTTATCTTCCTAGAGTGATTCCAAGGACTACAAATTCATTCTCCTCACATGTGGGCACGTAGATATACACACACCTACCTTTATATGGTTGTGTGTGTGTGTGTGTGTGTGTGAGAGAGAGAGAGAGAGAGAGAGAGAGAGAGAGAGAGAGATCGAGATCCAATAACCATGCTTTTCTTGACCGCAGCAACGCACGGGTCATATACTAGTTTGTTTTGATGGAATAGGAGATGATCCATGTTTGTACATCCACTTTTGAGGTATAGGTTAATATATCTAACTCTCTCAGTTGAGAGAGTACTGCCAAAAAAAAAAGAGGATATTTTTACCATGTGAAAGTGTATACAAGGATGTGCAAAGTGTCTTTGTATGATTGGTTTTGGGCTTATGTAAACCACCACCACCACCACTTTTGACCTATTTTCACATTTTTACATAATTTTCTTAAATTGTAGGTAGAATGGTTTCTTTTCCTCTTGCTCTTAAGTGGCGTTATCGAATGTTTAAGTGGCATGATTGTAGGGAGGGATGGAGAGAGAGAGGGGGGAGTGTACTCGCTCTCCCCTTCGGCCTTTGATCAATTGCGACGACTGATTTGATCTTGCTTTGACCTTCACAAGAAGAGATCATTCTACTTAAGATCATGAACAATCATTGGATAAGACATCTTACAAAGTGGATCAAAGCTCATGGGTTGTGGTCATCACTTTCATTTTGCAAACCTTCATAATGATGCCTTTTCAAAAACGTTATTTTCTGGAAAGCACCATGGTCCTAATGGAGGTGGAGCACTCTTTTGACCCAACCCATCATCACTTCAATCGATGAATTTGCAAAAGATGCATCTCAACCTGTCTTGCTTGCGTAGAGACATGCACATTGCAATCTCTCTCTCTCTCTCTCTCAACCTTTTACCGCCCTTTGTAAAATCAAGTCAAAAGTTTGGTTTGATACCGAACCAAGGTCCAAAATCGGCATGTTCTCGTAGAGACAATTCAATGTAGTCTAGGTATGTTCTTGTAGAGGGAAGGAATAATTCTAGAAACAAGACTTGAGTCTTCTTGTCAACCTCAGCTTCCAACAGAAGACACAAGAAGATTTAGAAATTTTTTCGTGTAGGAAAACGGAGTCTTTTTCAGCATTTTTCATGCAATGCATAACATCATGAGCTTCTGCTCGCGAGAGGCACCACATACCTAGCGGCGGTGCCTTCTTCAGAGAAGCTCATGATGTTGAGGTAAGTCACAATGTGGGAATTATTGTGAGAAGTGAAACTAGCCTAGTCAGCATGCAATGCACAAATCAAAGATGGATAGATTATTTGGGACGCTACTGCAAAAGTGAGTCACCCACATACACCTCATCAAATGTTGACACATCCAATGTTGTGGGTGTGCACACACAACTCCAACTCGTTACCTTTTGAAACGTGTCCACCTACTAGCTTATGCAAACTCGTATCTCCCCTCTTTACGCTCCTTGAAATCGAATATTCTGATCACACATAGAGACGTAAGACCTTTGAAACTTGAAGCATGGAGTGCCCAAAACTTTATCTTTGGATAAAGGCTTTGTCGACTTTGAATTTGAAAGCCTATTGGGGGAGGGAAGGACGGAGCTCCTCTTGTGGAGAGAGACTCCATCCTCTCCATGCCAAGGCCTCCCTCTCTTTCTTCTTTTGTCGTGGCCTCCACTCCCCCTCCAATTCCTCTTCTTATGCCACATGATAGGGGCCTCCAAGGTGCATTGGATATCACAAGAAGATTTAGAATTTTTCTCATGTAGGAAAACGGAGGCTTTTTTAGTGTTTTTCATACGATGCATAACATCATGAGCTTCTGCTCGAGAGGCACCGTAGACCTAGCTAGGTACGATTGGGGGCAAGGGACCACCCACTGGGCTAGCAGTCCCCTGCCCCCAATCGTACCTAGCTAGGTATGCAGTGCTTCCCTCACAAAAGCTCATGATGTTGAGATAAGTCACAACGTGGGAAAAACTTCTTGTGATATAGTTAAGAACTTGAGATATATACTTTGTCTTTGTGTGTGTCTCTCTCTCCCCAATCCCCCCCCAAAAAAAAAAAAAACATTGCAAAAGTATAAAAATTCCTAAGATGACAATTTGGAAGGGTCATCGAGTTGGAATTTGGAAAGTCAAGGGTGTCAAGCAATATGAGCACTTAAAGTCGAATTGATTCAATTGAAAACTTACATCATATAGAAGAGAGAGTGGTCCTTTGATGACAAACCAGTGACCACTCGACCAAGTGTGCAGG
Source organism: Adiantum capillus-veneris (assembly GCF_014529385.1). Lineage (NCBI taxonomy): Eukaryota > Viridiplantae > Streptophyta > Polypodiopsida > Polypodiales > Pteridaceae > Adiantum > Adiantum capillus-veneris. The sequence continues at coordinate 72,835,397 of NC_140958.1, read as the reverse complement.
TTTCAATAAAACAGTAGACGTTGATGTTGATTACCATGCCTAGCACCTAGAGTCTCAAGCCTTCATAAATCTTACGTGGGCGCTCTCTTTATAGGGGATATGCCACAATTCCTACAGGAGCCAAATCAACTTGTTGCATTTTCATGATTTGATGATGCAGACCATGCAGCATTTGAGGTAGCAATACTATGGAGAGTTTGCAAGTGCGGACGATGTATGAGCAATGTATGCTTTACTCACTCAACGATGGGTGTATTTGAGCTCATCTTCGTTCTAGGCAGATTCGCCATCATGCAATTGGAGTGCATTTGCTGCCTACACAAGAAGATTTAGAAATTTTCTCATGTAGGATAACGGAGTCTTTTTAAGTGTTTTTCATGCAATGCATAACATCATGAGCTTCTGTGAGAGAGGCACTGCATACCTAGCTAGGTATGATTGGGGGCAGGGGACCGCCAGCCCGGTGGTTGGGGGGGCATGAGCTTATGCTCGAGAGGCACTGCATACCTAGCTAGGTAAGATTGGGGCAGGGACCCTGCCCCCAATCGTACCTAGCTAGGTATGGAGTGGGTCCCTACCCCAATCATACCTAGCTAGGTATGCAGTGCCACAATGTGGGAATTATTGTGAGAATCTATCCAAAATTTCTTGTGCTAGCATCACCGATATCATCAAAATCATGCTTCACCTCCAATTTTCATATAACAATAGGGTTCAAGACATTGAAGTGGTTTGAAGAGGGCCCTGATCTTTGTTATTTCAAATGTTCTAGAGTCTGAAAGGTTGGATAGACAAGAAATGAATGACATATGCATAAATATATCATCCCATGCACTTACATACATGCACACGTTTAAGAAAATCCTACCCGCACCTACTTTGGCTCAAGGTATTGAAGGGAGGAGGGGTGATTTATTAGAATTACCCCCCTCTATGTGGGAATACCCTTGCACAAGGTATACCACAAGGATCCTAGTTGGCGTGCGGAGATTGGCTAACAAAAAGGAGCTTCACTTTCGGACCCACCCAAAATCAGGCAAGGCAAGAGATGGATGTTACCAATGTTGGTGTTTTGATTGATTTAATGTTTGAAAAGCTCATTAGAAGATATCTTACTAGCGATGCTAATAACTTTGGTGTTGAATCAAATTATTTGTCAACTTTTTTAGGAATGGCAAAAGAGGATAAATTGGTTTATGCAGATGCAAGTGGGAAGTCTCATAGCCACGTTTTGAAGTTTAAGCCTATTTCCAAAGATAAGAAGGGGGAAAAGACAACGAAAAACAGGCGAGTGTGACGAAGAAGATGTTGAGAACAAAGATGAGAAGAACCAAGATGCTGAGAATGAAGATGCCGCAAACTTGGACTTGAATACGTCGCCCAAAGAAAGTGCAAAAGATATTGGATCTCTTCAAGAATGCATTTTTATAGAAAAGTCATATGTGCAAAATATTTGGATGCTCTTAATCGACGATTTGAGAATCTTTGAGTGTTTAATGCATTCAAAATATTTAGTCCATCATTTAGAGAGAAGAGAACACAAGAATTTTTGGAAAGATTACTTAATCGACTTAATGTGGATAGTACTATTGTTGACATACGAAGATGTATGAGTGAGAGAGAAGATTTTGTTGGAATGCTATATCGAGTTGCAGGAAACAAGAGTATGCATGATGCACGGGAGGTTTGTAGTGCAAATAAGATTTGGTGGGACTTATTTCCTTCAATGATGAGCTTATGTGGCAGGTAAGTCTAGTCATTTTGGCAACTTCAAGATCTACCTTAGGATTGGATACTCTGGATGTTTTGATGCTCCTGTTTGGTGGACACAGCGGAGTGGCACATAACGGGCGGATGTACACCAAACCCTGTAATACTCGCTCATTTTTTTGAACGAAGCGGTGTAATTCAGCTAATGAAGATTTGTATTGTAATATATTTTGGCATACCCTCTCAGCCTCTCTGAGTCTACACCCCTTGTAAGTGGCCGAATGGCCGTGGGAAAGTTCCTTTAGCTTTTAAGTCAAAACCCTTAGTTTTAGGCAAAAAGATATCATTAGCTCAAAGGAGTTTTGAACGTTCACTGTGAGAGCCTCTTGCTGCTACAAGTTGTAATCCTCTTTTCTCTTGGATTGGTAATCAAAATTCATTCTCGAATAGCACATTGTGTTCCTTGTGTCTTGCTCTACAATTTAAGTATAACCATTCTCAATTTTGTTGTGGTTCCGGACGCATTGCTTGTGAGCTAAGTGCATTGATTTGAAGGTTAAAATGGTTTTTTTTTAATGTTTTGACCATGGATAAGTGTTTCTATGCTTGAGGGGGACCTTTCCGTATAGTTCTGCTTCATTTTCCTGCACTTTTTTTTTTATGGATCGTGATTTATGTACCTTCCCAGATGGTTGCAGAACTTGGTAGTATTGTGCCCCTAGGTGTTGTAGTACCTCTCCTTAAGTTTCGTTGCATTCCGAATTTGTTTGGATGCCAAAAAGGCATGATGAACTAGAGCGGTGAGATTGGATGCATACTCATTCTCTGACTAGGAAGTGGTTGATTTGCTTTTTTTGTAGTATGAGTAGCCCTCTGAGTTCACTTTGGTGAGATTGACACTCTCATTAAGTCTCCGTGCCCCATCCCGAGTCGCTTCCTTGCATATTGACATTATGTTAGTACAAAAAGCTATTGTTGCAGACATCCGTCGCGATGACCCGCTAACATTGGCACCGCTACCGAGGAAACCGGTAATTAGGTGGTGAGTGACTCAGTCAACAAAAAAATCCCTTGCAAAGCTTTTGACACCCATCCCGCTTACACATAGATAGTAAAGCAACTAGACGTAGGTTTAGTGCTTAGTAGAGACTGGAGTCCGAGACTAGCCAATGCTACTCCTTATGAGCAAAGAAAGGTGTAAGTGAAGTACAAGAGAGTATTTTGTTCTTTAATTTTCCCATGCTTGAAAAGGACTGTTCCACCACACACTTCGTTGTCGTTTTTGTACTTCTAAATTCATTTATGTTTGTGGATTTATTTCAGTTTATAGGAGCAGGCTAAGTAACAATTTGCACCATCATTCGGGGCCAAAAGGATCAAGGAAAAAGCTGTTCAAAACCTTATTTTGGTGTCAAAGACCATAACTCTGAAAAGTTGAAAAATTGATGGTCAGAGCTTCAAAACTGAAGCAAACCCAACAAAACCTTCAAAAAGGGGATAGACAAGCTTGTTAGAAACAGATTGTTCAAAAAAATTCCAATTTGTCTGTCCAACATGGATCGTAATCCATGTACCTTTCTAGCAAAATGTGCTAAAACTATTTCCTTTGCTTAGAACGGGCTCTCAGGCACTAGAACCTTGAGTTTGGTCAAAAATAGAGTGCTAAAAGATCATTTAAATCAAGAAATTGGGTTGAGCAAAGCAAAACCATAGAAATTGAGAAATTTTGAAAAAAATTGAACCTTTACTTGTCCAAATTCAAAAAGGAAAGAGAATTGGGATCAACTAGAAGCAGGGAACTAGCAGAACCAAAAATCATGACCATATGCTTCCCAACATGGATCGCGATCCATGTTCCTGGTAGACATCTGACAGTGAAATTTGAATAGTGCACTCCTGATTACTAAGGGAACAACTTTTCCAAAAAGAGCCATAGCCAGAAAGTGAAAAAACATGATCAAAATACCAAAAAAGGAGTTGTTTGCAAAAAACCGCAAAGCAGACAAAAAATCTTGCTTTTGACATGGAAAAAGTTGATCAAATCCAAAAAGAATTGGAGAATAGCATCACAGGCCTTTTATCACAAACTTACAAAGTATCAGTCCAAAATCTTGCCAAACATGGATCGCAATCCATGTACCTTTTTGAAATTTTGAGCTGATATTGGGCAGGTAGAAAAGTGATAACATTTGAAGTACTTTGTCCCAAGGAACCCTTATCAGAAAAGTTCAAAAAGAGGGCAAAGGGGGCAAAAATCAGAGCATGGGGAAAACCATTGGAACATACCCTAAAACTGACTTTGGGTTGACCTAAAAAAACAAAATATTCAAAAACCATATAGCCAGCATCAGTAGGCCAAGGACTAGCTGTGAGTCAAGTTTCAGTCCACTCTGGCACTAAGGTACATGGATCGCGATCCATGTTCCTCTAACACATTTTGATACAAAAGTTGCACCATAGCTAGAGGGAATCACAAAGAGTCTAGTGGTCCTTTCAAAATTGAATTTGGATACAAAAAACCATACCAAAAGCCCAAAATTGGCACGAACTCTGGCAAAGTGACATAATTGACCTGACTTCCAATCCAGAGGTTCATTTCTAAAAATTTTGATACCATAAGACCTAATCATGCTGAACCTGATGGTATCAAGAAAAGTCCATTTGGCTTTCCAACATGGATCACGATCCATGTTCCTCTGAGTCAGAACAGAAGTAGAATTTCACTACACAAAGAGCTAGTCCAAAGGACCCTGGTGGCTCTTTCAAAATTGAAATTGGACCTGAATTTTTTATGTTGTGTGCGGGATTGTGTGCTATTGAAAAACCTAATTAAATTTTGTCAATTAAAAGCCATAACTAACACGAACGGCTATAAGCTCACAACTATCAAGCATTTTTTGACATATTGCAGGTACTAGAGGATACTACCCAGCAAGTAAGATCAACCAAGGAATTCAAACTAGCTATTGAGGTAACCTGGTTTGGATTCTGCAATACCAATTCTTCATGATTTGTGATCAGGAAGATTGTACCAACATAGGAATCCCAGCTTCTTGGACCAAGGGAGCAATCACTCAACTGAAGAAAGTCTGAATCAAAGACCACTGCCACCTTTAGAATCCATTTTAGAGGAGAGCTTCTCTGGCACTTTGCCAGAAAGATCAAACAATCTCATGACTGAGGATTCTAACAAGTTGAACCCTACAGGAACAGCTTCCATGGAGACAGGTCCTTTTCAACCTGCATCTGATGTAAAACTGCTATATTTAAAGTCTCAATTTGAAAATGTACTTAAGGTCAAAATCTATAAGGATGGAATGGACCGCTACCGTGTTAAGTTTGAAAATAAACCGAGCAAGTTCAAAGACCTTGTAGATGTTGATTATGACGGGGATAGATATTTTGATAGAGAGGCAATGATGTACCTAGTGGTTCATAACCCCTTTATTGTGGATAAATGGGGGATGACTGGCACCAAGGACAAGGTAGATCAAGAGCTGGCAGATGAGCCACCCAAGATGGATAAGCAAAACCCGGGGCTCAGATGCACCAATGAGACAAAGAATCTTAATACAGACAACATGTATGTGGGGCTATATAAGTTTAATAATGGAGAAAAAACACTCTATTTATAGATGTGATGAACCCCGCATCAAGGAACTGACTGACCGTAAAAAACTGTATGTTTTTACGTACACGGAAGGGAGAAGTATTCAGGTGGTCATAATAGACAAGTATGGCCAAAAGTACTCTCCTATGGATCGTAAGGAGTTAAAGAGATATACATATTTTGGGGGACCACTCCACCAATACTATGTAAATTCGGAAGAGGTGAAAACCACGACTATTCACATGAGACCTGGGACTGCACATGTAAGTCCAGTAAGAACCAAAATGGAAGATTCTTTTGGACATGAACGAATTCCAAACACAGGGCTTTTAGGATCAATGGGGTCTAGGGCTTCCATGAACACACATAGGGGCAATATTGCTCCTGATGTGACTTACACCACTAGAATCCCTCCGACTATTACACAAGATTGACTTGATGAACATATAGCGGATAGGATACCACTTGTAGTATCGAGAGGAGATTATGAACCTAGAGAAACCACACCAGGAGGACCAGGGGTTGTAAGGATGGTTGCGGAGGCTAGACGTATGCGAGCATCTCAAGTGGCAAAATGCGTACCCAAAAAGTATAGTGGATCAGAAGATCCGTATGCCCATGTTTTGATCTTCAAACAAGTGTTGACAGCGGAATAGGTAACAGATTTCCATACTCAATATGAAGGTTTTGGGTTGATGTTAGAAGGGACTGCCCTGACCTGGTTCCAACCTTTAAACAGCCTGGAATTCCCAAGCATTGAGCAACTTCTCCAAGAGTTCGCTGAGGAATTCTCAAAGAGAGGAATCAAGCATAACACTGTCTCCCAGATCTATGTATTTATACAAAAAGAAAAAGAAAAAGTAAAGGAAGCATCGCTTCGTTTCAAGCAATTCGTAGAAAGATGCCCTGCTCAGGAACTACCTCAGGATGAAAGACTGCTAGTCCTTTTCATAGAAGAATTGCGAAATGACACGCTCAAAAAGGACTTGCACTTAAAGGCATGTGTAACTTTTGAGCAAGTCACGAAAGAGGCATTGTATCTGGTAGATAATTGCAAGGCATATGAAGAGGTGAATGAAAGACATAGATCAGGGAACAAGTAGTACCTCTTCAACCACTAGTGAGTACACAATGAAATTGGATGGGCAAAACCCAACTGTGCCGGACATTGATTAAATGATTGAGAAGGTGATCAGAAGGATAAACCAAGGAAACGGGACGAACCCAAACACACAACAACCGCCCACCCAAAAATGTGACACTTGTGGAGGAGATCATCCAACCCAGTGGTGCAACCTTCAACAGAGGCCAGGAGTAAACATACCGCGAGTACTGAAGTGGTGTGCTACCGAACAAAAATGGACAAACCATGAAACCCATGAATGTTTCTATTATCGGAACTATGTTAGAGAGAGACAATACGGACCACATAGAGGGCAACAATTTCCACCCCCTCCAAGATACTAAGTAGGGCCAAATAACAAAATCCAAGGCCAGGAAAAACCTCAACCTGTGTTGGGGCATCAACCTCCTTTACCCCAGGAAAATAGGGCCATCGTAAGGATTTTTCAACTTGTAGAAACTCCTTCTGATCAGAGTATGATCCAGGTAGTTTCATATCGAGAGGATTTAGACAATACCTACGAGAGGGGGTTTGATGGGAATGCATATTCTCTGGAGGGACAAATTCCATGGATAATTCCTGAAGAGATGCCCAAGCCCTCATACATAGCACAACCAACGAAAAACCATTACTCGGTCGATGAAAATATGCTTATGTTCATGGCAAACCATAACTACAAACCTAAGGGGTATCCTCCTAGAGTAGGACAACCGATGGGGCTCCACACGCTTCTCCACCACCTGTAGGACCATGCTATGAATGCGGTGGTGATCATTGAGCAAGGATTTGTCCAAATAAAGGAGAACGGATTAAACTTTTTGGGTTCAGTGAGGTGGTGATCATTGAGCAAGGATTTGTCCAAATAACGGAGAGTTTCCATTTGCAAAGATGCAGAGAAAGACAGTGGTTCTATCTGAGAGCCAACACAACACACACACACACACACACACACACACACACACACACACACACACACACACACACACACACACACACAGAGAAGGGGGGGGAGACATGCAGAGATTTTGTGTCTGGGCGTGGGAGCAGGAGGGTCTTTGTATTCATGACTTGATGCCGAATATGTGATGTAGGTGGGAAAAAGAGCTTTTACCTAGACATAGCTATTTTTGGAAGTGTTTGACCAAATATATTTAATCAAAACAAAAATCTAGGGCATGTTACATATCACTAGATAGCTCTTCAAAAAAAGGATCTAAATCTAAAACATGCGCAAAGTTTAGAATTGATTTGCAAAATATTTACGAGTATTCTCTTTTGAAAAAATAGCTTTTGGCCAATAAAGGTATACCACCCACTCATGATTTGGCCCCTATAAGAACGCCCTTAGTACTATTGATCTTGTTGAAAACGATGAAGGGTCTGGATGGAGGTTGTGAGAGTGGTTTCCAGTAGTGTGAAGCGAGGAGATCCCTACGATGTGAAGCAAGGGGTCTTTTTTGGTGTGAAGAAAGAGGTCTTGTGTGGTGTGAAATGAGGGGTCTCAAACACTTCATTATGTGGTGTGAAGCAAGGGGTCTTAGTTGGGGTGGTGAGCACGTAAGGATTATATGATGGCTCAACAAAACATGGAGTGAATAGAAAAGTTTTGGTAGTGGCAAGAGACAACGAGGGTAAAGACGGTGAGCACATAAGGATTGTATGATGGCTCAAAAAAACGTGGAGTGGATACAAAAGTTTTGGGAGTGGCAAGAGACAATGAGGTAAAGGTTCTATGTGGCAAGGAGGTGGGATGGATCATTAACAAAAATATTAACCTTAGGAGCATGACACAACGAGGGAATGGAAACATCTCTCGTGAAATGACACAGCATCATCAAATAAGCATGGAAAGAAAAAGCTTGAAGAAGAGGAGCCAAGGGATCAAAGCTATAGATAAGAAACCCTCTTACTCCTCCTCAAACTCTTCTCCCTGCTTCACACAAACACACAACCTAGGGGCTCCATCTTACTACCTACCTACACAACTCTTTTGACTATTACACACACAACCTAGGTGAGCTCTATCTGGCTACCTATCTACACACTCTTTATACAAGGACACATAGGGAATAGCATATATTAGCATGTCTGGCCATGGTAAGCAATCATAAGCAATCGCACTTCTTTATACTAAACACGTGCATATCCTTAGAGATGAGTAGTCATGCATGGATAGGTAGGTAACAAGCAAGTTGAAACACGTAAAGATTGCAAGCAACTCACACATAAAAAGTTAGCAATGAAGGAGAGTGAATAGGAGAAGAAAATGGAAAGCTCCATACCCAAGCTCTCAGGCTTCCCTTCATTCCCCCACTTCTCTAAAAAGTAGGTTCATTGCCTACCTGATGTCTTTTATACCTAGTGTTACGATTTAGCAATTCTATAGTGCCCAAGGCCTTTAAGATTACCACTAGTTGCATGATGAACCATGATGCCTTTTATACCTTAGTGTTATGGTTTAGCAATGCTATAGTGCCCAAGGCCTTTAAGATTACCACTAGTTGAATGATGACCCATGCTAATCACTTAGGCACATAGTTTTTGCAACACCAATACAAGTTGGAATTCTCAGCAAGACTCTTGTGGGGTGCACCTTAAAATGCCGAGTGGAATGGATCAAGCTTTTTAAGCAAGCTTTGAAGTGAGCTTTTCTTCCTTTTTTGCTTAGATTATGTATTTTACAAAAAATGCTCGCTCAAGAGGCGATTGGAGCGAGGTTTTGACAGAGCTTTTTTTATTGTTATCCATCTCTCTCTCTCTCTCTCTCTCTCTCTCTCTCTCTCTATCTTTTTTGACACTAAAGTTACATTACAAAAATCGAGAGGTCCAACATCACATCCCATACAATGACGCAAGTTCTTTACATATGCAGTGCAGACCATTGACACTTTGGCACTAGAGGTCAACACACACAATCAAACAAAACTTTTGAGCATGCTTACCCTCATCCAAACATCTTGTAAACTACACCAGCCCAATGGGGTGCCATTGTCGGTATGCTCAACCGGGAGCAACAACATTAAAAAACAAGGACAAATGGACTTTAAAGACAAGAGAATTTTAGCTTGTGGCAACAGGAAAAAATACAAGTTTGGGTAGAGCCAATCAGAGAGAGAGAGAGAGAGAGAGAGAGAGAGAGAGAGAGAGAGAGAGAGAGTTCCGCGTGGCTCTACATCTCAATCTCAAAGTAGATGGCTACAATTGCGATGATACCATTGCAACTTTCGAGCTACAACATCAATCTTCAAAAACTTGAGATCCTTCTCTATCACTAGGGAAGCAATCGTTAGGAGAAGGTTGGACTCAAATTTGGTCCTTTTAGCGCTAGGGAGAGAATGTTGCACGACCAGTGGATGGCGGGCTATCGTAATTGTAGCTTGGTTTTTCCTTATTTTGATGTTAAAATTTTACATTTTCAAAAAACAATTATTAGTTGTTTTAATTTTTTAAATAATAATATACATTGCGATTTGCTTGAATCTCTCTCTTTTTTTAGCACAAATACAAGACAAATGTGGCATAACTCACATTCAATGCAGTTATGCACACTTTTTTTATATGAGTGTCTATTTGACACTCTTCTCCAATACGGTTTGTCCAGGATGTAAAGCCCTCCCATGCAATATAAGCAAGGGCTTTTGCTTGTTTCTCCTTTAAAAACGTTGTACATGCTTTTCAAGGTCTTTAGGTCTCCCGCTATGTGCCACTCCACTGTATAGGAGCCCATGCCCTCCACATCCAGCTTTTTTCCATTTCTTTGTTCGCTTATAATTTTTGGGATGCTAGTTTGATGGAAAACCCACTTCAATATATCAAAGTTCTTAGCTAGCACCTAGAAAGATAATTTTAAGCTTTTTGGAATGCACATTTTGAAGCATACAAGTAAAACGTACAACATGCAGATTGGTGGCTATAGAAACAACGTGAGGGAAGGGCTTGGACAACACCGTTGCAAGTTGTGCCATAACTCCATACACAAACCTTAATGTATCTAGAAGACTTTATGGAATTTCAACTTTCCATAAAATAAATGATCGTTGCAACAAAATAAAATACTTTGCAAGATTTTGGTACAAAATCAATCTGACTTTGATGCATTAAAAAAAATATTTTGATTGTTTTTAGTCATCAAGAAACGATATAGAATACTTTGGTCTCTTGTCCTTATCTGAAGGACCCTCCTCCTTGTGCCTTGGTCTTTTTGAGCAATGTGTTTTGTCATCAACATCTGTCGTGAGCACGTTGAGGTTGGGCAATCTCGTCTTCTCATTTGCCTCAGGCAGCGGGGCCTCTTCTATAAGCTAAAGGACTCGATGCTTATGTTTGAGCTGATCATGTTTTCTATATTGTGCCAACTAGCATGCGTCTATGATTTCACAAGCTATACCCAACATGTGTCAAAAAGTAGCAACTTCACAAGCCATAGATGCCAGATCCAACAACAAACATCAAAACCGCTGCTTGCTTCTGTAGTAGCATGACCTTGTCTACGTCCCATCTGATAGCCATGCCTCCTAGATATTTTTAGAGTGTCTTCAATACAAAAAAAGGAAATTCATCCTTGTCCTCGGTGAAGCTGGAATGAAAGCACAGGACCCAAATCTCCCTTGTCTCGTCCACGAGAACAAGGAATGAACTCATCATCATAGACTATGAGCTATGCATTAGGAAGTGAATGGGGTATAAGAGGGCCTCTTTATTTGGAAATTCAAGGAAATGCTTAAAGCTTAAGCCAAGTTTGACCAAGCCTAAAAGAGAGGGAAAAAAGGCCAATGCTTGGATTTCTAAAATTGCCATATCTATATTTTGTATTTGAAAATAGTCTATTTAGTAACCCAAAAGAGAGGTGGGTAAATGAATTTTAAAACGTCTTTTTCCCACCCCTCTCCTCTCTCTCTAGCATATAAAACACTCTCTCACTTAGATCTCAATAAAGGAAGCACTTTTCAGTCCCCTACCAAAAAAACAGATTTTCACATTCTCTCACTGTATTCTCTCTCTAAAATGTGAGTCAACTCTCTGTCTCTTTCTCCCTTTTTTTTTCTCTTTTCACTTCCCCCTCCCAATCATTGAGGGGACATTCTATGTTGCCTACTTCTGATAGAAAGTGCAAATCCTCTAATGTTGCAGATATGCTTTCTCTCCGACTCTCTCTTCCTTTGTTGTCTTTCTCTCTCTCTCTCTCTCTCTCTCATGCTTCTCCCACTCTAGCTCCAGGTGAGAGCAATGGAAAACTCAATTACCTATGTGTGCAACAACATTTCTCTCTCTACACTCATGATACACAATTTGAATTCAAAGGAGATCGAGTTGTACTCCCTCTCTTGCTTCCCTCCACAACATAATCCTTTTCTCCTATCTTTGAGTACTCTCCACTTTTTCCCTCCGTAGCCAGCTTCACCTACTTGTAGCAGTCACCATTACAAATTCTCTCTCCAAGTTGCTTGATTAGCTAACACAAATGTCATTCAATCCCCTAAAGCCAAAACAATATCGATTAAAGGCTGATTTGGAGCAAGAGTACGCAACTGTCTGACTTGAGACATATAATCCATATTGTGCAGATTAGCTATGGAACATTGGGTGCAAGGCAATCAACTTATGGGTTGACGGTCATATTTACCCTAAAGATCCATTGACCAATGCATCACCGCCCTTTCATAACGCCACTGAGCTACAGTGTTTTATTGGAGATGGAAGAGACAGACTATTTGGCTATATTTAGAGATTGTATTCAACTTTTATAAATGAAAGGCAAGCAAGAAAACATCTCTTTGTTGTCTATTTTGTCATTGCAAGAGAAGTACGTGAAAGACCCAGAGAGGAAGCCAACAAGAAGAAGAAGAAGCAGTTGAACGATGAGATGGCAAAGCTTAATAAAAAAGTAGAGCAGCAAAAAATGGAGCAAGAGCGTCGACTAGACAATTATGTTCACCTACAACACACTGCATGTAATATGCGTAGGTGAATCGATTATCTCACACATGTTCTATTGGGCTACCACATTTGTAGGCACAAGAGACACGCGATGCCGATGCTATCTTCAAGTGGTAAGAGATTGAAAGAAACATATCCATCAAACTCGATAAGGATACGAATGCAAGATTTTGATTTCCTACATTTTTTGCAGGTTGTGATAACTTTATTTCAATATGTAGGAACTTGGCACGGATGATGATGGGAATTGATTTTGATGCTCAAACAGCTGGACATACTCTGCTGTAGTATATCATCAAGCCACAGGAAATGGTGGAGCTATTGGATGATCCATCCAATTTTGGTATTGCTAATGTTTTGCACCAGAAGTATTTTAGTGAGATTAAGAGCATTGTGTCACCTCAGGAGATGATGGAGGTGTGTGACAACATAGGAATAAGTTTCAAGGCCTACGAAGCTTTTTACAGAATTGTCACACTAGTTCACAAGGCAAAAGGTCTTTTTAGGTTGTTGCCAATACCTTACAGTGTCAGCATTGCAAAAAAGTACACCAATAATGATGTTGCAAGCTTGTTTGGTGGATTTTAATATGTGGAGGATTCCCATGCCATTAGAAGACAACAAATCCTTATGCTACAATAAGTTTAACAATGTGTATGTTAACTTGTTGAAGCTCCAAGAATCAATGATTAGATTTTATGGGTTGACACAAGAAGAGTATGATAGCAAAGTTATATTTTTAATGAATCTTGATGAGTGCGAGATTTTCAAAGGTCACCGAATCGAAAGGATAAGCGTTACACTGATGAACGGGGCCTTGGTGGGTGTCGATGTTGAGCTAAATACTTGCGAGAAGGGAAACACATGTTTAGGTGTTCAATCAGAGAAGAATATGGTTGGTAGCTTTTCATCTCCCACATGAGACACATGAATCCGTGAAATGGTATTTCAATCACAACCCAATCGTTGATGTCATTCGACAACAACAAGAAAGACAACGATTGCAGGTTTTAGGTATGGGTACATTCCAAGTTGAGTGGCATTTAGCAAGGTGCAATGACCCTCTTTCTATGCATTTATTGATGCCACAATAAAGTCTCATTGGGAACTGAGGACAAGGGTGCAAAGGCCACAACAAGTCAAAGGGCGGTAAGGATAAGGATGACAAAGTTGCAATGAACTCTGTGAAAGGTGTGTCCACTACACAAATAGTGGATAAAGCACTACAACAATGGTTTTAAGGTATCCTCAGTTGTAACCAGAGTGTACCCCCTAATCAAGACATAGACGATCCAAATTGGGATCATATTCTACCGATTACATTGATAAATGTGCATGTGTGCACCCTTCATGCCCGTCTATGAATTCTTGATAAGTTACTTATGATCCATATTAATTATGCTTGAAAGATAGAGCCTAAAGAAAGAAGAGAAGAGTGTATAAGAGAACTTGAATCTATTCTATCAAGTGTTTGCCTACATGGGGGTGCAGTTGAGCTATCAAAGGACATGAAGGCATTTGGAAGTACACAGGATCGTCCTCATAAAATATGTATGGGTGGTAATAAAGCTAAGCATTTGCTTTCAGACTATTTTGACTCCCAAAGTCCCAATGAGTTTCAATTGTGGAAAACGTGCGTGACATTACCACCTATAGAGGTAATGAAGCAACCCTAGGTATTACGCTATGTTTATAATATTTTTGTATGCTTGAAAAGGCAAAGCTTACATGTGATAAGATATCCACCTTAAAGTTTGTAATCAATAGTTTCACATCGCAAATGGTGGATGCCTAGGGGAAAACACACATAACACATTACATGGTGGGTTGAACACTTTGTCTCTGCAATAAAAAAACATATGTATTTGAACTAAAGTTTAATTTTTTTTTAAGCACATTCTTTTTACACATAGTGCATTTTTTCTTGACACATACGGTTCATTGGACATCTGGAGTAGCCAAGAAATAGAGCGCTCACACTATCAAGCAAAAGTAGTGTATTTCAAAAATACATGGCATGGAGGTGGAAGGAAAAAAGAGCAATGCCCTACACAAGATGTTCAATTGGTTCTATAGAGTTTTAGCGGGGACAGAGAGAAATATGACTAGAGTGCAAAGAAGTTTGAAAATACAGAATAGGAAAAGTGATTAGCGTCAGGAGATCACAATCATATCATGCTTCCAGTGCAAAAGATCGATTCCGAGGATAGTTGGAGATGCCTTAAGGCAGCGGAATGGAAAGCATTGGGTGGAAAACTAATAAATTTTTGACATTAACTATTTCTATTGTAAACATGCATTGTAATGCCAAGTGATTTTTTGACACCCCAATCAGTGGTCGTGTGGGTCAAGTTTTGTCTGTTTGGGAGTTTTTTTTAAAATTTTTATTAGGTTTATTGAGTTTTTAACTTCTTAAAAAAACTTTAAGTACTATATGATTCAAAACTCACAACTTGAAGTTCGTTTCTTGTTTGCACATTCTAGAAGATCCTCTCAAGCCCAAATGAGCACACACTCATATCTTGCACCATATGGACGATTCACACGAGCAGACCACTATGCACATCGATGTCACTACCACCATCACACCACCAAAAATCAGCAATCAATACCTCATGCAGAATCTACGGCTTCAAATCCACATTCTCAACTACATGTGGATAACCCAACACCGCAACCCTCTCCAGACGCCCAACAGCCTCCCCAACCATCAAATCTAGATTATCAAACCACCATGCAATAGATTTTTGGTGATCTCGCACCACTAAAGTCTACCAACCTCACACCTCTGCCACATCCCCCATCAATTTCATCTCTAAACAGACCCACACAAGAGACAAGAGCAACTGAAGAGGAATATCGGGGTTCGTTGGGAAATAAGAAGCCCTTGCGTGTCATCACAACAGCTAGCGCTCAAGTAACCGCGAAAACTATCCCACGATACAAACAAAGGGTAATCAAAGTAATACCAGGCAACCCCGTTGAGCTGAGAAGGAAGCACAAAGAGTGCAAGAAGAACAGAAAAGACAGAGGGAGCAAGAGGTTTGGTAAAGAGCTGAGACTAAGAGAGATCACTTGGGTAATTTACAAGCACGAGCAGAGGCAGAGAGGAAAGCAATAGACGATAGAGCTCAAGCGTCCCAACAAGCGAAGGCTGGGAGCTCAAGGCCTTCTAAAATTCCTCAAAAGAGCCAAACAATGTGCAAAGAGAAAGAAGAACAAGGTCACATCCAAAGAACAATGGGCCTAGGAGGAGAGGAGAAAAAAGTACAAAAATGATCCTCCTCAATGGGCAAGGCAGGCGTCTCCTCCACCACCACCGACAGCATAGAAGAAACGGAGATGAAGGCAATGCACAATTGCCATTGCGAGAGATCCGAAAGTATCAAAAAAGCAGTGAGCCAATCATACCCAAAGCGGCTTTGTCTAGGGTGGTGAGAGGGATAATGGATGAATATAGTGATTCTGTTACACGCATACAATGTGCAACTGTATTGGCTCTACGGGATGCCACCGAGGACATTTTGGTGCAGTTGTTCCAAGATGGCATTTTTTGATGGTGCATGCTAAGCGAGTTATCCTAAAAAAGACGGATTTAACTCTAGCAATCCATTTGCAAAATGAAGGGTGCCTGGATAAGAATTAGTTTATCCCATGCGCAGTGGGCAACATGGGGGAGCGTACAAAGGCGGCGGGATGACCACGGCACACGGCAAGATTGGACGATGCAGAAAAAAGGAAAAACCCGCCTAGGTTTTGAGAATAATAGTGAAAATTAGGTCAATTTTTTTGAACTTTGGTTTCATAAAAAGAAGCTTTGGAAATAGTTTGTCTAAAACACTTTGTGCTCACAAAAGGTTGAGAGTTGGAGCAGTGCTCGAAAAAACCTAGGTTTAGTGTAATCCCACCTGCAAATTTTGAGATATAGCACTAAATTTTAAATTTGAAGACGAGAGAACCTACAAAATTTAAAGCAATTTAAATTTGAAGGTGAGAAAACTGACAAAATTTAAAGAAGTTTAGTGTAAAACCTTCAAATTTGATCAATTTACCTTTAGGGTTTGTCAATATGTAGGTTTTTTGAATAAAACTAATTTTCAAGCATTAGGTTGTAGGTGTCTGAGAGTGGTGCGTGACCCCTGAACATTGTCTCTACTTTTGGAGCCTCTTACCAAGGGAGCTATCACCCAACAATAAACTTTGGAGTATTAATACAGGACATAAATCATGATGGCCACTTCCAACGACTCTTGAAAATGTTGTGAGCAATGAGCGTATATAGTCAACAAAGGAGAGTACGGGTTGCACATATGTAAGTTGGTGATGGGTGATGGTGTTGTGGAGAGAGTATAGAAAGGACCACCAATGTACACTTCTTGGAGACAAAACAGTGTGGCCTTCTCATTCTTCCATGTGTAAAAGCTTGATGAGGGGTCTCTCTCTCTCTCTCTCTCTCTCTCTCACACACACACACACACACACACACATACACACATTCCATAGTTTAGGTATATAAATCATGCTTGCTTTGCTTCCTATCCAGTGAACATGTGTAACTGTCAAGCTTCAAATAGTGGATCGTTTAGTGCCACGTTTGAAGAAGATTTTGAGTAGCTTTAGCTTAAACCCTACGGCTCCACAACATAAATATTCTCCTCCTCTCAGCATGAAGTATCTCTACTCCTTTTTTCTTTTTCCTTCTAGAACTCACAATTGTGAGTGGTATTGTATTAAGAAAACCAAAATGTCCACACACAACTCGCTTTAGGCCTAGCACTCCCTTCAGACCTAGCACTAGCATCCAACCCAACATATTTACATTGGCTAAGACGGGGAGCCACCCACACACGAAACGATACAACGGCTAACAAGGGAGCCACCCGGACCATGAATCATCAACTACATTCGACTATTGCCGCACCGGCTGACACGAGAGCCACCCGGCCCATGAGCCACAACTAAATCCAAAGTTGTTGTAGGAGGATGCCACCAGGGCCCATGGAGCTGCCACCTTTATAAGCCCTGTCTTCCCGCACCGAACACAAGCATGACAAACCAGGCCATCACTTGCATCCACAAAATCCTAGAAGCTATGTGCAGCGCGCCTCGCAAAGCCGCCCTACCTCCTCAAACACCCACATGCCCCAAGGCAACCCATCTCGACCACCTTCGAACAGTCACCAGAAAACTTCACATCCCACAACCGCCAAGAAGTAAAACCGAAGCCACCACAGAGCCATGACGGAGGTCCAGCAAGAACAACAAACATCCATACACAGTAGCACACGAACCATCCCCACCCGACTTGGCCAGCATTCGCCCCTGTAGGTACAAGGGCATGCCGCCACCTAGGCATGGTTCAAAAAAAGAGGGGGATGCGAGAGGGAGAGCACCTAGAACAGGGTCGCCAGCCAGAGTACCCCCATCCAAAGCACCACCGTCTTGCAAGAGCATCGCTACACATTTGATGCAAGCATCGTTGACGATAGAGCCCTAGGCAAGGCCATCCTCCCCTGCAAACAGCCTCCTACGGAACCCCCGCCCATGAGGTGTGCACAGAGAGACCCCCTCACCTCTCGATCGCGAACCCTAACTTAGTATCTCTACTGCTTCTTAATGGAACTCGGGAAACTACTGAAACTTCAAGGAATCCTCATGTCATCTCTTTTTTTTTTTTTTTTCATTGTTGTTGCAAAACTCACAATTTGTGAGTGAACTATATATTAAAACCAAAAAGTTTACAAATCTAGCCATGCCCACACTTGGCCATGGCATCTAAGATCACCACAACATCACTCCAGATCATACCAAATAGATTACATCAGGTTCGTGGCTTCTATAGGGAGCCATTACCATGAGATCCCCCCTGCCACAAGCATGTCCCATGTCACAAGCCACCCACAACATAATGCCGCAATCAAACACGAGCTAGATGAGAGAAGACCCATAGATGAGGAAGAAACAAGGTGAGGAGTCACGATGGCCTGTTGAAGGTAAGGGGGAGGGGGAAGATTTATCGAAAGTAGGTCTCAATCAGTTGTGCAATTGTATTGTTTTGATATAGAATTGTATTGTCTATATACACACATAATTAGGCCCCTATCACATTGGGCCACGTGTCCATCATGAGTTGGATGACCATGATCAGCATACCCTTGCATGAGAAGAGTTCGGATTACAATAGCTAACACAAATGCTGTCACACTGAGCACGTGCGAGAAATTAGAAAAGTTACTACGTGTCCAATCAAACGGCACGATTAGTGTTGGGGTTGAAGTTGGGCGGGCATGGGAGGCCGATACAGGTTTGGAAAAAGTGTGTCGCTAAGCTAGACGGTCAACTAAAGTTGGGGAAACATTGGCAGCATCCCAGTGTAATAGGTGACTCCGTCGACACATCCGTTGATTGGTTGGGAAGAGAATAAATGTTGTCTGCATGTCCCAATGTAACACGAGCGTTAGAAACTAGCGGTTCCAAACTGGCCTATCGATTGGTATGGCCCCCACCACTGCCTTCGACAACGGTTTATGGATATGGGAAATGCACTTTTCCTTCGTCCCCAGCCCCCCACACAAATGCACACACATCTACGTAGAGGTGAAATGATCAACAAATAGTGAGGTTAAAGTTTGTGTAAATGTTGAAAGAAAAGGCGAGTGTTTTCATGGCCGTCAAAATGAAAAAAATTGAATCATCCTTAAGATACACTTATTTTTTCCAAACTCTATAAAGAAGTAGTAGAGATGCCTTGTCTGATCTACTTAAACAAGGTGAAAAGATCACATTGACATTTTGATATAAAATAAAGTATTAAAAAAAAACAAAATAAAGAGACTTCAATCATGAGCTACAAGGGGGGGTCGACCAAAGCAAGCTAGGGGGTTGTTTGAGGGGTATACTCTCCCACACACACTCTCACACACTCTCATTGTGTGTAGTGCAAAGTGCAAGAGCTCCATCTCCTTCTCCAAGCAAGTAGAGAAGCTAAGAGCCTACACCAACACTCTTGACTATGAAATGCAAATCCAACCAAGAGCCATGCTTCAATTCTCAAGCTTGCCATCTTCTCCATCTTCATTACTATGCTATTATGTATGCTAGCAAGAAGAGTGATGATAAGTGAGGAACTAATTCTTTCTTCTATGAAATGTTTCTTCTTCCTCTTCCCTACCCTCATTCCCTGCTAGCTCTCTCCACCTTCGAAGGTGTTTGAGGTGTTGGGATTGAGGCTTGGGATAGTTAATGCTTTCCACAAAGTTTATGTTATGCTCGTGATGCATGAAGCTTTCCATCTTCATTGCATCACCTAGGTCACAAGAAACACAAAAGATTGTATTGTACCAAGTTGATGGGAGAAACTATAAAACAAAAGCCTATTGGAGGAGGGACCGGATCCACATAAATCCGGTCCTCAACTGTGGTCAGATTCTCTAAACTCTCTCTCTTGCAAACATATTGTTCATGCCAAGCTAACTAAATACTATATTTATGTTGCTACCATCAATTAAGTGCACCCGCTATGCTCACAAAGTAATTCCACAAAAGTACTTTCTCTAATTTTTGATACTCTGAAAGTTAATAGGCCATTTCCATCACATTAGTATCAGAGCATTTGGTTTCTCTTTTCTTTCTTAAGAAGAGAGGTCCTTAAGTAGCCTATAAATGGTTGATTTTGTTAATTATATTAGGGTAAGTGGGACTGGGATCTATTATCTGTTTTGTTGAGCCCACTATGTGGGATATTGTGCACACCTCTCGGGAGCTTTGGACTTAATAATGGGGTGTTTTTAGACTTGCCTATGGCTTTACCATTATTGATCCATAAGAAGTCCAAAAAGAGCTAGCCCTCAAAAATCTTGCAATATTAGACCCACTCCACTACTCTCTATAATCAACCACTTTGAGCCGTGGGTGTAGATACTTAAGTGCTGATTTTCAAAGGCTAAGAGGAGTGCCAACTAAGGTTTTGAATTGCCAAAGCATACACTAAGTAAGTACACAAATTTTGATAACATGGATGACAATAACCAAGAGAGTAGAATGAACATTGATAACTTTGATTTTGCACATGAAGGTGCTAATGATGATGCCCCCATGTTTGTCAATTATCTTGTTACTAGGTAGCAACAAGCTATGGGCAACCTTGCTTTGCAAGCCAAAGTTACTCAATAGCTTCACGCTTATGGGATTACCCTTCCTCTCCAAGAGGAAAAAGAGCTTAGGAGGTCTCTGAAGACCCCCCCAAAAGAAGAGACTCTCCCATACAAGAGGAGGAATCCAAAGAGCAAGAAAGTAATGAAACTTTAAGTTCTTCTGAAGATGTGGCTCCATGAAGACGGCGGTCTAAACGATCGCCAACTCCTCCCAAAAGAAAAATATCAACACACAGTCCTTCTCCTCGTCACTCCGAAAGGAAAGAGAGGAAACAGAGGAAGAAAAGGGCAAGAAAAGAGGTCACCCTCTTCTTCTTCTTCTTCACCTTCCTCCTCTTCCGATAAAAGATATGGGTATTCTCATAGAGAATACAAGAGGGGTAGACATCACAAATCATACCCTACATGGTGAAGGTCACAAAAGCTCAAGAAGTTCCAAGAGGGAGGAAAGAGTATCTCTTTTCTCACCTATGATGGCACCTTTGGTGCTATTGACAAAGTGTTGGCCTTTATCCAGCAATTTGATGCGACCTTTGGAGACGAGGGCTTCACAGAGTCCTCCAAGCTACACCATGTAGCTATGCACTTCCAGAAATCGGCTCGTCAATGGTGGCCCGTGGGCTAGCCTTCATGGCAATGGCAAAGCCCCAAAGACAAGGAAAACTCTACGAGTTTCCATCATGAAGCAATTCCTTGTAAGCGATGCAAAGGACAAAGTGCTCAGCAAATGGTGCAGTTTGAAGCTTCTCTCTCCTGAGTCTATCCACAAGTATGTAGACAAGTTTGAAGCTTCTCTCTCCTGAGTCTATCCACAAGTATGTAGATAAATTTTTGGATTTACATCTCAAGGCTATTGTCTTTCAAAAGATAGGCTTTGCTGAGCAAAAGCGATAGTTTTGTGTGGGACTACCTGAAGGGATGGCCGAGTATGTCAACTCGCAACGGCTTGTTCTATTACTGAAGTAATACACCACACCATGGCTGCTTCATGCATCAATTTTTAACAAGGGGATAGACAAAATGTCAAGCCCATGGAAAATAAAAACAAAAGTGATGCCAAGGGGAAAACCAATTCCCAAAATTCTTTCCAAGGCAATTCCAACAACAACAACAACAACAACAATCGGTCCAAGGAGAAGGGACTTTACAAATGCAAAAACAAACTCTCTCCTAAAGAGCTGGAAGCTTTTTGCAAGGACCATAAGTTTTTTAAGTGTGGGGAGCAAGGACATGGCTATCGTTCTTGCCCCAAGAAAAATGCTCAAAATGAGACTCCTAGAGCTTCCACCATCGAAGCTCCAAAAGAGGATGCTCATTGCAAAGGTGCACCTCTCTTCTATGCTTGGGAAAAGGTAAGGGAGCATGATGACTTCATCTTCTTTGACCCTGGCTCTACTCACAACTTCATATCAACGGAGTTGGCCACCAAGTTGGGCATTCAAGCTTTTGAGATGGGAGATGCTGTAACGGCCAACACTGCTTTCGATGGACAATGAGCCTCCATTACTCTCTTGATTGGGAGGTTGAGGCTCCATGTCCAAAGCTATGTTGACAAAGAAGACTTTTTCATCTCTCCTCTCCAACATGAGGATGCTATTCTACATGCACCATGGCTCAACTGCATGGCTGCCAACATGAAGTTCCCTAAAAGGAGAATCTACTTCACCTACAGGGGAAAGAACATGTATATAGATGCTAGTGAGTTTGGTCATACTATACCACTTGTAAATTCACCTGCTTTTGATAAATCAACGAAGAGCTCAGTTTTTGCGTACATGATTTTTGTCAAAGAGTCCCTAAAAGGTCCTAATGATTCATTGAATGTAAAAGGTAGGAATAAAAAAGAGTTAGACTTGTCTAATTTTCTAAAAGGATTCCAAGATGTGTTCATCGATGATATCCCTATGGACTTACCTCCAAAACGAGGGGGTGATGACATCGAATTGAGCTCCTACCAGGGAGCTCACTGCCTAACAAGCCTCCCTATTGAGTTTTTCAATCTCAACAAGAGGAGATCATGACGCAAATACAAGAATTGGTTGACAAAGGGATGGTGAGGCCTAGATCCTCTCCCTTTTGTTCTCCCGTCCTTTTAGTGCAAAATAAAGATGGTACATATTGTATATGTGTGGACTATCGAGAACTAGACCATATCACTATCAAAAACAGATTTCCCGTGCCTCGAGTAGATGATCTGTTTGATAAGCTAGAAGGATCTACCTACTTCAGTAAGATTGACCTTACAAGTAGCTATCATCAAATAAGGATAGTGGATGAAGATATCCTAAAGACCGCGTTTCGCCCAATGTTTGGTCTTTATGAACATATAGCCATGCCTTTTGGATTGACTAATGCACCGGCCACATTCAATCGATTAATTGGAGAAAATCTTTAGACCCTACCGCACATTTGCGGGAGTGTTCTTTGATAATATCATCATTTACTCCAAGTCCTTGGA
This sequence comes from Adiantum capillus-veneris, assembly GCF_014529385.1. Taxonomy (NCBI): domain Eukaryota; kingdom Viridiplantae; phylum Streptophyta; class Polypodiopsida; order Polypodiales; family Pteridaceae; genus Adiantum; species Adiantum capillus-veneris. The sequence continues at coordinate 72,812,406 of NC_140958.1, read as the reverse complement.
GGAACATAAGCAACATCTCCAAGTGATTTTTCAAGCATCGAGGGAGAAAAGCTTTTTCTTAACCAAAAGAAAAGCGATTTTTTCCTTCAAGAGATTTAATACTTAGGTCATATTATCTCTCAAGATGGTATTCGAATGAATCCATCAAAGTTGGATGTAATAAAATCATGGCCTAATCCAAGGAATCTACATGAGCTAAGAAGCTTTATTGGTATGTGTGCATACTATAGACGCTTCATAGCTAAATTTTCTCAAATAGCAAGACCATTCCATGACTTAACAAAGAAGAATGTTAAGTATTTATGGACTGCTAAGGAGCAGAATTCTTTTGACAAGCTCAAAGAGAAGCTTACCTCCCAACCAGTCCTCATGCTTCCGGATCTCTCAAAGCCATTTGAGGTCCAATGTGATGCTTGTGGTGATTGCCTTGGAGCAATCTTGCTTCAAGAAGGGCATGCCATAGCATATGAGAGCCGAAGGCTCAATATGGATGAATAAGTCTTGGGCATTTATGATAAAGAGATTTTAGCTGTTCTACGTGCCCTAGACACATGGAAGCACTACTTATTGGGGACTCCATTCATTCTACGAACAGACTACCAAAGTCTCAAGTAATTCATGACGCAAACCAAGCTTTCCAACAAACAAATGAGGTGGGAAAATTTTCTTTTGCAATTTAATTTCCATATTGATCACATTGCTGGTAAGCACAATCAAGTCACCGATGCATTTCCACGACGACCAACTCACAATGATCTATCTTCTATGATAGATGAGTATGCTATTGACCCTGACTTTAGAGATATAATGTCAGCCCTTGCTTTGGGGAAGAAAGAGGAACCATTCACCTTGGAGGATGGTTATCTTCTCCACGGCAATAGGCTATGTGTTATCCACTCCCTTCGTGAGAAAATCATGTATGAATCCCATCCTCCTCCCTATGCGGGGCAACCTACTCTCCGAGGAGTAGAAACATACTTCTATTGGCCTACCATGAAAATGGACATACAAGAGTATGTTTCAAAATGTGTGGTATGTCAAAAGACCAAGTATGATAGAGGGAAGCAACCTAGATTACTCTAGCCATTGCCTAATCCAAATTCACCATGGGAGAGTACACCCATGGATTTTATCTTTGGCTTATCCAAGTCTATCCATGGGAATACAAGAATATGGACAATAGTCGACATGTTTAGCAGGCAAGTACACTTTATTCCTGTCAAAAAGACTATCAAGGCACACCAATTGGCAACTCTCTTCATATCACAAATTTTCAAATCAAACACCATGGATTGCCAACATCCATCGTGTCACACAGAGATCCTAGAATGACCAGTTAGTTTTGGGAGGTCTCTTTGAAAATCTAGGAACAAGATTGAATTTTCCTTTGGCCTATCACCCACAAACGGATGGCCATAGTGAGATAGCCAATCTTATGATACTCGATCTACTAAAGACCTATGTTACAGAAGTAGATCAACGCTCACAATGGAAAAAGTACTTACCTCTTGTAGAGTATGCATACAATAATATTGTACATACTTCTACGGGAAAAGCACCTTTTGAAATAATTGAGGGAAGACCTAAAAGTCCCTTGGTACTTAAAGTACATGGGAAGATCTTCGCTGCTGATGAGTAGAGCCGTGAAATATAAGAATCTTTTCAAAAGATTAAGGAGGCTATATCCATCTCTCAACAAAGGCAAAAAGCTGCTGCCGACAAGCACAAAAAAGGGCCTTAACGCTCAAAGAAAATGATTGGGTCTTACTTAAGTTTCCTAAGGCTCGATTGAGGAAAACGACGGGGAAAAATCCTATGGACCATCAAAAGTATTATCCTAAGCTAGCAAAAATAGCGGTCCTTTCCAAATCTTGAAGCCCATCAATAAGATGGCTTATCAACTCAAGTTTCCCAACCATTGGCTCAAACACAATGCTTTCATGTCAGCCTACTTAAGCCCTACAAAGGAGAGCCACCAAGTGAACCAATTATTGAAGACCCTAACGAAATCAAAGACCAAGAAGAGGTGCTACAACCCAAAGCTATCCTTTAGCATGAAGACAAGGTACTACGACATGGTAAGATTATCCGATGGTATCTTGTTAAGTTCAAAAATTATCCTTTTGAAGATGTTAGATGGATGCAAGGAATACAGCTTGAGGATAGTATGAACTTTGTCAATGCTTAATAAGACTAGTTCTTTGTGCACAAGTTTAAATAGTATGTATGCTAAGAATCATGTTTGTGATGACAATGTCTCTCAAACACCAAGTAGAATTTGTCACTCTACTTGGGAGAATGAAATGGACTAAACAGCAGACATGCTTGTGGCAGCCATGTCTCCCAAGCACCAAATGGATTAGTCATCCATCTTGGAAAGATGTCTTAGGGTAAAAAAGGATCCTCTACCCGCTAAGCAAGATTGACTAATGACTAAGGCTTTATCTCTTCTACCTCATAGTCGAGGATGACTATGATTTCAAAAGAGAGGTAATGGAATAAAATCTAATATCTATCCAACCCAAATGATTTTCTCATATTTAACTGATGATTCAATGTGGGAGAATAAACGGGAACAAGGCCTAGAATATAGACATGTGCTTTCAAATCTATCTCAACACGGGGCCAATGGTAAAGCGGTCTAAAGGAGAAATGGTATGTCAAGAGTAAGGCTAGCTAATGGAGCTTAAAGACCTTAGGGTTAGCTTCATTAAAGACCTCCAAAGGTTAGTGTTAAAAAGTCCTTTGACCTTAGGTAAGCTAGGGTTGAGCTTGCGGTGGGAACCCGGCCCAAGCTTGAGGTGTTTATCGTGCTTGATGACTGAGAAGCTTAAGGTGCTTGATGACTGAGATGTTGGAGGTGCTTGAGATGCTTGATGATTGAGATGCTTGAGGTGCTTGTCATGCTTGATGACTGAGATGCTGGAGGTTCTTGAGATGCTTGATGACTGACATGCTTGAGGTGCTTGTCATGCTTGAGATGCTAGGGTTGTACTTGAGGTGGGAACCTGGCCCAAGCTTGAGGGGCTTAAGGGCCAAGCTTGTGGTGGGATCTGGGCCCAAGGTTGAAGGGCTTGAGGTGTCAAAAAGTAAACAAGTATCCCTACAAGGAGAGGGCAAGCCCTACAAGTTGGGAGCATGAGAGAGAACACACACACCCTCACTCAAGACAAACCTAGACCAAGGAGGCAACAAGGACACATGTCAACCTCCTCCTCATGTTGCCCTCATGGTGTGCCTAAAGCCTATTGGTTGGTCCCAAGGGGTCCAATGATAAATTAGTTAATTTAATTAATTGTTTTAGCATTTATCAAGTCCTCTCTCTCAAAGGGGAAAGGGAGACACTTGTCCCAAGGCTACCCTTGTTGCTTGATATGCCCCTGCATGTGATTAACTAGGCCTGGAGAGGTCCAATGATCTTCAATCATGAGCTACAAGGGGGGGATCAACCAAAGCAACCTAGGGGGTTGCTTGAGGGGTATACTCTCGAGCTCCATCTCCTTCTTCAAGAAAGTATAGAAGTTGAGAGCCTACACCAACACTATTGGCTATGGAATGCAAATCCAACCAAGAGCCATGCTTCAATGTTCAAGCTTTCCATCTTCTCCATCTTCATTACTATGCTATTATGTATGCCAGCAAGAAGAGTGATGATAATTGAGGAACTAATTATTTCTCCTATGAAATGTTTCTTCTTCCTCTTCCCTACCCTCCTTCTCTGCTAGCTCTCTCCACCTTTGAAGGTGTTTGAGGTCTTGGGACTGAGGCTTGAGATAGTTAATGCTTTCCACAAATTTTATGTTATGCTCATGATGCATGAAGCTTTCCATCTTCATTGCATCACCTGGATCCAAAGAAAACAAGAAATTTTATTGTACCAAGTCTCTCTTGATGGGAGTACCTAACGTACAAATGCCTATTGGAGGGGGGACCGGCTCCACATAAATCCGGTCCTCAATTGTTGTCATGTTCTCTAAACTCTCTCTCTTGCAAAAGGATTGTTCATGCCAAGTTAACTAAATGCTATGTTCATGTTGCTACCATCCCACCCGCTATGCTCAAAAAGTAATTTCACAAAAGTACTTTCTCTAATTTCCGCTTGCTTCTCTTTCTTCACTGTAAGTACTCATTTCTTTTAATGGCATCTCATGAGATTTTTAATTCTTCACTTTGAGTACCCATTTCTTTTGATTCTTTTTTTGAAATGTTTACGACATACCTATTGTTACGTCCCCGGCTCCTTGCCTCCTCTCCAGCTCTACGCCTCCTCTTATCGACCAAAGAAGCGCAAAGCATGTCCCTTTAATACGAGCAGACATGGTTGGGAGAGAAATTGGGAGAAGGAGAAGGTCGCTTGGGGCTCGACATGCAACATCTAGTGGTGGATGCCTGTCATAATAACTAATATCTAGATCTCCTAAATGATTTTCTCATGTTAAACTGATCATTTAATATGGGGAAGTGCCAGGGGAGAGAAAGCTAGAATATTGGTAAGGCTAGCAGATGAGGCCACAGTAGGGATCCAAAGGGGGGCCATCTGCAGAAGAGCTATGTACATGAAATGTGCTCCAAAGACCCTAGGGTGCAACACATTAAGACTTCCAAAATGCTAAGGTTCCAAATTCAAAGTGTAAGTCCAAAGGGTTAAAGCTTAGGATAAATTGGATGGTTTATGTACTCTCCAAAGTCAACACACATCCCTATACATGAGGGGGCGAGCCCTAAAGGTAGGGGGATGAGAGAGAAAGACTAAAAAACTTACTCACACACACACACAAGCTCCCATTTGAACACAAAGGGCATAAAGGACACATGTCAGATGCCTAAACTAGTTGCCCCCAAAGCGTGCTCAATTCCTATTGGATGACCCTTGAAGTGGACCAATGAGAATTAGGCTAGAGTAAATTCCTATTGGATGACCTTTGAAGTGGACCAATGAGAATTAGGCTAGAGTAAATTTAGTCTAATTAATTTTAAAAAACTTAATAAAAAGAACCAATGAAAATTAAGTCTCCTGGGTGATTATTGGACAGCCCGTGAAGGGGTCCAATAGGAATTGAGCAGCCCAATGGGCTACTTAATTCCTATTGGCCAGAGTGGGAAAAGGTCCAATGGGGATTTAATTCATTTAAATCAATTAAGTTTAATTGATAAAGCTCTCTCAAAAAGGGAAAGAGGGACACATGTCAGAAGGTTCTTCAATTTACCCCTATTCTCATTGGCTAAGCTTGGCACTGTCCAATGGGGAGCCTGCAAGAGAAAATAGCAAGAGGGGTCGACCAAGAGAGAGAAAGGCTGATTTTGCAAGGCATTATCACACACACAGACACACACACACACTCTCTCTCTCTCTCTCTCTCTCACACACACACACACACACACACACAGTCTATGTGAGAAGCAAGAAAAAGACTATCTCTTCCCAAGCTTTAATGGAGAGCTCATCACCTACTCTAAGCTTGTGAGATAGAAGCCTACATCGACACACTCTTGGCATGTGGATGAAAATCCAACCAAGAGCCAAGCTCCAATGCATGCTCATCTCCTCTACCAAGCTAATTACTAAGCTAAGCTATGCTTATATGAGTGATTATGTGAGGAGATGTACATCTTTCTCGTAAGACTACTCCTTCTTCCTCTCAATCTACTCTCATACCCTGCTAGCTCTCACCATATTCGAAGGTGTGTGTGGTCTTGGGTCTGAGACCAGGGATAATTGATGTTGTGTTTGCTAAGTGTTTTGCTTAGTGCATGAAGCTTTCATCTTCATTTCACTAGCTAGTCTTGAAGGAACACAAAGAATTGTATTGTACAATGTCTCTCTTGATGGGAGAAACCATAATACAAAGCCTTTTGGAGGGGGGGACCGGCTCCATGAAAATCCGGTCCTCAACTGTTGTCAATAGCTTAATTTCTCTCTCTTTTGAAAGTATTGCTCATGCTATCTAACTAGGTGTTATGTTTTCTTGTTGCTCTCTCCACCCAAGCACTCTTGTAATTCTCATTAGGAATCTATGCTAATGAAATGCCCACTATGTTCATGCTAATTTTCGCTACACACAAGTTTTTAGGCCATTAAATGTTACAATGCCCGACCATGAAGAAACAAACAAGTGCATGAAGGACCAAGCGCAGTTCTCCAAAGGTGCGCATGAAGGACCAAGGTGCCGTTTTTGCTTAGTTGCATCTTTGGTTTATGGAAAAAGAAGGCTGCTTGCTATTCTTTCTTTATTTTTTTGCAAATCTCACATTACATTATGTGAGAAAGGTTATATTAGAAAAGAAATCTACAGCAGCTTGCTATTCTTACTGCAAGCTCACCTAACTTGTGTAAATTGCTGTAAAATTTGAATGGAAGGGAAATGAGAGTGTACATTGATTCAAATTCAATACTTAGAGGCATCACAATGTGCCAAATCTGCTAAAAGCTAGATTTTCTCTCATTTTTGACCAGCAGTATACAAGGAAAAGTTTTTGCTTGAACCGGTTTTTGCAAATCTTGGTCGATACAAGGCTGGTTTTTGTACACATTGAACTTAAAAATTGGCCTATTAGAAATTTAGGGGTAAGCTTTTCTATATCTTAAGGATTTTACACTAATTTTCTCTAGATTTTGTAGTTTTATCACCTCGAAATTTGAACTGAAAGGAAAACCTAGGTAGGTTTATTTAAGCATTGCACGTCTGGGGATTTTGATACAGTGGAGTGTAAAAGAGACAAGACAAGCCCATCTAGCCTATTGAAGGGATTGAGAAAAGCTAAATGGAAGAGCCTAGCAAGAAGTGGGCAATGGCAGACCTACGGCCTTAAGGTCCATGGGGTAGCACGTCAAGCTACACTTACACAAGCCTTCAATATTTAGCCTAAACAAATGCACAGTTTATTGGATCAAAAGAATAGGGCCAAGGATGAAGAAGGCTCATGACGTCAAGTATCAAAAAAATAAAGATTAAGTGGAGGTGCTAACTATAAAAAAGAATGAAGGGACAATCACCGATGCTGAGTGGAAGAGGTGGCTTGAAGTAAAAGTAGATCTTGCCAAACAACAACCAAAAAAAAGTTAAAAAGGCAAAATTATTATCTAGGAAAATATACCTTAAGCTTGAGGCTACCAATCAGTCCATATTTCTTAAGAGCTCTTAAAAACAGAAGAAGACGGGGTATCATCACAACAATCATGAACTACATAGGAAATGAAGTGCACGACCCATATAAAATGGCAAAATTGATGCTAGATAATTTAAGATGAATCATAGGGCAACCAAAAGTTCAGCCAATAGAGGTTGAAGAAGCAAGAGCCTCACTTCTCAATAGTTTTAATAGAAAAATAGCACCCACAAACGCGGACCTCTTGGAAAAAATCACCATCGAAGATGAATGTTCAATTGCCTCACAATCCTTGGCCAATAAGAAGTCACCAGGATGGGATTGAATGACAACAAATTTCTTCAAGGAGTTTCGGGAGGACGACTCCATTACTCACTTGGAAAACAAGTCTTGTTAGAGGGAGTGCTAGACCGTAGCATTAAAAGAGGTCTTATCAAGCCTATACCTAAGCCAATATGTTTCTCCTAGCTAAAGCACTAGAGGCCTATAACAATGATGAGAGTGTCTTGCAAAATCATTGCTAAAGTTATCACCCTAAGGCTATCTCCAATCTTGGATAAGGTGATCACCTCCCACCATAATGGCTTTGTAATGGAAATGGCCCACTAACTTTAAGAGTAGCGGAAATTAGAGAAAGTACTTTTGTGAAATTACTTTGTGAGCATAGCCGGTGAACTTATTAATTGATGGTAGCAACATAAACATAGCATTTAGTTAACTTGGTATGAACAATACTTTTTGCAAAAGCGAAAGTTTAGAGAACATGACAATAATTGAGGAACGGATTTATGTGGAGCCGGTCCCCCCTCCAATAGGCATTTGTATTATAGTTTCTCCCATCAACTTGGTACAATACAATCTTTTATGTACCTTGTGACCTAGTTGATGCAATGAAGATGGAAAGCTTCATGCATTACGAGCATAACATGAACTTTGTGGAAAGCATTAACTATCTCAAGCCTCAGTCCCAAGACCTCAAACACCTTCGAAGGTGGAGAGAGCTAGCAGGGAATGAGGGTAGGGAAGATGAAGAAGAAACATTTCATAGGAGAAATAATTAGTTCCTTACTTATCATCACTCTTCTTGCTAGCATACACAATACCATAGTAATGAATATGGCAAGCTTAAGCATTGAAGAATGGCTCTTGGTTGGATTTGCATTCCATAGCCATGAGTGTTGGTGTAGGCTCTCAACTTCTCTACTTGCTTGGAGAAGGAGATGAAGCTCTTGCACTTTGTACTTCACACAATGAGAGTGTGTGTGGGAGAGTATACCCCTCAAGGAGCCCCCCCTTGTAGCTCATGATTGAAGATCATTGGATCTCTCTAGGCCTAGCCAATTACGTGCAAGGGTATATCAAGAAACAAGGGTAGCCTTGGTACAAGTGTCCCCCTTTTCCCTTTGAGAGAGAGGAATTGATAAATGCTAAAACAATTAATTAAATTAACTAATTTATCATTGGACCCCTTGGGAAGCCAACCAATAGGCTTTAGGCACAGCATGAGGTCAACATGAGGAGGAGGTTGACATGTGTCCTTGTTGCCTCCTTGGTCTAGGTTTGCCTTGAGTGAGGGTGTGCGTGTTCTCTCTCATGCTCCCAACTTGTAGGGCTTGCCCCCTCCTTGTAGGGATACTTGTTTACTTTTTGACACCTCAACCTTGGGCTCGGTTCCCACCACAAGCTTGGCCCTTAAGCCCCTCAAGCTTGGGCTAGGTTCCCACCTCAAGTACAACCCTAGCATCTCAAGCATGACAAGCACCTCAAGCATCTTAGTCATCAAGCATCTCAAGCACCTCCAACATCTCAGTCATCAAGCACCTCAAGCACCTCAAGCACCTCCAGCATCTCAGTCATCAAGAACCTCAAGCTCATGATTGAAGATCATTGGACCTCTTTAGGCCTAGCCAATCACATGCAAGGGCATATCAAGCAACAAGGGTAGCCTTGGGACAAGTGTCCCCCCTTTTCCCTTTGAGAGAGAGGAATTGATAAATGCTAAAACAATTAATTAATTCTACTTAATTATCATTGGACCCCTTGGGAGGCCAACCAATAGGCTTTAGGCACACCATGAGGGCAACATGAGGAGGAGGTTGACATGTGTCCTTGTTGCCTCCTTGGTCTAGGTTTGCCTTGAGTGAGGGTTTGTGTGATCTCTCTCATGCTCCCAACTTGTAGGGCTCGCTCCCTCCGTGTAGGGATACTTGTTGACTTTTTGACACCTCAAGCCCCTCAACCTTGGGCCCGGTTCCCACCACAAGCTTGGTCCTTAAGCCCCTCAAGCTTGGGCCGGCGGGGTCCCACCTCAAGTACAACCCTAGCATCTCAAGCTTGACAAGCATCTCAGCCGTCAATCACCTCAAGCATCTCAGTCATCAAGCATGATAAGCACCTCAAGCTTGGCCCGGGTTCCCATCTCAAGCTCAACCCTAGGTTACCTAAGGTCAAAGGACTTTTTAACACTAACCTTTGAAGGTCTTTAATGAATCTAACCCTAAGGTCTTTAAGTTCCATTAGCTAGCCTTGCTCTTTGACATAAAATCTCTCATTTGGACCCCTTTACCATTGGCCCCGTGTTGAAATAGATCTGAAAGCACATGTATATATTCTAACCCTTGTTTCCGTTTATTCTCCCACATTAAATGATCGGTTTAATATGAGAAAATCATTTAGGTTGGATAGATATTAGATTTTATGAGACTACCTCTCTCTTGAATCATAGTCGTCCTTGATTATGAGGTAGAAGAGATAAAGCCTTAGTCATTAGTCAATCTTACTTAGCGGGTAGAGGATCTCTTTTTACCCTACGACATCTTTCCAAGATGGATGACTAATCATTTGGTGATTGGGAAGCATGTATGCTCTTTAGTCCATTTCATTCTCCCAAGTAAAGCGATAAATTCTACTTGGTGTTTGAGAGACGTCGTCATCACAAACATGATTCTAAGCATACATACTATTTAATTTTGTGTACAATAAAAAGAGAACTAGTCTTATAAGACAAAAACATTGGTCATTTAAAAGAAATTTGTACATTTGCTTACTCTAATGTAGCATTGTAAGCATTGACAAGGTTCATACTATCCTTAGGCTGTATTCCTTGCATCCATCTAGCATCTTCAAAAGAATAATTTTTTAACTTAACAAGATACCTTCAGATAATCTTACCATGCTATAGTACCTTGTCTTCATGCCGAAGGATAGCTTTGGATTGTAGCACCTCTTATTGGTCTTTGATTTCGGGAGGGTCTTCAATAATGGGTTCACTTGGTTTGGTGGCTCTCCTTTGTAGGGCTTAAGCAGGCTCACATGAAAAGCATTGTGTATGAGCCAATGGTTGGGCAACTTGAGTTGATAAGCCATCTCATTGATGGGCTTCAAAGATTTGGAAAGGACCATAATATCTTTTTGCTATCTTAGCATAATACTTTTGATGGCCTGTAGGACTTTTACCCATTGTTTACATCAATCGAGCCTTAGGAAACTTAAGTAAGACCCAATCATTTTCTTTGAATGTTAAGGCCCTTCTGTGCTTGTGAGCAACAACTTTTTGTCTTTATTGAGAGATGGATATAGCCTCCTTAATCTTTTGAAAAGATTCTTGTGGGTCATGGCTATACTCATCGGCAACGAAGATCTTCTCATGTACTTTAAGTAGCAAGGGACTTTTAGGTCTTCCCTCAATTATTTTCAAAAGGTGCTTTTTCCGTAGAAATATGTATAGTATTATTGTATGCATGCTCTACAAGAGGTAAGTACTTTTCCCATTGTGAGCATTGATCTACTTCTGTAACATAAGTCTTTAGTAGATCAAGTATTGTAAGATTGGCTATCTCACTTTGGCCATCCGTTTGTGGGTGATAGACCGAAGAGAAATTCATTCTTGTTCCTAGATTTTCAAAGAGACCTTTCCAAAAATTAATGGTCATTCTAGGATCTCTATCTGACACCATGGATGTTGGCAATCCATGGTGTTTGAAAATCTGTGATATGAAGAGAGTTGCCATTTGGTGTGCCTTTATAGTCTTTTTGACAGGAATAAAGTGTGCTTGCTTGCTAAACCTGTCGACTAGTGTCCATATTTACGTATTCCCATGGATAGACTTGGGTAATCCAAAGATGAAATCCATGGATATACTCTACCATGGTGAATTTGGGATAGGCAATGGTTGGAGTAATCCAGGTTGCTTCCCTCTATCATACTTGGTCTTTTGGCATACTCAACATTTGGAAACATACGAAGCACGTTTCTACTCCTCGGAAAGTAGGTTGAATGCCCCGCATAGGGAGGAACATGGGATTCATACATGACTTTCTCACAAAGGAAGTGGATAACACATAGCCTATTGCCGTGGAGAAGATAACCATCCTCGAAGGTGAATGGTTCCTCTTTCTTCCCCAAAGCAAGGGCTGACATTATGTCTCTAAAGTCAGGGTCAACAACATACTCATCTATCATAGAAGATAGATCTTTTACTTGTACTTTGGCACTTCAAGCCCTAGTTTCTACTCCTCTTTACCTTCAAAGATAAGCACTCAAGCATCTATACCCGTGGCTCGAATATTATTAATTGCAAGGAATAGCAGAGAGGGTTCAACAGAACCAAGACAACACCGGTTCCTGTCAAGCTTCTAATAGCTCAATAGTGGTTTAGCCAAGCCCCGTAGGACTCCATTATTAAGACCATAGCTCTCGACTGTATCCCCGTGCTTCAAGGATGAAAAATCCCTATTCTACTTACTCTTTTGCAATTAATAACACCAACCATTTGTAACAAGCTTGAGGACCTCTCTTCTTGAGCAAGGACAGAGAAACCAATAGCTATGATACCAATGTAACTTGTGACTAGTAACTTGTGTGTAGTGGAAATTGATAACATAGTGAGCATTTCATTAAGAACAAGTTCCTAATGAGCATAGAGAGAGTACTTAATTTGAGAAAGGAACATAGAAATTTACACATAGCTGATTTAGCATTGACAATACTTGAAAAGAGAGAGAGAGATAGAACAATTGACAATAGTTGAGGACCTGATTTACATGGAGCTGGTCCCCCCTCCATAAAGGCTTTGTATTAGAGCTTCTCCCATCAAAGGAGACTTTTGTACAATACAATTCTTGTGTTCCTTGACAAAACTCATTGGTGCAATGGAGATGGAAGCTTCATGCACCAAATTATGCTTGAAAAACACATCTAGTGTCCCTAGACTCAGTCCCAAGACCTCACACACCTTCAAAAATGGTGAGAGCTAGCAGGGAATGAGGATGATTGAGAGGAAGAAGATGTACCTTACAAGAAAGAAGTATTCTCCTCACATAATCACTCTAATAGCATAGCTTAGCTTAGTATTTAGCATGGTAGAGGAGATGAGCATGCCATTAAAGCTTGGCTCTTGGTTGGATTTGCATTCCATAGCCAAGAGTTGTTGGTGTAGGCCTCTACTTCTCAATTCTTGGAGAAGGAGATGGAGTTCTTCTTGCACACATGAGTTGTTTGTTTGTGTGTGTGTGTGTGTGTGTGTGTGTGTGTGTGTGTGTGTGTGTGTGTGTGTGTGTGTGTGTGTGTGTGTGACAATGTGTTGGTAAAAAATGCAACCCTCTCTCTCTTCTTGGTCGACCCCTCTTGCCATTTACTCTTGCTAGCCTCCCATTGGCTCTTGTAAGACTTAGCCAATCACAAATTAGAAGCATAATTGATAGCCTTGTGACATGTGCCCTCCTTTCCCCTTCTGTGAGAGCTTTAGGTAATTAAAATAATTTATTAAACTCGCATTGGGCCTTTTAGTCTACTGGCCAATAGGAATCACGCAAGCCATTGGTCTGCTTGATGCTCATTGGACCCCTTGGTAGACTATCCAATAGTCTCCTGGGGAGCTTAATTTCCATTGGTTTTTTAATCAAGCATTTTAAATTTAATTAGACTAATTTTACTCTAGCCTAATCCTCATTGGTCCACCTCTATGGCCATCCAATAGGATTTGAGGGAAGATTGGGGGCAACTGGCCTAGGAGTGTGCCATGTGTCCAATATTCCCTCCGAGGAAGCTTTGGAGTGTGTAAGTGTATGTTTATCTCTCCTCCCCTACTCTTAGGGCTCTCCCCCTCCTTGATAGGGATGTGGGAAGACTTTTGAGTCTTCCCTCCACCATCCCATTTTCCTAGCTTTGACCATTTGGACTTTTCAATTAAAATTTTGGAACCTTAGCCTATGGAAGTCTTAATGGAGATGAGCCTTAGGTCTTTTAAGCTCCAGTGATGCACATTGATCTTTTGCAGAATGACCCCTTTGGATCCCTATTTTCTCTCCGTTGGATCCCTATAGAGACCGGTCTGGCAGCCTTACCAATATTCTAGCTTTTACTCCCCTGGTACTTCCCCATATTAAATGATCAGTTTAACATGAGAAAGTCATTGGGAGAATTAGATATTAGTTTTTATGAAAAAAAGTTTGTATTAAGGTATCTTGGAATAGTATTCAGAATTGTAGGCGGCCTTTTTCTAAGAGTTTAGGCTATGGCTATGCAAGGCTTAATTCCCACTTACATCCCCTGACCATCTTAGACAACAAAGAACTTTCCACTGGCACAGTTGTGTTACTATGCTTGAAAAGGCACAATTGTGTTACTATGTCTAAAAAAACATAGCTTTCAAGCCATGCCGGTCCCTTGTCGATCAACTCTCTTTTTCTCTCTCCCTTCTGTGCCTTGCTCTCCCTGTCACTACTTGCTACTGCCTGTGATGCTTTGAGCCTATGTACCTGCCATGATTAGAACCTCTCAAGGCTTACTGCTCATAAACTAAGTTGGCCATGCCCTTATTGACTCCGTCTTTAGCTTTTGGGCTTTGCATTGTAAGAGGACTGCTAATTAGTAAAGTTACTCATATTTTTGTTTTTGTTGGCTCGGATTATTGCTTGCTCAAAAATATTTGCTCGGGGTTTGGGATTCCTCACATAGAATATGCAAACTTCACCAATCAGGAATGTACATTCCTTTATATTGACATTCACAAAGTTTATGATTAGCTGTCGTGGTCATACATGTAGAAGGCACCATGAAGGCTTTGGGCTTTGGCCCATGTATGCATCAGATGGCACACCCTTGGAGCAGGCAGCTACTGAGAACAACCTTTTAACAAACAGAGTTGTGGGAGCCTTCAAAGACAAGAAGTCAATAAAACCAAGCTTCCCCTTAGCCGCTCTTTTCTTTGCAATCAGATCTCATTCCTTAGCTATAATCCTTGAGGCAAATGCAAAGAAAGGAGACATTCGAGACTTATCTCTCCCAAATAAAAAGCAACTCGTGGCCAAGATTTTTTGTTGATGAATCTTGGCTATTTTTGAAAGCGGTGCACCAAAAAAAAAAGGCTCTAGAGATTGAGAAGTCAAGGCCAATCTCCCTTTCAAAGAATGACTCATTTGTCTCGTTTGATTGGTCAGGAGGTATCGTCTCTAAAGGAACATTGTTTCACCAACTTGGTGCCCCACTAGGGGTAGGTATCTTTAATAAACAAAAAACTCAGTGGAACATGGACAAATTAGAAGCAAGATGAGAAGATGGGAGGATGTGCTTCTTTCATTTCATAGCACAGTGAAGGTGGTCAATTCATTCATGATCCCGTACTTATCCTTTTTTTTTGCCAATACTAAAAATGATCAAATGCAATTGGAAAGAGTTCTTAGTTTTGATGAAAAGTTTCTTATTAAAAAAAACTCCAAGGATACAATATTGTTAGCCCTGTTGATAACATCAGAGTCTACATACAACCAAGATGTAATTTTTTATCTTTTTTGATCAATTTGGAGGTCTCTAGCTAAAATGTAAACATTAATGTAATTATGAGCCAAAAAAGTGGGGCTAAATCCTTCCAGATTGTATTAGTAAAATTCTACACTGTAATATTATTCCTATTTTTGACCCAAAATCTTTGGCTAAAGTATAGAATCAAACTTTTGTAAAACGTAAAAGAGTTCATATGGATAATAAGCGTTACTACATTTTCGCAGAGCTCCATGTGCTCTCTTGTTTTCTTCTCAAGCTCATAACTCCTTCGTGAAGTGTTGTCTGCTTCATTGCGTTCACAAGTGAAAGCTCTTCGCAACATTGTGCTTCTCTCGCTATAAAATTGTGTTTTTGTTGCAGCTAACCTCCTCCTTAATCTACTCATAACTTAGGATTTACATAACAAAACTGCATTTTATGCATTGGAAGGGTGTTGGGGCATCATTGCTAAGCTCTATGATGTACTCGGGGCTGAAAACGATTAGGTCAAATCTGCCATGTAGATAATAAGCACAATTTTGGCAAGTGGTCAAAAGGGGAATCTGAGGGCATAGGCATTTGTCTTTAGATGTTGCCTATCCATCCTATAAGTTTCGTCACATTTGGACTTCGTTTCCTTCGTGAATTAATGAGATTTGCTTGCGGTGTCGTAGTTAGCATTTGTTGTCTGACATGCAGTTGAGTGTAGCTTTGAGTAGATAGGGATTGAATGTGTTTTTTTGAGAGGCTGAAAAACTCTTGTATCCTCCATACACTAGTCAAGTCGACTGCATCCCACAGTATGACATTTATGTTTGTGGTTCTCACTATCACTACAATAAGGTAGAGAGTCTGGCAATCAAGGCACACTTTTGCGCCATTGTTGGGGATGTGGTGACCTAAACTAGGAAAAAATCCCGGTACTCAGTAGCATTGTTAAAAAACATACTCTAGGTTTGCCTAAAGTACAAAAATAAACGTTTAGAAACCGCACTATTGAGGTGTGTCTACTTCGGTTGTGTAGAGGCGTCTTGGGAGTAGTTGTACTCGTTGAGGATCTTTAGGCTTATATTAGATTATTTTTGAGTGGTTGATAGCTCGGACTATGTTAGAGTTTGAGGATTGACGCTCTTTTCAAAAAGAAAAACAAAGAAAAACTAGTATTGGTGGACACTTTACACTACCTTTTGCTGGCATGATTAGGAGTAGGGTAAGTAGACATTGAAGAAGGTTTTTGATCTATCTCATCCTTTGAATTTGCAAAAAAATTAAAATTTTTAGGTATGAGACTCATAAGGTGAGTATAAAGCATCAAAGTTTTGGTCATTGTTGATGTCAAAATGGCCGTAGCATCTGGTTGGTAGGTCAGAAATTAGCTTTCAAAAAATTTCAAAGTGTAGCCGAAAATGGGCTTATCATCTCCCCTGTGCAGATTCATGTTATTTTAAATTTTGTTGGCTAAAAGTACTTGCAATAGGCTACATAAAACCTCAATGCCATCAAAATTCCAAAAAAGTACAAAATTTGGCATGTAGATAATAAGCACTTTTTATTTAGGCCTGAAATTGAACTTTTTTCATTAAACATGTGTAGGTGAAAACACTTTTGTGAAGGCTCAAGAGATTGTGAGTCCATTTGGGAACAAAATTGGACCAAAACACCCTTCACTCTGAACAAACAAACAACTAGAGCTAAGAATACAATGAACACAAATTGCTAAGACTTATTGATAGGTCTTAAAAATACTTTGTTACAAGTGTTGGAAGTGAAAAATTGGAAAAAACTTGCAAAATTGGGCACCTAGATAATAAGCATGCTTATTATCTTGAAGCTTGAAAAGGCGGCAACTTGACCATTTGACAACTCCACAGGCATCAACATAATGTAATAAGATCTTGATTCAAGTTTGGTAACATTTGGATTTGTAAGTTGCTAGATAGGCCTAGAAATCATTGAAACCAAACTGCAGATACAAAATTTAGCACAGAAACTCAAAAACTGAACCAAACTCCATGAAACTTGCTTTGTGACTTGTATGTGGTGTGAAAATCTAGCACAAGCCAAAAAAAGTTGAAAAAGGTCTTCATTCTGATCCCAAAGATAATAAGCGCACTGATTATCTCCTACCGCAAAAAATTAATTTTTGGATATTTTTTCAAAGGGGACTGGGTCTAGAGTAGTAATAGAGTACTTGGGAGAAATTTCAAGTAATTTGGATAACATTTGACTTGCAAAATCACTGGAATTGCATAAGAAATGACCAGACACAAAAACTAATGGGAGATTGAATCAAATTGATCCAAAAAATTATAAAACCTCATTCAGGGCTTATTGAACACATGCATAACCAGTGTGGATCAACAAATGTAGAAAATGTTGATTTTTTGATTCAAAAGATATTAAGCGCGTCAAAGAGTTCATTTTTTGGTTCCCTAGATTGGTAGAACCTCATACAAATTGAAGTTATTTGGACACTGTTTGCTACTTAAAATTGATTTTCTAGATTTGAAAATTGTGAATTGGTCCTTTAGCTGGATTGAGGCTGAAGGGTTTGACCAAGAGTCCTTGTATACACTTGCTGATCAATAGACTAACTTTATTACCTTTGATTGTATAAGAGTGATCGAGATTTAGCTTGAGCAACAATCAGATTGGATGTACGATGACTTAAATGGGTTGGTATTGGTACTACGTGCCAATTATTCATTTTTGTTGAGTATTTTGAGTCTTTATGTACCTTAGGTTGGGACGTGTCATAGTAGCAAATCATGGCTATAATAGAGAAACTCATAGTAAAGTATCTAATGAGGAGAGAATGAACCAAGGGAGACTTTTAGAGACTATAGTTGACGAAGTGCCTGACGCTTACTCTGATTGAATTATTGAGATGTCTTTCTTTTCGACTCAATCATGGATTGAGACCTCTCTCAAGTTCAAACACATTTTGACCTTCTACAAGACAAACAAGCACGGGGCTCAGATTTATCTGGATCGCAACAAAGAGTATGTGGTGAGGGTCGATGACAACACAATTGAATTTGAAGAGGAGGTTAGAGCTAACAA
Organism: Adiantum capillus-veneris; assembly: GCF_014529385.1. Taxonomy (NCBI): domain Eukaryota; kingdom Viridiplantae; phylum Streptophyta; class Polypodiopsida; order Polypodiales; family Pteridaceae; genus Adiantum; species Adiantum capillus-veneris. Next base: position 72,794,474 of record NC_140958.1, on the reverse strand, counting down.
ACAAGATACCTTCTTTATGGATTGAAATGGAGTTAAATATCTGAAAATTAAAAATCTTGACACTGTGGATCCATGGGGCTTTTAATTTGATACATTGATTCCAAACATGACACTAAGGAGGGGCCACTAGTGTTAGAATTGGAAGGGTATGACCAGATAGATGTCAAGCCTCTGAAACGCATACCTACAGATAACCCACGACTTGGAGTTTACTGTTGGGAGGAAAATAATGTCACAACCTTTTGATATGGATAGCTCATGTTGAACTAGTGCAGTTGACACCCTTGAAAATCATGTATATCTTTAAAATAAGAGGGAAAGGCCTAGCGGACCTTTTCGTATATCTCTTTATTGTTATAACAACAACTTTGTTATGATGAATTTGAAGGAGGTTGAACAGACTAAGTACCGAGGATACTGATCAAAGAAATGATCATGAGAATAAAACTCAAAACAAAACAAAACATGGGACCAATCGAGAGATCATTTGGCAGTATGGCCAACCAGTGTGATAGTGCAACCTAAGAAAGCCACTCATTGATGAGACTTGGGTGAGAGATTGGAAATCATCACTAACCAAAGGAGAATGGGTGACACACGAGTCACATTTACCAAGCAAATGGTTTGAAGGCTTAGTTGGAGAGACACTAGCTAGGAGGGCGGGTGCTAAAAATAACCATAGAGTCAGACCAACTGACTTCAAAAAATGGGTCAAGAAATACTATAGATAACAGACTTCCATACTCAATTCAAAGGGTTCACAACAACTTTGGAAGGTAAGGCTTTATTTTGGATTTAGACCATGTCTCCTGGGTCCATTATGGATCTATCAACATTGGCTATGAGCTTTGTGGCTACTTGTTAAAAAATGAGGATCAAGCACAATATGGCAGCACAAATCTATAGCTTAAAACAAAAACAAGGAGAGACTCTAAGAGATTGTGTAAGTGAAATGAGGCAATACATCGACAAATGCCCAGAGTTGAAAATTCCAACTAAGAAAAGACTTGTCTCATTATTTCTAAAGGCTTACTCAATAAAGGGTTGCATGCCATTATGTATATCAAGAAGCATATGACTTGGGGAAGCATGCAGCCTAGATGCTATAGACTTGGGGGATGAGTGTGATATCTTCAATGAAGAAAGCACTATTAAGGACACCCAGAGTGAGGAACCACATCTTAACCTGGTTGATTGTCTATTGTTTCTTACAACAAGTGTTTAAGCCGTTTTAATTTCTTTGGAGACGGTATACGATGTTGATAAGTTTGCAATGTGTAATGGAGGTTCTTCGCAACATGCCTCCCTGTGGCACTACTTGAGTCACCTAGGGCCATCGATTCTTTGAGTTTCTCTCACAAGGAGTTCTCCAAGCATGGTTCTGTGGAGCTGCTCAAGTACAAAGCATTAAGTGCTATACTCGCTGAAGATTCCCTCACCCTTAATTCTCACAAATGTTTTTTGGTGGACCAAGAGGAGTCAATGTATACCTTTACAGGCAAGCACCCAGGGTTTGTCCTCTCCGACTGAGCCTTAAGCGTAGGTCAAGGGGTGACAGATCTAGAGAAAATTGTAAAATCCATTGGCGTCACGTCAACCATTAGCTCCATACACACATATGTAATTTGCAGAAAAAATAATCAGCCATGATGTAATATCCAAAGCAATACAAAATAATTGTCTTTTCTATTGATTTTTGTCAACATTCTGTACTTATTTTTTTTTCTGGTTCATATTGTCCAATAATTTTGTGACAAAACCTCGACCATTCAAGCACTCGATGGTTAGGACATCGCCCAATGAATTTTTTATGAAATCGAGCAATAGGGGAGCGTAAAAAGGCGACGGGACGACCATGGTGCACGACGAAACCCGATGGAGTCAAATAACGCAAAAAAAAAATCCCTATGTGCTATGATGCATAGGGGCAGTGTTTTACGAGGCACGAAGGTAGCAATTTTTAAGTTCCCTCTGCACATCGTGGCACAAAGGTTTTTTTTGGTGTGTGTGTGTGTGTGTGTGTGTGTGTGTGAGAGAGAGAGAGAGAGAGAGAGAGAGAGAGAGAGAGAGAGAGAGAGAGAGCACCATTCACTACAGCCAGTGTGTGTGTGTGTGTGTGTGTGTCTATGTGTGTGTGTGTGTGAGAGAGAGAGAGCATCATTCACTACAGCCTGTGTGTGTGTGTGTGTGTGTGTGTGTGTGTGTGAGAGAGAGAGAGAGAGAGAGAGAGAGAGAGAGAGAGAGATTTATACGGCAAAAAGGGGATAATTTTAGTGAAGATTTTATTATTTAATAAGAATTTAATTTTTGAATATATATATATATATATATATATATATGTGGTTTTATCTTTTCAAGGGTTTTTTTTTCAAAATCAATATTGATATTTTTTATAGATTTCTAAAAGTTTGTCTTTTTTAAAGAGATCGAGAAAAAGAAAAGCTCGGCTCGACTTGGTGATGTCTTGCTTTGAGGACATGCATGCAAATAAAGAGGTCAATCCATGTTATTGGTTGAGAGAGAGAGAGAGAGAGAGAGAGAGAGAGAGAGAGGTGTTTGCACGTGTATGCAGCTATGCACATGCATGAGAGAGAGAGAGAGAGAGAGAGAGAGAGAGAGGTGTTTGCACGTGTATACACCTATGCACATGCATGAGAGAGAGAGAGAGAGAGAGAGAGAGAGAGAGAGAGAGAGATGAAATTTTATCGTTGAGCTCATATGCACTATATCTCACCAAGGGCATCCTTCAAGCACTTCCAATTTCCAAGATTTTATGGTTTTCTTTGCATTATAGTGTAATTTTAAAAGGATTGCTAAAGGTTTTCATCGGTAGAAAATGGATGAAATGCCTAATAAAAACCAACCCTCACATTGGTACTCCAAATGAGGAGAGACATTGCCTAGTTGACGGACCTTTTACCAATTCTTGGATATTTTCTCCTTTTTATTTTTAAGAGTTAAAATGTAGGCCATGCTTAAAAACTCATACATTCTCTAAATTTTGACATGCAAGGGTGTCTATTAAAAATCAACCCCAGAGAGAGAGAGAGAGAGAGAGAGAGAGAGAGAGAGAGAGAGAGCAACCAATCATAGTCCATGTAAACTACTATCCATCGAACATGTGTGTGTGTGTGTGTGTGTGTGTGTGTGTGTGAGAGAGAGAGAGAGAGAGAGAGAGAGAGAGAGAGAGAGAGAGAGAGAGGTTTTGCTGCGCGGGGGGGAGGGGTATAGAAATTTTGAATGTCATAATTACTGTACTAGAACAATAGAAGGAGGCCTCAAGACCTATGTGGCAAAGCTTTGATTCAAGCATAATGTACACACACACACACACACACACACACACACACACACACACATACGTTTATATATTTATTTATGTACACACATAGATACATGCATTCATATGTACACACACACATAGACACATGCATATGTATATGTGTGTGTGTGTGTGTGTGTGTGTGTGTGTGTGTGTATAGGAAAAACTACCAAAATACCCCTCTAATTTGTGGAAATTTCCAAAATATCCCTCAATTTTCAAAAAGCCCAAAAATACCCAAATAATTTGTCATAAATTTCCAAAATTCCCTTCAAAATTTTCAAAATTCCAAAAATAACCTTGGTGTGAGATTGAATTTCTGCAACGATAAATATTTTTTTGTAGCTTTTCATAAGAAGACTGATTATCTTTGGATACAAGAAGCTAAAACTAGAATTTGAGTTGGTTATGTAGGTTTTGGAGATAAATTGCTTCATCTTTAGGCATAATATGTATACGTATACATACGTACGTATGTATGTATGTACACACACACACACTTGATTCATCTTTAGGCATAATATGTATACGTATACATACGTACGCATGTATGTATGTACACACACACACACACACACAATGTGTGCTTGAGTTGAAGACTCTATGAATAGATATTTCATTGAAATTATGGTTGATTTTAAGCAAACACACACACACACACACATACATATACATACATACATACATACATACATACATACATACATACATACATACATACATATATATATATATATATATATATATATATATATATATATATATATATATATATATATATATATATATATATATATATATATATATATATATATATATACGTGCATGTGTTTATGTATATAAATAAATAAATAAAATTGGAATGATATAGAAATGATACACATAAGTCTCTCTCTCTCTCTCTCTCTCTCTCTCACACACACACACACACACACACACACACACACACACACACACACACACACACACACACACACACACACACAATGTGTGCTTGACTTCAAGACGCTATGAAAAGATATTTCATTGAAATTATGGTTGTTTTTAGGATGTAAAGCTGTGTGTGTGTGTGTGTGTGTGTGCGCGCCCTTATACATCGATGCCTAGAGAGAGTTGCCACAAGAAAGAGCGTCAACTGTCCCTCGGAGACTCACCACCTCCAACCAGGAGCATAAATATTCATGAGAAAACGACACAATCGAACGGGTGGGGCCCGACTCCCCATCACCAATAGAACGGGATGCCACCATGGAGTCCCAACATCACAACCTCCAAAGGCCATTGGAGAGACTGGGATGGCACCACTATCTAGGGTGTTGCCACCGTCCCGGACATTGTTCGCAGCCAAACCTCCACACACAGTTGGAGCCACACAACCCCCATGCAACCACGAGGACACCTCATATAGAACAAAACCGAACATGAACTGCCAAATCTGTCGATGCAAAGAGAATATGATGCAGACTGTACTGGGGAGCCCATCCCCATCACCAAGTCCCACATGCTACTACCAAGCACCTCGCATCTCCCACCTACAAAGCTACCATTAGGAAGAGGATGGGGTATAGGATGGGCCTCTTTATTTGCCATGAGCTTATAGAGGTGATTTAACATTTTGACAAATATGTGTACGCCATGTGTGGAAGAATGGTGGGTGTGTAAGACATGTGTAAGAGTGGTCAAAGGATGCACTATTCCCCCCAAAAAGAAGATGGAGCAGCTTAAAATTTTCTAGGAAGGAGAGACCCTCCATATGTCACATTATGCTTCATGTCAAAGAGAACTTTTAAAAAACATTTAATTAAACGTGCAAAAGTGAAGGGTAAGTACTAGGATGGTAGAAAATGAAAAGACTTCATAGGAGTCTTGCCAATGGAAAGTCAAAAAAAACTTAGTACTCTATCTAAATTTATAATATTGAAGCCTATAGGTTTTGGAAGGCCATTTGACTCCACCCCCAACTTCAAGGTTAACCACTAACTACTTTAATTTTTGAAAATGATTTGAAGGGTAACTTTCCTTTACATTTTGAAGGCCATACATTATTATTCTCCATGTGTTGCTCAATGAACCTCCCTTCTGAGGTTTGCATGAACCTTCTATGTCATAAATGATCTTTGATCTCGATGCTCGAAGTTCAAAACCTAGATGCATGTATTCGTGAATGTGTGTGTGTGTGTGTGTGTGTGTGTGTACATGTGTGTGTGTAGCTGTTTAAATCTTAACTAATAAGACAATTGAATTTTTACATTCAAAAGACAGTTGGCCAAGGAATAATGAACTAATATGTACAAAAATAACTCAGTATCAGAATTATTTAGGTACAATGATTGTAGGAAAGAGATCCTCTTTCAATAAGGTTGGCAGTAAAAGAACTTCCCCGTTCCTCAGTGGGTATTTCATCGCAGTAATGTTGCTTGCCAAAGAAAAGAAAACCCTCCAAGATAAGATAGAGTCCTTACCTGCATCCATCCAAACAAGACAACAATTCAGTTAGCCTTGGATGTGTTTTACAGGTATCAATGGACCATATCAGTTGTTATCCATGTCCATCTTACATAATTTAATTACTTTAAACAAGCTTAGGTTATTAGATTTTTTAGCAGTCTTTACATATTCCTTCCAAAATCAGTGGTACAATTTACCTTCTAATGTGAGTGGTGAAGTCTACCAAGAATCAAGAGTTTTCTTTAGAAAATTTTAAAGAATAGTGAAGTTTACTTGTTAAGCCATAGCGTGGTAGCTATGCTTGAGCCCATAGTAGCAACCATATACGTGACTAATCAATAGAGTATAACAAAGACTCCATTTTTACCAAGTGGAACCTCATTTCTCGAGCCGTATCTCGGTATTTATGTCAAGTTTGAGGGTACCAGCCATATACTTACTTTCAACTTCCCAAGATTTCTCATAGCTTGGTAGCTATGCTTATACTAGCAGTAGCAACCATATACTTACCAATCAGAAATAGAGTATAAAAAAAACCCCATTTTTTTCAGTGGAACTTTATGTCAAGAGCCAAAGGCCAGTTTTTTACGCCAAAGCTAAGAGTATATACTTACCTTCAAATCTTCAAATTTTTCATTAAGTCCTTAGCATTCAATATAGTTCGGCAGTGTTCAGCTCTGTTTTTAGCCAAGATATTTTCAAGTTTCCACCGTCATGGGTGCTAGATGGGTGGGTTAAGATAACCCCAACACCTTCTCCTCATATGAAATCATAAGGGAAGGTATTATGCAGAAGTCCAAGATTTGTCATATTTCTTAAAACAGAAAAGCCAGACGTATCCTTGTCAGTGTCAGACATAATTTTATCACCAAAAAATCCACAAGCTTTCGGAAAACCCAAGGTTCCATTCACATCCCATGCAGTTACTAGCCTTTGCTTCAGGCCAGAGCTATAACGCAAGAGCTATATACTTACCCCTTTTCTTTTAAATCCAAGTGATTATTCATCATAGAAAATTGTAATGTCCGGTTACTGTTAGGCCTGCAAAAGGAAGACCAGTGTCGGCTAAAACAGAGCCCAAAGAAAAAGCCTATAACGGCTAAAACAAAGCCCTTTTCTTTTTTGCAAAAAAACCTTAGTCAGGTCAGTAAACAGCAAGACCTACAGTGGCTTAGGTCAAGCCAAGAGAACTAATGATGCACAGTTCTTTCTCTTAAAAGCTCAGTCGACAACAAATCCCCCCAATCCTTCTCATAAGTCCCATTAGGTGTGCTTTCATTCAATCAAAGAATGCCTTGCTACCATATATAAGGGTTACAACAGTTATTTGAAAAAAACCCGTCTACATAGAGTATTGCCAAAACAAATTCTTAAAGTAAAACCCCTACGGAAATGAATGTTATACAGTTCAAAGTTATGCTATGAGAGCTTACTGCAAGCAGTACCAAATGTTTTTCTATTCGAAGCAACCAAAGTTCAAAGATTTTTTCTCAAAAAAAGCCTTAGAGAAAAACCTAAGTATTTTGCGCAGAAAGCTCCATAGCTCGGACAGTGAAGCAGACGGTATACTGGTTTTAGTTAGAACAACAAGAATACACACAAGCTAAGTGAGGGGCTAGGTGCGCCCTCACCTTATTTATAGAGGTTGAGCTGCTTTTTCCTGAGCGTGATCGGTGAGAGAGGCAAGCCGCCCTACTGTGTAGCGTCTTCAAGTGATGCACAGAAAGTCTTGCAAGGGGAGATCCCTACCCAGGATGGGCAGGCCTCCTATTATTTGTCATGAGAGCCTGATGTTTTTACTCATGCCCAATTCTAGGAGAGATTTGTTATGTAAGGGCCTAGTCCCACAGGCCATAAGTGGCATGTTATGAGTCAGTGTCCCATGAGTGCTTCAAAAGAGGGAGGGGGGATTATATAGAAGGAGGGAAAAAATAAAGCATAAATAGTAACACAGTGTGTGTGTGTGTGTGTGTGTGTGTGTGTGTGTGAGAGAGAGAGAGAGAGAGAGAGAGAGAGAGAGAGAGACCCATTCTCTCGATGTGTGTGAATATAAGAGACAAAGTTGACGCGCCACTCCTTGAAATGTTGGCGCATTTCACGAAGGCTTTCCATATTTGCATTGCATTAATGAAGTACATTGAGCTTGACAATTCAACAATATGAGTCCAACAATTTGTTCTGGATGCCATACACCTATTATGTTTTTGTGTGTGTGTGTGTGTGTGTGTGTGTGTGAGAGAGAGAGAGAGAGAGAGAGAGAGAGAGAGAGGGATCTCACACCGGCACTAGAGAGAGAGGGGAGGGAGAATAAGCATTGGTTTTACGATTAGCAATCGACAAAGCGACAATCGACGAAATCCACAATCAAGAATTAAAAAAAAAATCAACATCGACATCTACGAAATTGAGAATTGACAAAATTGAGAGTTGACACAATTTGGAAAGTTCAGGCCGACAAATCCAAGGCAGAAGATGTGCAAGCCCAAGGTAAGAGGAGACCTCAACAAACGAGGAAGGTGGATGACGGGAGGGAACTCCAACAATTCTCGACTATTTTTAAAGGTTTTGCACTAGATTTCTTTGAGCTTTGCCAATGCTCTTGCCTTTGGGTTGACTTGGAATTCAAAGGTGATTCATAAAATTTGTAAGTGGAATTGCACTAAATCTAGGTTTACATGAGCGTTTAAAGGAAAATTAGAATTTTCGAGGCAAATCTCAAAATTTTGTAAGGGGGGTTACACTAAACCGAGTTGAGGCATAGTGCTTTCTCCTAAAAACTTAAAATACTTGCATATGAGAAATTTTTGGGGCAACTTGATTATATTTGAAGGCTTTCACACTCAATTTATTATACTTTGTAGGTTTCCTCAGCTTCAAATCTATAATTTAGAGATAAATTTCAAAATTTGCAGGTGGGATTACAGGATTTTTCAAGTATTTGGCTATACCATACCTTTTCCAAAGATTTTAGAGGCAAATATACTATATTTGAAGGTTTTACACTTCTTTTTTTTCAATACTCACTCAACTAAGTGAGTTAGATTAAATTAACCATCCAAAAAATTACATGACAGAACCTGCTCAAAGACTGAGCCAGGGTTTCAAAAAGAATTTCCTTGCTGATAGGGGAGCCACTCCACTGACCTTAGATACAAAAGACAACATTCCAAATACCTAAATCAAGCTATGCCAGGTTTACAAGGAGCCACCCTCATACATCGATACCTGGAGGGAGTTGCCACAAGAAAGAGCATCGACTGCCACTTGGAGACTCACCACCTCCAACCAAGAGCATAAACAATCGTGAGAAAACAACACAATCGGATGGGCGGGCTCCAAGTCCCCATCACCAATAGAATGGGACACCACTAAGTAGTCCCAACATCACAACCTCCAAAGGCCATTGCAGAGACTGGGATGGCACCACTGTCTATGGTGCTGCCACCGTCCCGGACACTGTCTGCAACCAAACCTCCACACACAATCGGAGCCACACAACCCCCATACAACCATGAGGACACCTCATACATACTAAAACCGAACATGAATTGTCAAATCCGTCGATGCAAAGAGAAATACGATGCAGACTGTTTTGGAGAGCCGATCCCCATCACCAAGTCCCACATGCTGTCACTAAGCACCTCGCATCTGCCACCAACAAATCTACCATTAGGAAGAGGATGGGGTCAAGGAGGGCCTCTTTATTTTCCATGAGCTTATGGAGGTGATTAACATTTTGACAAATAGGTGTACGTCATGTGTGGAAGAATGGTGGGTGTGTAAGAGATGTGTAAGAGTGGTCAAAGGATGCACTATTCCCCCCAAAAAGGAGATGGACAATTTTATGATTTTTGACCTTCCATAACTCCGGCATATGATCTCTGATTTGAGAGAAAATCATAGATCCAAAATCTACGCATTGAAATCTTTCCATAGATATGCTACATGATATGGTTTTACCCGCTAGATTTTAAATTTTATTTTGGGGGCACAATTTGAATTCAAATAAACTAGCCGTTTTGTGTGTTTGAATTTAAAAATTGTCCTTTAATTACTTTTTTAATACTAAAGGTTTGACTTCCTTAAATTGCCAAATAAAGAGGCCCTCCTAGACCCCATTCTCTTCCTAATGCCCACATGAAACAGAGCTTGGACCATCTAGAAGAAACCGGCCTCCATTTCCCCTCCTGGGGAGGATGGGAGGGAGAACCACTCCCGATGCCAAAAATAAGGGTGTTACAACCTGCACAGTGTCCCAAGGTTTTTGCACTAAAATTATTTGCACTTTTAGATTCTCTAAACCTTAATTTATGCTCTCTAAGCTTTGTAGCTTCTTTTTTTTAAAAAATGCTCTTAAGAGCTTAATTTGAATTAGCTAAAAAAATACATGCAAACCTTGGAATATCCTTTGCACAAGGGTCTCCAACCAATACAACATATGCACCCAATAACCCAAAACATACAACATATTGATTATTTCTATTATTCAATAGTCCTTTATCTATACTCTCTATAATGGAATTTGAAACATTAGAGGAAGGAGAGGGCCTCAACGCATTGTTTTTTGGTTGATTTGCATGGCATGTTGGATCAACGCCAAAATTGATTTTTTGAGTCCCTATTGGGTTGTCCTCCTTATGATAGACACATTAAAGAGCCTTTGAAAATTGAGTGAAGTAGTTCATATTCTATGCAATTCCATCCTTTTTCAATGACCTACAATAGACAAAATTGTGCACCTGACAACCTGTTGTCAACCGATGTGTGTGTGTGTGTGTGTGTGTGTGTGTGAGAGAGAGAGAGAGAGAGAGAGAGAGAGAGAGAGAGAGAGAGAGAGAGAGACCACGTAGACTGTGCAAATCACCTTTTTATTGACAATGTGCAGACTATAATAGTCAAAATTATGTGTGCGCGCACACGTCCGTGTGTGTGTGTAGCTGTTTTAACATAAATAATAACACATAATTGAACTTTTACATTCAAAAGATAGTTGGCTCCAGAGAAAGGGAAACGATAAGTACAAAAACAACTCAGTCTTAGAATTATTCTTATACAATGCTTATAAGAATGAAGCTTCATTCTAGTATACAATTATCAGAAGTACTTCCTCTGCAGTAGTTGTATGTGTAATCATGTGTGGACAACTGCTTTTAAGCAAAAAGAAAACCTTCAAGATTAGATAGAGTCCTTACCTGCATCCATCAAAACAAGACAACAGATATGTTAGCCTTGGATATGTTTTACATGTATCAATGGACTATACCAGTTGTTATCCATGTCCATCTCTTAACTTTTTAAAAAAACTTTACAAGCTTGGTCCAAAATAAAAAAAATTATCATCGCAAAGTTTATTCTCCGGGCCCTAATCCTCCAAACTAGCCCACATTTATTAGAACATGCAGTCATCATCGTGTAAAAGGGCAAAAAATGACCTCAGAGTTTTATAAGCCAACCCACGTGGGGTTTTTAAGAAAAACGATAGTTATCATGATGTCAAGTCATAGTGACAATACCATATGCAAGAACCAATAATCATCCGGGGTATACCCTTCCATCCCAAAGCTCCATTATGCATCAACAGGATACTTACCTCTCAGCGAGCAAAAGAAACCACCACAAAGTTCAGTAAGCCAACCCACACCGTGGGGTTTATTAGAATTTGTAAGAGACATGATACTTACCTTCTCATTGGGCAAAAGAAACCACGACAAAGTTCAGTAAGCCAACCCACACAGTAGGTTTTACCAGAATTTGTAAGTGACATGCAATGATGATGTAAAGTATGTCATAATAACTAATATCTAATTCTCCTAAATGATTTTCTCATGTTAAACTGATCATTTAATATGGCGAAGTGCAAGGGGAGAAAAAGCTAGAATATTGGTTAAGGTGGCAGACTGGCCACAGTAGGGATCCAAAGGGGGGTCCATCTGCAAAAGAGCAATGTGCAACAATGGTCTTTAAAGACCCTAAGGTTCAGCCCATTAAGACTTCCAAAATGCTAAGGTTCCAAAATTCAAAGGTTGTGTCCAAAGTTCAAAGCTTAGGAAAATTGGATGCTTTTTGTGTGTACAAAAAGTCTTCAATGAGTCCTACATAGGCGGGGGTGAGCCCTCAAAATAGAAATGAGAGAGAAACACACACACTCACAAGCTTCCTTTACACAAAGGGAATGAGGGACACATGTCAGCTCCCTAGCCCAGATGCCCACAAGGTGCACTCACATCCTATTGGATGGCCATGGAGGTGGACCAATGAGAATTAGCTAGAGTAAATCTAGTTTAATTCAATTAAAAACACTTAATAAAAGAACCAATAATAATTAAACTCTCTAGAAGACTATTGGACAGTCTCCCAAGGGGTCCAATGAGCATTCAACAACCCAATGGCTTGGGCTGATTCCTATTGGCCAGAAGACAAAGGGGTCCAATGAGAGTTTAGTTGTATTAATTAATTACCTAAAGCTCTGACAAAAGGGGAAAGGGGGACACATGTCGGAAGGCTATCACTTATGCATCTTAATTTTCATTGGCTAAGCCTGGCATGGGCCATTGTGGTGCCTGCATGAGTAAAATAGAAGAGGGGTCGACCAAGAGAGAGGGGGGGTTGAATTCGTCAAGTCATTATCACACACACACACAAACAATACACACACACACACACACACACACACACACACACACACACACACACACACACACACACACACACACACACACACAAACAAACAATCTCATGTGTGAAGCAAGAAGACTCTCTCTCTCCTTCTCAACCTTTAATGGAAAGCTTATCACCTACTCCAAGCTTGTGAGAAGGGAGGCCTACACCAACAACTCTTGGATTTGTGGTGATGCAAATCCAACCAAGAGCCAAGCTTCAATGCATGCTCATCTCCTCTACCATGCTAATTACTAAGCTATGCTATGCTAATATGAGTGATTATGTGAGGAGATGTACATCTTTCTCGTAAGACTACTCCTGCTTCCTCTCAATCTACTCTCATACCCCGCTAGCTCTCACCATCTTCGAAGGTGTGTGAGGTCTTGGGTCTGAGACCGTGAGGGAATTGATGTTGTGTTTTATAAGTGTTTTGCTTAGTGCTTGAAGCTTCGATCTTCATTGCACTAGCTAGTAATGAAGGAACACAAAGAATTATATTGTAAAATGTCTCTCGATGGGAAAAACCTATAATACAAAGCCTTTTGGAGGGGGCCCGGCTCCATGTAAATCAGGTCCTCAACTGTACTCAATAGCTTAATCTCTCTCTCTCTTTTGAAGTAGTGTTCATGCCTATCTAACTAGGTGTTATGCTTTTTGTTGCTCTCTCCACCCAAGCACTCTTGTTATGCTCATTAGGAACATATTCTAACGAAATGCTCACTATGTTCATGCTATTTTTTGCTACACACAAGCTACTAGGCCGTTAAATGTTACAAAGTCATAGCATCAGTACCATGCGTAAGAACCACTAATCATTAGGTGTATATCCTCCATCCCAAAGCTCTAGGCAACTTACTATTTCAATGTCAAGCCAAGAGGCAGTTACCATACAATACTCCCCCACATCAGTGCACAAAAATCAATGCTATACGTGCTGTTAGTTTACTTACCACCAAATTATGCCAAATCAAGTAATTTTAGACAAATACATCTCCTAAAAAACCAGTGAACCAGCTAACGCATAGCATCATAGTTTCCATTGTGTACATCGGCCATAATTTACAAACCAAAACCTCATTATCTTACTAAGAAAAATCAAAAACCCAGTTGAGGGGTCAGAGTAACAAAAAACATTCAACTCTATGTACTTGTAAAGCAACCCTATTCGGTGGGCTATATCAGGCATCTCGTGAAGGTGTCAAACATACCCTAGCATGTATATGTTTATGAAATCTAAACAAGAAAGAAAACCTCGTTCATTAGATACTGGCAAACCTGAGTTGGTTGAGCTACAAGCTCCATATTGGTGCAACAATAAATATTGCAAATCAACACACAATCCTCTCTCTTACAAAATACACACCCAAAGCTAAGTGAGGGACAGAAAGCACCCTTACCTCCTTAAATAGAGGGGGGAACACCATCATTCCTGGCGTGCGTAGATTACTCCTAGGTATTGAGTGTAGTATGCGCCTTTTGGGGAATCGACACCATGCGACCATCTCAGTAGTGATCCAACTCCCCATTGCCACGAATTTTCACAACAATACTTCATGACAGAGCAGGTAAGTGTAAAGTAGAGAGACCCACGTTCTTTTACTTGTCAGTTACAGCTTAAGTGACAGCTAATAGCCTATAAGGGCTCTACCTCATGGTAGATTTCAAACTTTGTGTAAAATTAAAGCTTTCTACCCAAGGTGACATTATTAGGGTTTAGTAGAGTTTTTTCCAATACGCTGAAAACTCAAAAAAGCAAGTAACAAAGTAAGTGTGTGTGTGCACCCGCCCTATCCCAGGCACCAAACAAAATGGGTTGATAGTAGGCCCATTGTGAATGGGTCTACTACCTTATTAAAGATATGAGAATAGTATGGTTGATGTCATAAAAAATATAATGTCTAACTTTACCAAATGATTTTCTCATATTAAACTGATCACTTAATATGGGAAGATAAAACAGGAACAAGAGTTAGGATATATATATGTGCTTTTAGAACTATCTCAATAGGGGACCATAAGGAGAAATGGTTGCATTTCAATAGGGTCCAAAAGGAGACGGTCTACCAATTAAAGAGCAATGTGCAATAAGTGCTTTTAGATTTACCTGAGCAAAAGACAAGGAGGAGAGATGGTTACATCTCAAAAGGGGTCCAAACGGAGGTAATCTATCAAAGAGAAACGTGCATCTAATGTAGCTTAAAACACCTTAGGGTTAGCTTCATTAAAGACCTCCAAAAGTTAGTGTTAAAAAGTCTTTTGACCTTATGCAAGCTAGAGCTAACCTCGAGGTGGGAATCCTACCCAAGCATGAGGTGCTAAGATGCTTAAAATGGTTGTGGGAACCTTGCCCAAAGCTTGAGGTGATTTTTATGCTTAAATGACTAAGGTTTTTGAAATGTTAAATTCAAAGATAAATTCTCAAGAGGCATGAACGTTTTCATGCTTGATTGACTAAGGCTTGAAGTATTCAATTCAAAACAAATGACTTAAGAAGCATAAAAGACACATGCTTGCTTGATCACTTGATTGACTAAGGCTTGAAGTATTCAATTCAAAACAAATGACTTAAGAAGCATAAAAGACACATGCTTGCTTGATCAACTAAGTCCTTGAAGTATTCAATTCAACCAAATGACTTAATAAGCATAAAAGACACATGTTCAAATGATTCTCCACATGTGGCCCTCATGATGTGTTTGAATGCTATTGGATAGGTTTTAAAGGGGTCCAATGAGAATTTAGATACATAAAAATAAATAATTAAGTTCTGCATCTCAAAGAGGAAAAAGAGGACACATGTCCAAATGAAATAGTAAAATAATAAGAGAGAGAGAGAGAGAGAGAGAGAGAGAGAGAGAGAGGGGTGTGGAGTGCAAAGTTCAAGAGCTCCATCTCCTTCTCCAAGCTTGTTGAGAAGTGGAGAGCCTACACCAACACTCTTGGCTATGGAATGCAAATCCAACCAAGAGCCATGCTTCAATGCTTAAGCTGTCGTCTTCTTCATCTTCATTACTATGCTATTATGCTATGCTAAGCAAGAAGAGTGATGATAAGGGAGGAACTATTTCTTTCTCCTATAGATGATTCTTCTTCCTCTTCCCTACCCTCATTCCCCGCTAGCTCTCTCCACCTTCGAAGGTGTTTGAGGCCTTGGGACTGAGGCTTAGGATAGTTAATGCTTTTTGCAAAGTTTATGTTATGCTTGTGATGCATGAATCTTTCCATCTTTATAGCATCACCAAGGTCACAAGGAACACAAATACTGTATTGTACCAAGTCTCTCTTGATGGGAGAATCTATAATACAAACGCCTTCTGGAGGGGGGACCGGCTCTAAGTAAATCCGGTCCTCAACTATTGTCATGTTCTCTAATACTCTCCCTCTTGCAAAATTATTGTTCACGCTAAGTTAATTAAGTACTATGTTCATGTTGCTACCATCAACTAAGTTCACCTCTATGTTCCCAAAGTAATCTCACAAAAATGCTCACTCTAATTCTCTTAATTCCGCTATTCTCAAAGTTCATAGGCCATGTCCATTACATTGGTATCGGAGCGTTTGGTTTCTCTTTTCTTGCTTTAGAAGAGAGGTTCTTAAGTAGCCTATTAATGGTTTATTTTGTTAATTATATTAGGGTAAGTGGGATTGGGATCTATTATCGATTTTGTTGAGCCCGCTATGTGGGATATGGTGCACACCTTGAGAGCTTTGGTCTTAATAATGGGGTCTTTTTAGACTTGCCTACGGCTTTACCATTATTGATCCATAATAAGTCCAAAAGGATCTATCCCTTGACAATTGTGCTATGTTAGATCCACCCCACTACTCTCTATAATCAACCAATTCGAGCCATGGGTGTAGATACTTAAGTGTTTATTTTCAAAGACGAAGAGGAGTAGCAACTAAGGTTTTGAATTGCCAAAGGATACACTAAGTAAACACATAAGTATAATTAGCATGGTTGACAATAACCAAGAGAGTAGAATGAACATTGATGACTTTGATTTTGCACATGAAGGTGCTAATGATGATGCCCCCATGTTTATCAATTATCTTGTTACTAGGTTGCATCAAGCTATGGGCAACCCTACTTTGCAAGCCAAAATTACTAAACAACTTCGTGCTTATGGGATTTCCCTTCCTCTCCAAGAGGAGAGAGAGTTTAGGAGGCCTCTTGATTAGATTCTCAAAAGAAAGACTCTCTCCCATAAGAGAGGAGGAATCCAAAGAACAAGAAAGAAGTGAATACCTAAGTTCTTGTAAAGATGTGGCTCCATGAAGATGGTAGTATAAACTATCGCCAACTCCTCCCAAGAGGAAACGGTCAACCCATAGTCCTTCTCCTCATCACTCCGAAAGGGAAGAGAGGAAACAAAGGAAGAAAAAGGCAAGAAAGAGGTCAACCTCTTCTCCTTCTTCTTCTTCACCTTCCTCCTCTTTCGATGAAAGCTATGGCTATATTCTCCTAGAGAATACAAGAGGGGAGGACATCGCAAATCTTACCCTGCATGGTAAAGATCACAAAAGCTCAAGAAGTTCAAAGAGTATCTCTTTTCTCACCTATGATGGCACCTTTGGTGCCACAGACAAAGTATTGGCCTTCATCCAACAATTTGATGTGGCCTTTGGAGACGAGGGCTTCATGGATTCCTCTAAGCCACACCATGTAGCTATGCACTTTTAGAAATTTGCTCGTCAATGGTGGGCTAGCCTTCATGGCAATGGCAAAGCCCCAAAGACATGGAAAACTCTACAAGTTTCCATAATAAAGCAATTCCTTGCAAGAGATACCAAGGACAAAGTGCTCACCGAATGGCAAAGTTTGAAGCTACTCTTTGATGAGTCTATCCACAAATATGTAGACAAGTTTTGGGATTTACATCTCAAAGCTACAGTCTTTCAAAGGATAGACTTCATCGAATAAAATAAAAAATTTTGTGCGGGATTACGTGATGAAATGGCTGAGTATGTCAACTCAGAACGACCTAGCACTATCATCGAAGTCATCCACCACACTATGGTTGCTTCAAGGATCAATTTCCAACAAGGGGCGAGAAGAAATTTCAAGCCCATGGAAACAAGGATCGAAATGAAGCTAAAGGAAAGAGCAATGCTCAAAACTCTTCCCAAGGCAACACCAACACCAACAACAACAAGGGTAAGATGAAAGGAGCTTTCAAAGGTAAAAATAAGCTCTCTTGAGAAGAATTAGAGGCCATTCATAAAGACCATAAATGCATTAAGTGTGGGGAGCAAGGAAATGGTTATCGTTCTTGCCCCAAAAGAAATGTACACAATGACACTCCTAGAGCTTCCTTGGTTGAAGCTCCAAAAGAGGATACTCATTGCAAAGGCTCATCACTCTCTTATTGTTGGAAAAAATGGAGCATGATGCCTTCATCTTGTTTGACCCTGGCTCTACTCACAACTTTATATCAACGGAATTGGCCACTAAGTTGAGCATTCAAGCTTTCAGGATGGGAGATATTGTAACTGCCGATGGAGCTTTCAAGGGATAGCAAGCCTCCGTTACTTGCTTGATCGGGAAGTTGAGGCTTCATGTCCAAAGCTACGTCGACAAAGAAGACTTGTTTTATCTCTCCTCTCCAACATGAGGATGTTATCCTAGGGCCACCATGGTTGAACCGCATGGCTGCCAACATGAAGTTTCTTGAAAGGAGAATTGATTTCACTTATAAGGAAAAGAGCATGTACATAGATGCTAATGATTCGGGGAACACTATATCCCTAGTAAATACGCTTGCGTTTTATAAGTCAATGACAAGCTCTATTTCTTTGCGTACATGATTTTCGTTAGAGAATCTGTAAATGAGTAGCAATAAAGGGAATCAAGAGGAATTAGAGTTGTCTAATTTCCTAAATAAATTCCAAGATGTTTTCATTGATGACATCCCTAGTCAGCTACCTCCAAAACGAGGAGATGATGACCATGCAATAGAGCTTCTACTAGGAAGCTCACCGCCTAATAAACCTCCTTATTGAGTTTCACAAGCTTAACAAGAGGAGATCATGAGGTAAGTGCATGAATTGATGGAAAAAGGGATGGTGAGGTCTAGCTCCTCTCCATTCTGTTCACCAGTACTTTTAGTGAAAAAGAAAGATGACACATATCACATGTGTGTCAACTATAGAGCACTAAATAAGATCACTATAAAAAAAAAGATTTCCCATGCCGAGGGTAGAAGATCTATTTGATAAGTTACAAGAAGTTTTGGCCTGGCAAATGCTCTAGCCGCATTCAAACTCACGTGGACAAAAATCTTCAGGCCACTCAAATTCTCTTGAGGAATACAAGTGACACCTCCAGGTAATCTTTCAAGTTGTGAGAGAATAAGCTTTTCATTAATCAAAATAAAAGTGTTTTTTTTACATACAAGAGATTCGGTATTTAGGTCACATTATCTCTCAAGATGGTATCCGTATGGATCCATCAAAATTGGGGGTAATAAAAGCATGGCCTAATCCAAGGAATCTACATGAGCTAAGCAGCTTTATTGGTATGTGTGCATACTATAGACACTTCATAGCAAAATTCTCTCAAATATCAGGACCATTGCATGACTTAACAAGGAAGAACGTTAAGTACTCATGCTCTGCTAAAGAACAAAATGCTTTTGACAAGCTCAAAGAGAATCTTACCTCCCAATAAGTCCTTATGCTTTCGGATCCCTCAAAGCCATTTGAGGTCCAATGTGATGCTTGTGTTCATTGCCTTGGACCAGTTTTGCTTCAAGAATGGCATGCCATAGCATATGAGAGCCGAAGGTTCAATATGGATGAACGGGCCTTGGGCATTTATGAGAAAGAGCTTTTAGCTATTCTACATGCTCTAAACACATGGAAGCACTATTTATTGGGGACTCCATTCATCCTACGAATGGATCACAAAGCCTCAAGAACTTCATGACGCAAACCAAGCTCTCCGACAAACAGATGAGGTGGGAAACTTTTCTTTTGCAATTTACATTTCATATTGCTCACATTGCTGGCAAGCACAATCAAGTGGTCGATGCACTTTCACAACGGCCAAGGGTAAATGTGGTGTCTATAGCAACTCACAATGATCTACCTTTTATGATAGATGAGTATTCACTGACCAAGACTTTAAGTACATAATTACAGCCTTTGCATTAGGGAAGAAAAAAGAACCATTCACCTTGAAGGAAGGTTATCTTCCAAACAACAATAGGCTATGTGTTACTCATCAATACAATAAGAAAGTCTTGTATGAATCCCATGCTTCTCCTTATGTGGGGCAAAGAGGGATTCCATAATCTACTCTTCCAAGAGTAGAAATGTATTTCTGTTGGTCTACCATGGAAAGTAAACATACAAGAGTATTTTTCAAAATGTGTACTATACCAAAAATTGAAATTTAATCAAGGGAAGAAACTTGAATTGTTTCAGTTGACATGCTTAGCAAGAAAACACACTCTATGCCTGTCAAAAAAACTATTAAGGAACATCAAACGGCAACCCTCTTTAGATCTCAAAATTTCAAGTATCATGGCTTGCCAACATCCATAGTGTTGGACAAAGATCCTAGAATGACCAAACGGTCTCTTTGAGAATCTAGGAAGTAGATTAAATTTGTCTTTCGTCCTATCATCCACAAACGGATAACCAAAGTGAAATAACTAATGATTCTTGAATCTACTAAAAGCCTCTGTCATAGAAGTAGGTCCATGTTCTCAATTAGAGAAGTACCTACCTCTTATAGAGTATACGTACAATGAGATTGTACATACTTCTATGGGCAAAGCACCTTTTGAGGTTAAAGAGGGAAAATCCAAAAGTCTCCTACTACTTAAATGGGAAGATCTTCGTTGCTGCTGATGAATATAGCCGAGATTTACAAGAATCTTTTCCAAAGATTAAAAAGGGTTATATCCATTTTATAGCAAAGGCAAAAAGGGATGCTACTAATAAGCACAAAAGAGCCTTAGCCTTTAAGAAAAATGATTGGGTCTTGCTAATGTTTCTCAAGGCTCATCTAAGGAATACTACGGGCCACCAAGAGTATTATGCTAAACTAGCAAAAAGATACTATGGTCCTTTCTTTGTAAATTCTTAAGCCAATCAATGAGATGGATTATTAGTTAAAGTTTCCCAACCAGTGGATCATTCACAATCCTAACCATGTGAGCCTACTCAAGCCTTACAAAGGAGAGCCACCAAAAGAACCAATAATGGAGAACCCGCCAAAGATCAAAGATCAAGAAGAGGTGTTGCAGTCTGAATTGATTCTTTGACACAAAGACAAGGTACTAAGAAACCTTAACGTTATCCAATGATATTTTGTTAGGTTTAAGGATTATCCTTTTAAAGATGTTAGATGTATGCAAGGAACCTAGCTTAAGGATAATATGAACCTTGTCAATGCTTACAATGCTACACTAGAGTAAGCAAATAAAAAATGCAGTTTAAATGAACAATGTTTTTGTCTTATAAGACTCATTCTTTCTCTTTTATTGTGCACAAAATTTAAGAAGTATGCATGCTTAGAATCATGTTTGTGGTGACGACATCTCCCAAACACCAAGTAGAACTTGTCACTCTACTTTAATAGTATGACGTGGACTAAAGAGCAGACATGCTTGCGGCAGCTAAGTCTCCCGAGCACCAAATGGATTAGTCATCCATTCTAAAATGATGTCGTAGGGTAAAAAGGGATCCTCTACCTGTTAAGAAACATGGACTAATGACTAGGCTTTATCCTCTCTACCTCATAGTCAAGGATGACTATGATTTCAAGAGAGAGGTAATGTCATAAAATATAATATCTAACTTTACCAAATGACTTTCTCATATTAAACTGATCACTTAATATTGGAAGATAAAATGGGAACAAGAGTTAGGATATATATATGTGCTTCTAAACCTATCTCAACAGGGGACCAAAAGGAGAAATGGTTGCATCTCAATAGGGGTCCAAAAGGAGACGGTCTACCAATTAAAGAGCAATGTGCAATAAGTGCTTCTAGATTTACATGAGCAAGAGACAAGGAGGAGAGATGGTTACATCTCAAAAGGGGTCCAAACGTAGGTACTCTATCAAAGAGCAACGTGCATCTAGTGGAGCTTAAAAGACCTTAGGGTTAGCTTCATTAAAGACTTCCAAAAGTTAGTGTCAAAAGTCCTTTGACCTTACGCAAGCTAGAGCTAACCTCGAGGTGGGAATCCTACCCAAGCATGAGGTGCTAAGATGCTTAAAGTGGTTGTGGTAACCTTGCCCAAATCTTGAGGTGATTTTTATGCTTAAATGACTAAGGTTTTTTAAATGTTAAATTCAAAGATGAATTCTCAAGAGGCATGAAAGTTTCCATGCTTGATTGACTAAGGCTTAAACGCCATTAACGCATTACTTTTTTATAAGTAGTTTGATACTTTCCCAAGCAAGGAGATGATTGGAGGAGGAGTAGACAATTAAGTAAAGCAGGCTAATACAAGTGCTAAGAGCCACTTTGTGGTGTCTATTACTATTTCTTTTTATGAACTCAAAGGATGGAAGGTTCAGAAGATCTCTTTTCCAGATAAATTTTAGGTCATATTCTCCAACACAAGGTATATGAAGAGAAATAGAAAAGTTAAGGAATTGTAATGAGGTGCAGGAAAACCCATTGGATGTAGTGAACCCTTGTATAGAAGTGGGATCTATTTTTAAACAGTTAGGATATATCTGACAAATATCTTTATTGTTGATGCTCAATAAGTCATCCATATACCTGTAAGTGTGTTTGAACAGTGAAATTTTATCACTTTTTTCCCCATGGCTCTGAGAAACCATTTGTATTCAAAGAAGGCAAGAAAAATGTTACACATAAGCGAGGAGCAGGAGAAGCCCATGGAGATGCCAAGACTTTGGTTAAAATAGTGTCCTCCAGAGAGAATGGTGCATTTACTAAGTAGCCAAGACATAAGCGAGGAGCAGGAGAAGCCCATGGAGATGCCAAGACTTTGGTTAAAATAGTGTCCTCCAGAGAGAATGGTGCATTTACTAAGTAGCCAAGATATATAAAGACATAGCTTCTCTTCATTTAAGTGTAATGGATAGAATGAGTGTCTTTTTTATCCATCTAGGTCTTTTGGAAAGAGAAATGTAGAAGACCCCCATTTTTTCTAGCATTAATAAACGCCAATTTAATAACTTGTGATAGGACATCTTTAAGTCCAAGATCCCCTTCTATGGGGATATTCTCATAACACTGAGTAATAGCTGTTGAAAGATATGTTTAGGGAGGTTAAGAGAAACTTATGTAGAGTTTTTTGTTATTGAGAAGGGGTTGTATCGTACTTGAAAAAAGTTATAGCAGATTTTTTGTTTAGAGGCACAAACTAGTTCAAACTCTGCAAGTACAAGGTCACGACAAAGAGTAATATATTTAGTAAAATTTGTAAACATGCCATTCTAGGCATCAAAGATCCATCTAAATTTATGATTATGAATTTTGTAGGTGGGAAAAAGTACTGGAAGTTTAGTATCCCACAGAGGATAGCCCAGACTTTCTAAGTATCTTGAGATGTTATTGGTAACCTCTTGTACAGATGTGTTGTTTTTTGTGAATTCCTTCCCAGATACCCGAGATTGTGCTATTTTCCAAGCTAGGTTTTTACAAATAGGAGTGAGACAATTAAAGCTTTTATCCAGCCCTACTATGAACCAGTTCTTTGATAATTTTTGAAATTCAGTCGCAAGTTGTGGTGTTATCCAAGAGCTATCTGTAGACAACCATTCCTTAGGAATTTAAGAGATTTTTTGAAAAAAAACATTCTTCCACCATTTTGGTTAAGTCCAGTAGGACCATCATCTCCAGTCGGAGAGAACTGACAAGGTCAGTTAAGAAGCTCATTAGAGCTGATAAGGCAAGATATGGGTTTTTGGGATAGTTAGGTATGTGGTTAAGCCCTTTAGCCAAGACCTTTTAGACTTTGATATTTTTAATGATATCAAGATCACAAGTATAAACATGCATACCATATGTATCAAAGTCTTTGCAAAAGTGACAAACTGATTGCAGATACATTCCAAAATTGAGTTATGTCTAAAAAAATTGTTGCTGTATACCAAATTCTTAATAGATGGTTGATATTTCGAGCCAAAAAGTACATTGTCCAGTAATTTGTGCTTCCCAAAGAGTAAGTCAAAGCACTCACAAAAAAGTGTTTAAGGCTGTATCCGTCGAGACGCTGATTTTGAAAGAGACAATGTACATAAATAAAGTCTTGGCTTGGAACTTTTTTGTTGAGAAATAGCCTTCCACATGGGCTCACTGCCACCTGCATGTTCATCAATGATTACAAATCAAGAAATTTTCTGATATGCGTGTTCTTGCCTCATCTCTAGTGTAGCTACAAGACTTCCCTCGATTAGAGGAAGAGCTAGGTGTCAAAAAGCAACAAAAGAGTTGGGAGTAGCAAGGGAATTGGGTCTTTTTAGTGAAGGGGAGTCATCTTCATCAATACAAGGCTTGAGTAAGCTAGTGATAATATTTACCCCTTTGTAATTGGCGTAAGTGGTGAGATAAATCCCAGGTTCATCAGACTTCAGTTCTTTCAAGATATCCAACATTAGCCCTCGAAAGATGTAGAAAGCCATTTGAGCAATAACTACTTGTTTAGCTTGGCCACCCAACCAAGAACAAATAAGGGAGAGATGAAAGTCCACTGGTTTCTCAGGGAAGAGCAAGTCAAGATGGTTGAGAATAAACCAATAGCATGGCCAAACCACATGATATTGGATTTGCATGAAGCCTTAGGGTCAAGAAACTTGCAAGCGCATTTCACATAGGGTCAAAAAACATTCGAAATGGATTCTGGGTAGAAATCTAGGTTACTTTTGGCAAACTCCATGTTCCCCTTTGTTCGAATGTAAAGGCCTATATTAGAAGGGCATTTGGAATGATCGATGAGGTTGAGGTTGAAGGGAGCTTTAATGAGTTCCCCTTTGTCAAGGAACTGTCAACCTTCTAAAATTTTGAGTTTGCAGTCTTCTACAGTAGAGGTAGGGAGATTAGCTACGTAGACCCAGGTTTCACTAAGAATAGGTGCTAGAAAGGCTTTGTTAGGAAAGACTCGGAGTTGGTGGTCAACCCCAAAAGATTCAATTTCAATCTGCCTAACAGGTAGGAAAGGAAAAACTTTGGAGATTTTTGGTACCATTTCTAAGAGGTTAGAGTCATTGAGGGAACAGAGATTACTCTGAAATTCCTTGACAACTTCCAGAGTCTCACTATCCCTACAAAAGACACCACCTGTTTGAGGGATAGCTGAAGTAGTTGGGGTGCTGATGAAAGAAGGATTGAGGCCACATAGTTTTTTCAAAAAGTTGGATAGGTCAGCTCCTGAGGATGAGAATAGGACAAGTTCATGCTGATATTGTACAAAAAATATAGGAATTTGAGCTATGTACTGGGAAATAAGATTAACACCATCTTTGGAATCCTTATCCAAGGTAGCCAAAACTTTGATCCAATCATTGAAAGACAACATATGTAAAATAGACATCTTTTTGTTTGTGGTAAGAGCCGAGTCATATATTAGTTGAGAAGCATCCAAGCTGCTACTACATTTGAGGACCAGCGATGTTGCTACAGAAAGGGGTTCAGAGGATAATTCCAAGCCTTGCGAGAGAGCAAGGGTCTGTAATATACAAAAGAGTTAGTGTGGCTCTAACAACTTCTTGTAGTAAGTAACACAATTTTTGGCTGTTCTAGCCAGGAAGGGTCGAGTTCTAACTGCTAGGGCCTTTTTTGGAGTGTGGTCTTTTAAGTAAAATTTAATATGCTCTAGAATCGTTGTATAATTCTCAGGGTTGTAATTTACTCTCATGCAGGCTGTCATTCTATAGTGTTTGTGTTCCTTAAAGGAAATATATAAATATGACTAGTCTTGTAGATTGGGCCTGCACTCCTTAAACTGGCAAAGTCAGAGACTATGATAGCCATGAGCAGGAAACCAGAAATTTAGTCTATGAAGGGGACCACCTGACACCAGTCAACCATTGAAGGGATTACAGAATGTGAGTCCAACTTAGAGCTAAGTCTCAAAACAATTCCAGCATCCCAGTTTCGCCATAAAAATGGAAAAAACCTTATGTTTAGGACGTGTGTGTAGTTGTTTTAACATAAATAATAACACATAATTAAACCTTTACATTCAAAAGACAGTTGGCTCCAGAGAAAGGGAAATGATAAGTACAAAAAAACTCAGTCTTAGAATTATTTTTGTACAATGCTTATAAGAATGAAGCCTCATTCTAGTATAGAATTATCAGAAGTACTTCCTCTAGAGTACTTGTATGTGTAATCATGTGTGGACAACTGGTTTTAAGCCAAAAAAAAAAAAAACCTCCAAGATAAGATAGAGTCCTTACCTGCATCCATCCAAACAAGGCAACAGATATGTTAGCCTTGGATGTGTTTTACAAGTATCAATGGACTATACCAGTTGTTATCCATGTCCATCTCTTAACTTTTTTTAAAAACTTTACAAGCTTGTCCAAAGTGAAAAGTTTTATCATCCCAAAGTTTATTTAGTGCTTTATACTTACTCCAGGGCCATAACCCCTTCTTCTTCAAGTGGTATTCTTCCCCCAAATATTTTTGAGTTTTTATTTGCCAAATTACTGAGGCTTTGGCTAAAAAGAAGCTAAAAACCATTTAATGAGTTTAAAACTTATTTTTGTTTATTACTGATAAATTTTTTGTTAATATGGAATCTCATCCTTCCTAATTTTATAAGTCATAATTACATAGTAAGCCAAGTGGTAGAGAACTTATGTCGTAATCTAGCTTGTCCACTTTGTCAAAAAAAAAAAAAACCCAAGGGCTAGTTGTAAATGCTTAATAGTGTATAGCATCATCTCGACCAATCAATTGATAACGGATAGTTTTATAAATGGAATATATCCGTGCCCTAATCCTCTGAAGTAGCCCACATTTATTAGAACATGCAGTTATCATCATGTAAAAGGGCAAAAACGACCTCAAAGTTTTACTAAGCCAACCCACATGGTGGGGTTTTAAAAAAAAACAATAGTCATCATGATGTCAAGTCACAATGACAACACCATATGCAAGAAGCAATAATCATCCGGGGCATGCCCTTCCATCCCAAAGCTCCATTATGCATCGACATGATACTTACCTTCTCAATGGGCAAAAGAAACCACCACAAAGTTCAATAAGCCAACCCACACCGTAGGGTTTATCAGAATTTGTAAGCGACGGGAAGTTCAGTAAGTCAACCCACACAGTAGGTTTTACGAGAATTTGTAAGCAACAGGCAATGATGATGTCAAGTCACAGCGTCAGTACCATGTGTAAGAACCACTAATCATTAGGTGTATACCCTCCATCCCAAAGCCCCAGGCAGCTTACTATTTCAATGTCAAGTCAAGAGGCAGCTACCATACAATACTCCCCCACATTAGTGAGCAGAAATCAATGCTATCTGTGCTGTTAGTTTACTTACCACCAGATTATGCCAAATCAAATGATTCTACATCTCCTAAAAACCAGTGAACCTGTTAATGCATAGCATCAAAATTTCCATTGTGTACAACGGCCATAATTTACAAGCCAAAACCTCATTATTAAGTACTACCATTATTCAAACCATATGTGGATTTTACTCAAAAAAATCCAAAACCTAGTTGAGGGGTCAGAGTAACAAAAAGCATTCAACTCTATGTACTTGTAAAGCAGCCCCATTTGGTGGGCTATATCAGGCATCCCGTGTAGGTGTTAAAAATACCCTAGCATGTATTTGTTTATGAAATCGAAACAAGAAATAAAACCTCATTCAATAGATAGTGACAAACTTGAGTTCGTTAAGCTACAAGCTCCATGTTGGCGCAGTAGTAAATATTGCAAATCAACACACGGTCCTCTCTCTTAAAAAACACACACCCAAAGCTAAGTGAGGGGTAGAAAGCACCCTCACCTCCTTAAATAGAGGGGGAAACACCATCACTCCTAGCGTGGGCAGATTACTCCTAGGTATTGAGTGTAGTATCTCCTTCTAGGGAATCAACACCATGCAGCCGAATCAGTAGTGGTCCAGCTCACCATTCCCAAGAATTTGTACCACAGCACCTCACGGTAGAGTAGGTAAGTATAAAGTAGAGAACCCACGTTCTTTTACTTGCCAGTTACAGCTTAAGTGGCAGTTAATAGCCTATAAGGGCTCTACCCCATGGTAGATTTCATACTTAGTGTAAAACTGAAGCTATCTACCCAAGGTGACATTATTACGGTTTAGTAGATTTTTTTCCAATATGATGAAAGCTCAAAAA
The DNA here is from genome assembly GCF_014529385.1 of Adiantum capillus-veneris. Classification (NCBI taxonomy): domain Eukaryota; kingdom Viridiplantae; phylum Streptophyta; class Polypodiopsida; order Polypodiales; family Pteridaceae; genus Adiantum; species Adiantum capillus-veneris. The sequence continues at coordinate 72,766,728 of NC_140958.1, read as the reverse complement.
ATCAAGTAACAAAGTGTGTGTGTGTGTGTGTGTGTGTGTGAGAGAGAGAGAGAGAGAGAGAGAGAGAGAGAGAGAGAGAGAGAGAGAGAGAGAGAGAGAGAGAGAGAGAGAGAGAGAGAGAGAGAGAGAGAGAGAGAGATAGAGAGAGAGAGAGAGAGAGAGAGAGAGAGAGGATCCTATTCCATTGTCCAAATTTAGGGGACACATTCTTCTCCATGCTCTCTCTCACCCCGCATCAGTAGCTATGGCACTTTCGTGTACATTAGAGCATTGTGGGGGCTGACATATTGAGAGATAATTATCTTCGAGTTATGATGGTGATGTAGTAATTGAAACAAAAAGTTAAAATGGGTCCTTTTCTTGCAATGGTGAATAGAAAAAGAACTTAATTGGGGATGCAGAGCATCTTCGCATTGGATGCATTTGGGCTTCTTCTATTGCTAGCAATGTTGTTTTAGCTTTTAGGAGCCATTGCCGCCGACTACTTTAGCTTCACATATTTGGAGAAGCTGTAGATGTTTTACATCTATCCCAAGGCATGTGTGTGTGTGGGTGAGTTTGTGTGTGTGTGTGTGTTTGTAGTTTTTTTACTTTTATAAATACACACCAAGGAACAAGACGTTCAAGAGATGACTTGTAACATCAACCAGCAATTAGGAACATGGTTCCTCTTGGTAAGCTTCTGCTTATTTTCTTGTAGCCACTTCTAACTAAACCATAGAATTCAATCTAGCTAAGTGATTCATAGCATGTAAATAGATGGTTAAGTGATTCATAGCATCTAAATCAATCAAATTCTATTTTCTTGTTGAGATCAGAGCTACTTTTGTGGCCTCTTTCTTCTTCGTAGTTGGAATATGCATAACCATTTTTCTTTCTTTTTCTTTGTGTTGAATAGAAGAAATGGTGGAGCTTGCATAATACGAAGAAGGTGCTTTGGCAATATGCATTTTTCCTCTCTTTTTGAGTGCTTGTTTGGAAAAGTCTCAATGATATGCATTGTTCTTTGTTTTCCAAAGGTTCATGCATTCCATCGCTTGAAACAGGACATGATAATCAGGGAATATGAGTCTCGCTGCAAGAGAGAACAAAGAGCTAGACTGAAAAGAAAAGTAGATGAAGGTAACATTGCTGACGGAGAACTGGATGAAGCAGCCAAAGAAATAGCGGACGAAGGAGAACCACAGGACTGTCCGAAAATCAACGGTGAGGTAAAAAGAGCAAAGGTAGCCAAAGACATTGCACGATATATTCTTCGTCAAACAAATGCAATGGACATGAGCGCTAAAAAATACATTTTCAAACGGATGATTCACCATCCTTCATTGAAAGATCTTCACAGCGATAAGGCACCAACACCAGGTTTTGCAGACTCACTCATAGCAAATATCTGGTACACGCTTCAAGACTTGAAGAGGCCACAAAATGAAGATGAAATGTTCCTCAAGAGGTCTACCATGTTGATGCTTGTGAGCTCAAAAGATCGAGAGGATGCATGAGGGCTTGATGTTAATGCTGCCTCCAAGCTCCTTTCCGTTCATAGAAGGAACTTTTATGGAGCAAGATACTAGCTACTCCAGCAAACTGAGAGATCCTTTTTGAGCTCTCAGTTAATGCTGCCTCCAAGCTCCTTTCCGTTCATAGAAGGAACTTTTATGGAGCAAGATACTAGCTACTCCAGCAAACTGAGAGCAGTGCACTGCCATTTTCCACATGCCATCAAAGTCTTCCAAGAAGTCACATACCTGAAGAGGTCAAGGAGTTGGTAGAGAACTTCTGGACTCTTGATACTCATGTGTCCCCCAACAAGAGGGACATATGTCGAAAGAGAATAGGTCAAAAACAATTTATCACACATCCTATCCATCTATTGGAAGTATCACAGGTATGAATGAAAGTGCATGCCATGTAGTAGCTATGTATATTTGTTATATAACATTTCGAGTTAGTATCTATCATTTAGTGAGCATTGCCTAACTATTTATATATGTGAATAGTTTAATTCTATTGGCCAGTTAATAGCTGTAAATGGTTCTAACTGTATCTATCTGTAATTATGACATGACTGTTGGTAGGCTATTTGTTGATAGCTATTGATAGAAGATAGGTACTAATTAGTAGTTATCAATTACTGATGATTGCCTAACGGTTTATAGCTGTACGTAGTTTATTGCTATTGGCCACTTAATAGTTGTAAATGGTTTCTATCTGTATTTATCTTATCAATAGTTTTTAACTAATGATTGCTATTTTATTACTAGTGATTTCTATCTACAACTATTGATGGCTATGATTGATATTTGATAGCTGTGAATAGCTGTCATATAGTTATCATTGCTATTTGAGGGGTAGCTATGATTGTTATTTGACAAGTATTGATAGATATCACATACCTATGTTTGCTACTTCATAGCTAGTGATTGCTATTACAACTTGGTATTGACAGGTACTGATAGCTTTTTGATATATATTTCATAGCTAGTGATGGTTATCTGATCGCTACTTATAGCTAACACATAGCTATGATTACTATTTCACAAAAAGTGAGTGCTATTCTACAACTATTGATAAGTATTACATGTCTATGATTAATAATTTCATAGCTAGTGATTTCTATTTGGTAGCTATTGGTAGCTAACACTTAGCTATGATTGCAATTTGATAGCTATTACATAGCTATTGGGTGGTTCTCAAAGCTATTGGTATAGTTGTGAATAACTATTGATAGGTATTGCATGCTTTGACATACTATCTAACCCACATGTGAGATCTACTAATAGCTTGCTAATGCATCATAATTTCCTAGTGATACAAGCTTTAATTGTTCTGGAACGCAGGCTGAGCTCTTCCAACATTTTAAGGAAGCATATCCTGATGTACAAATCCAGCTTCTTGCCTTTGAATTGGAGAAGCCTTACTTTGTGAGAAAGCTAAAGGATAGGCTGAAATGTTGTTGTATTTACCATGTGCAAATTTCATATATGAAGGAGGCTATCAGTCACATGCGTAATCAAGCATTCGGAGTGCATGGTGCATTGTGCAAATGTGCATGCAGTTTGTGCAAGGATTCATCACTTGCAGAAACATGTTCTGCTACAAAGTATAGTGTGAAGAGCATTTCAAAGCTTGTAGATTCTATTTTGTGTCCCAATCAAGTTGGGTCTACCTACCACGGTCTAAAATGCCACATGGGTCAATGTACAACTTGCGGGGCAAAGAAATTTGTATGTTGTCCATAGGAGCTGCTCAAGGATGCAAGAACCATCAGAGTGAAAGTATTCAAGGATGTGGAAGTAGGCAACATTAGGAAAAATATGAATCCCAAAAGGGCCTTGTAAGGATCCCTAATTTTAAAGGATTAAGGCTGAAAATGTGTGTGGTTTAGGAGACAAGGCCATTGAATGAGGGTATTCTCATAGGCTTTTTTTGGACTGTCATAGGCTTTTTGTAGGTTGAAAAAGAGGCTAAGGAGGGAGGATAGATACATTCTCTCTCTACCCAAAAGAGTGGTGGTCCCTATGACAATAACTACCCTCCCTTTTTCTTTTGTTACATCATCAAGGGCGTCCATAGCCTCAGCCCACAAAAACACTTTTTTCAAAAAAATTCAAAAAAACCTCACTTTTACTCAAAACTTCTCCCCAGCCTATATATATACTCAAAAATCAAATTTCTCTCTCAAAATCTCACAGCTAGACCTGCAAAATATGAAACTTCGCACCTTTTTTTATTTCCTTCCAAACTCACTCCTCTCTGTCTCTTCTCTCTCCTAGTTTCCAGCACACATTCTACTTCCTTCCCTCTCTCACTCCTCTCCCTCCCTCTTCTCTCTCTTACTTTTCAGCACACACACTTCCTCCTTCCCTCTCTTTATTGCAGGTCCACTCCATAGCTTTGTTGCAGCTCTCCCCCCCATGGCTCTCCACTCCATAGCTTCCTCATTCCCTGTCTTTGTTGTTTTGCAGGTCCACTCCATAGCTTTGCTACAACTCTCCCCCCCATGTCTCTTCACTCCATAGCTTCCTCCTTCCCTCTCTTTGTTGTAGGTCCACTCCATAGCTTTGCTGCAGCTCTCCCCCCCATGGCTCTCCACTCCATGGCCCTCCTCTCCACTCCGTAGCTCTCCTGCAGCACTCCACTCTATAGCTCTCCTGAAGCTCTCCATTCCACAGCTAATCAATCCGTGCCTCTACTGTAGCTCTCCACTCTTTCTTGAGGCCAGCTTTATTCCCCTTGCCATGGAGCTAGGCGACATTACAAACCTCCCATCCACACCAAGATTTTCAAGTTCAAAAACAGTTTCTCTACATGTTTGGTTGCCAAAGGACTTCGCACCCTCAAAGCGTCATTACTTGCAAACTGCACAACAACGCCGTGTTGCAGTTCACACCAATGTGAACCTTTCGGTGCATGGTTGTCTCTACCCTATTGATCCAGCCATCAATGTGTACCCAACATTCAATAGCCTTGCTTCATTCTTACAATATGTAGGTAGAGGGGAGCAAGGTCTTCTTGGATACTACAAGCAATTGTCGACTATTGGAGCTGATAGTGCACAATGGTCTTTGCATCAATGTCAAATTCTTTTCCAGACCACTAGTGGATTGCACAAAAGGATCTTTCATGCGGAGGAGGAAGTGGAAACTCTTAAGCTACAGGTGGACGAGAAGGATGTAAGATTATGAAGCTTGAAGATACGATCTTGCATCTTAAAAAAACGCCCTTAGGTGCAAGGGAACGTAAGAGGAGCTTCAATGCCATAGAGACTTTAGCCCTCGAAGGTGGTGCTAAAAAAAGAAGGGTTACAGCTACAAGGTACATTTTGCTACACTCCAATTTATGTTTTCATGGTAATGTTTTTGTCCATTCTTGTAGGAATTTTGTAATGATGTTTTTGTTCATTCTTGTAGGAATTTTCTACAAGAGCTGTGTGGTGGCCACACCCAAGAGGATCGCATCCATTTGTTAAGGTTGTGCCTCAAGAAATCAGATGTCATAGCCCTTTTACGAGCACGAAATGCAGAACATTTAAACAATGTTGACACAAAGGAGATGATGATAAAGTTATTAAATCTTGTGAGCGATGTTGATGTACAGAAGGCTTGTGATAAAGTTGAAATTAGTACTAAGGGATACGTTGCCTTATATGGTCTCCTTAAAGATTCTTTATGGGAAAGAGAAATTACTGAGAATGTTTTTCCTACACCACTTAAGTTCAATCTTGCTAAGAAGGCCTTGGACAAAGACGTGTACTTTCGAATAGGAGGCTATTTGCACATAGAGGAAATAATTCCTTCATCCATCTTTACCAAGCAATCCAAAGGGGTTAAGAAACGTACCAATGCAAGCGTAGGTGCAGATAGGGTGGACAAGGGATTTCCTTAATGTCAACTAATATTTTTGTTGATTTCAGAAGGCTTCAAATGGCAATGATACATTTTTATGGTGTACCACCTAATGGTGAGGCTACGGTAACGCGGTCTTTTTTCTTCAATTATGGTTTTTCTTATGTTATTTTGGACATTTTTCAGTGCTAGGCTCAAAGTTGGTGTTTGTGCTCAAGCTAGACAAGTGTCATATTGTGAAGAAATGAAGATTAGAAAGGATAAGTATTACTCTCATGAACGAGGCATTATTTCATGCAAAACGTATAGCTATGAATGAGGATTGTGCACCATCTTTCAGTGCAGTCGGAGAAAGAAATTTGGTGGCTTGGTGCTATTGAGGTTCCCAACGAGACCCATGGAGTGCTTGCTTGGATTTTTGAACGCATTCCGTGGATAACATATGTCATTAAGGCACAGCTAGCTGGGGAAAAACTCCAAGTAAATGGCATAGGGGAGTTTGAAGTTGACTGGCACTTAGGTGGAGATTTGAAAACAATCAAGTGCATTCTAGGGATCTCTGTATCCTTGTCCATTTTGCATTAAGGGCTATAAGGGGAATGCACGCAAGATCGCAATGGTCGATGAAACAAAGAAAGATGACAATTCACAAATTACACGTGTGTGGGAGCATTCGGTTCTACGATGTCCTATGTTGGAGGAGCCCAATTGTGCTGCAAAAGATAGCGAATGGAACCCTATAATTAATTGCCCTCTAAAAAATGTGCATTTTTGCACACTTCATGCTTTTATGTGCATCTTTGATCGTTTATTAAAGCTTCACTTTGATTATGCCTTTACAAAGAAGCCTGTGGAGAGGTCGTTTGATGCTATCTCAACAGTGGAAGCGCTCTTAAATTCAATAGGTTTTCATGAGATCAACACCTCCATTGTTTCACATAAGAACAATGCAAGCGCTGAGGAAGTGGCCCAACCAGTGTCCATGAGTGGACTAAAGGCAAGGCATTTTTTGAAGAGGGTTCGGTCCAAGGAAAGGGCTGCTACTGTCGGAACATCAACATCTGAAGGTGGATGGGAGTTGTGGAAGGATCTTTGCAAGTATACAATGAACAATGATAGCAATGCAAGTGTTGTGCTTAGCCGACAACATGTTTGCGAGGTATTCAAGAAGATGATGAAGTTGATACTACGACTTGCAAGCATAACGAGTGAGCAATGACAAGAATTCCAAAATTTGGTGGTGGAGTTCACAGAGGCAATCGTCATTGCATGGGGTGAATCGAACATTACACACTATATGGTGAGTGCTTACTATTCCTTGGTATGTACTATGCTTTAGTTTTGATCATCGATGTGTTGTGGCTTTTTGGGCAGCACATCCTCTATGCCTATGGCATACTTTATGAACATCTATGGTTCATTGGATCTTTGGAGCATGCAAGGTATGGAGAAGTCACACTATCGTACCAAGGGTGTCTACTTCAAGAATACAAGACATGGAGGAGGTTTAGTGCCCTCATGCTATCTTCAAGAAAATTTCAACTGTTTTATTGCACCACCTTTGGACGCAAAGTGTCGATTGAACGTGCAAGGTCATCACACTTGGCAAAAGAAACCCGTCGACTAGCCCATGTTTGTCCTTAGAACGCTAGAGATCCTCACAAGGTCCAGCACGGAATGCAGTGTGGCGAGCATCAAGGACTAGGGTTGGAAAAGTTTGGGTTAGGCAGTAGTAGTTGTATTTAGAATCTCATGAAAATGGAAAATCTACATATTTGGATGCTCTTTTTTTTTGGATCATGCGTTTGCATTGTTTGATAGTTTATGCAATTTTAGAAGTATACATTTCGCTCTATGTGTTTGAATCGTTTATGCAATTTTAGCAGTATACATTTCGCTCTATGTGTTTGAATAGTTCTCCAATTTGATGTGGTTTTAACATTCAAAAGATTATTTTCTCATGCTTTTAGCGGCTCTTTTCCACCATGTGAACCTGCCCTTATATGGTCCTCTGATGTCAAAACCTTTTTTTGTAACTAGCTTTTGTATTGGATTAGTTTACTTTGGAACCCTTGTATTGGATTCAAGTTTTCTTGAGAACTCAATGTATTTTCACTTTGCGACAAATACAATCCATCTCTTTTTGTCTCTCTATGCAATTTTTTGGACAAGTTTTTTTCAATGTACAAAATCAACTTTCAAACAGTTTGCTTTGTCATTGAACATGAACAAAACAGTAAATTGAACTTTGCAAAAGATCATGGAGAAGAAAGATAATTTTCATTTAAAAGATTGTACATCTGGCTTAACGATCTTTTGATACGAGGCGCTTTGCAACCTCTCTACGACGTTCTATAGTGTTGGGTAGAATGGATGTAAGTACAGAAGCAGCTATAGCTTGGGCACTGTCAACCTCCAGGGTTTGACAAAGAGCTATGCATGTCATGACCTTGCCACAGAAGCCATTGCCAAAAGTGGCAATTCCAAGTGATTTTTTCACAAGAATAATTACATGGGTTGTTTGAGGGATGGTGGCTAAACATAGGAGTTTACTTGCGGCCTTAAGATCCCACAAAACAAAATGGCCATTCGACGAGAAATCCTTGTGTATGATGCACACATCTTGCATTGTTAGTTTGCCGATGTATGTGCTAGGGCTGCTTGAGGCCCAAACACTGCGCGCTCTCCCCCCTCCGGCTAGCCCAAAGGTCCATGTACAAAACATCTTGCAGATTGTAATTAACCAAAAGCAAAGAAGAAAGGTTGAATTATCAACGTAGAAAATGCTTAGTATTACCTCTTGTTGCTTATCATCATCATCCATTGTTGATGTGGCTTCAAGGTTGATAGAGGATTTGCTCTCATAAACCTTGCGGGGGCTCTGCGAACCAGGCAAATCGGGGCGGATAGGAGTTTGGTTGGCAACAATCCAGGCTTGTGTTCAACGAACTCCTTGTCTATGACTTTGCTTTGCTCTGCAGCGAGAATATTCTCTGTCACTAGTGCAATTGTGTCAGCAATAGAGTCCCCCAATGGAAGCATCTTGTCATCTATAGCTTCTGGTGTAGGATCAAGGGGGAACTTCATCTTGGTGCATATGAGGCTAAGAGGCTCATCTAGTCGAGCACCAAAAGCTTTTTCAAGATCATGTAAGAATGAATACTCCTCATCTTCTATAATTATGCTGCTGAGATGGCTAATCTCCACTTTGGGAATTGCAACAAGGTCACGGAACTTGGGGTCGGGCACCTCAGAGGTGCCAGCAATTTGCTCTCTCGCTGCAACTGCTTCTTCCAAGCCATGTGGATATTCAGCAACTTGAAGTCTTTGCTCACTTTGGACAACTATAGGCTTGGTCTTGAGATCTTTACGATCCGCCAGCACCCCACCCACTGCTAAATGTGGGACCTCCATCCCCTCCAAGGAGTGCTCCTCATTGACGAGGAAGAATAGAATGGCAACATTGGACAAGAAAGATTGCCCAATTTTGCGCTTCTTGAAGGAGTCTGCAACTTCCTTTGTCACTTGACGGAAGTGGTTTGCCTCTTTTGCAATCGCTCCAAAGAGAGCTAGTCTCTTTGAAAATTTTGTGTCGCCCTTGTGGATGTAGCGAAGCAAATCAAATGGCAACCGCAGCATGGAGTTGTCTTCAAAGTTCACATACTTGAGTATATGCGTATGCATATACTCTATGATGTCGTGAAAAGTGTCATTGTGGAGCTGCATGGTTTTTTATAAATCCACTGTGCGGGTAAAGAAGCCGTGAAGATCACTGCGTCCAACATATTTGGTGTCCTCTAAGAAAAGAAGAAACCACGAAAGGAGGGGGGTGTGGCTCTTTCGACGTTGATGTTGCATGGGAGGAGGATGCGCTAGCATGTGCTGCCATGGCTCTCTCTCTCTCTCTCTCTCTCTCTCTCTCTCTCTCTCTCTCTCTCTCTCTCTCTCTCTCTATGTGTGTGTGTGTGTCTTCTTTTTGTCTCTCTCAAGTGTTGACAGAAAAGTAAGAAGCCCCCTCCCCTTTATATAAACCCCCCCTCCCGCCACGGCCCGGACACCCAAAGCTCTTTGATATACATACAAACACACATGGGTGCGCACACAAACACCCAACCAAAACCTAAAAAACTTAATCAACAAAGGTGATATTATAATGAAAAAAAAGTTTTGAGTTTCATTAAATAGAAAGCTTTACAACGACGTGGCATTAGAGCCGATTACATTGATCTATCATATCAACTTAAAGACAATGCGCCGCCAACCCTCTACTCCTCTTGCACTTTCATGGTTGCCTCCACCCGCCTACCAATCTGAAACAACAAAAATGCTTTTAATAAGACTAAAAATTGGCATATGTAGACAACATATAAACTAAAGTGACCTTTTGCCGATTGAGACGAAAGTAAGCATCTTTGATTTCTTTGTAGCCCAAGATAATCAAGTGTTCCCGTATCTTGGTGAGTATCCTGTGTTCACTGACTTGCACAATCTCAGAAACACCATTTGACAAAGTAACGGGCATGTCAAATGTCACAAAATTAGCAACACTAGATTGTAAGGGTATCCACTTTCCACTCTTACACATCCAACGCTCATAGTGAAAATGTAAGTACAAAGTAGTGCGCACTTTCAAATATCGTATCCCTATACCTGAAGCACCCACCTTACACTTGTATTTATCTCCTTGGTGCACTCCCTCAACCATTCCCCACTTTTCTCCAAATACCAGTTTTAGTGCTTCATACATGACATTCTTGCTACAAAACATAGTAGGTGTGACACATAATGGCAATGTCTTGAACAGTTGTACAAAAACATGCACGGGACAGCACTAACTAAGGCCAACTTATCTGGAAGCCTTTCCAAATTTTAATGAGGAATATCGGAAAGCATCTTCTCCTTCACTGAGAAAAGTGAGCACGCATCCGGTTGTGGCCATTTCGGACTCAGTAATGAAGGTTTGTCAACAACATTGATCTTCACCATATCCATCCTTCGAGGGTGGCACTTCATATCCAACATTGATCTTTACCATATCCATCCTTTGAGGGCAGCACTTCATACGTGTGTGAGTAGAAGAAGATTCCGCGTTGCAGCAAAATTGAAGGTGGCAAGTTAGGAAGCATCGTAACACCAATGTCCGCATGAAGAGCGTTGAAGGTTCTTGTGAGACTCTTGAGTGGTTGTTCCTCAAGAAGGTCGAATGGGAATATATCTATGACAACACCAAAAACAATTAAAATAAAAAACAAATAACAAGCGTTTACAATCAGCAACCAACAATGTTTTACAACTTACAATGTATTGGGAAGTCTCTTGAGCTTCCATTCCTCAAGCGCATGGAACGCCAAGAATACACGTGTGTTGAACAATGGACACTGTGCCATTGACTCTATGGTTTTTGAAACCAAGAAGTCTCCCCTTCCAATGTTCGTCAAGGTTGCCACGGTTTTGAACTCGATGAGGCCCGATAGCTGCTGCAGGTTGCATGAAGATCCAAGATCCTTTAGAAAACATATGCGGCACGCATTCCCCATCAGAATCCCTAGTGTTATGCAAGCAAACCGCTTCTATCTCATCCTTTGGCTTCCTTGAAGTGGGGGGGGGGGGGGGGGGGGGGGGGGGGGGGGGGTTGACATGGTAGCACCAGAAGAAGAAGAGTTGTGGTGTTAGAGAGAGAGGCTTGTTGCTTCAGGAATGAAATGAGAAGGAATGGTTGAATGGGAAACAAAGGGGAGAAGAAGTAGTTTAAATGGATGGTGTGGATGAAAGGGGGAGACAAGTCATGCAGCTATGGAAAGCTTCCAGTTGTGATGCAACTATGGAAAGCTTGGTGCGAAGGGGGAGAAGTGGCTAATGGGGAGCAAGGAGAGAAGAAGTAGTTCAAAGGGATGGTGTGGATGAAAGGGGGAGACAAGTGGTGCAGGTATGAAAAGCTTGGAGGCAGAAGGAGAAAGAGAAGAGATAGAGGGTACTGCTGAGAAATGCAAATTTTGGTCAAAGAAATAGTTTTGATCATGTATTTGGTTAGGAGAGCTTTTGGAGAGTGAAAAGTGAGATTTAGAGATTTTCAAAATAAAATAAAATTTTAGGGTTACTTTAATGGAGGGAACCCCCCCCCCCCCCCCCCCCTTTCCCCCTTCTCTCTCTTTCTAGGGAACAAAGCTATAATGAGGGGAACAAATAGGCCCCCATGCCCCCTACTACTCTACCTTTTGAGAGGGTATAGTTGTGGCCACCACCCTCTTCCTATTGGTGCCATGCTTAATCACCCCTTAAGCTAAAGGGCCCTTTTGGGGTTCATATTTTTCCTAATGACAGTGAAGGTGTAAAGAAGAAGAAAAGGAAGGAGCTTATATGCCAAGAGATGAGCACTGCTGAGTTATTACAAGTATTCAAGACGTATCTTCAAAAGTTCATCAAACGTGACTTTGTGTATCGATGGCAGGCTGAGTAGTCCAAAACTTGCATCAGGCATTTTCCAGAAGATGTTGTTGTATCTGTGGTGGATTTTGCTGAGAATTATTCATTCAAGGGGCAATGCATTGGTATTCCATTCAAGTCACCATTTTTGTACAGATTACCTACTACCGTGTCGAAGGTGAATTAAGAAAGACTTTGCACTTTTTCATTTTTGATGATAAAATGCATGACACTTTGTTTGTCCAACACTGCTTTATGCTACATTTGCAATGGATAAAAGATAGAGGCCTAGATGTTAGCCAGCACGGGGTTTGATCGGATGGGGCGGCATCCCAATTCAAGGCAAAGAGACCTTTCTTTTTTGTTGGTAGATATGCTGGTTTGACAGGGAAAGAGATGGTGTGGAACTTCTTTGGAAGTGGCCACGGCAAAGGAGAACATGATGGGGCCGGGGCAGTTGTGAAGAGGGAACTTACACAGGACCAATTGAAATGCAATGGAGTGGTACTCAGATGTGCAACTGATGTTGTGCAATTTATTTGCCAGCATTTGTCTGATGGAACCATTGCTCACTACCCTTCCAAGCATAAGCAAGTAGAGCATGTGTTTTGGGAGGTAAAGCTTGGAGAAGTGTCGCAAGAGAATAGCTGGGATTGTGACAAGATCCCAAGTACATGCTCCATGCATTCAGTTCAAGGCTACTCCAAACAAGCCTCCATCACATTAAGGCTGCTATCTTTCTATTGCAATGCATGCATGCACAACCAATGGAGGAAATGCAACAACAAAACACACGTGTCTAGCTAGAGCTTCCACAAAATTGCTCAAAGTGTCAGTTGCAAATGGAGACGACGAATTTGAGGAGCCTGCTTATGAAGGGCACTTTGAAACATTGAGTGATCCAAGTGGGTGACAACTTTGCTGTCAATGCCGAGGAGGGAAACAAAGAAGGTGTCGACTTTTACCTGATCAAGTGCACCAACACATTAGAAATGTTCAAAATACATGAAGTTGATAGTTGGGGTGGTGTGTTCAAAGCTGGGTCTTCCATTTTGAAGGGTCTCTATTATAAGCAGGTTGACGATTATTGTTACAAGCTTATGGGTAGACAACCAGTCTTCATGTACTCCCATCTTGTCAGATGTATTAAAATCCCAATGACAAAAGTCCAGGGTGCTATGGGATTGTATCAGATCTTGCCGGAGGACTTTGAATCTGTATACAATAGCATGCCATGGGAGATGTAATCTAAATCATTTGGATTTTTATGAGCAAACAAGTCTTATTGCCCATTTTGTCAGTCTTTGTTGGTCCAAATGTCATCCCTTGGAGCATGTTGATTGCCAAATATGCCCAAAATGGCTAAGGCAAGGAAGCCCTGGGTTGTTTTCAACAGATGCGAAGTGCAGGCCTCTACAAATCCCATACCCTATGCTTGTGACAAATGTCCCGCATCAAGGATTTTGCAACCAGACATATGGCTTTTAAACGTGTTACTAGTACACACACTGAGATTTGCAATATTGGGTTACTTTACAAAGACACACATTTAGGAAACAACTGAAGCAAAATTGTGGACTTCTTTGATGAAGTGAAACAAAGGTAGATTAGAAAGACTCCTGACAAACACTACTTGCAGCATACATGCAGCTCTAACACCAGAGACGGCTTAGAGATTAATCCCTAAAATAGAGAATTGAAATAAAGCCAAAAGAGATATTTATGTAATGTCACAATGTATCCCCAACATTCAGAGTTGACCATAATTTCCGTAGACTGCATTCCAAGTCCACCTAAGCTCTTCAATGGAGTGAAGACAAAGCTGCTTGGAACACTATCAACTGTATTGAGAGGACATAAAGCTACAAAAAACAAAAAAAACAAAGTTAACCTTTTGAAAACAATAACTAACTAGCTAAAAAAGAAAATAGCAACCTAATGCTGTTTAGAAGCTTTCTTCCAGCATGATGTACATTTATTAAACAAGAATCAAACAGCTATTAGCAGGTATAGCCTATTACACAGGTAATAGCTGTATTTTCAATAAGAGAATGAGAAAATATACCCTACAAACAACCAATAGCTAATGTTGAGCTATTTTACCAGTATGAGGTAGCTATTACCAACCCATAGCTGCTTCATAGCTACCATATACCTATTAATGAGTTAGTGTTCTACACAATAGCTATGTGATAGCTGGTCAAGAGCTCTATGTAGCTATAATAGCTTCTATAATATCTACTTAAGCTATATAAATAGTTAGTCAAAATGGGCATAGCTATCACCACCTAGCTATTCAAGACATAGCTACCTAATAGCTCGTTAAAAGCTTTCTGTCAACCTATTGTTGAGCTATTTAACAAGAACTAGGGTGCTATTAGCAGTTAATAGTTGTTCCATAGCTATCAAATGGTCTTAAGGAGTTTATGGTCTACATAATAGCTTTATACAGCTATTAGACACGTAATAGCTATATTAGTGGCTACCCAATTAAGGCCATAGCTATTACCCTCTAGCTATGAAAGTCAATCGTAGCTAAATGCTGGTTAAAAGCTTCTTGTAAAACAACTATAGTCAACTTTGGATAGGTCATAGCTACTTACAAGTTATTGAAGGCAGCTATTGGGCAGCTATCAACAGTTAATAGCTCTTCCATGGATATCAAAAATGGTCTTAAGGAATTTATGATCTACACAATATCTCTATATAAGGTGGCCAACATCTAATAGAAAGGCAATAGTTGTATTAATAACTGCTCAATTATGGCCAAAGTTGTGACCCTCTAACTATCAAAGTCAATTGTAGCTAAAAGCTGGTTAAAATCTTCTTGTCAAACACCTATAGCCAACTTTGGATAGGTCATAGCTACTTACAAGCTATTGGAGGCACCTATTGGGAAACTATTAGCATTTAGAAGTTGTTCCATAGCTATCAAAATGGTCTTGAATGGTTAATGATGTACATGATAGCTTTATATAAGGTAGCCAACATAGACAAGTAATAGATGTATTAATAGCTACCCAAATAAGGCCATAGATATTACCCTCTAGCTATGAAAGTCTATAGCAGCTAAAAGCTGGTTAGAAGCTTCTTGTGAGACAGCTTTAGCAAACTTTGGATATGTCATAGCTTGTTAATAGCGATTGGTCAGTTATTACAACAGCTATTAAAAAGGCAGTACATATATCACTGGCTTATTGGGGACATACCTGTTGGGGTACCTTTGTCTTCTATAGCGGAAGTTGTATCCGCACGAAACATCGTCTTCAAAGATGCAGGGATCTCTACGCCGCATCCCATTGCCAAGCAAAAGTCATGTAACATGCATAAATTTGCGACACAAAAAATGTGATAAGGGTGTTGCATGGTAGTAGCATGAAAACACCCACCATCATCTCATCTTGAAGACCCATTCCACAAGCAGTGCACGGCTCCTCAATATATATTGGTCCTTGACGTACATGAGGCATAGGAGGTGAGGGAGAGAATAGTGGACCTTTGCCTTGTTGCAACTGAGAAAGATTGTTGCCAACAAAAGCCTCTTGATTTTTAAGTGTTGCCAACAACAGGTTCTTTTGTTGGAGCCGCTCCTGGTGTCCAAAGACAAAAAAAAATCAGTCTACAATAAAAAAACATAATAACTGTAAAGTGTTCACAATTCAACCTGTACGTTTGCAAAGATGTGGTTTTCAGGCATGCCACTCTCGGTCACTCCAAGAAGAGCAAAGACAACTTTGTCTGTAGTTATCGCAGCTTGCAATTGTATCGACCGCTCCAAAGGTGCATTCTCACTAGTATGTAGCTAGTTCTTCTCTAGCTTCCTGTAGTTACTACAAAAAGGTGTCTCCCTTTGACTAAACCTGCATTGCCACTTCAGCTTGCTGCATTTCTTTTGTGATCTGCCCTATATCAGTCTCCACATCCCTAATTTTGGCATGTACATCAACCAACAAGGCCAATGCCAAATCCACATGCTAAATATTTGTTGCAGCCAAATCAGCCTTCAGTGGTGCACCTTCCAATGATAATGTGCTCGTCTCCCCCTGTTTTATGCACGTCATTAATCTAGCCCTCTTGTTGGAGAGCCCCTGCTTGTGTGCTCCCAGCCGACTGACTGAGCTCGCAGCCACGGCTGCCCAAGCAACCTTGTGCTTGGACTTGTCCTTAGACAACTCTGCCCGTTGGCAATATTTGAAAGAAAACGCTTTTGCAAACCAGGCAGTGCACTCGCCGTTTACAGGTAACTCCTGGTAGACCATTTGATACAGCACCATGAATTTGTTGAAAAACTCTGGCTGTAAGGTGCGGAGCTTCACTTTCTGCCCTTTTGCTCTTACCACCGTGAACACGGACATCCAATCTATGTCTGAGACATCCATCATAGCGTGTTGTCAACCCCATCCAAGCTGGATTGTAAAGTTCATGAAACTCCTCCTTTGTAGTGCAAACCTTTGCGTGCTGGATTTTGGTGTATGGAGGTGGGGTCCACCTGAATATACAATAGCAATAATAAGATGAAGTCCATAACATTAGCAACAAAAGATGAAGCATATGAAAGGTCACACACCACACACATGGGCATGCACAATGACGCAGGTGCATATAACAGGCAAATAACAACCACATACACACAAATGCACAGACTGCACATGAAAACATCATGAGCAATTGCACCTCCTAGTTCTACTCCCATTCACACAACAGCTTCGAGGTCTGTTGCAAGGGACTCTTTGCAAGTTAATGTGATCAATGAACGTGCTGTTGATGCAAAGACAAGAAGGCAATTGAGCACACATTCAACACCCCCTCCAGGTATGGATACTCCCATTCACACACCAACACAAAGCTCTTTTGCAAAAAAGCATGTACAAGCTATGGTGGTTAATGACGACGACAAGATGGTCATATTTGCCACTCTTAGTACCGATGCTTCCATTGAGAAACAAGATTCGAGTTCTATTGTGACACAGTCCATGCATAATGCTACTTAGTGATGATAGTGTGATCATGATAGATGAGGAGCTTATTTAGACAAGTCAATCTCCTTCCATTTTTGAAAATGCGCATTGATGCAACATCTTTATCAACCTCTCAGCCATCACACCCTACTTCTCCCACACATAAACAAATCACATCCACACACACACACACACACACACACACACACACACACACAGAGAGAGAGAGAGAGAGAGAGAGAGAGAGAGAGAGAGAGAGAGAGAGAGAGAACCTTAGAGCCATAGCACGCGATGTTCGTGTAGGAGAACCTTGCCTTCCTGTAGAATTCTTGCCCATGCAAGAATGAGAATCCGCGAAGAGTACTCCCCCCTCTCTCACACGTCCGACTACTTTTCTTGAAAATTTTTCAAAAGTGATTTCTAAAAATTTAGCAACTAAAGAGTTTTCTTGAATTTATTTAATCGTGACTTTTTTTAAGCTAGCAGTTAAGGACTAAGCTATTAAGGTGTTATGGAAAGACAAAGTTTCAACCCATAAAAGTGTGCCACCCACTAATGCTACCACCGTAAAGCCTTGGGAATATTTATGAAGTGGGGCTTTGATTTCATGTGGGGCCCTTTAAGAAAGTCAGACTCTGAAAGGATAAGTACATAGTCATGGAAACATATTATGTCTAATAAATGCATGGAAGCAAAGGCGCTACCTAATAATACAACAAAGTCCACAGCTTAGTTCATATACGAGTATATCATATGTCGGTATGGTTGTCCTACGGAGATAGTTTGAGATAAAGGAACTCATTTCACAAACGATACTATTTAGTTCTTCACTAAATATTTTCCTTCAAGCATCAAAAGTCAACACCTTATTATCCGAGATGCAATGGATAGGTTGAAAGTAGCAACAAGACCACAACTAGGATGAGAAGCTCTAAACACCACTATTGGCAAACTGAACAGCATACAAGATTACCACTGGGTATGACACTGTTCAAAATAGTGTATGGAACAGAGGCTGTCGTACCAAAGGAATTTGATGTTCCCAGTTTAGACCTGCAATAGAACATGACATGGAATATAAATCATTAACACATATTAGTACCTTTTTTTATTTCAAAATGATTATTGTAGAGAAAGGAAGGATAAGAAAGTGCATATGATGGGAGATTGAGGTTTGATCATTAATTCTTATGCTACTTACACAAAGAATGAGGATGTGATTGCTTTATCTCCAAAGCTTGAAAAAACCAAATCAAACACTAAGGTCTTCACCATAGGTAGTAAAAAAAGGGCAATGGAATGTCTCCAAGGGCCACAAGTACGTCTATGAGGTCTTTGTTGAGCTTGAAATGTGTGTGTGTGTGTGTGTGTGAGAGAGAGAGAGAGAGAGAGAGAGAGAGATGCACCAAATGCATTTATCGGGAAATTGCTTTACATGTCTCTTTTGAGCTTATTTTAACCTGATAAGATACCCCCCCACCACACACCGAAAGGGGTAATTTGTTAGATGATAGGACTTCTCCTTCATGCGCGCGCACACACACACACACACACACACAGGGGAGGGGCTAAGTGGTGTAAGATTTAATTGCACCCTTTTGAGGTGCACTTAGTGGAGGAGGGAGGGGTTAACTCATAACTCTTACAAATAATTAAAACAACCTCCCGCCCCGCCCCGCGGTGGGCATACCCTAAATTTTAAATACCTGAGAGAACTTAATATGTTTATAGTGCATATGTAGTGTCTGCGAGAGAGTACTTGTGAAAGGGTTCAAGCCTCCTAGCTAAGTGTTTGAACTTTGAGACTTTAGGGCTCAGGAAAATGATTATATGAAGTTGGCTTTGGGTATTTTTAACCCCTTTCTGATGAGGTGAAAACCATATTTGAGAAATAAAATTCTTTATAAAATTGATATTTTCAACTCAACATCTTGAAATTTGAGCGGACCTCAAATCCTCCTTGCTAAAATTTTAGGAGGCCATATATTGATTTGAGGACCTGTCACGATGGGAAAGGACGTTGAAAAGATAATCTATACTAGATATAATTGAGCTTGAAATTTTGAAGGAAAGAGAGGGCATCCATGTGTCACTCTCTCCTTCATTTCAAGAATTTACTTTAAGAAACATTTGGTTTGAAATGGAAAAGTGAAGGGTAAATAAGAGATGATTTGGTTTGAAATGTAAAAGAGAAGGGTAAGTAGCTAGTACACTGATGGTAGAAAATGAAAAGATTTAGTTTTGACTTCTTCTGTCAAAAAATCACAATACTTAGTAATATAAATTTTTATATTATTTAAAGTCTTTAGCAAGGCCATGGAGTTTCACTCCAGCTTTCAACTTTGAAAGGTGATTACTTTTGTTTTTATAAAGGGTGGCTCTACTTCGCAGCTTGGAAAAATAACGAACAACGAGCTATGTCACACGTCGATAAGTTGGTTCGCCTCGAACATGCGTGTGCATGTGCATACATGTGTACGTGTGTGTGTGTGTGTGTGTGTGTGAGTGAGAGAGAGAGAGAGAGAGAGAGAGAGAGAGAGAGATGTGGCACATCGCAGGTCTGAGAGAGAAGTTTTTATTTTCTACGGCACTATCCTGTGTGTCACAGGTTTGTGTGTGTGTGTGTGTATGTGAGAGAGAGAGAGAGAGAGAGAGAGAGAGAGAGAGAGACGTCTTCATTGTTTGTTGTAGTTGTGTGTGTGTGTGTGTGTGTGTGTGAGAGAGAGAGAGAGAGAGAGAGAGAGGGCCAATCCCATTTAGTCCTGCTGAGGAGTGTGTATGTCTATTTTTGTTCGAAAGAGAGAGAGTGCCATTGATTGGCCTTGGTGCTTGACAAAGAATGCTCCCCCCCCCCCCCCCCCCCCCCGCCTTAAACTCGATCATGAACACAACCCGCCATTTACTTCATGTATAACTTCTCAAATGTTGTCGCGATAGGCCTCATATAGTCTCCTCTATCAACACCCCTGGTTGCCAACGTTGATCCGCCACGAGCCCCACACCCTTATACAACCTTAATCCTCTGCTCGTCGGGACGCCACAAGTGCTTGCTGAGCCACCTACTCCTCTACCATTGCCTGTCCGCCACCCTTGATCCCAACGAGCTCCATTTTTGCCTAGCTGCGACCCTCCACACCACGAGAGAGAGAGAGAGAGAGAGAGAGAGAGAGAGAGAGAGAGAGAGAGAGAGGGAGTCCCACATTCGTCTCCACACTTTCTTCGTCTTTTTTCGGCCAGTTAGCGGATACTACAATGTTGAGAGCTCCACGTGATCATCTAAGCTTTTTAGATTTTCCAAGTTTTCACATCTCAAAGTCCTGACATAGGCAAAAAAAAAAGGGGTTCTGCAAAGGGGACAAGTGGCATTGATTGCTGCAATAGTGCTCACGGCAATGGTCGTGCAAGGCGGGTCTTCCATTCAATGTTTGGGAAAAATGTGTCTCAGTTTAATATCATGCCGTTTTCAATTTCAAAAATGCCGATTGAGGGCAAGGAGAAAAAGAGAAATCCCACCCCAAAATAGAGAAAAATAGTGTAAAAACCTATAAAATAAACCTAATTTTCTAAATTTTCTCTTGGAAAATTAAAGGAAAGCAATTTTGTACGTTTGAAAAAATTATTTTTCTAGAACAGTGACTAAAATTATACTATATATAAATGAGTTTAAAATTTTCAAGGAAAGAGAGGGCATTCATCCTTCATTTCAAGAACTTACTTCAAGAAACATTTGGTTTGAAATGTAAAAGTGAAGGGTAGGTAGCAAGTACACTGATGGTAGAAAATGAAAAGACTTAGTTTTGACTTCTTTCGGTCAAAAATTCACAATACTTATTACTATAAATATTTTTATATCATTTTAAGTCTTTAGCAAGGCCATGGAGTTTCACTCGGGTCTTCAATTTTGAAGGGTGATTACTTTTGTTTTTGTAAAGGGTGGCTCTACTTCGCAGCTTGGGAAAATAACGAGCAACGAGTTGTGTCACACGTCGATAAGTTGGTCCACCTCGAACGTGCATGTGCGTGTACGCGTATGCGTATGCGTGTGTGTGTGTGCGTGTGTGTGTGTGTGTGTGTGTGTGTGTGAGAGAGAGAGAGAGAGAGAGAGAGAGAGAGAGAGATGCGGCACATCGTAGGTCTGAGAGAGAGAGATTATGTTTCATTTTCTACGGAACTATCGTGTGTGTCGCAGGTGAGAGAGAGAGAGAGAGAGAGAGAGAGAGAGAGAGAGAGAGAGAGACGTCTTCATTATTTGTTGTAGCTTTGTGTGTGTGTGTGTGTGTGTGTGTGTGAGAGAGAGAGAGAGAGAGAGAGAGAGAGAGAGAGAGAGAGAGGAGCCAATCCCATTTAGTCCTGCCGAGGAGTGTGTATGTCTATTTCTATTCGAAAGAGAGAGAGAGAGTTCCATTGATTGGCCTTGGTGCTTGACAAAGAATGCTCCCCCCCGCCTCGCCTTAAACTCGATCATGAACACAACCCTCCATTTACTTCATGTATAACTTCTCAAATGTTGCCGCGATAGGCCTCATATAGTCTCCTCTATCAACACCCCTGGTTGCCAACGCTGATCCGCCACGAGCCCCACACCCTTATACAACCTCAATCCTCTGCTTGTGCCGGGACGCCAAGACTCTGGATCCAATACATGTCCCACTTGCCACAAGCGCTTGCTGAGCCAACTACTCCTCTACCGTTGCCTGTCTACCACCCTTAATCCCGACGATCTCCATTTTTGCCTAGCTGCAACCCTCCACACCAAGAGAGAGAGAGAGAGAGAGAGAGAGAGAGAGAGAGTCCCACATTCGTCTCCACACTTTCTTCGTCTTTTTTCGGCCAGTCAGTGGATGCTACAATGTTGAGAGCTCCAACGTGACCATCTAGGCTTTTTAGCTTTCCCAAGTTTTCACATCTTGAACTCCTGACATAGGCAAGAAAAAAGGGGTTCTGCAAAGGGGACAGGTGGCATTGCTTGCTGTAACAGTGCTCACGGCAACGGTTGTGCAAGGTGGGTCTTCCATTCAATGTTTGGGAAAAATGTGTCTCACCTTAATATCATGCCGTTTTCAATTTCAAAAATCTCGGTTGAGGGCAAGGGGAAAAGGAGAATTCCCGTCCCAAAATAGAGAAAATAGTGTAAAAACCTGCAAAATAAACCTAATTTTCTAAATTTTCTCTTGGAAAATTAAAGGAAAGCAAGTTTGTACGTTTGAAAAAATGATTTTTCCAGAACACTGAAGTGATTGCATTGGAGGATGATCATTACCAGTCGAGGGTATTGGCCTTGGTCTTGAAGTTAGCAATCGTTTGCTCATTTGGATCCTCCTTGGTGTTACATACCTAATGTGGCCTCCCCCTAGAAATGATGACTCCGGTCTCTTATTGTAGGGCTGCCTCCATTGTGACTCTCTCCATGTCATTTTGCTTACATTTAGAGCTGATCACTTTGGAATGGTTAAATAGCCTTCCAGCTTTGTTTGCAAGTTAAGAAAATTGGTGGCTTTTCGAAGATAAATGCTTGATTTGATTGAGTGATGAGACAGATTTTGAGCAGGTTCTTGCTAACCGAGAGGGCCTCAAAAGTCGACCATGTGAAAGGCTATGCCCGTTTCGAGGCTCTTAACCACCACAATTAGATAGGTAGAGGCTCGTGATCGAGCAGAAAGTAGGCTCGCTGGTGCACACGACCAGGCTCTTCGCCTCTCACATGCTTCATTTTAATACTACAAACTAGAGAGAGAGAGAGAGAGAGAGAGAGAGAGAGAGAGAGAGAGAGAGAGAGAGAGAGACCTTCCTTAAAGGTCAGATTGACCTATGGGACCAAGTACAACATGGAACATGCTCAAAGACTATGGATATAAGGGTGGCCACTAACAAGTTGAATCCATGAGGTGGCTAGGAGAGAAAGGTATGTAGGCCATGGTATGGGCTAAAATGTGGGTAAAGCAAGTTTGATGTGATGAAAAGCTAAGCACTCATGTAGGGTATGATGATCGCACTCTCAAATTGTTAAGGGATATAATTCGCATACAAAAAGAGACTCTCCTCCATGTAGTGCCTCAATGCTCTGTCTCACATTTAAGGGAGTGGAGGCTAAGCCAATTGGCTGCTATGGTATAAAATATGGGTAAGGGCAACCATGTGAATGGTTGAATACATTCTGCTCTATCAAAGAAGAACATGCATGTGTGTATGTTTGTTTGTGTGTGTGTGTGTGTGTGCGTGTATTTTGGAGCACGCCCTTTCTTTTAGCATGATGCCCAAAACTCTTGCAAAGAGAAATGATTGAGTGAACTTTCATTGCATTCACATTTTAAGGTGCCAATGGTGCCCAAATGTACACAAAAAACAATATGCGACTTATATTACTAACATGCTTATGGTTAATTGCAAGAGACCTCAACATCCATGTGACGAGTCTTGGTAGATGCAAGTGTCCATGCGTGCTAGATTGAGTGAATCCAGCCTTTTAATTTTGAAATTTACCATGCTACAATGTTGAGAGCTCCAATGTGACCATCTAGGCTTTTTAGCTTTCCCAAGTTTTCACATCTTGAACTCTTGACATAGGCAAGAAAAAAGGGGTTCTGCAGAGGGGACAGGTGGCATTGCTTGCTGCAACAGTACTCATGGCAACGGTTGTGCAAGGTGGGTCTTCCATTCAATGTTTGGGAAAAATGTGTCTCAGCTTAATATCATGCCGTTTTCAATTTCAAAAATCCCGGTTGAGGGCAAGGGAAAAAGGAGAATTCCCGCCCCAAAATAGAGAAAATAGTGTAAAAACCTGCAAAATAAACCTAATTTTCTAAATTTTCTCTTGGAAAATTAAAGGAAAGCAAGTTTGTACGTTTGAAAAAATGATTTTTCCAGAACACTGAAGTGATTGCATTGGAGGATGATCATTACCAGTCGAGGGTATTGGCCTTGGTCTTGAAGTTAGCAATCGTTTGCTCATTTGGATCCTCCTTGGTGTTACATACCTAATGTGGCCTCCCCCTAGAAATGATGACTCCGGTCTCTTATTGTAGGGCTGCCTCCATTGTGACTCTCTCCATGTCATTTTGCTTACATTTAGAGCTGATCACTTTGGAATGGTTAAATAGCCTTCCAGCTTTGTTTGCAAGTTAAGAAAATTGGTGGCTTTTCGAAGATAAATGCTTGATTTGATTGAGTGATGAGACAGATTTTGAGCAGGTTCTTGCTAACCGAGAGGGCCTCAAAAGTCGACCATGTGAAAGGCTATGCCCGTTTCGAGGCTCTTAACCACCACAATTAGATAGGTAGAGGCTCGTGATCGAGCAGAAAGTAGGCTCGCTGGTGCACACGACCAGGCTCTTCGCCTCTCACATGCTTCATTTTAATACTACAAACTAGAGAGAGAGAGAGAGAGAGAGAGAGAGAGAGAGAGAGAGAGAGACCTTCCTTAAAGGTCAGATTGACCTATGGGACCAAGTACAACATGGAACATGCTCAAAGACTATGGATATAAGGGTGGCCACTAACAAGTTGAATCCATGAGGTGGCTAGGAGAGAAAGGTATGTAGGCCATGGTATGGGCTAAAATGTGGGTAAAGCAAGTTTGATGTGATGAAAAGCTAAGCACTCATGTAGGGTATGATGATCGCACTCTCAAATTGTTAAGGGATATAATTCGCATACAAAAAGAGACTCTCCTCCATGTAGTGCCTCAATGCTCTGTCTCACATTTAAGGGAGTGGAGGCTAAGCCAATTGGCTGCTATGGTATAAAATATGGGTAAGGGCAACCATGTGAATGGTTGAATACATTCTGCTCTATCAAAGAAGAACATGCATGTGTGTATGTTTGTTTGTGTGTGTGTGTGTGTGTGCGTGTATTTTGGAGCACGCCCTTTCTTTTAGCATGATGCCCAAAACTCTTGCAAAGAGAAATGATTGAGTGAACTTTCATTGCATTCACATTTTAAGGTGCCAATGGTGCCCAAATGTACACAAAAAACAATATGCGACTTATATTACTAACATGCTTATGGTTAATTGCAAGAGACCTCAACATCCATGTGACGAGTCTTGGTAGATGCAAGTGTCCATGCGTGCTAGATTGAGTGAATCCAGCCTTTTAATTTTGAAATTTACCATGCTACAATGTTGAGAGCTCCAATGTGACCATCTAGGCTTTTTAGCTTTCCCAAGTTTTCACATCTTGAACTCTTGACATAGGCAAGAAAAAAGGGGTTCTGCAGAGGGGACAGGTGGCATTGCTTGCTGCAACAGTACTCATGGCAACGGTTGTGCAAGGTGGGTCTTCCATTCAATGTTTGGGAAAAATGTGTCTCAGCTTAATATCATGCCGTTTTCAATTTCAAAAATCCCGGTTGAGGGCAAGGGAAAAAGGAGAATTCCCGCCCCAAAATAGAGAAAATAGTGTAAAAACCTGCAAAATAAACCTAATTTTCTAAATTTTCTCTTGGAAAATTAAAGGAAAGCAAGTTTGTACGTTTGAAAAAATGATTTTTCCAGAACACTGAAGTGATTGCATTGGAGGATGATCATTACCAGTCGAGGGTATTGGCCTTGGTCTTGGAGTTAGCAATCGTTTGCTCATTTGGATCCTCCTTGGTGTTACATACCTAATGTGGCCTCCCCCTAGAAATGATGACTCCGGTCTCTTATTGTAGGGCTGCCTCCATTGTGACTCTCTCCATGTCATTTTGCTTACATTTAGAGCCTGGTCACTTTGGAATGGCTAAATAGCCTTCTAGCTTTGTTTGCAAGTTAAGAAAATTGGTGGCTTTTCGAAGATAAATGCTTGATTTGATTGAGTGATGAGATAGATTTTGAGCAGATTCTTGCTAACCGAGAGGGCCTCAAAAGTCGACCATGTGAAAGGCTATGCCCGTTTCGAGGCTCTTAACCACCACAATTAGATAGGTAGAGAGAAAAGAGTTGGCTCATGATCGAGCAGAAAGTAAGCTCGCTGGTGCACACGACCTGGCTCTTCGCCTCTCACATGCTTCATTTTAATACTACAAACTAGAGAGAGAGAGAGAGAGAGAGAGAGAGAGAGAGAGAGAGACCTTCCTTAAAGGTCAGATTGACCTATGGGACCAAGTACAACATGGAACATGCTCAAAGACTATGGATATAAGGGTGGCCACTGACAAGTTGAATCCATGATGTGGCTAGGAGAGAAAGGTATGTAGGCCATGGTATGGGCTAAATTGTGGGTAAAGCAAGTTTGATGTGATGAAAAGCTAAGCACTCATGTAGGGTATGATGATCGCACTCTCAAATTGTCAAGGGATATAATTCGCATACAAAAAGAGACTCTCCTCCATGTAGTGCCTCAGTGCTCTGTCTCACATTTAAGGGAGTGGGGGCTAAGCCAATTGGCTGCTATGGTATAAAATATGGGTAAGGGCAACCATGTGAATGGTTGAATACATTCTGCTCTATCAAAGAAGAACATGCATGTGTGTATGTTTGTTTGTGTGTGTGTGTGTGTGTGTGTGTGTGTGTGTGTGTGTGTGTGCGTGCGTGTATTTTGCAGCACGCCCTTTCTTTTAGCATGATGCCCAAAACTCTTGCAAAGAGAAATGATTGAGTGAACTTTCATTGCATTCACATTTTAAGGTGCCAATGGTGCCCAAATGTACACAAAAAACAATATGCGACTTATTACTAACATGCTTATGGTTAATTGCAAGAGACCTCAACATCCATGTGACGAGTCTTGGTAGATGCAAGTGTACATGCTTGCTAGATTGAGTGAATCCAGCCTATAAATTTTGAAATTTACCCGCATATAGAGACAAAGTTGCTATAGCTATGCAATCACCCCCAGGTCACACACCCATCATGAATACTACCTTTGAGAAGCAAACGACACACTACTCACCAAATCAGTTGTGCATACCAATGGCAAAGTTTCTTCTATTACTATGTTGTGTAATGTTGGCATGTTGGGTCATGGCTGGTACATGCATCCTAAGTGCCAACAAATTGCAGTTGATGACTTAGTTGATTGTGATGCCCCAAATGCAAGACCAAAACTACACGAGAGAAGCATGGGAGAGTTGCTATCATGACCAATGCCTTGATTGGTAAGGATGGCGAGAGGGGATGCTAATGCATCTAAAGAATTCGTCGTTCAATGCAAACACTATATCTAAAGAAGGATACTAGCTCTTTATTAGTCTATTTAGAGGGCCACTACCACTCACCAGGGTTCCATATCAATTGTGTGAGAGGGACGTCTCTAGCCTAATCGCAAATTTGTTGCCTCCTTAGAGAGAAACATAGGATGTTAAGACAAGACATCATGCAAAGGGAGCCCATTACTTAACGCATTCCCAAGGGACCTCAAATTGATCTGATAATTCTTGACTCAACACACACACACACACAGATAGAGAGAAGGGGGGGTAGGGGACAGGGACAAACTTGTCATGATTAGGAGGAGTATGTTGGAGCTTGGCATGACCAATTGGAAAGAGATTTGTCCTTGGTCAATCCACAAGAATATTAATGTGGAGAGTAGCTACACTTTATTAGTTGTTCGATCTTACACTCGAAAAGGTAGACATAGTGTTGAACCAAAAGATAGATTTGTGCTTGGTTGATGTGAATGTGGAGGGCACTTAGACCTTGTGTGTTGTCATACATTGTCATTTAGAAAGTAATTATAGTGGTGGTTGATGTATAAGTGTATTAAACAGTTATAAAAGCTCACATGGGAATCATAGGCCTTTGCCCACATTTGCCATCCCTATGAAGGGAAAGGGAACAATGGTTGCTTAAACTGACGCACATGTAGCCATAGCAACGCGCGGATCACATACTAGTTATTATTTAAATAATTCCCTAATGGTCATCGGTAAGGGTTTTGAAAATTGTTAGCTACAATGGTATAGCTCAACTTACCATGGCAAAAATAAGGACGAATGGCTACATGGAAGTTTGGGCCCTCATGGATTGCTTGATTAAGAGATTGGAATAATAAAATGGTCGCAACCATTGTTTAAATGTTGGGCACAGTATATTAAAACAAACAAAAAAGAAATTGGCATCTGGGATTATTAGATCAAATATAGTTTGTCGCCTCCTTTACATGCATATGTGTGTATAGGCTCTGATGCTCTGATTGCACATTTGCAAAGATTTTTGCAGCTTTGGTGTGGATCTCCCGCTTTCATGTGCATTACTTTTTGGTCCCATGCTGTGGGTTTGGATAAGCACATTTAGTTTATTAAAGAAATGAGGCAAATGCATTTTATGGTCGGGCCCTAAGACCTAAGCCCTAAGTGCCCTTAGAGTCTTAGCCTAAGCCCTAAGTGCCCTTAGAGTCTTAGCCTACCTGGAGCTTTATTTCCTAGTCCTTTTCTTCCTTGCATCGGAGCACGCGTTGTGCAGGCTGCAGCCACACTAGAAAGGATCACCCGATGTGACGGGACGAGGCTGCTATTTTTGCCTAGCTAGTAAGTAGCCTTCCTACTAGTGTTTGACCGACCGGCGACCAGGACGTGACCGGAAGTACCAAAGGTACAGTGTGTCGATTGCTTGTTTATTTAGTTGCAATTGCAAGCAGATCAGTCGGTCGGAGGCGCTTCTTATCTCGTCCGGTTGGCGTATCCGTTGCAGGAACCTGTGATTGAGAGAGAGAGAGAGAGAGAGAGAGAGTGGCGCTGTTCCTGCGGCGCTGCGCGCGTGTGCTGATGCGGGAGAGGAATGAGACAGGAGGTAGGAGCAACCCAACAGTAGCTGGTAGTAGGTTCGCAAATCGCTTCAATCGCGTGAATGGCGACTTGTAAAATCTTCGTTCCCAGTCCTTTTTTTAACCCGGCTTTCATCACCCTCCCAAGTCCCAACAGCTGATCAGGGCCACTCGTAGCTAAGCGCAGCCCTCTCTCCCTCGTGGCTGGGGCTTTGGGGCTTGGGCGCTCTCTCTCTCTCTCTCTCTCTCTCTCTCTCTCTGCGTCATGCACTACCATTATCCATAGCTCTCATTCACAGCTATCCCACTCTTCCCTCTCCTTATATCAGACACAATTCACACTTCTGGTCTCTCTCTCTCTCTCTCTCTCTCTCTCTCAGCAACCACTACCAGTACTTTGCCCTTGCTTAGATAGACACGCGCATTTACTGTCTTGAATTGCAGAGTGATCAGGCCTCAGAGTACTCTCTCTCTCCCCCTCTCTCTCTCTCTCTCTCTGTGCAACGAGCGGGTTACGAGTCACGACTCACGAGCCAATGACGTTAAAATCTCTCTCTCCAACCGGGCCTCACAGTTAACACTCCAGTTTAGCCCTAGCCTCCTTGAGTCCTTACTCCTCTCTCTCTCTCTCTCTCTCTCTCTCAGACACACATACGATACACGCGTCTCTCTCCCTATCGCTCAGTTTTTCCCACACGCGTCTGTAACTCGCTAGTGTAGGATTGTCAACGCCAGTTACGCCACCCCCCTGACCTGGAGTCTGGACCCCCTCTTTTCTCTCTCTCTCTCTCTCTCTCTCTCTCTCTATACTTCCCAGTCAGATGTCGCGACTCGTTTCCAAAAGAGTAGGGCTTCGTTTTTGGGTGGGAATGACAGGCTACAGCAAGCTGTAGCTGTGCTGAATGAGTGAGGCTTGAGCACAGCACAAGTCTCTCTCTCTCTCTCTCTCTCTCTCTCTCTCGTCCGTCTCGACTGCGTCTGCGTATCGTTGCCGGCTCTGCAATCGATAATGAGGAGTGGCCCGAGTTGCAGGCGCACGAGAGCTAACTAGCCAACCAGTAAAGTGGCGACACGTGTTTGACTGCTACAGTAGCCATGTTCTTCTGTAGCGTTCGGACTTCTGACTGCTTCTGAGATGAGTATGATCCGTGATCGCATGCTGACGGCAGCCGGCAAAGCATACCATTCCCGCTTTAAAAGCCTCCATCACTGCTAACAATAAATTCCAGTATTAAGAGGAGGGGGGAGGGAGAGAAGGTGTCTGTGTCAGTGTCTGAGAGTGTGTGTGTGTGTGTGTATGTGCGCCATTGCCGGCTGTGAGCTCTGAGCTCTCCTCTGCCTGGTCTTGCGCAGCGCGCACACAAATACGCGCAGTGCCCACTGCCACTCACTATATTCTCTCTCTAGTCTCTCTACCAGATTGTATTGTATTGTCAATGATCTGACACACACACACACACTCTCTCTCTTTCTCTCTCTAGGCTCCAAGGGCGCTGTTGGATTCATGAACCTTCTCTCACTCATGTTACAATTATGTGTATAAGAGGACTTGAGATTTACTGAGGTTTTTATCTTCAACAGCTTTCTCATTAACCTTAGAATTAAGCCTTCCATTGATCATATTACCTAGTGCACGTCTGCAAACGCCATCTTCCAGTTTGCCTCATCGCCCAAGTTTATTGAGGCGGAGAACCTTACAAAAATCTTGTAATTCATCAGACCATAGTAGTTTTAAGGAGTTTCAAACCTTAAGAATCCTGTTTAGCCTCTTGGAAGCATTGTTTAGGCCTTTAGCTGATTTGGAAGGTAGGAGGTTAATTATTAATTTGGTATTATCAAATTTAAACAAACAGCAATTAGCCCCCGTTGCTAACTGAGCTGAGGTCATGATGAAAGCAGGAGAGACATTCCTTTCAAGTGTCTGGGGTACAATTCTGATCCTAAGCTGACGACCAGCTCATGCCTCTCTTGCATCCTTTACTTCTTCCAGCTCCACAGCCCTCCCCATTCCTCCCCTTCTGCCCACCGTCGAAAATAACCGCCTTAGCTTAGAACCTTTCTATTTCATGATAGTCATCTGCAGGCCCCTCATTCCATCCACTTCCACAAAATTTCATCATCAGTGCAGAGAGCCCTCTATAGCCTAATCTCAGCAAAGTCCATACAGTAGGCGAGTGAGCAGTGAGGTGGCATTCTCAAATCTGTGTGGCATCAAAATTCACATTTTAACAGAGCCATGTGCAGGACATCTGATCACAATACATCAAATGACTTGGGAGAAGACAATGTGTGCTCCGTGGATAAATGCGCCCCATGGTCATTCGATGAATCATCTGTGCTGAAGATCGATCATGACATTGAAGGTGGCATCAAAAAAAGCAGCTATGAAACATCAAATTATTCAACCCCCTCTGAGGTATATTTATTATTGTATTCTGCTTGCTGCCAATAAATTTTCTAAGCTAGCACGTGGTTAGTTGATAAGCCTCTTCAAGAATTACCACTGTTGTATGATCAAGCATGCATGTGTATGTATTCTTCAAGGATAATTCAAAGAAACTCATAAATGGATCATGTCATTCGCACCTATTCAAGCTAACTTCTATTTGATTAGCATCATGACCATGGAAAATCTCTGCTTTCACCCTCACTCATCTAGATTTCATGTTTTGATTACATATCCAATGTCTGTATAATGATTTCTCTCTTCTTGGCTCATCAGGTCTGTGAAGAGCTCAGCCAGTTGATGAGAAATGCTGTACCTTTGATAGTAGCAGGCCTCTTGTTATACCCTAGAGGCATCATTTCAATGTACTTTTTGGGACGGCTGGGCGAGCTAGAGCTTGCGGGAGGCGCATTGTCCATTGCCTTTGCCAACATCACGGGTTATTCGGTGCTCTACGGACTGGCTCTTGGCATGGAGCCCATTTGTGGGCAAGCATATGGGGCAAAGCAATGGAGCCTTATGATGATAACTACAAAAAGGGCCATGGTAGGCCTCATGTGTGCATCCTTCCCCATTGCAATACTTTGGCTGAACATGCAGAAGATACTTCTTTTGTGTCGGCAGGACGAGAGCGTCACCCAAATGGCAAGCATATATATCCTCTACTCCATTCCTGACCTTGCTGTTCAATGTGTTTTGCACCCCCTAAGAATCTACCTCAGAAGCCAAAACATCACCATACCCATCTCCTGCTGTGCTGGCATTGCTTTGCCTCTGCACGTGCTTGCGAATGTGCTCCTTGTGAATGTTTTGCATTTGGGCATCCGAGGCGTGGCACTGGCAGCTGTCTGCACGAATGTCAACATGCTTCTCTTCTTGATAGCATACCTGAAGTACTCCAAAAAGGTTTATATGAAGGGAATGTGGTCCTCTTGGAGCTCCCTCTTCAGCAAACAGGACTGGGCACCATTGATAAAGCTAGCCATTCCAAGCTGTGTTTCAGTGTGCTTAGAATGGTGGTGGTATGAGCTCATGATAATGCTTTCAGGGCTCCTAGTAGAGGCCAAGGCAACAGTAGCAACCATGGGTATACTCATTCAAATCACTGCATTAGTGTACATATTCCCATCATCTCTGAGCTTAGCAGTATCTACAAGAGTGAGCAATGAGCTCGGGGCAAACCGGCCGGCAAAGGCACGGCTAGCGGTCATGGTAGCTTCATGTTGTGCTGTGTTACTAGGCATCATTGCAATGGCATTCACTACCACAATTCGACACACATGGGGGCGAATGTTTACAAATGATGAGACTATACTACGCCTCACTGCAATGGCATTGCCCATTATCGGGCTTTGCGAGCTCGGAAACAGCCCACAAACGACAGGATGTGGCGTCTTGCGAGGCAGTGCGCGACCCTCGGTGGGAGTAAAGATAAATTTGGCCTGCTTCTATGTGATAGGAATGCCTGTTGCCATCATTCTTGTGTTTGGGCTGGGATACGGGTTCGTGGGGTTATGGTTAGGGCTACTTGCAGCGCAAGCAACATGTGCCGTATCCATGATGCTAGTGATGCTGAGGACAAATTGGCTACAAGAAGCAGAGAGATCAAAGGGGTTGACAAAGGCAAGTGGGGGAATAGGGGGTTTAAGGACGGAGGAAAGTGAAAGGGTAGAAGAGGGTACAAAGGAGGGCATGGTGAAGAAAGGGGACGATGAAGAAAGGATGGCTTGCACAGTTCAAATTAAGCAAGAGGATGAAGAGAAAAGGGGTCTACTAGAAGATAAAGAGCAAGAGCATGAAGAGGCTCCTGGAGACTGTGAGCATGATGAAGGGGAAAAGAGCAATTCAATTTCAAAACGTTCACCAAAAGCTTGACCAGTACACTTTACATTCTCTCCTTTTTTGGCCCCCACCTCCTTCATGAAGTAAAGTAGCACACAAATTTTGGCATATTCTTGTATTAGCACCCAAAGGTGAAGAAGACCTTATTATACCCCTCCCTTTTTTGGCTTACCTTGTAGTCTTAACCATTTTTGGCCTTCCTCTGCTTAGCAAAATTGGATCATTGCAATTTGCATGGCTTTTGCACCAGGATTGAGTTTCAGGTCCTCTTTCTCCGGCAAATGTAGAGCTCCAAAACTAAAAACTAGTGATGCTGAATTGGCCTTGTTGTAGCAGCATAAATTTATTAGTTTTGACATGTATGCACAAATATACTTTTAATGCTAAGTGTAGCTTTTGTTATGTACATCAAATTGAACTCAATTTCTGTCGTTCAATTACAATCAAATATCGTAAAATAATAATTCAATAACACTACCAACAAAGAACAAACATATGCAGACCTCCTACACTTCAAAAATGTCGAGAATTTATTTTAGTCCATGGACTACTTGAATGCTAGATGGAAGTATGGTGGAGAGTTGCTAAATATCCTTTACAATTTTCAAAATATGCAATCCATGCGGTGGAGCTTGCAAGTAGTGAAGTGTGCAATCAATCCTACTACTATATATGGATTTATAATAAGAACAAGAACAAAGTAGTGTTGTGTGGTTAAGTATACTCAGGATCACTTATGATGATAGTGTATACTTATGATCCAACCAACCTTGTTCTAACCAACAATTAGAGTACGTTCAAACTTGAGATAAACGAAAAGATCCTAAAAGCACCCTCCCATACATCGGCTAGAGGTAGTATTGGATTGGGGGGGTCACTTGATCATGATGTGACTATCACGTGAGTGCAATAGAAGCAATTAATTTTTTTTAAAAAATCTCACATTTTCACATGCAAAAGGGTACCTTAAAATGCAATTGGAGAAATAAATTTACAAATTGAATGAGAAAAGGGTGCATTTTATTTGTAAAAAATTCACAAATTGATATTTTAAAAATAACCCTTGAACGCACAGAATATACACAATTTATACATAGTCCCCCCCCCGGCCCCCTCCCCTCCCCTCCTCTCTCTCTCTCTCTCAAACATAAATTGCAAGCCCATACATTGGTTAGTATCACCTTCCTAAAGGTTGTATAAGCAATGTTATCAAGCCACATTGTCAAGAAATTGATAAATATTTAGCTATACATTCAAAACTTAGCCTCTTATGTGAAATCACATGATATGATCTTTTTTTTGGCTCAACCACATGATCCACTGTGCACATCTTGGTCTATGTGCATGACAAGTTCCTCCTCCTTGTTAATTAATGAAGTGTTATAGTATGGGGTTAAATAAGAAACTATTGTGGTGCCCCAGATGGTATTCTATGAATCTTATTAGCCAATGACCAAGCCTTGTTGCACTCCAGGAGAAAATATTCAATAATTGTAATTGGTTATTCTTCATTGTGTACTTTAGGACGTAACGTTTGAGAATACTTTCAATTGTGGTAGCAATGCGAGTAGAATGAATTTTTGAAAGAAGAGGTGCCCCAGGAGAGTACAAAATTAGACCTTTAGCTACTTCAAGAAGATGTCATGAACAACATAATATACAATGACTTCATGACGAAGTACCAAAGGAAAGGAGGAAACCTAAGCTATGAAGGCATAAAATTGGGTCGAGCTTGAGGAGAATAGGAGAAACTTTGATAAATTTTGAAACATACCAAAGCAGTTGGTCGAACCAAATGATAGAGGTTGAGCAAGAAGAACTAGTATCTATCTTCTGACAATGCCATTTCACAAAGGGCTTATAGGTGTTCCAACATCTTTTTAGAAACATTTTTTTGTCCTTGATTTAGTATGTAAAGGGCCCATCCTTTGGTTTGAGCAAAGAGTTTGGAGCTGGAGCATTTGCTGGCATCCACTTCAGACAGCTATACTTGAAGGAGCTCGAAGGGTAGATCCGAGGAGAGGGGGTGTTTTGATTGAAGAGCTAGGGTTTTGCATTGTTCCACAACCTTTGGAGTAAGGCTGCATAAAAGAGCAAGAGTTGAAACGGTGAAGGGAGCAGAATGGTTAATAAGTTCAAAATCCCAAAGTTTATTATCAAGGCGGATCGCATCAAGCTCCACCTGTCGGGGAAGGAGAAGGGGATGGCTTCAAAAAAAATCTTCGATAAGGATTTTTTTACCTTTCTCTATATTAGATAAGGCCAAAGAAGTCAAAGCTTCCCTTTCTTTGAGATCTAAGAGATCTAAATTTAGCAAAGGGTTGACTATCTTCTCATTGTGTTTGATTTCAAGAGGGACAACTGAAAAATTGTTGATGAGATAGATACCCTCAACGGTAGGACAACCACTAAAATATTTGTGGAGATGGAAACCATACTCACATGTCATTTCTCTCCCCTTGACTTTGCAAGCAAGCTTGCATCTATAGTGTTGCTTTGTCATCATTGGATGTTGTAGATTGTCTAAAAAACTCAAAGGATGCTTGTCAAATGTAGGGATGTATGTTGCTACTATTTCTGCTATCCACTCTTTATTGTTCTTAGATGTCCATATTTCTTGAGATGTCAAGGAGGTTCTAAAGTACTCTACATCCACAAAGCTAGCTTATGACTTGAAACGAACTTGGATTTTTTTTAGGGCTACTAATTACACCTTTGTTGTTGGGTTTGAGTAACATTTTAAAACCTAACTCAAGCCGCCAAAAAAATATGTGCTTTACTTTTTGTGAACTGAAATGCAGTTGGGTTTACACTTGACCAGGTTTATATGTTGTGTTGTCTGCTTGGGTTTATACTTACCTATGTTAACCATATTCATTGTTGTAGGAAGGCTTGGAAGTGGCGACTAGTCATCAATGTACAAGAAGGCTCTTAAGTTGAAAGAGCGGAACAAGGTGCTACACTATCAACCCTACAACCCCTATGCACTTGAGGAGACAGATCGACCCTTCATTCTAGTTATCCAAGATGATTGGATGCTTCGCATGTGTATACGATTCTCAAGCAATAGTTCCTGGGTAATAGATTCGATCTTCAAGAAAAATGTATTTGGCATGCTCGTGTATGCAGCAATGGTACCAAATCAAGATGGTGTTGGCTTCTTATTAAAGATATAATATCTTCAGCACATTGTATCAAAAGATGGGGATATAAATGGATCCTTCAAAAATTGATGTAATCTGTGATTGGTAAGACTTACAATATACACATGATGTATCAAGCTCTTTTGGTTTGTGCTTTTACTACAATAGATTCATTTGCCAATTTGCATGGATTTCTTCTCCTTTGCATGACTTTAAAAATAAGGAAACTATATTAAAATGGATAGATGATGAGAAGCATGATTTTGATGCATTGAACAATGTAATCACAAATGATCTAATTTGGTCATACAAGACCATTTGTTGTGGAATATGATGCATGTGCAAAATATTTAGGAGTTGTTTTAAACAAAGACAAACATCCTGTTGCATAAGAAAGTCGCAAATTGTGTGATGCAAAGCTCTCTCTTGGAATATATGAAAAGAACTCTTGGTTGTAGTTCATGCATTGATAATTTGAAAACATTACTTGCTTGGGGCTGATTTTAGAAGACCGTTCATCAAAGTTTGAAGTGTTTTCTTACTCAAACCAAGTTAAAAAAAGCATATGTGGATGGAAAATGCTCTCTTGAGGTTCCATTTTCTAATTATACACACCCCAAGAAAGAAAAATGTAGTCACATGCATTGTCAACAAGAAAGTCGTACATAGCAGGCATCTCTATTGCATCTCACAATGACTTGTCAATGACATGTGAAAAGTATGATACAAATCTTGATTTTGCACCAATGTGGACTGCTTTGATATTTGGTCATTCACATGCTTCTTATGACATCAAATGTCTGTATTTAATGAGCGATAATTGCTTATGTATTACAGCCGAGTTGAAGCATAGACTAATAGATGAGTACCATGCTCCCCCTTTTGTTGGTCAAAGAGGAATAATGCCTACAACACATACAATAGAATATAATTTCTTTCGACCAATTATGCGGTAAGATATTGAAGAATATGCATGTGAATGAATTACCCTGCCAAAATGTCAAGTTTGACATGCATAAAATGCCCAATTTAAAAGATCAATCATCAATGACTTACAAGCATCACAATTTATAATCTCTCACAATTTGCAGCAACCTATCAAACTTTGAACTAGCATAAGGTATGTAGATGGAGTATAGAGGATTAGTTTGTTAGATATTTATAGTAAGAATTTCTTGTTCTGGTTTGATTGTGACATCAGCCTTTACTATTCCTTTGTAACCATGGAAAGCATTGCAATGGACTTCATAATAGACTTTTCAAGGAGTCAACAAGGCAATGATGTTATATGGACGATTGTCTACAGATTTAGCAAAGAAACTCCTTTATGGTGGCCATGTTCAAACATCATGGAATGTTGAGAAGTCTGTTAGGGGAGATAGAGATCCAAGAACTACGTCTCTTTTGGAGAGCATTGTTTGTTAACATGGGAACAAACTTCCATTAGCTTATCATCCTCAAATAGATGGGTAAAGTGAGGCTAAAAATTTAACAGTCTTGGATCTTTTAAATGCTTTGTTTCATATCAAAAGACTATATGTGAGAAAAGTAACTACTACGCGTGGAATTTGCTTATAACAACAATATAGTGCATCCATTCACAAGAAATGCTCCTTTTGAAATTTTATTTGGCAAAGGGATTTTACCACCTAATCTTAGTACTAAGGATAACTCTTTGCAACAATTAATGAATATGTAGGAGACTTGAATATTGCATTTTCTCAGGAGAGGACAGCCATTGCTAGTTCACAAGAAAAGTATAAGAACACTGCAAATAAGCACAAAGGATGAATTCACGTTGAAGGAAATGATTGGGTATTACTAAAATTTGAGAAATCTAGAATGAAAGGAAAGCCAAATAATGAGACTCTTGACTTCTAAAAGCAAAAGAAAATGCACTAAAAAAAAAGGAATGTATCCTTAACTTACTACTAGCTATTATGGTCCTTTTTGTGAGATTGAAAGGATCAATAAAGTGTCTTTTTGTAAGTCTTCTTTTCAAGTATACATAATGCTTTTCTATAAATCTTCTTCGTAAGTATATTGAATGAAGTTCCACTAAAAGTTAATGAGCTATCTAGACAACAAAGATCCACCGGAAGTTGATGAGCTGAAATATATTTTGTAACATGATCAAATTTGTTTTCATGAATATCGCAAGGCAACATTTGAAAAAAATGTGAGACGGCATATTGTTAAGATGACGAACTATCTTGCAAAGTGGGTTGATAAAGAGTTCTTCATAGATGCCCAACACTTCCTTCATGTATATTGAAACAAGTGGTAAGTATAACCTCCTTTTGAGGAGGAGAAAAACCTAAGACTTTTCAGATTTGCCACTAGTCAAAATTCTCAATTTGATCAAAGTTAGTTGATTCAAGGTCTTTTGTCCACTTAAAAAATTTGACTAGTGGGACTAGTGGCAAATCTAAAAAGACTTATTTATGAGAGAATTTCAAGTTTTGGAAACTAAAAACTTAATTTTTATAGCATTTTTTGCACTTTGAAGCTTCTACATTAGGGGAACCTCTTTTCCTTATCCTAGGCTATTTATGCGAAGCTGATTTATATCAAAACAGTCCATGATATAACTGAATTCTACACTTTTCTCATAGTTTCAACTATCCTTCTTCGATGGAAATCATGTGGAAGTTATCCTTAACCTATGTCGACAATGAAAGCATAGTGTCATGAAAAATTAATCACAATTGAAGATTTCAACCATTCATCTACTTCTATTCCAAAGGCTTTGTTCAATCTACTCTAGGATAGGCGTTCTCTTGTTTTGCGTGCTTGTAAAGATTGTGACGTCGTATTTGGAAGACAAATGAAAGCAAACGTTGGAGAATGCGAGCACTTGAGAGAGTAGATGTAAAGAACATGCAACTAAAAGAATCCACATCGACATTCATTTAGCTACAGATGGAGGAGAATGTAAACACTTGAGTAGATATAAATAACGTGGCTTGAAGAATCAACATCAACACTCATCTAGCTACAATGCTAATTTTTCACTAGTATTGTCCACGATACTATGCATAATACTCCCATAAATAAAGAGAAGTTTTGAGGGACAGGACTATTTGTATGCCTCGGTTCATTTCAAATTGTATTTTAAGTAAACAAGTGTTTGCTCTCTAGTGTCGAAGTAACTACCCTCTTCCAATCATCGATCATGTTTTAGAATGAGTTGCAAGAATTTTCAAAGTACAATCAACTTTTGGTCGATCCCAAAGATCATCATAAAACTGCCTTTGCAGCTAAATGAAGTATTTTTGCCTATAGGGTTATGCCTTTTGAGTTTAACTAATGCTCTTGTCACCTTCCAAAGATTGATGAGCTACGCTTTCAAAGAATACCTTTGGAATTTCTTGGAAGTATATATGGATGATCTATGTGTACACTCATCACTCTGGGCTGATCATTTTGAACATCTCAAAAAAGTATTCAACAAAAGTAGACTTTATAGGATTTGCTTAAATCTCAAAAAGTGCACATTTATGGGCAGACAAGGAAAAATTCTTGGACATAGTGTCTAAAAACGGCATAGCGATCGATATGGATAAAATTCATGTTATTGCTGATTGCTTAGACCGACAATAGTCAATGCCAACTCTAATTGA
Organism: Adiantum capillus-veneris; assembly: GCF_014529385.1. NCBI lineage: Eukaryota > Viridiplantae > Streptophyta > Polypodiopsida > Polypodiales > Pteridaceae > Adiantum > Adiantum capillus-veneris. Next base: position 72,727,263 of record NC_140958.1, on the reverse strand, counting down.
CACTCAAATGGGAGCCAGCATTGGGCTAGCATGCTTTCGGATTAAGTCTGACAAAGCAACCTAGGACAATATGACACTCTAACTAGTGAACCAACGTAAAAATCTAAGTTTGGTGGTGGTAACAGATCAAAAGCAGCAAAGGTTACCACCTAGCTCAATGTACACCGATAAACTCATGGTGCCCATATGGGGGAGCCATAAAATCAATGTAGCCCTATGAGGAACCAATGAGGAGAGCCTCAATGAGGAACCAATGTAGGAGAGCCTCAATGTCAATGACTGCCTGTGTGCATCTTCACCCTACACAAAAAAATCACTCTTCCATGCCCTTCAGCTTTGGTGACCCTTTGGAAGTACAGCTCAGAAATGAAGATAAGGCATCTCAAAATTCTATGTGATGTCAAGCTACAATCAGTAAAATCAACTGTGAGCTGCGAAAGAGGTACGACAAGATGTGCATTTTAAAAAAAAAATGATACCATAGCTCACATATTCTTCAACATACAGCATGATCAAGCAGAAAAAAAAAAACAGAACAGATATAGGCTTGAATACAAGACATGAAAAGAGACGATGTTCAATAAGAACTTCAGTACAGATATAGGCTTGAATGCAAGACATGAAAAGACAAGATGCTCAATACTCGGGAACAATTTCAGTTGGAGGAAGAAGATGATGGAATGTCCTCAAGCAGCTTCAGCACAAACAGGTGGCACTAGTTGCAGAGTAACGGGAGGCACGTTGATGAGTAATCTGCGGACGTTCAGAAAAATGACAATTCGCTCTACAAAGCAAAAAATCCACATGATCGTATACATGTTTAGGTTTGGAATATATTTTAAGGGACAAACAAACACTAATCACCTAAAATAGGAGCTTATATTCACACACTTCAGGTCCTACAATCTTGAAACACCAACAATGGCTTTGCAAATTTTCTTTTAACGTGACAAGGCCGAGATTTGGCAACACTTCTTCACGTGAAATGCGTTTCAGATCACAAGTCAACAATGGGCAATATGAAAATAGATAATAAACCCTTCATTATTCATGTTGCTGCAGCTAACAAACCAATTGAACTTCTGCCAATCCCATCTTTCGCCACTTTCACCAAAGTTGCCACCCCCAACTTATCCACAAACCCTGTCGAGAAAAGTCCAAACAAACATGAATTGGAAAAGAATTCCACTAGGCACCTTAATTCCTGCAAGTCAGTGAATAGTTTAAAGAGGGTTGTTTCACTTAAACAAAAATGAGACTGGCACCATATAAATTTTGCAAGGATGATGGCCTTCCTCCTACAAATCTCTTTTTATCAGTGGTTTCCCATAAGTATCTCATCCAATAGGGAGTCTCATTCCAGGTGGGAACTCTTGATATCCTTGGTCGTTGGTTTCCCAGAAGTACCTCATCCAATAACGAATATTCAGTGGTTGGCACATCACAATGCAACACGAATGCTTGCATATGCATGTTACAAGACGTAGAAACATAAAGCCGCCGATGAGCACTCTCCCGTAAATAACCTAGGCCATGAATTGTTCAAAGATTCCCTCATCACTCCTCCCGCATAACCTAAAAAGGTCCAAGCCGGGAGATAGAGACGCCTTTTACAACCAAACGCCGCCCCCCCCCCCCCCCCCCCCCCCCCCCCGACCACAGCCTGTGTCGTTTGGAGGTGCTGAGAATAACCACTGCTCAGACTTCTTAATACTCCCCCCGTAAATAACCACAAGGGTCTAGGCCATGAATAAAAACAACACTTTTCAAACGTTCAATACTCCCCCCGCAAATAACCACGAGGGTTCGGGTCATGAGTATGAGCAAGCATTCTCAAATCATTTCTCAGTACTCCACCCAAGAGTAAAATCACCAATCATTGAAACCAGTATCAAAAACAAAGCCAAACAGTTCAAATCCGCACCAAGACAGGTTTAAATTAGATACCATCTATTTCAAACAAATACCAAACAAGTTCTCAAACAAAACTCAAACTTAGAAAGCAGTTTCGACATCAGTCGAGCTCGAAAAGACGAATGGCTTTCCATCTTGAAACCTGCACCAAGATTAGGATTAGATTTTTTTCATAAGGTCGTAGCCAACTACAGCATGGTCCATAAGTGCTTGAATAATCAAAACAAGCCTCGACAGACAATGTTCCTGTGGCCGTTATGGTAACCCCAAAATATATCAATCATACTGGACCTCCAAGGTTATCATCTCGAGAAGAGACACTTGTTGAGAGATGTTGAGAAATTTCAAGTTTTGATTTGCTAGGGTTTTTGCGGCAAGCCTTTCAAGATACCCCACTTTGCCAGAAGTTGCAATCCAAAGGAAGATGTCTGAAGGCATGTAACCTCGGGCAAAAAAATTCTTGAAAGCTTGCCAAGTCCTTGGGAGTATGCGGCTTGGTAGCTAGAAACATCCACCACTGCATGGCATTGCCTCTGAGAAAAAGAGCGGCTTGAAAAAAAATCCTTGATCCTTCTTTGTGAGTGATCTTTATGGCTTATGCCCTGTAAGGCAGAGCAATGCAGACAGGAGTGCGCCCAATGCGCGATGAAGGGTGGGAGTGGCTAATACGTCCATGGTCGGGGCACGAAGATAGGTTGGGGCACGAAGATACTTCAGATAAAATTCGAGTAGATTTTGAAAGCGCAGGTTTGCTTTGTTTGCTCTTTGGTGGGACCAGTATGCTTTCAGAAAGCACACGCCTGAAGCTCTGATACCACTGTAACAAGGGACGGGCACCACGTGCCAACGGAAAAGAACAGACTGAACACTTTTAGCACTTCAAATAACACTTCAAAGAGAGAAGAAGAAGAAGAAGAAGAGAGTTTTAACGTCGTAGGAAACTATCCCAAGAGACCTTAAAGATCTAGCCGACGAGGAGAGTTGAACTCAAGACCTGTAATTCAAGAGGGAAATGGCATAACCAATCTACCACACTTGGGTGATAGCAAGGTTATACCATTTTGCTCTTTTTATTAGCGTACACACACACACACACACCCGAGAAGAAGAGAGTTTTAACGTCGTAGGAAACTATCCCAAGAGACCTTAAAGATCTAGCCAACGAGGAGAGTTGGACCTGTAATTCAAGAGGGAAATGGCATAGCCAATCTACCACACTTGGGTGATAGAAAGGTTATAACATTTTCCTCTTTTTATTAGTAGAGAGAGAGAGAGAGAGAGAGAGAGAGAGAGAGAGAGAGTGCACGACACACGAGACAAGGAGTGACAGAGTTCCACCTCGAGAAAGCACTGGCCCCAAACCTTGGCTCCCCTTTTGGTATTTCTTTATATTGCTTGAACAAGGTACAATGCCGGTACTCCATCCTTTGCACCTTCATACTGAAGCGTTCCGGAGAATCCCTTGGCTCGTATTTAAAGGCCCTTGGCCATGAAAAGCTTTCAAATTCAAAAGTATCTGATCCCAAAAACTGGCTTAAACAGCTGGCAACGCATTTCACGAGAATCCGTACAACTGCCACATCAGCAACGCAAAATGTGGAAATTCGTATTGCCTGCAACGTGGCACTGCCAACACAAATCACGGGCGTCTGTATAGCTGCCACGTCATCATCTTTCTCGTTGTGAGTGTGCGTGCGTCCGTGTGTGTGTGTGTGTGTGTGTGTTGGTCGCGCTTTAGTTTATTCTCTTTAGGTCACTAGGGCCTTATCGAACAGGGTCCCATAAGTTGGCAGGAACTACTCTTTAGTAATAGGCCACTCGGCAAGACTTTGCAAGTTGGTAAAACTTCTTCTGCTGCTTCTTTTAGGATTTAGGCTTCTCGGCCGGGATTTTCAGGTTGGCTCTGTTCTTCAGTGTCTTGACACGTCAGCAATTTTTGACATGCAATGTGCCATCTGGAAATTTATCTGTGTCCGGATAGTGTGATAAGTAGAACAGTAGTCGGACGAAGTGCAGAATAGTTCAAAACAAGCACATGAATAAGATGGTGTCCCTAGTCTACTCGGGCAAGCTATAATGTAATAATCTTGCAGTGGCTGCCCAAGAAAGTGGCCGGCCAGACAAAGTGGAAATACGACCAAGCAAGAGCCGGTAGACTGGGTCGGGAGAGACATGAAATCGGGCGAGTTGTTAATACTCTAGAGTGGCCAAAAACCCGGGTTTTAACACTCATCTTTAAGTCTAAGGTTTGAAACCTTTTAAAAATGAGTGGCCGGGTCAGTATGTATGCGGTCAAACGACTTAACATTACAATAAGACTAAAACCTGCTAGCGTAGGATTTTGGAAAACCCAATGTTGGCAGCTTGCGAGCAGCTCTCTCTCTCTCTCTCTCTCTCACTCTCTCTCTGTGTGTGTGTGTGTGTGTGTGTGTGTGTGTGGTGCCATCTGGCAAGGATTTAGCATGTGCAACCTTACATAAGGCCTAGTGCTACCACATTGTCGAGTTCTGCAGCAATTTCCACCCACGCACAGAGTCCCCTCTATCGGCTCTAAGTTCAGCCAATACTCTCTCCCCTCGCGATTTTCTTACTATGGAATCCGTGAAGGCCGGGCAGAGGCTGTGAGGCCTGCGGCGGAGGTAGAGTGCAACCATAGCAGCTTGTGTGCGTCCGTGCGGAAAGCGTCGCACTCAAACAAGTGCAGTACCGGTTGCCCACGAAAATTGCAGCACTCTGACACATTCCAGAAGCAGGTTGTAACAAACTGCTGACGTGTCATAGCCTAAAGAATGGAGCCAACTTACAGATGCCGGCCGAGGGGCCTAAACCCTAAGAAGAACAAATAACAGAAGAAGTCCTCCCAACTTATGGGGACCCCGTCCGATGGGGCCCCAAGTGACATAAAGAATAAAAAAAAAGCAGGACACACACACACACACACACAAGAAATTGCAAAGTTGGCTGATGACGTGGCAGATTTCCAAAAATCACGCTGGCTAATGATGTGGCATGTTGTACGGATTTCCGCGTTTTGCACTGACTGCTTATGTGGCAGCTGTATGGAATACCGGATTTTACGCTGGCCGCTTTTCGACCAGATGCTTTTGAGTTTTGAAGGCTTTTCGCTGTAACTGCTTTTCAGGCCAAGCGCCTTTAAATATGAGGTTAGGGCTCATTCTCTGGCATGCTTCCCGGAGAAGGTGCAGAGTTTGGAGTACCAGCTTGTACTTTGTTGATGCAATATAAAGAAATACCGAAAGGGGCGCCAAGGTTTGGGGCCAATACTCTCTGGGGTGGAATTCCGCCACTCTGTGTCACGTGTCGTCTCTCTCTTTCAGTTCAGTTGTTATTGAAGTGTTAAAAGTCTGTTCAATTTGTCCTTTCCTATTGGCACGTGGTGCCCGTCTTGTGACACAAGTTCTAACCAAGGAGAACTCGTGTAGGAGTCCCCTACGCAAGCAAATATCAGTAGAAGCTTCTCCCACATTGAAAATCCGAGTCCGAAGCAAACATATCCGTTCTTGGCTACAAGTATGATGAATTTCAGCCAATAGGCTTATGCAACCATGCATCTTTATGCATCAAAAAGTATTTGGGACATGAACGGTGAATTCTATTTCGGGTTCACATGCTTGTAACAGTTAAGAAATTAATAAAAATCTCCTTCAAGGGGGAGAACCAGCCCATCTTTTGGTCCCTAGTGTTATGTCGATTTTTTGCATTGTTTTTTCCAATTTTATGTCTTGCAAAATTCCACGTGAATTAGTAACTTGGTTTTAAAGCATTATGTGGATGCTTCCATTTCTGTGACAATGGTATCAAAGCAAGGTCCTCTCGTTTCCTTTCTTAAGAAGAGACAGTCCTTGGCAAAAAAATACCCGTCATGGCAGGACAAGCAGAAGAGCTTGAGCGGCTCAGGTAACAAATGGCACAATTGCAAGCTGCTCTTGCTCAACCATAGGTGTAGAAAGTGCTTAAGACCCTTGAAAAAGGGAAAGCAAAGATGGTGAAAGAACCACCTCAGAACTCCCTAGTACCAACTCAAAGAATACCTCAGATTGGGGCTCTAACACGGCCTCAGAGGGATCCGGCAGTAGGAACCTCCCGACAGCACGAAGAAGAAGAAAAAAAAAATTCACCGACTTCCTCACCAGATTACTCTTTTATGAAGAACTTGGTTAATATCATTCCTGATGAGAAACCTGAGTTGCCCTTAGACGAGGCTGTAGATCAACCACCAAAAGCAGAAAAGCAAGAGAAGGATCGTAGAAAGAGTCAGCACACAATTCCGGTGCACAAGGATTCCAAAGCCATCTCCAAGAAGCGGTCCCGACATCACAAGAAGAAGAAGAAGACTTTCAAAGCTAGAGATAAAGATGTTAAATTTGAATGTTATAATGGAAAGAGGATTGCTACGAAGGCTCTCGCTTTTATTCAACAATTCGAGGTGGCCTTTACAAAAGTTAATTTCTCAGAGCGCTCAAAATAACGCTATGCTAGCATGTATCTGAAAGATACAGCTAGCAACAAGTGGCTTACCACAATTCTGGAAAAACACAAACCCAAAGACTGGGAGGATTTCAGGAAGGAGTTCTACCCTCAATTCCTTCCCCCATACTTTGCCGATGATGTAAAGAAAAAATGGGATTGGCACTCCCAAAGAGAGAATGAAGTTGTGTCTGACTACGTCGACAAATTCTGAGAGGTCCTAAAGTTGCTCCCTTTATGAAAGTTTCTAAGGAGAGACGATGCGCATGTAACAAACTTGGACACTCCAAGTCAAGAATCAATCACAACAGCACCAAATAACCACTTTAAAACAATTCACAGATCACAATAGATTTGCACTGGCCCAACGGAGTTCCGTGCCTAGAGATATTGGCCCCAAAGACTGGCGCCCCTTTCGGTGTTTCTTTATGTATTAATCAATGTCGAAGTACAAGAGAGCGGTTAGGGTTTCACTCTGAGACTCTGCGTCCAGATGCTCTGCAGAGTGAGCCCTAAACCACTTACTTAAAGATTACAAGGGATGCCCAAAAGCAGAGCCCCAAAAGCTTCAGTTAAAAGCAAAAATTCTCTCTCTCTCTCTTAAGAGAGTAAAATAAAGCAAATCAATTTTCTCTCTCTCCTTGCCCATGCGTAGAGAGAAAGCACCAATTGCGTCGCTTGGAGGCAACTTTTTTTCCGCCGTGAATCCCGCCGCAATTTCCGGAATCCGTACTAATGCCACGTGGCATTTGCTGCCAAAAATTAGGGTTTCAGCCAACAGTTAGGGTTAGGGTTTCCAAAAATTAGGGTTTCTATAGATTAGGGTTTCTGGCATAAATTAGGGTTTGCAGGTTTTAGAGTTTTTGCTCTCGGTAGCCACGTCATCACTTTGTGACAGCGCAAGTGTGAAGCTAGACTTTAGCCAGTACTTGAAAAAAGTATGAAGCTCTACCCCGGAAACACTGTTCAAATTATGATGCAGTCCGTCCTGATAGCCGGTAACTTGCATTCGAAAGGAATTCCTCGGGTGGCAACTGCTGCAGAACTCCACAAATTGGTAGAACTAGGCCTTATGTAAGGTTGCGCATGCTATATCCTTGCGAGAGAGAGAGAGAGAGAGAGAGAGAGAGAGAGAGAGAGAGAGAGAGAGCTGCTCGCGAGCCGCCAATGTTGGGCTTTCCAAAATCCTACGCGAGTTTGCTCCAGTTTTTAGTCTTATTTTAATGTTAATTCATTTGACCACTTTTATACTCACCCAACCACTCATTTCAAAAGGTTTCAAACCTTAAGCTTATGCTTTAGTGCCACAAATACAATGCAGAAAATTGGATGATAAGGTTGTCAAATGCTTTTTTTTTTTTGGTTGACTTAAAAATGAGTGTTAAAACCCCGATTTTTTGCCACTCTAGAGTATTAACAACTCAGCCAATTTCATGTCTCCCCCTACCAAGTCTGCCGGCTCCTGTTGCGTCGTATTTCCATTGTGTGCGGCCGACCACTTTCTTGGGCAGCCACTATAGGACTATCAAATTATAGCTTTTCCGAGCGGACTTGGGACACCATCTTATTCATATGCTTGTTTTGAACTATTTTGCAGTGTGCACTGCTTACGGCTACTGTTCTACTTATCATATTATCCGGACACGGATAAATTTCCAAATGGCACATTGCATCGGAAAATTTACCCGTTCGTAATTGGTACCAATAAATTCATAAATTCATTGTGTGTACACAAAAATCATTTTCATTTATCTGTAGCTACAACTAAAAATATTACATCTCTTTGGCTTCTAATCAGGCGTCCTCAACTGTAGAGCCTCATGATACTGATGCACGATGTCTGGGAAATCCTGTAATTCTGATTCCGTCATCCACTGGGCATCTAGAGGAGAGTAATTCTTAAACTTTTCTAACGATGCGTTCTCTCAGACTTTGGTTGGTACTCCTGATGTTGAATGATCTGTCCTGGAAGAAGTATTTCTTCAATTTGAACTACCTCAGGGGGATCTTTTGTAGCTGGTTCTGCAGGAGATTTACCAACGAGGTTCGGCAACGAAAGGTCGTAGAAGGCTCGTGTGAAAAGCATTACCCATTTTCCAAGTCTCTAGAAGATCCAATCTAAATGCTACGAAATCTATCTGTTCTGTAATCTTAAACGAGCCGTAATATCTATTGGAAGTTTAACAACTTTTCCTTTTTGATTGGCGTGTTTCTTAAGTTGTGCTTTATCAAACTTGAGACGAACAAATTGCCCTTTAGTTAGCTTGAGATCACGACGATGTTTCTTTGCTGCTTTCTTATGCTTTTCTTGAGATCTAAGGATAGCATGCTTCACGTGAGTGTAAGCGGTATCTAGATCTCGAACAAATTCATCAGCTGCAAATATCTTATCCTTTGTGAGAAGGGTTGGGAGAAGATGTGGTTTGTCATAAATAATCTCAAAAGGAGCTTTTCCTGTAGAGGAATGTACAGTGTGATTTGTAGGCAAATTTTGCGGGAGATAGATATTTCTCTCATTCTCGTTGGTTATCTGAGACATAGAACTTTAAAATGTCTAGGACTGTGGACTTAGCAATTTCACTTTGTCCATCTGTCTGAGGATGATAAGCCGAAGTAAAATTCAGATTAGTCTTTACGTTCGTAAAAGTGCTTGCTAGAAATTATTGGTCATTCATGAGTCACGATCATTTATAAATCATTTTGGGCATGCCATGATGCTTAATTTGGGCGAGAAAGATCTTGGCCATGTGATACAGCTTTGATGGTATTTCTTACTGCAATGAAATGAGCTTGCTTACTGAATTTGTCTATAATAGTCTAGATTGCATCATTTCCATTCGGAGTAGTTATCACCATCAGTGACATAGTCACTTATCATATCGTGGAATCCCTCGAACATCGTAGCATCATCTTCCGGTACCTCAATCTCTTTTGGTACCTTAGAGAGTGGTTTCAATGCCAGATGTGTCCACTTGCCTACATATGATTTGTTGCAACAAGTCCTCCAATGGCCCCTAATGCAAGCATCACAAAAACAAGAAAGCAATCTGGTCCTTGCTTGACTTGGATCCTAGCAAGGAAATCTTGAAATATACTGGAGTAATCAAGATCCTTGTACTATCTCACAACCCCATATATTTGCCTATCCACATCCCCCTCTTTTACCAGCCAATTTTTTTTGTTTATAGTAGGATCTGCTCTAGTGGACTATGCATAAGAGCTACATGCATCATTGGACATTGTTCTAATAAAAAACGCAACCATGTCTATAGCTTGCCTAAGTACAATACCTAGGGTATCGGTAGGGGTTGAAGCAAGCTAGGAGCCTTATGGCGATCATACTTAGCTTTTTGACATGGTATACATTCTTTGACATATTTGTCTATGTGGGCTCGTAGTGTTGTCTATATTTCTCTACGGCTTGTGTCATAGACATTACACCTTTGTGCCGTGTCATGCGTAAGGACAAGCATGTGCTTTATCCATTACCTTTGTTCTAAGTGGACGCGGCACACAAAGAACATAATGAAAATAAAGGTAACTAGCTTTAATAGAGTAGGAAAAAAATCCAGTATAGCTGTTGCCAGATTTCACTGGAATCGAGGTTGTCAAGGTACATCTCGGGTAGAGATTCCAACTCTTAATGATGTAAATTTGTTATTGCATTTACTTGAGGCCGTAGTGAGAGAGCATCTGCCACCACATTCTTACTTCCAGAAGTGTGTAGAATTTGGCAGTGAAAGATGGAAAGAAAATTGGCCCACAACATATGTTTGTCAAACAACTTGTGTTGAGAGAGACAGTATCAAAGACTTTGATGATCTGTCTTGATCGTAAAATCTACTCCCAGAAGGTAGTGTTTCCAAATTGAGAGAGCATGAATGACTGCCATGAGTTCCTTCTCATAGATAGAAGCATGAAGCTCTGCATCACGAAGTCGTCTACTTTCATAATCTATTGCGTGGCCTTCTTGATTAAGAACTAAGCCAATGCAATCGCCTGAAGCATCACAATGTACTTTAAATGGTTTCCGAGATCAGATACAATGAGGATGGGTCCATATGGCGAATAAAGCGTCTGTAGAAGGAACAAAGGCCAAGGAAACTTTGGACATCATGAACCGAAACAGGGTGTGGTTAATCTGAAATAGCTTGAACCTTTGCTGGGTCCATGCGTAATTGATTATGGGAGGCAATGTGTCATTTGTGTTCCTCCTCTGTGTGAAAAAAGACAAAAATGTTATCGAATAAGATGCCTGTAAATTGTCAATGAGGACAAAAAATTTGGTCCATCATTTGATTGAAAGTTGTTGGAACGATCGAAGGGCATTACTAAAAACTCGTACAATCCTAAATTTGTGCAGAATGCACTCTTGTGTATGTCTTCTGGAGCAATACGAATGCAGTCTTTTGTACGACCGAAAGGCATTACTAAAAACTCGTACAATCCTACATTTGTACGGAATGCAGTTTTATATATGTCTTCTGGAGCAATACGAATTTGATGGTGGTTGCTCTTGAGATCTATGCGGCTGAAAATTCGTGCCCCTTGTAGCTTGTCTTTGATTGTAAGGTGCAGCGGAATGAATGTTGTATTTTCTCAAGATTAGTGATCTTTATTGCTCAAGGTTCCTTTTAGTTCTTAGGGAAGGAGAGAGCCTTCCGTCTTGTAGAGTGCTGTGATCACGAACAACGTGAGTGGATATTGTGCGTGCAAGTGAATGAGACTGAGAGAAGGAGAGAGAAGAGATACGACACCCGAGAGGTTGTAAAACCCTCATCCGAAGGCCCCACTCTCATCGGCGAGAGTGGTCTACTTTGATTGCACAAAGATGTACAATGCGAATGCAATGGACTGATGCATTGGGACTATGCCGATGACGACGGCGGTGATGCGACGACTTAGGCTAAACTATGTGATCTTCTATGGCTGAATTCGGGATTGTCTTGGTGGCTGAAAATGACTGTTTTCTTGCTGTACTTATGGCTGAAATTCTTTGCTCTTGTCGAAGGTTCTGTGGTGAATAAAAACGATGAGATGAGACACCTTATGGCTGCGTTTTTATGGTATTAGAGCTTTGGAAGTGTTCTGCATTACTCAAGGAAAGAACCACAAGAATTTTTTTTTGTTTGTTGCGATCGCATGAACCCAAGTTTACTTGGGCGTGGCGATTCTTAATCGTGTTTTGTTGAAGAGTGACAGGAATCCCAAGAAAGAAGGGCTTGTCCAACCTCCCCTTGTGTCTCTTTTCACTCATCGAGAGCGGACCGTGCACTTAGCGGCCGGCCAATCGACGTGAGGTGGGAAAAAGCAACCTTGGTGTGAGCGCAAGGCCGCCAAGGGGGTGCGCCCGCAGAAAGGAGTAGAACTCGGGTGAAGAGAAGATCCTTCTTCAACGCGATTTGCAAGCGAAAGAAAACCTCAAGAAACCCAAGAACCCAAGACCCTCAAGACTCAAGAACCTCAAGAACCCAAGATTCTCACGAATCAAGGACCTCAAGAACCTCAAGACCCTCAAAACCCAAGTTCCTCGCGAGCTTAAGACCCCAAGATCATAGCACATGGTCGTCACCCGAAGCGGAATGGATACTTTGCATACAGGTGATGAGCATGAGAGAGGCGACGAAGACTCGTCCCCACCTGGAGATGATTTCTTCAACCCTCCCCCTTCGCCATCTACGCCACCAAGTGCACCAAACCCTATGGAGGAGATGGTCAAGCAGATGATGGCCATGATGGATAGACAAGAAGCAAGTTGCCTTGCTCAGGACCGTGAGCGCCTTGCTCAAGAACGTGAGCGCCTTGCTCGTGAGCGTGAGCGCGATGAAAGAAAGGCAAGACTTGCCGCACAACAAGAAGAAAATCGACTTGCTCTCGAACGCGAGCGCGATGAACGAAATGAACAAAAAGCAGAAAAGGACGCCGAGCGTGAAGCTCAAAGGAAGCTTCGCAATCAAGAGTTTATTTCCCACATCCTAGCCTCGAAGACCGAACCACCCAAAGATTGTGGGAGTTTGTCAAGTGCCAGTGGTTAGCCCGTGAGGCTAGGAGTGCGCGAGGTCACCTCGAGGAGGTGAGGCCAGGTGGTATGGGACGCTCGGTCTTACAGGTGCACGTCTACGTCCTCAGATGCTGGCCCCAGCACGGGGGAGCTGCCGGATGGTGGCTATGGTCGGGTGGTTTGTCCGACGCGCATCTGTTGGCGGTCCGTTAGGCCGGGAGATCCTTTCTCCTCCTTCGCTTCATGGTATCAGAGCCGGCTTGGCTGCACGAGGGACCGTGTGCACACCTACGGAACGGTTCGGGTTGGAAAACCTCAATTTTGTATAATTTTTAGTGATTAAATTGCTGAAATTACTTACTTTTCTTCTCGAAAGCATGTTTGCAGGTGAAATTTGATGTGTTTTTTGCTAATTTTTTATAAAATTCAGCAATTCGGCAGTAGGAATGCTTAAAAAATTGGAGTTTTTCAATGAATTCTATTGATTTTTGACAGGAATTGGAGGATTGACACAGAGAGAGAGAGAGAGAGAGAGAGAGAGAGAGAGAGAGAGAGTTACAACTCTCTTGTGAGCTCTGCACACGAGGCAGGGAGAGCATCCTCTGTAGCATTGAAAAAATTCGTTGGCTCTGTTGGCCTCCAGCGTGGACAAATTTACTATGCGCTGGCTCCAGAGTGCAGCCTATAGCATGTGTTGGACACGACCCTCCACGAGCCTAAAATTTCATGCGCTGCCTCTCCACGCATTAGCACTCTGGCCAACGCTGCCTTGGAAAAAAAAAAATCCACGCTGATGGCTTTCTTTTGTTTTACGCTGGCACCTAAGAGTTAAGAAACGTTGGCACTTAAGGGTTTATTTAAGTGGCCTTTTATTTTAAAGTATGGCCAAGACTTTTTGAGTTTTTTCAAGCTATGGTCTGAAACCTGAGTTATTAAAAAAAAACTCACTTACAGAGACTGCAAAGTTTGCAGAGAATCTCATTTTTGAGCTCTCTACATCTTTCTGCTGCTCCTCCCTCTCACCCGCTCGTGCTCCCGCGCCCCTGCCATCACTTGCTCACCTTCAGGCGCTCACGCCGACGCGTGGAGCTCTTCGCAACTTCAACCCTTCGCGATCGAAAAGTGCACAAAAGGCTCGGTTTCGCGTGAATTTTCCAGTTTTTCACGCACTTCGCCATGGATTCCTCCAGCTCGGATGTGCAGCGTGACGACGCGCCAGGTAACATTCAAATTCCATTCACGCATGCTCTCTACACATGGATTACCAGCACTTTCGAGAGTTTCGAACAGCGTGTTACCGCTCTGGAAAACGCGAATGTTCAGACGAACCTTCGCTCGGCCTCTCTCGAAGGGGTTGTACAACGGCTCAATTCCCGACTTTCTACTCTTGAAAATATGGCTCAGTCAACGACTGCGCGTATTTCTGAGAGCGAAACCCATCTCCAACATTTGAGGGCCCAGATTACTGCTTTTGGGCGTTCGCAGGGTGGTCCGACTGCTACAATTCCGTACAAAACTACAAATTTCTCAGGTGAAGAGGAGTGTACGGAATTGGCCGTGAATAACTGGCTGCACCAGTGGACCACATACTTTCATCTCCATGGGGAGCATGATGAACGGAGGATTCAGACGATTCCTCTCTATCTGCGCAGTAAGGCGCTTACCTCGTGGCGTGACATGACAGAAAAGCCTACGACGTGGGCTGATTTTTGCCTGAAATTCAAGAAGGATTTCGCTAAAATGGACCCTTTGAAAGCGTATGCCAAACTGCAGAGTCTTTCGATGAAAACTCTGTGTTTTGATAAATATACAACAACTTTCAAAGAGGCGCTCACCTTCTGCAAGGTGGATTCCACACACGCCGTGCACATGCACTTATTGGGGTTACATGAAGATTACCGTTGGGCCTTAATCAAGGACAAAGCCCCAACTGACGTCGAGGATGCAATGGCAAAGGCCAGGACGTTCCATTTGATAAATGGAGCGAATTATGAAAAGACGAGAACTGCAGACCATCAATCCGGTGAGGGTGCTTCGAGGAAGCGACCTCGATTCTAGCATAAGTGCAAATCACCGCCGAGATCTTCTCAGGAAAAGAAGAAAGCCAGAAACGCTTCAATTGCTGATGCAGTAAAGAAGGGGGCTTGCTTCGGATGTGGCCAGACGGGTCACCAAATCAAGGATTGCCCTAAGAAGAAAAAGACACAAAAACCGCAAGGCCGTCCTTCGGTTCAGATTCACGAGATCTCAGGTAACTCTGAGCTTGTTCAAGTTGAAATCCATCATTTAGCGCACAGTTCATGCACTAATTGTACTTTTAGCACCAAAGTGTTTGGTAAGCACGATCTTCTCCGGTTCCCCGGGAAGATCAATGGTCACGACCTGACCGTACTCCTTGATAATGGAAGCTCACACAATTTTGTGGATGCAAAATTGGTGCAGAAACTGAACCTGCGGACGCAGGACAGTGACCATGAGTATTGCGTGAAAATGGCTCGTGGCGTGGATACGGATGTATGGAATCAGATGGTTCCAGACTTGTCGCTCGAGCTGGCTGATTACAAAGAGAACCTGGACTTCCACATCATGCGCCTGGACAGAGGAGATGTTATTTTAGGAATTCCATGGTTTTATGATAAACAAGATTCGTTGTATATAGACTATGTACATCACTCTCTTGTTTTTCTTAAACAGAACATGCCTCATGTATCTGTGTCGCTTTGTTATCAGAAGTCTGTAAATAATGTGAACCATCTGCTTGGTTTGCTTCATTAGTGCTTGGTACTTCTGTCACTGAATTTCGTACAAATGTTCATGTTCTTCTGTTGAACTTGGGGATTCCGACGAATCCAACCTCATCCGAGAAATCGTGACTGATTTCAAGGATGTTTTTCCTGATGATCTATCTCCTGGCTTGCCGCCTTCGAGAGGAGTGGATCATGGCATTGAGTTGGTGGCTGGTAGTCAGCCCTTCTCAAAGCAACCCTATCGGTTTAGTAAAACCGAGGAGGACAAGATTCTGCGACAGCTGAAGGATTATCTCGACAAGGGTTTTGTTCGGCCTAGCAAATCCCTGTGGGGAGCACAAGTGCTACTTTCTCGAAAGAAGGATAACACTATGCGCTTCTGCGTGGATTACAAGGGATTGAATAAACTCACTGTCAAGAACAAGTATCCGCTCCCGCGTATGGACGATCTGATAAATCGGCTCCATGGAGCGTTGTATTTTACGAAGATAGACCTGCGATCAGGCTATCATCAGATACGGATCAAACTGGAAGATGTTCCTAAGACAAGCTTCCATACGCGTTATGGTCACTACGAGTTTTTAATCTTGCCTTATGATTTGACCAATGCTCCGGCTACGTCTCAGCAGATGATGAATGATCTGCTGAGACCATTTTTAGGTAACTTCGTTGTTGTATTTCTCGATGATATCTTGATCTACAGCCGAAGTTTGTCTGAGCGCCTAGTGCATATACGCACTGTTCTTGAAGTACTGAGAACTGAGAAGCTTTACGCTAAGGCTTCTAAGTGTGAATTCTTTAAGAAAGAGCTTCTATACTTGGGTCACATCATTACTCGCGATGGAATTCGTGTCGACCCTGAAAAGTTGGATAAAGTGCGAAATTGGCCCATTCTGAAGAATGTGCGCCAAGTAAAGTCCTTTTTAAGCTTTACTGGATTCTTTCGCAAATTTATCAAGGATTACTCTAAAGTTGCTGCTCTGCTTACGGAACTTTTGAAAGGAGGGGTGAAAGGGCTGAAGACTTCGGGTCCTCGTCGTAAAGGTAATCCCCCTGTTGTCTGGAATGAGCGTCTCGACGAGAGCTTTCGGACACTAAAGCACTTGGTGACTACTGCGCCAATATTGCACATTGTGGATCCTAGCAAACCATTTGTGGTTGAGACGGATGCTAGTGATTATGCTATTGGTGCAACATTATACCACGATGGACGTCCTGTTGCGTTTGAAAGGAAGAAGATTTCTGACGCTGAGATGCGTTATCCAACGTATGAAAAGGAGCTTTACGCCGTAGTCCACGCCCTGAGGAAATGGCGGCACTACTTGTATGGCTCTACGTTTGTTGCATGGACAGATCATCACTCCTTGCGCTATATCTGTGATCAGGGTGATCTCAACGGCCGGAAGGCTAGATGGGTTGAGCTTATGCAAGAGTTTGACTTTGAGATCCGTTATAGAAAAGGATCCAACAATCGAGTTGCCGATGCGCTCAGCAGGATTCCTGAGGTCAATGCCTTGTCTATGGTTGAAATCTCGACGGATTTCTATCTCTCTCCGAGGGCTATGCCGTTCCGACGGCCATTTTGGCAAGATATGGAACGAGGTCGAAGCGGGGCATGACTCGCATACAGGCTTGGGTGGTCCGGAGACCCAAGTGAGTCGTGATGGAGAGACGAGACAGCGACAATATTCCATTAGAGGTGGACTATTGTTTAGAAATGGCAAAGTCTGCGTGCCGGAAATCGACGAGATTCGACAAAGGATTTTGTGCGAATGCCACGATGTTCCTAGCGCTGGGCACCCAGGCATCCAAAGAACTTTGGCTTTGGTCAAGCGATATTTCTATTGGTCAAGAATGCGCTCTTACATAGCGAGCCTTGTGAAGAGATGCGCTCAGTGTCAGGTCAATAAGGCAGAGCGCCTTAGGAAAGCTGGCCTGTTACACCCATTGGAAATCCCAGATGCCAAGTGGCAGAGTATTTCCATGGATTTCATCGTTGGTTTGCCTAATACTAGTCGGAGCAATGACGCTATTTGGGTTGTGGTCGATAGACTCACAAAAATGGTGAAGTTTATACCAACGAAGTCGACAATAAAAAGCCATGAGTTGGCGGTTTTATTTGTCGATCAGCTTTATAAGCTGTATGGCCTCCCAAAGGACATCGTAAGTGATCAAGATACTAAGTTCACTAGCCGATTTTGGCGAGATGTGTTCGCTCATCTTCAGACGAAGCTGAGTATGTCGTCTTTTGACCATCCTGAGTCTGACGGACAAACTGAGAGGATGAATCAGACATTAGAGGACATGTTGCGAGCCTATGTCTCTCACAAGCAATCTGATTGGGAAAGGTATCTTCCACGGTTAGAGTTTGCCTATAATAGTAGCAAGCATTCCGCTACTGGATTTAGCCCATTCATGTTGATGTATGGATTTGAGCCTAAATCCTCGATTGCTATTGGCTTAGAGAAAGTCAAGGAACGCCAAGCTCGTGATTTCCTGTATGACATGCAGGAAATGCTCGAATTGGCTAAGGATAGTATAAGAACGGCTCGGGATCGAGTCACTACTTATGCTAATCAAAAGAGGTCTCCAAG
The DNA here is from genome assembly GCF_014529385.1 of Adiantum capillus-veneris. Taxonomy (NCBI): domain Eukaryota; kingdom Viridiplantae; phylum Streptophyta; class Polypodiopsida; order Polypodiales; family Pteridaceae; genus Adiantum; species Adiantum capillus-veneris. The sequence continues at coordinate 72,709,519 of NC_140958.1, read as the reverse complement.
GACTCTAGATGTGGGACAATGGGTTTATCTGAAGATACCCAAGGATTCCAAGACTATGCGAACAGGAAAGCATTATAAGCTTTCAACTAGATATTGTGGTCCGTTCTTGATCACAAAGAAAATTGGCCAAGTTGCCTATAAACTGGCTCTTCCTTTGGATGTTACTGTACATCCAGTGTTTCATGTCACCCGCCTTAAAGTGAAATTGGGCGAAGCTGATGTTGTCGTGCCTATCGAGGAAAATGTATGGCAAGATATGCAAACTGAGTATATTCCTCGAGAACCAGAAGCAGTTTTAGATCATCGTACCCGTCATTCTCGCCAAAAGGCTTATGACGAGTACTTGATTAAATGGAAGGGTCAATCTGAAAGGTTTGCTACTTGGGAACATGTTAGAGCTTTGAAGGCTCAATATCGCCACTTCATTGATGAGGACATCAATGGTTCTTAAGGGGGGAAGTATGTTATGTCCCGCTCACAGGAGAGGAGATCTAGCCCAAAGTCGTCGGGATGGGTGCCCAGTGTTCAGGGCGGACGTAGTGTGAACACGGCCAGTGTGGCCGGCCATTATTATAACAGGGAGGCAAGGCCTCATTTAGAGTTATCGACCCCACTGGCAGCGTGCCAATGGTTAGCCCATGAAGCTAGGAGTGCGCGAGGTCACCTCGAGAAGGTGAGGCCGAGTGGTATCGGACGCTCGGTCTTACAGGTGCACGCCTACATCCAGTTTGATCCGTATCTGATGATAGCCTGATCGCAGGTCTATCTTCGTAAAATACAACGCTCCATGGAGCCGATCTATCAGATCGTCCATACGCGGAAGCGGATACTTGTTCTTGACAGTGAGTTTATTCAACCCCTTGTAATCCACGCAGAAGCGCATAGTGTTATCCTTCTTTCGAGAAAGTAGCACTGACGCTCCCCACGGGGATTTGCTAGGCCGAACAAAACCCCTGTCGAGATAATCCTTCAGCTGTCGCTGAATCTCGTCCTCCTCGGTTTTACTAAACCGATAGAGTTGCTTTGAGAAGAGCTGACTACCAGCCACCAACTCAATGCCATGATCTACTCCTCTCGAAGGCGGCAAGCACAGGAGATAGATCATCAAGAAAAACATCCTTGAAATCAGTCATGATTTCTCCGATGAGGTTGGATTCGTCGGAATCCCCAAGTTCAACAAAAGAACATGAAACATTTGTACGAAATTCAGTGACAGAAGTACCAAGCACTAATGAAGCAAACCAGGCAGATGGTACACGTTGATAAAAGTCAACATCAGAAGACTTTATTTCTTTATACATTTCCAAAGCAGTAACAACTGGTATTGCAAAACCATTATTTACAGACTTCTGATTACAAAGCGACACGGATACATGAGGCATGTTCTGTTTAACAAAAACAAGAGAGTGATGTACATAGTCTATATACAACGAATCTTGTTTATCATAAAACCATGGAATTCCTAAAATAACATCTGCTCTGTCCAGGCGCATGATGTGGAAGTCCAAGTTCTCTTTGTAATCAGCCACCTAGAGCAACAAGTCTGGAACCATCTGATTCCATACATCTGTATCCACACCACGAGCCATTTTCACGCAATACTCATGGTCACTGTCCTGCATCCGCAGGTTCAGTTTCTGCACAAATTTTGCATCCACAAAATTGTGTGAGCTTCTATTATCAAGGAGTACGGTCACGTCGTGACCATTGATCTTCCCGCGGAAACGGAGGAGATCGTGCTTACCAAACACTTTGGTGCTAAAAGTACAATTAGTGCATGAACTGTGCGCTAAATGATCGATTTCAACTTGAACAACATCCGAGTTACCTGAGATCTCGTGAATTTGAACCGAAGCACGGCCTTGCGCTTTCTGCGTCCTCTTCTTCTTAGGGCAATCCTTGATTTGGTGACCCGTCTGGCCACATCCGAAGCAAGCCCCCTTCTTCACTGCATCAACAATTGAAGCGTTTCTGGCTTTCTTCTTTTCCTGAGAAGATCTCGGCGGTGATTTAGCCTTATGCTGGAATCGAGGTTGCTTCCTCGAAGCACCCTCGCCGGATTGATGGTCTGCAGTTCTTTTCTTCTCATAATTCGCTCCATTTATCAAATGGAATGTCCTTGCCTTTGCCATTGCATCCTCGACGTCAGTCAGGGCTTTGTGGAATCCACCTTGCAGAAGGTAAGCGCCTCTTTGAAAGCTGTCGTATATTTATCAAAAGACAGAGTTTTCATCGAAAGACTCTGCAGTTTGGCATACGCTTTCAAAGGGTCCATTTTAGCGAAATCCTTCTTGAATTTCACACAAAAATCAGCCCACGTCGTAGGCTTTTCTGTCATGTCACGCCACCAGGTAAGCACCTTACTGCGCAGATAGAGAGGAATCGTCTGAATCCTCCGTTCATCATGCTCCCCATGGAGATCAAAGTATGTGGTCCACTGGTGCAGCCAGTTATTCACGGCCAATTCCGTACACTCCTCTTCACCTGAGAAATTTGTAGTTTTATACGGAATTGTAGCAGTCGGACCCCCCTCCGAACGCCCAAAAGCAGCAATCTGCGTCCGCAAATGCTGGAGATGGGTTTCGCCCTCGGAAATACGCGCAATAGTCGACTAAGCCATATTTTCAAGAGTAGAAAGTAGGGAATTGAGCCCTTGTACGACCCCTTCGAGAGAGGCCAAGCGAAGGTTCGTCTGAACATTCGCATTTTTCAGAGCGGTAACACGCTGATCGAAACTCGGGAAAGTGCTCGTAATCCATGTGTAGAGAGCATGCGTGAATGGAACTTAAATGTTACCTGACAAGCCTTTTCTGCACTTTTCGATCACGAAGGGTTGAAGTTGCGAAGAGCTCCACCCGTCGGCGTGAGCGCCTGAAGGTGAGCAGGTGATGGCGGGAGCACGGGAGCGCGAGCGGGTGAGAGGGAGGAGCAGCAGAAAGAAGTAGAGAGCTCAAAAATGAGTTTCTCTGTAAACTTTGCAGTCTCTGTAAGTGAGTTTTTTTTTAATAACTTAGGTTTCAGACCATAGCTTAAAAAAACTCAAAAAGTCCTGGCCATACTTTAGAATAAAAGGCCACTTAAATAAACCCTTAAGTGCCAGCGTTTTCTAACTCTTAAGTGCCAGCGTTTTCTAACTCTTAAGTGCCAGCGTTTTTTTTAAAAAAAAGCCATCAGCGTGGATTTCTTTTTTCGAAGGCAGCGTTGGCCAGAGTGCTGACGCGTGGAGAGGCAGTGCATGAAATCTTAGGCTCGTGGAGGGTCGTGTCCAACACACGCTATAGGCTCCACTCTCGAGCCAGCGAATAGTAAATTTGTCCACGCTGGAGGCCAACAGAGCCAGCGAATTCTTTCAACGTTACAAAGGATGCTCTCCCTGCCTCGTGTGCAGAGCTCACAAGAGAGAGGTAACTCTCTCTCTCTCTCTCTCTCTCTCTCTCTCTCTCTCTCTCTCTCTCTCTCTCTCTCTCTCTCTCTCTCTCTCTCTCTCTCTCTCTCTCTCTCTCTCTCTCTCTCTCTCTCTCTCTCTCTCTCTCTCTCTCTCTCTCTCTCTGTGTGTGTGCTTCGCACAGAGGGACTCACAGAGAGAGATAATTCAAAAGGATACAGTATGTTGAGTTTTAAACTAAAACCAAGAATTTAATAGGTAATCCTCCAAATCCTGTCAAAAATCAATAGAATTCATTGAAAAACTCCATTTTTTAAGCATTCCCGTCTGCCGAATTGCTGAATATTATCAAAAATCAACAAAAAGCACATCAAATTTCACCTGTAAACATGTTTTCGAGAAGAAAAGTAAGTAATTTCAGCAATTTAATCACTAAAAATTATGCAAAATTGAGGTTTTCCGACCCGAACAGTTCCGTAGGTGTGCACATGGTCCCTCGTGCAGCCAAGCCGGCTCTAATACCATGAAACGAACCAGAAGCAGTTTTAGATCATCGTACCCGTTATTCTCGCCAAAAGGCTTATGACAAGTACTTGATTAAATGAAAGGGTCAATCTGAAAGGTTTGCTACTTGGGAACCTGTTAAAGCTTTGAAGGCTCAGTATCCCTACTTCATTGATGAGGACATAAATGGTTCTTAAGGGGGGAAGTATATTATGTCCCGCTCACAGGAGAGGGGATCTAGCCCAAATGCCGTCGAGATGGAAGCCCAGTGACCGGGCGGACGTAGTGTGAACACGGCCAGTGTGGCCGGCCACTATTATAAAAGGGAGACCAAGGCCTCATTTACAGTTATCGACCCCACTAGCAGAGTGCCAGTGGCTAGCCCTTGAGGCTAGGAGTGTGCGAGGTCAACTCGAGGAGGTGAGACCGGGTGGTATGGGACGCTCGGTCTTACAGGTGCACGCCTACGTCCTCCGATGCTCGCGCCAGCATGGGGGAGCTGCCGGATGGTGGCTATGGTTGGGTGGTTTGTCCGACGCGCATCTGTACGCGGTCCGTGTGGCCGGGAGATCCTTTCTCCTCGTTCGTTTCACGCACTGTTTTGTCATATTGTTTGACCCAGATAGTATGCATGATGTGATCAGTTCCTCTCTTGTTCAGACTGCCTGCCTCGAAGTTAGTCCGAGATCTCCTATCGAGGTCTCTGGCTTTCGTCCCGGTATGGACGCTCTCATCACAGAAGAATGCCATGATGTGTTGTTTGCAATTCAAAAAGCTGCCTTCACTAGAAGATTTGTTGTCTCTCCTCTCTTAGAATGTGATATGATTTTAGGCATCAAATGGTTTCGTGAAGTGAACCCTCTCGTTGATTGGGAGGCTAACACTTTCACTCTCAATGCCAAAAGTGATTCTCCCATTGTCATTCATGGAGAGGACATTGTTCATTCTCCATCTCTAATTGCTAATATGCAGGACAAGGTTGAAAGGATTCGGGATAAGGAGATTCTCTCAATCTCTTTTTCTCCACAGCATGACACAAAGGATTTACATGAGTATGGGAAGCATGATGATGATTTGATTGACCATGATTTGCATGATGATTTGGATGATAAAGACAAGCATGATGAATCGCATGAACCAGATGTGATTGTTCACAATGATGATGTGTTAGTTGATGCTTTTCCTAGCGAAGCTAACCTCGTTGTAGATTCGATCAATCACGAAGATCCGATCTTGGCTCTTGAGCCTTGGTCCAAGGAACCCTCACAGGAAGTATTATGTGTTCGCATGATTGATACGCACGCATTGTTCGAGTGTTTCATTCGTGAAGGTTTCCTGTACTTTAGTCAGCATAGTTATGTGATCCCTTTTCCTAGGAATGACATATTGTATGTTGAGCACGTTTCTATCATGGATAAGCACGAATGTAAGCGGATTGTTCATGAAAAGTTGAAAAGTTTGTATGTCACGAAGTCACATTCTATCTCTCTTCCTTGGCATGACACAGTTTCCGAAAGAGCACATGATAGTATAAGCACCAAGCATGGGCATTTCCATTGTGATTTGCCCCACTTGATTGATTTTGATCAAACAGAAAAGATTCGATCTCATTGTTTGCATCTATTTGATGAACGGTTTGTCATTCCGTCTATATGTTCATCTACATTGCCTATACAGTCTTTAGAGAAGACAAGATTTTTTTTCTTCACTTTACATGGAATAGGTATGTTTATGGTTTTGTGTTGGAGATGGTTTTAGGAATTTTCAGCCATGGAGATTCTTAAAGACGAAAGAAGCAGGACTCTAGACGACGTTGAAGCATCAAAGGAGCCACAGACGACTTTGTGTCGCTTTCGGCGCAGCCCAAAGCAGCAAGAGTTGCAGACCTTTATGAAGTTCAAGTACCGCACGACCCGCACATCAAAGTGGGCCGGCGAAGAGTCCCTTCCAGGATTCTGGATGCTTTTGGCGATCTCCATCGACGCCATACAGTTCGGTACCAGTACCTCACTTTGAAAAGGAGGGATGTCACGTGACACATCCCAACCCTATGTGTCCGGGACAAGCTATACCACAGCAGGGTTCAGTCACTCCAGTCAGTTTAGATTAGCAGTGATCTGGCACTTTTGTGAGTCTATTCGTAGACCGTGCATGCCCAGTCACTTAGCATAGATGCATATCCTCCGGTTGCACACAACATGATCATCAGAATTCCCATCAGAATCCATTAGCATCAGTTAGGGGAATTTTCTAGTGCATTTAGCCTATTTTCCTATTTTTGGTTATTTTCACTTATTATTTTTAAGTGACTTTCCAACAAAAGTAGGTAGGGCAATTTTGCTAAGTTAATATATAAGCAAACCCAAGTTAGCACTTTCTGGCAGAAGAGGTAGCAGGAGCTTCCCGCTCAACAAGCAACTTCTCAGCAGTACTCCCCCTCAGCACTAAACCTCGCCATCCTCTCCCATCCCCTTGGCGTTTCCACAGCATCAGCCATCGCCATTGGAGTTCCCTCTTCTAGCGTTAGTCCCCCAGCAGATCAGCCCATCCTTAGCGTTTTGACCATCAGCAGCAGCCCCCAGCATTTGCGTTTTGGGATCGCTAGACAATCAGCCCCTCAGCGTTTTTGTGGCGTTTCCCTCAGCATGGACAACTCAACCCTTGCAGCGTTTTTAACCTGCGACAACATACCATAAAAACGCAGCCATAAGGTGTCTCATCTCAGCGTTTTTATTCAGCACAGAACCTTCGACAAGAGCAAAGAATTAGAGCCATAAGTACAGCAAGAAAACAGTCATAATCAACGACCAAGACAATCCCAAATTCAGCCATAGAAGATCACAGATTTCAGCCTAAGTCGTCGTCATCAACGTCGTCGTCATTGGCATAGTCCCAATGCATCAGTCCATTGCATTCGCATTGTACATCTTTGTGCAATCAAAGTAGACCACTCTCGCCGACGAGATTGGGCCTTCGGATGAGGGTTTTACAACCTCTCGGGTGTCGTATCTCTTCTCTCTCCTTCTCTCAGTCTCATTCACTTGCACGCACAATATCCACTCACGTTATTCGTGATCACAGCACTCTACAAGACGGAAGGCTCTCTCCTTCCCTAAGAACTAAAAGGAACCTTGAGCAATAAAGATCACTAATCTTGAGAAAATACAACATTCATTCCGCTACACCTTACATTGGTATCAGAGCTTTGGAAGTGTTCTGCATTACTCAAGGAAAGAACCACAAGAATTTTTTTTTGCTTGTTGCGATCGCACGAACCCAAGTTTACTTGGGCGTGGCGATTCTTAATCGTGTTTTGTTGAAGAGTGACAGGAATCCCAAGAAAGAAGGGCTTGTCCAACCTCCCCTTGTGTCTCTTTTCACTCATCGAGAGCGGACCGTGCACTTAGCGGCCGGCCAATCGACGTGAGGTGGGAAAAAGCAACCTTGGTGTGAGCGCAAGGCCGCCAAGGGGGTGCGCCCGCAGAAAGGAGTAGAACTCGGGTGAAGAGAAGATCCTTCTTCAACGCGATTTGCAAGCGAAAGAAAACCTCAAGAAACCCAAGAACCCAAGACCCTCAAGACTCAAGAACCTCAAGAACCCAAGATTCTCACGAATCAAGGACCTCAAGAACCTCAAGACCCTCAAAACCCAAGTTCCTCGCGAGCTTAAGACCCCAAGATCATAGTACATGGTCGTCACCCGAAGCGGAATGGATACTTTGCATACAGGTGATGAGCATGAGAGAGGCGACGAAGACTCGTCCCCACCTGGAGATGATTTCTTCAACCCTCCCCCTTCGCCATCTACGCCACCAAGTGCACCAAACCCTATGGAGGAGATGGTCAAGCAGATGATGGCCATGATGGATAGACAAGAAGCAAGTTGCCTTGCTCAGGACCGTGAGCGCCTTGCTCAAGAACGTGAGCGCCTTGCTCGTGAGCGTGAGCGCGATGAAAGAAAGGCAAGACTTGCCGCACAACAAGAAGAAAATCGACTTGCTCTCGAACGCGAGCGCGATGAACGAAATGAACAAAAAGCAGAAAAGGACGCCGAGCGTGAAGCTCAAAGGAAGCTTCGCAATCAAGAGTTTATTTCCCACATCCTAGCCTCGAAGACCGAACCACCCAAAGATTGTGGGAGTTTGTCAAGTGGCGCAAGCCACGAAGCGGATTCCAACCATCCAGTCACAGAGAAGTTGACTTTCAATAAGTATGACGGTAAGATGGATGCTACAGTTATTCATTCTTGGTTGCATCAATTTAATGCTTATTTTGCGACAACTAAGAAGAGAGGAAATAGCAAAGTATTAACGACAGCTATGTACCTTCCCGATGATGCCATCAATTGGTACAACGCATGGCAAGAGGCACAGCTAGCCGCGCACCTAGAGGCAGCCGACGATTTCACGCCCCTCTCTTTTAGTTGGGCTGATTTCCAAGACAAGCTCAAGGCGCGGTTTATGCCACCTCAGTACCTTGCACGATTGAAGGAGGATTGGCGCGCTCTCAAGCAAAATGGTATGCCGGTTATGTCCTTTTCTAATCGTGTTTTGCAGCTAGGTACCCAACTACGCATGTCAGATGATGAGCGCAAAGAGACTTTTCTCCTTGGATTGGACGAGTATATCAAGTACGATGTCGAGGTATCTGATCCAATCGATCTCAACAAGACGGTAGCGATTGCTCTCGCACAGGAGATGAAGCACAACAAGGGAAAGCCTAAGGAGAACAAGACTTCCACAACTACCTCGCAGAATTCTCAGAACCCTTAGAACGGTAAGAATGGTAAGAATGATAACTCTTCTAACCAATCTACCAACAGTATCTCATCAAAGAATTCTTCCAATGAATCTAAGGGTAAGGCTAACACAATTGCTAAACCTAAGCTTACTCCAGATGAAAAGGTAGCACAAGGAATTGTAGGAGGATACATCACTTCGGAAGAACAAAGCACTTATTCTAAGGAAGGTCGTTGTTTTCAATGTCACATTAAGGGTCACATAAAACGAACATGTCCTAAGCTTGAATCGAATGAATCTAAAGAACCCACAGCACCCACTACATCTGTCAATGCAATGAATGATAACACGATTGTGCCCAAAGTTTCTCAAGACCCTCCCATTGATGATTCTCTCATTAAATGTTATGGTCGTACGTCAAGCAGATGATGGCCATGATGGATAGACAAGAAGCAAGTTGCCTTGCTCAGGAACGTGAGCGCCTTGCTCGTGAGCGTGAGCGCGATGAAAGAAAGGCAAGACTTGCCGCACAACAAGAAGAAAATCGACTTGCTCTCGAACGTGAGCGCGATGAACGAAATGAACGAAAAGCAAAAAAGGACGCCGAGCATGAAGCTCAAAGGAAGCTTCGCAATCAAGAGTTTATTGGCCACATCCTAGTCTCGAAGACCGAACCACACAAAGATCGTGGGAGTTCGTCAAGTGGCGCAAGCCACGATGCGGATTCCAACCATCCAGTCACAAAGAAGTTGACTTTCAGTGAGTATGACAGTAAGATGGATGCTACAGTTATTTATTCTTGGTTGCATCAATTTAATGCTTATTTTGCGACACCTAAGAAAATAGGAAATAGCAAAGTTTTGACGGCAGCTATGTACCTTGCCAGTGATGCCATCAATTGGTACCACGCACGGCAAGAGGCACAGCTAGTCGCGCACCTAGAGGCAGCCGACGATTTCACGTCCCCCTCTTTTAGTTGGGTTGATTTCCAAGACAAGCTGAAGGCGCGGTTTATGCCACCTCAGTACCTTGCATGATTGAAGGACGATTGGCGCGCTCTCAAGCAAAATGGTATGCCAGTTATGTCCTTTTCTAATCTTGTTTTGCAGCTAGGTACCCAACTACGCATGTCGGATGATGAGGGCAGAGAGGCTTTTCTCTTTGGATTGGACGAATATATCAAGTAGTACGATGTCGAGGTATTCGATCCAATCGCTCTCAACAAGGCGGTAGCAATTGCTCTTGCACAGGAGATGGAGCACAACAAGGGAAAGCCTAAGGAAAACAAGACTTCCACAAGTACCTCCCAGACTTCTGAGAACCCTGAGAACGGTTAGAACGGTAAGAATGGTAAGAATGATAACTCTTCCAACCAATCTACCAACAGTATCTCATCAAAGAATTCTTCCAATGAATCTAAGGGTAAGGCTAACACAATTGCTAAACCTAAGCTTACTCCAGATGAAAAGGTAGCACAAGGAATTGTAGAAGGATACATTACTTCGGAAGAACAAGGCACTCATTCCAAGGAAGGTCGTTGTTTTCATTGTCACATTAAGGGTCACATAAAACGAACATGTCCTAAGCTTGAATCGAATGAATCTAAAGAACCCACAGCACCCACTACATATGTCAATGCAATGAATGATAACACGATTGTGCCCAAAGTTTCTCAAGACCCTCCCATTGATGATTCTCTCATTGAATGTTATGGTCGTACGTCGGGGCACCGTTTTGTCATATTGTTTGACCCAGGTAGTATGCATGATGTGATCAGTTCCTCTCTTGTTGAGAGAGCCCGCCTCAAAGTTAGTCCGAGATCTCCTATCGAGGTCACTGGCTTTCGTCCCGGTATGGACGCTCTCATCACAAAGGAATGCCTTGATGTGTTGTTGGCAATTCAAAAAGCTGCCTTCACTCGAAGATTTGTTGTCTCTCCTCTCTCAGGATGTGATATGATTTTAGGCATCAAATGGTTTCGGGAAGTGAACCCTCTCGTTGATTGGGAGGCTAACACTTTCACTCTCAATGCCAAAAGTGATTCTCCCATTGTCATTCATGGAGAGGACATTGTTCATTCTCCATCTCTAATTGCTAATATGTAGGACAAGGTTGAAAGGATTCGGGATAAGGAGATTCTCTCAATCTCTTTTTCTCCACAGCATGACACACAAGATTTGCATGATTATGGGAAGCATGATGATGATTTGATTGACCATGATTTGGATGATAAAGACAAGCATGATGAATTGCATGAACCAGATGTGATTGTTCACAATGATGATGTGTTAGTTGATGCTTTTCCTAGAGAAGCTAACCTCGTCGTAGATTCGATCAATCACGAAGATCCGATCTTGGCTCTTGAGCCTTGGTCCAAGGAACCCTCACAGGAAGTATTATGTGTTCGCATGATTGATACGCACGCATTGTTCGAGTGTTTCATTCGTGAAGGTTTCCTGTACTTTAGTCAGCATCGTTATGTGATCCCTTTTCCTAGGAATGACATATTGTATGTTGAGCACGTTTCTATCATGGATAAGCACGAATGTATGCGGATTGTTCATGAAAAGTTGAAAAGTTTGTATGTCACGAAGGCACATTCCATGTCTCTTCCTTGGCATGACACAGTTTCCGAAAGAGCACATGATAGTATGAGCACCAAGCATGGGCATTTCCATTGTGATTTGCCACAGTTGATTGATTTGATCAAACAGAAAAGATTCGATCTCATTGTTTGCATGGGTTTGATGAACGGTTTGTCATTCCGTCTATATGTTCATCTACATTGCATACACAGTCTTTAGAGAAGACAAGATTTTTTTCCTTCACTTTACATGGAATGGGTATGTTCATGGTTTTGTGTTGGAGATGGTTTTAGGAATTTTCAGCCATGGAGATTGTTGAAGACGAAAGAAGCAGGACTCCAGACGACGTTGAAGCATCAAAGGAGCCACAGACGACTTTGTGTCGCTTTCGGCGCGGCCCAAAGCAACAAGCGTTGCAGACCTTTATGAAGTTCAAGTACCGCACGACCCACACATCTGAGTGGGCCGGCGAAGAGTCCCTTCCAGGATTCCGGATGCTTTTGGCGATCTCCATCGACGCCATACAGTTCGGTACCAGTACCTCACTTTGAAAAGGAGGGGATGTCACGTGACACATCCCAACCCTATGTGTCCGTGGACAAGCTATACCACAGCAGGGTTCAGTCAGTCCAGTCAGTTTAGATTAGCAGTGATCTGTCACTTTTGTGAGTCTATTCATAGACCGTGCATGCCCAGTCACTTCCGGTTGCACACAGCATGATCATCAGTATTTCCTTCAGGATCCATCAAATTCAGTCAGGGAAATTTTCGAGTGCATTTAGCCTATTATCCTATGTTTGGTTATTTTCACTTATTATTTTTAAGTGACTTTTCAACAAAAGTAGATAGGGCAATTTTGCAAAGTTAATATATAAGCAAACCCAAGTTAGCAGTAATTGGCAAAAGAGGCAGCAAGAGCTTCCCACTCAACAGGCAACTTCTCAGCAGTACCGCTCCCTCATCACTTAGCCTCGCCACCCCTCACCTTCACTGGCGTTTTCTAGCATGGCTACATCGCCATAGATCCAGATCCCCCATCCCTTGCAGGATCGCCCCCAGCAGCATTCAGCCCTGGCGTTTTCTCAATGCCATAGGCAACGTTTTCTCAGCAACTCACTAACGCCAGCCATTCTAGCGTTTTTCTTTAGCATTGAAGGACCTTTCATTCCAGTGTTTTTTAGCCTGGATCTGCCGGCAAGACCACCGTTTTCAGCCCTCGACAGAGACATAAAAACGCAGCCTGATCAGGGAAGAAGATCAGCGTTTTTCATCTTCTCCTAAGCCCCGACAACAGCAGTCATTTTCAGCCACAAATCAGCAGTAAAAACCAGTCATTTCAGCCCCGAAACAGTCCATGAAATTCAGCCATTAGAAGACCACAGTTTCAGCCACCAAGTCGTCGTCATCATTACCGTGGTCGTCATCGGCATAGTCCCATTGCATCAGTCCATTGCATACGCATTGTACACCTATGTGCAATCAAAGTAGACCACTCTCGCCGACGAGAGTGGGGCCGTCGGAGGAGGGTTTTACAACCTCTCGGGTGTCGTATCTCTTCTCTCTCCTTCTCTCAGTCTCATTCACTTGCACGCACAATATCCACTCACTTTGTTCGTGATCACAGCACTTGTCACAAAGTGATGACGTGGCTACAGACAGCAGAAACCCTAATTTCTGCCAGAAACGCTAAAGAAACCTACAAATCCTTATTTTTGCCAAAAACCCTAATTTCCGGAAATTGCGGAGGCTATTAAAAATAAAAAAAAATTAAAAATGAAAATGATGAGCGACGCAAATTTTGCTTTTTCTCTACAATATGAGAAAGAGAGAGAGAATGCTTTTGCTTTCAAGTTTTGACTCTTTGTGAGAGAGAGAGAGAGAGAGCAATTGCTTTTGATTTGAAGCTTTTGGGGCTGTGCTTTTGGGCATCCCGTGTAACCTTTAAATTAGTGGTGAGGGCCTCACTTCTCAGAGCATCTGGACGCAAAGTTCAAGAGTGAAACCCTAACCGCTCTCTTGTACTTTGATGATTGATTAATACAAAAAGAAATACCGAAAGGGGCGCTAGTCTTTGGGGCCAATATCTATAGGCACGGAACTCCACCGGGCCAGTACAAATCTATTGTGATCTGTGAATTGTTTGAAGTGGTTATTTGGTGCTGTCGTGATTGATTCTTGACTTGGAGTGTCCAAGTCTGTTACAGTGGTATCAGAGCACGGCCGATTTCACTTCTACGGGAAATCCGATCCCCAAATTTTTTTTCCGCGGCACCTATGGCTTCATGCAAGGATCAGTCGACTCCCTCTGCATCTGGAGATGCGGGCAGCGATCACAACGAAGATTCCGGCAGAGAGTATGGCCCACCTTGGCCTACTCAGGCGGAGCGGCGAGAGATGGAGCGTCGCCAGTTGATCGGCGATGCAACAAAGATGATGGTCAATTTTGCCAAGGACCCGAAGATGTAAAAATATATGAACTAGACCTCTTTGGAAGAGGTACAGATGGAGTGGCAGAGAACCACATCACCACTCCCGAAACCCGCTCTCAAGAAACCTTCTGCCTCCAAGAAAATATACGGAGAAGGAACTGGAGAACGTGGTTGATGCACGGATTGCTCAGCTTTTCGACGTGCAAAAGAAAGACAAAAAGCACGGAAAAAAGAAGAAGAAAGGCACTGACTTCCCGGGATATTTGGGTCGTCGGTCGACATTCGACAAGGCAAAGAAACAGAAGAAGCGTGTCAAGCTTACCCAGTTCTTCTTCTTCTTCTGACAGTTCTTCTAGCTCTTCAGACTCGAGCGAAGAAGACAGAAAAAGCAAAAAGCGAAGTAAGAAACAAACCTTCGGAAAGGGCAAGAAAAAGACAAAGAAGGCTACATCTCGCCTAGAGACTGACAGTTCTACTGAGGACTCGTCTACAAACAACTTAGATTCCGATGACGGAAACTTTTATGCGAACAAGAAGAATTTTTTTACAAAGCTAACCAGTATGACTTTCTCGAAGATAAAAGCAAGAAAGTCCGAGAGTTTAAGGAAGGTGGCCACTCGATCAAGTTTGATACTTTTTCAGGATACTCACATGCTTCGAAGGCTTTGTCTTTTATACAGCAGTTTGACATCGCTTTCGTAGGAGGACGCTATTCAGAGCACTCCAAGATTCGGAGAGTTGCCTCTTACTTTAAGAGGAATGCTCGTACTTGGTGGTCCACGCTTCTTTTAAACAAGACTGCGCCAGTTAAATGGTTGAAATTTAAGAAGCTTTTTATTTCTTCTTGGTTGACGCAAGAATATGAACGAGATATGCGAGCTGCTTGGAACCATCTTCGGATGACCAAGAAAGATACAATCAATGCTTATTGTGAAAGATTTTGGAGCTCTTTTCTACCCGCCTCTTCAATCAAGAAGATCTCATTCAGAGAACAGATTGAGCGGTTTACCTTGGGTCTACCTACAGAGATCCGAGATCACTGCTTAGAATAGAAGTCAGCTTCTAGCATTTCAGCAGATCTAAGACAGTAGAATTGGCCTCTTCTGACTGTCCATCAATTTGTGGATGAAACGAAGACGAGAACTTGAGCGTAGTACCCATGTTCTCAAACAATCCTCTCCAGAACAAACTGGTCATGCGAGGATCACGATCACTGATAATCGATTGTGGCATACCATGGTACTTAAACACATTGTACATGAACAAGCGTGCCATCTGATCAGATTTTATCTTCTTCCGGACAGGGATAAAATGGGCCTGCTTGCTGAACCTGCAGATAATGGTCCATATACCATCATTCCCTGTTGGCGTTCTTGGAAGATCAAAGATAAAGTCCATAGCAATGCTTTCCCATGGCTTATCCGGAATCGGCAGTGGTTGTAACAACCCTGGTGCCTTTTGCCTGTCAAACTTGACCTTTTGGCAAACTATGCATGCTCGCACAAAGGCATCCACATCTCTCCTCAAGGTAGGCCAATAGAAGAACGTCTCTACCGCTTTAACTGTTGCATCAATGCCACGATGCCCTGCATACGGTGGGACATGACTCTCTTCCATGACCTTATGTCGCAATGGCCTAGTGACACAAAGTCTGCCATGCATCATCATAAAACCATCTCTGAGGAGGTAGTGCTCGTGATGTTGTCCCTCTTGTAACTGTTCAAAGATCCTTGCAAAATCTTCATCAGCAGTATACTGTTCCTTCATGTCATCTAACTCATGATGATAAGGAATTGACACAGCTGAAATTTGTGGCTTTCTTGATAACGCATCAGCCACAACATTCTTCTTGCCTTCCACATGCATAATCTGGAAGTGGAACATGGAAAGAATGTTTGCCCATCGCATATGCTTTTCGGATAACTTTGACTGTGTCAAGAAGTATCGCAAGGTCTGATGATCTGTTTGGACAACAAAATCAGCACCTAAGAGGTAGTGCTTCCAGCTAGAAAGCGCATGAATCACGGCCAAGAGCTCTTTCTCATAGACTTGCATAGTCCTCTCTGGCCCTTGCAAAATTCGGCTTTCATAGGCTACTACCCGTCCATCTTGCATTAGCAGTGCTCCGATGCTACTGCCACACGCGTCACACTGGACCACAAATGACTTCCTGAGATCTGGCAAAACAATAACTGGATCTGAAGTCAACTTTTCCTTTAAGAGACTAAAAGCTGAAATCTCTTTTTGGGTCCATCTGAAAGTGACCTCTTTCTTTTGCAATGCGTGAAGAGGCGATGCTATCTCTGCAAAATTTCTGATAAACCTTCTATAGTAGGAACACAATCCCAAGAAGCTTCTGACATCGTGCATAGTCTTCAAGTCTTGCCATGTCTTGATAGCTTCGACCTTTGCGGGATCCATTCTAACACCATCCTTTGAGACTATGTGGCCCAGAAAGTGGATCTCTTCAAGGAAGAATTCACTTTTCTTAGGATTGACAAGTAACCTGTGACTGCGTAGCTCTTCGAACACAATGGTCAAGTGACGCCTATGCTCCTCTTCATTCTTCGAATACACAATCATGTCATCGAAGAATGTTCCAACAAACTGTTGATGCGAGCGGAAAATCCGGTCCATCATTCTGTTGAACGTGGCAGGAGCATTTGTTAGCCCAAACGGCGTCACTAGAAACTCATAAAGACCAAATGTCGTTCTAAACGCAGTCTTGTGCACATCCTCTGGGCTTATACGAATCTGATGGTACCCACTCTTCAGGTCTATCCTACTGAAAATTGCAGCACCCTCTAAACGATCGAGAATATCATCAATGTGAGGAATAGGAAACCTATTCTTGATGGTATTCTTATTCAACGCACGGTAATCAATACACATGCGCCATGAGCCATCCTTCTTCTGCACTAGCAGCACTGGGGAGCAAAAAGGTGAAGAACTGGGCTGAATCAGCCCCTTCTCTAATAACTCCTCAACCTGGCCCATAATCTCTTTCTGCTGCGCCGCACTAACCCTGTAGGGAGGTCTATTTGGTGGGCTACACCCTGGCACCAAATCTATCCGATGGTCCTCAGGTCTCTCTGGCGGCAATTGCGACGGTAATGAATCAGAAAAACAGTCACTAAACTTTTGCAAAAATGCTGACCTTTCTTTATCTAACATAGATAAATTTGACTGATCCCTATCTGAGACATCACGTGCAAAAATCAAGTACACAGAAAGATGATTCTTTATTACAGAAGTGATAGCAGAAGCAGATACAATAGGGACTGACTCTCCTTTAAGCTTTACATCCAAGATGTGAGTTTTGCCCCTATGCTGTACAGTGATCTTTTTGTTGTAGGCATCCAAGACTCCATGCACTCGGAACATCCACGGGATCCCCAACAAGGCGTCACAACCTTCCAGCGGCATGATGTAAAACTCTTCAGTGTCCACATACGACTGAATATGCAGACGCAGTTTTCCAATGATGGGAGTAACACACTCTGAGTGGCCAGTACATGCCAACCCTGCCTCTGCTGTGTACCCAATCTCTTCAGCTTTGATGCCGAGCTTCATAGCTAACTCTGGTGATATAAAGTTGGCTTTGGCACCTGGATCAAAGAAGATGAGTGTCGTCTGATCTCTAACTTTACCCCATGCCCTGCATAACTCACTGGCATCTGTGCTGGGCCTATCACCCACCATATCTGGCACTAAACCTGCCCTGGGTTTAGGCTTCTTGCCTTTCTGGTCTTCTTTATCTTCTGAGTCAGCTGGCCTTTTCCTTTGTGGACAATTGATAGAAAAGTGACCACGCTGCTCGCATATAAAGCATTTGTTCTCAGCCATTAGGACCTTCTTTTCCTTGAGCGACTTGCGCACAAAAGGCTTCCTTTTCTGTTTCTTTGCCTGCGCTCCAGAAGTCCCAGCTGAATTCTTGTCTTTGGTGACCTGTTCTGACCCCTGTGACGCATCAGGAGCCGTTTTCACAAAGGGCTTCTTCACTGAATTTTTATTTTGCTGCCCTCCTTTATCACTGCTCGGAAATCCACTGTCCTCTCCTTTCAACAGGGCAAGACCAGTGTTCGCAACTTCCATGAGCTGAGTAAGGGTAGCCACTCTGTTCTTTGTACAGTAATCACGAAGCCCTTTAGGCAGCCCACAACAATACTTCTCTATCTGATCTGTCAGTGGCACAAATCTGTAGGAGGTCACTGAGAGTAACGCTTTACAAAACCTCCTATTGTACTCCAACAAGCTCTTGCACGAAGCTGCCGTAAGCTGGTGCCAATCTGTCAGGACATCGGCTTCAAATTCATTTGATAGCCAAGCAGATGCAAACATTTGCTTGAAGTAAACCCAAGTGGCGGGTGCCTGTCCTTGCATTAACAATGTCGTCCACCATGTAAGCGCATTGTCCTTTAAGAAAGTGGCAGCTTTCCTGACCTTCGAGGCCTCTGTAAAATTCCCTCCCGCATAAGCTGTATCAAACTGCTGGAGGAAAGTGAGTGCCTTTGTCTTGTCCTCGAAACCACTGAAGGTACTGAACTTTACTGCTGCACCACCCTCTTTGTAAGCCTTCGGCTTCTCTAGTACCCCCAAGTTGTCATACGGAATGGTCTGCAACATGGGCACTGTACTAGGCATGATCGGCACGTGTTGGCCATTCACATTTTGCGTCAGAGGTGCGATATCTGGCTGCTGTCCAGAAAAACCAGCCATGCCAACATGACCCTGTGGCACCCCAAACTGGCCCTGGTTGCCATGGAAACCTTGCTGCATGCCGATAGTACCATACATGGGGTGTGGCATGATGCCTTGCATACCCCCAAACACTGTTCCTGGCATGTACGGCTGACTTCCAGACGCATAACCAGCCATACTTTGGAACACTGATCCACCCCCGAAATACCTAGGATGTACCGTGGGTGGTGGAAAAACTGAGTGCATAGCCTGGTATCCAGCTCCCTGTCCATTCAAGACAGCATGCTGGCTCTGAAAGGTGGCGGGCTGAACTGGCATAACCTGTGGAATAGGCGTTCTAGCCACCTGTTCAAGCACGGGAGGAACCTGCTTTGGAGCCCCCGACTCCGCAACATGCGAGTGTTCCCTTTCCTCCTGCGCCTCATGAAGTACCTGGGCTTGAGCTTCAACAAGCTCCGTACGCGGCGTAGGTTGCCTATTTTGCTGTTGCACTGGTGGCGCTTGCAAGAATTCCATAAACCTCGGATTCTGCACCAGCTGCGAAAAGACATTCACCGCGGCAACTAACTGAGTCTTAAACGCATCATCCTCAAGTTGCCCTGTCATAAAGCCCTGTACTACTGGAGGGACATTCACGTTGACAGGAGGTACAGACTGACGTGGCCGTGACCTCTCGCCAATCTCAAAAACCATAGGAATCTCTTGCCTGTCCTTTGGAGAGGAACCCTCTTCCATAATTCCCTTCCCCTTGTCCGCCATAGTGTAATCCCCGCGTTCTTGCACTGTGTGTCTTTACCCTGAACAATCCAAGCTCACTCTTTGAGGAAAAAGTGATTGATGTCCCGGCAATGGAACCATGAAACCGGCCCGTAGGGCGGTAGGCGTTGGCTTTCACCCGAAATTCTTTACTTTATACACACACACAGAGCACTTTGCAAAGAGAACCTGTAATGGGAATTAACACTTAATCGCACACACGGCTCGGAAGCTAGAATGCTCCGAGCAGACGCCGACAACCTGTAGGCCCCAAAATTGGCGCCCCTTTCGGTATTTCTTTATTCTTATGGAGGGTAAATTACAAGGTAAGGTCCTGGGAATCCTTCACGTGTATCCACCTAGATACCATTTGATTTGGCCAAATTTCGGCAGCATAACAACCCCAAAACTTGCGCGAAACCAATTCCCCTGCTGGAACTCGCTTGCACTGTCGTATACCCTCTGATTCCTATCCAAAAAAGTAAATTCAGCACGCTGTATTTACTGGTTTTTGCCCTGTTTTCAGCCCCAAACAGTCCCCTAACTGTCCTTTGCCAGTGGGGCACGATTCCCAATGATCTTGGCGTCCGTACGGCTGAAAAACAGTGAATTTACAGCGCATACACAGCGCTGATTTTGCACCTGTACGGTGAGGTTATGACCCTCACCAGTGCCTGCTTTGGAGTAGCAGTTAGCTACCCCTGTTCCTGCTCAAGGAGGCTCTTGCCTCAGCACAAAAGCATGAACCCACACAACTGTACATCAGTCAAATGAGTAGCCCTCTTGTGGGGCATCACATAATTGCACGTAGGGGAGAGAGAGAGCAGTGTGTAGTGTGCAGGGCATCACTCCTAGCACCACACTGTACATGAGAGGGAAAGAAAGCACTCCATAGCTCTTAACCTGTGACAGGTTGCAAATGAGGCCTCTCCCAGCATAAAAATCAGCGCCCATTTTTCTGCAAGAGGAAAGTTCACAAAAAGTTGACACTTGACGCATTTTCAAGCATTTTCCCGTTTCGGGTTCGCCGCTTAAAAATATCCCAACCGACGCGTCAGTTGACTTCGCGGCAGAGTTATAAAGTGTTCCCCTAGTCATACCGGAGGTAATGACGCGAACACATTTCACGGCCCAAAATAGCAGTTCCCTAAATTTTAGGAGATGCTTCCGTTGGGCTCCCACTGGTCTTCTGACCATCTATCCTCATTGGGACCGCATCCAAAAATGCAATGTGGCCCAACTATCGGATACTTTTTGTTGGTAGTCCCACCTTGACTTTACGCCTTAATTGAGTTCACTTCCTAGTATCCACCAACTTGCTAAGTGCGACGGGGGGGACCTATATGATCTTGCTCTGAGCCTAGACATCCTCTTACCATACGAATTTCAGTGCCGACCACTTCCCGTCTGCGGGTGAATCTACCGTTCACATTGGCCATACAATGTCCACCGTTTGCTACTTCAAAAAGAGGGTCTCAAAACAAATAAAATAAACCCCATTGGAAAGAAACCAACAACCAAGGTTAGCAGTTGCCACATCTCTGTGACATGGTTAATAACTGCCACGTCCTCGTGACAGATTGTACTTGATGAACTTCAGTTTCTTACTCATTCTTTTGGGAGAGAACTGAACAATGGATAAAGGTTGAATATGTTTTGACCTGATCTAAAGAACGCCAAGATTTTTCTCCACACTCATGCTGATTGCTTTTCAAAGGGCCTGAAGATCATACCATTGATCTGATACTTGGAAGCACGTCACCGAACCGGCCACCCTACCGTGTGAGCCGAGCACAGAATGAAGAGATTATGAACCAAGTGAAAGACCTCTTGGAAAAGGGTCTTGTCCAGCCTAGTACTTCACCGTATTGCTCTCCAGTGTTGTTGGTTTTGAAGAAAGACGGATCTTGGAGAATGTGCATCGATTATAGCACTCTCAACAAAATCACCATCAAGAATAGATTTCCGATTGCTAGGATCGATGATATACTCGACAGGTTACAGAGATCCTCGTGCTTTAGCAGGATTGACTTGAAGAGTGGATATCATCAGATCAAGATAGCGCCAGGAGATGTCTACAAGACAGCTTTTCGGACGACTTTTGGGTTATTTGAGTTTTTGGTGATGCCTTTTGGCTTAACCAATGCTCCTGCGACATTTAACCGGATGATGGACAGGATTTTTTGAGAGTACGGGCTATTTGTTGACACTTTCTTTGACGACATCATTGTTTTCTCCAAGAATGAGGCAGAACACAAAGATCATCTGCTTCAAGTCTTTCAGGCATTACGAGATCACATGTTAGTGATTAATGCAAAGAAAAGTGAATTTTTCCTACTAGAGATACACTTTTTGGGACACATTGTGTCAACAGCAGGAGTCCAAATGGACCCGGCCAAGATAGAGACTATCCGTGATTGGCCCGATTTGAGGAATGTCCATGAAGTTGGAAGCTTCTTGGGACTGTGTTCGTACTACAGGCGGTTCATACGAAAGTTTGCAGAGGTTGCTTCCCCTTTGCATACCTTGACACAGAAAGGAGTACCTTTTTCGTGGGGACCCACAGAGGTGACTGCCTTTCGGACATTGAAAGAGACATTGACTACGGGACCTATTTTGACTTTGCCGGACTTGCAGAAGTCATTTGAAGTATATTGTGATGCTTGTGGTCGTAGTCTGGGTACGGTCTTGATGCAAGAAGGCCATGTCATAGCTTACGAGAGCCGTTTGTTCTCTAGGCCGGAGATGACAACACAGATTTATGAGAAAGAGCTTTTGGCGGTTATCCATGCTCTTACTCGGTGGCGGCATTACCTACTCGGAGCGGATTTTACTGTCTTTACAGACCATCAGAGTTTGCGCTACTTCTTGTCACAGAAGCAGCTTTCGGAAAAGCAGATGCGGTGGGCGAACATCTTGTCACAGTTCCACTTCCAGATTGTCCATGTGCAGGGACAGAAGAATGTGGTGGCAGATGCTTTGTCTCAGAAACCATTGGTTCTGGCTATTTCCGCGATACATCATAGGAGCTTCGAGGATATGGTCGATAAGTATGCCACAGATATAGAATTTGCAGATATTTTCACACGGATATGGGATGGGCAGACAGTAGCTGGATACTCCCTTCGGGAAGGCTACTTGATGAAAAAGACTATGTTGTGTGTTACACAGCCGTTGAGGGAAAAGGTTATGACTCAATGCCTCTGTCCACCTTTTAGTGGTCACCGTGCCATTGCTACCACCATGAAAGAGGTAGAGAGATACTTCTTTTGGCCGTGACTCAAAAAGGACGTGGAAGAGTTGTGCGCAGTATGCTAGAAGGTCAAGTTTGACAGGTATAAGACACAGGGATTGTTACACCCTTAAACCCATACCCACCCGCCCCTGGGAAAGTATTGAAATGGATTTCATTTTTGATCTCCCGATTACACAGAATGATCACGATGATTTTCCGATTACATGGCACGTCTGAGACGATTGTCTCCGACAGAGACCCCAGATTTATGAGTTTGTTTTGGAAGGCAATTTGGGAGAACATTGGCACGCGGTTGCAGTTCTCGTCATCGTTCCACTTGCAGAATGACGGGCAATCTAAGATTGCCAATTCAGTGGTTTTAGATTTATTGAACTCTTGTATCTCGGATCAGAAGACTCAATGGGAAAAGAACTTACCTTTGGTGGAATTTGCCTACAATAACACGATACACTCTTCGACGGGGAAGACGCCATGTGAGATTGTTGAAATGCACTTAAAAACAAGTCAAGAACAAATCAGTTTCATATTCAGGAATTCCATTTCATAAAGTCATACAGCAGAATACTGTCAGCTCTTAGTATCCCTGAAGCCCAAAGAGACATCAGTGACTCTAGTACTCTAAAATCAAGGTATCTGTTGACAAAGGAGCGGAGTAACTCCCCTCTTGTGCATCCAACTCCACCAGATCTGCAGCCAAGCTGAATTCTGGGTTCCATTTGGAGTAGACTATGCTAAACCAAAAGCTTCGAGATAAAGTTTCACAATCTGAGGAGTATCTGCTAGGTCCTCCTCCTCCATCCACTTCGCATCCAATGCAGGATAGTTCTTGAATTTAACCAAGAACCGCCTTTTTACTTTACCCTTATTCTTTGTGTCCTTATGTGCCAAAATCTGTTCAGGAAGAAGGATCTCCTCGTTTTCCTCCATTTCAGGTTGCTCATCGAGCTCCCCATCATCAGGCACATCACCTTTGAAAGGTTTCAAGAGACTCACATGGAATGCATTGTGAATCCTCCAAGTGTCAGGCAGTTTCAAACGGAAGGAGACATGATGATCTTTTTGGAGATCTGGAAAGGCCTGTAGTATCTCATACTAAGCTTTGGAAAAAGCCTCTCCTTTTCCTTCTTCTTTCTCAAGCGTGCCTTCTCAAAACGTTAGAGCACCCAATCATCCTCCTTCAATTTCAAATTGCGACGATGGCGATCCACTGCCTTTTTTTGTCGTTCTTGAGATTTATGCAAAGCCTCGCGGACCTTGGCAAAAGCCGTGTCTAAGTCGCGTGTATACTCATCAGCTTCAAAAATCTTATCTTTCGTGGTTAGGAAGGGTGGAACCTTCGTAGCACCTTCAACAATCTCAAATGGCGCTTTCCCTGTCGAAGAGTGTATCGTGTTGTTGTAGGGAAACTCCACCAAAGATAGATACTTTTCCCATTGAGTCTTCTGATCCGAGATATAAGACTTCAATAAATCTAAAACCACTACATTGACAATCTGAGATTTCCCGTCAGTCTGTGGGTGGAAAGATGACGAGAATTGCAACCGCGTGCCAATGTTCTCCCAAATTGCCTTCCAAAACAAACTCGTAAATCTAGTGTCCCTGTCGGAGACAATTGTCTCAGGCATGCCATGTAATCTGAAGATCTGGGCCATAAACAATCGAGCCCACACTGTGTTCTCAGGAGATGAAATCCATTGCAATACTTTCCCAGGGGCGGATGGATATGGGTAAAGGCTGTAACAATCCCTGTGTTTTATGCCTGTCCAACTTGACCTTCTGGCATACCAAGCAATTACGCACAAACTCGTCCACATCCTTCTTGAGTCTCAGCCAAAAGAAGTATCTCTCTACCCCTTCCAAGGTGGTAGCAATGCCGCAGTGACCCGTAAAAGGCAGACAGTGGCATTCTGTTAGAACCTTTTCCCTCAACAGTTGTGTAACGCACAACATGGTTTTCTTCATCAAGTAGCTATCCCGAATGGAATAGTCCGCTACCATCTCCCCTTTCTGTATTCAACTGAATACATCTGCAAAATCTGTATCTGTGGCGTACTGATCGACCATATCCTCAAAGTTTCTATGATGTATCGCGGAAATAGCCAAAACCAACGGCGTTCGGGACAAAGCGTTTGCCACCAATTTCTTCTCTCCCTACACATGGACAATCCGGAAGTAAACTGTGACAAGATGTTTGCCCACCGCATTTGCTTTTCCGATTGCTTCTGTGACAAGAAGTAGCGAAGACAGTAAAATCCCTACTCCGAGTAAGTAATGCCGCCACTTAGTAGAGCATGGATAACCGCCAAAAGCTCTTTCTCATAAATCTGTGCCGTCATTTCCGGCCTTGAGAACAATTGGCTCTCATAAGCAATGACATGGCCTTCTTGCATTAAGACCGCACCCAGACTATGACCACAAGCATCACAATATACTTCAAATGACTTCTGCAAGTCCGGCAAAGTCAAAACTGGTCCCGTATTCAATTTCTCTTTCAATGTCTGAAAGGCAGTCACCTCTGTGGGTCCCCACGAGAAAGGGACTCCTTTCTGTGTCAAGATATGCAAAGGGGAAGCAACCTCTGCAAACTTTCGAATGAACTGCCTATAGTACGAACACAATCCCAAGAAGCTTCTAACTTCATGGACATTCTTCAAATCGGGCCAATCACGGATAGTCTCTATCTTGGTCGGATCTATCTGCACTCCTGCTGTTGAGACAGTGTGTCCCAAAAAGTGTATCTCTGGTAGGAAAAACTCACTTTTCTTTGCATTAATCACTAACTTGTGATCTTGTAATGTCACGTGACACATCCAACCCTATGTGTTCGTGGACAAGCTACAGCATGATCAGGGTTCGGTTCGGTTCAGTCGGTCTAGGATAGGAAGTGATCTGGCACTTTTGTGAGTCTATTTGTAGACCGTGAATGCCCAGGTACTTAGTGTAGATGCATATCCTCTGGTTGCACACAGCATGATCATAAGCATTCCCATCAGAATTCTTCAAGGGAATTTTTCACTGCATTTAGCCTATTTTTCCTATTTTTGACATTTTTCACTTATTATTTTTAAGTGACTTTTGTTGGAAAGTAGCTAGGGCAAATTGAGTAAGTTTGCATATAGGCAAACCTAGACTAGCACTAATTGGCAGAAGACCTTGGCGGTTCTCCCCTTCAAGCAAGACTCAGCATTAGCGTTTTCTTCATCAGCATCCCCTAGCGCTTTCTCAACAAGGCATCATCGCCAAGCAAGTCCCAGCCCTGGCGTTTTGCAACAAGTAGTCACCGCCGGCAAAGCTGCAACACATCAGCATTTTAAGCCCTTGCCATCGCTATCCACAGCCCCATGACTAGTGTTTTTGATCCCAGCAAGATTCAGCCCTAAAGAGTAGCAGATTCAGCCCGGAAAGACCAGCAGCTTCAGCCCTTAAGAACCTCAGGTTTCAGCCATAAGACCTGCAGAATTTCAGCGACAAAGACCTACAAAAACAGCCCCAAAATCAGCGTTTTTGGACTTGCAACAGATTTCAGCCAACAGCTTTTGGATAGCAGCTAAAAGATTGCAGATTTCAACCCTTAGGTCGGTCTCGTCGTCCCCGTCGTCATCGCCAACATAGCCTAGACTTGCATCAGTCACATGCATTCAGTTTGTACCTGTTTGTGCAATCATAAGTAGACCACTCTCGCCGACGAGAGTGGGGCCTTTGGAGGAGGGTTTTACAACGTCTCTGTTGTCGTATTTCTCCTCTCTCTCTATCTCTCAGTCTCATACACTTGCATGCACAGTGTCCATTCACTTTGTTTGTGATCATAGCATTCTCTCATTAAGAACGGAAGGCTCTCCCTTCCATAAGAACAAAAGGAACCTTGAGCACAGTTCGGAGCACTCATCTTGAGCAAAGCGCAAACATTCATTCCGCAGCACCTTACATGTATGCCTGAAAGACCTGAAGTAGATGATCTCTATGTTTTGCCTCATTCTTGGAGAAAACAATGATATCGTCAAAGAAAGTGCTAACAAATAGCCTATACTCTTGAAAAATCCTGTCCATCATCCGTTAAATGTCACAGGAGCAATGGTTAAGCCAAAAGGCACACCAAAAACTTAAATAACCCAAAAGTCGTCCGAAAGGCTGTCTTGTAGACATCTCCCGGCGCGATTCTGATCTGATGATATCCACTCTTCAAATCAATCCTGCTAAAACACGAGGATCCCTGTAATCTGTCAAGTATATCATCGATCCTAGGAATTGGAAATCTGTTCTTGATGGTGATTTTGTTGAGCTCTATAATCGATGCACATTCTCCAAGATCCGTATTTCTTCAAAACCAACAACACTGGAGAGCAATACGATGAAGTACTAGGCTGGACAAGACCCTTTTCCAAGAGGTCTTTCACTTGGTTCATAATCTCTTCATTCTGTGCTCAGCTCACACGGTAAGGTGGCCGGTTCGGTGGTGTGCTTCCAGGGATCAGCTATGGTATGATCTTCAGGACGAGCAAGTGGTAATTCGCCTGGCAGGCCCTCTGAGAAGCAATTAGAATGAGAGTGGAGAAAATCTTGGCGTTCTTTATCAAGTTTAGACATATTTGTCCTATCCTCATCACTCAAGTCTTTCATAAAGATCGAGTAAACAAACAGACTGGATTTTATTAATTTAGAAATGGCCGAAGCCGATACAATAGGGACAGACTCGCCCTTCAGTTTAATGTCAAGTACAATGGTTCTGCCCTTCTCTGTAGTTAATGTCGCTTTCCTCGCCCGATAGTCGACCACGGCGTTGTTCTTGTGGTACCAGGGAATTCCCAAGAGAACATCACAACCTTCCAAAGGCATTATGTAAAAGTCCTCATGCCCCAAATACCCCTGACAATGCAACCGAACTTTGCCTATGACATGTGTAATGGCTACGTCCCTGCCGGGTGCCGCTAGAACTGCCTCCGCAAGTGGTCCCATCCGATCGGGAGTGATCTCGAGCCGCGCCGCCAATTCCAGTGAAATGAAGTTTGCCTTGGCTCCTCCATCAAAGAAGATCAGGGCTTCTTGGTCTTTCACTTTTTCCCAAGCTTGGCAAAGTTCTGTACTCTCGTCCAACGTGCTGGGATCGGCACCCACGTAATCTGGAACCAGTCTTGTTTTCATCTTGCCTTTTCTTCCACATTCCTCAGCTGCTCTCGAACTCTCAGGCCTTTCGTCGTCCTTGTCATTTTGTTCTTTCTGTGCCTTTTTAGGGCACTTCACGGAGATATGTCCAGGTTCCCCACATCCAAAGCACTTCCCCTTCCTGATGAAGCGAGCTCTCTCCTGAGGAGTGAGCTTGGGTCGTGCATCTTTCTTTTTTGAGTTGCTCTTTCTCTTTCTACTTTCATTTGTCGAAGTCTGTTCAACTCTTTGTGTCATGATCTCATCTGTGGGGTAAGTCAGACTGCCAGAGTGGATGGCAAAACCCCGTTTCGCATGACTCATCAATTCCTCAATAGAAGCTGACTTCTATTCCAAGCAGTGATCTCGGATCTCTGTAGGTAGACCCAAGGTAAACCGCTCAATCTGTTCCTTGAACGAGATCTTCTTAAATGAAGAGGCGGGTAGAAAAGAGCTCCAGAATCTCTCGCAATAAGCGTCCACTGTATCTTTCTTGTCCAAAGATGGTTCCAAGCAGTTCGTATATCACGTTCATACTCTCGAGTCAGCCAAGAAGAAATAAAAAGCCTCTTAAATTTCAGCCATTTAACTGGCGCAATCTTGCTTAACAGAAGTGTGGACCACCAAGTTCGAGCATTCCCCTTAAAATAAGAGGCAGCTCTTCGAACCTTAGAGTGCTCAAAGTAGCGCCCTCCCGCGAAAGCAATGTCAAACTGCTATACAAAAGACAAAGCCTTCGAAGCATCTCTATAAAACGTGTCAAATATAATTGATTGTCTACCCTCCTTAAATTCTTGGACTTTCTTGCTTTTATCTTCCAGAAAGTCATATTGGTTGGCTTTGTAAAAATTCTTCTTCTTTGCATAAAAGTTGCTCTCATCAGAGTCCGAACTCTCTGAAGATGAGTCCTCCGTAGAACTATCAACCATGGGGCGAGATTTAGACTTCTTTGCCTTTTTCTTGCCCTTTGCGAAGCGTTGCTTCTTGCTTCGCTTTTTGCCTTTTCGGTCTTCTTCGCTCGAGTCAGATGAGCTAGAAGAACTGTAAGAAGAAGAAGAAGAAGAAGAAGAACTAGGTACTTCTTCAAATCGAACACGCTTCTTCTGTTTCTTTGCCTTTTCAAATGTCGACCGACGACCCAAATAGCCCGGGAAGTCAGTGCCTTTCTTCTGCTTTTTGCCGTGCTTTTTAGCTTTGTTTTGCGCGTCAACAAGCTGAGCAATCCGTGCATCAACCACCTCTTCTAATTCCTTCTCTGAATATTTCTTGTGAGCAGAAGGTTTCTTGGAAGCGGGTTTTGGGGGTGGTGGTGTGGTTTTCTGCCACTGCACATGCACTTCCTCAAAAGAAGTCTCACTCATATATTTTGCAAATTTTGGGTCCTTCGCAAAATTGAGCATCATCTTTGTTGCATCGCCGATCAATTGACGACGCTCCATCTCTCGACGCTCCGCCCGAGTAGGCTGAGGCCGGCCATACTCCTTGCCGGAATCTTCGTTGTGATCCCTTCTCGCATCTCCGAATGCAGAGGGAGTCGACTGATCCTTTCCTGAAGCCATAGGTGCCACGAAAAAAAAATTTGGGATCGGATTTCCCGTAGAAGAGAAATCGGCCGTGTTCTGATACCACAGTAACAGACTTGGACACTCCAAGTCAAGAATCTACCGCGACAGCACCAAATAACCACTTCAAAGCAGTTCACCAGTTCACAATTGATTCAACACTGGCCCGACGGAGTTCCGTGCCTAGAGATATTGGCCCCAAAGACTGGCGCACCTTTCGGTATTTCTTTTTGTATTAATCTATGTTCAAAGTACAAGAGTGTGGGCAGGCACTCACACTCAGACTCTGCGTCCAGATGCTCTGAGTTGTGAGAGGCCTACTCACTTATTTAAAGTTACTAGGGATACCAAACACAAAGCCCCAAAAGCTGAAAATCAAAAGCTTCCATAAAGCAAAGGCTCTTTCCCTCTCTTGCTTATAAAAATAAAGCAAGTGCCAAGAAGCTGTCCATATTTAGCTTTTAAAAATATAGCAGAAAAAGCTCTCTCTCTCTTTCTCCCAAGTTGCGTGGAAAAAGCAAGTCCTACTGCTACCGCAAATCAAGGAGGTCCGTACAGCCTTCCACGTTGCAGCCTTTCCGCGTTTTACGTTGCAGCCAGCCAATCACCATTTCAGGGTTAGGGTTTCAGCAGAATTAGAGTTTCTTATTTTAGGGTTAGGGTTTCAATAAAATTAGGGTTTTTGATTTTAGGGTTAGGGTTTCTTGCAGAGCGGGCAGCCACGTCATCACTTTGTGACACAGTTCCCGCAGTAGAACCCCTGAGCCTCGCAGATCTCACCTTCCTGCAGCAAATCCTCGTTGCACGGTCAGATCTATAGAAGTTCGCAGATTCAGCCCGGAAAACGCAGATTTCAGCATCTGCGTTTTCAGCGCATCGTTGTCATACAGTGGTCATCGACATCGTCACCGACAGAGTCAGAATTCAGCAGATAAAGATTTGCAGATTTCAGCCCTTAGCATTTTCAGATTTCAGCCGCTCTCATCGTCGTCCTCATCGTCGTCGACATCATCGGCAAGCCAAGCATTGTAGAGATTTGTGCAATCAATAGTAGACCGCTCTCGCCATAGAGAGTGGGGCCTTCGGAGGAGGGTTTGACAACATTCTGGTGTTGTATTCTTCTCTCTCTATCTCTCAATCTCAGCACCTTCATTCACAATGTTCATCAACTTTGTTTGTGATCACTTGCACTGTCACAAGGCGGGCACCACGTGCCAATAGAAAAAGAACGGAGTTTTAGCACTTCAATAACAAATGAACTGAAAGAGAGAGAGAGAGAGAGAGAGAGAGAGAGAGAGAGAGAGAGAGAGAGAGAGAGAGAGAGAGAGACGACACGCGACACGGAGTGGCGGAATTCGACCCCAGAAAGTATTGGCCCCAAATCTTGGTGCCCCTTTCAGTATTTCTTTATATTGCATCATCAAAGTACAAGCCGGTATTCCAAACTCTGCACCTTCTCCGGGAAGCATGCCAGAGAATGAGCCCTAACCTCATATTTAAAGGCCCTTGGCCTAAAAGGCAATTACAGTGAAAAGCCTTCAAACTTAAAAGCATCTGGTCCAAAAAGCAATGCCAAAAGCTGCTAGCGTAAATCACGAAAATCCGTACAGCCTGCCACGTCATCAACAAGCGTAAATCATAGAAATTCACCTGATGCCCTTAGGGTTAGGGTTACGGTTAGGGTTTCTGCAGTTTTAGGGTTAGGGTTTCCAAAATTAGGGGTTGCAAGTTTTAGGGTTAGGGTTTTCAAAATTAGGGTTTCAGTAGTTAGGGTTTCTAGCAAAAATTAGGGTTTAGGCCCCTCGGCCACATCTGTAAGTTGGCTCCATTCTTTAGGCTTTGACACGTCAGCAGTTTGTTACATCTCCCCTTCTTGAAAGGGAGTAATTGTCCACGATTACAGCATATCTGCAAAACAACTCAAGTTAGCTCAAAAATTTCCGAGGGACCATCAATATGCTCTTTTTATTAAGGAGTTAGCTTCTCCTTTCTTCTCTTTTGATCAAGGAGTTAGCTTCTCCTTTCTGCTCTTTTGATCAAGGAGTTAGCTTCTCCTTTCGTCCAAATCGGAACCCTTGATATTCCGGCGTAGTAAAATTAGCCATCACAACCAGACCGTACTGATCTTCCACAGGTGTCTTGATGCACTAAAATTACATACCCAGGCAATCTCATCCAATTAGGAATATTATTCAGTAGTTGGCACATCACAATGCAACACAAATGCTTACATCTGCATGTTACAAGACATAGAAACATAAAGCCGTCGATGACCACTCCCCCCGATCCAGGTCCGGGCCATGAGCTGTTCAACGACTCCCTATCACTCCTTCCGCAAATAACCTAAAAAGGTCCGGGCCATGAGATATAGAGGCCTTTTACAACCAAACGCCCCCCAGACCGCAGCCTGCGTTGTTTGGAGGTGCTGAGAGTAACCATTGCTCAGACTTCTTAATACTCCTCCCGCATAACCATCCAGGTCCGGGCCATGAGTAACAACAACAATACTCCCCCCGTAAATAACCACAAGGGTCCGGGCCATGAGTAAAAACGGCACTTTTCAATCATTCAATACTCCCCCCGCAAATAACCACAAGGGTCCGGGCCATGAGTATGAACAAGCATTCTCAAACATCATTTCTCACTTCTCCACCCGGGAGTAAAATCACCAATCATTGAAACCAGTATCAAACCAGAGTCAAACAATTCAAATCGGCACCAAAATAGATACCATCCACTTCAAACAAATTCCAAACAGGATCACCAAACAAGATCTCAAACACATTTTAAACTTAAAAAGCAATCTCAACATCAGTGGAGCTCGAAAAGTCGACTGACTTTCCATCTTGAAACTTGCACCAAAAATTAGGGTTAGGTTCCTTCCATGAGG
The DNA here is from genome assembly GCF_014529385.1 of Adiantum capillus-veneris. Classification (NCBI taxonomy): domain Eukaryota; kingdom Viridiplantae; phylum Streptophyta; class Polypodiopsida; order Polypodiales; family Pteridaceae; genus Adiantum; species Adiantum capillus-veneris. The sequence goes on along the minus strand of NC_140958.1, from coordinate 72,677,573 downwards.
TCGTAGCCGAGCACAGCATGGTCCATCAGCTCTTGGACAAACAGTGTTTCTTGGGCGGCGATGGTAGTCCCAAGAGATAGCAATCACACCGAACCTCCAAGGTCATCTGCTCGTGAAGAGACATCTACTGAGAGATGTCAAGAAATTTCAAGTTATAATGTGCTAGGGTTTCCATGGCAAGCATTTCAGGATACCCCACTCTGCCAGAAGTTGCACTCCGAAGGAAGATGTCAGAAACCATATAACTTCGGGCAAAAAAATTTCTTGAAAGCTTGCCAAGTACTTGGAGTATGCTTCTTGGTAGCTGTAGACATCAACATCTGCATGGCACTGCTTCTGAGGAAAAACAGTGACTTGAAACAAATCTGGATCCTTCTCCTGCAAGTGATCTTAATTGGCTTATGCCTTGTAAGACACTGCAATGAAGACGGGAGCGCGCCCGATGCGCGATGAAGTTAAGGGTGGGAGTGGCTAATAAGTCCGGGTTGGAGGGCCAAGATACTTCAAATAAAATTCCAAAAGCTCTGCTCTTTTGTAGGACCGGTATGCTTTCAGAAAAGCATACGCCTGATGCTCTGATACCACTGTCACAAGGCGGGCACCACGTGTCAATAGAAAAAGAACAGACTGAACAGACTTTTAGCACCCCAATAACAACTGAACTGAAAGACAGAGAGAGACGACACGCGACACGGAGTGGCGGAATTCCACCCCAGAGAGTATTGGCCCCAAACCTTGGCGCCCCTTTCGGTATTTCTTTACATTGCATCATCAAAGTACAAGCCGGTACTCCAGACTCTGCACCTTCTCCAGGAAGCATGCCAGAGAATGAGCCCTAACCTCATATTTAAAGGCCCTTGGCCTAAAAAGCAATTACAGTGAAAAGCCTTCAAACTTAAAAGCATCTGGTTCAAAAAAGCAATGCCAAAAGCTGCCAAGGTAAATCACGGAAATCCGTACAACCTGCCACGTCATCAACCAGCATAGATCACGAAAATTCGCTTGCTGCCCTTAGGGTTAGGGTTAGGGTTTTTGCAGTTGTAGGGTTAGGGTTTCCAAAATTAGGGTTTGCACGTTTTAGGGTTAGGGTTTCCAAAATTAGGGTTTGCAGGTTTTAGGGTTAGGGTTTTCAAAATTAGGATTTGCAAGTTTTAGGGTTAGGGTTTTCAGAATTAGGGTTTCTAGCAAAAATTAGGGTTTAGGCCCCTCGACCACATCTGTAAGTTGGCTCCATTCTTTAGGCTTTGACACGTCCGCAGTTTGTTACATGCACTCTCTCACTAAAGGTAGAGATTTGTGCAATCAATAGTAGACCGCTCTCGCCATAGAGAGTGGGGCCTTCGGAAGAGGGTTTGACAACATTTTGGTGTCGTATTCTTCTCTCTCTATCTCAGCACCTTCATTCACAATGTTCATCCACTTTGTTTGTGATCACTTGCACTCTCTCACTAAAGGAACGGAAGGCTCTCCCTTCCGTAAGTAAAAGGAACCTTGAGCACAATTCGGAGCACTCGTCTTGAGCAAAGTTCAACATTCACTTCCGTTGCACCTTACAAGTATTTGGGACATAAACAGTGGAATCTGTTTCATGTTCGTGTGCTTTTAACAGTTTAGAAATTAATAAAAATCTCCAAGAGAGGGACCAGCCCATCTTCTAGTTCCTAGTGCTGAGTCAACTTTTTGCATTGTTTTTTCCAATTTTATCACTTTTTTCTCGAAAGGCCTGCCAGGCGAGTTACCCCCATCTCGTCCTGAGGACCATACTATTGATTTGATTCCTAGAACTACACCACCGAACCGGCCACCGAACCGTGTTAGCCAAGAAGAAATCATGAACCAAGTGAAAGACCTTAAAAAGGGTCTCATCCAGCCAAGTACTTTCACGCTACTGTTCTCTTGTTTTACTGGTACTAGAGTAAGACAGATCTTGGAGGATGTGTATTGACTATAGAGCTTTCAATAAAATCACTATCAAGAACAGAATTCTGATTCCAAGGATCGATGATATTCTTGACCGACTTCGGGGATCCTCTTGTTTCAACAGGATTGATTTGAAAAGCGGATATCATCGGATCAGAACCGCTCCGAGAGATGTCAACAAGACAACCTTTCGGACAAGCTCTGGCTTATACAAATTTTTGGTGATGCCTTTTGGATTTACCAATGCTCCAACGACTTTCGACCGAATGATGGATAGGATTTTTCGAGAGCCTCGATCTTTTGTGGGCACTTTCTTTGATGATATTATAGTTTTCTCCAAGGATGAAGCAGAGCATCGACACTATCTGCTACAGGTCTTTCAGGCATTATGTGATCACAGATTAGTTATCGATGCCAAAAAGAGCAAGTTTTTCTTGCCGGAGATACACTTCCCGCAACACATCGTCGCAGTAGCAGGAGTGAAGATGGACCCGGCAAAATTGAGACTATCCCCGATTGGCCAGATTGAAGAATGTTCATGAAGTTAGAAGCTTTTTGGGCTTGTGTTCTTACTACCAGTGGTTCATTCACAAGTTAGCAGAGGTAGCTTCCCCTTTGCACTTATTGACTCGGAAAGGAGTCCCTTTCTTGTGGGGACCGACAAAGGTGACTGCCTTTCAGACACTTAAGGAAAAACTGACTATTGGACCAGTGTTGGCTTTGCCAAACTTGCAAAAGCCATATGAAGCTTATTGTGATGCTTGTGGTCGTAGTCTGGGAGCGGTCTTGATGCAAGAAGGCCATGTGATTGTTTATAAAAGCAAAATGTTTTCAAGGCCAGACTTGGTAGCACAGATTTATGAGAGAGAGCTATTGGCAGTGATCCATCCTCTTACTCAGTGACGACATTATCTACTCGGATCAGAATTTACGCTGCTACTTGTCACAGAAGCAGCTTTCAGAAAAGCAGATGCGGTGGGCTAACATCTTGTCACAATTTCACTTCCAGATTGTCCATGTTCAGGGACAAAAAAACTTAAGTGGCAAATGCATTGTCTCGGAAGCCCCTTGTCTTGGCTATTTCCACGATCCATCATAGAAGCTTCAAGGATGTGGTTGATCAATACGCCACCGATCCGGATTTTTCCGATGTGTTTACTAGGATACAGAATGGGGAGATAGTGCAGGGATATGTCATACGGGATGGCTAGTTGATGAAGAAAACAATGTTGTGTGTTACACAGCCGTTGAGAGAAAAGGTTTTGACTGAGTGCCATTGTCTACCTTTTACGTGTCACCGTGGCATTGATACCACCTTGAAAGGTGTGGAGCGTTATTTCTTTTGGCCGAGACTCAAGAAGGATGTGGACGACTTTGTTCGCAGTTGTTTAGAATGCCAAAAGGTCAAGTTTGACAGGCATAAGGCACAGGGATTACTACAGTCTTTACCCATTCCCACCCGCCCTTTGGAAAGTATTGCAATGGATTTCATCTTTGATCTCCTGAAGACACAAAGTGGGCAAAATGGCACTTGGACTATCATTGACATATTTAGCAAGCAAGCTCACTTCATTCCAGTGAAGAAAACAGTCAAGCCGGACCATTTAGCAAGATTGTTCATTGCACACATATTTCGATTACATTGCATGCCTGAGACAATAGTCTGCGACAAAGATCCCCAATTCACGAGTTTGTTTTGGAGGGCTATTTGGGAGAACATTGACACGCCGTTGCAGTTTTCGTCATCATTCCACCCACAGACAAATGGGCAATTTGAGATTGCAAATTCAATTGTTCTTGATTTATTGAAGTCTTACATCTTTGATCAGAAGACTCAATGGGAAATTTTTTTGCCTTTGATGGAATTTGCCTACAACAACACGGTTCACTCTTCGACGGGGAAGGCGCCATTTGAGATAATTGAAGGTGCTTAGAAGGTTCCACCCTTTCTCAGCACTAAAGACAAGATTTTTGAAGCCGACCAGTACACAAGAGACTTGGAGACTGCTTTTGCCAAGGTCCGCAAGGCTTTAAAGAAATCTTAAGAACGACATAAGAAGGCAGCAGATCGACATCGACGAGACTTGAAATTAAAGGAAGACGATTGGGTGCTCTTATGTTTTGACAAGGCACGCCTAAGGAAACGAAAGGGAAATGAGCGGCTTTTTCCAAAGCTTAGCATGAGGTATTATAGCCCTTTCCAGATTAAAGAAAAGATAAATGATGTCTCCTTTCGACTCAAGCTGCTCAATACTTGGAAGATTCACAATGTATTCCATGTGAGTCTCATGAAACCTTTTAAAGGTGAGGTGTCAGTTGATGGGGAGCCTGATGAGCAACCAGAAGTGGAAGAGAGTGAGGAGATACTCGTTCCTGAACAGATTTTGGCACACAAGGAAAGAAAGATGAAAGGTAAAGTAATTCGGCGGTTCTTGGTTAAGTTCAAGAATTATCCGGCATTGGATGCGAAGTGGATAGAGAAGGACCTAACAGATACTCCTCAGATTCTGGAACTTTACCTTGAAGCATTCGGTTTACCATAGTCTACTCCAAATAGATCCCCGAGATCAGCAAGGTTGAATCCGGTGCAGAGGGATTGCACAAGAGGGGAGTCACCCCACCCCTTTGTCAACAAATTACCTCGATTGAATAAGGTCATTGATGTCCCCTTTGGGATTCAGGGATACTGCTGGGCTGACAGTATTTTGCTGTATGACTTTATGAGCGGAATTCCCGAAATTGAATATGATTGATTTGTACTCTCTCATTTGACATGTTTGAGTGCAGGAACTGAAAGACGAAATGACTACAGCATTTTAGTCTCATAAATCTCTATAGACATGATCGCAATAAGGATAAGTTAATCCGGCATCAATGAGGTCTGGGATGGATCTAGATGCGGTTACTAAATACGTTGCTGGCAGTCATGGTCTGAGATTTAAAATGAATTTTTCTGTGATTGATTTGCCATGTGATGTCCTCTAATGTCATGTGATGTCCTGTCGTCTTTGTACAAGTGCTAGATATGTCGTGTCTAGTGCGTCGCTACTTAGAGTCAGTGTCTACTGAATTGATTTATGGCCTCTGTCTGTTTTGCACGCGTAATCGAGGGCGATTACAATTCTTCCAAGAGGGGGATATGTCACAAACTGATGACGTGGCATGCCGTAGGACTTTATAAAGTTGTTCCAACTTATGGCTATTAGCCAAGGCGGGGCCAATGGACATAAAGAATTAAAAGTCAACGAACAGCCCAGTTGTACGGACGCCGCGAATCGCGCTAGTTGCTAACATGGCAGAGCGTACGGACCTCCGTGGTTTGCGCTTACTGTACGGATTTTCGAAAATTGCGCATGCAGCTTTTGGGGCCTAATTGCTTTTGAGTTACTGTTTTTGGGGGCTCTGCTTTTGGCATCCCTTTGTAATGTTTATAAATGACCCAAGCGACTCACTTCTCAGAGCATCTGGACGCAGAGTCTAAGAGCAAGCACCCGCGGGAAGTTCTACTTTGCTCAAAAATTAATATAAAAGAAATACCGAAAGGGGCGCCAATTTTTGGGGTCAATCTCTCTTGGCAGGGAACTACGCCGGGCCGTGTCAACTCTTGAAATTGTGGTGTTTTGAAGTGAATCTCTATTGTGTCGCGACAGAATCTAGACTTGGGGTGTCCAAGTTTGTTACAACATCTATAGCACGAGAAAGATGGAGTTAGGAGCTACTCCCAATCTATGTTGGAATCCAATCAACCAAGGGTCCAATCATCTCGTACACGAAACGTGTCCAAATTGGATCAAGCTCAAAGATGACTCACATCCAATCCATCATCAAAGCATATATGACCTCCTGTTATCCCGACTTTCTAGGCTCTAAACTGTTAAGACTTACAACACTCTGTTGCTTCACAGATCTAGGGCATACATGTATGGCTAGTATGTCTCCCGGCTGGCCACCCTTTGCATATGCATTTAGGTTGCATCATTGTCCGGGCGCCCACTTCTGGGCCGACAGCCCACTTTGTCCAGGCGCCCTCATATTTCATTTATTTCTTGTTGGGTCGTGGGGGATTTTTCCAGGCTTTGCCCTACCTCCCCTTGGACACCTATTTATAGGGCTAGGGGGGTACTTACTTCCACATCTCACAGAAATCATCATATATTGATTGTACTGAGGGTCTTCTGCTCATGGTAGTCATGGGGGGCTGATCGCCACCTCTTCACCATCTCTAGCGTTTGTGTTCTCTCTCTCTCTCTCTCTCTCTCTCTCTCTCTCTCTCTCTCTCTCTCTCTCTCTCTCTCTCTCTCTCTCTGAAAAAGTCAGGGCTGTATATTACTGAGTACAATATAATCCCCAGCGGATGCCAAAATAGCCTATCACGTGGGGTGTACAAGTTGAATGTAAGGAGGAGAGCCACTATAGTGACTACTCGACTAGAACAATCTCATGGTGGTCGGTGTGATGAGTGGAGGAGAAACCACCGAGGAGGGGCATAATGCCACGTAATACGGCCACCTGTCAGTGTGAAGAAGAGTGGGGATCGAGCCCAACGCCAAAGGAAGGCAAATCGACGAGCCTCAGCTGCTCGAGATGTACCTGAGGAAGAATCCCACTGCCAAATCAGGGTGTGAATGATGTCCAGCCAAATGGCAGTGAGGGAATCGTGAAGGAGCTGTGGAGCCGCACTTAGAATGTGAAGACAATGAGCTCTCCAAACATTCCATAGTGTAATACTAGTGATGACTGAAAAAACTTCATCACGTGTCTGAGAATCCCCCTGCCAAGCAATATGTGGTATCATAGCCAAAGTCCCTCGCCGATAACCAGTCGAGGTGAGCATGAAGGCTGGATCTGTGTCTGAGCCATCGTAGAAAAGATGCGGGCCGGGCATCGGCATCAACCATGAGACAGATCCCCAAGTGAGAAATCCATGTTGAACACCTGCTCTGCTGAGTAGAAAGCAAACTCCAAGCCACACTACATGGGAAGCTGAGCATGACCAAAGACAGTGTGCACGTGACTCAAGTAGTCGCAAAGGACAGCGAGTACATAACGGATCGTGACCCATAGTAGCTAGCCAAGTCCCAACTGGAAGTCCCGCATGTGCAATCATCCACATGAAAAAAGAAATACGACGAGCCGCATGTAAATCCCAGATGGCGGACCAAAACTGCTGCAGATAGGCATGGGAGAGGCCTGAATGTAACCAGAAACGCATACAAGTGGGCTGCTATGGTTGCTGTCTCATCAATGCTAACCTTCCAATCCTGACAGTGTACTCAAAGAATGATACAGGTCCACCGGTGGGGTCAGAGTGAGGCCAATGCCACTCTCCTGGGTCCCAATAAAGCTGAGATAGGGCACGACCCTCCCGCACCCAAAGCCTCCAAAGTGCAGCATCAGCGGAAGCGAAACGGGGGTCAACACAACGACGCTTCCCGCGTGAGCCAACTACTCGTATGGCCTCCCTTCGAGCGCCGGGGGAGACAAGTTGTGGAGAGGTGGCATCATATGTCAATCTAGCATGAATCCCCTGAGAGTAGTCAGTATCAACTGTGAAGAGCATGGTGTCTAAACGAACTAATAAGAGAGTGCTCTGAGCAAAGAGGCCTTCTCAGCCACAATGGGGAGGCATCTGAACCGTGCCTCGCATGACTGCATCCCACTGTGAAGGAACGGTACAACCAATCTCAAGCAGTCTGTCTGTCACCCCGCGACCAATGTCATAATGTCCTGCCACAAAATCTGCATCCAACATACGTGTCTCATGAAACAACCGCATAGAGGCAGCAGGGCCAGTGTCCCAAGCAGCCCAATCAATGTGAGTCCTCTCTCCAAGATGACAGGGTGGATTAACCGAAGAATCAAGAACTGCAGCATTCCAAATGAGAGGCTGGCGCTCAATCTCCTCACGACATAAGGGAGGTGAGCGTATGATAGCCCATCGCATGGAAACCCAAATCTGAAGGAGCGATCGGATGAAGGGTGAGAGGGTGGTGGTGGACAAGGGGGTATCCGTAAAGAGAAAACGATACCCTGTATGCCAAGTATGACCGTCTCTAGTGCCAAGTCGTGGAGTCACTATGCAAAGAGCGGCCTGAAGAAGCATCTTCCAAGGTTCTTGGCCGGGAAAAAGACCCCGAACAATAAGCTTGGTAAGAAGGGCGCGGCTCTGTAGCTCTGGATCAATAATGCCAAGGCCTCCCTCTGACCTGGGACGAATAATCGTGGACCAGCGAACTCGAGCACGAGTATCAGTAGTCCCATCTGTGCCACTCCATAAAAAGTTCCGCACTAGTCGACGGAGCTGAGCTATCACACCGGAATGTAACATCCAACAAGAGGCCGTATACCATACTGTAGCCAGAATGACCTGGTTGGTGACCAATGCACGGCCAGCCAACGACAGATGACGTGAAGACCAATGGCATAGCTTCCTGCGAATAGACTGTAGTACGGGTGCAAACTGCTGCTGTGAGGAAACATCAAATCCAACCTGAAAGCCCAGATATCTGCATGTCTGACCCGGCTGCAGCCATGTGAAACCATCAGCTACCCCCCAAGTAGGTATGTCATCACTGCCAACCAGTAACCCGTAGGATTTATGTCAGTTAATGCGTGCACCACTGGCAATGCAAAAAACCTGTAGGGCCTCCCGCATGGCGTCAAGAGCAGGTAGCAAATAGCGCAACATGAGCATAGTGTCATCAGCAAACTCCTGATCGATAATGTCTGGAGCTGTAGGTACTGGCATGGTCAAGCCACGAAATGCATGACTCTGAGCACAAAGAAAGTCGGACATAGTCTCTCCCACAAACAAATACAGATATGCTGCTAAAGGACATCCCAGACGTACAGATCGAGAAAGCTCAAAACTGCGACTGACACGGCCACCAATAGTAATAGCACTGCTGGCAGTTCTGAAGAGAGCGGAAATGCCTGAGATCCATCTCGAAGGGAAACCCATCCTAGCTAGAGATCCTTCGAGAAAGTCCCACTCAACACCATCGTATGCTTTCTCGAAGTCAAGGATGAAAAAAGCGAGAGGTTCAGAAGATGATCTGGCCCACTCTACTGCCTCATAAAAAGTGAAGATATTATCTAGGATGCATCGATCCATGACAAAGCCTGTCTGAGAAGTATGAATAATATCTGGTAAGAACGGCCGCAAGCGATGGCTGATCAGTAACGCTAATATCTTATAGACCGAAGGGAGTAGGGTAATAGGTCTCCACTGTCGGAGCTGAGTGGTGTCACCCCCCTTCGGAATAAGAGATATGAGACCTAAACAAAGATCCGGATGCATATATCCTGATGCAAAGATGTCCTGACAACCGCGAAGCAGTGGTATATGCAATAAATCCCAATATGTCAAAAAGAAAGCTCTAGTGAGGCCATCCTCTCCTGGACAGGAGGATGGATCAAGACTCTCTATAGCAGCATGGAGCTCTGCAAGTGTGAAGGGTGCCAACAAGTTCTCTGCCATAGTGTCTGTACAATGGTGTCGAGTGTGCTGCAAGATTTGCTCACGGGCAAGTAAAACCTCAGTAGTGCATACATCAGCAGTGAACAATGTCTCAAAATAATCTGCAGACATATCAAGAATAACATCAGGATGCATATGTAGTGTCCCCTGAGCATCGCATAAAGTCCGAAGGGTGGTGCCAAGAGGGCACTCTTTATGCGCAACGAAGAAGTCTTTATTCATTCGATCAGCTTTAGCTATCCAATGAGATACTGAAGCATGATGAGTGAACTCAGACCTAGCCTCCTCTACGCGACGAATCTCTTCTGTGAGCTCTGTCTGTCTAGCAGCGAGATAAGCATCCTGAGGCCACTCCTCAAGCATGCGCTGAGTGGAACCAAGAGGGATGTGAAGATCAGACTCGCGTACTCTCAACTGATGATGAATAATAGCAGTCTGGTCACGGCAGTGAATACTAGACTGAGTAATGCAATGAGCAAGAAACTCTCCAGGGGGTCCACAATAAGAAGCATCCGTGGACCACAAGTCACGAATCTGCTGCTGCAATACTTGAGTGGTGAGAACACTGTCAGGGATGCGGCAGCCTTGTCTCTGTGCAGAGGATCTAGTGAAGGAGATAAACAATGAGATGGGTAAATGATCTGAGAGGCTGGTCCCTCTCCATATAGTAGTAAATCCGCCTAGAGCTGCTGCCCAAGGGCCAATGTAAAAACGATCAAGTCGCTCTAATAATCTCCCCTGCTGTCTCTGAAACCCCCAAGAGTAATGAAGTGTAGCAGGGTGGTGACCAAAAGAGGGTATGTGCTAGGCGTCAACACCTTGAATAGCTAGAAGAAATCGATCCCAAGCTGGCTGCTCATCGGGAGAAATGGATGATAGAACTGGAGGTGTGATGGCTCGCCAATCAGAGTCGCTCTCAACGTTGTTGAAGTCACCTCCAACAACCCAAGAGTCTACAGTAAGTAGAACAGCAGCCAAGGAGGACCAAAAAGTAGCCCTTTCCCGAGGGGTAGTGGGTGCATAGATTGACATAAAACCAATGATAGATTCCCGAATCCAAATAGAAACATAAACTGCTTTGCCAGCAACAAGTGTGCCATGCTGCTGAACTGAGGCCAAGTAACGTGGCCCCACTGAGATGCATACACCGCAACTCTGTCCATGAAGGCCCAGAGCAAGCTCCCAAAAAGTGCGGGCGCCCGAGGGCATGAGATTGCCAAAAGGAGTGGCAATCTTATGCTCCTGTACTAGTAATATATCCACAGTGCCCACTACATGAGCGTATAAATCTCTGCGAAGTAAAAGCTTACGAGAACCTTTTACCCGAGAAGTTTGTAAACCATTAGCATTCCAAGAAACTACATGTAAATCCATAGACTGCATGAAAGAATTTGTATAGCATCTGACTAACTGCGCATCTTCTTGGAGGCAGCTGGGCCATCCAAGGGGTGAGCTTCAAGCGGTAGGAAAGCAACCCGCAAGCCCTCTCTAAGATATGGTGTCTCATTGCACCAACTGCGGACCTCAGCTTGTTTACATTGCATTACCGATGCTGCAACTTTGACACCCCAAATGCGCATAGACATAGGAAGCACCACATCTGAGGATACATGAATGACCATAGACAATGAATAGCAAGCATAAACATCACTCCACTCCATAGCACCAACACATGAAGGGTAGTGAGGAGACAAAACATCAGGAGCGGAAGTAGACAACCATAAATGAAGCTGAGCCATAGTCTGTGCGTGCACAAAATGTAGAACTTGATCCTCGGACCATTCCTGAGCAACGTGGAATGGAAGGAAAAAGGAATGGGTAGGCTAAGAGCGACTGCCTATTAAGAGGGAACACAACCTGTCTTGTGATGCATAAGGTAGAGCTGCACCCGCAATGGCCCTTCTGAGTCACCGCACATCTCAGCCCAATGAGTGCTCCAGGAAAGAGGGCAAGAGCTGAGAAAACTGCGTGGGACGTAAGTATGAGCTGCTGAGGGAGGGGGAGGACCAGAAGGTGGAGGGGGGAGAGTAAGGGCGAGAGGAAGAGGAGGAGAAGGGAGAGGTAGTAGCGGTGAATGATCCATCTGCATGGGAACAGGGACCTCGGGAAGAGGGGAAGGAGCGGGCGGGGGAACTGCAAGTGAAGGAGGAGCTGGTAGCAGAGGTAAGTGATCCTGTGGCGAAGAAGAAGAATGGCGAGGAGATGCAGGGGGTAAGGGGGTGGTGGAAACTTGAGAGGGAGCAGGAGAGGTAACACTGGGGGCTGGCTGCATTGATGGTTGCTGACGAGGACAGAAGGAATGATTACGACCCACTGTCTGCCATGCTGCCTCAATGGGAGCTGAAGCAGAGGGAGCTCGAGGAGCGCCTGTAGGCTGCTGAGGTGCTTTACTAGTAGAAGGAGGAACCGGCTGTTGACGCTGACCACGTGGCTGAGCATGACTGCCACGAGCCGGCTGTTGTTGTCGCCGATGGCGTGGCAGGGTGGGGCAATCTCACGCCAAGTGTCCCATCTCGTGACAGCGTAAGCACTATCCTGGGCGACCAGTGACTTACCATTCGGAGAGAGTAGTCTCGATCGCGCACAGCCACAATAACTGTATCTGGTAATGAAGTATCCCCAAACACCAAGACCTGAATGCGAGGTGGGCCAGATGAGAAGATGCAGGATCCTGGAACTACCCTGCCAAAATGAGCAGCAATCATCTGAAGGAGATGCTCATCAATAAAATGGAGAGGCATATCCGGGCAGGAGAGCGTCAGAGGGAATCTGAGAATAAGGTGTCAACTGTCAAACTCCTCAGTGGAAAACTCAAGATACCACCTCGTTAAGTAAATCATCCTGCGATCAGAGAGTATCGGAGAGCGAGCCAGGAGAGCTGAGGCAGTGGCGGGATTTGAAAGACGTACCATGAAGATGAAGATGCCCCTGCCAAGGAATGTAAGCTCCGAGATCCGTCCTTGAGTAGTGCCCAATGCAGTCTGACACCAATCACATATAGAAGATCGAGGTGGAGACTGTCCAATCATCCGGCCAACCAAGGCATGCTGAGCCAAGTGTTGTACTTTGGAGTCAATGCGTGTCAACAGGTCGCCAGTGCAATCCACGCGACAGGCAAGTGGTGATGGAGCGCCGTGTGTAGCACTCGAGACCGACAAAGCCGTCATGAAGAATGGGCGAGACTGGCAAACGGTAAAAGCAAGACCCGAAGTGAAGCTTGGACTCTCTCTCTCTCTCTCTCTCTCTCTCTCTCTCTCTCTCTCTCGTGCAGGCAGTAGATAGATACACGCAGAGCACAGTTAGGGTTTCGCACAGTTAGGGTTTCGGGCAGTTAGGGTTTCACGCAGTTAGGGTTTCGTAGTTTCCAGTTTTCGGGCTGTTAGGGTTTCGCGCAGGCAGCAGCAGGTACGCGCAAGCTGCAGGCGACATTTAGGGTTCGCGCAGGCAGGCAGGTTCGCGCGTGGCAGCAGGGCAGAATCGCGCAGCAGAGGGCAGAGGCTGTTTCGCGCGCAAGCAGGGCAGGGCAGGGCTGATGATATTGTGCTGATTTCAGACTCCCCAGAGGGAATGCAGCGTCATTTGGATGCTCTGCATACATTTGCTCGTGACAGTGGATTGTCGGTCAATCTGGGAAAAACCAAGGTTATGGTGTTCAACACCACACCACAGTGGGTCAGGAGGTCGGCACCCACATTTATGTATGGCCAGGAGACTGTGGAGTACACAGATGCATATACCTATCTTGGGGTAGTATTCAGTGGATTGGTGTTTTCACTAAGGAGAGCATCAGAGACTAGACTGACGAGAGCATATGCAGCTTTGGGAGGACTGGAGAGGATGTGTTCGCAGGTTCAGTTTCAGGAACCGCGAACGAAGCTATGGCTCTTTGACACTCTAGTGACTCCAGCTATGCTCTATGGAGTTCAGGTATGGGGACCCTCAGTAGACCACCATGGGAGATCTGGTAATATAGATGGATGGCGATGTATGGAGAGGCCTCTGGTCTCTATGATTGCTAGGATGATTCGGGCTAGGGCCTCAGTACGACATGAGATTATCCGAGCCGAGCTAGCCGCCCCCCCCCCCCCCCCCCCCCCCCCCCCCCCCCCCCTCGTGGTGGAGGCACTGACGAGATCGGTGTCCTTTATGCATGGTTTATGGGATCTCCCAAGAGACAGATACGCTCGGCTTGCCCTGGAGTCATCTCGACAACTAGCTCTACAAGGCGATACAGCATGTTGGTATGGACAGATGGCATCATGGTTCCAGTCTCATGGTCTCAATATGGATAGATTACCTCCGCTACAATACTCCTTGGATGCACCCTCCTTGTCTCTCACACGGACAGAGATCACCAGGCTCATACGTCAGGATCTGATTCAACTAAATACCAGGAGCACATGGATACAACCGACACAGGCGTTGGGCACGAAGATGGCCTTCTACAAAGAGCATCTTCTCCAACTCACGGAGGACGGATTTGTGACTAGGCCACCATACATGGATACACACTTATCTCATGGAATAAGATGCGCTACTGGACAGATACGCACATCCTCACATCAGCTCCAGATCAAGACTGGCCGATTCCGAGGGGTGCTGGTAGGAGCCAGGATATGTCACCTATGTATCTTAGAGCCAGAGACAGAACTGCACTACACATGCCACTGCCCGGCATACTATGAGATACGCGGACGCTTCCACTGCTTGTTTAGAGAAGGGTTCGGACCTTTTTCTAGAGTCATGAGATACAAGGATCAGAAGTGTCTCTGATTGTTCCTGCTAGAGCTGCGCAGACTTAGGGAGAGCTTGCTGAGGACATCAGGGGAAAGACGATCTCAGAGACGAATCACAGAGTTCTTTACACCAGACAGAGGAGAGCAAACGGAGCAGTCATTACAGCCTACTCATACTAGAGGTACACTGCTTGACAGAGCCACTAAACTTGGCAGATCCAGACGTCCACGACCTCGGGGGGTCTCCCACTACCGACGAAGGTTGCAACAGAAGATACAGATCACTCTAGCTCGACATGCAAGACGCCCAACCAGAGTTCTGACCATGGAGGAAGTCGATGAGATCCGACAGGGACCGATGAGAGATTTCATCTGAACCCACAAACCCCCCCTCCCCCCCCCCCCCCCCCCTTTTTATTCCCTTTCTCCTTAGTGCCTTAGTGTTTTAGTGTTAGTTCTTTGTAACTTGGTAACATTGTAACCTGGTAATTTCCGTACTCAGACATGGTATCAATTGTAACTTTTTGGTCTCATAGGTCATTTTGGCCTTTTGAAGACGTTGATATAACATTTCATTTCATTTCATTTCTCTCTCTCTTTTCCATACACGCGCACTTTCACTATCCGGCAGCTTCAGGCTCTCCATGGGACCAGTGCTTCATCATCCACATCAGGTACTCCTCCCAAGGGATCACAACAGCCAGCGTTTTTGGAGAATCATCATCAATTTCACTGTGAAACTGTGAAGGCCTGGCGCTAGCACTTCGTCAGATTTTCAGCGTGAGAACTGCAAAATTCAGTCTAGAATTTTTGGGACCAGTAACGTTTTTGCAGTTCAGCCAGCGTTTTTGGCCTTGCTCCCTGCAATTTGCTACTCCTCCTCTTGGCACCCCCTCCCTGCAGAAAAACGCTCCAACCAGCATCAGATCAGCCTTGCGCTTTTCAAGGCCAGATCTGCATTTTTCTGGCGGCCTTGCGTTTTTGCCTTGCTGCTGCGTTTTCAGCAAAACGCAGAGCATTGGCATCAAAGGAGTCTCCAGATCTTGCCTTCCACACCAGCTTGGCATCTGGTGCCTTGCCGGTCGCGTATCCTCTCCGTCTTCATCAGATTTCAGCCATTAACCTTTGCTGTTTTCTCTGTTTTCAGCCCACTTTGGGTTGCTACATTGATTCCCCGCCCTCCCTACACCCTCTGCACCGCTCCGGACCATGCCGGGAGCGTACGAGCACGCTGAAAATCGCTGGACAGCAGCGTTTTCATCACTCACAGTTGCGTTTTTGGGTGGACAGCAGCCACATGGCTTGTGTTTTTCACAGAGGATGAAGTTACCTCCTTCCAGGACACCATCCAGTGGTGGTCTATGCGGTCTCTCAGTGACTGCTGCAGTGCACGGTATCTTCGACATTGGCTTGATCATCTACGGGCGTACGATCCTTGGAAGATCCATTCATTCTAGCCATCATTCGGTAGTTGCGCACTCCAGACGGGGTGGTGACTTGTGGTTTGCTATGGACACACCTATGCACTCATCAGAGGAGTTCACGCGAGGTATGGCCATGCTCATGGCATATGGGATTCTAACATTCCTAGAGAAGACACCACCATCTTGGGTGGACAGACACTTACCACTTGACCTCGATACGTCAGATCCCTTGCTTACACAAGAGCATCTACATGGACTTAGGGAGAGGATCTTGGATCTCTTCTTGGACAGATTCAATGCTTGGAACCACAGACTGAAGTGGGACTTCAGTGCTTTGGATTCTCTTGGAGAGTTTACCCGCGAGATGCGGGAGATCAAGCATCCCGCAACTACATCCAGAGTCACCCAGAGCTTGGCTTGCATGGTAGTGCAGTTGCTCTTCTACACCGAGATGTGGTTTGGTGGCGGCGTTGGCGCGGATTCTGTTTTGGTTGACACCAGAGGATTGGAGGCAGAAGATATAGCCTACAGGCAAGACGGCGCAGACAAATTGCTCTGGCCTTTCCTCTTCTCAGAGGACCTTCACAACGCAGACTGCTCAATCTGGCTTCCCTTCTTCATACAAGATGATTACGGTGCAAATGTCACAAACTGCTGACGTGTCAAAGCCTTGAAGAAGAGAGCCAACTTGCAGATGCTAGCCCGAGGGGCCTAAACCCTAAGAAGAACAAGTAACAGAAGAAGAAGTCCTATCAACTTATGGGGACCCGTCCAATGGGGCCCCAAGAGACATAAAGGATTAAAATAAAGCAAGACCCACACACACAGAGAAAGACTTGCGCCCATACTGATGATGTGGCAGTTGTACAATCAAAACCCGAAAATTGCGTTAACATGATGACGTGGCAAGCTGTACGGATTTCACGTTTTGCGTTGGTTGATGACGTGGCAGCTGTACGGCTTTCCGTGATGTACGCTGGCAGCTTTTTGGCTTTGCTTTTGGACCAGATGCTTTTGAATTTGAAGGCTTTTTTGACCTAGGGCCTTTAAATATGAGGCCATGGGCTCATTCTCGGGCATGCTTCCTGGAGACGGTGTAGAGTATGAAGTACCGGCTTGTACTGTGTTGATGCAATACAAAGAAATACCGAAAGGGGCGCCAAGGTTTGGGGCCAATACTCTCTGGGGTGGAATTCCGCCACTCCGTGTCGCGTGTCATCTCTCTCTCTCAATTCAGTTGTTATTGAAGTGCTAAAAGTCTGTTCAGTCTATTCTTTTCTATTGGCAAGTGGTGCCCGTCTTGTGACAGTGGTATCAGAGCATCAAGCATGTGCACCGGTCCTACCAAAGAGCAGACAGAGCAAGATCGTACCTCCAAATTTCATTGGAAACTTTAGCTTCATGTTGCGACCCCGGGCTTATTAGCCACTCCCACCCTTACTTCATCGCGCATCGGGCGCGCTCCCGTCTTCACCACTCATGTCTTACAGGACATAAGCCATTAAGATCACTTGCAAGAGAAGGATCCAAGATTTGTTTCGAGCTGCTGTTTTTCTCAGAGGCAGTGCCATGCAGATGTTGATGTCTATAGCTACCAAGCAGCACACTTCCAAGGGCTTGGCAAGCTTTCAAGAAAATTTTTGCCCGAAGTTATATGGTTTCTGACATCTTCCTTCGGAGTGCAACTTGTGACAGAGGGGTATCCTGAAATGCTTGCCATGGAAACCCTAGCAGATTATAACTTGAAATTTCTATACATCTCTCAGCAGGTGCCTCTTGTTGATAACCTCTGAGGTCCAGTGCAATTGCTATCTTGGGACTACCATCGCCGCGAAAGAAACGTTGTTTGTCTGAAATCTGTTTGAGAACTTGTTTGGTGATCCTGTTTGAGATTTGTTTGAAATTTGTTTGAAATGGATGGTATCTGTTTTGAACCTGTCTTGGTGCCGATTTGAATTGTTTGACTCTGGTTTTAATACTGGTTTCAATGATTGGTGATTTTTACTCCCGCGTGGAGTAGTGAGAAATGATGATTGAAAAGTGTTGTTTTTACTCATGGCCCAGACCCTTGTGGTTATTTTACGGGGGGAGTATTGTTGTTATCACTCCCGGCCCGGACCTGGATGGTTATGCAGGAGGAGTAATAAGAAGTCTGAGCAGTGGTTACTCTCAGCACCTCCAAACGACGCAGGCTGCGGTCTAAGGGGGCGTTTGGTTGTAAAAGGCCTCTATATCTCCCGGCCAGGACCTTTTTAGCTTGTGCGGGAGGAGTGATGAGGGAGTCCTTGAATATCTCCAGGCCCGGACCTTGTTAGGTTATGCGGGAGGAGAGTTCATCGGTGGCTTTATGTTTCTATGTCTTGTAACATGCATATATGAGCATTTGTGTTGCATTGTGATGTGCCAACCAATGAATATTCCTAATTGGATGAGATTGCCTGGGTATGTAATTTTAGTGCATCAAGACACCCGTGGAAGATCAGTACGGTCTAGGTGTGATGGCTAATTTTACTACCCCAGAATCTCAAGAGTTCTGATATGGACGAAAGGAGAAGCTAACTCCTTGATCAAGAGAGCCGAAAGGAAAAGCTAACTCCTTAACAAAAAGAGCAAACCGATTGTCCCTCAGAAATTTTTGAGCTAACTTGAGTTGTTTTGCAGATATGTGGTAATCGCGGACGATTACTCTCTTTCAAGAAGGGGAGATGTCACAAACTGCTGACGTGTCAAAGCCCTGAAGAAGAGAGCCAACTTGCAGATGCCGGCCGAGGGGCCTAAACCTTAAGAAGAAGAAGTCCTATCAACTTATGGGGACCCTGAAACCGGCCCGTAGGGCGGTAGACGTTGGCTTTCACCCGAAATTCTTTACTTTAGACAGACCCACAGAGCACTTTGCAAAGGTAACCTGTAACGAGGATTAACAACTAAGTACACACACGGCTCGGAAACTAGAATGCTCCGAGCAGACACCGACAACTTGTAGGCCCCAAAATTGGCACCCCTTTCGATATTTCTTTATTCTTTGACAGAGGGAATAAAACTTGTGATCTCCTACAAGCTGCCCCGCACAATCTAGGCTAAGAAACACCTGTTCTGGCCCGATCTCGGCAACATAACTGTACTAGGACGCTTCACAATCAGTATCCCCACGCAATACGTGACTTTCCTGACGCATACGGACACTTTGCAAAACCTGGCGAGAATCTGCAGCACGCTGAATTCTCTGTTTTCTGCCCCGAAAATGTGCCAGTTCACCTGTACAGCCGGTCCCCTCGCGTCCCCGAACCTCCTAGGGGTATTAGGGTCCATTTAGGGCCGAAACTCTAAACCTGCAAAAATACACAGCAGGCTGTAATTCCCTGTTTTGGGCTCCGTTTCGCGTGCCGGTCGCATCTGTAGCAAGACCTTGAGCTCCCGCACCTGTAGGGCGACTTGCCCTTTGAATCGGACGAGATTTCTGGCGTGAAACCTCTCCGAATTCACCTGTACCTGCGGGGGATTAGCTGCTAGCTAATCCGGTACCTGTGCAAGAGGCTCTTGCCTCGGCAATCGCGCATGAATCCACATAACTGTACATTGGTCAAATGAAAAGCCCACTAGTGGGGCATAACATACTGCTCGTAGGGGAAAGAGAGAGTAGTGCGTAGTGTGCAGGGCATGACTCCCGGCACCACACTGTACATAAGAGGGAAAGGAAGCACTCCATAGCTCTTAACCTGTGACAGTTTGCAAAAAGAGCCTCCTCCCAGCTTAAATTTCAGCGCCAACTTTTCCCTTGAGAGGCAAGTGCACAGAAATGTGCCACTTGGCGCATTTACAAGCATTTTCCCGTTTCGGGTTCGCCGCTTAAAAATATCCTGACCGGTTACCCAGTTGACTTCGCGGCAGAGTTGTAAAATGTTCCCCTAGTGACACCGGAGGTAATGACGCGAACACATTTCTCGGCCCAAAATAGCAGTTCCCTAAATTTTAGGAGATGCTTCCATTGGGCTCCCACTCGTCTTCTGACCATCTATCCTCATTGGGACCGCATCCAAAAATGCAATGTGGCCCAACTATCGGATACTTTCAATTGGTAGTCACACCTTGACTTTAGGCCTTTATTGAGTTCGCTTCCTAGTATCCACCAACTTGCTAAGTGCGACGGAGGGACCTATATGATCTTGCTTTGAGCCTAGACATCCTCTTACCATACGAATTCCAGTGCCGACCACTACCCATCTGCGGGTGAAACTACCGTTCACATTGGCCATGCAATGTCCGACCGTTTGCTACTTCAAGAAGAGGGTCTCAAAAATAAAACAAAACCCCTTGGAAAGAAACCAACAACTAAAGTTAGCAGTTGCCACGTCCTCGTGACATAGTTAACAGTTGCCACATCCCACTGACAGACCTCGTCCGATGGGGCCCCAAGAGACATAAAGGATTAAAATAAAGCAGGACCCACACACACAGAGAAAGACTTGCGCCCATACTGATGACGCGGCAGTTGTACGGTCAAAACCTAAAAATTGCGCTGACATGATGACATGGCAGGCTGTACGGATTTTCGCGATTTGCGTTGGCTGATGACGTGGCAACTGTACGGATTTCCGTGATTTACGCTGGCAGCTTTTTGGCTTTGCTTTTGGACCAGATGCTTTTGAGTTTGAAAGCTTTTTACTGTAAACTTCTTTTGGGACCTAGGGCCTTTAAATAAGAGGCCATTGGCTCATTCTCGGGCATGCTTCCTGAAGAAGGTGCAAAGTCTGGAGTACCGGCTTATACTGTGTTGATGCAATATAAAGAAATACCGAAAGGGGCGCCAAGGTTTGCGCCGATACTCTCTGGGGTGGAATTCCACCACTCCATGTCGCGTATCGTCTCTCTCTCAATTCAGTTGTTATTGAAGTGCTAAAAGTTTGTTGAGTCTGTTCTTTTCTATTGGCAAGTGGTGTCCGTCTTGTGACAGCAGACACCTTGGTTTGACCACACCTCTTCTCAGAGGCCCTTCACAGCGTAGACTGTTGAGTCTGGCTTCCCCCTCATCTTGGATTACCCTACCTACTGACAGGGCACCATCCAGTGGTGATCCGTGCGGTCTATCGGTGACTATTGCAGCTGACGGTAGCTTCTACAATGCAGACTGTTTAGTCTGGCTTTCCTTAATTTGGAGGAGTTTACGACGCAAATTGCTACATCTGGCCTTCCTGGAGTTTTACACAGCTTAGCCACAGGCCACACTAGGTTACAGGTTCATGCATTGACAGGCTTCTGATCATTCTCATGACGGTTCTTGGGCAGGACACTTGCAAGTCTATTGGCACTTCTTTTACGACAAGGAGTTGTTTCACACTCAGTTCAGGACCTTCATGCAGTATCTTCACCCTATATCGGCGGAGTACAGCAATTTGCTACACTGCTCGTGACGGCACTTTACCATGTAGATCTCTCGGCGATTGTGACACCCCAGACTGCCGCTACACTCGCAGAGTTCGCCAAAGTATTGTCCTTCAGTGGACATCGCAACAGACATCTTCGTCATTTGCCTCACATCTTCGGCTTCATGCAGTTTGTTCAACATCGGGTGCTGAGAGGGGGTGTTAGACTTACACCTCTCTGTTGCTTCACAAATCTAGGGCATACATGTACGGGTAGTGTGCCTCCGGGCTGGCCACCCTTTGCATATGCATTTAGGCTACATCATTGTCCGGCCGCCCACTTCTGGGCCCACCACCCACTTTGTCCGGGGGCCCTCATATTTCATTTAATTCTTGTTGGGTCGTGGAGGATTTTTCCAAGCTTTGCCCTAACTCCCCTTGGACACCTATTTATAGGGGCAGGGGGGTACCCACTTCCACATCTCACAGAGATCATCATATACTGATTGTATTGGGGGCTTCTGCTCATGGTAGTCATGGGGGGCTGATCGCCCCCCTTCACCATCTCTAGCATTTGGGTTCTCTCTCTCTCTCTCTCTCTCTCTCTCTCTCTCTCTCTCTCTCTCTCTCTCTCTCTCTCTCTCTCTCTTCCGCACACACGCTCTCACATAAACATCATCACTAACACTCTCCAGCAAACACCAGTTGCTGCTCCAAAAGGGCTTGCTTAGCTTGAAAACCGAATGCTTGAAAATGGATAATGCCAAGTAGGTCCTTGGAATTAGACTCCACGTATTGAATTCTCTAGCGAAGGTATTCTCGTACACCAAGTCTGAAGTTGAGCATTAGACTACCTCCAAATACCTCGCCATGTAGCTTCAACACAAGCCTATCCCCCGTTTGGTTTCCCTTCGGAACTTCACAACAACATTTTCATTTTAAAAAAACGTTGTAAGGTCAAAGCATTCAGCAATTTAAAAGCCATTACGGCAATTGAGCTTGGCATGGGCAGCGATTCTCTGATGAGAATCAACAATCGAAGCCAGCGATTAACCACGGAGGGGCTGCAATTTCACAACACCTTCCGCACTTTGACACTTCTCCCTTCTCACATGCAAAAGCCACAAACTTGAGGCTCAAGCCTCATATCGCTCATATCTGTGATAAAGCGAGAGGATATGAGGGAAAGGGAGTCATATTGGAGAAGCTTAACAAGGCAAAAGATGAGGAGCACTTGCTTGCCTTGCAAAAATTGCAAGAGGCTATTGCAAAGACAAATGATGCTTTGGAGCCCGTGGTGATCCATGCACCCTCTATAGATGGCCAAAGCCATCCTCCAGCCATGTTGGGACATCATGCTTGAATGCAATCGATTCTTTGAGTTTAATGTGAGAAAGAGGAGTTTGCAAATGAGCGTGGACACTCCGAGGAGGAGAGCTGCGATGACAACTAGAGCTCTTGACACATTCTTCTTTTTGTCTAGGAGCATTGTGGAGTCTCTAGTCTCGACTCTCTATTTACACAATATTGCAGCTTATGATTTTCCTACTCATGTCTTTTCTCATAGGTCATGAGAGAGCTCAAGTTTTATGGTCGCTGGCTTGCTCGTTTATGTCCATGACTCCAAAGTTCATTGTGATAGTCTATAGAGTCTTGATTCTTGGAATGCAGTGATTGTGGGATATGTGAAATAACAATAGGGCAAGGGAGTCTCTCCAGATGCAATCACTTATGCTTACATCTTTAAGGCATGTTCCACCACTCAAGATGCTGATATGGGCAAAAGAATTCACGATGAGATTGTTAGCAAAGGATTGTTGAAAGAAAACATCATGTGTGCCAATGCCTTGGTCAATATGGTGTCCTTCAAAAAGCACAAAAGGTGCTTGAGAAGCTACATGTTTGGGATGTTGTCTCTTGGGTCATTGATTGTAGGATATGCAAAACGGGGGCAACGCCAGGAAGCTCTAGGCTATATTCAACGGATGCAAAGCAATGGAATTTCTCCATATGGAATCATTTATGCTTGCATCTACCATGTTTTGGTTTGCTCTCTCTGAGGATCTTTTCAAATTTCAAATCTCAACTCCTTCACTTCAGTCAAAAATTTAACCTGAATGATGATCTCACTTGTCACTTCAATAAGCACAAGAGTATTAAGCAACAAATGCTTTGACAATTTGTTCATGGACTCCATAATTTCTGAATACCTCTCATGTGCGATTATCCTCAACAGGAAGAAGAAACAACTCAGAAAAAAGCACTTACACAAAAGCTGATTCATTGGAGTTCGGCCAATGCTATACGAGCACATATAATTAAGGATAGCCTCGATACAAACTTCACACAGTCTCATGAACTAAGTATGTTTTATGAGTTTCCTAGTCTTGAGATAAAATAAAGTGAAGTGCATCGCACAAAAATGCAACTATCTATCCATTGCTCTGGAACGAGTAGACAATGGGTGAACCACATTTGCCATGTGATAAGCAACCAAATAATCTGCCTCCCAATGCTAGTAGCAACATGTCAAATGCCAGCGTGCCCGACCACTCTACAACCTAAATGGATAGGAACACCCGATGTAAAATGATGCAGTTCTGATTAAAAAAACCCTTCAAATACGTCGCAAACATTGAAGAGAAAGAAAACGCACCTCGGTTAGGTCAGTGGTGATGTGGGTCAGCAGATGTAGATTTGGGCTTGGTGAGCTTGTCATAGGCAGTTTCAGCAACGAGGTAAACACCAAACGCAACGAGGGCAATGCCGAGGCCCGGGCAAGCCTTCTGAAAGTTTTTATAAATGGTGGGATGCCTGCGAAACTCGTCCCTGGCACGGAAGAAGTCACCTGTGCTCCCCATGGTTGCTACCTGGATGTAGGGGCAGAAATCGAACGGACAGAGTGACTGTGGGTGATAAAAACACGCACAAAATTTTAATAACGTGGGAACGTGTGTGTGTGTGTGTGTGTGTGTGTGTGTGTGAGAGAGAGAGAGAGAGAGAGAGAGAGAGAGAGAGAGAAGACGCGCGCACACAACGGGTTCGGTTCACGCGCCAAAGCTGCACCTTAGATGTTCTCCAAACCGAACAACCCAAGCGGCCTCAAAGATCTGCCCCACGGGTCTTGAACACAAGACGTCTGAGAGTGTGTGTGTGTGTGTGTGTGTGTGTGTGTGTGTGTGAGAGAGAGAGAGAGAGAGAAGTATTGGAAGAGTATTGAACTCAAGACTTGTTATGCCACGCGTGCGCGCGCACACACACACACCCACAGGTTCGGTTCATTCGCCAAAGCTGCACCTTAGATGTTCTCCGAACCATCCTTTGGGCTTGTAGAGGTTGAGTGTGTGTTTGTGTGTGTGGGTGAGAGTGAGAGACAGGGAGGGAGGGAGAGAGTTTGAGAGTTTTCATTTGGTAGTTGTGTGAAAACTTCTTAGAGGTAGTGACCAACATGAGAAGTTCATAATTGCATTGAAACTCACCGGTTTAGGATGTGTTCTTTGCATAAAAATTCCTTTGTGCCGAGTTAATAGAACACCCAAATCAAAGTGTAAGTTTTAATTAACAAGGAATATTTCCATCTCTATCTCATGTTCGTGCCTCCTTTGTACACCTCTCTCTCTCTCTCTCTCTCTCTCTCTCTCTCTCTGTGTGTGTGTGTGTGTGTGTGTGTGTGTGTGTGTGTGTGTGTGTGTTCCAATAACGATATAAATTAAACACCAAAGAATTCTTTCAAACTACTAAAGACGCTAGAAACTATGTCAGTGAAAGGTGGTATAATTTCCATTCATAATACAAAACGGTCTTTATACATAAGTATAAGAGAGTTAAGAGCTTGAAGATATATAATCCACTATCTTCACTGCAAGGAACTTTTAAACCATAGTCGAGAAGGTAACCCTCACCTACACCCATGGAAACAACACAACATTTAGTTAGCATTGGTACCGTATGCAGGTGATGCATGGGTATCCCACATGTTATAGATGTCACCCAACTAGATTTCTTTCAAAGATAAATAATAAGAAAGGTCAAGCTAATCATATATTCAGAGATGAAATTGTTTACAAGGGGAAAAAAACATATGAAGCCCCTTGTGCTTTACAAGCTCTCATGAGGTAAAGTTCAGCAGAAGAAGCTGTTCAAGTGCCTCTACCGGCATATGCATGAAGAATACTCATAACCATCAAACAGTTCGGTCAGCAGTCCATTCCAATGCCAAAAGTCACGTGAGATTGAGTTGGAGCAGCCAACTCCACAATAGCCTGCTTATCCTTGCCTTTTGCCATAGATCCGACACTTAACACTACCCCTTTGCAAGTAAAATCCTCACAGTCCTAATGTACAAACACTTCTCCCAGATACACACATCACCAATGCTAAGTGAGCATGTAAAGCTCACCTATTTATAGGGTTTGGAGCAAGTGGCCACCTTCCTTCTTAGCCGTATGGCGGGCCCGACTTCAAGAGGGGGATGGTGTAATAGTGCCGCCATCTATAGAGAGAGAAAGAGGGAGGGAAGAGAGAGAGAGAGAGAGAGCACTTAAGAGCACAGTATCGCAGACCTGTCAGGAAGGAGCCACCTCGCTATTAAGCAGAAGACGACATCATTTACATAGCCGGGTAACCCGCCCATAACCCATTTAGTATCTAAGGGTTAGGTACCATTAAGGTACTACCTTACAAAAGTTACGTAGTGAATTTAAGCGAGTTATTCACTAAGGTACCCCAAGCCAACAGTCCCAGCAGATATATACTAGGGAAATAGCAACACGCTATAAACATCCATATGTGTGTGTGTGTATGCAAGCGTGCGTATAACAGTACCAGTACAACTCCAGTATTACCAGTACTAGTATAGCAGTATCGATAACAGTAGTGTATAGTGTCAGTATAGTCTAGTAGTATCAGTATGTACCAGTACCAGTACCAGTATATACAATACCGGTACAACTCTAGTACTACGAGTACTAGTACAACAGTGTAACAGTATTAGTACCATTAGTAGTACTACCAGTACCAATACCAGCCACAGTGCCAGTACTCTGTGTGTGTGTGTGTGTGTGTGTGTGTGTCGCACTCAGAAAAATGGGGCTTTTGCCCTTTGCATTATATAAAATTCGAGCATGGGTCAATATATTAGAAATACCCCTGAAACATATACAATGACATCATGAGGGAAAACATTTATACAACCACATGGTACATCAATGATAGGATACAATCAATTATGAGGAGGGCATCATTCACTCTATGGGGCACTAGGCCGCCCAATTGGGGGGGTCCTAGTGCCCACCATTCAAGAGTCTTTTTATCACAAAGGGTCACAGCAAGATGAAATGGGCCGATATGTGTCAAGGTGGTGGTGAATGATTCTCCAGAGTCTATGTTGACAAATTGATAGATAGAACAAGAATATAAAAGAAAGAAAGAAAGAGGGTATCCTTTTTTTGCTGCAATGCTCACTAAAGTGAGCTATGTTGTATTAAAATTACCAACAAAAAGCACAATAGTAGCTCATGCAATAAATCCGCCATGAGCATCATAATGTTCATACAAGAAAACCACGATGATAGT
This sequence comes from Adiantum capillus-veneris, assembly GCF_014529385.1. Classification (NCBI taxonomy): domain Eukaryota; kingdom Viridiplantae; phylum Streptophyta; class Polypodiopsida; order Polypodiales; family Pteridaceae; genus Adiantum; species Adiantum capillus-veneris. The sequence continues at coordinate 72,651,079 of NC_140958.1, read as the reverse complement.
CTAGCAACAAAACATACATCTATTGTAGCTAATAGATCCATACCTAAAATTATGAGGAAGTACCAAGTTGCCACCATCATTGGGGGTGGTCACCACCCACGCCGATGCCCATAGACTCTTGAACAAGCCTAATTAAGTACCAAAATAGAAAACTCGAGGCATTCACCAACAATCAACAAGATGCAACTCCCTTCTTAGATACCTGAAGCCAGAAGCAATCTACCAACATCATAGAAATCAAAGAGGTTTTGGGTCTGGATTAAAAATTGGATATATTCCCCTCATTGTATCTCCTATGTGATGTACTTTTATACCGAGTTCTCTCAAATCTATTCTACATTTGCATATTTCCTCTTCTTAGTTGTAAGAGGGTTTCGAATCAACGAGCAAATAAAATGGAGCGAAACTAATTTCCGAGCACATATTAGCAACACCCTTGAGAAACTGATGCGAGCGCAAGCTATATTGAAGAAAATAATCATGTCAAGCTAGATTCAATCAGCACCTCAACGCAAAAGGGCTGTACATCTACAATCACCACAAAGCAGTAGAGGCTTCAAAATCTCAAACCTCCTTACATGTTGAGGCCCCAACAAAATCCCAAGTCACAAAAGTACATATAAAGAAATTAATTATGGGTGCATCAAAAACACCAAAAAAGGTTAGAACTTCCAGCAAGTCTCTGAGGCCACTCAGATACCTACCAAAGATTGAAACAAATCCACCTTTTTGAGTGCAGCCTTGCACAAACTCATAGGCAACAGAGTCCAAACTAAGGACATCAAAGAACACAAAGTAGTAGATGTGTTTGCAGGGCACATATGTGGCATGTTTGTTGTCCCGCCTCTGAAAATCCTCATAGATGTAACGAGGGAATTTGGCAAGGGTGATAGCATAAGTAAAACCTTTCTCGAATGATCCACTTGTATTCACACGGAACACAGTGTGATGCATTGGTGACCACAATTACCTCCGACATCGATGTGGCCAGCACGCTTCTTCCCTGTGTAATTTTTTCTTGAAATTCTTTTGGTAGTTTTGATCTCCATCTAGCAAGTATCTTAGGCCATATATGCTGCAAAGTGCAACCTTCATGCTCGCCACTCCCAAATACACCAATCGCTCTCATGATTATAGTATACTCAGGCCTATGGCTATCCTCCTTCAATATTTCCTCAGTAATGGCATGTTGGCATGCAATGGAAGGCATCTAATGATATCAACAACACTTGCCCAAGTATAAATGTTGTCTTAAAGGTCGTCTTTAATAAATATTGGTGAAAACTTGAAACCGACGTCGCTTCTGCAATGGGAAAGTAGTCAGAACAACCTTGTAGAATCGAGAAATCTCATGATCAATAGCATAAACATGCTCTTCCATATTATTTTCTCTGCATTCAAGCTTTGCATGCTCTCCAGACAAAATGAGAGGACCTGGCGTGTTTAGGTGTGTCCAAAAATAGACCTCTAGTCTTTGGCCCGATGAAATAGTGCCATTGTAGAGAGCTAAGGTCTTCCGCCCTCTAATCTAAAATCCCTTTCCTCATCAACCGAAGCTTGGTTGCTCTTAAAATTCTTTCCTTGCATTAAATGGACAAAAAACGTGCACAGTGACCAGCAAGAAGCATTGCATTTTAGAACCTTATTAAAGCGTTGCTTTAGGGTTGACACGATGGACCTTTGTTTAGGCTAATGGATGTGTTCTTATTTACTAGGACACGTAGGCCAAATGATTTTCTTAAGGCTACTAGGCATGTTCGTTTTAATGGGACACGTAGGCCAAGCAATGTTTGGGAAAGGTTTGCCGTAGCTTAGCCTTGAGTCGATTGAAAATCAAGATTAGCCGGTTGCAAACCAAGGTAAAGGGAAGAAAAAGTGGTAGAATATACAAGAAGATAGTTTAAAAATCCTACAATTTTAGAAAATTCTACTAGTGTTTCCACTTTGCATCTTGGCAAGGAGGAAACCTAGCCAGATAGGAAAAAATAATTTTTTAAAACTGAGGCCACGTGCTTTTTCTTGCAAGTTGGCGACAATTGTTGATGTCAAGGGAGCCTATACGAGTAGCCGACTTTGTTTAAGTCTTTAACGGGTTGAAAACTATAGCTTTAATGTACTTATTGTATACTTAGGTGCACTCACTCTTCCACATCCTTTTCAATATTATGTCTAGCAGTGATTAGGTCTTCCCCAATCTTAAGAAAAGGAAAATTCATTTATTAGAAGCATGAATTTACCATAGCCTGAGAGACAAATGGGACATTGATGTAAAGATGAGAGTCAAGACGATGAAAAATCAGACGTCCAGCATCCACAAGTTCCAGACTTTTGGTGCTTGCCACCTTGCGAGAGCTTGGTGGTAGAGGGGTTTCTATAAGGATATGGGAGGCAATGATAGGGCAATGTCATCTCGCAAGCATGTTTGGCATGCAGAAGAGCAGCATCGTGTATAGCACCAGCGTATGCGATGATGCTGTAACTTAGGGCACCAACAAAACGTAGCCAAATTTTCGGTCATGACCCAAAAATCTACATTAGTGAGAGGAATGTGGGCACTGCAAGGAGCGAGTTGGGCATCGTAATTGGTACTTGAGGATGCTATCCACTGACGCATATATCGCCCTTGGTTTTTGCAATCAGCCCCCATCGCCTTTGCAATCTTTTTTATCGAAGTCAGATCTCGTATATACAAAATTTGGTGCCTTAACAAGGGTCTTGCAATTCTATCCCAGCAATTGTTCTCGACTCCATTTCCTTCTTAGTGTTTTGGATTCTTGTAGATTTTCTCGTTGGGAGGACTGCAACCTCTTGTGAAACCTAGCGAAACCAGTCGGACTGGTTCCAACAAGTTTGGCACTCTATCCAAAGTAGCTCATCAGTAAACTATACAAAGCACATTACTTGTTTTCTAATAAAATCAGCCATCTATGGTAATACGAAGCTAGATAATTACCACGCAGGATTTGGTCCAAACGAGTCTGCGCCGACGCAGACCGGTTTGAGCACGAGGCAGCGCCATTGTCAGTGGTGGCAAATCCAAGTGATGCTGGGGCAATTTTTTGTTTTGTTTCTATAAAATTGGCTTCTTGGTTAAACTAGATTACGTTTTGCACAAGCGGAGTTTCACAATATTTTTCAACCCATGTTGATCACTAAAGTAAACCCATGCCGAATCCAATTGATGCTTTGTGCGCAAGTGACCCCCGCAATTTAACCAACTTACGCAAGTGAGAAGACTACCACAGGCCCACCATTGATGCCCTGCCAACTTGAAGATGCAAGTTAAAATTGGCATGGAGGTGACAGTATATTACGCCGAGCGTAGGTAGCACCAAAAATGGCAAGAACTTGCACCTCTTCAAGCTGGTTCCCTATGTAGTAATCAACGTTGTTGATGTCCACAATTGTGGGGCATGTGTTCTGGAATATTTAACCGATGAAGTTCGGCAAACTTTGTCCATTTGGGAAAAGTTACATCAATTATGCATGGTTAACCCCCGCCTAAACATGCAAACCCCTTTCCAATTTGTAAAATATAGGTCAATCCCTCCCGTGCAAAATGCCTCTTATATGAAAAAAAAAGCCCCTAGGCATGTTGGAGAAGCTCAATAGTTGCTAAAACGGGTCTATGGTGTTCTGGTAGATGTCAAGCTTCTCCAACATGCCTGGGGGATTTTATCCATTTTAATACATTCATCAAACATTAGTACATTCATATAAATGTGTTCATGTTATTGGCCAAAGGAAAGTGTATGTCTCATACAAGTAAAACTTAAATACTAAAACAACAGGGGCATTAATTATGTAGTCCAGCAACTAATCATGGTTCTCGAAAATGGAGAAGGGCTTCCTTGACTCACGGTCCTCCTTGTAAAGTGATCAAGTAAGTTTAGGGTCTTTTACCAAAGATTTTGACGATTCCGATAAGTATGCTAATGAGAGTGAGATTACAGACATAGGGATGTGTTCACTGGCTAAAGAACCACAAATAGCTCGGCAAGAAGCTACTTTGGAGCTTGTGCCTTTTCACATAGCACCCGAGGTGGCTCCATGCGTGGATGAGGGGGACAATAGCCACTTACACGTGGAAATAGGTGAGGACATCCTAAAGACCACAAGGGTCTTCGCCTACTTTGAGTGTCCGCTTGTGGACAAGAGAGTTGGGCTACTCTTGAGAAATTGAATTTGATTGCACTTCATAATGCTACATTAGAAAACAAAATCCTACGAGTGTCTTTAATGGAGGCCAGCAAGATCACACGTGCTTCCTATGGATTGGTGCGAGGTGATCACAATTTCCATGAATGGGTGTCTCAAATTCCGTTTGATTTTTAATAACTTTTTAAATGTGTACACATCTAATTTTTGCTAGAGAGCAAGAGTTACATGATGCGTAGTTCAGGGGAGTTCATAGTCATTCCTCAGTCCTTTCTCGTAGATATTGTTGATCCACCCTCTCACTCTCTTCTATCTAGCAGACCCGCACTGGCCCATAAATTATGGTCACCCTTAAAAGGACAAGTAGTTAATCGATTGCTTTAAGCCTTTTTGGCAGTTGTTTTTTTTTTAATGCAACCAGCTCTTTGGACAAGAGCAAGCAGATAGCTACAGGTTTGACAATGTATTTGCCATCTCGGGTATAAAAATGTTTGCCTGAATCTAGTACATATTTATCATGGTTAGAATAGATGAATGTATTAAATATCACATTGTTACCACATTTATTATGTCTATTTTCCCTTATCACTTTTGAAAATCTCTCTAATTCACAAATTGATTTTGAGGAACTCGCTTGTTTTTTTCGTCGCTAAAAAAAACTCGCTTGCCATTTTGTAGGACCCAGTTGTAACACCAATGCACACTTAGGCATACAATATGCATTGTTCCAACTTTAATCATCACCCAAGAAGAGAAGAAGAGAAACTTCAACGTCATAGGGACAAGCATGTGCTACACGTAGAACATTAACAGACTTTGTTACGCTCTCCAGATTGCAAAATGAAATTGAACCCATGAAAATGGATGTGTTTAGGTGCTACATGGTGTGTGCAATATCGCAAGCATGATAGGGGTTTACACACCCGCAGTCCAAGATCATGATGGGATGAAACTTCCAATGGTAAATTACAAACATGGCAAGCACAATGCTAGTTATAGGGAAAATGGTGTTTGATCTTGCAACCTTAGTCGTTGCTATTGGCATCCACTATATAAGGTAAAAGGTGCACTTTAAATTTCCGCATGCCACATGGGCAACATTGATCCAAGATTGTGAGGAGTCAAGAGGATAATGCATCAAGAGGGCAATGTGACACACAACTCTAAGGTGCACATGGGGAGTCTAGGTAAAGCACCATGAGAGAATGTTTCAATTAGAAGCACAAGTGGGTCTCTATTGCTTAATGAGGTAGCATCAAAGCAGTTATAGTGAAGATCAATTGAATGCAAACATTCAATTCCTGCATTTGTGCGGACCGTCGACTTAAGGCATTCGAACATAGTTAACTTTTACCTTTGCTCTTTGTAAACTCTATAGAGTTAGCACATGGCATGGACTTTGCTTCTTACTTTCCTATCTTTATGGTTATATAAATATCATCCAAGGAAAATCAAAGGTTTTAAGAACTATCTTTTATTTCTTCTTCCCTTACCTTGAGGAGGAAGAAAAAGAGAGTAGAGTTCTAGTGTAATCATATTGTTTCTTTTTATTTATTTTGTTGTAGTATGCTATTGGAGGCAACCTCGTTATTTTACTTGTTAAATAAGAGGTGGAAAGGAGAGGTAATGGGCATTGGCACAATACATTGATCAATGACAGCATGTGAGGAAACAAAGAGAAAGAGTGTGTGCTAGAGGAGCTTCATACACAAAAAATGGCTAAGACTTCCTTAGTTGAAGAAAGAAGCACCCAATTGTGCTAGATTGGTTATCCCACACCCTTTTTGGGTAAAAGGTCTTAAAATCTCATCTTTGAGGCCTCTTAGAAATTGCAATGTTGTTTAGATATTTGAGGTCTCTTGAAATCACTTCCAATGATCGGCTTCAAAGTAATTCTCCTCGTTTCTTTTTTAGTTAAGCTCAATTGGCTCTTCCCAAAACGCTACAAGACCTTCAACTCTTGTTGATTTGACCCAAATCTTCCCTTTTTAAGCCACAAATCTTGCAATTTTATGACCGATTCTTCAATTTTCTTTGAGACCTTCTTCTTCTCCTTCACAAATCAATGAAATCTAGCAAATTCAAATTGAGTAATTGCCATAGTGGTAATTGGCATGCTAAACACAATTTGACAACAGATTCGCCGATTGTTGATCTAATTTTATCAAAAAGCATAAATTAATTTGTCAACTGGAAAGTTTATTATTGAAATTTGCTTGCCACAATTCCAAATTCCTATTGCTGATTGCCTTGAATCAAGGCACTGATACCACTATTGGGAAATCCAAGAGAACGGTTGCCAAAATCCTCAAGCTCTCACACACATTCATTACACCTCTCACCATGTCTTCCTTGTCAAGTACACAAATAGAGGTAAACAAAGACAACTCAATCCACACACACACACACAAACACACACACACACACACACACATGCATGCACGCACACACACACACACACACATGCATACACACACACACACATATGCATATAAGCCTAGTAAGGATGTAGAAAGCTTCTAAGAGCAAGATGGCGACAATATTGCAATACATAGAATAGCATAAGAGAGGGAGAGAGAGATAGAAAATCTTACAACGCAATGGCCTAAAGTGCTAGCCCCCAAACTTCACGACACACTCTTTGGAGTTGGGTAATTGATTTCTTTATTAAAATTGAAGTGGTGCCAAAAATTACACGCTCCTCTTTACATTGAGCTTGTTTGTGGTTTTCACCACTTATTGCATGAACCATAGTGGGGTTGGTTCTCACCACCTATGTGCAAAAAAGTCGCACATGCTTATTAGAAAAGTATCTAGAAATACTTGTGCTAAAATAAATGGTCAAGAGGTTTTATTGGTTTTATTGCTAGAGTCCTTTTCAATTTCCACCGTTCCAATCTACACATCATCAACTCATCATTAGATTAAATGTAAAGACAATAACATTAATTGACCATTACATGCCCAACTATCCCAATTGTAACGCTAATCACATACAATAGAATATCATGATCTCATCCTGGTGCCCGTGTCTCACTTGACATGAACAAGATTCAATGGCCATGAATGTATAGCTGCATGTGCTCACCTGAAGTGGCCGCAAAGAGCAAGGGGTGGTTTTTGACCGATTTAATGAATAAATAGATGCATGTGCGCAAAATGGTGAATGATTTTGGATCCATTCATTGCACTTTCCATTAACGCACACCCTCACGTGCACAATACCTCCAACCACGACATGTCACAACAAGGACAACTCACACCCTGTAGTCATAGAAATTGCAATTGGGAAAAGGTAGGGAAAGGAAGGTCTTCTCTCTCTCTCTCTCTCTCTCTCTCTCTCTCACACACACACACACACACACACACACACACGGAGTGGAAGCACGATCTGCAAAAGCAAAATGTTAAGAATAGATGTAGCACAACAACTCACCATGCGACAGAAGGAAGTGTTGTTGTACTCAGGAGTGATCGTGTGCTGTGGGAAAGAAGACATGCGCACATGTGCACAGACACACACACCTTGGACTCTGAGTTACTTTTCTTCAACGACCTTGCTTCAAAGATCCATCTCTTTTACTCCTCTTCTCACACACATATACATACATGGTTATCACTAGTGCTGTCATAAAATCTAATATCTAATATCTAACCAACCCAAATTATTTTGTCATATTAAATTGATCACTTAATGTGGGAGAATAAACGGGAACAAGTGTTAAGATATAGACATGTGCTTATAGATCTATCTCAACACGGGCCAATGGTAAAGGGGCCCAAATGAGAGATAGTCTATCAAAGAGCAAGGCTAACAAATGGAGCATAAGACCTTAGGGTTAGCTTCATTGAAGACCTCCAATAATGTGTGTAAAAGGCCTTTGACCTTAGGTAAGCTAGGGCTGAGCTTGAGGCGCGGGAACCCGACCCAGCTCGAGGTGCTTGTCCTGCTTGTCATGCTTGATGACTAAGGTGCTTGAGGTGCTTGATGATTGAGGTGCTTAATTATTGAGATGCTTGAGGTGCTTGACATGCTTGAGATGCTAGGGTTGCACTTGAGGTGAGAACCCAGCCCAAGCTTAAAGTGCTTATGAGCCAAGCTTGTGGTGGGAACTGGGCCTATTCATGAGGGGCTTGAGGTGTCAAAAAGTCAAAGATCAATCCCTACAAGGAGGGGGCGAGCCCTACATGAGGGGGGATGAGAGAGAACACCCACACACTCACACAAGGCATGCATGGTACAAAGAAAGCAAAAGGGACACTTGTCAAGTTCCTCCTCATGTTACCCTCATGGTGTGCCTGAAGCCTATTGGTTGGCCACCCAAGGGGTCAAATAATAATTTAAGAGATTTAATTAAATTATTTAGCATTTATCTAGCCCTCTCTCTCAAAGGGGAAAGGAGGACACTTGTCTCAAGGCTACCCTTGCTGCTTGTAATGCCTCCTGCTTGTGATTGGCTAGGCCTGGAGGGGTCCAATGAGCTTCAAGCATGAGCTACAAGGGGGGGTCGACCCAAGCAAGCTAGGGGGTTGCTTAGGGGGTATACTCACCCACACACACTCACAGACACTCTCATTGTGTGCTATGCAAAGTGCAAGAGCTCCCTCTCCTTCTCCAAGCAAGTAGAGGTTGAGAGCCTACACCAACACTCTTGGATATGGAATGCAAATCCAACCAAGAGCCATGCTTCAATGCTTAAGCTTGCCATCTCCTTCTTCTTCATTACTATGCTATTATGTATGCTAGCAACAAGAGCTATGATTAGTGAGGAACTAATTCTTTCTCCTACGAAATGTTTCTTCTTCCTCTTCCCTACCCTCATTCCCTGCTAGCTCTCTCCACCTTCGAAGGTGTTTGAGGTCTTGGGATTGAGGCTTGGGATAGTTAAAACTTTCTTCAAGTTTATGTTATGTTTGTGATGCATGAAGCTTTCCATCTTCATTGCATCATCTAGGTCACAAGGAACACAAAGATTGTATTGTAACAAGTCTCTCTTAATGGGAGAAATCATAATACAAATGCCTATTGGAGGGGGGACCGGATCCACATAAATCTGGTCCTCAACTGTTGTCATGTTCTCTAAATTCTCTCTCTTGCAAAAGTATTGTTCATGCCAAGCTAGCTAATTGCTATGATTATGTTGCTATCTTCAATTATGTTCACCCGCTATGCTCACAAAATCATTTCTCAAAAGTACTCTCATTAATTTCCGCTACTCTCAAATTAAATAGGCCAATTCCATTACAAGTGCATGGACCTCCCTCTACCTTCTACTTGTGGGATTTTTTCCCTACTTACCATTGAGACACACAGGCAATTGTACTTCTGTATGTGACAATCAATTTTTGGCTTAAACAAGTCCTTAGCTTTCAACGCCAAATCTTACCTTCTCAGAGGTTTGGGACTTCAATTTGGTATTTAACAAATATGACCTTGGCAAACAATGGACTTGTTAACTAAATCTCTTTCGTTTCTTATAGGAACTAAGGATTTACTTAAAATTATATTCCCTTCTAGGAATATTGGATGCCCTATGTGGGAACACATCCTCTCTTGGTTGGATCTATAAAAATTAGGCGTGATTTTTTCCCACCTTTTGTTTGTATGGGAAACTATGCTTGAGCTTGAGAGAGAGAGAGAGAGAGAGGGGGAGAGAGAGATAAAGAGGGACATATTTACATATATACATATATACCCTCCCTTTCTCTCTCCCTCTCTCTCTCTCTTTATCTCCTTCTCGCTCCCCTTGTCTCTCTCCGTCTCCGTATATATATATATATATATATATCTCCCCCCTTCTCTCTCTCTCTCTCTCTCTCTCTCTCTCTCTCTCTCTCTCTCTCTCTCTCTCAAGATCAATCTCAAGTGAGAACTAAGCTCCAACTTGAGCTTGAGGGAGAGGGACCCCCCCCCCCCCCCCCCCCCCCCCCCCCCTCCCTCTCTCTCTCTCTATATATATATATATATATATGTGTGTGTGTGTGTGTGTGTGTGTGTGTGAGTGTGTGTGTGTGTGTGTCCCTCCCCTCCCCCCCCTCAAGCTCAAGCTCTCTCTCTCTCTCTCTCTTTAAAGTTTTGGCATCTCAAGTGAACTACCCAATGTGATCCCAATATTTATTTTGGCTTTAGGTATTTATTTTAATTATTTTTCACTCTTTGGGTGGGGAAATTTGCTAAGGTGACTATATAAGTACACCTAGCTCTCATTGTATAATCACTGATTCATTGTCAAGGTTGGTCGGTTCAACAAAAACTATCTCTCTCTCTCTCTCTCTCTCTCTCTCTCTCTCTCTCTCTCTCTCTCTCTCTCTCTCTCTCTCTCTCTCTCATATTCCCCCCGGTTGTATACTCTTTTGCATCGTGTACTCTAACATGGTATCAAAGATTCAAACTCAGTGATCGCAAAGCACACAAAGAATTGACACGGAGGAGAAGAAGAGACCGCAGTGAAGGAGGAGAAAGCTGATGTTGTTGGTGTTTTGAAACACTAGGCATTCTCCGCGTGTTTATCCCCATGGAGCGTGTGAAAAGCTTTAAACCCCTGTCGTTAGCGTTTTAAAATACAACGTATTAAAATGGTGCTAGGTTTTCTCCACCATTACCGAAAGTAACCCCTTATCTATTCTCACTTGTTCTTTCAACCTCAAAGAGGTACCCTCACTTGTTTCAAAGGTGAAATTTAGAGAGGGCATCAAAGGTCCTTTGGTTTTTTGTAATTGGCTTTGGGAGGAGTGATTGCAGTTTGCAAGGGCAACCATTATTGGACCGGCCTTTGGAAAACGGCTTGTATGAGTCTCTAAGGTGTTTTGGAGTGGTTTGGAAAGAGAGAATTCCGTCGCTCAAATTTTTGGAGAGTTAGTGGAGCGGCTTGGGGACTGTGTGGCCACCCCAACAAGAAGGAAATAAATCTTTCAGATCTTGTACGTAGTTTATGGCCCCCCTTGCTCAACAACCAACAACTCGGATGACCAACACTGAAACATGGCTTTGGAAAGCGTCGTCCATCACCCAATTAGCAGTCTATGCACGGGGGAAGTTCTCATGGAAACCATCAGTTTGTTTGGCTCTGGATTTTGAAGCCAAAACCAAACACACGAGTTCGCTAGAGGAAAAAGGCAAAGGCAAGCTTGACAAGGATGTCAATACCAATACTCAGTAAGCTGCCTTGATACCCAGGAGGATTGACAACCATTGTTATAAACGTGACATGACGCTTTGTTTGGCTTGGGAGTTTGAAGCCAAAGACAAAAGCAAGAACTCACAAAAGGACAAAGGCAAAGTCAAGCAAAGCTAACGGTGATAAAGAGTTGATAGAAGAGATTGGCATGGCACACATGGTGATGACCACAATGGCCACGACCCCGGATTTCTAGTCAAGAGGTAGTTGTTTCCACTAGCTTCAGTCAAAGAGAGGCTTGTGTTTGGCAGGGAGGGGCAAGAAGTGCTCCCTATAAATAATTTAGAACCTTGTGTTGGAGTTCAAGTTTTTGGTGTTTGTGTTGGGGTATAAAGCCCAATGTGGTCGCCCAGGTAAGTGGGCGGGCCGCCAGGTATGTACACATATTCTTTTGTAAAGACCTAATAAGAACTCACTATGCTCTACACATTACAGTAGAGCGAGTTCACCATATCGTCGTGCTCTTCTTCTCGCACTCTCTCTCACGTCACACTTTCGCTCGTACTCCATCAACTGGTATCAGAGCTCAGATCGAGGCTCGTGGCAGCATTTGCAGGTAGCCAGAGTCACCTACTCAGATTGGAGTGAGATTCGACAGGCAAAGAGAGGGCCCCAAATCTTGTGGGCAAGCCCGATGGGCTTGGTGTTCTCAGAATTTCATTCTGAGGTCATCTCGGCCACCGTTCGGCTTCGACAAAGTTCTGCGCAGGCCATTTTCGACTACGTGGTCTCAGCGGGTGCAGATCCGACTCTGCAAATTTGGGGTTTCGGCCTACGATTGTAGGTGCTGAGGATATCAGCACTCCCAGAGTGTTGATTTGTGGCTGTCTACACATCGAAGGACGGCCCACAGTTCTTGGAGGTGTGTCACATACGACACGGGCGCATCTACACACAGATTGTAGGTGACATTCACTAGTTCATCAGGTAGCTTGTGTTTGCTGCTTGATATTCCAGATTTCATCCTGGCATTGCAGGTACTTCCACATGGGATGTATTGTCAGAGATGATGTATGTCTGTTGAGGGTTTGCTGGCTGTGAGTCACGCAGCAAACAACCGCCGCAGTGGTTACAGCATATAGTGGAAAATTTGTAGATGTATGACTTTGTGGAAAGTCTATGTACTGTCAGATTTACTGCAGCCTTTGTTGAGGGTCGAGTGAGGTTTTATTGAGGTGGGGGATTCTCGAATGTTGAGATCCTTTCGGTGATATAGGTCTTGGAGCGATCCCTCGAGCACCCTTAGATAGGCAGCTAGGATGTATTGACTGTGAGTTAGACAGTTGGGATTGCATCTTTGCTTTACTGCCGTTGAGGCATTGTCGCAGTCTATGCTTACAGGACAATGAGAGACAGTACAGGTGCAGGACAGGTTTACCCACAGCTTACAGTGTTAGAGAGACAGTGGTTTTTTGAGCTATTTTTTGGTCTGTTTTTTAGTACACCAGAGCCATTTTACAAAGGAGACTCTGCCAAAATTTATGCAGAATCTGAAGCTTTCTTGGTTCATTTGACAGGTTGATATTGGTTCAGAGGTCAGTTTACAGGGGAAACTCTGTCGAATTTTTCCCAGGAAAGTAAACTATTGTGAAGTGCAGCTATGGCTGGATCACAGGACACTTCCCTTTACAATATCAAGAAGCTGGATGGAACCAATTTCCCATTGTGGAAGAAGCAAATTTGGCACGTGTTGGTACAAAAGAAGCAAATAAAACCTATAAAGCTCAAGGGGATAAAACCAGAAGATATGGACGAAGATGAATGGAGCGAAATGGATGAATTGGCACTTTCTACCATTATGCTGACTTTGGCAGAAAGCGTTTACTTCAATGTAGCAGACGAGATGTCGGCTTATCAAGCATGGTTAAAGCTGAGTGATCTTTATGAGAAGCAGAGTGCAGCTTCACAGGTATACTGGCTTAAGAAGCTTGTTGACTTGAAGATGAAAGAAGGGACACCTATGTCCAATCATCTGAATGAATTCAACACAATCTACAGTCAATTGTCAGCTCAAGCTGTCAAGTTTGATGAACCTGTTAGAGCTATGTTCCTGTTGATCACATTGCCGAAAATTTGGGACACTTTTCGCACAGCTTTGAGTAATTCTGCACCTCCAGATGGTTTGAACATAGCAGGTGTAGAAGGAAGTCTGCTTACTGAAGAAACCAATAGAAAGACAATGGACAAAGGCAAAGAAACAGCCTTAGTTGTCAGGGGAAGGACAAAAAAAAAGTACAAAGGTGGAAAGAGGAATCAGTCTCGTAGCAAGTCCCGCAATGCTAAAGGCAAGAGTGACATAGAATGCTACCATTGTGGCAAGAAGGGTCACATGAAAAGAGACTGTAGAGAATGGAAAGCAGAAAAAGGCAAAGAGAAAGCTGAAGACCATGGTGAGAAGAACAAGTCCTCAGTGAAGATTCAAGAAATAAATGTGACAAACATTGTTGCAGAGGATGACAGTCTAGTGTCAGGAGACATCTACTTCTTGAAGAATACAATGCACTCAGCTCTTCTTACAACATCTGATGGAAATGCACTGAGTGACTGGATTATAGACTCAGGGGCATCACTTCATGTGTCTCCAAACAAGGAGTGGTTTACTTCTTATGTGACCACTAAAGATCATGTTCGGCTAGGCAATGGGCAGACATGTGAGATCTTAGGTGTTGGAGATGTTCAATTGAAGTTTCAGAATGGCTCTTCTTTCACGCTGAAGAATGTGAGACATGTTCCCGCAATTACAAAGAGCTTGATCAGCACACGTTTACTTGATGATGCTGGCTACGTCACCACTTTTGGGCAGAACATGTGGAAGATATCCAAGGGTTCTATGACAGTAGCACATGGAGTAAAGTTTGGAGGACTTTACATGATTTATGTATCAAATGTCTCTAAAAATGTAATCAATGTAACTAAGCAGCCGAACGTTTCTTTGTGGCATAGCCGGTTAGGACATATGTCCAAGAAGGGAATGGAAATCTTGTCTCTTTCTGGTTATTTTCCTGGCTTTTCATTTAATGATTTTGAATTCTGTGAACATTGTCTGTATGGTAAGCAAACACAACAGCCACATAAGCATAGAAGCAGTAGAAGAGATACACAGTTGGCACTTGTTCATAGTGATTTGTGTGGACCTATGCCTAACCTATCTCTAGGGGGAGCTTCTTACTTCATGACATTTATAGATGATTACTCGAGGAAAGTATGGGTTTACTTTCTCAAGCACAAGGATGAAGCGTTTAGTGTTTTCAAAACGTTTGTGACACTTGTGGAGAATCAGAGTGGCAAGAAGCTTAAATGCTTACGCACTGACAATGGTGGAGAGTATGTTTCAAAGGCCTTTTAGGACTTTTGTGAGTCAAAAGGTATAAAACGTGAACTTACTGCTCCTTACAATCCTCCTCAAAATGGTGTTGCTGAGAGGATGAATAGGACCATACAAGAGAAGGTCAGAAGTATGTTGTCTAATGCACAGCTGCCAAATGGGTTTTGGGCTGAAGCTGTATCAACAGCTGTTCATCTTGTAAATAGATCTCCTAGCAAGGTTTTGCAGAAGGATTCAGTGCCAGAGATGGTATGGTCAGGCAAAATGCCCTCATACAAGCATCTCAGAGTCTTTGGTTGTGAGGCATATACTCACGTTCCAAAGGAATTTAGGAACAAACTTGAGCCAAAGAGTAGAAAGTGCATCTTTCTAGGCTATGGTAATTCTGGTGAGATGGGGTACAGACTTTGGGATCCCGAATCCAGAAAGGTTGTCCGCAGCAATGATGTTCACTTTAATGAATCCAAATATCATTCTAAATCAGAGAGGGTTGAGGAGATTAGAAGAGTTGTCTTCCAAGAAGATGGACCTGCATGTGCAAGACAAAATGTCAGGGCTCAAGAGGAGCAAGGACATGATAGATTGGAACCACAGGTTGTGGCTGAGCCTGAGCCACCTATTGTGCGTAGATATGGACGTATCACGCGACCTCCTGATAGGTTTGTTCCATCTATGAACTATGTCATGTTGACTGATTGCAAATGAAGGACTCCGGGAATTGGCAATTGGCCATGCAGTCAGAGATGACAGCTCTGCATAAAAACCAGACATGGAAGCTAGTTAAATTACCACAGGGCAAAAAGGATCTACCTTGTAAATGGGTTTACAGGTATAAGATCACCGCTCATGATAGTCAGCCAAAGTACAAAGCAAGGCTTGTTGCCAAGGGCTTTAAGCAAGAATAAGGCATTGACTTTGATGAAGTCTTCTCTCTGGTGGTCAAGATGACTACATTGAGATGCTTTCTTGCATTGGTTGCCATATTAGATTTGGTGTTGCACCAAATGGATGTCAAGACAACGTTCTTGCATGGTGATTTAGATGTGGAAATTTACATGCAGCAGCCAGAAGGGTTTGTTGAGAAAGGCAAGGAAGATTTGGTATGCCAGTTGTTAAAGAGTCTTTATGGCTTAAAACAATCACCGAGGGCATGGTACCATAAGTTCCACAAGTTTATGCTTTCTCAAGGCTACAAACGTAGTGAGTTCGATCACTGTCTATATACAAAGAAGGCTAAGGATGCCAGTTGGCTGATCCTTATTTTGTATGTGGATGACATGTTGTTTTCTAGCAAGCACTTGGAAGAAATTTCAGCTTTGAAGTCAAAGATGGCAAAATAGTTTGACATGAAAGACATGGGTGAGGCAAGTCATATACTTGGTATGCGCATTGAGAGAGACAGATCAAAGAAGTTGATTTGGTTATCTCAAACAGAGTATATTGACAAGGTTTTGCAATGTTTCAATATGGAGAAGGGAAAGGCATTGAGTGTTCCATTGCCACCATATGTGAAACTTAGCAAACAAGATTGTCCTGTGTCTGAGGAAGAACATGCTGAAATGGAAAAGATTCCATATGCGTCTGCAGTGGGTAGTTTAATGTATGCAATGATTGCTACTCGCCTAGACATTGCATTTGCAGTGGGAGTAGGAAGTCGATACATGTCAAACCCAGGCAAGAAACATTGGGAGGCAGTGAAAGGAATATTGAGATACCTGAAAGCTACAAAGAGTATGCGTATATGCTATGGGAGTCAGGAGCTAAGTGTAAAGGGTTTTACAGACTCAGATTATGCAAGTGACTTAGACAACCGAAGGTCTATGTCAGGGTATGTCTTTACATTGGCTGGTGGAGCAGTATCATGGCGTTCTAGATTACAAGATTGTGTTACTCAGTCTACTACAGAGGCTGAATATGTTGCAGCATCAGAGGCATGCAAAGAATCAATTTGGCTTAATCGACTAGTAACAGATTTGGGAATCAAAGAAGAGATGCATGTGTTATATTGTGATAGTCAAAGTGCTATACAATTGGCTCGCAATCTAGTTTATCACTCAAAGACAAAGCATGTGGATGTGAAGTATCATTTCATCAGGGAAATGCTTGAGGATAAGCAACTTCATCTTGTCAAAGTTCACACCACAGAAAATCCTGCTGATCTACTTACAAAAGGACTTCCCTCAGAGAGCTTTGCGCATTTTCGCAAGCAGTTAGGTGTAGGGTAGTACATCACTTCTCTACATCTCTTGTATATTAGCTTGTATAGTAGCTTCTCTCACACTTAAAGTACCACATTGGACTTTAAGTGGGAGGTTGTTGGGGTATAAAGCCCAATGTGGTCGCCCAGGTAAGTGGATGGGCCGCCAGGTATGTACACATATTCTTTTGTAAAAACTTAATAAGAACTCACTATGCTCTACACATTACAGTAGAGCGAGTTCACCATATCGTCGTGCTCTTCTTCTCGCACTCTCTCTCGCGTCACACTTCCGCTCGTACTCCTTCAGTTTGAACTCGTGGGTGCACATGCATTTGGCAGGGAACCAATCAATCTAAACACTATCGATGAGTGTATCAATCCATTGTTGTTGGATAAATTATGGACATGATGTGTTTCAAAGTTCATTATCTTGGAGAATTTTGGACATGATGTGTTCATAGTTCATGAACGGGGATTCTTGGACGTAGTGTGGTCCACAGTTCAATTTTCTACAAGGCAACCGATGCTCAATATGGCATTCTTCTAAGGTTAAAAAGATTGGCAAAACCATAACCAAGGTGTATCAAGTAGTAGATGTCTGTTAGTAGCAAGCTAACACGGACACCATCTTTCGGAGTTCTCTTTGTAAAACAATTATTATTTTGATAAATCGAGAATATTGTAACTCCTATTTTCTCGGATAAACTTTGTAATTAATGAGTCGGGGCTACAAGCTTCCAGATTGTATCAACCAGTCATCACCCAGCTTTGGTAGAACTCCAGATTATTAGTTTTGACCACCCAAAAACCTTGGCTAAGGTATAAAAGCCAATTTTTGTAACTTTTATATAAGTTTTTTGGATAAGAAATACACTGCGTGAGCTAACGGCGCTCACTTCTCGCGCTTCCTACTCCCTCTCTGGTTGTCACATTGCAACTGCGTTTGTTGCATTGCAACTGCAGGTAAAAGCTCTACGCATTAACGTAAGCCATTCACAGTATTTCGTAGCTTTTGACGTCGCCGACCTGCGGCCTAATTTCATCATAATTAGGAATTTACACTTTTAAATCGAAAACTAAGCATAGGCGGGGTATTGTGGCATTATTGCTAAGCATTTAGATTCATTCTGGGTTGAAAACGACTAGATCAAAGATCCACTGCTGTTAATAATCGCGATTTTGGAACTTGACCTAAAGTGGGGTTTGAGGCCATAGGCATGTGTGCTTAGGTCTTATAAACTTGTCATAGAAGTTTCGTTACATTTGGATGTCATTTGATGCTATAATGGATGTGATTTGCTTACCGATGAGCGATTGCCTTTTGGTGATTTCAGTCACTTGAGTGTAGCTTGAGTTAGATGCGAGTTGTTAGTTTTTTCAAATTCTTCGAAATTAACCCCGTTATTCCCACCTTCTCTAGGGTTTTATGTAAATCATTCCATAGTATGGTCTGACTTTTAAGACCTCTCCCAAGGTAAGAGTGCATTGGATGGGTGTAGACATGATTGAATGAATGTTGTCTACTTCAAGGGTCTATTAAGCTCTTTTTACTTGAGTGGTCTTACACATGATGGATTCATCTTCGTTATCTCCCAAGTAAGAAGGTAATGATTTAAGTCAATGGTTTCGACATTCCTGAAGCTTCCGATCCGCAATCCCCGTACAAGGATTATAAATCCATGTTCATATTAGAAGGTAGGTCTCTGGACAGCAGAAGTAAATAATCGTGATTATTTACTTTTGTCAGTTTTTTGCACTTTTTGATAGGTTTGATAAGTATACAACTTGTTAGAGTCCCTGGACAAGTTTCAACAAGTTTGGACAAAATCTGATCAAGTTTATCAACTATTTGGTGTCCGCAGACTCTGATTTCGAGACTATGGATTAAATCTCACTTTTGGGATCCAAATTTCACCAAAACTGATTTTCGAGGTCTATTTGATGTGCTTGACCTTGTAATATACTCAAATTTGAAAAATCGTTAAGTTTTGAAGTAGATGTAAATAATCGTGATTATTTACTCTAGCTAGACTTTTGCAAGATTTGGTCCCAACTTTGACACAAATCTGTTAAGCACCTTAAGTTAAGGTCACTAGCCAAGTTTCATCAAGTTTGGACAATTTTTGGTCAAATGGTCATCGATTATCTATTCGCAGACTAACTTTGCAATTTTAGTCACAAATTTCACTCCAGTGGTCCAAATATTACCAAATTTGGTTTGTGGGCTTATTACAACATGGTGAAGCTAGTGGTATGCAGACTTGGTCAAAAAAGTTAAAAAAATAGGGCAGATATAAATAATCGTGATTATTTACTTCTGACAAATTTTTGGTCAACTGAGCATATACACATGTATCATATCAACATAAGCCTATGAATCAAATTTCAACAAGTTTGGATAAATTTTCCCCCAATTTATACTCAAGATTCAAAAAGCCAGTACAAACTTTAGTGTTTACCCAGTTTTTTGCCAGGTTAGTGATCCAAATGTCTTGGGCCAATGAGTCAATGATATGAACCTTGGCCAATTTAGAGCAGAAAGTTAATAATTCTGATTATTAACTTTAGGCTTAAAATGAGCACTTTTTTACAATTTTCTCAAAGAGAGTCTTTACATTATGTATATTAAGCCTATGAATCAAGTCAAAACTTAATTTGGCCTAAAATGTCAAGAAAAAGTAAATAATCTGAGTTTTGGCCAACTCTTGAAATTTTTTACCTCGAAGTGTCTTTGAGCTTACCCACATTAGTCGGATTGAGTGGATTCGAGTCTTTTCAAGCTATTTCTAGCCGTAGACCTAAAATTCTGCAACTTCCAATAACAACTCACGCTTGATTCTTTCAGAGAGAGCAATGTTCTGAAATCCACCTCGGATCCTACTTACCCTGCTCCTAGATTCTCATGCAATGGGGTTGTGGAAAGTGTCCACAAACACTCGTTTTCTTGTGTTTTTTATGTTTTTCCAGAGCCTTGATCTTAAGACTTGCCTCGTCTACCAATCATTCTCCAAATCCTAATCTAAATCTACAATCCTACAGTCCTAAAGGTACTCGGCAAGTACGATTACTTCCAAGCTACCTCTACACAGCAAAAGACGACAATCTTAAGCTCTGCGGTTTCTAAAAGAAAGTTTTGAACTATAGGCGAACCTAGAGAAAGTTAAAGGACAACTACACAAGATGACGAAATGGAAAACAAAGAGATTCGATCAGTTCCTGTGAACAAGGTTGGAGAATATTATGAAGGAGAAGAAGGAAACACCACCCTCCCAGTGAAATATAATGACATTGAAACCATGGCAATACTCAATAGTGGAACTGGCATAGCCATAGCCACTAAAGCAGTATTGGAATCTTGGGGACAACCAGCCATCAGACAGACTAGAATGAGATTGCAGTTGGCTGACGGACACATTGAGAGACCACTAGGGCTGCTTGAAAAAGTGATAGTCAATTCCTGTGGAATTGAATATCAACACACTTTTGCCATAGTAGACTTTGGAAAAAAACTTAACTATGAAATCATATTGTGAAGACCTTTCATGAGACAGTACATCTTATTCAAGATTGGGGAAATAACTATCTGTACTTGAAGCAGGTGGGATCTATAACAAGAGTTAATCTAAAAGATCACACTTATAGATATGTTTTGAAAACACATATCCAAGAGTTTGATTCAGTCTCTTCGGTTGAAACTAAACTCCCATCCTGGTTAAACAAAGGCACTCCTATTTGGATGTGCGGAGCTTCAGAAAATGGAAGCTTAAGACGAAAAGAATGTATCCTAGAAAGGGACTGCACAGACGAAGCCTACGTATCTGAGCCCTTTCCAGAGCATTTACTTGAGCCATTCGAGTGGACTCAAATTTTAACGACAATGGATGTATGTGTGAATACGTCTATGCCTACTCAATTTTGCAATGAGGATGGCTACGACATAATTCCCATCCAAATGATGTCAATCCTCAACATTGAGAACAAAGATGAGGAACCCAAGGACGTAATAAAATCTCAACAAGTCTTTTCAAACCTCTATTACGATGCAACTGATGAGTTAGATGAACACTTAGCTACCTCAGAAGATTCGGGGTTAGAAAAAGAGCATATGAGAGCTAAGTTACTCTTAAAGGGAGGGGAGGAAAAGTTTTTTGACTTTCCAAACCAGAAATCAAGAAGACAAAAATGGTATAGATGAAAGAGAGACACTGGAATAATGAAAACATGACCCATGCCATCAGTCTCTAGTAAAACACGACCTATGCCATCAGTCTCCAGTAAAACACAATTCGTGATGCAAATAGATGCTAATGATTGTGTCAAAGACAAAATAACTGGCAGATATCCTTCAAACAAAAACTTAGAGATGTCTCAGACATTAAAAAAAACAAGGAAGGGCACTCAAGAGAAATCACAAAAAAAGAAATGACTCGTGACCAAAGTCGAGCGAAAAAACAAGTATCAAGAGTTGAAAAAGGCTCTAAAGGAGATATACACAACTGAAATGGAAACCACGGAAGAGGATGGTAAGGATGTAATGCACGTTCCATCCCATTACAAAAAGTATACTCTCCAAGATAGGAAAATCATAATTGAACAACCTGTTAAGGAACTACGGAAACAAGGTGAATCTTACGAGGAGCCTAAAAACGCTAAAAGGGTAGACTTGGCTGAACCAAGAGAAGAGCCTAGACCTGCTTACATTCAAAATGACCGAACAGAAGAAGAAGAAAAGCTTTTGCTGAGCTTGCTAAAGAAATACCAAGATATCTTCGCTTGGTCTTACAAGGATCTCAAGGGTGTTGATCCAGAAATCTATCAACATACCATACCCATGAGAGATGATGCGAAACCAAGTAGACAGAGACCATACACGTATAACGAAACATTTGCCAGGAAGATAAAAGAAGAGATTGAAAAACTAAAGGAAGCTGAATTCATTTACAAAATTGAACACACAGATTGAGTGTCTCCAATTGTGGTAGTACCCAAGAAGAATAGAAAATTACGAGTGTGTGTTAATCTCACAAAGGTGAATGCGGCTACCATTAGAGACAACTTTCCTCTTCCGATAACTGAGCATGTTTTAGAACAAGTTGCAGGAGAAGAAGCTTACAGCTTCTTAGACGGCTTTTCGGGATACAATCAACTTTTGGTTGACCAAAAAAGATCAACATAAAACTGCTTTTGCAACAGAATGGGGTATATTTGCTTATTGGGTTATGCCGTTTGGGTTAACTAATGCTCCAACCACGTTTCAAAGGTTGATGAGACATGCTTTCAAAGAGTATCTTCGGAAATTCGTAGAAGTATATATGGATGATCTATGCGTACATTCATCAATCCGGGCTGATCATTTTGAACACCTCAAAAAGGTATTCGAAAAAAAGTAGACTTAATAGGATTTGCTTAAATCCTGAAAAGTGCACATTCATGGGAAGACAAGGAAAAATTCTTGGACATATAGTGTCTAAAAATGACATAGCTACTGATATTGAGAAGATTCATGTCATTGCTGATTTGCTTAGACCAACAACAGTCAAGGGGGTACAAGCCTTTATGGGACATTGTGGATATTACCGACGGTTCATCTACATGTACGCCATAATTGCAAAGCCCATGTATAGCTTGATTACGCACTTTGAATGGATCGAGACATGTGAAGAATTCTTTATGAAGCTTAAGCAAGCTCTCACCTTAGCTCCAATATTGAAAGCACTAGATTGGGATAAGGTATTCCACGTACATGTAGATTCTTCAAATTGTGCTATCAGTTGTATACTAGCTCAACCAGGAGATGAAAAAATTGACTTTCCTATTTCTTATGCTAGCCGACAATTGAACATGGTAGAAAATAATTACACCATCACCGAAAGAGAAGGACTAGGAATGATCTATGCCGTTAAAAAGTATAGACATTACCTATTAGCCAACAAGTTTGTGCTCTTTGTGGATCACCAAGCTTTGTTGTATTTGGTCAACAAGCCATGTAGCATAGGGAGAATAGTGAGATTGTTCATCATTCTTTTCGAATTTGATTTCACTGTGGTTGTAAAAAAAGGCACTACACATCAACGAGCAGATCATTTGTCAAGGATTGTTTCAGGGGAATCACCTAAAGGGGTAGACGATGATCTACCAGATGCCTATTTGTTCTCCGTGGAAATGATACCTAGATGGTCGGAAAACATTGTGTCATTAATGACTATAGCTCAAGTGGATTCACAAATACCACTTCCTATCACAATTGGATTAATCGAGTAATCGACTATGTATCAATTACTAGCTAGAAGGCTATACAAAAGAAATCGGGACGGGATATTGCTTTTATGCATTAACCCTGAAGAAAAAGAACAGTACCTAAGTCAAGCACATGTTACCATAGTGGTACTTCACTTTGCGGAAGACCAAACTATGCAACGAATCTGGAGACTTGGAGTATTTTGGCCGACTATGAGGAGAGATGCTCGATCCTTTGTAAAGGATTGCCCTCAATGCCAAAAACAAACACCCATGCCTCACGTAACATTGTTTCAAATGTCACTTGTTCCTAAGTGGAGTAATTATCTGGTTACTTACTTATCGAGCCGAACATTTCCTGAGGATATGAGTTAATGCCGACAAAGAGCAATTGAAACTGAAGCAAGAAAATATGCTCTCATTGGGAACCAATTGTATCGGAGAGGTAAAGATCAACATTTACGTCTTTGTGCAAATAAAAACAAATATTCCGATTATAGAACAAGCACATGCTGGATTAGCTAGAGGTCACTTTTCTAGTGAGACCACCGAAAGAGCAATCTTGATGCAATTGCTCGTTGACAAAGAGCAATTGAAACTGAAGCAAGAAAATATGCTCTTATTGGGAACCAATTGTATCGGAGAGGTAAAGATTAACATTTGCGTCTTTGTGCAAATGAAAACAAATATTCCGATTAAAGAACAAGCACATGCTGGATTAGCTGGAGGTCACTTTTCTAGTGAGACCACCACAAGAGCAAAATCTTGATGGCAGACATATGGTGGTCAACCACTTTTTGCAGATGCCAAAGAATATGTTCGAAGGTGTGATGCTTGTCAACGAGCAAAAATGCCAACACGAGTAGACAACATGTCCTTAAGACCAATGATGGGGGCTAGGGCTTTCGCAAAATGGGGTATAGATTTTGTTGGACCAATACAATCACCTGCTTATAGAACCCAAGGTCAATATATCATTGTAGCTATGGACTATTTGACCAAGTGGACCGAGGCTTAAGCAACTCAAAAGAATGATGCCAAAACCACTGCTGCATTCTTATATGAGTATATATTCACGAGATATAGACTGCCAATAGAGATTGTCAGTGATCGGGGAACTCATTTCCTCAATGAGGTAATAGAGTATTTGCTTAATGAGTTTATGGTTATCCATAACAAATCAGCTCCCTATCACCCACAAGCAAACGGACAAGCTGAGCATATGAATAAAATTCTTAGCTCGGTGCTGACTAAAGTGGTTAGTTCAGGAAGAACACATTGGGAAATGAATCTCCATGCTACTCTATGGGCTTATCGAGTTTCATTCAAAACAGTTCTAAATGCTACACCCTTCAACCTTGTTTATGGTCTTGATGCCATACTTCCAATAGAATTTCTATTGCTGACATTAAGGGTAGCACAGAATCTTGAGTGGAATGGACATGAATTGTCAAAAAGACTTGAAGATTTGGAAAAGCTAGATGAGCAAAAGCTAACTGCTGTAGCTCATATCTATGCACAAAAGCGAAAACAAAAATAGTTTTTTGATTTCCACTTAATCACAAAAATCTTCAAGAAAGGGGACTTAGTTCTAGTCTATTCCCTTAAGCAACACATTCCCAAGTTTAAGAAAAAGGGAAACGGACCATTCATCATTGAAGATGTATCTCCAAGTGGAGCAGTAAAATTGTCCACCCTAGATGGTGAACCAATGGCTAATTGGATTAATGGATATCGTTTAAAGAAATACAATTTGCCATTAACCAATGAATTGCTAGAGACAATGCATGCAGCCAAACAAAGGAAGATCAAACGACAGCAGGTTATTGATGAAGCCCAAGAGGAAGCTAGGCTTCAAGTACTCAAGCGGAAAGCTGCTCTCAAGAATCAACAGATATCGATTCCCATCAGCACTTTGGAAATAGATGATCGACAATGAGAATTACCTAAAGACGCAGTTTCAACAGATGATGACTGGTTAGATGGAATGGACATGCGCATCAAGGTACAACTCAACAATCATAGCACCAATACTTTGGTCGACACAGAAGATAGAGTAAATGCAGCAGTTATTCCACATACAAGAAGGCAACAGGTCAAGCATTGACGGCAGGAATAGCGACAATCAAACGATGCAACAAGAACCCAACTCCAATATTGGGAGTAGTTAACTTAAACATGATAGTATATGGATGTTCATGTCCTCATCAGTTTGTATGCTTGCCAGATGAACACATGAATAAGATGATCATTCTTGGAATTCCCTAGATGCGTATATACAAAGCAGTACCAGATTGGGATACGAATCAACTAAATCTATCACCTAAAGGAGGGCAACTCATTGCTCCAATTGCACCAAGCAAGGAGGAATGAAAAAGAAGCAATCAACAAACCAATCCACAAAGTCAATCTTCTCCATCCCCTCGACAATCAAATGCTACATGTAGCATGCAAGGAGTCAGGCAAATTTGGGTACCAAAAGCACAGCTTAAGGATAAACCGATTCAGATCTGGGTGCCTAAAACTTCACCGATGAAACAAAAGAAGGCTCCAAGGGTTCGAACACAGAGACGAGCATCTCTGAGCAAGGAACCTAACATGAAAATGGTTTGGAAGCAAAGGGAGCACTTATCTTCTCCACAACCCGCAAAACCAATCAAGCAATGGCGAGTTAAGTCTCAAGAGACTCCACCACACCATGCAGCACCAAGCCGACCGAGCTACCAATGGAGAGAAAAAGCTCGACAATAGTTGAAAGTGCTACCAACAGCTCAAGCAATCAGAGTGCTAAACCCTGATGGTACAATCAAACAGAGAGCACAAAAGCTACAAGATTTGCTCTTTGGAAGACATCAACAACAAACCTCGACATCGGAACCCCTTGAGTTAATTACTCAAGACCCAGCTCATGCACTTCATATTAGTTTGAATTACATTGATCTTCATATCACGGTACAACCAACCAGGGCTATGCATAGACATTGTTGTTCAACCCATGCACAGAGTCCTTCTGGAGTACGCCATCTAGGAGGGGTAGAAGGGCACTAAGTACAAAGTAATTAAGGGCAATGTTTGAAGAGGGAGGAAAAAGTTCTATGTTAACGTGTGGCACTAAGTACAAAGTAATTAAGGGCAATGTTTGAAGAGGGAGGAAAAAGTTCTATGTTAACGTGTGATTTTTTGCAAAATTACCTAATAATGCCCTTACAATCCATCATCAAGGAAAAATTCACTGATAATATATTCCCTATGAGTGTAAATAGTGTATATACTATCAGAAATCATAAAAAATAGTCCTTTTTTTTGGGTATTTTTCATCATTTTGTTGATAATGAGGCTTAAAAATGGAGAAATCCAACAAAAAACAATAAAGCTATGTTTTTCAAGGAATTTTGTTAATTATTGGATTTTTACTTTACTTTTTTAGAGCATTTTGCTATTTTTTTATTTTTTAAAATAAACATGTCAAAATTAATAATAAATAGCAGGGAAGCTCAGATGGAAAAATGGAAGACACGATGGTGATCAGAAAGATAAGGCACACAAGCACAAAATTTTTCAATGAAATCAGAAGATGGAAGCAGAAAGCCTAAATTCAACGACCATGCCTACTTTTGCAAAATTCTTGCAGAATGAGCTACAAGAATCCGATCAGGGAAATTTTTGAGTCTAACATAGATTTCACGGCCTAGTAGGACTAACGGGGGAATCTAGGGAAATTTGGTTCGGGAAGTCCGAGTATAGATATCCAAGGTAGTCTAAAACCACCTCATTTCTACTTGGAGCCTTTGAAAAGAGAGATTTCGGCCTCTTTCGCGCGACTTTTTCGGAGCCCACAATTGACCATTTTTAGCGCCGTCTCACACGAGACATGAGGGGTAAGTTTTTTACTCGACAATGATCCATTATGTACAGCCGGTAGCTAGTCTAAAGCTCTAGAAAAAACCCTAGAAATCGAGCAGTGCACGAACACCTACGACCTAAAACTGACCATAGCGGCCTGCCAGCTCGACCAAATTGGATGGGATTTGAACCATAGCATGCCCCAACATAATAGAACCTTTCTATACCATCAGATGACCATTTAGCTGGGGTCAAGGGGTCCCCATTAGAAAAGTTAGGTTTTTGGCAAATGCCAGAATTCCGACTCGACTCCACAGATGGCTTGCTAATGAGGTCCATATAAAAGGTATATGATTGGTTTGGTGAAATCCATCAAGCAAAGCCCTCAAAAAGCAAAAAATGGCTCGAAGGTTACAAAGCGTCAAATTCGACATACGAGACTCAAAATGAGCCAGAATTGGACAGGTTGCTTTACGACTATGTTATAGACAAGTCCAAAGCTTCAAAGTTGACCGACCAACCAACCAAACAGAGTAGTCACAAAAAACGGTAATTTCAGAGTCGATAGAGCACAAAGTAATGCCGGCATGACTAAACTTGACCAAATTCAATTTAGGACTTCTATTAGGTGTATGAAACATGTCTATGTCAAAATTTGTAGGTTTTGCAAAGTTTTTGTCACTGAAGTAAATAATCGCGATTATTTACTTTTGCATCAGTTTTGCTTGGAAATTGTCAAATCACCTCACCCATCATGTGTACACACCTAGTACATGCCAAAAATCAAGTATGAGCCAAAATGACTACCCATTACTTGTAAAATTGCCAAAAAACGCAAAGAAGTCTTTGCAAGCCAAAATTTGGGTTATGGACCACATTTCTTGATGCAAATCATCTCATATCTCATGCAAGGTCTATACCATGCCTAAAACCAATTTGTACCAAAAAATGTCAATTTTGGAAGAAAAGTTCATAATCGCGATTATTTACTTTTTGGTCAAAATTGGGAAGTTTTGATATTTTGCCATCATACATCCAAAGTACATGTTGTGATAAGCTTACTAGCCAATTTTGAATCAATTTGGAGTTCAAAATCTCAAATTTCCTTTATATCTACTGTTTCAGAGACCTAAAGCCAATATCTGATACCATTTTCACCCTGTGCATCCAAATGAGCCCATATTTCCCTCAGAGCATGTATTTGGTATATACTTCAAGCCTATAAAGCCAAGTTTGCAAAAAGTTGAAAATTTTCCTCAGCTGTAAATAATCGCGATTATTTACTTTGATTGCGAATTTTTGTTTTGACCATACAGTTTTGTTCCTTGCATGTTTTTTTGTATCTTTGCTTGTTCAAAAATTGATTTGAAGCAATTTGGATCAAACTGTCAGCATTTCAGTCTACAAGGACATTCCAGAGAAAATTTCGACAAATCTGCTAGCTTTGCACTCTATTCACTAAACAGGAGCAATGCAAGCATCAGAGAGGGCCAAGAAGAAGGTAAACCAGAAAGAGAAACTACAGGAATTGCCTGCGTATCAACTGGACCCCGAATCAGTCAAAGCGGCAAAGGCATCCTACCTTTCTAGAGAACAGCTTGAAGAGCACCACACTACGGTCTTCACTGGCACGTTCAAGAGTGAAGAGGGGCATCAGGTGGAGTTGCAACTCCTGCCCAAAGAAGTCTATGATGTAGCTGCCAAGCTAGAGACAAAGGAGGCTAACCGCAGGTTGGGGCTCAGGCATTTCTACGAACAAGAGCCTTGAGGAGTGGACTTTCAGAAAGCTTACGAGCTTCTATCCACCATCAAAGAGGACTGAACCACACAGATATCCGACACTCAAGGGAACAAGGTCAAAGTAGTGATCACAAAAGAAACAGTGGCAGAGGCACTCAGACTGCCCACTAAAGGAATGACCATGTGGGCAAGAGACAGGAAAACCGCAGGCACATTTACCAAAGAGACAGCCACAGCTACATTCATAGATCTTATCCACAAACAGGTGGAAGAGCCAGCCCGTTTGTACCACCAACACTTCCATTTTCTGGCAAAAAGGCCACCAAGGTACACAACACCAAATGATGCCGTGGCCACCACATTCACTCAGGTTCTTAAGTCGACAACAAGACAACCAGTGGACCATGCGCAGTATGTCTTGATAACCTTGAAGGGCACCAAGAAGGAAGGCAAAATCACATACTTGGGTGCGCTAGAGGTGTTGACTAGAATAGCATATCATGCCATCGGCATGGCCGACAACCTACCGCCTACCCCTGATCAGAATACATGGATTTTGGCAGCACAACCCTCTCCACGAGCTACAAGGTCTGGTAAAAGATCACATAAATGTGATGATGAGTTAGTTGACAGCTTGCCGGAACGGCACAGCAGCGAGAGCTTTGACAACGAAGCAAAGAGATCTCAGAGAGAAGAGATAAAAAGGAAAGCTGTGGCTGCACACCAAGAGGAACCAGTTCAAAAACAAGCACGATTTGAAAGAGAGAAATAGACGCACCAGCGCAGTAGGCGAGTACAAGGCAAGGACCCAGAAAAATGGGTACCCACAGGAATGAAAGGACCTCGAACAAAGCATCACACAAGAAAAGAGACGGATGATCCTACAGAGCAATTACAAAGAATGTAACAAGAGGCTGAAGCATTAAAGTTGAAGGAAGTAGAAGAAGCTGCAAAGAGAGCCCAGGAAGCAGAAGACCAAAGGCAAGCTGAGGAGACGGCTAGCCAAGAGCAAAGCCATGGATCTCCCCAACCCACCTCACCGCCTCTAGAACAACAAGACCATCGCATGCCTAGTCCACACCATCACATGCAGGCAAAGACACCAATGAAGAAGCAGAGCCTGACAAAGAGAAACATTTTGAGTCCACCCAACAAACAGAATCTACACAAGAAGCTGACCACCTCGACGGACACAAAGAAAAAGAAGGTGAGCCGAAACAGGAGAAGGCAGGTGAAGAGACTCAAAAGCCGGACGAGGAACAGGCAAGTAGATCTAAAAAAGAGACTGATAAAGAAGAAGACGCGGAAAAAGCGTCTACCACTGCACATGAGGCGGAGCCCGAGCTAGAGAAAGAAGAAAGGCACCTGAAGAGACAGCAAGGGTTGAGACAACACCATCCACTTCTACTCAGCCAGAAACTGCTGAGGCATCAAAGCCTCAGGATGGCCAAGAAGAAGACTGACCATTTACCTCCACACACAAACCACCAACAATTACGACGCAGCAAGAAGCAACACATGAGACTGCAGGCACATCCCAGCTGGCAAGACAGGAGGAGTGGCAAACAAACGATGAAGTAATAATACAGGTCAATGAATATGCACGTCAGATGCAGGAAATGACAAAGAGACTCCGTTCAGCAGCTTTAAACCGCAGCACAAAGGCCAAGGAATTGGAAATAGTGATCGACGCTCTTCAAGGAGAGCTAGAAGATAGGATGACTATCATCACTGATCTCCAAAGGCAAGTGTAACAGCTGAAGGCAGAAGCAGAACAACATCAGTTGGCTAGAGATAAACAACAAAAAGAAATGGAGGAGTTAGTGTTAGGAAATAAGACGTAGCTAAATAGATAATTGAGTAGATTACTTAATGGAGAGAGACAGATTTATATACACGAGATTATAGAGTAGAGAGAGAGAGAGAGAGTACACACGATATACGTGGTTCACCCAATGTGGGCTACGTCCACGGGAAAGCAGCCACTCAATGGATTTAGTACTTCAAAACAAGAAGTAGTTTACAAAGGGATTATACCCTTAATGGAGCTCCCGCCTTGCTTCACTCTCACCACCTCACACTCACCTTGTTGCATCAACTTCACACTATGAAATGTGTGTAGAAATGGCCTCCTTTTATAGGCCAAAAGGGCTGCCCTCTCTTATGAGAGACAGCCATGTGTAGCCGCCCTTGTGCGAATAAGTCCAAATCGGACCCTCCAATCCGCCCATGTGTGGCCGCCCTTCAGAAGACAAGTCCGCTTTTGAATTCGGCCACCGGCCATTGACTTCCGACCACCGGCCACCGGCCATTGACTTTCGACCACCGGCCATCGGCCATTGACTACCGGCCACCGGCCAACCGACCGGTTGTTTTCCGACCACTTTCCGACCGTCGTGCGGCCATAATATTCCGGCGAAAAAGAATATTCCGGCGAAAAAAACGTCTCAGGGGGCCTCCGCCCCCGAGGCCTTTAAAGTTGCCCTTGATTCTTGTCCGTGAAAATTTTGGTTTCCAGTGAGTGATTTTCCTTCACGCACGATGGCTTCTCCTCATAATGGGGGCCTTACAAATGTGCGCTTTTACCACAGAAAATACAAGGGTAAATCAGGCTCCATACTTAACAATCTCCCACTTGGAGACTGATCTCCAAACCAAACCTGTGACTGCTTTCCATTCTGGCTTCTTATCCTTGAATGCCGATTGAAGATGAGCAAAAGCTCAACTTCTCCTTGTTGACCACCTTTGTAAACATGTTTGCAGGATTTTCACTTGTATGCACCTTTCCTAGCTTTAGTTGTCCCTCTTCCAAAAGAGTGCGTATGAAGTGATATCTCACCTCAATGTGCTTTGTCCTTGAATGAAAGGCTGAGTTCTTCGCAAGATGGATAGCGCTTTGGGTATCACTGTACAAGACACAATTGTCTTGTTTGAATCCAAGTTCTTCTAAGAATCTGTGAAGCCACAGAATTTCTTTGCTTGCCTCCGTCATTGCTACATACTCTGCTTCCGTGGTAGAAAGTGAAACCACTTTCTGCAGCTTTGAAGCCCAGCTTACTGCTGTGCCTCCAACCGTGAACACATAGCCAGTAGTGCTCCTTCGAGTATCTTTGTCACCTGCCATATCTGCATCAGCATACCCTTCTAGAAAAATATCAGTTCCCCCAAAATACAAAGCATTTGTTGTTGTCCCTTTTAGATACTTAAGTATCCACTTCACAGCTTGCCAATGCTCTTTACCTGGGTTGTCCATGAACCTACTCACAACTCCCACTGCATGTGCAATGTCTGGCCTTGTCCAAACCATAGCATACATTAGAGAACCTACCGATGCAGCATATGGAACTTTAGACATATAGGCTATCTCCTCTTGTGTCTTTGGACACATATCCTTCGTTAGTTTAAAATGACCAGCCAAAGGTGTAGAAACTGGTTTTGCATTTTGCATTGCAAACCTTTCTAGTACCTTCTTGATGTAATCTTCTTGAGATAGCTTTATTTTCTTCTTCGTCCTGTCCCTTGATATTTTCATACCAAGTATCCTCTTTGCAGCACCTAAATCTTTCATTGAAAAAGATTTGGACAGCTCCTCTTTCAGGTCTTTGATGTCCTGCATGTTAGCACTTGCAATCAACATGTCATCAACATACAACATTAGGATGATGAATTTCCCATCTCCCAAATTCTCCGTGTAGACGCAATGATCCGAGTTGCATCTTGTGAATCCATGATCCAACATCCATCGATCAAACTTCAAGTACCATTGTCTTGATGCTTGCTTTAAACCATACAAGATCTTCTTTAATCTGCAAACCATTTTCTCCTTACCTTTTACTTCATACCCCTTTGGTTGAAGCATGTAGATTTCCTCCTCTAAGTCACCGTGAGGGAATGCCGTATTTACATCCATTTGCTCGAGATTTAGATCATGAGCAGCCACAAGGCTTAAGACAAGCCTAATTGAGTTCATTTTTACAACAGGAGAAAATATTTCATTGAAGTCAATACCTTTCTTTTGAGAAAAACCTTTTACCACAAGC
This sequence comes from Adiantum capillus-veneris, assembly GCF_014529385.1. Taxonomy (NCBI): domain Eukaryota; kingdom Viridiplantae; phylum Streptophyta; class Polypodiopsida; order Polypodiales; family Pteridaceae; genus Adiantum; species Adiantum capillus-veneris. The sequence goes on along the minus strand of NC_140958.1, from coordinate 72,618,358 downwards.
CTAGACTTGTATCTTTTCTTCCCACCTTCTTCTTCCTTTAGCTTGTACACCCATTTGTTTTGAAGTGCCCGCTTACCTTTAGGCAACTCAACCAACTCCCATGTTTGGTTGCGATGTAGTGAGTCCATCTCCACTTGCATGCTCTTCGTGCATTCTTCTTTGGATTCATGTTGCATAGCTTCTTCATATGATTCCGGCTCTCCAGAATCTGAGATCAAGAGATGGTTGAAGGAAGGAACAAACCTTTCTGGAGGTCTACTTGCTCTTGTAGATCTTCGGGGAATATGTTGAGGCTCCTCATTTGGTTGACGTTGTTGCACATTGTCACCGTTTGCAGTCCTTGAGTCTTCACCATCCTCAAGCTCCATGTATATTCACCTGTTTCTTTTGTTTGTTTTCTTTCCAAGTAATCTTTGTACATATTTTGTTCGTTAAAAATTACATCCCTACTCCTTAAGATTTTACCATCTTCAAGATTCCATAGGCGATACCCAAAGTCTCCTTCTCCATAGCCAATGAAGAAACACTTTTTTGACTTTGCATCTAACTTTGATCTTAGGCTTCTATCTATGTGCATGAAAGCCGCACACCCAAACACTTTGAGAGATGCATAATTCACCGGTTTACCTGTCCATGCCTCTTCTGGAACTCCCCCATCCAATGCCGTTGAGGGTGACCGATTGATTAAGTACACAGACGTGCTTACAGCTTCCGCCCAAAGCTCAAGCGGTAGGCCTGCATGTAGCCGCATGCTTCGTGCTCGTTCCATGATTGTCCTGTTCATCCTTTCCGAAATCCCATTTTGTTGAGGTGTCCTTGGGGTTGTCCTTTGCCTCCGAATGCCATTGCTAGCACAAAAGCTTTCAAAAGCTTGGCTGCAATATTCGCCTCCATTGTCGGATCTGAGGCATTTAACCTTGGTACCTGTTTCATTCTCCACAAAGGCTTTCCACCTTTGAAATATGGAAAATACATCGGATTTATTCTTCATGACATAAACCCATGTTTTTCTAGTCGCATCGTCTATGAATGTTACATAGTACAATGAGCCACCAAGTGATGGTGTACTTGCAGGACCCCAAACATCAGAATGAACCAACTCAAGTTTTTTATTTTTTCTTTCATTTCCTGATTTTTGAAATTTTACCCTCTTTAATTTACCGTAAACACAATCTTCACAGAACTCTAAGTCCACTTCTTTCAAACCTGGTAGAAGCTTCTTTGTTTGAAGGATTTGCATTCCTTTGGCACTCATATGCCCAAGTCGGTAGTGCCACACCGCACTGTCAACTTCTGTAGTTGCTGCACAAGCTGAAGGTTGCGTGCTAACAGTACACAAGTAAAGTGTACCGACTTTTTCACCCTTGGCAACCACCAAAGATCCCTTTGAGATCTTCCACCGTTTGTTTCCGAATGCAATGTTGTGACCTTCATCGTCCAATTGTCCTGTAGAGATCAAATTTTTGCGAAGAGAAGGAACATGCCTAACATCTTTAAGCTTCCATTCATTTCCGTTAGCAGTTTTGACAGAAACTGTACCTTTGCCGACAATCTCACAAGCTTCATCATCTCCCAAGTATACATACCCAAAATTACCTTTGGTGTAGTCTTGGAAATGTTGCTTGTGTGGTGTCGCATGGAATGAAGCCCCGGAATCTACTATCCAGGAATTAGACACATTGTCTAATGAGAGAATTAGAGCATCTTGCTCTACTTTACCTGCCACATTGGCCTCCGATGTTGGCTTGTTGTCTTGAGACTCTGTCTCCTTCTTCTTCTTGGACCAGCAATCCTTCTTGACGTGGCCTTTCTTGCCGCAGTTCCAACATTCAAGAACTGACTTTGTGCGTGACTTGCTCCGCCTTGAGCGATCACGACCCTTTTGGTTTTTGAACCTCTCCTTAAGCCTTCCTCTTGTTTCCACTGATAGTGCAGCACTTGATGATTCTCCTGTGCTTCTCCTTTGCATTTCCTCGCTTAGGAGAACACCCACAACATCATCAAACTTAAGAGTATTTGTGCCAGAGATAGAATTACTTACAGCCATCACAAGGCTGTCCCAACTATCCGGTAGAGATGATAGTATAAGGAGAGCTCGCACTTCGTCATCGAAATTGATTTTCACTGATCGAAGTTGAATTATGTTTGTATTAAAGTCATTTAGGTGTTCTGCAACTGAACCATTCTCTGCCATCTTTAGATTGAACAAGCGCTTCATAAGAAATACCTTATTGGATGCCGATGGTTTCTCGTAGAAGTCGTCAAGTGACATCATCAAGTCCTCCGTGGTCTTCATCTCTGAAACATTGAAGGCCACCGTTGATGCCAAGCTTAACCGGATTGTTCCCAGTGCCTTTCGATCAAGGACAATCCATGCTTCATCTGCCATTGTTGCGGGCTTCTTCGCAAGACCGCCTAGTGGCAAATAGAGGTCCTTCTGGTAGAGATAGTCTTCAATCTGCATCTTCCAATGTTGGTAGTTTTTGCCGTTGAACTTCTCAATCTTGAGCTTCCCTTCCTCCGCCATAACTCCCACTCAATTCAAGGAATCCTTTCCTTGAGATAATTTAGCTACGAGCAAACCTTGCTGTGATACCAGTTGTTAGGAAATAAGACGTAGCTAAATAGATAATTGAGTAGATTACTTAATGGAGAGAGACAGATTTATATACACGAGATAATAGAGTAGAGAGAGAGAGAGAGAGTACACACGATATACGTGGTTCACCCAATGTGGGCTACGTCCACGGGAAAGCAGCCACTCAATGGCTTTAGTACTTCAAAACAAGAAGTAGTTTACAAAGGGATTATACCCTTAATGGAGCTCCCGCCTTGCTTCACTCTCACCACCTCACACTCACCTTGTTGCATCAACTTCACACTATGAAATGTGTGTAAAAATGGCCTCCTTTTATAGGCCAAAAGGGCTGCCCTCTCTTATGAGAGACAGCCATGTGTAGCCGCCCTTGTGCGAATAAGTCCAAATCGGACCCTCCAATCCGCCCATGTGTGGCCGCCCTTGAGAAGACAAGTCCGCTTTTGAATTCGGCCATCGGCCATTGACTTCCGACCATCGGCCACCGGCCATTGACTTTCGACCACCGGCCATCGGCCATTGACTACCGGCCACCGGCCAACCGACCGGTTGTTTTTCGACCACTTTCCGACCGTCGTGCGGCCATAATATTCCGGCGAAAAAGAATATTCCGATGAAAAAAAAGTCTCGGGGGCCTTCGCCCCTGAGGCCTTTAAAGTTGTCCCTGATTCTTGTCCGTGAAAATTTTGGTTTCCAGTGAGTGATTTTCCTTCAAGCACTATGGCTTCTCCTCATAATGGGGGCCTTACAAATGTGCGCTTTTACCACAGAAAATTACAAGGGTAAATCAGGCTCCATACTTAACAGTTAGGAGACCTACTCACCAAATTATCTGATGCCTGCAAGGTAAAAGATGAGCAGCTAACAGAAGTTACGAATGAACTTCTTACAACCTCTCTGTCAGCTTAGAAATTTCAGGTGCAGTTAGATAATATCTGAACAAAGGATCAATGATCAGGCCATCTTCTTACGGCAAATCAGAGAAAATCCAACCGTGGCCTCAATCAAGGGAACTAATGAAGTGTACAAGGCACTTGAAAAGAAAAACAAAGACCTAGAATTGGAATTAAAGCTTGAACAATCATAGCACAGAGACCTGGAATTGATGCGGGTTCAGAGAGAGGAGGAGCTCTTAAAGGAGATAGCAGAACTCAAGCGGATAAATCAACTCCTCAGAGATGGAAAGCCAGACACACAGGAAGAGGCAGGCACTTTAGAGCCACCACAGATAGACATACCCTCGGTCTCAGTTGATGAGTTTGAGATGCAGTCCACAACAGAGCCGAGTGGTGATGAAGATTTTCAGGTTCACATCATAGAAGCAAATACAGTGCCAATGGTCCAGTTGTCAAAAGCTGAAGAAGATGCACTAAAGGAGAAGATCACCCTAGAGGTGGATGAGCAGTGGAAAGCCGCTATGGATTGAGAGTTGAGAGTTTTACACTCTGTCAACGTCACTCAACTCACTCCCAATTAGATCAACGCTCAATGGCACCAACAACCCTGTCGTACCCTCTCATCAATGTAGAACTATTACAGGTGAAAGAAAGGTTGTACAAGGATATGCAAGAAGATGGCGCAGATAAAGACCACCCAAAGTGGAGATTAAGCTGGCTAAACAAGAATCCAAGATACCTGATTCTGTTCACAAGAGCACCTACAGCCCTTCAGAGAGATCCAACATTCTGTCCTGTACCCAGAGTAAGGACATGGCAAGCGCATGAAGCACTGCAAAAGAAGAGGCCAACATGGCTCAACTTCCCTAGGCTGCCAGCTCCAGAGAGAGGCCAAGCGACGGAGAAATACATTGTGAAAACCCTAACGGGCGCCATGTCTTTCTTCAAGAGTCTGCCAGATCTCTCCTGTGCAATGTATATAAGATCTGCAGGATGCTACTCACAGGTATACAAGTTTTTAATGAGCCTGAGCAAACAGGAGCCCCCTGGCTCTCATTCTTGGAAGGAAACAAAGGCTTATGCTACGATCTGAGTGGGAAACCTTCAGAAGAAATCCTTTACGGATTCTATGCCAGATGCATGTGCCTGCCCTCGAATAATAAGCTAGCCTTTGAAGAAGCATTCTACACTGGATTCTTCACCTGGCGAATGAAGATATTTGCATCGATGATAAGCAACCTAACATCCAGGTTTGTAGGCTACTCAGCGGTGGGGCTGAAGAATCAAGTCACAATGCAATTTCTGCAAGTGCTCAACAAAGAACGAAGAATCAGATACCAGAAGGCACTGGACGTGCTTAAAGACCGCTTCGCCAGTCATCAACTCGAAGACTACTTTAGCCCATAAAGCTGTGTCAAGGGACGACACAGGCGAGGAGGGGGGGAATGTTAGCAGCAAGCTAACACGGACACCATCTTTCGGAGTTCTCTTTGTAAAACAATTATTATTTTGATAAATAAAAAATATTGTAACTCCTATTTTCTCGAATAAACTTTGTAATTAATGAGCCGGAGCTACAAGCTTCCAGATTGTATCAGCTAGTCATCACCCACCTTTGGTAGAACTCCATATTATTAGTTTTGACCACTCAAAAACCTTGGCTAAGGTATAAAAAGCCAATTTTTGTAAGTTTTATATAAGTTTTTGAATAAGAAATACACAGCGTGAGCTAACGGTGCTCACTTCTCTCCTTTTCGCGCTTTCTACTCCCTCTCTAGTTGTCACATTGCGATTGCGTTTGTTGCATTGCAACCGCTTGTAAGAGCTCTACACATTGACGTAATCCATTCAGAGTATTTCGTAGCTTTTGACGTCGCCGACTAATTTCATTATAACTAGGAATTTATACTTTTAAATTAAAAAACTAAGCATAGGTAGGGTATTGGGGCATCATTGCTAAGCATTTAGATGCATTCTGGATCGAAAACGACTAGGTCAAAGATCCACTGCTGTTAATAATCACGATTTTGGAACTTGACCTAAAGTGGGGTTTGAGGCCATAGGCATGTGTGCTTAGGTATTATAAACTTGTCCTAGAAGTTTTGTTACATTTGGATGCCATTGATGCTATAATGGATGTGATTTTCTTGCCGATGGGAGATTCACTTTTGGTGATTTTAGTCACTTGAATGTAGCTTGAGTTAGATGCGAGTTGTTAGTTGTTTTCTGAGAGATTGACAACCTCTTGTAGCCTCTATGTACTAGTCGAGTCAGATTCGTCCCATGGTTTGACAAATTAATCGTGGTTCTCGCTAATACTGCAATAAGATAGGATGGTGAGGTTAGACATGCGTCCCACAATGTCATTGTTGGGGTATCCATGGTAGCTTCTTCATCAACTTGGTCTCACCATTTATGTCCACTATGAGGTGCAGAGAGGGTATTAAAGTTATGGCATCTCAAGTGAACTGCGCAATGTGATCCCAATATTTATTTTGGCTGTAGGTACTTATTTTACTTATTTGTCAAACTTTGGGTAGGGAAATTTGATAGTGTGACTATATAAGTACACCTAGCCCCCATTGTATAATCATTGATTCATTGTCAAGGTTGGTAGATTTGAAAGAAATTCTCTCTCTCTCTCTCTCTCTCTCTCTCTCTCTCTCTCTCTCTCTCTCAAGCTCAAGCGAGAGAGAGAGAGAGAGAGAGAGAGAGAGAGAGAGAGAGAGAGATTTTATTATCATCCTTGAAGGTCAAATTTAACCTATGTGACCAAAGTTACATGTGTTGTAGTATGTGTGTAGCTAATGAATGATTCTCGATGCTCCAAAATTGTGGTGATGAGAGTCACAATGGAGAGCCCACATTGTGGATGGGAGAGAAAAGTGTGTAGGTCTAAGTCATGGCCAAAAATGTGAGGGAAGCAAGTTCAAATGTGATCAAAAGTTGATCACTCTAGTAGTGTGTGGTACTAAGACTCTCGAAGCATAATGTGCACAAACAATTTGACTCTTCTCCATTGCTCCAATGCCTTGTCTTGCACACAAACAACTTTTCCATAAGAGACCCAATCGTTATAGTCTAGTAGTTATTTACATTCTTTACATCCCCTCCTTTATGCAAAGTCTTGACCCCATTAGTGCTCCAATCAGAAGGCATACACTGTTGAAGTGCAGGGTTGAACATATCACACATCCATTCATGTGTAAAATCACCCATCCATTTAATCATTTTTGGCTTGATACCTTGAAGATCTCCCACTTTGCGAGTGGTGGTCAACTTTTTGAGCCCACCGCACATATCCTCAATAGTAAAGAAAGTGGGCATACATGGGAATGAACCATAAAATGAGAACTTTTCAACATTTGGTTGCTCATATAGTTTCCTACAATGTGTGTACATATCCATAAGACTCAAGTTACCAAAAATCTCAATTCGCTTGCCTTTCAAATTTCTCCAAAATCTTCCACATGTCCATACCTTTTCTTGGACTTAAAGAAAATCATGCTTGACTTCCCATGTTCTCTTCTTTTGAATCAATACCTTGTATGTGTGCATATGGTTTCATCTCGCTTTATCAAGGACTTTCGAGCATCTTGACATTATTTATCAAACCACATTTTGTGTGATCTATCTTTGTTGATACCGTGGATATGCTTTGCTATGATATGCTTTATAGCAAAGCATAAGAGCAAATAACTTTCTTGAAAGGTCTCCATTTAGTCTCCAATGGTGCATTGTATTGAAGCTTAGTCTCTCTCTCTCTCTCTCTCTCTCTCTCTCTCTCTCTCTCTCTCAAGCTCAAGTGGGATCTAAGCTCCCACTTGAGCTTGAGAGAGAGGGACCCTCCCCCCTCTCTCTCTGTATATAAGTCTCTCTCTCTCTCTCTCTCTCTCTCTCTCTCTCAAGTGGGAGCTTAACTCCCACTTGAGTTCGAGCTTGAGGAAGAGAAGAAGGGGAGAGAGATACATATATACCCCCCCCCCCCCCCTCTCTCTCTCTCTATATATATATATATATGTGTGTGTGTGTGTGTGTGTGTGTGTGTGTGTGTGTGTGTGTGTGTGTGTGTGTATATATATATATATATATATATAAAATATCCCCACTTCTCTCTCTCTCTCTCTCTGTCTCTCTCTCTCTCACACACACACACACACACACACACACACACACACACACACACACACACACACACAAGCTCAAGTTCAAGTGGGCACTTAACAACCGCTTGAACTTGACCTCGAGTGAGAGGGAGAGAAAAAACTTACCTCAAGCTCAAGTGGGCACCAAGCGTCAATGTCAGCTTGAGCTTGAGCTTGAGAGAGAGAGAGAGAGAGAGAGAGAGAGAGAGATTGAAGAGGGAAATAGAGAGAGAGATGGATAACAATGAAAAAATCTCTCTCCCAAGAGCTCACTCCAATAGCATCAATTGTTTCACGAGCAATCATTCTTGATGAACTTAATTCTTCAAAACCATCTGCTTTATGGGAATTGTGGCCTACTTGTGAAAAAACCCCTTGTATGAGTGTGATTCTTTTGGAAAAGATGAATTTTCCCAAACTGGTGGGATCATGTTCCCTATCTTCTTGGTGGTTGTTGAAGCCACCTTGTGTGCATTGGGTTTTGGGATGGCAATAATTACTATAACCCATGGATATATGTCTCTCGATTCCTCTTTGACATTCTGTGATCATCCTTTTTGGGACCTTCTCATCTCTACCACTACATGCAATCATATTAGCAAGACCTACAACTTAAGGACACACACTCTGTGTACTTCTCCTTGTTCATCTAATGGATGGCTATTGCCTCATGGGCATAGGCTCTCCTCTCATTTGGGTCTATGAATGATGGTACGTGTTTCTCTCTTACTGACTAACCCATGTCTCTATGGGCATGATATTTCCTGTGGTCTCTCTATATCATATTGAAAACTAGGGTGTTGACATCATGAGAGGCTTGAGAATACTTGTAGTGGTTGAACATATCAGGACCTAGCATGAAGAGGAGGTGGATGTTTTGGCATATCAATTTCAACCTATATTTAAGGTGAAGGGTTCTTACCCAACCTTGAGTGTTGATATCTTTCTCACTGGCTTTTTTAACATGTAAACTTGCAATTGAGAGAGGGAGTAAGCTTGGTGGTTTTTGATAACCCATTACAAAATGAAAATGGTGGATGTTGCAGCTTCTTCCTAGCTTGAAAAGATTTGTGTTTTTTTGGTTTCACAACAAGGGAATTGTTAGTGGATTGACTGAACGGACGTCCACCTAGCCGGACACATAGCCGGACACCACATTTGTACTTTGTTATTTTTTCGAGCTAGCGTAGTGATGCTCTATGTAAATCCTGATTCCAGAGTAGCAGGTCAATTCCCTAAGTTGTAATTCTATCATGATATTTGTAAAGGTCCATGTGAGCCGGGCACTGGACATTTAGAATGCCCTAAGTATAAAGGTCCATGTGAGCCGGGCACTGGACATTTAGAATGCCCTAAGTATAAAGGTCAATAACTTTAATGTGAAAGGAGGCTTATCTTTTGAAGAGAAAGAGAGATCTGTTGTACGTACGCTCAAGCGATTATGAATCTCCAACTTGTAATCAACATAACTTATGATTGGGTTCATTCAAGTGTAAGCATTGTCGACTTTGTTGAGATTCGCGACTATGCGTTACTGAGCTTAATCTTCATATTTGAGTGCTTAAATCACTATTTTTTGACGTTTTGACAATAGGAGAGTGTTCCTCAACCATAGGGCGACCTTTCTGGATAGCTCTATTGCAGTTTTCAAAACCTTTTCAATGATGGATTGTGATTTTTTTAGCTTGTTGGATTGCGACCATACTTGGTAGGATAGTGCCTGTATGTGTCTTAGAACTCCTCCTAAAGTTTCATTGCATTTCGAGTCTGTTCGAGTGCCAAAATGGCGTGATGGCCTAGAGCGGTGAGAAAGGACATATGCAAATTTCCTAATCTTCGAGTGGTGGTTTACTTATTGAGTTTGTATGTTTGTTTGTTAGGTTCACTTCTTGAGGAGTAAAAACCTCAAAGAGTGTCCGTGCTCCATCCGAGTCACTTTCCTGAGTATTGACATATTATGTTAGTGCCAAACAACTATATTGCAGATGTCCGATCATGACGACCCATTAACATTGGCGGCACTACCAGGGAATGATCCTTAGATTGTGAGTGACCTATTGCATATTTAGAGCGTTCTTTTTTGAAGATTTGTTTTTCCATTCCTTTTGCACTTTAGCAATGAAGCAGCTAGACATGGGGTGGGTTTAGGACTTGCTATATCTATTCTTGAGAGGTAAAGAGAGTTCTGAGTGAGATAGTCAAAAGCATATCATTCTTTGATATTCTCGTTGCTTTCAGAGTGCTATAATGTTTTCTGTTTTGATTTTATTTTGTATCGTTCTGTTTGTTTTTCTTCCTAGTTTCATTTCAGTACTTAGTGTAGGGTAAGTAGAAACTACCACCATCATATTCGGGCTGGAAAATCAGAGAAAAAAAGAGTGAAAATCATATTTTGGTAGCCGAGATCATAAACTCTGAAAAACTAAAAATCTAATGGTCGAAACTCAAAAGCTGATCTAAATTAAAAAATAAGTGCAAAAAGGGCATAACCAAACCACAAAGAGTGAATCTAGAAAGTTTCATGTTGTTTAGTGCAGGAACATGGATCGCATTCCATATCCCCCTATGACTTTTTGAAGAGAAACTGATACCATTGGATCTAGTGTGGTTCCATATCACGGAATATACACTTTTGGTGAAAAGTTGACACTGAAAACTCAGTCAAATCAAGAAATTGGGCAAAAGACACAAAAACCTTGAAAATTGACCAAAATTTGGGTATTTTAGATCTAAATCCAAATATAAGTGAAGATCTGACATCTACAAAGTGCAGGCATACAACTGACCAAATTTCATGTTCAGATGTGGTAAAACATGGATCGCTATCCATGTTTCCCTTGACTATCTAAAGCTGAGATTTGACCAGTAGGTAGTTGATACCATTTGGAACAACTTTCCCAAAAGGCACCATAGCCAAAAACTGAAAAAAGGTGATCAAAAGTGCCAAGCACTAAAACTAGTCAAAATCGCAAGGTTGACAAAAGAACTTGCTTCTGACTGACGAAAAGTTATCCAAATCCAAAAATACGTGGTGGAGTAGACATTGACACTGCAAGTAATCATCAAGCCAAATTTAGTGTTCAAATCTGATGGAACATGGATCACGATCCATGTCCTCCATCAAGATTTTTGGCTGAGATTTGAGTAGTAAGTAGCTAAAACATAGACAAATATTTTTCCAGAAAGAACCATTTGTAAAAAAATAGTCAAAAGAGCCAAAAAAGAACATTATCAAAAACTGCCGCAGCAGACTGAAGATTTCACTTTTGGTTGAGCAAAACTGATCAAGATTCAATTTTGTTTTGGGGATCATGCTACAAACATCATAAGCTATCACCTCACCAAATATCAAGTCCAAAATGTGGTGGAACATGGATCGCAATCCATGACTCCAAAGTGAATTTTTGGTCGGAAACTATACCAACCCGTAGCAAACCATTGAGAGAAAAAGTTTCCAAAGGAGGTTTGTCAAAAAAGTCCAAAAAACTCATAAAAGGTGCAGAAAATAGTTTAAGGTGAGAAACCGCCAAAACAGCTATAAGGATTGACTTTTCATTGACCTAATCAAGTCCAAACCATACAAAAATCATATAGCCAACATCAAGGGTCCAAGGGCAAGCTGTGTGGCAAGTTTCAGTGCATTCTGATACAAGGGTACATGGATCATGATCCATGTCCCCCCGTCACAGATTGAGACCAAACTTGCACTATAGCTAGAGTAGATCACAAGGAGTCTAGTGATTTTTTTCAAAAGTGAATTTGGATATCAAAAACCAAGTCAAAAGCCCAAACTGTCAAGCATTCTGAGCAAGTGCCATAATTGACCTAATTTTTCATCCCAGAGGTCCATTTTAAAAAAAAAAGGATACCATAGGACCTACTAGTCATATTGATTATGATGGTAATAAGAAAAGTCGGTTTGGCCTTAGAACATGGATCGCGATCCACGTCCCTATGGTGACAACTTGACCTAAAAATTTGTAGATCATTAGTGCATACATAAGGAAACATATCCCCAAGTCCAATTTTGGAAAAAAAAAAAGCAAATTTGGATCAAAAGGCAGCAAAACATGTGACAGACTGAAAACCACAGTGCAAACCTAGTGTTGGCAATTTGACCTATCAAACTAAGTCCAAATCCAAAATGCTTTGAGATTTAGCTTGTGGACGTAGAGTGTAACAAGTTGCCAAGAGATCAAGTCTAGATGTGGTTGAACATGGATCATGATCCATGTCCCCCAACCTCAAAATTTGATGAAAATTGGTACATAGCTTGCATATAACCTTGTCTATATACTATCGAAATTTGGAGTGAAAATTTGATAGGGTTTATCGATGGCGATCCATGTACCTCTTCATAATGGGGGTATTTGAGGAGTTGATGAGATTCTAGACATACTTGAGTACATCTCAAATCTCAAGTTTGAGCTAAAAATACCTTTGGGAGACCAAGATACAAGCCAAAGTTCCTGGGTTCTGGTCTTGAGACTGTTTTGAGAGTTGTTTCAAGTGCAGCTCACCAAAATTGCTCTAACTTTTGATAGACAACTCCAAATCGAGTCAGGTAAATCCAGAAAGAAAGCTAAATGGTTTTAGTTTTATAGTTGAATTTTTTAAGGTTTTCTAAGTCCAAACTTCAAGAGTGTCCAAAACTAGTTTCCAAAGACCAAAGGACCACAAAGATTTGACTTCTGAGAGACCTGATCAAGGGCAAAAAGGGATAAGTTTTACTAAGCCAAAGTGGACTTGTTAGAGCTGTGTTGAGAGTTTTGAGTGAGCCTTACACATGACAAATCATCCCCCACCAGGGTTTTCTACTCCACTCAGGGACATGTAAACTGCAAAAAACACTACAATACCTTCGAGAGTGAGAATTGATGAAGACATAGAGGAGAGGCATCCTGATCAACAAACCGAATGTGAGATTTGTCAAAACCAACGAAGCCATGAGAGATTTGAAGCCATGAGAGTTTCAATGGATTACGCTCATGAGGGATTGTATATATTCACAAATGGAGATCCATATACCTTCTACAAGTGTAGAATCCAATGCGAGAGAGTTGACTGACCATAAGAATTTCTATGCCTTCACATATATAGATTCCCACGGAGTGCAAGTTTTGATGGTATACAAGTATGGACGAGAGTACAAACTTGTCAATCCAATTGACCTAGAAAGATACACATATAAGGGTACTCTGATCTCTACTTGCTTTCAATGAAAAACGATGCCAGAACACATATCAGAGAAGATTTCACCTGGATTTTCTCCAAGATGAGAGGAGAGACCGAGAGACATCTTCCCAAGAGACCATGAATTGGTTAGATTGGTGACTGGACCACAACAACCAAGACCATATCAAGTGGCCCAATGTGTCAAGAAAAAGTACAATAGGTCAGGGGATCCATATGCTCATGTCTCACTCTTCAAACAAGTTTTGAGAGCTGAGCAGATTGCAGATTTTCATACACATTACGAGGGATTTGGGTTGACATTAAAAGGAACAGCCTTGACGTGGTTCCAATCACTGAACAAAGATGATTTTTATAAACATAGCACAACTCTTGCAAGAATTCACAGAGGAGTTCTCGGAAAGGGAAATCAAGCACAACACGGTGTCACAGATCTATGCTTTCAAATAGAAAAAGAACGAGAAAGTGAAGGAAGCTTTGTTTCGCTTCAAACAATACATAGAGAGGTGTCCCATATGAGAGTTACTGCAAGATGAGAGACTATAAGTTCTCTTCATTGAGGGCTTGAGAAATGAGACTCTAAAAAAGGACCTGCTTTTGAAAGCATGCAGAAGATTTGAGCAAGTCACTAGAGAATCCTTTTATCTAGTTGACTATTGCAAGGCCTAAGGAGAGGTGACAGATGACGTAGAAAATGTGACTAGTAGTGCCTCATCTACAAAGAGAGAATCCACAACAAAGATACATATTCAAACTCTTATGGAACTGAGCATTGATCAAGTGGTCAAGGAGATGATTGAAAAAATAAAATGAATGAACGACAACAACCTATGAGAAGGTGTGAAACTTGTGGAGGAAATCATTCCACCCCATGGTGTAAACCTTAGTCTAAACCACAACGTATGCTAGGGAAAACTGCCTCTTCTAAGTGATGGTAGAGTAGTAGTCAACTACACTCAATCAATGCATGTGCCACAACCCACGAGAAATCAGTATTCCATGGACAAGAATACGCTCATGTTCATAGCCAATCAAGAGTGTGGTTCAAAGACCATCCTCATCAGACAAGACCACCTAGTGGCTGGATCACCAGCTATGCAACAAGAAGGTCTAGGCTATGAATATGGAAGTGACCATTGGACACGAGGTTGTCTAAACAAGGATCAACAAATAGAAATCCTTGGATTCTGTGACGGTTGTGTAAAAGACCATGTATTCCAACACTGTGCTAGGAATCTAGACAACAAGGGGAAAGCAATAATGAATGTTGTACGAGTGATGCCTTCTTCAAGCAGATCTGAGATAGAACCAATAGTTTGTGTACATGTGATGACAAGAGCTCAAGCTCAAGACGCCACCAAAAACGTACTTGTCAAGGATGAACCCATATTGCCTGCTCAAACAAAAATAGAGAACATATCGATGAGAACTGAAAGAAAATCTTGGAAATCCAAATGAGACAAAATGAAAGCAAAAAGGCCGAAGGAAAAAAACGCCCTAGAAACTGAGCTGCAACAAGCCAAAGAGCAGCTAAAAGAAGAAAAGAAAAACAAGGAACGAACAAAAAAAGAGAAATCATCCAAAATTTCATCAGGAGGATCAGTCTTAGTAGAAAAAGGTAAACGAGCATTTAGATGCTATGTTTCAAGCCTACGAGGCAAGATTGAAGAACAACCAAACTTTGGAACGAAGATTGTTGACCTATCCTCACCGTGAATCAAAACCAAACAAATGGAGATATGCAAACACCTCATAGAGACTGCCCAAGCTCTATTGCAGCCATAAACATTGAAAACCCATGAGCAAGTAAAGCATGTGCTTGTAAAGGTAAATTCAAGTGTACTTGAGGAAAACAATGCAAGCGCACTAAAAGAAAATAAATTAGAAGAGCCACCTAAATCAGGAAATGAAAAGCCATTGGATACGAGGGTTGTTGTGAACACTATGGACGAGGTGAAGTCTTATGAGAGGCCGCCAATTCTTGAAGTGGACGAGCCGTGGCCAAAATTCTTATGGGAAACAATCAAAACCACAAAGACTGTAGTGCTACTTTACAGTCAGCACTTATCCCTGAGATCAACATGGATCATGAGCTCTATTGTGGAGATATACAATCTCTATACAAGGATGCCAGGTCTATCGCATCTTAAGAGAGCAAACCAAATTCTCTACAGAATTTTCCAACAGTGTTCTAATCAAATTGAATGCGCTTGGTGAGAGAAGGTCTAGCAAATCAAGATTCATTGACGTGTTGCAAACAATTTGCAAGGGAAGGAATTATTGAAAACTAATAACTAGTTAGTTGTAGGTGGTTTAGTTATAACTTGTGGCATCATTTGATTTGGACAAGGGATCATGCATCCATTGTTACAATTTTTTTGGGGTCAAGAATTTCTTCGATTTACCTTTGAAGATTTGGAGGTTTCTTTTTAGTGGTGCAAGGTTAGATGAAGAGTTTGGCTTCTGATAATGCAAAGGTCCTTAGATTTTCTAGCACATAACAAATCCATATTGCATATTTGGGATTTTATATCCTTGCGGCAAGCTAGCAACCCTATGCTTCTAGGCCATACAAGACCTATGGTGGATAAACCATGGTGGCATTCGTTCTTGTGTAAGTGCCATATCAATAGAGAATAGCTAAATTATATAGAGTGTACTCAATACAATGGAACGAAAGTTGCTTGATTGATTAGAGGATTGAGAGAGATTGATACAAGCTTTGCGTAGTGGCTTTATAGGCTCAAGGTGAGAGGGATATGCACCACGTATAGTAGAGGGCAAGTAGCATATGAGTTACAATGTGTAGCATGAGTGCATAGCATGAGTATGCTTGGTTTTAGGGATCAGTCATACGAGAGTATAAGCTAAAGGCTTACCCCAATAGGGCCCAGCTAGTTTAATGTATAACTAACCATGTCATTGTGCTGTTCCAACAAGGACAGCGAGCGATATTATGAGGAGGGCAACTTTTCTTGTAAATTGGAATTCTCTACAAAGGGAGATCTTCTTATAAGGATATTTTCACATATGAGATAGGGGATATTTAATATGCATATGGCTTTGCATGCAAGGTCTTAAAAATTGGAGGAGATTGAAATTATTGATGCACTGTAGAGCTAACCTCTAATAGAGGTTAGCTCTGATAATAGAGTCTATCTCTAGAGAACCTAACAAAGTTCAATCAAATTCTTGGTGGTGCATGTGCATTCTTCTCTCATTTGTACGTCTCCATTTTTTTACTCTCCCCATTACATTGTCTAGTGTCTCCCACTCCAATATAGGTAGGGTCTAAAAAACCTCTAAATTTAGGCCTGTAAACCCTTCAGGAGAGGTAACTGGACTTGCCTATATTGCTAAAGCTCACATCGATTTGGAGTGCCACAAGCACACGTTCCATCCTTGATCTTATGATTCAATCCATATCTTCTCATGATCTTCAACACCTTTCACAAATGTCCCATCTTACATGATCACCACCAATAAGGTCTCATGTAGCTCCCTATGACAGACTCAACCTACAACAATCCCATGCTACCCTCCAACTGCATATGTCATCTGAATAGACCATCTTTCCCACCCTCTTTGTTGACGCCCTCCTTGGCCCTCATTTTTTGTCGGCCATCATTAATGTCTTGTGTTGAATCTTGTATAAGCCACCTTTGTCATAACCTTCATTGACTATAGTCAAACAACACTAGAGCACCTCTCTCTCTCTCTCTCTCTCTCTCTCTCTCTCTCTCTCACCCTTTCCTTTGAGCAACTAATCCCAGTTAGAGATAACATTCCACAAACTCTCCTACCTATCGCAAACCCCTTTGAGGTGTCAAATCCCATCAACTTACTATTACCTGGATATTCCATGAACCTCTCTACTACACTTCACGATTCCTTTCTCTCCAAAGTTTAAACGGCTCACATACTTGAAAAGTCCTTTTGCTCAAATCCTTGTGCAAACACTACTTTTGTGAACAATGTGCTTTGAAGGAATGAGCTTTGCTGAGGATGCAGTGTTTGACAAACAACAAGCTGTTGCTAAATAATTGTTTGTGTAACATCATGGAAGGAACAAACATTGTTTTGTTTGCAATGAGTCACAAATGGAATGTTCAATAACGCATTTCAGATTTTGAAGAGGGTGCCTGTAGAGCAGGACGGCTCGACAAGGTTACAAGGGTAGAGCTAATGTTTTGCTTCTTGTAAGTGTTACAAAAGCCAATCAAGAGAGCTAAGGAGAAACAAAAGAAAGAGGAGACAGAGATGAAATGGTGTGTTGTGGAAGGCAAGTGTATGAACCATGAAAACCATGAGTGATTCTATAGGCTTAATTATAAAGGCAACCTGCCATTTGAGCCTATGTAAAACCAAGCACAAATAGCCTATAAGTATCCACACAATTTGGCTCAAATGTAGGGAGTAGCTCAAAAACTTGTTTTCAGTGACAAACAATTTTTCATGTAGCTAAAGGACGTTAAGAAGAAAAAATGCTACTTATGACTCCTCCTCATGCGAGAAGTTGTAGTAAAAAGATAGGGAAGAATGGGCGTAAATGAAACCTAGAGGTGCTCGAGATGGGAAGATCACCATTTATCCAATACTTTGTGAAGCCAAAAGCAAATGCAGGAGTTCGCTAGAGGACAAAAGTAAAGGCAATCTTGATAAGCATGGCAATATCAGTGCTTAGTTAGCTGCCTTGGTACCCACAAGGTCCGAGACTAGTTGTTATAAATGTAAGAAGACACTTTGTTTGGCTTAGGAATGCGAAGCCAAAGGCAAAAGCAAGCACCACAAAAGGACAAAGGCAAAGGTAAGCTGTATAGAGATATCAGTGATAAACATTTGACAGAGGACATCGGCGTGGCTCACGTGGTGGTGACCACAATGACCACAACGCTAGATTTCTAGACAGTTGACAGTTGTCGCAACTAGCTTCAGCCAAGGAGAAGGCTTGTGTGCGGCAAAGAGGGGCAAAATGAAGCTCCCTACAAATGATTTAAACCCTTGTATTGGAGTTCAATGCACATGCATCTGACAAGAAACCAATCAAACGTATCTAAAACACAATCGATGAGTCCACCAATCCTTTGTTGTTGGCCATATTATGGACAGGATGTGTTTCAAAGTTCATTGTCTGGAAAGTCTGGATGTGATGTGTTCATAGTTGATGAATGGGGATTCTTGGACGTAGCGTGGTCTACAATTCAATTTTATATGAGGCAAACGCTGCTTAAGATGGCATTCTTTTAAGGTAAAAAGTTGAGGGTAGCAAAATCGAGGTGTACCCAATAATCGATTACTTCTCGTGTGTCCATTGTAACTTTTTCATTGACTTGATCTCACTATTTATGTTCACTATAAGTTCTAGAGAGGGTGTTAAAGTTATGGCATCTCAAGTGAACCGCCCAATGTGATCCCAATATTTATTTTGGCTTTAAGTATTTATTTTATTTATTTGTCAAACTCTGGGTAGAGCAATTTGCTAAGCTAAATATATAAGTACACCTAGCCCCCATTGTATAATCATCAATTCATTGCTAAGGTCAACTTTGACACATCCATTCTTGTTAAAGTGTGAACCAATTGTGCCTAGTAACTCAAATGCAGGCTAAAGTCTAGAAGTCGAAGGATAAAGGAAAGTTTGAAGGGAGAAAAAGAAGTTCAAAAAGATCTTAGAGATCTAGAAGACAGAGAAACATGAAAAGAAGTTGAAACTTGCCGAGAAAAAGCAAAAGGCAAATGAGAAGTAATAGGATACACTTGATTGTGATTCTCTGATCATTGAGGAAGCAATGCTAGAGTAAAGAAGGCCTATATCAATTGATTAAGTCTTGAAGCCTATACATGCACCACCAGGCACCCTCACATGCGGGCCAATTTTTGAAACATACAAGAAACATCATTCGAGCCAAGCTAGAGACAATTAATTGAGACTAGCAATTAATTGTTATTAGAACAAACTTTCATAACAAAGCAAACTGTTTACCCAAGAGCAATAAAGGATACTGATGATGGAATGATGAATATACCTATGTTAACAAAGGATTGGCCATACAAACTTTGGCAAGATATAAGAGATACAAGAAATGGAAGTATTTGAGTGAGCTCTAATCAAGGAGTTGCATTTGGATGCTCTACCTATAGATCTTGAAATACAATCCTTTTATAGAGACGCATAATTTGAAAATGCGGAGGATGGGACCATGAAGATTCTTCTATCATTTATGGCAAGTAATGAAGCAAAATATGGGGGTTGTAGATCAACAACCCAAGTTCATTTCTTAGAAAGTGAGTTGGGACACTCGAAAGTTAGAGTCAAGATTCTCTACACCTATTACATATACCTTAAATTTGAGTGAAATACTAAAGTTGAGACCACATTTCTAGGTTAACCCTTGAGGGGTGCACCTCTAGAAAATGTAAGCTCACCACATGAGTTGAAAATAAGGGGTATCTTAGAAAGCTCAAAAATTTGCACGATTGAATTTACAAAAAGGGGTTCTCGATTGCTTTTAGACGAAAAGCCTGTAAGGGTCAAAAAAGTCTACAAGACAGAAATATACCTAGATAAATCTAGAATAAACCAAAACTTACCTTTAAAGGAAAGTGCAAGCTTTAGATTGATGATAGTCATCCACAAGACAATATAACAATCAACTCCATCTTGCATAATATTATCTAGTAGTAAGTACAACATTCTCATTATCAGTGCCTAATAGCGGGTGTAGCACTAGGCCCTAATATATGCTCTCACACGCACAAGCATATATCAATACAAGATGGGTGTGCTGAGTTTCCAACATAACTCTAAAGAGCATATATTAGTGCCTAGTTCTACACCCACTGTTGGGTGTAGAACTAGGCACTAACATATGCTCCCACACACGAGCATACATCAATACATGCTGAGTTTCTAACACAACTCTAGAGATATGAGGCAGATTCGGCCATAATGAAGCGTAGTACTAAAAGAGGCAGTAAATAGCACAAAAATAAGGTAGTTGATAAGTGCATATGCACGGATGTGCAAGCGGCCCAATGTCAGTTAATGCATTATTAAGCAAAACCTTGGGGTAGGTTGGCTGCAGCACAGCAGAAGTTGCAAAATTCAATGCTGGGGTCCTCTCTCTCACAGACGAATTCCCCTGTGTATGGGAAAAAAAGGACGGTATTTTGGAAAATGATATACTCAAAGAATAGCTGACTAAGGTAGAGTCCATTTTGTAGACTTGGGGACCCAATGCTCATTGAGGTAAATGGACTATTCTGATATGGAAGAGAAGATTGTTGTCATGAGACGATACATCAGTGCAACGAGCAAAGTTAGCCAAGGTCACAGAAGCAAAAGTGGGCAATATACAGAGAGGAGAAAGCAATAATCAGAGAGTCTAAGAAAGCCTGCATAGTTTCCTAAAGTGAAGGGCTTTCTTGACCTTGGAATAAGCCTCAACAAAAATACAGGATTACGTTTGTCACTTTCCAGACTCACAGTGTGGAAGCCTAGTAAGAACTGTACAACTGATCAAAGCATAATTTCACCAACAAGTCAATAATTGCCAAGCTATTTCAAGCCCTAATAACTAATTTAACAACCCAGTGTTTGAAAAAGTCTATTTACCGAATGGCTGGATTTCCTCCCCATTAAGATACAAACAGGAACTACTTAGAAAATTTCGCAATTTTACAAGATTTTTTAACTGGTTTATTGTAACTTTACAGGTTTTCCTTCCTTTTTACTGTGGTTTGAAACCAGCAAAATTAAGATTCTCAACTGGCTCTAGACAAAGCTGAGGCAAACCTTTCCCTAACTATGTATCTAACATATGGGCTGGCCTCTTGCATGTTCCTGCACCATATACTACAGAAATATGCCCAACCGGCATATTATAACAAATGTGTTTTTATCGATCAAGCCGCAGAAATTGAGTGTTGACCCGTTATATAATGCACCATGAGTCACTGTTGTTTTTATACTTCAGACCATTTGTACCTGCATGGAAGCCTCCGCCTCCAAAACCTCTAAATACACCTTTGTGTAGCATTTCTGATGCAAAGAATTCTTTTAAGATATTTGAATGCATGAGACATCTTGACTTCTTTAATCCCTCTGCTTCTAATTGTCCTCTTCCCCAGCAATGGGCGTATGGGATGCTTATGTGCCATGGCCCTCTAAATCAATCAGCTCCCAAACATCACCGATGGCAAAGAAAGTTTCACTCTGTGTTTTTCACTTTGTATCCTTAATATGTAGGCCCCTCTGTGTAGAGAAAAGCCAGTTAGTTTTCAAAAGCCCTAAACTTTCCAGATAACTGATGCAAAAAGCAGGAAAACTTCCTACCATTATCTCCTCCATCATCATCATCCAAGTAATCATCATCATCATCAAACCCGAAATTCTGCCAATCAAACCAACAAAAGAAGCACCCTTTATTGTCATATGTCAGACAAGAATGACTCACTCTTTGTAAATACGATTAAGAACTTACGGACCTGTGCATAATCATCCTCGCCAATCTCTTCCTCCTCCTCCTCTTCAAGCTCTTCGGCATCATCATCGTCATCGTCACCAGTCTTTTTTTCTTCTTCCTTTCCTTCCGTATCCTGTCAGAAAAACACAACAGCATCTGAGTAACATACCACAATGGGTGACAAAGCAGGAAAAACTCAATCAAGACAAACATCACATACTTCTGCATTCTTCTCGCTCCTTTGCTCTAAAGTTTCCAGCCTATCAAGTCTCTGCAAATCTGCAGCAAGTTGACAAACAAATGTTTAACAATAGGGAAATAAACAAAATACCTTGTTCTTCTCTCTAAAAACAACATAAATATAAAGGCGAATCTGCATAAAAAGGGTCAGAACTCCCTTCTTTACACTCAATCAGTACATATTTACATACAAAATATTTGAGCCAGAAAGTTAAATTAAGTGATCCTAACATGTTCTTCCCTCCTATTTATTCTCCATGGACCAAATTTTGTGGATACATAAAAGAGTGGTTGGGAACGCATACAATAGCTACTTTTAGCCCTATCAAGACTCTTGGTTAAAGCTCAATCTCGACTGCTCTGAAATCCAACTGCCTATCACACACACACACACACACTTTTTTATAGTAATATCAGATTGAATTACTAATGGGAAACCTCAAAACGAGGAAAACCCATAGAAAACATTACATGTGGCAATTCAAAAACAGTCAAAAGTAGAGCTCGTAATGAAGGGAAGAGAGCTCATCCAAGTCATGGGCAAATTTAAGAGACTGTCGAAGGGAAGTTTTAAAGGAGCATAAATAATCCACTTGAACCTGTTGAAACATAAGAAGATTACGTATGTCCAAAGCACCCAGAATCTAGCCCAGTCGAAAAAATATGCATACACCGGAGTATTGGCGGGAATATTGACCAAATACTATCCCAGAAATCGAGTGCAAAGACCTACAGAGATGTGATCCACAAACCGCTATGTATGAGAACAAAATCACAATAAATGTGGATTAGTCTCAATGCCGGCACCACAACGAACACATCGCAAGGAGGCCAAGTCCTCTGGAGCGAAGAAATTTGCCAGTTGGGGGAACCCCAATGATACATCTCCACATAAACAATCGATCTTTCAAAGGAAGCTTAGCATGCCACACTTTCATGACTTTGTTGCGCCACCATGCGGTACCATTATTCATATTCCATACTTTATTACAATTTTCCTAAATCCAAGAAGATGATTGCAAATGGCAAGATACCTTTTTCGTAAATAAAGAGAGGATCGAAGAACCAACATACTGCCAATCCTCAGCGATGAGCGACGGAATGGGAGATCTGGAATCAACCATATCCTTGATTATTTGCCACATGTGCCTATAATGCATTCTAAGACCAAAAGTAAGATCAGCCTGTCGAAATGAAATCACATGCCCATCAACATCGACAACATCCACATCTAGCACATGTACCAATCGACAGTCACATCACAGGACATCACTTGACATCACAGGACATCACATGACAAATCACATTCAACAATCATTTCAATCTCAGACCATGATTAATCGGCAACGTATTTAGCAATTGCATCTAGATCCAATCGGGACCTCTGAGATGCCCGATTGACTAATCCTTATTGCAATCATGTCTATAGAGATTTATCATACTGAAATGCTGCAGTCATTTCGTCTATCAGTTCCTGCACTAAAACAAGTCAAGTACAAATCAATCAGTATCATATTATCATTTTCATTATCGGGAATTCCAATTCATAAAGTCATACAACAGAATACTGTCAGCTCAGTTGTATCCTTAAAACCCAAAGGGACATCAGTGACTCTATATCAAATCAAGGTATTGGGGCAATCTGTCAACAAAGGAGTGGAGTGACTCCCCTCTTGTGCATACCCACTGCACTAGATTCGCCCATGCTGAAATCGGGGTTCTATCGGAGTAGACTATGCTAAACCAAATGCTTCAAGGTAAATGTTCACAAGCTGAGGAGTATCTGCCAGGTCCTCCTCCTCCATCCACTTCTCATCCAATGCAGGATAGTTCTTGAATTTAACCAAGAACCGCCTTATCACTTTACCTTTATCTTTCTATCTTTATGTGCCAATATCTGCTCTGGAACGAGTATCTCCTCGTTTTCCTCCAACTTCCGGTTGCTCACTTGGCTCCCTATCATCGGGCACATCGCCTTTAAAAGGCTTCAAGAGACTCACATGAAAAGCATTGTGAATTCTCCAAGTATCGCGCAGCTTCAGTCTAAAGGAGACATCATTTATCTTTTCTTTTATCTGGAAAGGTCCATAGTATCTCATGCTAAGCTTTGGAAAAAGCCACTCCTTTCCCTTTTTCTTTCTTAGGCGTCTCAAAACGTAAGAGCACCCAATTGTTCTTCTTTAATTTCAAATCGCGACGATGTCGATCTGTTGCCTTTTTGTGTCTTTCTTGAGATTTCTCTAAAGCCTCCCGGATCTTGGCAAAAGCTGTGTCCAAGTCCCTCGTGTACTGGTCGGCTTCAAAAATCTTATCTTTCGTGCTTAAGAAGGATGGAACCTTTGGAGCACCTTCAAAAATCTCAAATGGCGCCTTCCCCGTCGAAGAGTGTATCGTGTAATTACAGGCAAATTCCACCAAGGGTAAATACTTTTCCCATTGAGTCTTCTGATCCGAAATGTAAGACTTCAATAAATCCAATACGACTGAATTTGCAATCTCAGATTGCCTAGGTGTCTGCTGGTGGAAAGATCACGAGAACTGCAACTGTGTACCAATGTTCTCCCAAATCGCCTTCCAAAACAAACTCGTGAATCTGGGATCTCTGTCAGGGACAATTGTCCCAGGCATGCCATGTAATCTGAATATCTGGACAATGAACAGTCTCGCTAAATGATCCGGCTTGATTGTCTTCTTCACTGTAATGAAATGAGCTTGCTTGCTAAATTTGTCAATAACAGTCCAGATACCATTGTGCCCACTCTGTGTCGTCGGGAGACCAAAAATGAAATCCATTGCAATACTTTCCCAGGGGCGGGTGGGAATGGGTGGCGGGTGGGAATGGGTAACGGCTGTAACAATCCCTGTGCTTTATGCCTGTCAAACTTGACCTTCTAGAATACCAAGCAATTGCGTACAAAATCGTCCACATCCTTCTTGAATCTCGGCCAAAAGAAGTATTTTTCCACACCTTTCAAGGTGGTATCAATGCCGCGGTGGCCCGTAAATGGTGGGCAGTGGCATTCGTTTAAAACCTTTTCCCTCAACGGTTGTGTAATGCACAACATCGTTTTCTTCATCAAGTAGCCATCCCAAATGGAATATCCCGCTACTACCTCCCAATTCTGTATTCGATTGAATACATTTGCAAAAATTTGGATATGTGGTGTACTGATCGACCATGTCCTCGAAGCTGCTATGATGAATCGCGGAAATAGCCAAGACCAACGGCTTCCGAGACAAAGCATCTGCCACCAAGTTCTTATGTCCCTGAACATGGACAATCTGAAAGTGAACCTGTGGACAAGATGTTAGCCCACCGCATCTGCTTTTTCGATAGCTACTTCTGTGACAAGAAGTAGCGTAAACTCTGGTGATCTGTGAAGACCGTAAAATCGGCTCCGAGTGGGTAATGTCGCCACTGAGTAAGGGCATGGATAACCGCCAAAATCTCTTTCTTATAAATTTGTGCTGTCAATTCCGGCCTCAAAAACAATCGGCTCTCATAGGCAATGACATGGCCTTCTTGCATTAAGACCGCACCCTGACTATGACCACAAGCATCACAATATACTCCAAATGACTTCTCCAAATCCGGCAAAGTCAAAACTGATCCTCTGATTAATTTCTCTTTCAATGTCTGAAAGGCAGTCACCTCTGTGGGTCCCCACGAGAAACGGACTCCTTTCTGTGTCAAAATATGCAAAGGAGAAGCAACCTCTGCAAACTTTCTAATGAACCGCCGGTAGTAAGAACATAAGCCCAAGAAGCTTCTAACTTCATTGAAATTCTTCAATTCGAGCCAATCACGTATAGTCTCAATCTTGGCCGGGTTCATCTGCACTCTTGCTGCTGAGAGGATGTGTCTCAAAAAGTGTATCTCTTGTAGGAAAAATTCACTCTTCTCTACATTGATCACCAACTTGTGTCCCGCAATGCCTGAAAGACCTGTGGCAGATGTTCTCTATGTATAGCCTCATCCTTAGAGAAGACAATAATGTCATCAAAGATCTGTACTCTCTGAAAATCCTGTCTATCATTCGGTTAAAGGTCGCTGGAGCATTGGTAAGGCCAAAAGGCATTACCAAAAACTCGAATAAACCGAAAGTCGTCCGAAAAATTGTCTTGTAGACATCTCTCAACGCGATTCGAATCTGATGATATCCGCTCTTCAAATCGATCTTGCTGAAACAAGAGGATCCCTGTAGTCGTTCTAGAATATCATCGATCCTAGGAATCAAAAATTTGTTCTTGATGGTGATTTTGTTGAGAGCTCTATAATCAATGCACATTCTCCAAGATCCGTCTTTCTTCAAAATCAACAACACCGGAGAGCAGTAAGGTGAAGTACTCGGCTGGATAAGACCCTTTTCCAAGAGGTCTTTCACTTGGTTCATAATCTCTTTTTTTCTAGGCTCGGCTCACACGGTAAGGTGGCCGGCTCGGTGGTGTGCTTCCAGGTATCAGATCAATGGTATGATCCTCGAGACGAGCTGGTGGCAACTTGCTTGGCAGGCCCTCAGAAAAGCAATGGGTATGAGGGTGGAGAAAATCTTGGCATTCTTTATCAAGGTCAGACATATTTGTCCTATGTTCATCATTCAACTCTTTCAAAAAAATTGAGTAAACAAACAGACTGGATTTCATTGATTTCGAAATGGCTGAAGCCGATACAATAGGGAGTCAAGTACAATGATTCTACCCTTTTCAATAGTCAATGTCACTTTTTTTGCTGGATAATTGACCACGGCATTGTTCTTATGGTACCAAGGAACTCCCAGGAGGACATCACAACCTTCCAATCCAAGGGTATTATGTAGAAGTCCTCGTGCCCCAAATACCCGTGGCAATGCAACCAAAGTTTGCCAATGACAGGTGTAATGGCCACCTCCCTGCCGGGTGCCGCTAGAGCTGCCTCTGCTTGTGGTCCCATCCGATCGGGTGTAATCTCGAGCCGCGCCGCCAATTCAGGTGAAATGAAGTTGGCCTTGGCTCCTCCATCAAAGAAAATCAGAGCTTCTTGATCTTTCAATTTGCCCCAAGCTCATCAAAGTTTTGTACTTTTATCAATCGTGCTTGGGTCAATACCCATGCAATTTGGAACCAGTCTTGCTTTCATCTTGCCTTTTCGTCCACGTTCCTGAGTTGCTTTCGAACTCTCTGGCCTTTCTTCATCTTGTTCTTTCTGTACCTTATTAGGGCACTTTGCGGAGATGTGCCCATGTTCCCACATCCAAAACACTTCCCCTCTTTGATGTAGTTGGCTCTCTCCCGAAGAATTAGCCGGGGTTGTGCATCCTTATCTTTCTTTTCTTGGGGACTATTCTTCTTTGTACTTTTATTTTTAGAAGTCGGTTCGGTTCTCTGCGTCATGATCTCATTTGTGGGGTAAGTCAGATTGCCTGAATGTATGACAAAGCCCTTTTTCGCATGACTCATCAGTTCTTGAATAGAATCTGACATTTGTTCTAAGCAATGATCTCGGATCTCTGTAAGAAGTCAGCAGCTAAACCGCTCAATCTGTCCTTTAAACGAGATCTTCTTAAATAAAGAAGCACGTACAAAAGAGCTCCAAAATCTCTCACAATATGCGTCCAAAGTATCTTTCTTGGTCATCCGAAGATGATTCCAAGCAGTTCGTATATCTCGTTCGTACTCCCGAGTCACCCAAGAAGAAATAAAAAGCCTTTTAAATTTCAGCCATTTAACTGGCACTTTCTTGTTCAATAGAAGAATGGACCACCATGTTCGAGCATTTCCCTTGAAGTAAGAGGTAGCCCTCCGAATCTTGGAGTGCTCTAAGTAATGCCCTCCAAAGAAAGCTATATCAAACTGTTGTATGAAGGCCAAAGCCCTCGAAGCATAAAATCTGTGATCGTCAGAGTCCGAACTATCTGAAGACGAGTTCTCTGTAGAACTGTCAGAAACTGGGCGAAACTTAGGCTTCTTTGCCTTTTCCTTGCCCTTTCCGAAGCTTTGCTTTTTGCTTCGCTTTTTCCCTTTCCTGTCTTCTTCGCTCGAGTCAGAAGAGCTAGAAGAACTGTCGGAAGAAGAAGAAGAAGAAGAAGAAGAACTTGATACTCCCTTCAAATCGCACATACTTCTTCTGCTTTCTTGCCGAGGCAAAAGTAGATTGACGACCCAAATAACCCGGGAAGTCAGTTCCTTTCTTCTGCTTTTTGTCGTGCTTTTTGGCTTTATTGTTTGCGTCAAAAAGCTGAGTAATCCGTGTATCAACCACCTCTTCCAATTCTTGCTCTGTAAACATCCTCGGAGTAGGAGGTTTCTTGAGTGCCGGTTTGAGGGGTGGATTTGTGGCTTTCTGCCACTTGGTGTGCACTTCGTCGAAGAATGTCTGAATCAAAAATTTAGCAAATTTCGGATCCTTCGCGAGGTTGATCATCATCTTTGTCGCATCGTCAACCAATTGTCGACGTTCCATCTCTTCAATCTCCGCCTGAGTAGGCCGAAGCGGCCTGTACTCTTCGTGAGAATCTTCTTCGTAATCTCTTCCCGCATCCCCAGATGCAGAGGAACTCGACTGTTTGTTGTTTAAAATCCATAAGTGCCGCGAGAAAAGGATTGGATTTCCCGGTAGAAGAGAAATCGGCCGTGCTCTGATACCACTGTAACAAACTTGGACACCCCAAGTCAAGATTCTACAGCGACACAACAAAGATTCACTTCAAAACAATTGACAGTTCACAATTGATTCGACACGGCTCGATGGAGTTCCGTGCCTAGAGATATTGGCCCCAAAGACTTGCGCCCCTTTCGATATTTCTTTTTGTATTAATTGAGTTCAAAGTACACGAGAGTGGGAGGGTTTTCACTCTCAAACTCTGCGTCCAGATGCTCTGAGTTGTGAGGGCCCTGCTGCCCACTTATTTATTTATAAGTTTACAAGGGATGCCCAAAAGCAGAGCCCCAAAAGCTTCTCAATTCAAAAGCTCTTAAAAATAAACCATCTATTCGAAAAGCTACTCAATTAGCTTGCGTAGAATTTAAGGTGCGCAAAAGAAACTTTCCGTACAGTTGCTCGCAAATCACGGGATCCATACGCATGCCAACGGAAATTGCGCCGCAAAAGCCGGGTCTGCCACGTCAGCACCCTGCCCGCGTTTCTCGGTGCTGCCAGCCGGGGTGTGTGTGTGTGTGTATCTGGTGCCCACTCAAAGTGTGTCCAGGGGCCAGCCACGTCACCAGTTTGTGACAGTTCCTTCCCCTTGACTTTACCCACAATGTGAAGAAAGAATAGGATTGGCTTTTCCAAAGAGAGAATGAAGTTGTGTCCGACTACGTTGTAGAATTTTGGGAGGTCTTCCTCAAATTATTCCCTTTATGAAAATTTCTGATGAAGAGAAGACGCACAAGTTTTAAGCTGGACTCTAGCCAGTACTTCAGAAAAGTATGAAGCTCTACCCCCGAAACACTCTTCAAATTATGATGCAGTTCGCCCTGATAGCCGGTAACTTGCATTCGAAAGGAACTCCTCACAAGCAGGAGTTTAGTACCTTTCATGCACAACAAAAGGCTCTTACTACTGAAGCAGAAATCTCCATACGAAAGCGGTCTTTAGATCAGCCCAAAGGCCCAAAAAAGAAGCCAGAGGGAGCACAGAAAACTAACTTCCTCACTCCCTCTCAATTGAAGGCGTACATGGAAGAAGCCAAATGTTTCTATGGTGGCGAGAAAGCCACAAGAAACCAGATTGTCCACAACTTAAGAAAGATGCTCCTCCTCCTCCATCAAATTCAGTACCTAACCGACAAGCCAACACCAGGAAGGAGAAAGGAAAAAGGCAGCTACTCAAAGGGTGGGGCAGCTTGAATGGGCAGAGAGTATTGATGTTGTTTGATCCAGGCTGTCACGGGGACGTGGCAGCTGTTAACTATGTCACGAGGACGTGGCAATTGCTAACTTTAGTTGTTGGTTTCTTTCCAATGGGTTTTGTTTTATTTTTGAGACCCTCTTCTTGAAGTAGCAAACGATCGGACATTATATGGCCAATGTGAACGGTGATTTCACCCGCACACGGGAAGTGGTCGGCACTGGAATTCGTATAGTAATAGGATGTCTAGGCTTAGAGCAAGATCATATAGGTCCCCCCGTCGCACTTAGCAAGTTGGTAGATGCTAGGAAGTGAACTCAATAAAGGCCTAAAGTCAAGGTGTGACTACCACATTGCACTTTTGGATGCGGTCCCAATGAGGATAGATGGTCAGATGACCACAGGGAGCCCAACGGAATCATTTCCTAAAATTTAGGGAACTGCTATTTTGGGCCGTGAAATGTATTCGCGTCATTACCTCCGGAATGACTAGGGAAACATTTTACAACTCCGCCGCGAAGTCAACTGCCGACTAGTCAGGAGATTTTTAAGCGGCGAACCCGAAACGAGAAAATGCTTGTAAATGCGCCAAGTGTCAATTTTTCATGCACTTTCCTCCTACAAAAAAAAGGGCGCTGATTGTTAAGCTGGGAAGAGGCCTCATTTGCTGTCTGTCAACAGGTTAAGAGCTATGGAGTGCTTCCTTTCCCCCTTATGTACAGTGTGGTGCCAGGAGTGATGCCCTGCACGCTACGCACTGCTCTCTCTCCCCTATGAGCAGTATGTTATGCCCCTCTAGTGGGCTTTTCATTTGACCAATGTACAACTATGTGCGTTCATGCACGATTCCCGAGGCAAGAGCCTCTTGCACAAGTACTGGATTAGCTAGTGGCTAATCCCCCGCAGGTACAGGTGAATTTAGAGAGGTTTCACGTGAGAAATCTCGTCCGATTCAAAGGGCAAGTAGCCCTACAGGTGCGGGAGCTCGAGGTCTTGCCGGCACGTGAAACGGAGCCCAAAATAGGGAATTACAGCCTGCTGTGTATTTTTGCAGGTTTAGGGTTTCGGCCCTAAACGGACCCTAATACCCCCGGGAGGTTCGGGGACGCGAGGGGACCGTTGTACAGGTGATCTGGCGTATTTTCGGGGCAGAAAACAGAGAATTCAGCGTGCTGCAGATTCTCGCCAGGTTTTGCAAAGTGTCCGTATGCGTCGGGAAAGTCATCTATTGCGTGGGGATACTGACTGTGAAGCGTCCTAGTACAGGTATGCTGCCGAAATCGGGCCAGAACAGGTGTTTCTTAGCCTAGATTGTGCGGGGCAGGTTATAGGAGATCACAGGTTTTATTCCCTTTGTTAAAGAATAAATAAATACCGAAAGGGGCGCCAATTTTGCGGCCTACAGGTTGTCGGCGTCTGCTCGGAGCATTCTAGCTTTGGAGCCGTGTGTGTACTTAGGTGTTGATCCCCGTTACAGGTACCTTTGCGAAGTACTCTGTGTGTGTGTCTAAAGTAAAGAATTTCGGGTGAAAGCCAACGCCTACCGCCCCACGGGCCGGTTACATGGTTCCATTGCCAGGACATCAATCACTTTTTCCTCAAAGAGTGAGCCTCGGTTGTTTTGGGTAAAGACACAAAGTGCACGAACGTGGGATTACACTATGGCCGACAAGGGGAAGGGCATTATGGAAGAGGGTTCCTCTTCAAAGGACAAGCAGGAGACCCCTATGGTTTTCGAGATTGGCGAGAGCTCACGGCCACGTTAGTCTGTACCTCCTGTCAATGTGAACGTCCCTCTAGTAGTACAGTGCTTTATGACTGGGCAACTTGAGGATGATGCGTTCAAGACTTAGTTAGTTGCCGCGGTGAACTGGTGCAGAATCCAAGGTTTATGGAGTTCTTGCAAGCGCCACCAGTGCAACAGCAATAGGCAACCTACGCCTCGTACGGAGCTTGTTGAGGCTCAAGCCCAGGTACTTCATGTGGCTTAGGAGGATAGGGAACACTCGCATGTTGCGGAGTCAGGAGCTCCAAAACAGGTTCCTCCCGTGCTTGAATAGGTGGCTAGAGCGCCTATTCCACAGGTTATGCCAGTTCAGCCCGCCACCTTTCAAAGCCAGTATGCTGTCTTGAATGGAGAGGGAACTGGATACCACGCTATGCACTCAGTTTTTCCACCACCCACAATACATCCTGGGTATTTCGGGGGTGGATGAGTGTTCCAAAGTATGGCTGGTTATGCGCCTGTAAGTCGGCCGTACATGCCAGGAACAATGTTCGGGGGTATGCAAGGCATCATGCCAAACCCCATGTATGGTAATATCGACATGCAGCAGGGTTTTCAGAGCAACCACGACCACTTTGGGGTGCCACAAGGTCATTTTGGCATGGCTTGTTTTTCTGGACAGCAGCCAAATATCGCACCGCTGACGCAAAATGTGAATGGCCAAGATGTGCCGATCATGCCTACTACAGTGCCCATGTTGCAGACCATTCCATATGACAACTTGGGGGCACTAGAGAAGCCGAAGGCTTACAAAGAAGGTGGTGCAGCTGTAAAGTTCAGTACCTTCAGTGGTTTTGAGGATAAGACAAAGGCCCTCACTTTCCTCGAGCAGTTTGATACAGCTTATGCGGGAGGGAATTTTCTAGAGGCTTCGAAGGTCAGGAAATCTGCCCCTTTCTTAAAGGACAATGCGCTTACATGGTGGACGACATTGTTAATGCAAGGGCACGCACCCGCCACTTGGGTTTACTTCAAGCAAATCTTTGCATCTGCTTGGCTATCAAATGAATTTGAAGCCGACGTCATGACAGATTGGCACCAACTTACTTCAACTTCGTGCAAGAGCTTGCTGGAGTACAATAGGAGGTTTTGTAAAGCGTTACTCTCAGTGACCTCCTACAGATTTGTGCCATTGACAGAGCAGATAGAGAAGTACTGTTGTGGGTTGCCTAAAGGGCTTCGCGATCACTGTACAAAGAACAAAGTGGCTACCCTCACTCAGCTTATGGAAGTTGCGAACACTGGTCTTGCCTTGTTGAAAGGAGAGGACAGTGGATTTCCGAGCAACGACAAAGGAGGGCAAAAAAAGAAAATTCAGCGAAGAAGCCCTTTGTGAAAACGGCTCCTGATGCGTCACAGGGGTCAGAAAAGTTCACCAAAGACAAAGATTGAGCCGGGACTTCTGGAGCGTAGGCAAAGAAACAGAAAAGGAAGCCTTTTGTGCGCAAGTCGCTCGAGGAAGAGAAGGTCCTAATGGCTGAGAACAAAGGAAAAGACCAGCTAACTCGGAGGATAAAAAAGAACAGAAAGGCAAGAAGCCTAAACCCACGGCAGTTTTAGTGCCATACATGGTGGGTGACAGGCCAAGCACAGATGCCAGTGAATTATGCAGGGCATGGGGTAAAGTTAGGGATCAGACGGCACTCATCTTCTTTGATCTAGGTGCCAAAGCCAACTTTATATCACCAGAGTTAGCTATGAAGCTAGGCATCAGAGCTGAAGAGATGGGGTACACAGCAGAGGCAGGGTTGGCATGTCCTGGCCACTCAGAGTGTGTTACTCCCATCATTGGAAAGCTGCGTCTGCATATTCGGTCGTATGTGGACACAGAAGAGTTCTACATCATGCCGTTGGAAGCTTGTGACGCCTTGTTGGGGATCCCGTGGATGTTCCGAGTGCATGGAGTCTTGGATGCCTACAACAAAAAGATCACTGTACAGCATAGGGGCAAAACTCAAATCTTGGATGTAAAGTTTAAAGGAGAGTCAGTCCCTATTGTATCTGCTTCTGCTATCACTTCTGTAATAAAGAATCATCTTTCTGTGTACTTGATTTTTGCACGTGATGTCTCAGATAGTGATCAGTCAAATTTATCTGTGTTAGATAAAGAAAGGTCAACATTACCGCAAAAGTTTAGTGACTGTTTTTCTGATTCATTACCATCGCAATTGCCACCAGAGAAACCTGAGGACCATCAGATAGATTTGGTGCCAGGGTGTAGCCCACCAAATAGACCTCTCTACAGGGTTAGTGCGGCGCGACAGAAAGAGATTATGGGCCAGGTTGAGGAGTTATTAGAGAAGGGGCTGATTCAGCCTAGTTCTTCACCCTTTTGCTCCCCAGTGCTCCTAGTGCAGATGAAGGATGGCTCATGGCGCATGTGTATTGATTACCGTGTGTTGAATAAGAATACCATCAAGAATAGGTTTCCTATTCCTAGAATTGATGATATTCTCGATCGTTTAGAGGGTGCTGCAATTTTCAGCAGGATAGACCTTAAGAGTGGGTACCATCAGATTCGTATAAGGCCAGAGGATGTACACAAGACTGTGTTTAGAACAACATTTGGTCTTTATGAGTTTCTAGTGATGCCGTTTTGGCTAGCAAATGCTCCTGCCACGTTCAACAGAATGATGAACCGGATTCTCTGCTCGCATCAACAGTTTGTTGGGACGTTCTTCGATGACATGATAGTGTATTCGAAGAATGAAGAGGAGCATAGGCATCACTTGACCATTGTGTTCGAAGAGCTGCGCAGTCACAGGTTACTTGTCAATCCTAAGAAAAGTGAATTCTTACTCGAAGAGATCCACTTTCTTGGCCACATAGTCTTAAAGGATGGTGTTAGAATGGATCCTGCAAACGTCGAAGCTATCAAGACATGGCCAGACTTGAAGACTGTGCACGATGTCAGAAGCTTCTTGGGATTGTGTTCCTACTATAGAAGGTTTATCAGAAATTTTGCAGAGATAGCATCGCCTCTTCACGCTTTGCAAAAGAAAGAGGTCACTTTCAGATGGACCCAAAAAGAGATTTCAGCTTTTAGTCTCTTAAAGGAAAAGTTGACTTCAGATCCAGTTATTGTTTTGCTAGATCTTAGGAAGTCATTTGTGGTCTAGTGTGACGCGTGTGGCAGTAGCATCAGAGCAGTGCTAATGCAAGATGGACGGGTAGTAGCTTATGAAAGCCGAATTTTGCAAGGGCCAGAGAGGACTATGCAAGTCTATGAGAAAGAGCTCTTGGCCGTGATTCATGCGCTTTCTAGCTTGAAGCACTACCTCTTAGGTGCTAATTTTGTTGTCCAAACAGATCATTAGACCTTGCGATACTTCTTGACACAGTCAAAGTTATCTGAAAAGCATATGCGATGTGCAAACATTCTTTCCATGTTCCACTTCCAGATTATGCATGTGGAAGGCAAGAAGAATGTTGTGGCTGATGCCTTATCAAGAAAGCCACAAATTTCAGCTGTGTCAATTCCTTATCATCATGAGCTAGATAACATGAAGGAACACTATACTGCTGATGAAGATTTTGCAAGGATCTTTGAACAGTAACAAGAGGGGCAACATCACGAGCACTACCTCCTCAGAGATGGCTTTATGATGATGCATGGCAGACTGTGTCACTAGGCCACTGCGACATAAGGTCATGGAAGAGAGTCATGTCCCACCGTATGCAGGGCATCGTGGCATTGATGCAACGGTTAAAGCGATAGAGACATTCTTCTATTGGCCTACCTTGAGGAGAGATGTGGATGCCTTTGTGTGAGCATGCATAGTTTGCCAAAAGGTCAAGTTTGACAGGCAAAAGGCACCAGGGTTGTTACAACCACTACCGATTCCGGATAAGCCATGGGAAAGCATTGCTATGGAATTTTTCTTTGATCTTCCAAGAACGCCAACAGGGAATGATGGTATATGGACCATTATCTGCAGGTTCAGCAAGCAGGCCCATTTTATCCATGTCAGGAAGAAGATAAAACCTGATCAAATGGCACGCTTGTTCATGTACAATGTGTTTTAAGTACCATGGTATGCCACAATCGATTATCAGTGATCGTGATCCTCGCATGTTTGTTCTGGAGAGGATTGTTTGAGAACATGGGCACTACGCTCAAGTTCTCGTCTTCGTTTCATCCACAAACTGATGGACAATAAGAAGAGGCTAATTCTATTGTCTTAGATCTGCTGAAATGCTATGTGTCAGATAATAAGGGCAAGTGGGAACAGTACTTGCCTATGCTTGAGTATGCGTACAATAATACGGTGCATTCGTCTACTGGCAAAGCACCTTTTGAGATTGTTGAAGGCGTCAAAAAGGTTCCTCCCATTCTGCATACAAAGGACAAGATCTTTGAGGTAGATCGATATGTTGAGAACATGGATGAGGTGTATAAGAAAATTAAAGTTGCCTTGGAGAAGACTCAGGCAAAGCAGAAAAAGGCTGTTGATCGTCACCGTCGTGAATTGCTACTATCACCTGGTGATTGGGTTCTGTTAAGGTTCGAAAAGGCAAGGTTAAAGAAGATGAAGGGCAAGGAACAGCTATTTCCTAAGCTGAGCATGCGTTACTATGGGCCTTTTCAAGTGCTTGTCAAGATCAGCGATGTGGCTTACAGGCTGAAATTGCACATGGAAGATTCATAATGTGTTTCACGTGAGTCTTCTAAGACCCTTCGTGGGTGATGTGCCAGCAGATATGTCAGATGAGGATCGGTCAGAAGTTGAGGAACTTGATGAGATCCTCGTACTTGAGCAAGTTTTGGCACATAAGGACAGAAAAGTTAAAGGACAAGTTGCAAGACACTATTTGGTGAAGTTCAAGAACTATCCTCCTATAGATGCAAAGTGGATGGAAGAGCATGAACTGTCAGAGTCACCAAATGTATTGCAACTTTACCTTGAAGCCTTTGGGTTACAGCCTCCAACCCAACGTGTGCAAAGGAGGGGTAATGATAGAGCTAGTACATCAAATGTACATATGAATTCAGTGTAATAGATGGAAATGACAAAAGTGTGAAGGTCTCATTAAGTCATTTGTATCTATGTGTTATGACCTTTCTTGCGGATACGTGCGATGATAAAAGAGTGTTCATAGCACAAGATCATCAGTGGCATGTATTTATGGTATGCAATCGAGGACGTTTGCGATTTCAAGAGGGGGGTATGTCACGGGGACATGGCAGCTGTTAACTATGTCTCCAGGACGTGGCAACTGCTAACTTTAGTTGTTGGTTTCTTTCCAATGGTTCACCCGCACACGGGAAGTGGTCGGCACTGGAATTCGTATAGTAAGAGGATGTCTAGGCTCAGAGCAAGATCATATAGGTCCCCCCGTCGCACTTAGCAAGTTGGTGGATACTAGGAAGTGAACTCAATAAAGGCCTAAAGTCAAGGTGTGACTACCAACAGAAAGTATCCGACAATTGGGTCACATTGCACTTTTGGATGCGGTCCCAATGAGGATAGATGGTCAGATGACCACAGGGAGCCCAACGGAATCATTTTCTAAAATTTAGGGAACTGCTATTTTGGGCCGTGAAATGTGTTCGCGTCATTACCTCCGGTATGACTAGGGAAACATTTTACAACTCCGCCGCGAAGTCAACTGGCGACCAGTCGGGAGATTTTTAAGCGGCGAACCCGAAACGGGAAAATGCTTGTAAATGCGCCAAGTGTCAATTTTTCATGCACTTTCCTCCTACAAAAACAAGGGCGCTGATTTTTAAGCTGGGAAGAGGCCTCATTTGCTGTCTGTCAACAGGTTAAGAGCTATGGAGTGCTTCCTTTCCCCCTTATGTACAGTGTGGTGCCAGGCATTTGACCAATGTACAACTATGTGCGTTCATGCGCGATTGCTGAGGCAAGAGCCTCTTGCACAGGTACTGGATTAGCTAGCGGCTAATCCCCCGCAGGTACAGGTGAATTTAGAGAGGTTTCACGTGAGAAATCTCGTCCAATTCAAAGAGCAAGTAGCCCTATAGGTGCGGAAGCTCGAGGTCTTGCCGGCACGTGAAACGGAGCCCAAAATAGGGAATTACAGCCTGCTGTGTATTTTTGCAGGTTTAGGGTTTCGGCCCTAAACGGACCCTAATACCCCCAGGAGGTTCGGGGACGCGAGGGGACCGCTGTACAGGTGATCTGGCGCATTTTCGGGGCAGAAAACAGAGAATTCAGCGTACTGCAGATTCTCGCCAGGTTTTGCAAAGTGTCCGTATGCGTCGGGAAAGTCATCGATTGCATGGGGATACTGTTTGTGAAGCGTCCTAGTACAGTTATGCTGCCGAAATTGGGCCAGAACAAGGGTTTCTTAGCCTAGATTGTGCGGGGCAGCTTGTAGGAGATCACTGGTTTTATTCCCTCTGTTAAAGAATAAAGAATACCGAAAGGGGCGCCAATTTTGGGGCCTAACAGGTTGTCGGCGTCTGCTCGGAGCATTCTAGCTTCCGAGCCGTGTGTGTACTTAGGTGTTAATCCCCGTTACAGGTTACTTTTGCGAAGTACTCTCTGTGTGTGTCTAAAGTAAAGAATTTCCGGTGAAAGCCAACGCCTACCGCCCCACGGGCCTGTTACACAAGCTCCCCCCACAATTTTATTTCAATGGATACCTCAGAATCTCTTGGACTTACTCCCGAGAGATTGGGCACTCCTATCAGTTTAGGATCAGTCTTTGAAGGGTTGACTACAAATTTTACTCCAATATTTCCCAATCTGAACATTCGGAAGTACTCTGATTGAGTGTTTCCTAGCTGATCCAATACAAGGTTGTGACGTTAGTTTGGGAATGCCTTGGCATTATAGAATTCATTCTCTCCCAGATTATGTAAATAAGAAAGTGTCCTTTATTTTTAAAGGGAAGTAGTATGATGTAGATGTAAGTGCTAGTGATTGGGCTATACCCAATGTCAGTCACATCACTATTAACAAGAAATAAAGAAGTGTCTGTTGGCTTATTTTTTTTGTCACAGACAGAGAGATAAATGTTGAAAATGTCTTGTCGAGTTCAGATAAGAATCAGCTAACTGACACTCTTCCAGATGACGCACCTCCTAAAAGACCAAAAGATCATCGTATTCATCTAATTCCGTGCAATTCATCCGCAAATCAGCCACCTTACCAAGTTAGTCTGTTACAATAAGAAGAAATCCTTAAACAAGTAAATGAACTTCTCGAGAAGGGTCTTGTTCGACCTAGTAATTCTCCTTACTGTTCACCAACCTTGCTTATTCAAAAGAAAGACGGAACATTTCAATTTGCATCGATTATCACATCCCACAAGTTACAACAAGGTAAGATAGATCCAGCTAAGATAAAGGCTGTTCAAGGATGGCCTCAACCAGATTTAGAGTAAGAGGTATGCAATTTTTTATGGGGCTATTAAGGCTTAAGTATCATTTGATACATGAACATGTACTAGTTGTGCCAGATCTCTAAAAGGAGCTCCAGTCCAATGCATATGGCAAAGGGATTGGAACAGTATTTAACGAAGAAGGACATGCTGCCGTCTATGAAAGTCGACGCTTGCAAGAACCCGAACTTAACCCCTTAGAGAATGAAAAAGAATTAATGGCGGTATTTAACGAGGAAGGACATGCTGCCGTCTATGAAAGTCGACGCTTGCAAGAACCCGAACTTAACCCCTCAATGAATGAAAAAGAATTAATGGCGGTAAGAGTACTTTGGAATACTTAAGTGTGTGTGCGTGTTAAATTCTTACTAATTAAGTAGACTTCGACTCTTTGAACGGGAGAGTCTCGTGCTAGAATTCCCAGTAAAGGAATGCACTAGGACCCGTGCTAGAACTCTCGGTAGGAGAGTGCATCAGGACTCTTGAAAGCTTAGAACTTCCGATAGTTTGGAAGAGCTGTAGCACTTAGTCTCTCGTGTGGGAGAAGTGCTCAGGAGAATGCTCTCTCTGTTGTAGAGAGCGAAATCGGGCATAGACTCTTCGGAGGGCTCAACAGTTTATTTGGAATGGGAAGAGCACAAACCTCTTCGGTCTAGGGTGCTCTAAAGCAGTTAGATCTAGGCATTGGCTCAGATCTTAATTAAGAACGTCACATAAGTGAAACGCGCTATCCTTAGATCTCAAGAAAAGCAAAAGAAAACACTTGATACACATTGTCGTGATCTCAACCTCACTGAAGGACAATTTGTTCTTCTCAAGTTAGATAAATCGTGACTTAAGAAACAAGCCAATCAGAAAGGGAACGTTGTAAAACTTTCTAACGGATATTATGGCCCGGTTAAGATTACAGAACGGATCAATGATGTAGCATTTAGATTGGATTTTCCAGAGACTTCGAAAATCCATAAAGCTTTTCACACGAGCTTTCTACGACTTTTCGTTGGCGAACCTCATGCAAAACTAGTTGTAGAAGATCCTGAAACTGAAAAAATACTTCTTCCAGAACAAATCATTCATCATCAAGAACGCCAACTAAAGTCTGGAAGAACTCATTGTAAGTACTTCGAAGAATTACTCCCCTCTAGATGCTCAGTGGATGATGGAATCAAAATTGCAAGATTTCGTAGACATCCTGCATAAGTATGCTCAGTAGATGACGAAATCAAAATTGCGAGATCTTGCAAACATCTTGCATCAGTATCATGAAGCCTTATAGTTGAGAACAACTGTTTAGAAGCCAAAGGGATGTAATATTTTTAGCTACGGCTATAGATAAATGAAAATGATTAGGTACGGCTACTAATAAATGAAAATGATTTTTGTGCACACAGAATGAATATATGAATTTATTGGTACCAAT
Organism: Adiantum capillus-veneris; assembly: GCF_014529385.1. Lineage (NCBI taxonomy): Eukaryota > Viridiplantae > Streptophyta > Polypodiopsida > Polypodiales > Pteridaceae > Adiantum > Adiantum capillus-veneris. The sequence goes on along the minus strand of NC_140958.1, from coordinate 72,578,439 downwards.
TAGTTATGAAGGGGTAAGTTTTGCGGTGGCCGCCCACGGATACAATGGAATATGACCCAACGGGAGCTGGTAGAGTGAGACGGAAGAGATATAAAATCAATTGGATTAATAATGCTCAAGATTGGCCAAAAAATTAGGATTTAATGCCTATTTTTAAGTGAAAGGTTTAAAACGTTTAAAAAGAAGCGCCAGGCCAATTTAAACGCGGCCAAATAAAATAAACTTAACCATAGCGTGAGAAAAATTGCAAGAGTAGCGTAGAAAGTTTGCTCTCTCTCTCTCTCTCTCTCTCTCTCTCTCTCTCACCCCATGCAGTGCCAGGCTATATGAGTATGTAACGCTACCAGATTGGGGGCTTTTGGCAACAGTTTCCACCCACATACAGGGGTCTCTCGCTCGGCTCTTAGTTCAGCCAATTCTCTCTCTCATCGCGATTCTCTCACTCTGGTGTTTGTAAAGGCCGTGCAGAGACTGTGAAGCGCGTGGCGGAGGTAGAGTGCAGTTATAGGAGCTTGTGTGCATCCCTACGAGGAATAGCCGCACTCAGACAAGCGCAGTACCGGCTGCCCATGAAAATTTCAGCACTGTGACGCATTCTAGATTCAAATTTCAGCCAAGGAGAACTCGTGTGGGCATCCCTCACGCGAGCAGATATCAATAGAAGTTTCTTCCGCGCAAAAAATTCCCGTACAAAGGCAGACATAGCCGTCTTCGGCTACAGGTATGATGAATTTCAACCAATAGGCTTATGAAACCATGCAGCTTTATGCATTAGAAAAGGATTTGGGACATGAAGAGTGAATTCTGTTTTGGGTTCATGTGCTTGTAACAGTTCAGAAGTTAATAAGAATCTCCTTTAAGGAAGGGGGGGGGGGGGGGGGGACCAGCCTATCTTTTGATCCTTAGTGTTGTGTTGATTTTGTCCATTGTTTTTCTCAATTTTGTGTTGTGCAGAGTGCTATAAAAAATTGTTAAAAATTTTAAAGTTGCAAGATCACGCTTCCGTTTCTGTGACAGCAAGGACATGTCTTTCGGGAATGTTCAAAGAAGGACCAAGGGAACCAACCGATAATTCATTGGACAGTTCCAAAAAACCAAGGGAATCTGCTGATAGTTCAAAGAAGATCAAAGGTACATATGCCCATAAAATTTACATCATTCTTTAGATGGTTTCTTAGTAAAGGGTTGTTTTGATGCTGAATCTTCCTTGTGGAAGGAACATCGCTGTAAAGTACCCGCTGTTTGAAAGCATCCGAAACATTTTCCTTCTTGCTTTAAGGTTTCGCTTTGCTGAGGGGTGAGTTGGCTCCTAAAAGGTGTCTGACTTCTTCTTCACTTGGAGTAAATCTGGGTTTGTGGGCTTCATCATAAGATATCCAATCGTTGCTTGTTCCATAAGCTCATGAATGGTAGAAACCTGATTGGAAAGGAAATACTCCTACTAAGGGTCGATGATAATCCAATGGTCTATCTTTCACACTTCTTCCAAAGCCAAACTTTTGAAGGACGTAGGTTAATAAGTGTCCCAAAAGCTTTGATGATAGTGCTTCATAGTGTAAGTGCAAACCACCTTTTTCTTGGTTGGTGCAGAATCCTAGGTTTATGGAATTTTTGTAAGCTCCACCAGTGTCACATCAAACAAGGCAACTTTCTCATGCAGGAGAGCCCGTTGAGGCTCAAGCCCCAATTCCTTATGCGTCTCAGTAGGGCAGGGAGCACTCGCATGTTGCACAGTTAGTTGGGGCTCCAAGACAAATTCCTTCTGTTCATGAACAAGTGGTTAGGACGCCAATTCGACAGGCTTTACGAGTTCAGCAAGCCACCTGCCATAGCCCAAAAGTCGGATTAAATGGTTTGGGAGTGCTGGAAAAGCCAAAACCATACAAAGAAGGTGGTGCAGCTATGAAGTTTGATACTTTCAGCGGATTTGAGGACAAGACGAAGGCCCTTACTTTCCTCCAATTGTTTGATACGGCTTATGCAGGGGAGGGGGGGGGGGGTTTACAGAGGCTTCCAAGGTCAAGAAAGCTGCCACTTTCTTGAAAGGAAATGCGTGTTCATGGTGGACGACATTGCTGATGCAAGGACAGGCATGCATGGCTATCAAATGAATTGAAGCCGATGTCATGACGGATTGGCACCAACTCAATGCGACTTCTTGCAAAAGCGTAGAGGAGTACAATCCGAAGTTTTGTAAAGTGCTGCTTTCAGTAACTTCCTACAGGTTCGTGCCACTGACAGAGCAAATAGAGAAGTGTTATTCTGGGCTGCCAAAAGGGCTTAGAAACCTCTGTACAAAGCCACCCTTACTCAACTTATGGAAGTTGCCAACACTAGTCATGCCTTGTTGAAGGGAGAAGACAGTAGATTCCAAGGCAATGTGAAAGGGGACCAGCCCAAGAAAAATTCAGCAAAGAAGCTCTTTGCTAAAGCGATTCCTAAAGCGTCCCAGGGGTGAAAAAAGGCAAAGAAAGCTAAGGACTCAGCTGAGACGTCTGCAGAACAAGCTAAGAAACATAAAAGGAAGCCTTTTGTGCGCAAGTAGTTTGAAGAGAAGAAGACTTTAATGGCTAAGAATAAATGCTTTATTTGTGAGCAACCTGGTTATTTTGTTGCAGATTGTCCACAGAGAAAGAGGCCACCTGACTCAGAGGACAAGAAAAGGAAGAAGCCCAAACCCACAGCAGGCTTAGTGCCGGACATGGTGGGTGGTGATAGGCCGAACTCGGATGCGAGTGAGTTATGCAAACCGTGGGGTAAAAGTAGGGAACAGACAACGCTTATTTTCTTTGATCCAGGTGCTAAGGCAAACTTTATCTCACCAGAGTTGGCTATCGAATTGGGCATCAAAGCTAAAGAGATGAGGTACACAACAGAGGCAGGTTTTGCATGTCCTGGCCATTCATAGTGTGTTACTCCCAATTGGAAAGCTGCATTTGAATATCCAATCGCATGTGGACACATTTTTTTTTTATATCATGCCAGTGGAAGGGTGCGATGCGTTGTTGGGAATCCCTCCGTGTACATGGAGTAATGGACCTTTTTAACAGAAAGGTCACCTTCAACATAGGGGCAAAACTCACATCCTGGATGTAAAGCTTAAAGGGGAGTCTGTCCCTATTGTATCAACTGCGGCTATCACTTTTGTAATTAAGAATCATCTTTTTGCATACTTGATTTTTGCACGTGATGTTTCAGATAATTGTCAGTCACATTTATGTGTTAGATAAACAAAGGTCTACATTTTTGTGAGAGTTTAGTGATTGTTTTTCAGATTCAATATTGTTTCAGTTGTCGCTCGAGAGGCTTGAGGATCATGCGATAGATTTTGTGCCAGGTTCTAGCCCACTAAATAGACATCCCTACAAGGTTAGTGCAGCCCAACAGAAAGAGATTATGAGTAGAGGAGGTCTTAGAAAAAGGGATGATTCAACCTAGTTCTTCACCCTTTTGCTCCCCAGTGCTTCTAGTGCAGAAGAAGGATGGCTCTTGGGGCCTGCGTATTGATTACCGTGCGTTAAATAAGAATACTATTCCGAACAGGTTTCCTATTCAAAGGATTCATGATATTCTTGATCGTTTAGAGGGTGGTGCAATTTTCAGCAAGATAGACCTTAAGAGAGGATACCATCAGATTCGTATCAGACTAGAGTATTTGCACAAGACTGTGTTTAGAATGACATTTGGTCTATATGAGTTCTTATTGATGCCATTTGGTCTTACCAATGCTCTTGCTACGTTCAGTAGGATGATGGACCGGATTTTTCATCCACATCAAAAGTTTGTTGGTACATTCTTTGATAACATGATAGTCTATTCGAAGAATGAAGAGGAGCATAGGCGTCACGTGACCTTTGTGTTCGAAGAGCTACACAATCACAGGCTGCTTGTCAATCCTAAGAAAGTGAATTCTTCTTGGAAGAGATCCACTTTCTTGGCCACATAGTGTCAAAGGATGGTGTCCGAATGGATCTTGCCAAGGTTCAAGACATGGCCATATTTGAATACTTTGCAGAATGTCTATAGCTTCTTGGGATTATGTTCTTACCATAGAAGGTTTATCAGGAACTTTGCCAAGGTTGCTTCACCCCTACATGCTTTGCAAAAGAAAGAGGTCACTTTCAAATGGACACAAAAAGAGATTTCAGCTTTCAATCTCATAAGGAAAAAGAGGACTTCGATCCAGTAGTTGTTTTACCAAATCTTGGGAAGTCATTTGTGGTCCAATGTGATTCGTGTGGCAATAGTAATGGGACAATGTTAATGCAAGATGGTCGGTTAGTAGCTTATGAAAGCAGAATCTTGCAAGGACAAGAAAAGACTATGCAAATCTATCAGAAAGAGTTGTTGGCCGTGATTCATGCGCTTTCAAGTTGGAAACACTACCTCTTAGGTGCTAATTTTGTTGTCTAGACAGATCATTAGACCTTGCAATACTTCTTGACACTATCAAGTTATCTGAAAAGCATATGCGATGGGCAAACATTCTCTCTATGTTCCACTTTCAGATTGTGCATGTGGAAAGCAAGAAGAATGTTGTGGTTGATGCGTCATCAAGAAAGGCACAAATTTCAGCTGTGTCAATTTCTTATCCTCATGAGCTTGATGACATGAAGGAACAGTATGCTAGTGATGAAGATTTTGCAAGAAGCTTTGAACAGTTGCAAGATGGACAATGCCATGAGCCTATCTTCTCAGGGACGGTTTTATGATGATGCATGGCAAACTATGTGTTACTAGGCCATAAGGTTATGGTAGAAAGTCATGTCCCACCGTATGCAGGGCATGGTGGTATAGATGCGACAGTGAAAGCGGTCGAGACATTCTTTTATTGGCCTGCTTTGACGAGAGATGTGGATGGCTTTGTGCGAGCATGCATGATCTGCCAAAAGGTCAAGTTTGACAGCAAAAGGCAATCGGGTTGTTAAAGCCACTGCCTATTCCAAATAAGCCATGGGAAAGTATAGCTATGGATTTTATCTTTGATCTTCCAAGAACGCTGACATGGAGTGATGGTATATGGATCATTACTTGCAGGTTAAGCAAACAGATTGTTGTTAGGAAGAAGATAAAATCTAATGAGATGGCATGATATGCCACAGTCTATTGTCAATGATTGTGATCCTCGTATGACGAGTTTGTTTTTGGAGAGGCTTGCTACAAAACATGGATACTATGCTCACGTTTCCTCCTCATTTCATCCACAAACTGATGGGCAATCAAAACTGGCTAATTCTACTGTTTTAGATTTGCTTAAATGCTATGTGTCAGATAATAAGGGCAAGTGGGAACAATGTCTATCCATGCTTGAGTACGCATACAACAATACGGTGCACTTGTAACAGGCAAGGCACCTTTTGAAATTGTTGAGGGCGGCAAAAAGGTTCCTGCCATTTTGCACACAAAGGACAAGATTTTTGAGGCAGATCAATATGTAGAGAACATGGATGAAATGTAGAAGAAAATCAAGCATGCCTTTTAGAAGACTCATGCAAAGCAAAAAAAGGCTATTGATCATCACCGACCTAAACTCTTGTTTTTACCTAGGGATTGGGTTCTTTTGCGGTTTGAAATGGCAAGGATAAAGAAGATGAAGGGCAAGGAAAGGTTGTTTCCTAAGCTCAACATGTGTTACTATGGGGAAGAACCTACTATACTAGCCAGCCGTGGCCAAATCTACACCTAAAAAAGGGAAACCCCCAAGATTGGAGCTCTCCAAAGGGATGTATGAATGAAGCATCAAAATGTTGTTGATTGCGGGAGTAGGAACTAGATGTCCCCACCAACTATCGACAATAAGTGCAAACCTGTAATTCAAAGGATCTCAACAAATCTGTTGTCGATCATTAAGAAAACTGGCCATTGAAGGTTGCAAACCCGTCCCAAAGCTGGTGCCGATAAGCTCACAAGAGATCGTAAACTGTTCCACAACTCATATTGACAAGCTCACAAGAGGGCAAAGAAATCATCAAATTTGTAGGGCCACACTACCACCACGGAAGGAGAGAACATGGAGATAGGAGAAGTCCATACTCTGACAAGACCTCCTCAAACTGTTGTCATTGTTGGCTAAGGGTCTGGTACCACATGCTCCACCTCTAAACCTCATCCACGAAGTCGGATGATCAAACAAGAAGTGGTTCTAACGATAGAAATATCCCCCTCTGCTTGTCAAAGCCAACTCCAACACATGCACTAGAACATGCACCTGAACTGTTGCATACCGGATAAACAAGAGTCACCTGAAGCCGGAATTGGAACTTCCATCCTTAGATGGACAAGAGAAAATCAAAGAACATCCTCTGCTTCAAGAAGGGAAGAGATCTCCCTCTGTTATCCACAATCCACAATCTGGTACAAAAGTGCAAATGAATCATCAACTTGCTACCCATTGGATAGGTAACTTTGTCAACAATTCCATGAAAGACATGCATTTGCAAAAGGCACAACAAATCTGCCAATCCATCTCCTCGAAGAAAACACAGCGATAGAAACCTCCTCCAAAACTGATGAAGAAGATCCTACAGCTGTCCAATCACTTCTCTCTGAAGAAGAAGCTGGAAATAAATAGCTCCCCCTCTGGATCCAACAACCGCATGCTTGCTCCCCTTGCGGGAAGGCATGGTAACATGGCTCCATCTCGGAAAACCAAAGCAATCCAACGGTGCTACACATCCTGAAGCCTCCATCGGGTCCTCTCGGTAAAGAGAGGTCGGAGTAATCAAGGGTAAAGACGGGGAAGTCGTAGACGAGGATCCAAGGCCTCCACATACCCAAATCTGCCCCAAACTTGGAGAAAACCAGAAAAAAACAACAAGATTCTTCTCTCTCCATCATGTCCAAAACTGCATCGGATCAGCCACATCCGAGCATCCAGGTGGTCGTATCACCATAGGGCTTTGTGTCACAGGCTTGGGCACCCCAAGTTGGGAATCGGGCACGACACAGGAGAGAATCACTTAAAATACTTCACAACTTTAAAATCACTGTTCAATTTGGTCGACGCAGCCCGTCGTAGTTCCGTGCCCAGGGAGATTGGCCCCAAAGATTGGCGCCCCTTTCAGTATTTCTTTCATATTAATGTTTGATCAAAGTACAACTCCCGCGGGTCCTCGGCTCTCAGACTATGTGCTCTCAGAATTTCAGGTTATGTGCAAAAAATCACAGCAAGCATGTGCGTGTGCAGTTTGCTTGTTTCTCTTTTGTGTTAGATGCATGAATGAATGAGCATGAAGGCAACACATAACGGAAGATGGACTCTCCTCTGTGAGAGCTTCCGATGAGCTGTTACGGAAGATAGACTCTCTTTTCGAGAGCTTCCAGCCAGTCTCGCAGAAGAGGGGAAATCCCCTAAGCAGTAAGAAAGTGGAAACACTTTCTCAGTCTCAGTAGTCAGAACAGAACAGAAGAAAGAATAGAGGACGGGCGTATGCCCCGTTCCTGTGCTTGTAAAGATTCTCCCTTAGTAATAAAGATATTCTCTTTATGGGGGGGGACCAGCCCATCTTCTGGTCCCCAATGAAGTGTCAAGTTTTCTCGCTCCCTCTAATTCTCTTGAGTATTTGAAGTGCAATTAAACGTCAGTTTACGCTTCCGTATTTTTTTTGTGACAGTGGTATCAGAGCAAGGTCCTCTCTCTCTTTCTGAAGGGATTGACGACTCTTGGCAAACTGCAGAAATGGGAGGACGCGAGATAGAGTTATCTCTCCTTCAACAGCAGGTGGAAGAGTTGCAGAAAGCTCTCTCCCATCCAGAAGTCCAAAAGATTCTCCATACTCTTGAAAAAGGGAAGGAGAAAATGCCGATGGGGTCGAGAGAAATCCCGCAGAACCCAAAGGCGCCACAACCAAGGAAAGATCCTTTGATTGGAACCTCCAGCATGCACGAGAGGCAGAAGAAACCTCCAGAACGTCACGTGCGGTTTAATCCAAAAGTTAGAGAGCAGGATCCCCCTAATTCCCCTCAGTTCTCTTTCATGAAGGATCTGGAAGACATAGTTTCTCCGGAAGACATGTTTCTCGACGATCCGTCGCAGCAAGAAGTGCATTCAAGGGAAAGGACTCCTGTCCACAAGGAGTCTAAGCATAGAAAGAAGGAGCACCATAAGAAGAAAAACCATAGGCAGAAAACATTCAAGTCGGGAGATAAAGATGTGAAATTCGACACCTACAATGGACGGCGTGATAATGACAAAGCTTTGCTTTCATCCGCCAATTTGAAGTTGCATTTGCAGAAGGGAATTTCAAGGAAAGATCCAAGCTTCACCATGTCAGTTTGTACCTGAAAGGCACCGCCAGGAATTGGTGGTTAACCCTTATGCTGGAAGATCGCAAACCCCAAGATTGGATTGCCTTCAAGAAGGAGTTCTACGCACAGTTCCTTCCTCCAGACTATGAGGAAGAGGTAAAGAAAGAATGGGATCGACTTTCACAGTCAGAGAACGAAACTGTTCCACGCTATGTGGATAGGTTTTGGGACGTTCTCTTGAAAGTCACTACATTCAAGAAGATTGACGATTCGGAGAAGATACGCAAGTTTGAAGCAGGTTTGCATGAAGCCTTGCAAAAGGCTATGAAGCTTTACCCTCGAGGTAGCTTGCAGATACTTATGGAATCAGCCCGCATAGCTGATGGAATACATGACAAGGGTACTCCCAGGAAGATGGAGCAAAGCACTTACCATGCAAAGCAGAAGGCTCTCCATGAGCAGCCTACCTCTTCTACTTCTTCTCAAAAGAAGAAAAGAACCGCCTCCGAAGCAGAAGCAAAGCCAAATCAGCCCAAGAAAGGGAGATATCTCTCTCCTGCTGAGTTGCGAACCTACATTAGTGAAGGAAGATGCTTCAAGTGCGGACAAGTTGGTCATATGAAGGGTGACTGTCCAACCAAACCTCCACAACCACCCTCTTCCAATGCAGTCCCAGATGTACAGGGAAATACAACCAAGGATGGAAAAGAAAGAGCTCTTCTCAAAGCATAGGGTAGTATTAACAACCAGCGGGCTCTTATTTTGTTTGACCCTGGTAGTACAGACAACTTCATCTCTACCAAGCTAGCTGACGACCTGAACTTGCAGCCCATTCGTTTTGGAGTCTCTATTCAAGCGCAATCTGCTTTCAAAGGGCAGAACTCAAACTCTACTCCAATCATAGGGAAGTTGAATCTAAAGGTCGACGACTACAAAGATCAAGAGTCTTTCTTACTAGCTTCACTTGAAGGATGCGATGTTATCTTGGGAATGCCTTGGCACTACAAGATGCATCCCATTCCGGACTATGTTCAGACAACCTTATCCTTTGCTCATAAAGGAAAGGAGTATCTTGTACTTGCAGATGCAGGTGATTGGTGTATTCCTATCGCCAATCACATTGCCATCAAGAAAGAAATGAAAAAGTGTGTTTCAACGTACTTGATTTTTGTGAGAGAGAGAGAGATGTGTCTTTTTCACAACTTTCTTCCTCTTTAGAGCAAAAAAGACTTAAGTTATTAGAAAGTTATAAAGATTGCTTTGCAGATGAACTTCAAAATGAACTCCCACCTTCGCGACCTGAGGATCATACAATTGATTTGATCCCAGGAAGTTCTCCTCCAAATCAGCCCCTTTATCGAGTTAGTCTAATGCAGCAAGAGGAAATTCTCAAGCAGGTTAACGAACATTTGGAGAAGGGCTTAATAAGGCCTAGTACTTCTCCATATTGTTCACCTGTCTTGCTAGTACAGAAAAAGGATGGCACATTCCGCATGTGCATAGCCTATAGATCTCTAAACAAGATCACAATCAAGAATCGATTTCCAATCCCTCGGATTGACGACATTCTTGATAAGTTACAAGGAGCCAGTGTCTTTAGTCGTATAGACTTGAAGAGCGGTTATCATCAAATCCGCATAGCTCCTCAGGATGTGCATAAGACTTCATTTAGAACAACCTTCGGGTTGTATGAATTTCTAGTGATGCCTTTTGGGCTCACTAATGCACCAGCTACATTCAACAGAATGATGGATAGAATCTTCCACTCATACAGAAGCTTTACAGGCGTTTTCTTTGATGACGTCTTAATCTTCTCAGAGACGGAAGACGAACACTATAAGCATCTCGCCTTAGTGTTTGAAGAATTACGCAAACACAAATTATTTGTGAATGCTAAGAAGAGTGAGTTCTTTCTAAAAGAAATCCACTATTTGGGCCATATAGTATCTCACAACCAGGTGAGAATGGACCTTGATAAGATTCAAGCAGTTGTAGAATGGCCTACGCCAACTACAGTACATGATGTACGAAGTTTCCTTGGCCTCTGTTCCTATTATCGGCGTTTCATTCGAGCTTTTGCCGCGATAGCAGGTCCCCTCCATGACCTGACAAAGAAGCAGATTCCATTCCATTGGGGGTCTGGACAAAAACAAGCTTTCGAAAAGCTTAAGTATCTACTCAGTCACGGACCTGTTCTCACCGTCCCTGATCTTCGCAAACCTTTCGAGGTATACTGCGATGCATCTAGAGATTGTGTAGGAGCAGTTTTGAACCAAGAGGGTCACGCGATAGCCTATGAAAGTCGGCGCCTTAGAGATGCAGAGTTGCATGCCTCCATATACGAAAAAGAGCTACTGGCAGTAATTCATGCTCTTTCCATTTGGAAACACTATCTATTAGGAGCTGATTTTATTATCAAGACAGATCATCAAAGTCTTCGCTACTTTCTCACACAGAGAAAGTTATCAGAAAAGCAGATGAGATGGGCCAACTTTCTTTCAATGTTTCATTTTCAGATTTTACACACTTCTGGAACAAAGAATGCAGTTGCAGATGCTCTCTCTAGGCGTCCAAAGATCAATGCACTAACAACAATTTATCATGAGGAACTAGAATCTCTCAGCGAGATGTATCCTCAAGATCGAGACTTCGCCACAATTTGGGCAGATCTTCAAGCTGGTCACTCAAAGCCACCTTATTCTATCAGGGATAATACACTCTATCGTCAACAAGCAATATGCATAGCTCAGCCCTTACGACAAAAGGTGATGGATGAAGCACATAATTCTCCTTATGCCGGGCATCGGGGAATTGCTTCCACCACTAGTGCCCTCGAAAGGTATTTCTTTTGGCCAACACTCCGTGCGGACATTGAAAAACATGTACGTGAGTGTTTAGTATGCCAAAAAGTGAAATATGACAGACATAAAGTTTATGGCAATCTTCAGCCGCTCCCTGTGCCTAACACGCCATGGGAAAGTATTGCCATGGATTTTATTACGGATCTTCCTCGATCCAAGAATGGAAATGATGCAATCTGGACTATTGTAGACAGATTCAGTAAGCAAGCCCATTTTCTTCCAGTAAAGAAGACGATCAAAGCTGATCACATGGCTAGAATATTTCTAGCTCAGATTTTTAAACACCATGGATTGCCAAAGACTATTGTCAGCGATAGAGATCCCCGCATGACTAGTCTGTTTTGGCAGGCATTGTTTGAAAACTTGGCAACTAAGCTTGATTTTTCATCAGCTTATCATCCTCAAACAGATGGTCAAAGCGAAATCGCTAATGCCACTGTTTTAGATCTCCTCAAGTGCTATGTTTCGGAACGACAATCCGAATGGGAACAGTACTTACCAATAGTTGAGTTTGCGTATAATAATACCATACATTCCTCAACTGGTAAAGCCCCCTTCGAAATTATTTACGGGAAGCCACTCTTACTTCCTATTATGGTGACCAAAGAAAACATCTTCGCCGCAGATGAATTTGTGCGCAATATTGATATTGCCCATCAACAAGTAAAGCAAGCGATTCTTCGTACTCAAGAGCAACAGAAGAGAAAAGCAGACAAGCACAGAAGGAATCTCAATCTTGAAAAAGGACAATATGTCCTGCTTCGGTTTGAGAAAGCTAGATTGAAAAAGCGGGTCGGCAAAGGGAAAGTTGTCAAACTTTCCCATAGATTTTACGGCCCTTTCAAAATTACAGATAAAGTCAATGATGTGACTTTCAGATTGGATTTGCCTTCTAACTGGCGCATCCACAATGCTTTTCATGTCAGTCTCCTCCGACCATATGTTGGACCTCCTCCAGTGGCGCCCGTACAAGAAGATCCTCCAGAAGTCGAAGAGACTGAGGAAATCCTTCAACCTAAACAGATAATACACCACTTGGAGAGACAACTCAAGTCGGGGAGTCTACATCGAAAGTATTTAGTCAAGTTCAAGAATTACACTCCTTTAGATGCAAAGTGGATGACTGAGTCCAATCTCAAGGACTACCCTGACATCTTGCACAGTTATGTTGACGCTCTACAGTTGAGGTCAACTGTTTAGAACCAAGAGGGATGTAACTAAGTCAGACTTTGTAAATAATTAATTTATTTACGAGAAAAGAATTATCTAATTAGTTGTGTGCACACCAGAATAGACCTAGCAGTTCTAAGGCCTCAGGTGAGCCTAAATGCGGGCTAGAACACCTCAGAGGGACCTTAGCAGAAATTACCCTGAAGCCCTAGTGATTGGGAAATCGGGTCTTCAGCAAGGGGTAAGCAGTAGCCTCAGATTTTAGGCTCAGAAAAATACGCACGTCAGTACAAGCACATGAATGAGATGGGGTCCTTAGACAGTGACCGTAAGGCTAATAAAGCTAATAAAGCCTTAGGGTAAGTTTCGTGAAATTAAATTTAACGGTCCGTGCCCGAGCGGGCGGCTGCACAAGTGTGAACACGTAAAGGCGGTGCAGTGCCCGTGCGGCATTGCGCCGGCAGACCTTTGGTGTTCTCATAAAAGAATCATTGGTAGCAGTTGTTAGTTAGTTGCACATTTTTTTTAATTAATGAGCTAGAAGTTTTTAAAGTCAAAAGTTGAATGGTTTTTAAGTTTTTAAAGTAAGTGTGCCAAGTGGCACACTTACCAATGCAAGCTTTCACTCTCACTCTCCCTTATCTCCTAGCGCCCCCTCTTCATGCATGAAGCCTATTTTAGAGCATCAGCACCCCCTTCACAAGGGCTGGCAGTGCACCTACCCCCCCTAATGTGAGCGTGCTCTACGCGGTGGAGCCCTCCATTGAAGCTTGAGAGCAGCCCCTTGCGACATATGTGGTAGCCGTGTGCTCCCATTGTCAAGAACAAGGGATCTCACAGTCATAGACACCTTCTCGTGAAGTTTCATCGCGAGAAGCTGCCGTAGACGCTCTCTTAGTAGAGTGCGGCTGCTGTAATTCTCTGTTTTCAGCCCCTAATCACCTCGGTTAGGGCTGTTTTCAGCAAATCAGCCATAGAAATTCTCTTCTCTCTCCTTATTCTAAGTCTACATCAAGTTTGGCGCGATTCCATCGCGAAGAAGACCTCTGTTTCGGCGTAGGGGTGTGCACAGGTAAGAATTTCAGGTTATGTGCAAAAAATTACAGCAAGCATGTGCGTGTGCAGTTTGCTTGTTTCTCTTTTGTGTTAGATGTATGAATGAATGAGCATGAAAGCAACACATAACGGAAGATGGACTCTCCTCTGTGAGAGCTTCCGATGAGCTGTTACGGAAGATAGACTCTCTTTTCGAGAGCTTCCAGCCAGTCTCGCAGAAGAGGGGAAATCCCCTAAGCAGTAAGAAAGTGGAAACACTTTCTCAGTCAGTAGTCAGAACAGAACAGAAGAAAGAATAGAGGACGGGCGTATGCCCCGTTCCTGTGCTTGTAAAGATTCTCCCTTAGTAATAAAGATATTCTCTTTATGGGGGGGGACCAGCCCATCTTCTGGTCCCCAATGAAGTGTCAAGTTTTCTCGCTCCCTCTAATTCTCTTGAGTATTTGAAGTGCAATTAAACGTCAGTTTACGCTTCCGTATTTTTTTTGTGACAGTAGGAGCAGCACCCAGACAATCCCTGATTGGAGGAGAAGTTGCAGCAGGCTCGCCAGGAGCTTGCGAGCACAGAGGAGAGGCGCCGTGAGTTTGCTTTCCATCGACATGCATCTCGATGGATCCAGGTAGGTGACAGAGTGACAGGGATGTTCTTTGAGACAGTGGGACCCCAACATGTGCACGCCAGTGTCAGCCAATTGAGGAGCTAGAATCATTCAGTCTGTCACGTGCACATCTAACCCTATGTGCATGTGGACAAGCTATCTCAGGTCTAGGATCCAGGTTAGCTTAGGAAGTGTTATGGCACCTTTGTGAGCCTGTGAGCAGGCCGTGCATGTCCAGGCACTTAGAGTAGTTGCATATCCTCTAGTTGCACACAGCATGATCATCAGCATGACATTCAGTACCCATCATGAGCATTTTACAGTGCATAGAACCCATTTTCCCTCTTTACTCATTTTTCAATTATTAGTTGAGAAAGTGAGTAGGACAAATTTGCTAAGTTACTACAAAAGAAACCTAGCGCTAGCACTTTCTGGCATTGCAAGACCGGCAAGAAACCCTAGCGTTTTTAGCCAACAGAGCAGATAGCATTTTTGCTATAGATTAAATCTAGCGTTTTTGCTACAAATCAGACTAGCATTTTCAGTTTGCAGATTCAGCCTAGCTTTTGCAGATTCAGGCGTCGGATCAGCCCAGCACATCAGCGTTTTCAGTTTTCAACACTAAGACACCGCAGATTCAGTCCTTAGCCTCGCAGATCCTCGCCGTACCGTTGAGTCAGCCAACGTTTTCAGATTCAGCCTGCTGTCCGCAGATTTCAGCATCTGCGTTTTCAGCGCATTGTCATCGCGTCATCGCCATCGCAATCCTCGCCAACACATTATCCAAGATCAGCAGAAAATCGACGTTTTGCAAATTTCAGCATTTCAGTCCTAGCGTCAGATTTCAACCCATCCTCGTCGTCCTCATCATTGTCGTCGACATCGTTGGCAAGTCCATTGCATCTAGACCATTATACTAGATTTGTGCAATCAATAGCATAGACCTCTCTCGCCATAGAGAGGGGGGGCCTTGGAGGAGGGTTTGAGAACCGTCTGGTGTCGTATTCTTCTCTCTCTCTCTCTCTCTCTCTCTCTCTCTCTCTCTCTCTCTCTCTCTCTCTCTCTCAATCTCAGCACCTTCATTCTGTGCTCTCTCTCTCTCTCTCTCTCTCTCTCTCTCTCTCTCTCTCTCTCTCTCTCAATCTCAGCACCTTCATTCACAGTAGCATTCACTTTGACTGAGATCATTGCACTCTCTCTCTTAAAAGGACGGAAGGCTCTCCCTTCCGTAAGTAAAAGGAACCCTTGAGCATAGTTCAGAGCACTCATCTTGAGCAAGAACAACATTCGGGTCCCTCACATGGACGTGTCCCGGGACGCGAGTCCCCGGTGACACATGCAAGCGGGATGCGGTGTAACAAACTTGGACACTCCAAGTCAAGATTCTACCGCGACACAGCAAAGATTTACTTTACAACAGTTCACAATTCACACTTGATTCGACACGGCCCGGTAGAGTTCTGTGCCTAGAGTTATTGGCCCCAAAGACTAGCGCCCCTTTCGGTATTTCTTTTTGTATTAATCTATGTTCAAAGTACAAGAGAGTGGGAGGAGTATCACTCTCAGACTCTGCGTCCAGATGCACTCCTCAACTCAAAAGCTTCTAAAATAAAGCGGTTGATCCAAAAGCTTCTCAAATCAGCCAGCATAAAAGCAAGAGTTCCGTACAGCTACCCGCTTTTTGCGCCGCAAATCGCGGAAATTCCGTACGGGTGCCAAGTCAGCCTATCAACGAAACTCACGTCGGAAAATACGGAGCCTTGTACCATGCTGCTGAGTGTGTCCGGGCATGCCACGTCACCAGTTTGTGACATACCCCCCTCTTGAAAGCATTGTAATCGCTCTCGATTACGCCTGCAAAACAGACAAAGGCCATAAACTGTCTTAGCAAACACTAACTGTTAGTACCAACGCACTAAAAACAACACATCTAGCATATGTACCAACTGACAGTCATATCACAGGACATCACAGGACATCGCATGACAAATCACATTCAAAATTCAGTCCAAATCTCAGACCATGATTAATCGACAAGTATTTAGCAATTGCATCTAGATCCAGTCAGGACCTCACAGATGCCCCATTAACTAATCAATATTGCAATCATGTCTATAGAGATTTATGAGACCGAAATGCTATAGTCATCATTTCGTCTATCAGTTCCTGCACTTAAACAAGTCAAGTACAAATCAATCAGTATCATTTTCATTATCGGGTCTTCCAAATCATAGTCATACAGTAGAATACTGTCAGCTTAGCAGTATCACTTAAACCCAAAGGGACATCAGTGACTCTATATCAAATCAAAGTATCAGAGCAATCCATCGACAAAGAAGTGGGTGACTCCCCTCTTGTGCATACCCGCTGCACTAGATTCGCCAATGCTGAAATCGGGGTTCTATCGGAGTAGACTATGCTAACCCGAATGCTTCAACATAAAGGTTCACAATCTGAGGAGTATTTGTCAGGTGCTCCTCCTCCATCAACTTCGCATCCAATGCGGGATAGTTCTTGAATTTAACCAAGAACCGCCTTATCACTTTACCTTTTATCTTTCTATCTTTATGTGCCAGTATCTGTTTTGGAACGAGTATCTCCTCGCTTTCCTCCACTTCGGGTTGCTCATCTGGCTCCCTATCATCGGGCACATCGCCTTTAAAAGGCTTCAAGAGACTCACATGAAAAGCATTGTGAATTCTCCAAGTATCGGGCAGCTTCAATCGAAAGGAGACATCATTTATCTTTTCTTTTATCTGGACAAGTCCATAGTATCTCAAGCGAAGCTTTGGAAAAACCTGCTCCTCTCCCTTTTTTTCTCTCAGGCGTGCCTTCTCAAAACGTAAGAGCACCCAATCGTCTTCCTTTAATTTCAAATCGCGACGGTGTCGATCTGGTGCCTTTTTGTGTCTTTCCTGAGATTTCTCTAAAGCCTCCCGAACCTTGGCAAAAGCAGTGTCCAAGTCCCTCGTGTACTAATCGGCTTAAAAAATCTTGTCTTTCGTGCTTAAGAAGGGTGGAACCTTCGGAGCACCTTCAATAATCTTAAATGGCACCTTCCCCGTGGAAGAGTCGATCGTGTTATTGTAGGCAAATTCCACCAAAGATAAAAACCTTTCCCATTGAGTCTTCTGATCCGAGATGTAAGACTTCAATAAATCCAGTACGACCGAATTTGCAATCTCAGATTGCCCATCTGTCTATGGGTGGAAATATGACGAGAACTGCAACCGTGTGCCAATGTTCTCCCAAATAGCCTTCCAAAACAAACTCGTGAATCAGGGATCTCTGTCGGAGACAATTGTCTCAGGCATGCCATGTAATCTGAATATCTGGGCAAGGAACAGTCTCCTAGGTGATCCGGCTTGACTGTTTTCTTCACTGGAATGAAATGAGCTTGCCTGCTAAATCTATCAATAACATTTCAGATACCATCGTGTCCACTCTCTGTCTTCGGGAGATCAAAAATGAAATCCATAGCAATACTTTCCTAGGGGCGGGTGGGAATGGGAAAGGTTGTAACAATCCCTGTGCTTTATGCCTGTCAAACTTGACCTTCTGGCATACCAAGCATCTACGTACAAAACCGTCCACGTCCTTCTTGAGTCTCGGCCAAAAGAAGTATCTCTCCACACCTTTCAAGGCGGTATCAATGCCGCGGTGACCCATAAATGGTGGACAGTGGCATTCGGTTAGAACCTTTTGCCTCAACGGTTGTGTAACGCACAACATCGTTTTCTTCATCAAGTAGTTATCCCGAATGGAATATCCCGCGGGCCGCTACTACCTCCCCATCCTATATTCGATGAATACATCTACAAAATCTAGATCTGTGGCATACTGATCGACCGTGCCCTCGAAGCTTCTTTGATGTATCGCGGAAATAGCCAAGACCAACGGCTTCCGGGGCAAAGCATCTGCCACCAAGTTCTTATGTCCCTGCACATGGACAATCTGGAAGTGAAACTGTGACAAGATGTTCGCCCACCGCATCTCCTTTTTCGATAGCTTCTTCTATCAAGAAGTAATGTAAACTGTGGTGATCTGTAAAGACCGTAAAATCAGCTCCGAGTAGGTAATGTCGCCACTGAGTAAGAGCATGGATAACCACCAAAATCTCTTTCTCATATATCTCTGTTGTCTATTCCGGCCTTGAATCTGTTTCATAGGCAATGACATGGCCTTCTTGCATTAAGACCGCACCCAGACTACGACCACAAGCATCACAATATACTTCGAATGACTTCTACAAACCCGGCAAAGTCAAAATTGGTCCTGTAGTCAGTTTCTCTTTCAAAGTCTGAGAGGCAGTCATCTCTGTGGGTCCCCCGAGAAAGGGACTCCTTTCTGTTTCAAGATATGCAAAACCGCTGCAAACTTTCTAATGAACCGCAGGTAGTAAGAACATAAGCCCAAGAAGCCTCTAACTTCATGGGAATTCTTCAAATCGGGCCAATCACAAATAGTCTCAATCTTGGCCGGGTCCATCTACACGCCTGCTGCTGCTCAGACGATGTGTCCCAAAAAGTGTATCTCTGGTAAATAAAATTCACTCCTCTTCGCATTGATCACCAACTTGTGATCCCGCAATGCCTGAAAGACCTGTAGTAGCAGATGTTCTCTACGTTCTACCTCATCCTTGGAGAAGACAATAATGTCATCAAAGAAAGTGCAAACAGTAGATTTGTACTCTCTGAAAATCATGTCCATCATTCGGTTAAAGGTCGTTGGAGCATTGGTAAGGCCAAAAGGCATCATCAAAAATTCAAATAAATCGAAGGTCGTCCGAAAAGTTGTCTTGTAGACATCTCCCGGCGTGATTCGGATCTGATGATATCCGCTCTTCAAATCGATCCTGCTGAAACAAGAGGATCCCTGTAGTCGATCAAGAATATCATCGATCCTTGGAATTGGAAATCTGTTCTTGATGGTGATTTTGTTGAGAGCTCTATAATCAATCCACATTCTCCAAGATCCGTCTTTCTTCAAAACTAATAACACTGGAGAGTAGTAAGGTGAAGTACTAGGCTGGATAAGACCCTTTTCCAAGAGGTCTTTCGCTTGGTTCATAATCTCTTCGTTCTGGGATCGGCTCACACGGTAAGGTGGCCGGTTCGATGGTGTGCTTCTAGGTATCAGATCAATGATACGATCCTCAGGACGAGTTGGTGGCAAGTCGCATGGCAAGCCTTTAGAAAAGCAATCCGCATGAGTGTGGAGAAAATCTTGGCGTTCTTTATCAAGTTCAGACATATTTGTCCTATGTTCATCATTCAACTCTTTCAAAAAGATTGAGTAAACAAACAGACAGGATTTCGTTAATTTCGAAACGGTCGAAGCCGATACGTTAGGGACAGACTCGCCCTTCAGTTTCACATCAAGTACAATGTTTCGGCCCTTTTCAGTAACCAATGTCGCTTTCTTCGCCCG
The DNA here is from genome assembly GCF_014529385.1 of Adiantum capillus-veneris. Lineage (NCBI taxonomy): Eukaryota > Viridiplantae > Streptophyta > Polypodiopsida > Polypodiales > Pteridaceae > Adiantum > Adiantum capillus-veneris. The sequence continues at coordinate 72,559,076 of NC_140958.1, read as the reverse complement.
ATAATCAACCACGGCGTTGTTCTTATGGTACCAAGGGACTCCCAAGAGGACATCCCAACCTTCCAAGGGTATTATGTAGAAGTCCTCGTGACTCAAATACCCGTGACAATGCAACCGAAGTTTGCCAATGACAAGTGTAATGGCCACGTCCCTGCCGGGTGCCACTAGAACTGCCTGTACTTGTGGTCCCATCCGATTGGGTGTAATCTCGAGCCATGTTGCCAATTCAGGTGAAATGAAGTTGGCCTTGGCTCCTCCATCAAAGAAAATCAGAGCTTCTTGATCTTTCACTTTGCCCCAAGCTCGGCAAAGTTCTTTACTTTCATCAATCGTGCTTGGGTCAGTACCCATGCAATCTGGAACCAATCCTGCTTTCATCTTGCCTTTCGTCCACATTTCCTCAGCTGCTTTCGAACTCTCTGGCCTTTCTTCACTCTGTTCTTGTTGTGCCTTTCTAGGGCACTTCCCGGAGATGTACCCATGTTCCCCGCGTCCAAAAAACTTCCCCTCTTTGATGTAGTTGGCTCTCTCTCGAAGAGTGAGCCGGGGTCGTGAATCCTTATCTTTCTTTGCTTGGGGGCTCTTCTTCTTTCTACTTTCATTATTAGAAATTTGTTCGGTTCTCTGAGTCATGATCTCATCAATGGTGTAAGTCAGATTGCATGAATGTATGGCAAAACCCCATTTCGCATGACCCATCAATTCTTGAATAGAATCTGACTTTTGTCTAAGCAGTGATCGCAGATCTCTGCAGGAAGTCCGCAGCACAACCGCTCAATCTGTTCTTTAAACGAGATCTTCTTAAATGAAGAGGTTGGTAGAAAAGAGCTTCAAAATCTCTCGCAATATGCGTCCAAATAATCTCTCTTGGTCATCCGAAGATGATTCCAAGCAATTCGTATATCTCGTTCGTACTCCCAAGTGAGCCAAGACGAAATAAAAAGCCTTTTGAATTTCAGTCATTTAACTGGCGCTTGCTTGTTCAGTAGAAGAGTGGACCACCATGTTCGAGCATTTCGCTTGAAGAGAGAGGTAGCCCTCCGAATCTTGGAGTGCTCTAAGTAATGCCCTCCAAAGAAAGCTATATCAAATTGCTATATGAAGGCCAAAGCCCTCGAAGCATCTCGGAATCCGGAAAAAGTGTCAAACTTTATTGACTGTTCACCTTCTTTAAATTCTCTAACTTTCCTGCTTTTATCTTCGAGGAAGTCATACTGGTTGGCTTTATAGAAATGCTTCTTTGCCTTTTTCTTGCCCTTTCCGAAGCTTTGCTTTTTCCCTTTCCTGTCTTCTTCGCTCGAGTCAGAAGAGCTAGAAGAACTGTCGAAAGAAGAAGAAGAAGAACTGGATACTCCTTCAAATTGCACACGCTTCTTCTGCTTTGTTGGCGAGGCAAAAGTAGATTGACAACCCAAATAACCCGGGAAGTCAGTTCCTTTCTTCTGCTTTTTGGCTTTGTTGTTCGCGTCAAAAAGCTAACTAATCCGTGCATCAACCACCTCTTTCAATTCTTGTTCTGTAAACATCCTCGAAGCAGGAGGTTTCTTGAGCGCGGTTTGATGGGTGGCTCAGTGGACTTCTGCCACGGGGTGTGCAATTCTTCGAAGGATGTGTCAGTCAAAAATTTTGCAAATTTCGGATCCTTCGCAATGTTGGTCATCATCTTTGTCGCGTCGTCAACCAATTGTCAACGTTCCATCTCTTATATCTCTGACTGAGTAGGCCGAGGTGGGCCGTACTCTTCGTGAGAATCTTCTTCGTGATCTCTTCCCGCATCTCCAGATGCAGAGGAAGTCAATTGTTCTTTGTTGGAATTTAAAATCCATAAGTGTCGCTAGCAAAGGATCGGATTTCCCGGTAGAAGTGAAATCGGCTGCGCTCTGATACCACTGTAACAAACTTGGACACTCCAAGTCAAGATTCTACCGCAACACAGCAGAGATTCACTTCAAAACAGTTCACAATTCACACTTGATTCGACACGGCCCGATGGAGTTTCGTTCCTACAATTATTGGCCCCAAAGACTGGCACCCCTTTCGTATTTCTTTTTGTATTAATCTGTGTTCAAAGTACAAGAGAGTGGGAGGGTTCTCACTCTCAGACTCTGCGTCCAAATGCTCTGAGAAGTGAGGGCCTCCCCCACTTATTTATAGGTTACAAGGGATGCCCAAAAGCAAAGCCCCAAAAGCTTCTCAACCCAAAAGCTTCTAAAATAAAGCAGTTAATCCAAAAGCTTCTCAAATCAGCCAGCGTAAAAGCAAGACCTTCGTACAACTGCCCGCTTTTTGCGCCGCGAATCACGGAAATTCCATACATGTGCCACGTCAGCCAATCAACGGGAATCGCGCCGAAAATACGAAGCTATCGTATTGTCTGCCACGTATACATTCCGGGCTTGTACCCTGTTGCTGAGTGTGTCCGAGCATGCCACGTCACCAGTTTGTGACATGCGGACAGGGGACCCCACACCTTTTCTCTAGGCTTTTCAGAGTCTTGAGCTATATGTCAATGCTGCCCACTATACTAATCCACTCTTCACTTGTACATCATTACTTTTTTCCCTTTGATTATGATGATTGATCATCACGTCAACATATGCAGCACGTGCTCGCCGCATTCTTACCGCATGTCATATTTTGGTATTGATAAGTGCAAACACCACTTTTTCTTTGCAATCTTGTGCTCTTAGTGTTGTCTAGTATAGAACAAGTGTTTTTTAACATGCGTCCCCTGATCGGTCCCCCGTCTGCTCCCATGTGACTATGGTTGAACTGCTAACGTAGTAGCGTTGTGCGGACCTCCATGATTTGTTATAGACTGCTGATGTGGCACAGTGTACGGATCATAGTTACCGGGGAACGCCCCCTAGCCCCCGTTCCGGTGTTCCGGGGGGCAGTTCCCTTCCCGAACATTCCGGAACGTCCCGGAATGTCTTACGTTCCGGGTGGCCAATGCAAACCGGAACGGCCGTTCCGGAACGTTCCGAAACGCCCCCAGACCGTTCCGGAATGCCCCTGGAACGGCCAACGGCTACAAACAAATTTGGCAAAAATTGAAAAAATTGAAGTAAATGTTTGGGCTTCTTTTGAAAGTGTGCAAGGCCTCAAGGACTCATAAAATGCACCCCCCTCCCCCTTTCTCTTCACAAGCTAATCCTCAAGGCTCAAGCTCTCTCCCTCTCACTCTCAAGATCTCTCCCTCTCAAGACTCACTCTCTCAAGGCTCAAGGCTTCAAGCCTTCAAGCTCTCTTCCTCTCCCTCCCACTCTCTCAAATCTCTCCCTCTCTCTCTCTCTCTCTCTCTCTCTCTCTCTCTCTCTCATCATCTAGTCATAGCAAGGTTGAATGGTCTTCAAAACGAGTTTTTTGTGAGTATTAGAGTGAAAGCACTCTAATACTCCTTGTATTTAAACACAAGGAGCTAAAAATTGCACTATTTGGGTGTTTTTTATACCTCCCGTTCCGCGACGTTCCCGTTCCGGACCCCTAGCCATTCCCCCGTTCCGCGGGGATCCCGTTGCCGTTCCCGTTCCGCGTTCCGGGTAACTATGGTACGGATCTCTGTGATTTGCGGCACGTTTTGCAACAGCGTGAAACATCGCTAGCTTTTGGGAGCAGATGCTTTTTGGGTTCAGTGCTTTTGAACTTGATGCTTTTGGGGCTCTGATTTTGGGCATCCCTTGTATTGTTTATAAGAGCCTTTGGGAGCTCGCTCTGCAGAGCATCGGGGCGCAGAGTCTGAGAGCATAGTACCCTCGAGAGTTGTACTTTGCAGTGATCAATAATAAAGAAATACCGAAAGGGACGCCAGTCTTTGGGGTCAATGCTTCTAGGCGCGGAACTCTGTCATGCCGTGTCGACTCTCTCTCTCTCTCTCTCTCTCTCTCTCTCTCTCTCTCTCTCTCTCTCTCTCTCTCTCTCTCTCTCTCTCTCTCTCTCTCTCTCTCTCTCTCTCTCTCTCTCTCTCTCTTAGTTTTTGTTCGTGTGTTGCTATTAATTTCTAGCTTGGAGTGTCCATGCTTGTAACAGTGGTATCAGAGCTCAGAAATATTCTTCTTCTACAAAGGATCCGATCCCTTCTGCAGCACACGCAGGTTCTCGAGGAGAATCTGACAGAGCGGACACAATTTTTGTTTGTGAAAGAATCTTCGTGTAATGATCCCGGACTTATTAGCCACTCCCACCCTTCATCTATCGTGCATCGGGTGCGCTCCCATCTTCATCACTGTCTGAAGGGCATAAGCTATAAAGAACCGAAGAGCACACATGGGTTCTCGGGAAGAATCTGACAGAGAGAAATCATAACACCTCTCCGAGGGAAGGTTAAGAAAAGTTGAAACCGACGTGGGAACTGAAGAAAAGAATGAAGAATTGGGTAAATTTTCAGTGAAGGTTTGCCAAAGTGGAGTACAAATGTCAACTGCAGGCTGACACGTGTGTGAAAAGGCTGATGAAGTACTCCAGAGACCCGAGATTTGCGAAACTCCTGAAGAATTACCCGATTGATGAGATTCACTCGAGATGGTGTGAGGCCATTGATTCTCCTCTCGACCTGAGAGGAAAGCTGAAAGGACACATAAGTGCAGAAAAGCAAAAGCTATACTTGTAGAAAGAACCGGACAGAGCTCTTGACCAGAAGATTAACCTGATAACAAAAGACTTGAAGCATTCTCGAAAGAAGAGAAAATCAGTGGATTTCCCTTGGGCCGGAAGTCGTGTTTCGAGGTGGCAAGCAGATCGAAGAAGCATTGCTTGTTTCGAGAATGACTCAAATTTTACTTTGTCTTCGGAGAGTTCCGATAGTTCGTCGTCCTCTAGTTTCAGAGAGGACGAGAAAAGGCGGAAGAAGCAGCAGAACAAGAGCAAGAAAAGCAGATTTCTGAAAAAGTCTAAAAGGCATGGGAGGCCATCTAGCAGTTCGGAGGAGAAGAGCTCGTTCTCTTCTGACAGTGAGCAAATGAGCAAGAAGACAATGGATAGGGGAGGCTAGTGAGGCTACCCAGAGGTCCCAGGACGCAAGGAAAAAAAGTGAAAGGTAAAGTGATACGGCGGTTCTTAGTTTAAGAACTATCCGGCATTGGATGTGAAGTGGATGGAGGAGGACCTAGCAGATACTCCTCAAATTTTGGAGCTTTACCTTGATGCTTTTGGTCTAGCTTCGACTATTCCAAGAGCTCTAGATGATCGGCGGGTTGAATCCGGTGCAGTCGGGACCGCACAAGAGGGGAGTTACGCCGCTCCTTTGTCACAAATTACCTAGATGGAATAAAGTCACTGATTTCCTTTGTGAATTCTGGGATACTGACGGGCTGACAGTATTCTGCCGAATGACTTTATGAAAGACGTACTTCGAAATGGGAATTCCTGAAATGAATCTGTTATATGTGCTCTCTCATGTGAGTAGTGTTTGAGTGCATGTTTGAAAGATGAAATGACTGCAACATTTCAATCTTCTTCTCAGGAGAGATGAGGTAGACATGATAGTAACAAGATTTAGTCAATGAAGACATCCGTGAGAGATTAGTGAGATTTGGATGTGATTGCTAACTATGTTACAATAGATCATGATTTCCATCCAAGATCTCGACGGGGATAGTGATGTGAATGTGATTTGAATGCTCAGTGATTGTCGTCTTTGTGCAAGTGTTGGATATATGTTGTCTAGTGCGTCAATGCTTAGAGTCGGTGTATACTGAACTAGTTTGTGGCTTATGTCGGTTTTGCAGACGTAATCGAGGGCGATTACAATTCTTTCAAAGAGGGGGGTATGTCACATAGTGATGGCGTGGCACAGGGTTGTCCACGTTCGACGTACGGGACGTTCCGTACGTTCCGTACCGTACGTTCCGTACCGTACCGTACGACTCGTACGTTCCGTACATGAGTCGTCCTTTTTTTTTTTTTTTTTTTTTTTTGCAGGGCGATTTTTGGTGTGGGAATGTTTTGCATCTCGACTGCATTTGAACAAGAGCCCAATGGCTGCATTGGCTCAAACCACCATGACCTATGTGCGACGAGGCTTGGGTAGCGGATCTACTATGGCCGCCACCACTTTGGAGATCATGATTCTTCTTTCTTCGGACATTGCCGTTTCCAATGTCCATGGACAGATCTTTCATGTTCTAACTTGTAAGACTTAAGTTACAAGTATTTAGTACTAAGCAGTGTTAGAAAAAAGCCGGGGTCTAGTGTATTTTAACCGCTTGAAATTATAAAATCCCGGTTAGATTTTGAGCTTGCCTCTAAGAAAACCGGCAAATTTACACAAGTTTTAGTGTAATTACCGGCAAAAGCTTCAAATTTTGACCTGAAAACTCAAGTTTTCCCTTATTTTGATCGGTTAGGAAAAATGTTTGTTTCTAGCCCTGGTACTAAGGTCGATGTCATGACTCATATGATCTATCATGTGTAAGACGCATGATTTTTTTTTGCATCGTACGTTACGTCACCGTACGTCTAATTTTTTTTAGTTCGATTAGTACCGCACGTCTTCGTACGTGTACCCGTCGTATGTGACCGTACGTGTCAACTATGGCGTGGCATGACCAACTGGATAAACCCTAGTGAAACTAATAGATGTTCCAACTTATAGGGTCCTATCCGATGGGGCCCAAGGGCCAAAGGACACTAGGAGTTAAAAGAGGTGTTGAACTGTTGACGTGGCAATGCTATACAGACCTCCGTGATTTGTGACAGAGTGCTGACGTGGCATAGTGTACAGATCTCCGTGATTTGCGGCATATTTTGCAGCAACCTGAAACAACGCTAGCTTTTGGGTTTCAGTGCTTTTGAACCTAATGCTTTTGGGGCTCTACTTTTGGGCATCCCTTGTACTATTTATAAGAGCCCCTGGGGCCTCACTCTACAGAGCATCTGGACGCATAGTTTGCGAGCAGAGGACCCTTGGGAGTTGTACTTTGCAGTGATCAATAATAAAGAAATACTTAAAAGGGGCGTCAGTCTTTGGGGCCAATGCTTCTTGGCGCAGAACTCCGCCGTTCTCTCTCTCTCTCTCTCTCTCTCTCTCTCTCTCTCTCTCTCTCTCTCTCTATATATATATATATATATATATATATATATATATATATATAAAATTCAGTGATTTTGAAGTTTCTGTTCGTGTGTTGCTATTGATTTCTCGCTTGGAGTGTCCAAGCCTGTAACAACTTTAATGTGCGTGGGAAGTCGCCTAGGGTATGTGGATTTTGTCTATGAAGCCTCCTATTGCAATTATGCTGCCGAAATTGGGCTAGAGTAGGTCATTTTCAGCCTGATAAAAGTGGAACAGCTCGTAGGAATTTACAGGTTTTTCAATTGAGTAAAGAAATACCGAAAGAGGCACCAACTTGTGGGGCCAATGCGGAGACAGTGCTGGGAGCAATGTTTGTTTGAAGTGTTGAATTCCAGTCACAAGTTTGTTCGTGAAGTTCCTTTGTTTCATAAAGTTAAACTGTGTAAAGATCGTGTGAAAGCTTAAGTCTACGGCCCTTTAGTGAGTCTAAGGGGCCGGTTTCATTATTTCTATAGTCTCAATTAATCCAAGTATGTCTGCAATCTATACGATATTTCCGAGCTTATTTTTCACTGAAGTGCGATATCTTACTTTTGATCAATTCACATGTATCCTACGTGTTTTAGGTTGATCCATTGAAGGCGTACTTTAGATTCAATTTGTATGCATTTAGTTTCACTACAATGAGAATGGCCGCAGAGTCTGTACCAAATCTCTAACCCCCAAGTCTCCCGTGTGGCGAGAGAACTCAAGAGCCTGATCCTAAAGCCAGTCCATCACGGAGTCCAGAGTCCACTCAGATTGTTCCCTGTCACACAGAGGAAAAGAGAAACCAACCGCTGTGTCCAAGGCCTCTATCCCTCTAGCTACAAGAAACAGTACATGGACTCTGAAGAAAGCCGCCTCAAAGTCTGGTGAAGAGTCACCAAGGAAACGTGTGAAGCCGTAGGCGAAGAAGTCCCACCGGCGACGGATGTCGAAACTCGTCAATCCTCGAGGGACTGCGGGAAAGGGAGACGTTTGCACTAGAAGGGGGGGTCCGCAAGAAAGTTTGCTCCTCTCTCGCCAAGCGGCTCGTGGAAAAAGCGTTGCCAAGAGACCTCCTAGCAGACGATGAAGGTCCTCCCCCTAAGCTAGCTGTGGGGCAGGAGAAGGAGAAGATGAGGAAGCAGGGTGGCTAGTGGGTGGAATGGGAGGGGAGGGGGCGACAGCGGGGGGAATGGGGGGAGGTGGTTGTCAATGGTGAAGCTGAGTAGTAATTGCTCACAAGGCAAAGTCAGCACTAAGGCTGGTATTCTGCGATAGTAGTAAGGCTACCAAGTAGCTCGGTTGGTCGACATTTACATCGCAATAGTACCTGTATTCGCAATATTCACCATTTTGGAGGAGTTTTCATCGCCTTATGCATCCACAAGCATCAAAAGCATTCAGCATCAGAAGCACATAAAAAATCGAAAGGTAGAAGTTTGGCAGTTGTGTCTCACCTTTAACAGGGGGGGATGTCACGTGCGCGCTTCACTTGTGCCATGTGGATAAGCTACTACTACAGTCTAGCATCAGTCTTAGCTTAGGACCTAGCCTGGAACCTTTGTGAGCCTCTAGCAAGTCGTGCATGCCCAGGCCTGGGCAAGTCGTGCATGCCCAGGCCGGACATAGTTGCATTCCCTCACTTGCACAATATAGTCAGTCGGCGGTCAGGCATTTTACCGCGTGGGAACCTCCTCTTATCTGCTCACTTAATTGTAAGTGACTTATGACTTATTATTGGGATCGTGGATTGAAAGAAAGCTTGCTCGACCAAGTCTTTTGGATGTATATGCGCAGCCATGGTTCAGCGCTAAGAGGCAGAAGAGGCACAGCAAGACCGCTACCCGCAGGCCAGAGCAGCGTTTTCAGCCCTTCTCACTATCGCCAGAGTTTTCCCAGATTTCAGCCCACAGCATTTTCAGCCAGCAGTACCAGCGTTGTGAAGCCTCCGCATCAGCGCCTCCGGCCAGCATTTCAGCCTCATAGAATCAGCGTTTTTCAGCATGTAGTACCAGCATTTCCAGTTTTCAGCCATCGCGATTCTCAATGATAGCAGTTCAGCCATAGCCTCGTCGTCGTCGTCGACACAGTACCGAGTACCTTCAGTACCCATCAGTACCTTCAGTACCTCGGGGGCCGCAGTACCCATCAGTACCTGCAGTACCCTAGTACCTGCAGTACCCTTCAGTATCTCAGTAGTACCCAGCATCAGTACCCATTAGCATCAGCATTTCAGCATTTAGTCATTGCATCAGCATTTTTTCCAGTAATAAAGCAAGAACTTGCTCTTGCAATAGAGCAAGGAGGCCCTTGAGGGTGGTTGGGACCCGACATTCTATCCCCAAATTCTGCCCTTTATGATTGCTGCCCAGCCGTTCCGGCCGTTCCATATCCGTTCCTACTGTTACAAGCCATTCTGGTAACCCCGTTCCGGCTTGACCATGGTGTTCAGAACGGCCAGCCGTTCCGAATGATCCCCCATCCCTAGAAGGCCGTTCCGGCATTCCGGCACCCCTAAACACCTGTTCCCTGGTAACTCTATGCTACACGCATTAAAGATCATTTGTTTTTCGGCATACATGCCGTTGAGTATGGTTTCATTCCTCTCCGACAAATTTTGGATAACATTGCTAATGCTTTCATCGGCTCAATGCTTTCATCGACATTGAGTATGCAAAATATACTAGATGTACTTATCATGCAAGTTGATATAGAGAAAGCATTTGACTCTATTCATTGGCAATTGGAGACTTCATAGCACAGATTATGGCAGGCTTGGGCTTTGGTTTCAGAATGCGTAATGTGGTCTACTTTCTTTATGAACATAGTCAATCTTCATTGATGGTGAGCTTACTCAATTGTGGGATCTTGGTCCTTCTATCAGGCAAGGTTGTCCTTTGAGTGCCATGTTGTATGCTATTGCCACTCATCCTCTATTACTGTATTTGGATTGCTTCACGGCATCTGGCCAATTACATGGATTGAAATTACTACCTCGCAATCATTTTGTAGCGCAAGCGTATGCTGATGATTCCATGTTCTGCCCAAAATCAACCGGATGATGTCTGATGTATTATGAAAGCCTTGCACATTTATGGGTCGGCTGTTGATCTACATGTTAACTTCTGAAAATCTAAACTTTTGCCATTGCAACAGATGGATTGGCATTCTATATTATGGCCAGGTGAGATAGTGAAACCAGATCAAATTGTGCAACATCTTGGATACCCTTTGGCTTGGTCGGTGACCAATGCCAAATGCTTGGATTGGGTTGAGCATAAAATTAGATCTAAATTACATTATTGGAAATTGTCTAGGTGGTCGCTACATGTACGACTTAGAATAGTGGAGTCCATTTTGATGGCATACATGGAGTTTTTCCTACCATAGTTACATTGGCCTCCTCCTCGTCTTTGTGCTTTCATGTCTCGGACTTTGGATCATTTTTGGTCTACTTGCTTACACGGATAAACTATGTACTCCAAAGCGGTGTGGTGGTGTGAATATTTTACATTTGTGCTCTCATGTTATTGCAAGGAAGGCCACATTGTTATTGGTGCTGGTGGACCAAAAGCAGCCATGGATGCTTATTCAAAGGTCTTAAGCACTTTTTGCACTTCTGGCTGAGCAAGACCAGGTTGCCATTCTGCCATCTGTTGCCTGAGCCGTTGAAGCTGCTATGCCTGTCCTATCATGACGGGTATTTTTTTTTCTACCAAAGACCGTCCCTCCTTAAGAAAGGAAACTAGAGGACCTTGCTTTGATACCACTGTCACATAAACTAAAGTGTAATCTTACAACTATAAATCTTATTTTTAATTTTTTATAGGACTCTGCACGACACATAAATGAGAAAAACAATGCTAAAAATCAACACATCACTAGAGACTAGACGATTGAATTGTTACAAGCACGTGAACCCGAAACAGAATTCACTCTTCATGTCCCAAATCCTTTTCTGACGCATAAAGATGCATGGTTTTATAAGCCTATTGGCTGAAATTCTTCATACCGGCTATGTCTGTTTCGTACAAGAAATTTCTACGTGGGAGAGACTTCTATTGATATCTGCTCGCGTGAGGGATGCCCGCACGAGTTCTCCTTGGCTGAAATCTACTTCTAGAATGCGTCAGAGTGCTGAAATTTCTGTGGGCAGCTGGTAATGCGCTTGTCTAAGTGCGGCTATTCCTCGCAAGGACGCATACTATAACTGGCATGTACACGGTAGAGGGCAGTACTATTTCAATTACCTGTTAACTTTACATAGAGCACTCTGAAGAAAAGAGAACACAGATGCGTCCAACGACTAGAATGTCACTGCGCACACAAGATCGACACCCTGTCGGCCCCAAAGACTGACGCCCCTTTCGGTATTTCTTTATTCAATTGAAAATAGACAATCCGAACACTTAGATCAAACTCTCACAATGTCAACAGCATGTGACTACTATCTATCCTTTTTGTTGATTTCTTTCTTATTATCTATTTACTTTCACTTTTTGGTAACACCCCTCGGGAAATCTAACTGCCCTGCATTGCATAGCTAGTGTGGAACTGTCCAGAGGGAGTCCAGGCCTGAGGGCAAGAGAGCACTAAGGTTGGACAAGGACTATGGTTAGCCAAGTGGGGTCATTGACTAGCCCAAGTGGAATCCTTTGCTACAGAGGCTACATTTCAGTTCTGGATGTGGCCACAGTGTACAAAGAGGGTCGGATGACCTAGAAAGATACAATGGCAGCATCTCCTAAAATTTAGGGAACTGCTATTTTGGGACCTGAAAATGTGTTGACGTCATTACCTCCGGAATGACAAAGGGAACATTTTCTTACTCTGCCGTGAAGTCAACTGGGCAACCGGTTGGGATATTTTTAGGCGGCAACCCCGAAACGGGAAAATGCTTATAAATGTGCCAAGTGGCACCTTCTGGTGCACTTTCCTCATGCAAGAGAAGGGGGCGCTGAATTTGAAGAGAAAAGAGGCTCATTTTCAGCCTGTCACAGGTTAAGAGCTATGGAGTGCTTGCTTTCCCTCTTATGCACAGTGCGGTGCCAGGAGTGATGCCCTGCACACTACGCACTGCCCTCTCTCTCCCCTTTGGCAGTATGTTATGCCCCTCTAGTGGGCTCTTCATTTGACCAATGTACAGTAGTGTGGGTTCATGCGCGATTGCCGAGGCAAGAGCCTCTTGCACAGGTACTGGATTAGCTAGCGGCTAATCCCCCCGCAGGTACAGGTGAATTCGGAGAGGTTTCACGCCAGAAATCTCGTCCCATTCAAAGGGCAAGTAGCCCTACAGGTGCGGGAGCTCGAGGACTTGCTACGGATGCGACCGGCACGCGAAACGGAGCCCGAAACAGTAAAATACAGCCTGCTGTGTATTTTTGCAGGTTTAGGGTTTTGGCCCTAAACGGACCCTAATACCCCCAGGAAGTTCGGGGACGCAAGGGGACCGCTGTACAGGTGATCTGGCGCATATTCAGGGCTGAAAACAGAGAATTCAGCGTGCTGCAGATTCTCGCCAGGTTTTGCAAAGTGCCCGTATGCGTCGGGAAAGTCAGTCAATGCGTGGGAATACTGACTGTGAAGGGTTCTAGTACAGTTATGCTGCCGAAATCGGGCTGGAACATAGAAAATTCAGCCGAGTTTGTGCGGGGCAGCTTGTAGGGAACCACAGCGTTTATTCCCTCTTATGAACAATAAAGAAATACTGAAAGGGGCGCCTAAGTTAGGGGCCAATCTGGTGTCGGTCTACTCATACACGTGCAATCTAGCAGCCTGTATCCCTCTCCCCTTTGTTGTGTCTTGAAAGTACAGGTAAAATAGACGACTAATAATGGGTGAAAGCTAAATCAAGGTTTAAAGTAAAGTCTACCACCCTTTTTGGATTGAACAAGCCGGTTTCATGGTTCCATCGACGGGATTAAATCACTTTTTCCCATAGAAGTGAGCCTTGGTCAGTTTTGGGCTTGAAGACACAGGGGATCATAGACCAGACACAGGGAATTGCAATTATGGCTGACAAACCAGATGATGTGACTGAAGAGGTTTCCTCTTCACAGGGTCAACAGACACATGAAGTGGGTGAGTCCTCAAGACCACCACAGACAGATGACGATATATTCAGGACCCAGTTAGCTACTGCTGTGGCTATGTTTACACAAGTAATGCAGAACCCGAGGTTTTTAGCCTTTCTGCAACCTCCTGTTCCGTCTCAGCAAGTTGGGTCACTGGATCATATTCAAAAGCCTGTTAAGACTCGAGCACAGGTGATTCATACCGCACAGTCAATGGAAACACCTGTACACTTGACGGAGAACATGCAGTCTCCACAACCTATGCCTAAGGTGCAAGAACAGGTGGCTGAGATGCCAGTCTTTCAAGCTGTACCAGTTCAGCCCGCCACCTTTCAGCAGCCTATAGCTGGTTCTAATGGGCAGGGAAGCAACCTACAGGCTATGCAACAGGTCTTCCCACCACCTTCAGTACACCCTGGCTATTTTGAAGGTGGATCCGTATTCCAGAGCATGGCTGGTCATGCACCTGGAAATCAGTTTTACACGCCAGGAACAGTGTTTGAGGGTGCTCAAACGATGATGCCTAACCCCATGTACAGTGTCATGGGTATGCAATCAGGGTTTCAGAGCACTCAGGGCCAATTTAGGATGCCACAGGCAAATTTTGGTATGGCTGGAATTACAAATCAGCAGCCAAATATGGCATTTCCAGGTCAAGTTAATAGCGGCCAAGGAACACAAATAAACCCTAATAGTGTTCCCATGTTTCAGTCACTTCCATATGACAATTTAACACCGCTGGAGAGGCCAACTCCGTACAAAGAAGGTGGCAAAGGTGTGTCATTCACGACCTTTACAAGGTTTCATGACAGGAAGAAGGCTCTCTCATTCCTCCAGCAGTTTGACAAGGCCTATGCAAGGGGAAACTTTACAGAGGCTTCAAAGGTCCGCAAGGCAGCCACTTTCTTGACAGGGAATGCGGGACAATGGTGGACAACTTTATTGCTTCAAGGGCAAGCTCCGTCCACATGGATTTACTTCAAGCAGATTTTTGCAGCAGCATGGTTATCTGATGACTTTGAAGCAGATGTCATGACAGAATGGCACCAGCTAAATGCTGCCACTTGCAAAAATCTGGATGATTACAATCGAAAGTTTTGGAAAGCTCTACTTCCAGTAACTTCCTATAGGTTTGTGCCATTGACAGAACAGATTGAAAAATACTGTTGTGGCCTACCCAAAGGATTGAGAAAATACTGCACAAAGACAAAAGTCACTACTTTGACGCAACTCATCGAGGTAGCAAACACTGGCAATGGTTTGCTCAAGGGAGAAGATTGTGAATTTAACACTGGCGTCAAGGCAGGATCAGGCAAGAAAAATTCAGCCAAGAAGCACGTTCCCAATGAGGCTCCTAAAGGGACTCAGGAGTCAGCCAACGCAGGGAAAGATAAAGCTACGGCTGAATCAGAAAAGGGACCAGCGAAAAAAGGAAAAGACGTTTTCCTCGCAAGTCAGAAGAGCAAAAGAAGGTCCTGAGGACAGAGAACAAATGCTTTATATGTGAGCAGCCTGGCCACATTGCTTACAATTGTCCTACAAAGAAAAGGCCAGCTGATTCTGAAGACAAGGAGGACAGGAAAGGAAAGAAGCCCATGGCTGGTCTAGTGCTAGATATGGTGGGCGACAAGCCAAATTCAGATGCAAGTGAGCTTTGCAGAGCATGGGGAAAGGTCAGGGATCAAACAGTGCTTATCTTCTTTGATCCAGATGCCAAAGCCAACTTCATTTCCCCAGAATTGGCTTCAAAGTTGGGAATCAGACCTGAAGAGATGGGGTATACAGCAGAGGCAGGTTTGGCATGTCCTGGCCATACAGAGGCTGTGACACCCATCATTGGAAAGTTACGTCTACATATCCAGTCCTATGTAGATGCTGAAGAATTTTACATCATGCCACTGGACGGATGTGATGTGTTGTCAGGTATTCCTTGGTTGTTTCGTGTACAGGGAATCATGGATGCCTACAACAAAAAGATCGCTGTACAGAGCAGGGGAAAGACTCACATTCTGGATGTAAAGCTTAAAGGGGAGTCTATTCCTACTGTATCAGCTTCTGCTATTACTTCTGTAATGAAAAAGCATCTTTCTGCGTACTTGGTTTTTGCACGAGAAGTGTCAGATTGTGATGAATCAAATTTATCTGTGCTAGATAAAGAAAGGTCAATGTTTTTACAACAGTATAGTGACTGTTTTTCCGATTCATTACCGTCTCAATTACCGCCAGAGAGACCCGAGGACCATCCGATAGATTTGGTGCCAGGCAGTAGCCCACCAAATAAGCCTCCGTACAGGGTTAGTGCGGCTCAGTAGAAAGAGATAATGGGCAAAGTACAGGAGCTGTTAGAAAAGGGGCTGATTCAGCCCAATTCATCTCCATTCTGTTCTCCAGTGTTGTTGGTGCAGAAAAAGGATGGCTCATGGCGTATGTGCATAGACTACCGTGCATTGAACAAGAATACCATCAAGAATAGGTTCCCTATACCTAGAATTGATGATATTATGGACAAATTAGAAGGAGCAGCTATGTTTAGCAGGATAGATCTAAAGAGTGGGTACCATCAGATCCGCATTAGATCAGAGGATGTGCACAAGACTGCTTTTAGAACGACGTTTGGCCTTTACGAATTTTTAGTGATGCCCTTTGGTCTCACAAATGCTCCTGCTACGTTCAATAGGATGATGGACAGAATTTTCCGTCCACACCAACAGTTTGTTGATACATTCTTTGATGACATGATAGTCTATTCAAAGAATGAAGAGGAGCATAGGCATCACTTGGCCATTGTGTTCAAAGAGCTACGCAGTCATAGGTTGCTCATCAATGCAAAGAAAAGAGAGTTTTTTCTGGAAGAGATTCACTTTCTGGGACACCTTGTCTCAAAGGATGGTGTTAGAATGGATCCTGCAAAAGTTGAAGCGATCAAGTCATGGCCAAATTTGAAGACGGTGCATGATGTCCGAAGCTTTTTGGGACTATGCTCCTATTACAGAAGGTTTATCCGAAATTTCGCTGAGATTGCTTCACCTTTACATGCTCTTCAAAAGAAGGCAGTCACCTTTAGATGGACACAAAAAGAGATTTCAGCTTTTAATCTCTTAAAGGAAAAGATGACTTCAGATCCAGTCATTGTGTTGCCAGATCTTAGGAAGTCATTTGTGGTCCAGTGTGATGCCTGCGGTAGTAGCATTGGTGCAGTGCTAATGCAAGATGGCAGGGTAGTAGCCTATGAGAGCAGAATTTTGCAAGGGCCAGAGATGACCGTGCAGGTCTATGAGAAAGAGTTACTGGCTGTGATTCATGCGCTCTTAAGTTGGAAACACTACCTGCTAGGTGCAGACTTTGTTGTCCAAACGGACCATCAGACCTTGCGATACTTCTTGACACAGAAAAAGTTATCTGAGAAGCATATGCGATGGGCAAATATCTTGTCCATGTTCCATTTTCAGATTGTGCATGTGGAAGGCAAGAAGAACGTTGTGGCTGATGCCTTGTCAAGGAAGCCACAAATTTCAGCTGTGTCAATTCCTTATCATCATGAACTTGATGATATGAGAGAACAGTATGCAAATGATGAAGATTTTGCAAGGGTCTTCGAGCAGCTAATGGATGGACAACGTCATGAACACTATCTTCTTAAAGACGGGTTCATGATGATGCATGGCAGATTGTGTGTCACAAAGCCATTGCGACGCAAAGTTATGGAAGAGAGTCATGTCCCACCGTATGCAGGGCATCGTGGTATCGATGCTACAGTTAAAGCGGTTGAGACATTCTTCTACTGGCCTACATTGAGAAGAGATGTAGATGCCTTTGTGAGAGAATGCCTAATATGCCAAAAGGTCAAGTTTGACAGGCAAAAGGCACCAGGGTTATTGCAACCACTACCTATTCCAGATAAACCATGGGAAAGTATTGCTATGGATTTTATCTTTGATCTTCCGAGAACGCCGACAGGAAACGATGGTATTTGGACCATTATTTGCACATTCAGCAAACAGGCTCATTTTATTCCTGTCAGGAAGAAGATAAAGCCAGATCAGATGGCACGCTTGTTTATGAGCAATATTTTCAAGTATCATGGCATGCCAAAGTCGATTGTTAGCGACCGTGATCCACGCATGACAAGTTTGTTCTGGAGAGGCTTGTTTGAGAATATGGGCACAACGCTCAAATTCTCTTCGTCATTTCATCCTCAAACAGATGGGCAGTCAGAAGAGGCAAATTCTATTGTCCTAGATCTGCTGAAGTGTTATGTGTCAGAGCATAAAGGAAAGTGGGAGCAGTATTTGCCATTGGTGGAGTATGCATACAATAATACAGTGCATTCATCAACTGGCAAGGCACCTTTTGAGATAGTTGAAGGTGGCAAGAAAGTTCCTCCCATACTGCATACAAAGGACAAGATATTTGAAGCAGATAAGTATGTTCAGGACATGGATGAAATGTACAAGAAGGTCAAAGTGGCCTTAGAAAGGACTCAGGCAAAACAAAAGAAAGCAGCTGATCGTCACCGTCGTGAAGTGGTATTTTCACTTGGTGATTGGGTGCTTTTACGCTTTGAAAAGGCAAGGTTAAAGAAGATGAAGGGCAAGGAAAGACTATTTCCAAAGCTCAGCATGCGTTACTATGGGCCTTTTCAAGTATGCGACATAATCAGTGATGTTGCATATAGGCTGAAATTGCCTGACAGTTGGAAGATTCACAATGCGTTTCATGTGAGTCTTCTCAGACCTTATGTGGGTGATGTGCCAGAAGATATGCCAGCTGAAGATCAGCCGGAAGTCGAGGAACTTGACGAGATCTTGGTCCCGGAACAGATTTTGGCACACAAAGAAAGGAAAGTGAAAGACAAGGTTGCTAGGCGTTACTTGGTAAAGTTCAGAAACTATCCACCAATGGATGCTAAGTGGATGGAAGAAGGTGAACTTGCAGAGTCACCAACTGTGTTATCACTTTACCTTGAAGCCTTCGATTTGCAACCTACCTTGACCCCTTGAGTTTCAAAGCTAAATGGATTGTCAGTGTGACAATGGCTTCTGAAACAAATGATGTACATGGTATTTAAAGTGAGCTCAAATCAAATACCTGTTACATGAATGTTAGAGCTGTACAGATTGTCAGTTTGGCAATTGCTCTTATGGAATGTCCAAAAGTTTGGTTAGTGCTATAGAAGTGAGTATTTCTTGTCAGTTTGTCAAGGATACAGTAGTTGCTTCTATTAAAGAGTACATGTGTAACTGCATTCTTAAACTGTCGGTTTGGGTATGCTCGAAAGTGTTACGGGATCCAACGTGTACTATAAGAGAGTGGCAAAATGTGCAGCTACCATTTTGTCATGGGAAAGTTAGTGACTCAAAGCAATGGCAGAGTGCGCAGCTACCACTATGTCATTGGGACAAGGTTCACACGCAGGCAATACATGAGTCGACGAGGTGTTGAATACACCGGGGTTGACAATGAGCATGTATGTGTCGTATATGTGTCGACAGGTGTTGAATACATCAGTGTTGACAGTAAGCATGTACGACATAGATGCAAACGAGGACGTTTGAGATTTCAAGAGGGGGGTATGTCACCAACATGTGACTACTATCTATCCTTTTTGTTGATTTCTTTCTTATTATCTATTTATTTTCACTTTTCGGTAACACCCCTCGCGAAATCTAACTGCCCTGCATTGCATAGCTAGTGTGGAATTGTCCAGAGGGAGTCCAGGCCTGAGGGCAAGAGAGCACTAAGGTTGGACAAGGACTATGGTTAGCCAAGTGGGGTCATTGACTAGCCCAAGTGGAATCCTTTGCTACAGAGGCTACATTTCAGTTCTGGATGTGGCCACAGTGTACAAAGAGGGTCGGATGACCTAGAAAGATACAATGGCAGCATCTCCTAAAATTTAGGGAACTGCTATTTTGGGACCTGAAAATGTGTTGACGTCATTACCTCCGGAATGACAAAGGGAACATTTTCTTACTCTGCCGTGAAGTCAACTGGGCAACCGGTTGGGATATTTTTAGGCGGCAACCCCGAAACGGGAAAATGCTTATAAATGTGCCAAGTGGCACCTTCTGGTGCACTTTCCTCATGCAAGAGAAGGGGGCGCTGAATTTGAAGAGAAAAGAGGCTCATTTTCAGCCTGTCACAGGTTAAGAGCTATGGAGTGCTTGCTTTCCCTCTTATGCACAGTGCGGTGCCAGGAGTGATGCCCTGCACGCTACGCACTGCCCTCTCTCTCCCCTTTGGCAGTATGTTATGCCCCTCTAGTGGGCTCTTCATTTGACCAATGTACAGTAGTGTGGGTTCATGCGCGATTGCCGAGGCAAGAGCCTCTTGCACAGGTACTGGATTAGCTAGCGGCTAATCCCCCCGCAGGTACAGGTGAATTCGGAGAGGTTTCACGCCAGAAATCTCGTCCGATTCAAAGGGCAAGTAGCCCTACAGGTGCGAGAGCTCGAGGACTTGCTACGGATGCGACCGGCACGCGAAACGGAGCCCGAAACAGTAAAATACAGCCTGCTGTGTATTTTTGCAGGTTTAGGGTTTTGGCCCTAAACGGACCCTAATACCCCCAGGAAGTTCGGGGACGCAAGGGGACCGCTGTACAGGTGATCTGGCGCATTTTCAGGGCTGAAAACAGAGAATTCAGCGTGCTGCAGATTCTCGCCAGGTTTTGCAAAGTGCCCGTATGCGTCGGGAAAGTCAGTCAATGCGTGGGAATACTAACTGTGAAGGGTTCTAGTACAGTTATGCTGCCGAAATCGGGCAAGAACAGTGAAAATTCAGCCGAGTTTGTGCGGGGCAGCTTGTAGGGAACCACAGCGTTTATTCCCTCTTTTGAACAATAAAAAAATACCGAAAGGGGCGCCTAAGTTAGGGGCCAATCTGGTGTCGGTCTACTCATACACGTGCAATCTAGCAGCATGTATCCCTCTCCCCTTTGTTGTGTCTTGAAAGTACAGGTAAAATAGACGACTAATAATGGGTGAAAGCTAAATCAAGGTTTAAAGTAAAGTCTACCGCCCTGTTTGGATTGAACAGGCCGGTTTCACACAAAGCTGTCCAAACCTGGCGAGGGCTGAAAACGCAGGTTTCCGACATGATTTAGGCAACATAAGGGCGCCAAAACCCCTGTAGGTCAAAAGTACCTGTCTAGGACGGATTCCCTCGCAATTTAGAAGCTTTTTGGTGAGCTATAGCAGAAATTCAGCGTGCTGTAATTCCCTGTTTTGCCACTGCCACATGCCCAAAGCCCTGTCTAAGCATGCGAAGGCCTTCCCGAGGCTTCCCTGGTATTCCCTTGCAGTTTAGGAGAGAAACCCTAAACCTACAGAAAAACACAACAGGCTGTAATTCTCTATTTTGGATCGTTTTTAGCGGAGCGAAGACGTCTACGCGTGTCCCAAGGGCTCCCGCACAAAATGGGACACTTCCCCTCTAAATTGGACGAGTTTTCACACGAGAGAGCTCTCCAAATTCGCAATCTTTCGTAATGGAACTCTGCGTACTTGTAGGGGATTAGCAATTAGCTAATCCGGTTCCTATTCAGAAGGCTCTTGCCTTGGCAAACGCGCATAAAACCATCAGAACTGTACATGATCGTCTGAGTAGCCCAACTAGTGAGGCATTACCATATGTGCAAAAGGAGGGAGAGAAATGCGCAAGAGCAGATCATTGCGCTACATGAGACAAAGGAGAAGGCAAGCTTTCCATTAAAGTTGTGAACCTGCATTCATTACTCACACACACACTGTGGTCACTATGATGTAAAAATCAGCCTCCTCTCTCATTTGAGCGCCTTAAGTTTAAATTCCTAGTTCCCACCAACTTATAAAGTTGTGACTTGCCAAGTGGCCCAAATCCATCTTGCGCACACACGCTTCCATACTCATCAGAATTCAATGCTAATTGGCCAACCGGTCCCAGACTGACCGACCTAGACTCCCGTTGTGAGAAACCTGTTCGGCCGAAGCCGTTTCACGTAATGTCCACTTGCACCTTTTCAAGGGTTCCGGGGAGAACAAGTAAAAATAAAATAAATAAAAATATCTAGTACATATTTAAAGAAGGCAGCATGAAAAATACACCTCCTGGTGACACACACAAGCTCCTATGGCTGCACCCTACCTCCGCCGCACGCGTCAGAGCCTCTAAATGGCCTTCACCAGAGTAAAACCGGCCCGTACGGCGGTAGACTTTGGTTTTCACCCGAAACTTTACTTTAGATTTTAGGACACAGAGAAACTTGCAGATAAAGCCTGTAACTAGAATTAACACTTCGAACATACACGGCTTGGAAGCTAGAGCGCTCCAAGTGAACGTCGACGACCTGTAGGCCCCGAAGACCGGCGCCCCTTTCGGGATTTCTTTATTCTTATCAAAAAGGAAATAAAACCTGTGATTTCCTACGAGCTGTCCCGCATAATCCGGGCTGATAAAAAACCTGTTTTGGCCCGATTTCGGCAGCATAACTGTACTAGGAAACTTCCCGGACAAAATCCCCACGTAATGGATGACTTTCCTAGCGCATATGTACACTTTACAAAACTTGGCGAGAATCTGCAGCATGCTGAATTCTTTGTTTTTTTGCCCTGAAATTGCGCCAAATCACCTATTTAACGATCCCCTCGCTTCCCCAGACCTCCTGGGGGTATTAGAGACCAATTAGGGCCAAAACCCTAAACCTGCAAATTTTCACAGCAGGCTGTAATTTCCTGTTTTGGGCTCTGTTTCGCGAGCCAAACGCATCCGTAGCGAGCCCTCGTACTCCCGTACCTATTGGGCTACTTGCCCTCTGAATTATACGAGATTTCTCGCGAGAAATCTCTCCAAATTCACCTACACCTGCGGGGGATTAGCAATTAGCTAATCCAGTACCTGAACAAGAGGCTCTTGCCTCTGCATACGCACATGAACCCACATAACTGTACATACAGATGAATAGCCCTCGAGCGGGGCATCACGATTCTGTATTCAAAAGGGGAGAGTGGTGCACGAGAGCGGAATCGTCGCACTACATAGTGTAAGGGAGAAGGCAAGCTTTCCATTAAAGCTTCATCACCTGCACCAACTACTCACACACATTCTGTAGGTCACTTAATGAAAAAAATCAGCCTCCCCTCTTCATGCAAGCTAGGAAAACTGCTCAGGAGCCGCCATGTGTCCACTTTGCCTCTTTTGAGCAATTTCCTAGTACCCACCGACTTACAAGTGTAGCGAGGGGGCCTAAATGACTTTGAACTGAGCCTAGACATACTTTTACTGCTCGGATTCGAGTGCCAATCGGCCCGATCAACTCGTGGCGACAAGACCTTGTCTGCGGGTGAAACCCTCAGTCATCGGCCGTTTCACACTACAATGTCTGGCCATTTGCAACTTCAAGAAGAGGGTCCCAAAAATTAAATAAAAATCATCGGAAAGAAACCAACAACTAAGGTTAGCAATTGCCACGTCCTCGTGACACCAGAGTAAGAGAATCGTGATGAGAGAGAATCGGTTGAACTGAGAGCTGAGAGAGAAACTCTATACGTGGGTGGAAACTACTGCCAAAAGCCCCTAATCTAGTAGCGCTACACACTCTTATAGCCTGGCAAGAGAAATGGGGGGGGGAGAGAGAGAGAGAGAGAGAGAGAGAGAGAGAGTGCTTGCAAACTTTCTACACTGCTCTTGCAGTTTTTCTCACGCTATGGTTAAGTTTTTTTTAATTCATTTTATTTGGCCGCGTTCAAACTGGCCCAGCCGCTTGTTTTTAAAGGTTTTAAACCTTTCACTTAAAAATACGCATAAAATCCAAGTTTTCTAGCCAATCTGGGCATTATTGACCCAGCCGATTTTATATCTCTTCCGTCTCACTCTGTCGACTCCCGTCGGGTCGTTTCCACTATGTCTGGCTGGTTCGTGGGCAGCCACCGCAAAACTATTAAATTATAGCTTTTCTGAGCAAACTGAGGACATCATCTTATTCATCTGGTTGTTCTGAACTATTCTGCACTACATCTAGCTATTGTTCTACTTATCATACCATCCGGATACGGATAATTTTTCAGATGGCACCTTGCACCGGAAAATTACACGTTCATAACTAATTGGTACCAATAAATTCATATATTCATTCTGTGTGCACAAAAATCATTTTCATTTATCTATAGCCGTAAGTAATCATTTTCATTTATCTGTAACCGTAGCTAAAAATACACCTTGCTCACCACAACCGTAACACTTGCCGTCTTTGAAGTACTCAACATTGCTCTTCTGTCAATTTGCGCCCTGTGGATGTCTTCTTTTGATTCTGCTTTCCCTTGTAAGACTCTTGCCCGGTTGAGGCAGATGCTAGGTCAATGAGCCGGCATGCATACCACAACCATCCTTGTCATGTCCCATAAGCCTCTAAATGGTATCTGACTTTTGCTTCACACAATATTGTCCATAGGATAGGTCAATGAGCAGGCATGCACACCAAAACCATCCTTGTCACGTCCCATTAAGCCTCTAAATGGTATCTGACTTTTGCTTCACACAATACTGTAGATTCTCTTTTGGTAGTCCGCAACAAAACCTCTCAATCTCCTCCTTCAATGTTAGGTGCAGCGGAATGATTGTTACGCTTTGCTCAAGATGAGTGCTCCGAACTGTGCTCAAGGTTCCTTTTTGTTCTTATGGAAGGGAGAGCCTTCCGTTCTTAATGGAAAGTGCTATGGTCACAACAAAGTGAATTAACACTGTACGTGCAAGTGTATGAGACTGAGAGATAGAGAGAAAAGAGAGATACGACACCAGAGACGTTGTAAAACCCTCCTCCGAAGGCCCCACTCTCGTCGGCGAGAGTGGTCTACTTATGATTGCACAAAGTGGTACAATGCGGATGCAATGGACTGATGCAACTTGTGACTATGCCAATGACGACGACGGTGATGACGACAACGACTTTAGGGCTGAAATCTGTGTTCTTCTAACTGCTAAAATTCGGGGCTGTTTCGGTGGCTGAAAATGACCATTTTGGCTGTATTTTTTAGGTTGAAAAAACATTGTTGGGCCTGCTGGAAAAACGCTGAATGGCTGCGTTTTTGAATGCTGAAAATACTGAGTATCTGCAAGTACTAGGGCTGCGTTTTTGCTACCAAAAACGCTGATGTGGATCTTCTTTGTTTGGGCTGAAAACACTGTTTACCTGCAGCTGTGATAGCACTCCAAAACGCTAGGGGTATGGAGTTGTTCTGGTCCAACCAAAGCTGAAAACGCAAGTGGGTATGCAGCTTGGAGGGCGATCTGGAAAACGCTAGACTACGGAAGATGCTGGCGATGAATTGCTTGTTAAAAACGCTAGGTGATGAAGGGGATCTTGCTGAGTTCTTGCTGAGAAGATGCCTGTTGAGCATGTGCTCTTGCTGCCTCTTCTGCCAGAAAGTGCTGACTTGGGTTGCTTATATATTAACTTAGCAAAATTTCCCTACCTACTTTTGTTGGAAAGTCACTTAAATTAATAAGTGAAAAATACCAAAACTAGGTAAAATAGGCTAAATGCACTGGAAAAATCCCCTGATTGATTCTAATGGATTCTGATGGCAATACTGATGATCATGCTGTGTGCAACCAGAGGATATGC
The DNA here is from genome assembly GCF_014529385.1 of Adiantum capillus-veneris. Classification (NCBI taxonomy): domain Eukaryota; kingdom Viridiplantae; phylum Streptophyta; class Polypodiopsida; order Polypodiales; family Pteridaceae; genus Adiantum; species Adiantum capillus-veneris. The sequence continues at coordinate 72,534,364 of NC_140958.1, read as the reverse complement.
ATCTATGCTCAGTGACTGGGCATGCACGGTCTACGAATAGATTCACAAAAAGTGCCAGATCACTTCTAATCTAGACTGACTGGACTGACTGAACCCTGATCATGTTGTAGCTTGTCCACGGACACATAGGGTTGGATGTGTCACGTGACATCCCCTCCTTTTCAAAGTGAGGTACTGGTACCGAACTGTACGGCGTCGAGGGAGATCGCCAATAGCATCCGGAATCCTGGAAGGGACTCTTCGCCGGCCCACTCTGATGTGTGGGTCGTGCGGTACTTGAACTTCATAAAGGTCTGCAACGCTTGCTTCTTTGGGCCGCGCCGAAAGCGACACAAAGTCTTCTGTGGCTCCTTTGATGCTTCAACTTCGTCTAGAGACCTGCTTCTTCCTTCTTTAAGAATCTCCATGGCTGAAAATTCCTGAAACAACTTCCAACACAAAAACATGAACATACCCATTCCATGTAAAGTGAGTGAAAAAAATCTTGTCTTCGCTAAAGACTGTGTATGCAATGTAGATGAACATAGAGACGGAGTGCTAAATCGTTCACCAGATACATGCAAACACTTAGATCGAATCTTTCTGTTATGATCTAGAGCAATCAACTTTGGCAATTCACAACGGAAATGCCCATGCTTGGTGCGCATACTTTCATGTACTCTGTCTACAAATGTGTCATGCCAAGGAAGAGACATGGAATGTGACTTCCTTACATACATACTTTTCAAATTTTCATGAAAAATCCGCATACATTCGTGCTCATCCATGAGTGAAACGTGCTCAACGTAAAATATGTCATGCCTAGTAAAAGGGATCACATAAAGACGCTAACTAAAATACAGGAAATGATCACGAATGAAACACTTGAACAATGCGTGCGTATCAATCATGCGAACACATAATACTTCCTGTGAGGGTTCTTTGGACCTAGGCTTGAGAGCCAAGATCGCTTCTTCCTGAATGATCGAATCGTACTGTGGGGGTTCTTTGGACCTCGACTCGAAAGCCAAGATCGGTTCTTCGTGATTGATTGAATCTACAACGAGGTTAGCTTCGCTAGAAAAAGCATCAACTAACACATTATCCTTGTGAACAATCACATCATCTTCATGCAACTCATCATGCTTGTGAGAAATCACATCTTGATCATGCAAATCATCATGCTTGTCATTGGCATCCAAATCATTATGCGGATCATTGTCAATCAATTCATCATGCAAATCATTGTCAATCAAATCATCATGCAAATCATTGTCAATCAAATCATCATGCTTCTGACAATCATGCAAATCTTGTGTGTCATGCTTTGGAGAAGAAGAGACTGAGAGAGTCTCCGTCTCCTGAATCTCTTGCATCTGTGTCGGCACGGGAGACAAGAGTCGCAAGAACTCTTGCATGTGTCGGTCGTGCCGTTCTTGTCTTGCCTTTCTTTAGGCTTCTCTTTCTGCTTTGTCTTCTGCGTGTCTGCGTTTCATTTCTGCCGTTCTTTCTGCATCTCTTTTTTCGCGTTATAAATTCTGTTTCAGAAACAATTGCTCCAAAGCCTCCATAGGAGTTAGTACAATCCTTGACGTAGACGGGGAAGGGTCAGAAAAACCTCCTGGTGGGGAAAATTCTTCTTCGCCTCTCTCATGCTCATCACCTCCAAGCGAAGTATCCATTCCGCTTCAAGTGATGACCATTCTGCAATCGTGGGTTCTTGTGGGTTCTTAAGTTCACGAGGAACTTGGGTTCTGGGGGGTCTTGGGTTCTTGGGTTCTTGGGTTCTCGAGGATCTTGAGGTTCTTGAGGTGTTCTTTCGCTTGCAAATCGCGTTGGAGAAGGATCTTCTCTTCACCCGAGTTCTACTCTTTTCCGCGGGCGCACCCCTTGGCAGCCTTGCGCTCACACCAAGGTTTGCTTTTTCCCACCTCACGTCGATTGGCCGGCCACTAAGTGCACGGTCCGCTCTCAATGAGTGAAAAGAGACACAAGGGGAGGCTGGACAAGCCCTTCTTTCTTGGGATTCCTGTCACTCTTCAACAAAACATGATTAGGAATCGACACGCCCAAGCGAACTTGGGTTCGTGCGACCTCAACAAGCAAAAAAAATTCTAGTGGTTCTTGTGGTTCTTTCCTTGAGTGATACAGAACACTGCCAAAGCTCTGATACCAATGTAGGTGCAGCGGAATGATTGTTACGCTTTGCTCAAGATGAGTGCTCCGAACTGTGCTCAAGGTTCCTTTTTGTTCTTATGGAAAGGAGAGCCTTCCGTTCTTAATGGAAAGTGCTATGGTCACAACAAAGTGAATGAACATTGTGCGTGCAAGTGTATGAGACTGAGAGATAGAGAGAAAAGAGAGATACGACACCACAGACGTTGTAAAACCCTCCTTCGAAGGCCCCACTCTCGTCGGCGAGAGTGCTCTACTTATGATTGCACAAAGTGGTACAATGCGGATGCAATGGACTGATGCAACTTGGGACTATGCCAATGACGACGACGGTGATGACGAGACAACTTTAGGGCTGAAATCTGTGGTCTTCTAACTACTGAAATTCGGTGCTGTTTCGGTGGCTGAAAATGACCGTTGTGGCTGCATTTTTTATGCTGAAAAAACACTGTTGGGCCTGCTGGAAAAACGCTGAATGGCTGCGTTTTTGAATGCTGAAAATACTGAGTATCTGCAGGTACTAGGGCTGCGTTTTTGCTACCAAAAACGCTGATGTGGATCTTCTTTGTTTGGGCTGAAAACACTGTTTACCTGCAGCTGTGATGGCACTCCAAAACGCTAGGGGTATGGAGTTGTTCTGGTCCAACCAAAGCTGAAAACGCAAGTGGGTCTGCAGCTTGGAGGGCGATCTGGAAAACGCTAGACTATGCAAGATGCTGGCGATGAATTGCTTGTTGAAAACGCTAGGTGATGAAGGGGATCTTGCTGAGTTCTTGCTGAGAAGATGCCTGTTGAGCATGTGCTCCTGCTGCCTCTTCTGCCAGAAAGTGCTAACTTGGGTTTACTTATATATTAACTTAGCAAAATTGCCCTACCTACTTTTGTTGGAAAGTCACTTAAATTAATAAGTGAAAAATACCAAAACTAGGTAAAATAGGCTAAATGCATTGGAAAAATCCCCTAACTGATTCTAATGAATTCTGATGGGAATACTGATGATCATGCTGTGTGCAACCAGAGGATATGCATCTATGCTTAGTGACTGGGCATGCACGGTCTAATAGACTCACAAAAAGTGCCAGATCACTTCTAATCTAGACTGACTGGACTGACTGAACCCTGATCATGCTGTAGCTTGTCCATGGACACATAGGGTTGGATGTGTCACGTAACATTCAAGGTGATCCTTCGAAAAGAGGACACTGGCAAAAAGGTATCCCAAAACATCTGGTAATAGGCAGCTAAAGTGTCTTCCGTTTTCATTCTCAAATGATGCCAAGCCGTGATGACATCTTCTTCATATTCTTCGGTTAACCCTCTTGAAGTGAAAATTCTCTTGAATTTTATCCACTTCTTAGATGCTTCTTTGTGCAACAATAGAGTAGACCACCATGTCTAGGCGTTACCTTTCACATAAGTCACCGCCCTTCGTACCTTGGAGGCTTCCAAGAATCGACCTCCCGAAAAGACGATGTCAGACTACTATATAAATGCAACGGCTCGATGAGTGTGCTTGTAGCTTGAAACGTGTCAAACTTAATTGTTTGACCCACATCCTTGAACACCTTGGTCTTCTTTCTTTTTCTCTCACTGTCCGAACTATCACAAGAGACCCCGTTCGTTTGTTTCTGTGTACATACATTCTCATGGACAGACTACATAAGTACAGATTTCTATGGTGCACAAGTCCTTAAAATGATCTTTATTTCAATCTAACTAAGTGTGCTACTTGTCAAAAGGTTTAAGGTCCCCCATAATAAGCAACAGGGTCTCTTGATGCCTCGTGTTTCACAGGAGCCCATCATGGACATGCCCATGGACTCCTCCCTCTAGTGCAAGAAACACACAATGCTTGTCCATTGCCAGAAGCCGAATGAGTAGAAGATTACAATAATTTAAGGTAAAGCACTATAGTAGTAGAGTATTGCCACTAAGTGGGCCTTGAAATGCACGCTCTTAGAAACCAAAACCCTACAACCATTATCTCTACATTCATCACAAGTACATGTAGAATACAAAGATACGCTCTTTGTGACGGGTCTACCTACATAAAGTAATAGCACACTTAACTTGCCACCTCACTCGATAGCAATTGTTTTACTGCTTGTTGTACATGGCTTTGCTAAAGTTATGCTCTCGGTTATTTTTGTAGACCATGTATATATAAGTCTCTAGTAACCAAAGTACATGCCATGATCTATACCAAATACATATTTACAAAGTTGCCCATCTCTAGAATTATTGTTGTTCATAGCATGTGATAAAACACCAGCCTAGTAATGTAAGCCTTCAGCTCTAGTTTTTGGTTTGTTTCGTATGAGGACTCATAGACATCTCAAGTCAAAGTTCAAAATAAAGGCCTCCCTACTACGTAGGCATTGAGCCAAGAGTAAAGACTACCTTTTGCAAGCTAAGACCTTCCTGCACCCTTCGAATTTGATGATATGTCTTCAGCCTTAACTCAAACATTTCACATCTCAACACTTTTCTAAAGGTAAAGCATTCTAAAAACGAGTAGGCTACAAAAATTATTGTCGCAATAGCCCAAACTTATGCCTGTTGATGCTTGCCTCTCTATGGTTGACCCAGCAAAAGAGAGTTTCCAGATGGTCTGTATAGATAAGTGGTGTCCCTATCAAACCATAGGGCATTCTGTAGTTGTAGCACCTCTTTCTGTAGTTTGAGACTAAAGTTCACAAACCAGAAGGAAGTTCTCTGCTTTATAATGCATGGACAAACAAAATGCTACTTTGGCTCATGAACTAGTCTGACACTACCTTCTAAACAAATGAATCTCACACAAAATCCTGGGTCTAGGCAGCTGAACAACTATAATCAGGGTAGCGTTTCTAGAAAGTTACATTGTGAGACTACACATAGTGGCATCAGTTTATCTTCCAGCTAGCCTCCAAGTGTACATAGAATCAGACACCTTCCCACAGGGGGGATCAATACTTCATTCAGTCCAGTTGGGACTACAGCCACATACCACTCTTACGAGAGCTTGCATCCAAGGTCCATTGAGAGGTTCCTTTGTACTGACCATCACGCCCACGTTTTTTCTCAGCTGCACAACGCAAGGCAGAAATAGTTACAAAGGCACTTTGAAATTACGAGCGAAAATCTCCCAAAAACCACATGTATGCAGAACTCACCTTGTTGGCCGAGTAGCTCAGCAGGAAAGTAAGCTGATGTGAGTTTAAGGACAGAGGACAAAGGGGGCCGCTTGGATTTGTAATTTGGTTTATACTTATCTGAGTACCTTTCTATCTCTGCAGCCACACCAGCTGCACAAAAAACCCGCACAGAATGATTAAATTTGTATTCATCTCGTGAACTCCAACATGGAGGATTGAGTTCAAAGGACATACTCAATTTTTCTTTAGGCCTTTCAATAAAGTACGGTGATGCATTCCAAAATGTTTCCAGTCGTCTCCTTCGAGTAATAAGTTCCTCCTCAGTCTTTTCAACATCTGGCAAGTCAGGTATATTTTGGACTGGCTAGCATACACATGCAAAACGAAGTGTTGATCCTGGGAGCTGAAAATGTAAAATAAACATAATTCTGCGCTCAAAGAAAGAAATAAAGGTTTGACAAATTCTTTTGTGCAGCTCTGAGGAAGCTAGAAACAATTCCTTACATCAATAAGCTCCCAATGCTTGTCTTCCTCTCAACTCCAAGGCTGTACCATGAAGTCCAGGAAGGGACACCCAGTGAGACAACCCCCCCCCCCCCCCCCCCAAAAAAAAACCGCGGCGGGCACGGATCTGAACTGCAATGCTTTAAGCCTCCATTCACAAGCCAAGGTAGGGCCAGACAAACTGACCAGACCACAGCACTCAAAGCGACACTTGTATCTGGCACAATAGCTGCCATGAGGCGCAGGATCTGAAGGCCCGTCTGCTTTGCTATGACACAATCCCAAAGCCAATCACTTCAGGTTTGTTAGAGTTACACCACTCGGATGCTTCATCTAGGGTTATGGCATACTTGTACAAGCTAGTGTGCACCCCGGCTAGCCTCCCTTGCATAGCATGTAGGCTGCATGTTATCCGGCCGGCCAAATTGGCCAGCCAGACCAGATTTGGTCCTGCGTCCCTTTTTTATTGGGCCGCCCCTATTTTGGGGTCTTTCCTCCACTTTATTATTTAAGGTCGACCTGGTCTTTTGGAGTCATATAGACAGCCAGGCACCCCCTCCTCTGAGTAGGTTTGTATCTATGTGTGGTGGGGGGCAGGGGGGGGTGCACTTGTGACCTCTGCCATGGTCACATAAGGGTTGTTGCCCTCTCTCTCTCTCTCTCTCTCTCTCTCTCTCTCTCTCTCTCTCTCTCTGCTGCCTCCTACCCAGCCCCCCAGCCCCGTCTCCCTCGCGTTCTCCCTGCAGCCCCACCCTCTCCTCGGCCCCACCCATAAACACCACCCCCCCCCTCGGCAGGTACAGCAGAAGGCAGTAAAACTCAAATTTCAATTTTTTCTCAGAAATTGTAGAGTTTGCAGAAAGCGGACAATTCTTGTAATTTGCAGAAATTGCAGAAAATGTACACCATGTATACTTAATGTGGGAGAACATGTATGCATAATGTGGGAGCACTTGTGCGTGTAGTGTGGTCTCCTTCCGCCGCAAAAATCCTCTCATTTTTGGCAGTGACCAAAAATGAGGAAGCAGAATGATAAGCCCGACCCCTTAGAAGATGCGGTTCAAAAGTGCAAAGGAGAAATGACCGAAACCATTAACAAGATCAACCGCAACCTATTAGGGACAACAAAAATGCTCGAAGATCGCGTTTTGGCCCAAGAAAGCAAGATTACTGCAATGGGAGATCGTGTGACGGCCCAAGACGAAGAGATTGCGTCACTCAAGAAGGAGCTCGCTGAGGCACGATCACGAAACACGCTTGAAGAGGGAGAATTGCAAACCTCTGTAATAGAAGAACTCAACACAATCAAAGAGCAAGTGCGAGCCATCAAAGAGGGGGAAGTGCAGCATAAAGAAATGACGACTTCATGGGTGGACATTATTACAAAGACTCAACACAAAGCAGATGAGGCTGAGAAATGGATTGAGGTTGCCAAGAAAGGGAAAAGCAAGGAAACAACGTCCACACCCACCATTGTCACAAAGTGATGACGTGGCGGACAGCAGAAACCCTAATTTCTGCTAGAAACCCTAAAATTCCTGCAAACCCTAATTTCTGCCAGAAACCCTAATTTCCGGAAATCGCGGAGGCTGAAATTTTTTTATTTTTTTTTTTAAATTTGGAAAATGATGAGCGACGCAAATTTCGCTTTTTCTCTACTTAAATGAGAAAGAGAGAGAGAATGCTTTTCTTTCATGTTTTGACTCTCTGTGAGAGAGAGAGAGCAATTGCTTTTGATTTGAAGCTTTTGGGGCTCTGCTTTTGGGCATCCCTTGTAACCTTTAAATTAGTGGTGAGGGCCTCACTTCTCAGAGCATCTGGACACAGAGTTTGAGAGTGAAACCCTAACCGCTCTTTTGTACTTTGATGATTGATTAATATAAAAAGAAATACCGAAAGGGGCGCCAGTCTTTGGGGCCAATATCTCTAGGCACGGAACTCCGCCGGGCCAGTGCAAATCTATTGTGATCTGTGAATTGTTTTGAAGTGGTTATTTGGTGTTGTCGCGGTTGATTCTTGACTTGAGTGTCCAAGTCTGTTACAGTGGTATCAGAGCACGGCCGATTTCTCTTCTACGGGAAATCCGATCCCCGAAATTTTTTTCCGCGGCACCTATGGCTTCAGGCAATGATCAGTCGACTCCCTCTGCATCTGGAGATGCGGGCTGGGATCACAACGAAGATTCAGACAAAGAGTATGGCCCGCCTCGGCCTACTCAGGCGGAGCAAAGAGAGATGGAGCGTCGTCAATTGATTGGTGATGCAACAAAGATGATGCTCAATTTTGCCAAGGACCCGAAGATGGCAAAATATATGAACCAGACCTCTTTGGAAGAGGTACAGAGGGAGTGGCAGAGAACCACAACACCACTCCCGAAACCCGCTCTCAAGAAACCTTCTGCCTCCAAGAAATATACGGAGAAGGAACTGGAGAACGTGGTTGATGCACGGATTGCTCAGCTTTTCGACGTGCAAAAGAAAGGCAAAAAGCACGGCAAAAAGCAGAACAAAGGTACTGACTTCCCGGGATATTTGGGTCGTCAGTCGACATTCGACAAAGCAAAGAAACTGAAGAAGCACGTCAAGTTTGAAGGCCTACCCAGTTCTTCTTCTTCTTCTTCTGACAGTTCTTCTAGCTCTTCAGACTCGAGCGAAGAAGACAGGAAAAGCAAAAAGCAAAGCAAGAAACAACGCTTCGGAAAGGGCAAGAAAAAGGCAAGGAAATCTAGGTCTCGCCCAGTGAGTGACACTTCTACAGAGGACTCGTCTACGGACAGTTCAGACTCTGACAACGGAAACTTTTATGCAAACAAGAGGAATTTTTACATACCCAACCAGTATGACTTTCTCGAAGATAAAAGCAAGAAAGTCCAAGAGTTTAAGGAAGGTGGCCAAGCACTTAAGTTTGATACTTTTTCGGGATACTCCGATGCTTCAAAGGCTTTGTCTTTTATACAACAGTTTGACATCGCTTTCGCGGGAGGACGCTATTCAGAGCACTCCAAGATTCGGAGAGCTGCCTCTTATTTTAAGGGGAATGCTCACACTTGATGGTCCACGCTTCTATTAAGCAAGACTGTGCCAATTACATGGCTGAAATTCAAGAGGCTTTTTATTTCTTCTTGGTTGACTCAAGAGTTTGAGCGAGATATACGAGCCGCTTGGAACCATCTCCGGATGACCAAGAGCGATACAGTGAATTCTTACTGTGAAAGATTTTGGAACTCTTTTCTATCTGCCTCTTCATTCAAGAAGATCTCGTTCAGAGAACAGATTGAGCGGTTTACATTGGGTCTACCTACAGAGATCCGAGACCACTGCTTGGAACAGAAGTCAGCTTCTATTCAGGAGTTGATGAGTCATGCGAAGCGGGGCTTTGCAATTCACTCTGGCAGTCTGACCTACCCCACAGATGAGGTCACGACACAACGAACCGGACAGACTTCTGGGAATGAAAGTAGAAAAAGAAAGAGCAACCCAGAGAAAAAGGATGCACGACCCAGACTTACTCCTCAGGAGCGGACTCGCTACATCAGGGAGAGGAAGTGCTTTGGATGCGGGGAAACTGGATATATCTCCGCGAAGTGCCCTAAAAAGGCACAGAAAGAACAGAATGACAAGGACGACGAAAGGCCTGAGAGTTCGAGAGCAACTGAGGACCGTGTACGAAAAGGCAAGATGAAAACAGGACTGGTTCCAGATTGTGTGGGTACTGATCCCGACACCATGGATGAGAATACAGAACTTTGCCGAGCTTGGGGCAAAGTGAAAGATCAAGAGGCCCTGATTTTCTTTGATGGAGGAGCCAAGGCCAACTTCATTTCACCGGAATTGGCGGCGCGGCTCGAGATTACTCCCGATCGGATGGGACCACTTGCAGAGGCAGTTCTAGCGGCACCCGGCAAGGACGTAGCCATTACACCTGTCATTGGCAAACTTCGGTTGCATTGTCAGGGGTATTTGGGGCATGAGGACTTCTTCATAATGCCTTTGGAGGGTTGTGATGTTCTCTTAGGGATTCCCTGGTACCACAAGAACAACGCCGTGGTCGATTATCGGGCGAGAAAAGCAACTTTGACTACAGAAAAGGGCAGAACAATTGTACTTGATATTAAACTGAAGGGCGAGTCTGTCCCTATTATATCGGCTTCGGCCATTTCAAAATTAATGAAATCCAGTCTGTTTGTTTACTCGATCTTTATGAAAGAGTTGAGTGATGATGATAGGACAAATATGTCTAAACTTGATAAAGAACGCCAAGATTTTCTACACTCTCACGCCGATTGCTTCTCAGAAGGCCTGCCAGGAGAGTTACCACCTGCTCGTCCTGAAGATCATACCATTGATCTGATACCTGGTAGTACACCACCGAACTGGCCACCCTACCGTGTGAGCCGAGCACAGAATGAAGAGATTATGAACCAAGTGAAAGACCTCTTGGAAAAGGGTCTTGTCCAGCCTAGTACTTCACCGTATTGCTCTCCAGTATTGTTGGTTTTGAAGAAAGACAGATCTTGGAGAATGTCAAGAACAGATTTCCGATTCCTAGGATCGATGATATACTCGACAGGTTACAGGGATCCTCATGTTTTAGCAGGATTGACTTGAAGAGTGGATATCATCAGATCAGAAAAGCACCGGGAGACGTCTACAAGACAGCTTTTCGGACGACTTTTGGGTTATTTGAGTTTTTGGTGATGCCTTTTGGCTTAACCAATGCTCCTGCGACATTTAACCGGATGATGGATAGGATTTTTCGAGAGTACAGGCTATTTGTTGGCACTTTCTTTGACGACATCATTGTTTTCTCCAAGAATGAGACAGAACACAGAGATCATCTGCTTCAGATCTTTCAAGCATTACGAGATCACAAGTTAGTGATTAATGCAAAGAAAAGTGAATTTTTCCTACCAGAGATACACTTTTTGGGACACATTGTGTCAACCGCAGGAGTGCAAATGGATCCGGCCAAGATAGAGACTATCCGTAATTGGCCCGACTTGAAGAATGTCCATGAAGTTAAAAGCTTCTTGGGACTGTGTTCGTACTACAGGCAGTTCATACGAAAGTTTGCAGAGGTTGCTTCCCCTTTGCATATCTTGACACAGAAAGGAGTACCTTTTTCGTGGGGACCCCAAGAGGTGACTGCCTTTCAGACGTTGAGAGAGAAATTGACTACGGGACCTATTTTGACTTTGCCGGACTTGCAGAAGTCATTTGAAGTATTTTGTGATGCTTGTGGTCGTAGTCTGGGTGCGGTCTTGATGCAAGAAGGCCATGTCATAGCTTACAAGAGCCGTTTGTTCTCTAGGCCGGAGATGACAGCACAGATCTATGAGAAAGAGCTTTTGGCCGTTATCCATGCTCTTACTCAGTGGCGGCATTACCTACTCGGAGCGGATTTTACTGTCTTTACAGACCATCAGAGTTTGCGCTACTTCTTGTCACAGAAGCAGCTTTCGGAAAAACAGATGTGGTGGGCGAACATCTTGTCACAGTTCCACTTCCAGATTGTCCATGTGCAGGGACAGAAGAATGTGGTGGCAGATGCTTTGTCTCGGAAACCGTTGGTTCTGGCTATTTCCGCGATACATCATAGGAGCTTCGAGGATATGGTCAATCAGTATGCCACAGATACAGATTTTGCAGATATTTTCACACGGATACGGGATGGGGAGATAGTAGCTGGATACTCCCTTCGGGAAGGCTACTTGATGAAAAAGACTATGTTGTGCGTTACACAGCCGTTGAGGGAAAAGGTTATGACTGAATGCCATTGTCCACCTTTTACGGGTCACCGCGGCATTGCTACCACCATGAAAGGGGTAGAGAGATATTTCTTTTGGCCGAGACTCAAGAAAGATGTGGAAGAGTTTGTGCGCAGTTGCTTGGTATGCCAGAAGGTCAAGTTTAACAGGCATAAAGCACAGGGATTGTTACAGCCTTTACCCATACCCACCCGCCCCTGGGAAAGTATAGCGATGGATTTCATTTTTGATCTCCCGAGAACACAGAGTGGTCACGATGGTATCTGGACTGTTATTGACAGATTCAGCAAACAGGCTCATTTCATTCCAGTGAAGAAAACAGTCAAGCCGGATCACTTAGCGAGACTGTTTGTGGCCCAGATTTTCAGATTACATGGCATGCCTGAGACAATTGTCTCCGACAGAGACCCCAGATTTACGAGTTTGTTTTGGAAGGCAATTTGGGAGAACATTGGCACGCGGTTGCAGTTCTTGTCATCGTTCCACCCGCAGACTGATGGGCAATCCGAGATTGCCAATTCAGTGGTTCTAGATTTATTGAAGTCTTATATCTCAGATCAGAAGACTCAATGGGAAAGATATTTACCTTTGGTGGAATTTGCCTACAATAACACGATACACTCGTCGACGGGGAAGGCGCCATTTGAGATTGTTGAAGGTGCTGCAAAGGTTCCACCCTTCCTGAGCACGAAAGATAAGATCTTTGAAGCAGATGAATATACGCGAGATCTAGATACGGCTTTTGCCAAGGTTCGCGAGACTTTGCAGAAGTCTCAAGAACGACAGAAAAAGGCAGCGGATCGCCATCGTCGCGACATGAAATTGAAGGAGGATGATTGGGTGCTCTTACGTTTTGAGAAGGCACGCCTACGAAAGAACAAGGGAAAGGAGAGCCTGTTTCCAAAGCTTAGTATGCGATACTACGGCCCTTTCCAGATTACTGAAAAGATAAATGAAGTCTCCTTCCGACTGAAACTGCCAGATACTTGGAGGATTCACAATGCATTTCATGTGAATCTCTTGAAACCTTTTAAAGGTGATGTGCCTGATGATGGGGAGCCTGATGAGCAACCCGAAGTGGAAGAAAACGAGGAGATCCTTGTTCCTGAACAGATTTTGGCACATAAGGATACGAAGAATAAGGATAAAGTCCGAAGGCGGTTCTTGGTTAAGTTCAAGAATTATCCTACACTTGATGCGAAGTGGATGGAGGAGGAGGACCTAGCAGATACTCCTCAGATTGTGAACTTTACCTCGATGCTTTTGGTTTAGCATAGTCTACTCCAAATGGAACCAAGAATTCAGCTTGGCCGAAGATCTGGTGCAGTGGGATGCACAAGAGGGGAGTTACTCCACTCCTTTGTCAACAGATGCCTCGATTTTGATACTAAAGTCACTGATGTCTCTTTGAGCTTCAGGGATACAGAGAGCTGACAGTATTCTGCTGGATGACTTTATGAAATGGAATTCCTGATTATGATACTGATTTGTTCTTGACTTCTTGTGAGTGCAGGAACTGATAGCCGAAATGACTGCAGCATTTTGGTCTGATTGATCTCGAATAGACATGGTTGCAATAGGGGTTAGTCAATCGGACATCAATGAGGTCCCGATTGGACCTAGATGTGATTGCTAGCTACATTGCCGATAAATCATGGTCTAAGATCCGAATGAATGTTGAATGTCATGTGATGTCCTGTGATGTCTGGTGATGTCCTGTGATGTCGTGTGATGTGACTGTCGATTTTGTACATGTGCTAGATGTGTTCCTAGTACGTAGGTACTAACAGTCAGTGTCTGCTAAGACGGTTTATGGCTTTTGTCGGTTTTGCAGGCGTAATCGCGGTCGATTACAATGCTTTCAAGAGGGGGGTATGTCACAAAGTGATGACGTGGCGGACAGCAGAAACCCTAATTTCTGCCAGAAACCCTAAAATTCCTGCAAACCCTAATTTCTGCCAGAAACCCTAATTTCCGGAAATCGCGGAGGCTGAAATTTTTTTATTTTATTTTTTAAATTTGGAAAATGATGAGCGACGCAAATTTCGCTTTTTCTCTACTTAAATGAGAAAGAGAGAGAGAATGCTTTTGCTTTCATGTTTTGACTCTCTGTGAGAGAGAGAGAGCAATTGCTTTTGATTTGAAGCTTTTGGGGCTCTGCTTTTGGGCATCCCTTGTAACCTTTAAATTAGTGGTGAGGGCCTCACTTCTCAGAGCATCTGGACGCAGAGTCTGAGAGTGAAACCCTAACCGCTCTTTTGTACTTTGATGATTGATTAATATAAAAAGAAATACCGAAAGGGGCGCCAGTCTTTGGGGCCAATATCTCTAGGCACGGAACTCCGCCGGGCCAGTGCAAATCTATTGTGATCTGTGAATTGTTTTGAAGTGGTTATTTGGTGCTGTCGCAGTTGATTCTTGACTTGGAGTGTCCAAGTCTGTTACAACCATTATCAACCTAACACTAGCAGAGCACCAAAGAAGACGTGTACGCTCTCTACATGGGAGAATTTGCGGCCTTATAGACAAAGATAATGTAGACAAAGAGGTAAAAGAACTCATGGCTTTGATGGGGGTTCATGAGCTGATGCACTCAAGAGCTTGGAGAGTGGGCAACAAGAAAAATGGGAGCAAGGGGGAAACCTCGAAAGAAAGGGCACTCATCCTTCGTTTTCCCTCCATGGAAGCAAAAGAGGACTTTTTGAAGAAGAGACCAACTCCTAAGAAGACGGGTATCTTTCTCGGGGATGACCTTACCCTCTCACAGATAGACCATATGCAAGAGGTAATGCCAAAGATTAGAGCAGCAAGGGAAAAAGGTAAGATTGCTTTTTACCGAGATGGAAGAGTGGTGATATTGGAGCGACGCTCCACATGATGATGTGAGGCCTATGGGACCACACTCAAAGTTGCCACCTGGTTTACCGGGAGAGACATCATCTTCTACTCTGAGACACATCAGGCCCCTGGGCAGTCTATGCCTCACATTAGTGGATTTAGATGGGAGACAGCCTGTAGACATGAGACACGATCAGAGCACAGAGGGCGGGGCTCAGGAGGAGTGGCAGTGTTATTCAGGGAGGAGTTGCAGCCATTGATACATATAGCCTGCAGGGATGAGCAAGCTAGGTACATGTGGGTGAGATTGAGAGCAGAGACAGACAGATATCCTTACATTGCTATTTGCTGCTTTCCCCCGAGTACATCAGTATATGCACCACCCAGAGGATAGTCCACCTTCTCTATTTTTGATGATCACATATGGGAGTTCTCTAGACATGGTGACATTATTATTCTAGGGGACTTCAATGCTAGGACTGCCCATCATCACACAATATTTTATGATACTTCAGAGGAGATGATAAGAGAGTTGGATGTTGCAGAGACGGGCCTATCCAGACTATCACAGAATGGGGAACATACTGAGCATGGAAGGCACTTGATAGACATGGGGACTGCACATGGATTGGCCATCTTGAATGGCCTACAGAGATTTCCCACTGCGGGAGTTTTCACATGCTTTCCACACAAACATGGAGCCACCACAATGGATTATGTCATGGAACAGGCGAGCCTCATCTCTAGTATCTAGGATCTCATAGTTGGGCCCAGACCTGTTGGGGTGGCAGTGGCTCATGCTCTTGTGTCGTTGACCATCTCTTTCCAGTTCAATGTAGCACACAGGCCTCGGGTAGCAACCCCTACTCGCTACACCTTCACCGGGAGACAGATTTTGTATACATAAATGGGATCTACAGACGCCTATGCATTGAGGAGCCAGGGCGACCTCTGGAGGAGCTTACTACTATACTGACACAGACATTACATGATGCAGCAGCAAAGGCATACCCACACACCCAACCTGAGTAGACACGCCGTTCTTGGAGCATGCCTCAAAACAGCTGGTATGATGAGGAATGCCGGCAGACTAGAGCTAGACTTCAGAGGGAGGTGCTTTTGGGAGACATCACTCACAGACAGTCACAGATTGACTTCCCACGCCTAGTGCGGCGGAAGAAGAGGGCATTTTTGGCTCGACTAGAGCAGGATCTATACCAGCTATTCTTGAGTCAAGACTCGCGTGAGGCATGGCGGCTCTTTCCCCCCCCCCCTTCACCATTACCTCTACAAAGACCTGGGGTCAGTACGCATCATGTTTGTATACAGTTCCTGGACAGCCGCCCCTTCCCGACCCCCTCGATCCATGCCCACACACATGTGCTTTTTTCACCGCTGAGATGGTGAAGAAGACCATTGACAGGATGAGGACTAGGAGAGCATATGATCATGATGGCTTAGTGGCTAAGCATTTCATGCATGCCAAAGATCTGCTAGCAGCGCTTCTAGCAGTTATGTTTAACCGTGCCATGTGTGAGGGCTTGCCTGATACTTGGAGCCTATCTACGATTGTACCTATCTTCAAGTCAAGAGACCCTATGGAGCCTGGGAATTATCGCACTGTCATGATTGGACACACATAGGTACAATTGTACGCATCCATTCTTGAGCCGCAGCTGAGTAGATGGGCAAAGTTATATATATATATATATATATATATATATATATATATATATATATATATATATATATATATATATATATATATATATTGAAAGTTACCCTGGATGTCGGATCTAGCTAGGGTGGGACATGATAATGAGATTATAGAAAGAAAGAGCCAATGCTTTTTTCCACAAGTTAAAGAGGCTGAGCTATTGACGCTTTTTCCCATAGTACTTTCTAGCGGTAACGTAAGAATATGTTACCCTTGAGATAAATAATAGGATGAGATAGAAAGATTATTATTATACTTAGATATGCATATGTACATTATAGGAAATATACTTATGTATCTAAAAAGCTGCAAGATAGATCTTGTAGCATTCGTTCCCACTATTACGTGCCACATCACGACAACGTTTGATTTGTAAGTAGTTCTATTAGTCTTGTCATCGTCATTAGTTCTATTATTGGAGTAGAGTGTGTGCAACTGGGCAGGTAGGGTTCAGGAGAGGTTTTTCTACTCTTGACCATATCTTGACACTCAGGGCCATCATTAAGGAGGGCAGATCCCATGGGAGACTGATCTATTGTAGCTTTTTGGACTTCCGCAAAGCATTTGACATAGTACCCAGAGCAAGATTGATGCGCAGATTACAGGAGATGGGAGTACCCACAGAGCTCATTTGGGGGATCATAGCATTGTACAGATCAGTAGTAGGGCATGTACACACCTCAGAGGGTCTATCTTCATTGGTTCACTCCACTATTGGGGTGAAACAAGGCTGCCCGCTCTCTCCTACACTATTTGGTATATATGTGGATGAAGTTTCAGCTACCAGGGACATGTATTCCGCTATTGTTATATGCTGATGATATTGTGTTGATCTCCGACTCTCCGGAGGGAATGCATCGTCACTTGGATGCTTTGCATAGGTTTGCCCATAAAAGTGGTTTGTCTATCAACCTTGGTAAAACCAAGGTCATGGTATTTAATACCACCCCACAGTGGATCAGAGGTCAGCGTCCGCATTCACATACGGCCAGGAGGTAGTGGAGTATACACATGCTTACACTTTACTTGGAGTGGTTTTTAGTGGACCAACATTTTCATTGAGGAGAGCAGCACATCTAGATTGACCACAGCCCATGCGGCATTAGGTAGATTGGAAAGGATGTGTTCACAAGTTCAATTTCAAGAGCCTCGGACAAAGCTGAGGCTCTTTGACACTCTCGTGGCCTCTGCATTGGTCTATGGAGCTGAGATATGGAATGGTTCAAAAACATTGAAATTCCTTTTTGAGATCTAGACAAGAATGAAGATGTAGATTGATGATTGTTCAGTGACCAATTTTCTTTGTGCTACTGCAAGGTTTGAGTCCTCTTTGGCGCACAACGTCAACTACATGTCTGCAAGAAGTCAGTGTCTATTTAGTTGGTTTACTGTTTGCTATCTGTTTTTCAGGTGTAATCGAGCGCGGTTATTTCTCTTCCTTTTTTTTTTGGGGTGGTGGTTGGGGGGGGGGGGGGGGGGGGGGGGGGGGGGGATGACGTCACATGATCATATATGACCAGATGAAGAGAGGATGGGCCTAGTCAAAGCTAGACTGGAGCTGCATAGGACCAAAATCAAAGCCCCACGGGCCACTGTCCGCGAATCACGGCGAGACATCTGACAGGCATCTTGACGCAAAGCACGGCTCGCTTTCTAGGCTAATTACATCACAGTGTTGTACGGTGATAATGTGGCAATACAGACAACCGGGCTTCTTTCTAGGTTCAATTATTAGAGGCGCTTACTTTTTGGGGCACCAGAGCTTAGGCTTAGTTTTGATAGTTGTTGCTTTTCAGGCATGTGTGTCTTTATAAGTGAGCCTAGGGGGTCACCCTTGGATATCGTTGCATGGTTGAAAAATTGCAGAGCGACTCCCAAGCAATTGTATCTATGATCATCATTAAACAAAGAAGCATTGCGTGAAACTCCTAGCTTAGGAATTAGTGCATCTAGGTGGAGAACTCCATTCCACCGTGTCTTGTTTTCAATGCTCAAGTTCAAATGTTTGTTGTTCTCAATTCAATCATAGGTCTATTGTCAATTCAACACCTCACCAATGGCTTGTTAGTTACGCGCCCCCATTCACATAGATCATATGGCACTTATATACTCTCATTACCAGGGTTTGCCGCCAAAGGGCCTGTGCTGCTGCTCTCTCTCTCTCTCTCTCTCTCTCTCTCTCTCTCTCTCTCTCTCTCTCTCTCTCTCTCTCTCTCTCTCTCTCTCTCTCTCTCTCTCTCTCTCTCTCTCCGCCACGTCTTTCCATGCCACCACACCTTTCGCCGTCTTTGACATGTTATGAAAGCCTAGGCTTGTCGACACCTAGTGGATTCGCTGATTGTGGCTACATTTTTCAGCCAATAAGGGTGTCACGTGACACATCCAACCCTATGTGTCCGTGGACAAGCTACAGCATGATCAGGGTTCAGTCAGTCCAATCAGTCTAGATTAGAAGTGATGTGGCACTTTTGTGAGTCTATTCGTAGACCGTGCATGCCCAGTCACTTAGCATAGATGCATATCCTCTGGTTGCACATAGCATGATCATCAGTATTCCCATTAGAATCCATTAGAATCAGTTAGGGGATTTTTCCACTGCATTTAGCCTATTTTCCCTATTTTTGACATTTTTCACTTATTACTTTAAGTGACTTCCCAACAAAAGTAGGTAGGGCAATTTTGCTAAGAAAATATATAAGCAAACCCAAGTTAGCACTAAATGGCAGAAGAGGCAGCAGGAGCACATGCTCAACAGGCACCTTCTCAGCAGAACCCCCCAAGTGACCTAGCGTTTTTGCTCCAAAGCAACAGCCTAGCGTTTTTGGATCAGACCAGCCAGCGTTTTGCATTTGCAGAGCCACGGCGACACGACCACAGCAGATCAGCCTAGCGTTTTTGCATCTGCAGAATCCCGGCGTTGGAAACACCAAAATTCAGCCCTAGCGTTTTTGGTTGCAGATCAGCCCCGGCGTTTTGCACCATCATCGCGACGGAAACTCCAGAACCATCAGCGTTTTCAGTTTTCAGCAGTTAGACTTCGCAGATCAAGTCCCGAACCTCACAGATCTCACCTTCCCGCAACACTTCCTCGCCGCACGGTCGGTTTCTGCAAGGTTTACAATTTCAGCCCGGAAACACAGATTTCAGCATCTGCGTTTTCAGCGTGTCGTCGTCGCATCGTCGTCATCGACATAGAGTCATAATTCAGCAGATAGAAGATTTGCAGATTTCAGCCCATAGCGTTTTTGGACAGCAGTAGAAAGATTGCAGATTTCAGCCCTTAGGTCGACTTCGTCATCACCGTCGTCGTCATCGGCATAGTCCCAAGTTGCATCAGTCCATTGCATCCGCATTGTACCACTTTGTGCAATCATAAGTAGACCACTCTCGTCGGACTCTCGCCGACAAGAGTGGGGCCTTCAGAGGAGGGTTTTACAACGTCTCTGGTGTCGTATCTCTCTTCTCTCTCTATCTCTCAGTCTCATACACATTGCACGCACAGTGTCCATTCACTTTGTTTGTGATCATAGCATTCTCTCATTAAGAACGGAAGGCTCTCCCTTCCATAAGAACAAAAGGAACCTTGAGCACAATTCGGAGCACTCATCTTGAGCAAAGCGCAAACATTCATTCCGCTGCACCTAACAAAGGGAGTGACTTGTGGCTACGTCTTTGTCACGGAAACCACCCTAGGACAAGTATTTTTGCAACAAGAGGGGACTGTCGGTTGTCTGCTGCATTTTTGTCGCAAAGAACCCTTAAGAGAGTGCATTTTTTAGTTGGTAGGGCGAGGAGTCGAACGAGATTGAGGCTGCGCCTGACAGCTTTGCAGCTTTTCAGCCAACAAGTTCGCAATGCCTGTGCACAAAGGGGGCTGATTTTGGACCAATTTCAGGCGCAGTACCGGTCCTGCTGAGGAGGTTGGAGATCTTTTCGATGGGAGGTGGTTTACAACCTTGAAGGCTTGAATCCCAGTTTCTCCCGGTCTACGGAGGATTCCCTTGCGACTTTGGAGTATCGTGACCATGGCACCGGAGGAGAAGGATGTTGTAGAGTTCTTGTACGATTGTGGCCTTTGAACCTCGGCTGTCACGTGGACAGGCACCACGTGCCAACGGAAAAGAAAAGACTGAGCAACTTTAAGCACTTCAAATAACAACTGAACTAAAAGAGATGCATGACACACGAGATGGGGAGTGGCGGAGTTCCACCCCACGAGAGCACTGGCCCCAAACCTTAGCGCCCCTTTTGATATTTCTTTATATTGCTTGAACTCAGTACAATGCCGAACCCCAAGCTCTGCACCTCCACACTGAAGCGTGCCAAAGAATGAGTCTTTGGCTCATATTTAAGGCCCTTGGCCTCTCAAAAGCAGGCTACATGAAAAGCTATAAACTCAAAACCATATGGCCCAAAAGCTAGCAGGCTACATGAAAAGCTATAAACTCAAAACCATATGGCCCAAAAGCTGGCGCTGAAATCAG
Organism: Adiantum capillus-veneris; assembly: GCF_014529385.1. Lineage (NCBI taxonomy): Eukaryota > Viridiplantae > Streptophyta > Polypodiopsida > Polypodiales > Pteridaceae > Adiantum > Adiantum capillus-veneris. The sequence continues at coordinate 72,513,763 of NC_140958.1, read as the reverse complement.
CCAGCGCAAATTACGGAAATCCGTACAGGTGCCACATCAGCACAATCAGCGTGAAATCCGAAGCGCCCATACTGCTTCCACGTCATCATGCTCCACGCCATTGAGTGTGAGTGATGGTCCCGCTTTATTTTAATGGCTTTAGGTCCCTTGGGCGTTGAGCCCCATCGGACGGGGTCCTGGTCGGAACTCGTCTTTAAAAATAGGCCAATTGACAAGACTTTGCAAGTTGGTAAAACTTCTTCTGCTGCTTCTTCCGCTTCTGCTTTTGCTTCCGTTTCTTCTAGGGTTTAAACCCCTCGGCCAGGATCTGCAAGTTGGCTCCGTTCGTCAGTGGCTTTACACGTCACCAGTTTATGACATCCCCCCTTCTTGAAAGAAAGTAATCGTCCGCAATTACAGCATATCTGCAAAACAACTCAAGTTAGCTCAATAATCTCCAAGGGACAATCTCTTTTCTTATTCCAAATTGGAGCTCTTGATATCGTGGGTCGTTGGCTTCCCAGAAAAATCTCATCTAATAAGGAGTCTCCTTCCAGATCGGAGCACTTGATATTCAGGCTTAGTAAACTTAGCCATCACCCCCAGACTGCGTTGATCTGTACCCTATGTCTTGATGCACTAAAATTACATACCCAAGCAATCTCACACAATTAGGAGCATTTTCAGTGGTTGGCACATCACAATGCAACACAAATGCTCACATATGCATGTTACAAGACATAGAAACATAAAGCCGTTGATTAACACTCCCCCCGCAAATAACCATCCAGGTCCGGGCCATGAGCTATTCAACGACTCCCTCATCACTCCTCCCGCAAATAACCTAAAAAGGTCCGGGCCAAGAGATATAGAGGCCTTTTACAACCAAACGTCCCCCATACCGCAACTTGCATCGTTTGGAGGTGCTGAGAGTAACCACTGCTCATACTTCTTAATACTCTTCTTAATACCTGCATCGTTTGGAGGTGCTGAGAGTAACCACAAGGGTCCGAGCCATGAGTATGTGCAAGCATTCTCAAACATTATTTCTCAGTACTCCACCCGGTAGTAAATCACCAATCATTGTAGCCAGTATTAAAACAAGAGTCAAACAATTCAAATGGGCACCAAGACAGGTTCACAACATATCCCATCCATTTCAAACTTTTGTATTTTAGGATCACCAAACAAGTTCTCAAACAAAACTCTAGAAAACTACTAAATCAAGTTGAAAAAGCATTCTCGACATCAGTAGAGCTCAAAACTTGATAGGGCCTCCATCCTGAAACATGCACCAAAATTAGGGTAAGATTTCTTCCATAAGGTTGTAGCCGACCGTGGAATGGTACATAAACTCTTGAATCGTCGAAACTGGCTTGGACAAACAGTGTTCCTGTGGTGGTGATAGTAGCCCAAAGCTATAGGAATCACACTGGGCCTCCAAGATTCGAGAAGAGACACTTGCTAAGAGATGTCAAGAAATTCCAACTTTTAATCTGATAAGCTTTCCATGGCCAAAATCTGCACTCTATAGGAAGATGCCAAAAAGCATGTAACTTCGGGCAAAAAATTTCTTGATAGCTTGCCAAGTCCTTGGAGTGTGCGGCTTGGTAGATATCCACCATTGCATGGCACTGCCGCTGAGAAAAACGGTGGTTTGAAAAAAAAAAAAAAACATCCTTCTCGTGCAAGTGATCTTGAATTCCTTATGGCTTATGCCCTGTAAGACAAAGCGATGAAGACAACGGAAGCGCGCCCGATGCACGATGAGTAAGGGTGGAAGTGGCTAATAAGTCCGGGTCGAGACACGAAGATTCTTTGAAGAAGAAAAATCTGACAATTTGGAAGAGGCATCTTGCTCTGTCTGCTCTTTGGTAGGACCGGTATGCTTTCAGAAAAGCACACGCCTGAAGCTCTGATACCATTGTCACAAGGATGGGCACCACGTGCCAACAGAAAAGAACAGACTAAACAACTTTAAGCACTTCAAATAACAACTGAATTGAAAGAGATGTACGACACACGAGACGGGGAGTGACTGAGTTCCATCCCGAGAGAGCACTGACCGTAAACCTTGGCGCCTTTCGATATTTCTGTATATTGCTTGAACTCTGTACAACGCTGGTACTCCAAGCTCTGCACCTCCACACTGAAGCGTGCCAGAAAATGAGCCCTTGGCTCATTTTTAAAGGCCCTTGGCCTCTGAAAAGCAGTTTACATGAAAAGCTATAAACTCAAAAGCATTTGGCCCAAAAGCTGGCGCTAAAATCGGTCAATGCAAATTATGGACATCCAACAGGTGCCACATCAACACAGTCAACGTGAAAGCCGAAGCGTCCATACCGTTGCCACGTCATCATGCTCCACACCATTGAGTGTGTGTGCTGGTCCCGCTTTATTTTAATGGCTTTAGGTCCCCTGGGCCCCATCGAACGGGGTCACGTAAGTTCGTGGGAACTCGTCTTTAAAAGTAGGCCACTCGGCAAGACTTTGCAAGTTGGTAAACTTCTTCTACTGCTGCTTCTTCTTGTGCTGCTTCTAGGGTTTAGGCCCCTCGGCCGAGATCTACAAGTCGGCTCCGTTCTTCAATGGCTTGACACGTCACAAACTTTGGTAGTCAAAGTCCATCAAGGACCACATTCACCAGATGCTCAAGGATCTTAAACCACTTGGAGAAAATTTACAATAGGACGATGCCAATGAAGGGAGCTAGTCGAAGTCTATTAAGGACCACATTCATCAAATGCACAAGATGCAGCAAGTGGTTCTTCAGACAAGTAAGCTGATCTCTTTTGAAGATATGGCTATCATCTTTGTGACACATTTGACTCCCAAGTATAGTGCTTTCTTTTCAAACTTGACTACTTTAGGGAGGGGAACCTCTTACTTGACATGGGAGGTGTCACAAGGTGATGATGTGGCATGACCTACATGACAAACTCCGAACAGAGAAGGTTGGAGCCCTACTAAAAGATGCAGAAGAAGTTGTATTAACTTGCAGAACCAATTCGAGAGGCCAAAAATGAAAGGACACCAAATTTTATAAGTTGTACCAACTTATGGGATCTTCTCCGATGGGGCCCAGGAAACAAAAGGCTTAATAAAGCATGGAAGGGTTGATGTTGTGGCAGTTGTATGAAACCCGCCATTTGCGTTGCTTGCGTGGCAGACTGTACAGACCTCCGCGATTTGCGCTACTGACGTGGCGCCTGTACAGATTTCTGTAAAACGCACTGACAACCCTACACCTAGCTTTTGGGACCCATATGCTTTAAGACTTTAAGCTTTTCATGTATATTGCTTTTGGAAGGCCCAAGGCCTCACTTTCATGCAGATACGCTTGGGAGCAATGCTGGGACAAGGACCCTTGGACATTGTACTTTGAGAAGCATTAATAATAAAGAAATACCGAAAGGGCGCCAAATGGACCTCCTTAAGAATCTGGACCATCGTTGATCGCGTCACTAAGCAAGCACATTTCATTCCAATTAAGAAGACCATAAAAGCATATCACATGGCCATAATTATTTTGGCTTGTGTTTTTCAGTATCATGGGATGCCTACCTAAGTCTATAGGCCGCGACAAAGATCCTTGCATGACTAGCCTCTGCTGGCAAGCTTTTTTGAGAATCTGGGCACAAATTTGAATTTTTCTTCAGGCACTCCAAAGGCAAGTCATGGCTGTTGTGGCAAATGGCTGTGTTGCGGTCCAGTTTATGAGTAGTCATGAAGAGTGACAATGAAATCTGCATCAAAAAGGGTTCACAATGCGCAGAGGTCCAGGATTAATTAACCGTGACCAAAGAAGGTGCCAAATCACCAATTTACAATAGTTTCAAGATGAGCATCTATCACGGTAGTTACCATGACAAGGTGAAGCTGGCAAATATCCTGCTTAAATATTATCCAATACACACACCTGCAGTTATCAAGCTTCCAAAAAATAAAGCAAACGTAGTACTTACAGGAAAAAGGGGAGGAGGACCTTCCAGCTTCTTCGCAATAATGGGAACTCCATCATCACCGCGAGCTTGAGGGATATAGCTCGATGGCCCTCCTCGGCCACGCCCACGCCCCCGGCCCCTGTATGCCATGTCTTAGGTGAAACCACAACAGATTTGCAATGAGCAATGCAGCTAGCTTTACGTTTCTAGTTTAGGACGCTTGGCACACTCTCCTCTTCTCTCGCTAGGTGCCTCTAACGTCTCTGGCTCGCTATATTGGCGCAAATCGTGCCTCCGTCTCGCGAGCGCTAAAAGTGCAAACTTTTTGCTTCATCATTTTCTTGACAAGGTTATGCAACAATGAGTGCCCACCAATTTATCTACCAATCAATTTTTTTTGTCCAACAAAAATTAATCCTATTTATCTAGAAATATTTTTTAAAATGATATTTTGTAAAAAAGTCATTGGTTGAATGAGATAATGATCACTCATTAGAGACAGAAGCGTGTAAAAGCAATGATTGAAACTTTAACATCTCTATACTGATACTTTATATCTATACTAAACTATTCTATAATGGCAAAGTGAAGCCCTTTACACGATGTCTACATATTCCAAGTGGGAGAGGAGAGAGAAAGAGAGAGAAATGTGAACCTCCCCACTCTCTCTCTCTCTTGCCACACGATTCGTTACTCGAGTTCAATGCTACCCATTCTTACCATATCCTCTTGCATCAACCTTCTGAAGGCCACGCGCCTGCAAAGCTGGTCCTAACTCCTTATCCTCGATCTCCACGTCGTCGTTTGTACCTTGCTTCAGAGGTGACTAGTGGATGCCACAAAAGGAGCTTGGCCCGCTCAGGTTATAACCTCCAAAGACCTCTTGTTGGAGGTCACACTACAACCGGTGGAGGAGCCAAAAACGTTGACATGCAGCTACTGTCTCTCTTGCAGCTGGAGGCAATGAGCTTGCATGCATTGAAGAGGACGTGAGACATAGGCATTTGTGGGGGCAGCAAAGGTGGCCATGGTGGAGGCCAGCACTAGCAGAGAAATGAGCAAGGTGCCATCCAAGGCGTGGCTAAGGGGCGGTGGTGTTGAATCTCAAGAAGCCTCATCAGTACCTTGCGCTTCGCCAACCGGAGTAGGACGCATGTGCCTCTTTGATGACCCTCTATTGGGCACTACTAAGGACTTGAAGTACATCTAGGCATGACCGCAACCATCATGTTGCTGCTAAGAGAGCCAATTTGGAGGATTGTCGAATTCTCTAAAGAGCTTAGAGTAGCCTAAAGGAGACCTGGCTTGTGATCCACATAGTATGCCACCTGCTTAAGAGAGGTGTAGCTGGCATCCAGAATGCTTAGGACCTTATGATATGTGTTGTCATAAAATCTAATATCTAACCAACCCAAATGATTTTCTCATATTAAATTGATCACTTAGTGTGGGAGAATAAACGGGAACAAGTGTTAGGATATAGATATGTGCTTATAGATCTATCTCAACACGGGGCCAATAGTAAAGGGGCCCAAATGGGAGATGGTCTATCAAGAGCAAGGCTAACCAATGGAGCATAAGACCTTAGGGTTAGCTTCATTGAAGACCTCCAATAATGTGTGTAAAAGTCCTTTGACCTTAGGTAAGCTAGGGCTGAGCTTGAGGTGGGAACCCGGCCCAAACTCGAGGTGCTTGTCATGCTTGAGGTGCTTGTCGTGCTTGAGGTGCTTGTCATGCTTGAGGTGCTTGATTAAGATGCTTGAGGTGCTTGACTGGCTCCATGCTTGAGGTGCTTGACTTGGTGCATGATTAAGGTGCTTGAGGTGCCTTGAGAAGCTTGCCTGAGATGCTTGTGGAAACACCCCCTACTTCAAGTGCTTAGTCATGCTTGATGACTAAGGGGCTTGCTCATCCAAAGTCAAAAAGATCCCTACAAGGAGGGGGGCGAGCCTACAAGGGGGGGGGATGAGAGAGAACACACACACACACACACACACACACACACACACACACACACACACACACACACAAGGGAAGCCCCAGCTTGAAGAGGCAGCAAGGACACTTGTCAAGTTCCTCCTCATGTTGCCCTCATGGTGTGCCTGAAACCTATTGGTTGGCCACCCAAGGGGTCCAATGATAATAAAGGATATTTAATTAATTGATTTTGCATTTATCAAGTCCTCTCTCTCAAAGGGGAAAGGAGGACACTTGTCCCAAGGCTATCCCTGTTGCTTGTAATGGCTCCTGCTTGTGATTGGCTAGGCCTGGAGGGGTCCAATGAGCTTCAAGCATGAGCTACAAGGGGGGGTCGACCCAAGCAAGCTAGGGGGGTGCTTAGGGGGTATACTCACCCACACACACTCACAAACACTCTCATTGTGTACTATGCAAAGTGCAAGAGCTCCCTCTCTTTCTCCAAGCAAGTAGAGGTTGAGAGACTACACCAACACTCTTGGCTATGGAGTGCAAATCCATCCAAGAGCCATGCTTCAATGCTTGATCTTGCCATCTATTTCTTCTTCATTACTATGCTATTATGTACGCTAGCACAAGAGTTATGATAAGTGAGGAACTAGCTCTTTCTCGTATGAAATGTTTCTTCTTCCTCTTTCCTACCCTCATTCCCTGCTAGCTCTCTCCACCTTCGAAGGTGTTTGAGGTCTTGGGACTGAGGCTTGGTATAGTTAAAGCTTTCTTCAAGTTTAGGTTATGCTATGATGGTGATGCATGAAGCTTTCCATCTTCATTGCTTCACCTAGGTCACAAGGAACACAAAGAATGTATTGTAACAAGTCTCTCTTTATGGGAGAAATCATAATACAAATGCCTATTGGAGGGGGGACCGGCTCCACATAAATCCGGTCCTCAACTGTTGTCATGTTCTCTAAATTCTCTCTCTTGCAAAAGTATTGTCTATGCCAAGTTAACTAATTGCTATGATTATGTTGTTATCTTCAATTATGTCAATCCGCTATGCTCACAAAATCATTTCTTGAAAGTACTCTTATTAAATTCCGCTACTCTCAAATTGAATAGGCAAATTCCATTACATGTACATTGAGTAGGCATTGGAACTGGACGTGTATGAGAAGAGAGAAGAGAGGAGTGAGTAGGCACTGCAGAGGCGCAGGAGTCTAGTAGCCAATTCAGATGCATGTTTCCCCCCTATGACCTCACTCGTTACACCAGATCAGCATGATAGGTCCTCAATAGAGGTGTAGCTTCACCTGCAACTATTGTTGATCATAACCAATGGGAGGCGTTCGTGTTAGAAGGAGTCACTTTGGCCACCAAAACCAAAAGGCTTTTAGAGGGCTATTTAGAAGGGGATTGCTCAAAGGAGTAGTGGGATGCAACCATTAAGGGTTGTATAGTTACAGAGCTTCTGAGAGGCAAGGAAATGGTTGATCAGGTTGACAAGGCCATCAGAGTTGGCAAGGTTATATGACCGTGGCTTTTGGGGATAGTTACGGAGCGAGCTCAATGAAGCGAGCTTTTTTTCTTTTTTTTCCATCCCACCACCACTACCTCCCATTGCCGCCCCAGCACCCATCACCACCACCGCCCTAGCCCACCACTGGTGGTTAGTGGTGCTACCTTACTACCACCATGTGCCACCCCTACTTCTACCACCACTGTCCATTGCCGCCCCTCCCTCCTGTGGAGTAGCCAAGGATCTCCTCTCCCTCTCTCTCTCTCCCTATATCTCTATCTCTCTATCTTATTGAATCTCTCTCTCTCTCTCTCTCTCTCTCTCTCTCTCTCTCTCTCTCTCTCTATCCCTTCCCTATTCCTATCCCTTCTTCTTCTTCTTCTCTCTCTCTCTCTCCCTCCCCTATTCCTATCCCTTCTTCTTCTTCTTCTCTCTCTCTCTCTCTCTTCCTCCCCCTCTCTCCCTCTCATGATCCCTCCAACCCACTCCCTCTCTTACCCCCTCTTCCCTCTCTCCCGTCCTTCCCCTTCCCCTCTCTCTCTCTCTCTCTCTCTCTCTCTCTCTCTCTCTCTCTCTCTCTCTCTCTCTCTCTCTCTCTCTCAAAAAATTGGCATATCGCTAGTGCCTCATTTTTAATAAATCTCCCCTCCCTCTCTCCCTCTCCCCCTCTCTCTCCAGCCCCTTGTCACCCCTCTCTCCACCCCCTATTCCCTTTCTCTCTCTCTACCCCCACCACATCGCCCCTCAAGTCCCTCCAATCCTAGAGAGAAATGAAATGAACTATAGAGGAAAGTGTGTAGGTGTAGGTCTAGGTCATTACTAAAAATGTGAGGGAAGCAAGTTCGGATCTGACCAAAAGCTGAGCACTCTAGTAGTGTGTGGTACTCAGACTCTCGAGCTTGAAGTGAGCATAATGTGCACACTTGATTTGACTCTTCTCCATTGCCCTAACGCCCTTTCTTGCATCGAAGGGAGTGGGAGCTAATCGGAATGGTTGTGGTAGTGTGTATCGATGACAAGGGGATCCGCTCAAGCATGTAACGGTGAGTATGGTTTCCTCTTTCAACAAAGAACATGGTTTTGTAGTTGGGGGCAATAAGAGTGGTGTAATGTATGAAGCGTGACCCCCCAGATTTCTATGAAGGCGTAACACATTGGCATTGTATAAAAGCGTCATTCACTTGAGAGTCTACTGAGGCATCATGTAGCAAGTGTAATGCATCCCATCTTCCAAACCACTTCTTATATCTTGTTGTTAAGGGAAGAGAGAGAGAGAGGGGCGGGGGGGGGAAGGGTTGCCCCGGAGGGGGGCAAAAATTGTGAGAGGGGAAGAGTGGAGTGTAATGCCTTTTTTTTTTAAAAGAGGAAAAGAAAGGGAGTACAAGAGAGGCTTAGGCCCAAAAAAAGAAAAAAAAAGTATTCCAAAAGCACTAGCGACCTTTCTTTCCCTCTTTAAAAAAAAACAGTACACTCCACCCTCCCCCTCTAACAGTCTCTTCCCCCCCCCCCCCCCCCGGGCAACACTTCCCTTCTCTCTCTCTCTCTCTCTCTCTCTCTCTCTCTCTCTCTCTCTCTCTCTCTCTCTCTCTCTCTCTCTCTCTCTCTCTCTCTCTCTCTCTCTCTCTCTCTCTCTCTCTATATATATATATATATATATATATCCCCTTCTCTCTCGTTTTATTTTGTACTCACACATTGTATTAGATCCACCAAGATTGTATCAGTTTGCTCTCATGGGTCATTTTGGCCTTTTGAAGACATTTAATATAACATTTCATTCCAATTCGTTTCATTTCTCTTTGGGATTGGAGGGACTCAAGTGGCAGTGTGACGGGAGGCAGAGAAAGAAAAAGGAAGAGGCAGTGGGAGAGAGATCGATAAGGGGGGGGGGAGAGAGAGAGAGAGAGAAGGGGGCGGCAAAAATTGTGAGAGGGAAAGCGGGGAAGTGGATGGGAGGTTTCCCTTCCACTCCCTCTCTTTCCCTCAGTTTTTTTTATAAAGAAAACAAGACACTACCCCTCTCTCCCTCTCACAATTTTTGTTGCCTCCTTTTTTCTCTCACTCTCTCTCTGCCTCTCCCATTGGCCCCTCCCTTTCATATCTCTCTCTCTCTCTCTCTCTCTATCTCTCTCTCTCTCTCTCTCTCTCTCTCTCTCTCTCTCTCTCTCTCTCTCTCTCTCTCTCTCTCTCTCTCTCTCTCTCGTCCCTCTCCTTCCCCCCTTCTCTTTTTGTCTACCTCCCCCATCTCTCTCTCTCTCTCTCTCTCTCTCTCTCTCTCTCTCCTGCCTCCTCCTCTCTTCTCCCCCTGCCACCCCTCTTCCCTTCATCTCTCTCTCCCTCCCAGTCGCCCTCCCCTCTCTCTCCCCCTCCCACTATCTCTCTCTCTTTCTCTCCCCTTCTCTCCCCCTTTTACAAAAAAAAGAGAGGCACTAGTGATACTGCTAGTGCTTTATATATATATATATATATATCTCGCCACCATGCCCTTCCCTCTCGTCAGACAGAGAGAGAGAGAGAGAGAGAGAGAGAGAGAGAGAGAGAGAGAGAAGGGGGGAAGACAAGGGGGGGGGGGGGGAGGGATAGGGGTTATAGAGTGACATGAAAAGATAGACAAAGAAGGGAGTAGGAGAAGAAGAGGACTTTGGGGAAGGGATGGTGGTTGCTAGAGGAGGAGATGGAGGAAGGAAGGACGGTTAGAGGAGTCGATGGAGAAAGGAGGTGGAGGAGAGGAAGGATGTTGGATGAGGAGGAAGCACATGGGTGGCAAGAGGAGGAAGGGGAGGTAGGGAGGGTGGCCCTCCAAAAAAAAAGCTCGCTCCGTTCAGCTGGCTCGAAGACCTGACTAGTGGCTTTCATGGCTACAATTGCTACATAGCCAAAGACAAAGCAAGTGAGAAGGTCACCATCCGTGTAGGCAAGGATCCTCAAGATGTCATGTGTCGATCTGTTGTAGCTTTGAGCATGAGTGAAATTATATCAATAGTTGCCTCAATATTCCAACTCAAAGGGCGATGGATTGTAACTGTCAATCTGCTAGCCACTGTCAATATGTACCACAAGAGAAGTGCATGGGAGCTCAAAACTCCGAAGTGTAGTGTAGCGAGACACTTATTTACTAGAGTTGCCTCAATATTCCAACTCAAAAGGTTGATGGATTTTACATGTCAATAGACCATCCCACCACAAGACAAGTTGCATGGCAGCTCAACAACTACGAAGTATTGTAGTGTAGCGAGACACTTATTTACTAGACCATTAGTGACTGCACTAGGTAGTAAGGCCTCCTCTACATTATGTGTGTGTGTGTGTGTGTGTGTGTGTGTGTGTGTGTGTGAGAGAGAGAGAGAGAGAGAGAGAGAGAGAGAGAGAGAGTGACTGCACTAGGTAGTAATGCCTCCTCTACGTTATGTGTGTGTGTGTGTGTGTGAATGTGTGTGTGTGTGTGTGTGTGTGTGTGTGTGTGTGTGTGTGTGTGTGTGTGTGTGTGTGTGTGAGAGAGAGAGAGAGAGAGAGAGAGAGAGAGAGAGAGAGGTTGATAGTGGGGATTGGGAGGTTTTCCCTCTATGGGGAAGTACAACAGATCGAGAGCTGGAGCAAAAGTTAGAGATAGAAAAGACTGGCTTGATTATTTGGGTGTTAGCTAAGTAGAGCTACGGAAGGTGATAGCCAATGGAAGCTGTCAGTTTATAGGGATCTACCTTGGATAAACAGAGGTAGGGAGATCTCAGACAAGGCCCCAAATCCCACAAGAGTAGTAATCGTGCAGGCTATGTGAGTAGTCAAGAGAGGCTCCCAATCCATGAATCGAAGGGGCCGCTTTGAGTTTCTTTTAGGAAAATTCAAAATACCCCTAAAATTTGTGGAAACTCCCAAATGCCCTTCAATTTTTCCAAAATTCCTCATACACTAGATAAAATTGCTCAAACATTCCCAAAATGCACTTTAATTCTTCCAAAATTCCCAATATATCCCTAAATCTTGAAAATACTTACAAAGAGAATCTGTTTTGCAACTCTTTATAATAAGATTGATTTTCGCTCAATAGAAGATAATAAAACTAGGATTTTAGATAATATTAAGGGGCCCTTATTATAAAATAGTTCATTAATTTTAAAACATATGCGTCCATTCGTGAGCTCGTTGGTGAATAGTTTTATCCTACACCTAAAGATAGATCTCTATTGGGAAATAAAGTAGCATTCAAAGATGATACTAGGGTATATTGGGAATTTTTATAAATTGAGGGCTATTTTTGGGAGTATTTGGGAATTTCAAGGACATTTTAGTAATTCTCCCTTTTTAATGAGATACTCCAAAGATAGATAGATAGATTTTATAATCGTTCTCGGAGGTAAAAGATGACCTATGGGACCAAAGTTATGTGTGATGTAGTATGTGTGTGGCTGATGAGTGATTCTCGATGCTCCAAAATAGTGGTGATAAGAGTCACATTGTGGAGAGAGAGAGAGAGAGAGAGAGAGAGATAGAGATGTAAAAAATACTTCATTAATATTTAACCCTATCATGTAATGGTGGAGAGAGCTGCTACCATGTGTCACCATTTGCTAGGTGTGGTGGTGAGAGGGGAGGAGACTCCCTTTGCCATATCGAGAGAGAGAGAGAGAGAGAGAGTCTTTTTTGCTGCGCTTCATTGTAAATTGCGATTTTCAATGTCCCAATGTAAAAACTTTCTTGCATGATCATAGCACTATACTAACACGAGTAGTTGCCTCACCTTCCAATAATGCCATCCCCTTCTCCACCCTTGGAGCGCATATGTGCAAACCAAAAGGCAGTCGTTGATAGTCTCATCCACTTGGAGGGGAGGAGACTCCTTTTGCCATAGAGAGAGAGAGAGAGAGAGAGAGAGAGAGAGAGAGAGTCTTTTTTGCTTTGCTTCATTGTAAATTGCGGTTTTCAATGTCCCAATGTAAAAACTTTCTTGCATGATCATAGCCACTACAGTAACACGACCAGTTGCCTCACCTTCCAATGATGCCATCCCCTTCTCCACCCATGGAGCACATATGTGCAAACCAAAAGGCGGTGGTTGATAGTCTCATCCACTTGTAAAGTGCAACATGAACAAGTCCAATCATAGCCAACATTGCCAAGCCATGTGACCACTGGCAACCAAGAATATGCAAAATATAGAGGAATGACCAAAGTCTATACATGACAACACGGGATAGGCCCGATGTAATGGAATTGGCCTATTTAACTTGAGAGTAGCGGAAATTAATGAGAGTACTTTTGAGAAATGACTTTGTGAGAATAGCGGGTGAACATAATTGAAGATAGCAACATAATCATAGCAATTAGTTAACTTGGCATCAACAATACTTTTGCAAGAGAGAGAATTTAGAGAACATGACAACAGTTGAGGACCGGATTTATGTGGATCCGGTCCCCCCTCCAATAGGCATTTGTATTATGATTTCTCCCATTACGAGAGACTTGTTACAATACAATCTTTGTGTTCCTTGTAACCGAGGTGATGTAATGAAGATGGAAAGCTTCATGCATCACAAGCATAACATAAACTTGAAGAAAGCTTTAACTATCCCAAGCTTCAGTCCCAAGACCTCAAACACCTTCGAAGGTGCAGAGAGCTAGCAAGGGTAGGGAAGAGGAAGAAGAAACATTTTATAGGAGAAAGAATTAGTTCCTCACTTATCATAACTCTTCTTGCTAGCATACATAATAGCATAGTAATGAAGAAGAAGGATATGGCAAGCTTAAGCATTGAAGCATGGCTCTTGGTTGGATTTGCACTCCATAGCCAAGAGTGTTGGTGTAGGATCTCAACCTCTACTTGCTTGGAGAAGGAGAGGGAGCTCTTGCACTTTGCATAATACACAATGAGAGTATTTGTGAGTGTGTGTGGGTGAGTATACCTTCTAAGCAACCCCCTAGCTTGCTTGGGTCGACCTCCTCCTTGTAGCTCATGCTTGAAGCTCATTGAACCCCTCCATGCCTAGCCAATCACAAGCAGGAGGCATTACAAGCAGCAAGGGTAGCCTTGAGACAAGTGTCCCCCTTTCCCCTTTGAGAGAGAGGACTTGATAAATGCAAAATCAATTAATTAAATATCCTAAATTATCATTGGACCCCTTGGGTGGCAAAGCAATAGGCTTCAGGCACACCATGAGGGCAACATGAGGAGGAGCTTGACAAGTGTCCCTTCTGCTTTCTTTGTACCATGCATGCCTTGTATGAGTGTGTGGGTGTTCTCTCTCATCCCCCCCTTATGTAGGGCTCTCCCCCTCCTTGTAGGGATTGAATATTTGACTTTTTGACACCTCAAGTCTCTCATGCATAGGCCCAGTTCCCACCACAAGCTTGGCCCTTAAGCACTTTAAGCTTGGGCTGGGTTCTCACCTCAAGTGCAACCCTAGCATCTCAAGCATGTCAAGCACCTCAAGCATCTCAAGCACCTCAATCATCAAGCACGACAAGCAGGACTAGCACCTCGAGCTGGGTCGGGTTCCCGCCTCAAGCTCAGCCCTAGCTTACCTAAGGTCAAAGGACTTTTACACACATTATTGGAGGTCTTCAATGAAGCTAACCCTAAGGTATTATGCTCCATTGGTTAGCCTTGCTCCCTATGACATCTTTCCAAGATGGATGACTAATCCATTTGGTGCTTGGGAGACATATATGCCGCAAGCATGTTTGCTCTTTAGTCCATTTCATTCTCCCAAAGTAGAGTGACAAATTCTACTTGGTGTTTGAGAGACGTCGTCATCACAAACATGATTCTAAGCATGCATATAGTTAAATTTGTGCACAATTGAAAAGAGGGCTAGTCTTATAAGACAAAAACATGAGTCACTTAAAAGAAATTTGTACATTTGCTTATTGTAATGTAGCATTGTAAGCATTGTCAAGGTTCATACTATCCTTAAGCTGTATTCCTTGCATCCATCTAGCATCTTCAAAAGGATAATTTTTGAACTTAATAAGATACCGTCGGATAATCTTACCATGTCGTAGTACCTTGTCTTCAAGCCGAAGGATAGGTTCGGATTGTAGCACCTCTTCTTGGTCTTCAACTTCGGGAGGGTCTTCAGTAATTGGTTCACTTGGTGGCTCGTCTTCGTAGGGCTTAAGTAGGCTTACTTGAAAGGCATTGTGTATGAGCCAATGGTTGGGCAACTTGAGTTGATAAGCCGTCTCATTGATGGGCTTCAAAATTTGGAAAGGACCATAGTATCTTTTTGTTACTTTAGCATAATACTTTTGATGGCTCGTAGGATTTTTGCCCATCGTTTTCCTTAATCGAGCCTTAGGAAACTTGAGTAAGACATAATCATTTTCTTTGAACATTAAGCCCTTCTGTGCTTATTAGCATCAGCTTTTTGCCTTTGTTGAGAGATGGATATAGCCTCCTTAATCTTTTGAAAAGATTCTTGTAGGTCACGGCTATACTCATCGGCGGCGAAGATCTTCCCATGTACTTTGAGTAGCAAGGAACTTTTAGGTCTTCCCTCAATGATCTCAAAAGGTGCTTTTCTCGTAGAAGTATGTACAGTATTATTGTAGGCATACTCTACAAGAGGTAAGTATTTTTCCCATTGTGATCGTTGATCTACTTCGGTGACATAAGTCTTGAGTAGATCGAGTATCGTAAGATTGGCAATCTCACTTTGGCCATCCGTTTGTGGGTGAAAGGCCGAAGAGAAATTCAATCTTGTTCCTAGATTTTCAAAGAGACCTTTCCAAAAATTATTGGTTATTTCTCTCTTTTCGACACGATGGATGTGGGTAATCCATGGTGCTTAAAAATATGAGCTATGAAGAGAGTTGACATTTGATGTGCCTTAATAGTCTTTTTGACAGGAATAAAATGTGCTCGTTTGCTAAACCTGTCTACTATTGTCCATATTCCTATATTCCCATGGATAGACTTGGGTAATCCAAAGATGAAATCCATGGATATACCACTCCCATGGTGAATTTGGATAGGCAATGGCTGGAGTAATCCAGGTTGCTTCCCTCTATCATACTTGGTCTTTTGGCATACTACACATTTTGAAACATACTCTTGTATGTCCACTTTCATGGTAGGCCAATAGAAGTATGTCTCTACTCCTCGAAGAGTAGTTTGAATACCTCTATGCCCCGCATATGGAGGAGCATGGGATTCATACATAACTTTATCACAAAGGGAATGTGTAACACATAGCCTATTGCCGTGGAGAAGATAACCCCTGCAAGGTGAATGGATCCTCTTTCTTCTCCAAAGCAAGGGATGACATTATGTATCTATAGTCAGGGTTAGTAGCATACTCATCTATCATAGAAGATAGATCATGGTGAGAGCTATGGATACCGCATTAACTTTTGGTCGTCGTGAAAGTGCATCGGCCACTTGATTGTGCTTACCAACAATGTGAGCAATATGAAAATTAAATTACGAAAGAAAATTTGCCCACCTCATTTGTTTGTCGGAAAGCTTGGTTTGCGTCATGAAATACTTGAGACTTTGGTGATCGGTTCGTAGATTGAATGGAGTCCCCAATAAGTAGTGCTTCCATGTGTCTAGGACATGTAGAACAGCTAAAAGCTCTTTCTCATAAATGTCCAAGACTCGTTCATCAGTATTGAGCCTTCGGCTCTCATATGCTATGGCATGCCCTTCTTGAAGCAAAACTGCTCCAAGGCAATCACCACAAGCATCACATTGGACCTCAAATGGTTTTGCGAGATCCAGAAGTATGAGGACTGGTTGGGAAGTAAGCTTCTCTTTGAGCTTATCAAAACAATTTTGCTCCTTAGCAGTCCATACATACTTAACGTTCTTCTTGGTTAAGTCGTGTAGTTGTCCTACTACTTGAGAGAATTTTGCTATGAAGCGTCTATAGTATGCACACATACCAATAAAGCTTCTTAGCTCATGTAGATTCCTTGGGTTAGGCCATGATTTTATTATCTCTAACTTTGATGGATCCATACGAATACCATCGTGAGAGATAATATGACCTAGATATTGAATCTCTTGAAGGAAGAATTCGCTTTTCTTTTGGTTGAGATAAAGCTTGTTCTCCCTCAATGCTTGAAAAATCACTTGGAGATGCTGCTTATGTTCCTCCAAAGACTTGGAGTAGATGATGATATCATCAAAGAACACTCCAGTGAATTTTCGATATGGTCTAAAAATTTTCTCCATCAAACGATTGAACGTAGCTGGTGCATTAGTCAAGCCAAAAGGCATGACTAGATATTCATAAAGACCAAACATTGTGCGAAACGCGGTCTTTAAGATATCTTCATCCACTATCCTTATTTGATGATAGCCACTCTTAAGGTCAATCCTACTGAAGTAGGTAGAGCCTTGTAGCTTATCAAACAGATCTTCTACCCGAGGTACGGGAAATCTGTTTTTGATAGTGATATGGTTTAGTGCTCGATAGTCCACACACATACGGTATGTACCATCTTTCTTTTGCACTAAAAGGACTGGATAACAAAAGGGAGAGGAACTAGGCCTCACCATCCCTTTGTCTACCAGCTCTTGTACTTGCCTCATGATCTCCTCTTGTTGAGCTTGTGAGACTCAATAAGGAGGCTTGTTAGGTGGTGAGCTTCAGGGAAGGAGCTCAATACGATGGTCATCATCCCCTCGTTTTGGAGGTAAGTCCATAGGGATATCATCGATGAACACATCTTGGAATCCTTTTAGAAAATTAGACAAGTCTAACTCTTCTTGATTCCTATCATTTACATCTGATGAAACATTAGTATCTTTTGGAGACTCTTTGACAAAAATCATGTACGCAGAAACTGAGCTCTTCATTGACTTATCAAAAGAAAGAGGATTTACAAGTGGAATAGTGCGACCACGCTCACTAGCATCTATATACATGTTCTTTCCCCTGTAAGCGAAGTAAATTCTCCTTTCAGGGAACTTCATGTTGGCAGCCATGCGATCAAACCATGGTGCCCCTAGGATAACATCCTGATGTTGGAGAGGAGAGATGAAGAAGTCTTCTTTGTCGACATAGCTTTGGACATGAAGCCTCAACTTCCCAATCAAGGGAGTAACGGAGGCTTGTTGTCCCTTGAAAGCTGCATCAGCTGTTACTATATCCCCCATCTCAAAAGCTTGAATGCCCAACTTGGTGGCCAACTCTATTGATATGAAGTTGAGAGTAGAGTCAGGGTCAAACAAGATGAAGGCATCATGCTCTCTTACCTTTCCCCAAGCATAGGAGAGTGATGATCCTTTGCAATGAGTATCCTCTTTTGGAGCTTCGATGGTGGAAGCCCTAGGAGTCTCATTGCGAGTATTCTTCTTGGGGCAAGAACGATAGCCATGTCCTTGCTCCCCACACTTGAAACATTTATGGTCCTTGCAAAAAGCTTCAAGCTCTTCAAGAGAGAGTTTGTTTTTACCTTTGTAAACTCCCTTCTCCTTGGATCGATTGTTGTTGGAAGTGCCTTGGGAAGTATTTTCAACATTGGTTTCCCCTTTGCATCATTTTTGTCTTTGTTCTCCATGGGCTTGACATTACATCTAGCCCCTTGATAGAAATTGATACGTGAAGCAACCATGGTGTGATGGATTACTTCGCTAATAGTACCAGGTCGTTTGCTCTTTGGATTCCTCCTCTCGAATGGGAGAGAGTCTTCTTTTGGGGGTCTCTTCAAGAGGCCTCCTAAGCGCTCTCTCCTCTTGGAGAGGAAGGGAAATTCCATAAGCACGAAGTTGTTGAGTAACTTCGGCTTGCAAAGCAGGGTTTCCCATAGCTTGCTGCAACCTAGTGACGAGATAATTCACAAACATGGGCGCATCATCATTAGCACCTTCATGTGCAAAATCAAAGCTATCAATGTTCATTCTACTCTCTTCATTATTGTCAACCATGTTAACAAAATTTATGTATGTACTTAGTGTATGCTTTGGCAATTCAAAACCTTATTTGCCACTCCTCTTAGCCTTTGAAAATCGGCTCTTAAGTATCTACACCCACGGCTCAAAGTGGTTAATTATAGAGAGTAGAGGAGTAGGTCTAACATAGCAGAGTTGCCGAGGGCTAGCTCCTTTCGGACTTCTTATGACTCACTAATGGTAAATCCATAGGCAAGTCTAAAAAGACTCCATTGTTAAGTCCAAAGCTCCCGAGATGTGCACCATCCCCCACATAGTGGGCTCAACAAAACCGATAATAGATCCCAATTCCACTTTCCCTAATATAATTAACAACATCAACCATTTATAGGCTACTTAAGGACCTCTCTTCTTAAGCAAAAAGAGAAAACAAATGCTCTGATACCAATGTAATGGAATTGGCCTATTTAACTTGAGAGTAGCGGAAATTAATGAGAGTACTTTTCAGAAATGTCTTTGTGAGAATAGCGGGTGAACATAATTGAAGATAGCAACATAATTATAGCAATTAGTTAACTTGGCATGAACAATACTTTTGCAAGAGAGAGACTTTAGAGAACATGACATCAATTGAGGACCAGATTTATGTGGAGCTGGTCCCCCCTCCAATAGGCATTTGTATTATGATTTCTCCCATTAAGAGAGACTTGTTACAATACAATCTTTGTGCTCCTTGTAACTGTTACCATATACATGTGGTAGTGATGTGTGTGAACACACTAGGACCGTCGGGGCATTTTTTCCCTCCTTAGGAGGTTTTTTCCCTTGAGCATTGTATATACACCCATCACTCTAGGGCTATCTATCTTTCCATTGCACACTCTCTATTGTGTGCCTTGAGCTTCCTTCGTCTTCTCCAAGCTGTGTGTGTTTCTCTGCAACCCTAATTCTAACAATTGGTATCAGAGCAGGTTGCATCCTCCCGGGCTTAGTCGACAGCTACTCCAGTACACGCCTGCTCACTTCCTCCAATTTCAGTGAGCTTTGGCAAGCATTCGCAGGTCAACAAATACTTCCAGAAAAATCATAGAGCTTGGTATGCTCAAATTTTCGATTCGAAATCATTTCGGCCTCCGTTTCTACTACAGGCAGTACTGCACATGCTATTTCGTCATTTTTTGGAGAATTTCTGTCAGTGCCGCTTTCTGCATAACAGGTGCCTTATAGTCTTCTATGGTTTGTGCTATATAGCACGTGTTGTTCTTGCTCCATTGCTCCTAT
Source organism: Adiantum capillus-veneris (assembly GCF_014529385.1). NCBI lineage: Eukaryota > Viridiplantae > Streptophyta > Polypodiopsida > Polypodiales > Pteridaceae > Adiantum > Adiantum capillus-veneris. Next base: position 72,494,289 of record NC_140958.1, on the reverse strand, counting down.
TTTCGAGCAATTTTCACATCAAGTGCAGCATTTACCATGGCTAACAACAACAACACAGATGTGTTCAAGATGTTTGCTGCTGAGGACAGGTTGGATGGGGACAACTACCCTATGTGGGCTTATATGATGCAACATGTACTTGTGTCAAAGGGCGTCTGGAACATTGTGCAGGGCATTGATGTACGTCCTGGTTCTGAGGATGTAGGCGATGTTGAGGATGTTGCAGGTCTTGCTGCTGTTAGAGTTGTTTTGCCTACGACAGAACAAGCTCGTTGGGATGTTAAGGATGCGCAGGCTCATGCATTGATTGCGTTGTCTGTGAAGCGCACCATTGTTCCTCACATCCGTTCAGCGAAATCTGCAAAACAGGCTTGGGATATCTTGGCTGGTCTTTATGCAAGTCGCAATGAGGCTAAAATTGCTTTGTTGTGTAAAGAGCTGGAGTCGAAGATTATGCATGAGAAAGATGATATGGACACTTTCCTTGCTAGTGTCAAGGATATCAATGAGCAGCTTATTTCTGCAGGTGAAGTCATTTCAGACAGTTCACTTGTGCAGACTGTTCTTGATGCCTTACCAGATTCTTACCAAACTTTTGCTAGTACTTGGAGACTTATGACCCAAGGAAATCCAGAAGTTGTCAAGTTTGATGCATTATGCACATTGCTGTTGCAAGAGTCACTTTCCAGAAAAAACAGGACTAGATAGCATGCAATTGAACAGGCTTTCATTGCTTCTCAAAGAAAGGGTGGTAACAGCAATGTAGCCACTTCTTATGGTTCTGCTACGAGTGGCAAAACTTCTGTTCCCAATGCTTCTGTTGGCAGCACATTGTCTGGCAATTCTGGTGATAAGGGCAAAAAGAAGATGCGTTGCCATTATTGTAAAGCTAATGATCACTTGATCAAGTCGTGTCCTAATTTGAAGGCCAAAGAGGCTAAGAAGAAAGAGGGTGGTTCCACTACAAATGCAGCCATTGTTGAGTCTTCTGTGAAAGAAGACTGTAATGCTGATGTTGATGCAGAATGGGCTTTTAGCGCAGAGTGCACTTACAACCCTGCTGTCCATGATGCATGCTTGTCAGTTGTTGGAGACTCACATGTGTGGTATTTTGACAGTGGTGCTACAAAGCACATTACCTCACATCGTGAATTGTTTACCTCTCTTGAGTATGTCCCTCATGGGAATTTTGTCACTTGTGCCAACAATGCCTCTTATCCAGTTCAGGGAGTTGGAAAGATTGTGCTTACTACTGCTAATGGCAGTTCTTTCACACTTGTTGATGCACTTTATGTACCTGGGATCAAGAAGAATCTCTTGTCTGTATCCGCACTTGCTAGACTTGGACTTGTAGTCAAATTTGTGGATGACAGATGTACAGTTCATGATCTCAGTTTTGGTGATGAAATTGTTGCATCTGGCCTTTTGTGTCGTGAGCTGTATAAGCTCACTTTGTATGACAAGTGTGGACAAAATTTTGCAAATGCTACTGCAGATTCAAGGGCTATTTCAGATGCCAAACTTTGGCATGGACGTTTTGGTCATCTGAATTTTGCCAGTTTGCTACGTTTGCAGAAATCTGATATGGTTGCTTCTTTGCCGCCTCTTGAAGCACCTGTCAAACATGTTTGTGAAGGCTGTATTTTGGGTAAGATGCAGCGTTCTAAGTTTCCAAAGCATGGTTCAGTTCGGGCCACATGCAGGTTGCAGCTTGTGCATAGTGATGTTTGTGGGCCCATGCAAACTCCGTCCTTGGGCAATTACCTGTACTTCGTGACTTTCATTGATGATTACTCTAGGCATGCATGGGTATTTCCGCTTAAAGCAAAGTCCGAAGTTTTTATGTGCTTCTAACAATTTCTGGCTATGGCTGAAAATGTCTCGAAATGTACTATGGGCACCCTTCGTTCCGATTGAGGGGGTGAGTATATGTCTCATGAATTTAATGCATTTCTGGCTAGTCGTGGGATAAAACACCAATGTACAGTGCCTTATACACCTCAACAAAATGGTGTTGCTGAGATGAAAAACATGTCACTAACGGAAATTGCACGATGTATGGTCAAAAGTCAAGCTTTGCCGCATTCTTTTTGGATTGAGGCCATCATGTGTGCCACTTATGTACTTAACAGGCGTCCTACGAAAGCTTTGCAGTCTATTAACTCCATATGAAGCATGGCATGATAGAAAGCCTTCTATTGAGCACATGCGTGTTTTTGGATGTTTGGCATATGCTTTGGTGCCACAAGTGCAGCGCAGAAAATTGGATGATAAGGCTGTCAAATGTATTTTTGTTGGTTATAGTGCTGAAAGCAAAGGTTACAGGTTGTATCATCCACAAACAAAACGTATTTTGGTTTCACGGGATGTAGTTTTTGTGGAAGATTCTATTCAGCCCTTGGTGTCATGTACTAGAGACAATAATGTAAGCTCACAGGGCATTTATGACACTTTGTTGCCTCTTTTCAGTGGTGGAAATACGAATGTAAGTTCCAATGAGGCAAATGTACAGCCTATGGGGGTTTCTGAAAATGTTACAGATCAGCCTATTACTGATGCAGATGTACATGATGTACTTGATGAGGAAAGGGCTGAAAATGAGCAGGCTAGAGGTATGCCAAAATGGCTGGTGCACACTTTGCGTGACAATAAATTGGATGCACCTTTGTCTAGCCGTACTCGTTCAGGCTCTCGCCATGCATCTTATGCATCGGATTGTTATGCTTTGGCTGTGTCTATCTTACATGATGTTGAGGAGCCTCTGTCTCTTGATGAAGCACAGAATTCAGAAAATTGGATGGCTGCCATGCAATCAGAATATGATGCACTTATAGAAAATGACACATGGACTTTATGTGATTTGCCTCCTGGCAAAAAGGCCATTGGTACGAAGTGGGTTTACAAGTTGAAACGCAAATCGGATGGTGAGATCGATCGCCATAAGGCTCGACTTGTTGCAAAGGGTTATGCACAGCAAAAAGGAATTGATTATGAAGAGACTTTTACTCCCACTTGTCGTATGACTACTGTGCGTTTTCAATGTGCATTGGCAGCTCATTTTGGTTGGGATGTACGTCAATCAGACATTGTTACTGCTTTCTTGAATGGTGACATATTTGAGGAAGTTTATGTAACGCAGCCTCGCGGTTTTGTCATAAAAGGACAAGAGGACAAAGTGTGTAGATGTAAGAAGGCTTTGTATGGGTTGAAGCAATCTCCTCGTGCTTGGTATGAGAAAGCTGACACTCATTTGGTCAAACAAGGCTTTCGTAATAGTCCAACAGAAAGCACATTGTATGTAAAGCGTGAGGGTGATGTACTTCTCATTGTGGTTCTTTATGTTGATGATTTGCTGATCACTGGACCAAATGAGAGACATATTGCTGAATTTAAGGCTGATTTGAATGCTACTTTCAAGATGAAAGATTTGGGGCTGTTGCATCATTACTTGGGTATACAGTTTAAGCAATGTGATGGTGGTATTGCCTTGTGTCAGAAGAGTACATAGAGACATTGCTATGTAAGTTTGGACTTGAGGATTGCAAACCTATTGCCACTCCCATGGAAACAGGTTTGAAGTTGAGTCTACATGATGCTGGCGATCGTGTTGATGTCACTCTTTATCAAACTGCTGATGGCTGCCTCATTTATGTATGCAACACGAGACCGGATATTCAGTTTGCAGTCTCACAGGTCAACATATTTATGCATGGCCCAGGGTCTAAGCATTGGCAGGCTGTCAAGAGGATTTTCCGCTACCTTAGTGGCACTTTACAGCTTGGCTTGTTTTATCCCAAGGGGGGATCATTGCCGCTAGACTTACATGCTTTTTTGGACTCAGATTGGGCTGGTTGTTTTGACACGAGAGTGTTAACAAGTGGTTTTTGTTTCATGCTTGGCAGTTTCATGTATATCATGGTTGAGCAAGAAGCAACCTACTGTGGCCACTTCGACTTGTGAGGCTGAGTACAGGGCAGTCTTCACAGCTACGGTTGAGTGTGTATGGCTCAGAACCCTTATGGCTGATTTGGGTGTTGGACAGGACACTGCCAACACTATCTACACTGACAGTCAGAGCGCATTGGCAGTTGCGAGGAACCCAGATTTTCATGCTCGCACAAAGCACATTGAGGTGCATTACCACTATGTCAGGGAGAGGCTCTCAGCAGGAGAGATCGGCTTGGCTTATGTGCCAACACAGTACAACCTTGCAAATATTTTCACAAAGCCATTGTCTCGTGAGAAGCTTGAAGCTTTCCGCAAAGCTTTGGGCTTACTCCCCTTTGTGGACTGATCATGTCCTTAGGGCATGGCACTTCCCTTTACTCATGTGCCAGCTCTCGTTCACCGCATCACTCCAAGGGGGATTTGTTACCATATACATGTGGTAGTGATGTGTGTGAACACACTAGGACCGTCGGGGCATTTTTTTCCCTCTTTAGGAGGTTTTTCCCCCCGAGCATTGTATATACGTCCATCACTCTAGGGCTATCTATCTTTCCATTGCACACTCTCTATTGTGTGCCTTGAGCTTCCTTCGTCTTCTCTAGCTGTGTGCGTTTCTCCAACAGTAACCTAGGTGATGCAATGAAGATGGAAAGCTTCATGCATCACAAGCATAACATAAACTTGAAGAAATCTTTAACTATCCCAAGCCTCAGTCCCAAGACCTCAAACACCTTCGAAGGTGGAGAGAGCTAGCAGGGAATGAGGGTAGGGAAGAGGAAGAAGAAACATTTCATAGGAGAAAGAATTAGTTCCTCACTTATCATAACTCTTCTTGCTAGCATACATAATAGCATAGTAATGAAGAAGAAGGAGATGGCAAGCTTAAGCATTGAAGCATGGCTCTTGGTTGGATTTGCACTCCATAGCCAAGAGTGTTGGTGTAGGCTCTCAACCTCTACTTGCTTGGAGAAGGAGAGGAAGCTCTTGCACTTTTCATAACACACAATGGGAGTGTTTGTGAGTGAGTGTGGGTGAGTATACGTTCTAAGCAACCCCCTAGCTTGGTTGGGTTGACCCCCCCTTGTAGCTCATGCTTGAAGCTCATTGGACCCCTCTAGGCTTATCCAATCACAAGCAGTAGGCATTACAAGCAGCAAGGGTAGCCTTGAGACAAGTGTCCCCCTTTTCCCTTTGAGAGAGAGGACTTGATAAATGGAAAATCAATTAATTAAATATCCTAAATTATCATTGGACCCCTTGGGTGGCAAAGCAATAGGCTTCAGGCACACCATGAGGCCAACATGAGGAGGAACTTGACAAGTGTCCCTTCTGCTTTCTTTGTACCATGCATGCCTTGTGTGAGTGTGTGGGTGTTCTCTCTCATCCCCCCTCATGTAGGACTCGCCCCCTCCTTGTAGGGATTGAATATTTGACTTTTTGACACCTCAAACCCCTCATGCATAGGCCCAGTTCCCACCACAAGCTTGGGCTGGGTTCTCACCTCAAGTGCAACCCTAGCACCTCAAGCATCTCAAGCATCTGAAGCACCTCAAGCATCTGAAGCACCTCAATCATCAAGCACGACAAGTAGGACTAGCACCTCGAGCTGGGTCGGTTTCCCGCCTCAAGCTCAACCCTAGCTTACCTAAGGTCAAAGGACTTTTACACACATATTGGAGGTCTTCAATGAAGCTAACCCTAAGGTATTATGCTCCATTGGTTAGCCTTGCTCTTTGATAGACCATCTCTCATTTGGGCCCCTTTATCATTGGCCCCATGTTGAGATATATCTATAAGCACATGTCTATATCTTAACACTTGTTCCCCTTTATTCTCCCACATTAAGTGATCAGTTTAATATGATAAAATCATTTGGGTTGGTTAGATATTAGATATTAGATTTTATGACACCAGACATCTAGCCAAGACTCCAATCCTGTAGGTCAACACTCCAAATTTTCCTTCAACGCCTTGTAGGAGCTGGCTAAAGTATCCCACTAATGACTGAAGTCTCTGCATGTGTGTTGCCATCCCTTCTGAGGTAGAAAGCCCTCTGGAAGAAGTCTTTGTGTTTGTTTTAGCTATGCTATATCTCCATTAATTTGTTAAGATACATGATGAAGAAACATGTGCCTCGAGCTAGAAGGAGTAGAACACTTGAACCACTTCAATTTTGAATCACTTCAAAATTCCTTTTGTTAAGGTCCAAGCCCCCTTTTCATTTTTTTCTCCTTTCTTATGGCTTGCAAATATAGAATGAGTTGGTGCTTTTGTTTAGGTTATTCATCTCTTGATGCTCATTTTGCATGTATTAAAAATTTAGAGTGAGTTAATGTCTATGTGTTGGTATTGAATGTATACCACAAGTAGGGTGGCACATATGTCTCATTAAGGGAATCAACCAAGATTCCGAGGCAAATGAGATGAAAAATGAAAGTGTAGGTCTTTTCTTTATTTCACAAGTTCAATGAGGCTAACAGATGTCGTGGATGCATGGTCGTGAAGTTGTCAGGGAGCGAGGCAAGATGGCATAATGAGGCACTGTCACCTGGTCGACACAATGAGCAAGAAGGGCACCTAGCATCAAAGGACGCAGAGCCTAAAGGATAGCTCCGTAACTAGCACGAGGCACGAGAGAGCATCATCAGGTGGACGGGGCAGCACAGGCCGAGTTGGGCAGAGGCAACACTGCTACTTTTTAAAAATTATACGCATTGCCATACGGTCAACAGCAGAGCCGAGCGAGATGGGTAACACCAACATCTTTGTACACGAGCTCGACTCCCACAAAGTTTTAAGTGCATGGCCTCACCAATGTAGGAGATGAAGAGGATATCTGGTGAGATTCCACATAATGAGAGCGAGTAGACCCAGAGAAGGTGGGTACATCAAATAGTTGGAATGATAAGTATGTTCGAGAATAAACTTTACATTCATTCCTTGATCATGAGAAATGGGTAGCAAGGTAAATTTCCAAGGAATCTATACTATACTTATGCAGCTTAAAAATTTCAAGCAAGAAGAAGACATCCACGGGTCATGCATTGGTTCACTTCACAAAAGTTTAGACCAAACATCTAATGTAAAATGCAAAAGTGAAGGGTCAGATTTGACATGCATAGGAAAATGAAAAGCCTTTCAAAATGTACGATGTAAAGACCAAAGACTTTCAACTATACATAGAATAAATGTATAAATTTAGTTTCACTCCACCTAGGCAAGTAAACATAATTTTGGTGGAGATTTTGTTATTTAATAGATTGGTTCACTTCACAAAATTTTAGACCAAACATCTAATGTAAAATGCAAAAGTGAAGGGTCAGAGTTGACATGCATAGGGAAATGAAAAGCCTTTCAACTATACATAGAATAAATGTATAAATTTAGTTTCACTCCACCTAGGCAAGTAAACATAATTTTGGTGGAGATTTTGTTATTTAATAGAAATTTGATTTTTAATGATATATTTGTCTTTGTTTATCAAGGGGCTTTTTTCAATACCAATATTGATACCTTTTATAAATTTGTGTAATTTTTATCTTTAAAAGCGGTTGAGAAAAAGGAGAAGGTTCGCATGTCCACGCATCAATTTAGGTCGGTCTCGCTTTGAGGGCATGCATTCAAAGGTAGGGGTTGTTATCTACATTATTGAGAGAGAGAGAGAGAGAGAGAGAGAGAGAGATAAATTTTAAGATTGAGCTCATGGAGACTCCTACTCACTAGGGACACCCTTGCCCTTAAGACATTGTTATTTTCTTAATATTATCATGTATTTTCAAAAGAGTAGCTAATATTTTTTCCATATAAAACAAGAAAAATGTCTTGAAATGGGTAAAATGTTTGAAAAAAAACAACCCTAACATTGTCATCTCAAATGGGGAGAGATATTTCCCAATTGGCGGGCCTTTTATCAAGTTAGAGTTATTAAATCCTTTTTATTTTTGAGAGTTAAACCATGTGCCACCCTAAAAAATCTATAAAATTTCTATATTATGATGGACACACACACACACACACACACACACACACACACACACATATACACACACTAACTAATGTCAAACATCTATCCCTATAAAAAAAGGAGAAGGTTTGACTGTTTGTGAGTCGACTTCATTTTGTATCGCTTTGGGGACATGCATGCAAATGATAGGTTGTTTTACATGTCATTGGCCATGAGAGAGAGAGAGAGGGGGGGGGGGGGGGGGGGGGGGGGGGGGATATATATATATTTTACGATTGAGCTCATGGGGACTCCTACTCACCAAAGACACCCTGCCTTTCAAATTTCCAAGAAATTGTTATTCTCTTAATATTATCATGTACTTTTAAAAGAGTAGCTAACATTTTTTCCCACACAAAACAAGAAAAATGCCTTAAAATGGGTCAAATGTCTAACAAAAAACCAACCCTAACATTGGCATCTCAAATGGGGAGAGAGATTCCCAATTGAGGGGCCTTTTATCAGTTGAGAGTAATTTGATCCTTTTTATTTTTTGAGAGTTAAACCATGTGCCACCCTGAAAAATCTATAAATTTTCACACACACACACACACACACACACACACACATATGTATATATACACTAACTAATGTCAAACATCTATCCCTAGACAAAAAGGAGAAGGTTGGTCTGTTTGTGGGTCGACTTCATTCTGTATTGCTTTGGGGACATGCATGCAAATGATGGGGTTGTTACAGATGTCATTGGTCATGAGAGAGAGAGAGAGAGAGAGAGAGAGAGAGAGAGAGAGAGATTGTTCCATCAAGTTCATAGGGACTCCTACTCACCAAGGGGACCCTTGCCAATTTTCCAATAAATTATTATTTTCTTGGAATTATTGTGTATTTTTGAGAGAGTGGCTAACATTTTCTCCCATAGAAAACAAAAAAATCCTTAAAATGGGTAAAATGTACGTAAAAATCAGCCGTGACACTAGCATCCCAAATGAGAAGAGAGATTGCCCAGCTGACAGGCCTTTTACCTGTTCAAATATATTTTATCCCCTTCTATTTTAGGAGTTAAACGATGTGCCACCCTTTAAAATTCATAAATTCTCTCAATTATGACGAGCCTAAGTACATATATATATATATATATATGTGTGTGTGTGTGTGTGTGTGTGTGTGTGTGAGAGAGAGAGAGAGAGAGAGAGAGAGAGAGCTCTACAAAAATTGACGCGAGAAGGGTCGTATGTGGGTGTATTTTTATTCTTCGAGCCAGCAGTGGTGTTTACGAGAGAGAGAGAGAGAGAGAGAGAGAGAGAGAGAGAGAGAGAGAGAGAGAGAGTAAGAGGTTGATTCCAAGAGAGGGGTGGAGGAGAGCGTTGAAGGCGAGAAAAATCAAAGCGGAAGACAAGCGAACCCAAGGTGGGGTGTGCCAATGAAGAATCCAAAGCGAGGGAATAGGTGGGAAAAAGGCAAGCAAACCCACGTCGGTGTGTGCACAAATCCAAAGTGGAACAAGCAAATCCGAGGTAGCAAAGGCGGAACGAGGAGAAAAATCTTGATGATATTTGAAGGTTTTTACCCTGAATTTCTCTAGGATTTGTGCTAAGCTTGGGTTTTTTTCTCGCCTTCCAGGTATAATTTATGGCTAAGTTTCAAAATTGATTGGTAGGATTACACTAAACCTAAGTTTACTTTGAGCATTCGCATACAATACAATGCTTTTTTCACAAAAGTTTAAAAACCAACATATAGGAAAATTTGAAGCAAATCAGACGAGCAAAATCAATGTGAAAGACAAGTGTTTTTGCTAGGGAACCCAAGGCGGCATGCACGAATCCGATGTGACGAATAAATTTGAGATGGCAAAAAGGGGGAGCGAACCCAAGGCAGCATGCACGAATTTGAAGTGGCACGAGCAAAACCGAGGTGGCAAAGGCAAGAGGCAGAGAAAATTTACACTAAATTTCTTTAGGCTTTGTGTTAAGCTTGGTTTTTTTTCTTGCCTTCAAGTTAGAATTTTGTTGCTAAATCTATATTAGCTTCAAAAGAATACAATCCCGTCACGTTAATATAAATTCTCTCACTCACAATTGTGAGTATAGCAAAAAAAAAAGAATTTATGGCTAAATCTCAAAATTTATAGGTAAACCTAAGTTTACTTTGAGCATTTGCACACAATACAATGTTTTTTCAAAAAAGTTTAAAAACCGACTTATTGAAAAATTAAAGGCAATTTTGCTATGTTTCATCAATGATTTTTCCCTAAAATTTCTAGGTTTTCTCATCTTCAAAACTAGAATTTAGAGGTGGATTTCAAATTTTCATATGCGAGAATACACAAAACTTGTGTTTTTCTTTCAAGCAATCTGATAGCCAATCATATATACAATGCTTCTGCTGAGACACTTGGTAAACATGCATATGAAAAATTTTAGACGTAATCTACTTCTACTATATGAGCATTGGAAGCTTTGTATTTGAAAACAAATATAAGGTTTAACGTTGAACACAAGCAAAACTGAGGCAGAAGGTGAGTGAACCCAAGGCGGCGTGACCGAATCCAAAGCAGCACGAGGAATCCGAGGTGGGAGGGCAGATTTAGATGTGAATCTCAAAATTTGTACGTAGGATTACACTATATCTAGATTTTCTTTGAGCATTCACATACAACTTCTATACTATATAAAGTGGAGCTTAAATTTTTTGAGGAAGGCCCAGAGCATCCACATAAACTATTAGGTGACCTTATTTTGCTTTCATTTCTATAACATTTGAAGGTGCCGACGGTGCATAAGTGTACATGAACAAATAATGTCCACGTACTAACCTACTTATGCATCGTTATGATCTGATGAACACTATTACCATACTTGTGCACAAAACATAGATAGAGATGCAAGCAAGTGTGGCATCTATAGAGAAACATAGACGGAAGGGCCAATCACATTCTTGATATTAAAAGAAAGTCAACTCATCTCTTTGAAACTTGAAGCTCTCTTGCTACATTGGAAACTATGAGCCCTAATAATTTTTTCACAACTCCACTCTTAGACATGAAAAGTTTTATGATTACACATTGTACCAGTTATGGGAACTCATATTTAAAAACTTGCTTACTTACTTAGTTTGTACTTTTGCATTTGGTAGCACTTCTATTAACCCTAGGTAGACCAAGGGGAAAACTGTTGGGGTATAGGCGTTTGTGCTTGCCCGACCGCCCAGAGTCTGGGCGCCCACTGACTTGTATACCTTATACATAGCATAAGTGTATAGGGGGCTGCTCACTCTTTTGAGTCTCCCCACCCACATCGTGTCTGTCTCCTTCTCTCTCTCTCTCTCACTCTCCGTCTGTGGTGCTCCCCGATCCCCTTCAATTGGTATCAGAGCTATGGTGACCGCAGAGAGCACGACGGCTTTGAGAGCTTCGAGGCGATAGCTCGCTCGCTCTCGACGGTAGAGAGATTAAGAAAGCTTGGAAGCTTTGTGAGAATGCAATGGGAGCTTGTGAGCTCAGTTGAGAGTGATGTATGCTCTCGTGGAAGCTCAGAAAGGAGTGTCGAAGATTGTGTGTAAGTGAAGGTGCTGCCCTAAAACTGTGTGCGCAGCAGCACTGTTTTCAGATTCGTTTTTCTCCTTGTATAATGCAGATCTGAGAATTCTGTCCGTCATGCCCATCCGTTTCGACGTGGTCTACAACTTTGCAGAAGAAACTTTTTGCAAATTCCTCACCGTTTTGCTGATATTCAGCTCAGACTGACTATATACAGAAATTCCAGATTCTCTGTTGTCGCATTGTGTGCGAGTTTGATGCACTTTTGGAAGCACGGGAGATGCTTGAAGTTGAGTGCATAAATTCTGAGCTGAAGATGCAATTGCAGCTTGTGTTAAACTTGTGGTTTGAGGGTTTTTTGGTAGACTTCAGCAACGAAGTGCGGAGGCGTTTACACACCATCGAGGCGGTCTCTTGAGAGACGCAGTTTTTTGGAGCACACAGGTGGAGCTTCTTTCACTGGTTTTCACAGGATACTTTGGCAGTGATTTTGTGCTTGGATTCATGGTCTTTGCGGATGGTTTGCATATGGTTATGGCGCATGGTTGATGCCCATTATACATGCATTTTGACGAGCACTTTCAAGTGCCGGTGAGCTCTCTTGAGAACATTGTTTTCGCATTGAATAAGTTTCCGGATTGCAAATCTTTTGGCGCTTGCTTATGCGCGGTCACTCCGTTGATGTATGTTGAGTGTAGTTTGATGCGCATTGATTGCTCATTGTATTGAGCTTGCAGGACAATGGTTATTTTGTGTTGATAGCCATTGTGCGTCGAAACTCTGGCGAAATTTTCCCAGGAGTTTTATGCATATCATTTATGCGATCTAGGTAGAGATTGCAGGTTGCACTCAGCATTTGCGTGCGGTGTTCTCTGCAGGTGGGAGATTTGTGCGTGTGTATGCATCGATACCGCACAGTGTGGGCTTGGTGATTAGCTCACAGATTGCAGTGTGATACTAGAGCATGCGAGGCTTGTATTGACATTGCGGGAGCTCTATTTTGGAGTGTGTCTCATAGGTTTTACATTGTGTTTCTAGCCATATTTGTAGACAGTTTCCAGGTGTTGTTGGTGAGGTGGTTTTGCTATCTAGCTTGCTACTTGTGCTCATGGCAGAGACAGGTGATCGATCAGATTGTGACCTCTCACAGATGCGCGTGTTTGATGGGTCAGACTTTGCGGCATGGAGAGATTGTATGCTTGATGCATTGACACAGCGAGGGTTGCATCGACCATTGAGTGGTGATGCAGGTAGACCTTCAAACATGTCGGACGATCAGTGGCAGGAGCTAGAGGAGATGGCACTATCTACACTCTCTTTGCACCTTGTGGAATCTATATATGCTCTTGTTATGTATGAGACTACTTTGAGAGCACTTTGGTGCAGATTACATGAAATGTATGATAGATATGAGTCATCACGGACTCGTGTGAGACATGTACATTCACGAGTACGCCGACAGGTGACATGTTGGTATTGTGGTCATTCTGGACACGTTAGACGACGCTGTTTTCGTCGTATGCGACATCGTAGGAGACATGGCAGTCTCAGAGATATATGTAGTGATGCCATGGACTCAGTTGCTTTGACAGTTGAGGCACATGTAGTGTCAGAGTATACTAGTGACGGGGATGTCACTTTTACCTCGAGCTATGCACGAGATGCTATACATGTGGATAGTGCACTCCCTTCGCAGTGGTTGCTAGAAGCAGATGCTATGTTTCATGTCACGCCGCATCGTGCATGGTTTTGTAGCTATTCTAGCGGGATGCTTGGTAGTGTACGTTTGACCGATGGATCGGTGCATGCGATAGTAGGTGCAGGAGATGTGAGACTGTCATTACTGAGTGGTGCATCTTACTTGTTACGACATGTGCGCTATGTACCAGATTTGACTGTGAGTTTGATCTTGATTGGTCAGCTTAGAGATTGTGGATGTTAGATTTCGCTACGAGAGCGAGATTTTGTGATGCATTTGGGTTCGCTAGTGATTGCGAGAGGTGCCAGGAGTGGTACAGGTTACCCATTGCATGTGGGTCACGCGAGAGACGATGTTGTCTCTGTGATCACGCAGCCAGGTAGAGAGCGAGAGAGCAAGCGAGTCTCTTTTGCTCATGGGTTGTAGGGTACTTTGCATGGAGTGCAGAGTAGTGAGCTCGTTGTGCACATAGTTGGGGCACGACTTAAGCAGTCACACAGAGAGGTGACAGAGTCAGACATGCATGCTTTGCTAGTGACTGAGCAAAGTAGAGACTCCGTTGTGCTAGATACTTCTATGCAGGATAAACAGGTAGAGCGGTCTTGCTCTAGTGAGTAACGACAGGAGGACGTTGTGCAAGAGTCTATGTATACGGAGTTAGAGCATGAGAGCTCTAGTGAGTCACAACAGATTGAGTGGTCATGTTTGCAGTGGATGATTGCAGAGGAGACTGAGATGTCAACGATTATGCAGTCATTCCTTTCTATGCTCGACAGTGAGCATGGGGATATAGTTGTGCAGGATATGTCTTCCAGCAGACACCTAGAGCAGCTGGTTTGCTCTGAGGTTGCACGACAGGTTGATGCGTCTTTTGTGGACATTCAGGAGATGCATGTGGATGACACGCCTTGTCAGTCAGAGATGCCTATTGCCAGGGATATATATGTTGATGCATGCTCCGTAGAGCTAGCAGGGCCCGCTAGCATTGCATCGGCATTCGGTGGTCTCATGTATGAGATGTTGATCTTGAGACCGGATATCGCAGCTGCAGTGGGAGCATTTGCAATTGGGGTTATCAGTCGTTTGTTGACTGATGATGGCATAGAGCACGAGGGAGATATGCAGGTATTGCATACATACTTGGAGTACGTGTGTGGTACGTCTAGTGGTGTATGGACTTACACGGGAGCAAGACAGCCGGATGCACACGATCACAGCCAGCCAGTGGGCATCGGTTGAGAGCGGTTTTCTCTCGCCTTTTGTAGTCTTTAGACTAGGTTCCCTTGCTTAAAGGCACAATCGCCTTTAAGTGGGAGGTTGTTGGGGTATAGGCGTCTGTGCCTTGCCCGGCCGCCCAGAGTCTGGGCGCCCACTGACTTGTATACCTTCTACATAGCATAAGTGTATAGGGGGCTGCTCACTCTTTTGAGTCTCCCCACCCACATCGTGTATGTCTCCTTCTTTCTCTCTCTCACTCTCCGTCTGTGGTGCTCCCCGATCCCCTTCAAAAACGTCCTTCCTACTATATAGTAGGTTATGATGTGCACTATTGCCATGCCTTGCTCTCACAAGAAAGAAGCAAGGATAAAAGCAAGTAAGAGAGTGGATTCAAAACATTGAATCCAATTGTGTTCCCGTTGTTGAAACCAATTCTATTGAACCCACTCCATTATTAAAACCAATTTTGTTTCCATTGTTGAAACCAATTCTATAGAATCCAATCCATTTTCAAACAAAGTTTTATGATCACATTGAATTCTCTTAGCTTTCAAATATTTCACACCATGCTAACTTATCTAAGCTATATAATCAAGCTTCGTAACATTGCTAGACCCACACACACAAAAAGGAGGACTCTCTCTCTCTCTCTCTCTCTCTCTCTCTCTCTCTCTCTCTCTCCAACCTAATAGAAGTTTATTGAACAAGGGCTAACAACTCACAAAAAATAATTTCTTTGACCCTAGCTCCCAAGCTTGGTATTAGTAAATGAATTGCAACTACATATTCATATTTGTTAGAATTTGTCAAGAGGTTGTGTCATGCATCACTTTTAAAAATACAACAGACTATACATGTAGAATAGAGTATTGATGGTGTTCCACTGGGAGGAAAAGATAGCCCTATGAGAATAGTGGCCATGTTTCTTTGGTCGTAGCAACGCGCGGGTCACATACTAGTTTACAAGTCATGTCAAGGAAACTTTTGAACTTTTCTTCGCTAAGCAAAGAGAATGAAATCTTTATTTATCTATTTATCATAAAACGTCAGAGGGGGTGGCCTTTATTTACACTTGTCAAGATCTACGAGATGAAGGCTAAAGTCTAGTATTTCCTAGCTTGACCTTGGAGAGGTATGATAGAGAAAGCGCGATGCAAGTGCACTAGACACGTGTCTTCAAATGCGCTTCCGTCTTCTGGTTGCTTTTGATAGTTCCTTGGCAAAGACTTAGAGATAGTGAGAGAGAGAGCTTTTGAAATTCTGAGAAGTGAGCTCGAATGTCGAGGCGACAATGTCCACCCCTGCAAGCTGCAAGTCTTTCCTCCCTCCCTCCTTCCCCTCTCTCTCTCTCTCTCTCTCTCTCTCTCTTCTCGTGGGCATCTTCACGAGACATGTCCAACTATTTGGAAGTCGACGGCCTCAAGCTGTTCTAATGAATCGATAGCTACGGTGTCACCTCCACCTGCAACCCATTGTACACTTGAGAGCAAGTCAACAAGGTACACCAAATCACTTATTCATGACCTTGTGAGCAAGTTCATCACTCCATGGGAGGGGATTTTGTTGTAAAGTGATGAAGGGAATGATGATGTTGGTTAGGTAGTGTGTGGCCTTGCACTCCCCTTGTTGCTCTTCTATACATCCCCAACCCATCAAAGGTATTGTGTGACTCTTGCTCACGAATGCTTTGCTCCATCATTTTTCCCTCCTTGCCTATTGCAGGTATATGAGCCTCTCCACCCCATACCTGATGCTCTCGACGTTGGTTAGATATCGGGTTGCTTGCCATGGTGGCAAGCAAGCTCCAAGCGGTCTCCATTCACCTCTAGGAGGCTACCACCAGTTGACCAAAATGATGGTCAACACGTTGCCCACGTGGCATTGAACCCAACACATGGGCGTCCGTGCTTTGGTTCTCTACAGCTCCACTTGTGCACACACACTTGCCTGGTCAACATGTCGCCCACGTGGCATTGAACCCAACACACAGGCACTCGTGCTCTGGTTCTCTACAGCTCCACCTATGCACACACACTTGCATGTAAGTCGCGAGCAACTTCTCATAAGAGTGAACAAGGTGTTGCCCTCCCAGAAATCACCGTGATTCATCGTGCCGATCACTTGCACCTACACGGGGGCAAGTACTCCTATACTTAACCTCTCTTGGATCTCAGATCACACACGTACTAGCAAGACCAACCACATCATCCCTTTGTGTTGGCCATCATTGCTACATTTGAAAGTTGCTAGTTATGGTAATGGCATGCCGCCCCCCTCTTCACCATCGCCTTGCTCCATCCTCTCGCTGCGAGGCAGTCATAGTTGTGCCCCATCAGGCTCTGAGCCCTTGCAGTGCTTGCTATCGTCTTGGATCTAGACTCCTACTCCTCCTCCTTATTGGGTGGTCGAAGCGTGCGCCTCACACCTTTGTGATGTAGAAGAGCTTGGAGTTGTGTGTGTGTGTGTGTGTGTGTGAGAGAGAGAGAGAGAGAGAGAGAGAAAGAGAGAGTGAGAGAGAGAGAGAGCTCAATTCCTATCACCCCTCATTTGTGATGGGGTTATTGATTTGTATACATTGAATGGTAGCAATCATTTTATTGGAACACTAGCAACCTGCTCAGTGCCCCCACTAGCTTTTCAAGAAATTTGGTGCACCACCACTATGTGTGTGTGTGTGTGTGTGGAGGCTAGCCTAGTGACTTTCTCATGTGTTTTTGCTTATGTGGATCATTGAAGGGCAAGCCTCGTGATTTCATCACTTGTTTTGCCATTCCCCCCTCCAATTCCCATCCTTATGACATGGCAGGGCTTCCACATAGTATAGAGAAGAGATGATTTTTAGCTTGCATAGGGTGGTGGAGCAAAGGGCTTGCACTTTCTTAGTTGTGCATGCATAGGCATTGCATGGAGGACACGTGTCATCATGGTTGTACTTCACATATTTTAAGTCTTTTTCAACGTACATGTCTTTGTCTCTGTGCGTTGAAGCAGGCACATCACGACTGCAGGTTACATTCTCTCAAGGTGGGGCCATGGGCTACAAGTTTGGGGAAGGGTTGTAGCACACATGGGTGCGAAGCTGCAATGCACCCACATCACTACAAGGCGCATTCTTTTCACAGATGCCTTTCTTGGGGGAGGGTTGATGACGGCTTGTAACTCGTGTTGGGTCTTCTTCTCCTATGCATGCGTGGTGGTCTTGAAGGTACTTACAACACATTGAATGTAGCTTGTGTGGCTTTGAAGGATCCTTGTCTTCATGCTTGAAGGCCTCTTGTAGAGGTGATGGTGGCTCATGCATGTTGAAGGTGATCAATGCCCTTGCCTTGAATGCCCTTGTTGTGAACAATGTTTGTCATGTCTTTATAAGAGGGAGCTCTACCTACGTATTTTAGTGTGAATCCAGAGTGTACATTTGAGGTGTTTGTAATTTTTTGCAAATGGCTATTGAACGCCATGGTGGTAGTCCTTATAGTAGTGTTGCCAAGGAGTTAATTGTGAGAAACAATGAATTGAAAGCACGGGCTTTGAAGAGGGTGAGCCCATGTGATGCATTTAACATATTTAGAATGAAGTTTTTTGCATCATTTATAGTTTTATAACTTCTTGTTGGTTATTCGTTATTCAATCGGTCTCGTTATTGGAGTTTTGCCTCAGGTTGTATTTTGCTCAAGATATATTGTTATAGAAATGTATGGTATTCTTGAAGTTTCTCTCAATGGTTATTTTGGTTGTGGAGGTTGCTTGTTGTGCTAAAAGTTGAGTTTTGATATCCTTTACTTCGAGCACATATGCTTCAACAAGCTCCATTGTCTACTGCGAGTACAATTGGTTATGGGTTGGAGATTTTGGCAGCGACCTCATAGGTGAACTGTGGGTTGGAGATTTTGGTGGCAACCTCGTATATGAACTTTTTGGATCCTTGCGTAGACTTTTCTAGCTTTGCTCAACCTCAATTTCATTCATCTGATCTTGTAGCTTGGGATGAGGTCTATATTCATTATCATCAATGTCCATGTTCATGTATGTGAAGTTAATTACATGTGGGTATTTGAACACCAATACTTGAGATTTTGGGTGGATTCTTCAGTGTGGATAGAAGTAGAGTAGCGCTTTTCTCCAATGTCATAGAGCTCCAAGTTATTCAACGAGGGTATAATCAAGGGATGTACTTACATTTGTTGACATTGAGGCCTTGTGTGTGGTATAGGTTGCTTTTGGTGGAATTTTTTTGGATAGACCTTTTCGTGGGACCCTTTGAGTATGTGCATAACGCTCGACTATTTTGCTAGAGTGTCCATTTCCTTGGTCATGTCAATCACTTTGAGGCATTGTTGAGGACCTTGAGACACTTGAAAGACCACTGCCTCAAAGAAATTGTAAGCTATTTGGAGCATTGTCGAGCACTTTAAGGCAGCATCGAGAATTTTCAAGCACTATAAAGCACCTTGATGCACTTGCGCCTTGAGGCACTTGAAGCACTTGAAAGATAGTGCCTCAAAGCACTTCTGAGCTATTTGAAGCATTGTCAAATAGTTTGAGGTGATTCAAGCACCTTAAGGCACTTGGAAAAAAAGTTGCCTCAAAGCACTTGGAAGCCCAGTTAAGCTACTTGAAGCACTTTCAAGCACTTTGAGGCATTGTCAAGCACCTGGAGAAACTTTCAGGCACTTGAAGACAATTTGTTACACTTCCAAGCACTTCATTTATAGCACTTCCAAGCACTTTCCCACTAGCTTCTACCACATTCAAGGTGTAAACACTCATGTGCCTTTGTGGAGTGAGGAACCCCACTTGAGCAAATTGAGAAGACGAATTAATTGCACTAAGTGTTGCAGGGCCTTGTTCTTACCTTTTATTTCCTCTTTGTCATTGCCCATTGGCCTTATCTTGTTTTGTACTTTAATTCAAAGGACAATCCCACTTGGTATGCTTGTGTTGAAACACAAACTATCCTTCTTTGCTTTGGCAAAAATCTCCATAGTCCTAGTTAATCACTTTGATGCATTGTCAAGCACTTTAGGGCGCATTTAATCACTTTGACACACCGTCAAGCACTTTGAGGCCCGTTTCAGCACTTTGACACACTATCAAGCACTTTTGTGGAGCACAGTGAAGAACTTTGAAACGTTTTCAAGAGAACTTTGATGTTAAGACAAACACTATTGAAGCCCTGTCAAGCTTTTTGAAGCTGAGTTAAGCACTTTGAACACTGTCAACTGTGAAGCCCATTTAAGATAATTGACACACTCTAAGCACTAACAAGAACTTTGGAGCCCAGTTAAGCACTTTGAAAGCATTGTTAATTCCTTCGATGCATAGACATGCACTTCAAAGCACTCTTGGTAATCTTTAATATTAGGTAGAGAAAATGAAAAAAATTAATTACTAATCTATTTTCGAAGCATTGTCAACTCCTTTGATGCATAGACATGCACTTGAAGCACTCTTGGTAATCTTTAATATTAGGTAGGGAAAATGAAAAAAATTAAACACTAATCTATTTTCGGACACATGAGTGAAGAGGATGTAAACACAAATAGGATCCTTCATAATTGGCTTATTCTATTGTACATTTAAAGGTCAATTGTCCAAGGTCCACACTTCCTCTTTTGTGTGACAAGCACCTAGCAAGGTCAAATGGAGAATCTCCACAATTCCTCATTTTTTGTGACAAGCACCTAGATGGCGTTGTATTGATCAATCTCAAAGTTGTGTCTAAATTTATTGGTCGTCGAAAAAGGTGAAGCATGCTAGTGTTGTGCTCTTTTCTAGTAGAATGCTTGATCTCTCTCCAGGCTAGAAAAAATCATTTGGCTCTCATGTAGTAGACTTGAGTGACTACATGCAATAAAAACACTAAGAAAAGTGATTGCAATTGCAGAGGTTCCTACATGTTGCATGCACAAAAGTATTTCAAGGGTTTTTCAACAAACCCTTGTTGGGCACATCCTCCTACAAGAGCACTTCGTTTGGCAAGAAACTGCCCCACACAGTTGATGTACTCCTTGATTGTGTTTCATTTGAGTTTTCTATGACCTTGAATGGTTCACATTGTGGGTTGCAATTCTTGCTTGATTGCGAAGACATTCGCTCGCCACATTTATTGTCATACAGTGCTTCGAAGGATCACAAAAGGCTCTCCTCACTGAAGTGGCAAGTCTATTGGTGGGTCTCCCATTACTCCCACTTCATCACCAATGTGAAAAAAGGTCGAAGCAATAACTTTGTAGGCCTTGCAAGGGTGTTGCACATGAATACTTTCATTTATGTTTCACATTCATTTCGTAAAGTTGCACAAGTGTACGCTCATAGGTTTGTTTTTGTGGATTTTTTAGCCAAGGGAGGGGTCGAGGAGTCCACTATTGTCGAATCCTTGGTTCCACTTCGTGAGTTGAATGAGAGAGTATCTACCTCTTGAGTCTCCCCTCCCACTACAAGTGCCAATCCTCCCAGATCTCGAAGACATTATACCTCTAAATGCTGCCAATGTTCCAAGTCCCATGAAATTAAGCCTAGTGTCCAACCTAATAGTCAATATGAAGAGTGTCAATCATCTCATCTAGATAGGGAGAGTAATAATCTTAGTATTGTTCATTTGGCTAGAATCTTCTCCCGCAATTCTTGATTGCTGACATCTTGTGGTCAAACCCGCAATTTTGTATTGAGGCAAGATATTAAATGTGTATGGAACCTACAAATTTGGCATGAACAATCTTCTTGAAGGTTGAACACATTTGGGCTAGCTGTAGAATCTCCCCCTATGAAATAGGAACAAACTTCATGTATTGCTCAGATCACTCTGCACTATAAATTATGATGCCCTATGAACAACCTTATATTTCTCTTCCAGACTTCATTCACCCTTATGCATTACATTTTTATTTTTCACCTTGTTATATATCGTTTTGGCGAATGGTGGCCTAGTGTTTTCCTTGTGGAAATCCTGGAAAAGCAACAAGCAAAACTCTTAAATTTAAGTATCCATAGTGAACATTTGAAAAGCAAGGCTCACATATTGAATCAGGTCAAAAAGTGTGACTCGAATTAATACTCTCATGATATCTTATAGTTGTAATCGTGGCAGACGATAGCATCATTTTATTTGATCATAATTGCAAGCAAGAGAGAATTTTAAATAAGTATAAAACAACAATGGGTTGCATGTCCTACTATTTTTAATAGCGGGAGTGAACTTGTTGTTTCCTTGAGCGTGTGGAATAGTGTGTAAGAAATTGACACGAATGAGAGAATTCATGATTTGATTTGGATTGCTACTTAGCGATTGCAGGCAGAACCATATCTTGCAAATAGAGCAAGTGAAAGGCTGGGGTAGGAACAAGTTGTAGGCATAGGTGGCCTCCAATAGCAAGATGAGAGCATAGAGAGAAAAAGAGGCAATTGTAAGTACGATTGCATACATGAATGCCTTGCAAAATGTGATTGTAGATGGAGATTGCAGCCCCAATGCTTGAAAATTGACATGGATTATGAGCACACCTACTAGCACATGTTTTGCTTCTTCCAAAAAAAAAATCTCAAGGAAGAACGTTTCTGTGAGCTTTAGCTTGCCAAAACTCTATTGATGGTGGTGGTGTGGAGCAACCATTACTCTTCTCCTTTTTGCACTACTCGGAGGAGCAATGAGAGCGAGTGTGATTTTAGATGCTTCTCTATATATGCTCGTGTTCTTGCTATTTAGAGCACTTCATTAGCCATCAAGCGGCTGCAAGTAGTCTTCACTCACCTATATGGAAAAGGAAAAGCATTGAAAGCTTTAAAACAGGGAGGCATGCAGGTCAGATGATGTTGCATGTACAATGGAAGAAGAGGGTGTGAGCAACGTGGTGGACAGAGAGGAGTTTCTTGATGTAGTTGGCAAGGTAATTGCCTTTAGTGGTACAACAACATGCGTGCATGCAAAAGTGCAGAGTGTCTTGAATCGCATGCAGAGAGGTTGCGGGTTTTCAAGTAGCAAGCATTGGCTGTATTTGACAAAGGGAATGGTGAACAAAAGTTGGTCGCAAAAATTGATGAGAAGTGGGATACATTGGTTTCTTCTTTGCCAAGAAATGCAAAGAGTATCTTTGATTCTCACACATTAAGAAAAGAGATTGTTTTCTTCCACGAAGGGAGTGCTTAATGAGAAAAAGGGATTGTCTCAAGGGAGACTATGCTTGGTAAGAAATTATACTCTTATGATGTATTATTATGATGAGCAACCCAAGCCCCTTGAGTCTAGCAAAAAAGCCAATGGAAAGCCTATTGAACCTTCTCTTCTTACGGAGAACACAAAAGGGAGGAGAAGATAGAGTAAGTGAAGAAGATGAAAAAAACAAGTCTCTTATAATGCATTTACAAAGGGAGACGTGCAATAAGGACTTGCAAAGAAAGCTTTGAACTTTTTGAGAATCTCCCCATATGGATGAGGGCCAAATGAATTCTGACAAGACGAGGAAAAATAGGACTTTACACCACACAAATAACACCACACTTGCATAGTTGACCTTTTCTCATGTTGAGAGGAGACATGATGATGAGGCCAAGAGTATCCACAAAGGAGGTTTGGTAGCAGTGAGGGTGGTTGATTGCAACTCATTGGAGGTATGGTAGCTCATGCTTGATGGATTGCTAGCAGAAGTTTATGCTAGAGGAGAACTTGAAGGTAATGAATTCCTCTTCATGTATTGCATATAAAAAAAAACGTGTCCTCTATTACTCGAGGAGAAGAATATCATGACCCTCTAACGTTGGAGGGAAGGGCATATCAAGACCCTTCAACAACGGAAAAGGAAAAAAGGATAGGGGGAAGGGCATGCTCCCTATGCTTCATAAAAATTGGGGGAGGATGGTGCCACCTCACTACCATACCTATGTATGGTTTTGATGATCTTCTAAAACCATGTTTACATATTTTTTATTTCTATCATAATATCAATTCTAATTCCCTATTTCTCAATCGTTTGAGATTTGGACAATTGATATAATGTCCATGAATTGATAAAATGCTATATCGATATATGTATTTGATATAATCTTATTTCTTATCGAGATATAAATTCTAGCTCCCTATTTCTCAAGCTTGTGAGATTTGGATGAGTGGTATAATGTCCATGAATTGAATTGAACTATTCCTTTTGTAAAGCAATCATGGCACACTATTTTTTACAAATCTAAAGAAGAGAACTGTTGTGCATTTAAGAAGGTTGCGAGAAGGTGGAAACAATCTCAACTATAAGATCAGATCAATGAACTAGGGTGCTCTAGTTACCTTAGTTCCTTAACTTGATCAAGCTTCCAGGATCGACATCTACTTGCAACACTTACTCTCAACCATAGATCCTCCACGAAGGACCTGTGTAAGATAGTCACAAGGGAAGTAGCATGTGCTCAAGCAAAAGATAATTTAGCCATTGGGTACCTCTAAATGGTAACGACACAACATCAATAGTAGCTCCACATAAGAACAAGGTCAAATCCTAGTGGATGTTTGGATGCATGAAGACCCAATGGCATGTTTCAAATTTTAATTGTACCTTGGAAAAAAAAAATAGTCGCACGACAATGTAGCCTACATGCAAGAACAATGAGTAAAACCTTAGCCCAAATTTTCATATCTACATAGCCAAAACCTAATTAGAAACTAATGCCAATGGCAACAACAATCAAACAATAATTGGAGAGAGAGCTAGAGCAAGGAAATAACACACCATTAAGGCTTCAATTTAATGCCCCTGATTGCCCAACAAAAGCATACAAAAGAAATCAACTCCAACCAACACACTCTCATAACAAGTCCAAATAAAGAAAATCACAAAACGATTATTTAGGCGAGAATGTCATATACATACTAATAAAAGATCCGTACAAGATCATGATTAAAATCATACGTGAGATAGAGATCTTTGTGGAAGGTAGGCAAGAGATAGAAGTGCTCAAAGACAAAGTTGAGGGGATTTAGCAATACCATTTTATCTAGATAGATCTAATTTTCCCCCTGGTTTAAGCTTGCGTACCCTCTCTCTCTCTCTCTCTCTCTCTCCTCTCTCCCCCCCCCCCCCCCCCCCCCCCCCCCCCCCCAATGTCAATCACTTGAGAGTACTAGGGGATGCTAGCCCTATCATTCTTGCCATCCAATACCTATTTCTTAGAAATAGGACCCCTTTGCCATCATCCTAGGGGCGTGCTCCTAGGAAAACACCATCATTCTAGAAAACACCAATGTTTTTCTTTAGGTTTTTATTTCCACTGATACTTGACGACTAACATGATGTCACGTGCATAACTCATGAGATTCCTTGATTTATCAAGTGCGTGCATTAAACTAGGAGGCTCAATGAAATCAAACAAGACATTTGTTTTGTCATAAAACTTACATGAAACACCAAAACAGGTAATTTGCAGGTCATTTGTCATGTTTGCTTGAGTATTTTAAATGGTTCCCAACATCTTAGATATAACTTAGGCATGGGTCCAATTTTCAAAATTAATGAGTGTTTTAGAACCTTCAAGAAGACCTCGTCGCCTTCCTTCACCTTACGTCTCTTTTCATTTACATATTTTCTATCACAATCTTGAGCTTGCTGAACATTTTGGTGAGCCGTACATAAAATATCTATGGTCTTGAAGGATTTCCTTGACATGTTGAAGTTTCTATGTGGCTAACCCAACCAAATTTGGTAGTCCATGTTGAAAGCCATAAATAAGCATAAAGGGATTAAACAAACAAGTTTTGTACTATTTTAAGCAAACTCAAGGATAGGGAGGTCATCTTTCAAGTCAGTTTGCTTCTTGCTAACATGTGCTCGTGGCATATCTTCCACTGCTTGGTTGAACGGCTTTGTTTGACCATCTGTCTCAGGATGAACAAAGGTATGTAGATTGAGTTGCATGCCCAATCTTTAAAAAACAACCCTCCAGTAATGGTTAAACTTTAGATTGCAATCACTTACTATGTTACTAAGAAAACCATAAGCCTATAAACATGCCCCACAAATAATTGTGCTAATTGGAGCATCTTAATAGCAGCATAGCTAGAAATAAACTCAGACATCTTGGCAAATATGTCAACAATAACCCAAGCTGAGTCGTGTTCTCGATTTATAGTAGGAAGGCCTACTATAAAGTCTATAGAAATAGTTTCACATTTACCATTGGTAGTCTATGGGGGATGCAAGAGTCCATCTACTTTGAGGTGTTGTGTTTTATTAACTTGACATTTCCGACAACGCAACACATAGTTTTGAAAATGTCAATGTAAACCTAGCTAGTAGAATTTCATTATATGTCTTCATAAGTCCTTGCTTATGTTTGGATGCCCTGCACTTAGGCTATGATGACATTCATTAAAAAATGGGCACCAAATGTCTATGTCTATTGAGACACATACTCTTCCCTGGTAAGTACCCAAATTTGATGGAGAAATTCTTCCATAGACTCAATTCAACACTTTAAAGAGGAAGATCATTTGTGGAGGTACTACGAGCACTGTCAACATTGGACTAAGAAGGATCTATCATTTTAACATGGCTCCACACTTTGGAGTTTTCCTCCTCATGCACACATGTGCCCTTGAGGAAGGTTGAAAGCTTACTTTGTATCTCCATGAAAAAAAGAGAGTTTATCTATGGCATTCGACCAAGAATGTACTACAACATTATATAAACCTTTGAGTTATCATAGCTAGGCATCATACTCTTGAAGAATCTCAACGCACCTAAACTTTCAACCTCCAAATGAATTTGATTTATGAACCATTTTATGCTCTCATGGTCAAACACAATATCAAACTGAGCTCTATACAAATAATGTTTCCATTTTGCAAAGCGTACACTATAGCCTAGAGTTCTCTTCCGTAGGCAAAATAATTTTGTTGTGCACTATAGACTTTCTTAGTCTCGAAATCCATTAGTCTCTCTTGGAGTAAAGCTACACCAATAGCTTTAAAACTAGCATCGACTTCAAGAACGAATGATTTAAATGGGTTAACTATAGCAAGTATAGATGCTAAAGCTAAAGTTTCCTCGAGCTTGTCAAAAACATGCTACTGATCATGTAGCCAAAATAAAGATTTCGCCTTGCCTTTCAATTGGTTTATCATAATAACAAAAAGTTTGACATAATCTATTAAAAACTTAGGTTAAAAATTTCTCAATCCAAAAATAATTTGGAGTTCTTTCAAATAGTAGGATGAGGCCATTGAAGACTAGCATCCACTTTGGAAGATATACCATTTGTTGAAGTGATACGCTCAAGGTAGTGAACTTTAGGCTTCAAAATTTTGCACTTGATCACTTGAACAAAAAAACATGTGTCGTTGTAATAAATCAAACACTTGCCCAAGAGCATAAATGTTATAAATGTAGTAGGGGCATTAGTCAAGCCAAATGGCATGGCCAAAAATTCACAATGCTCAAACCATGTTTGAAAGGAAATTTTAGGTATATCTACAAGTCATATGTGCATGAGTGTAGATTTACTTTTTGTACTCCATGTAGTTGATGAAACAATTCATCCACTCATGGTAGCGAATTTTTGTTCATAATTATAATCGAGTTTACCAAAAAAGTACCAATTTTCATATTCACCAATAAAGTAGGAGAAGCCTATAGTGAAGAAATGGGTTGAGTACTGACGAGTTTGCAAACTTTCTTTCTCTCTCAATTTCTTCTTCATGATGACTAAGTCAATAAGGTGGGTTGCTTTTGGGTTTACTACCTAGAAAAATGTCTATGGTTTGTTGCAAATCTCGTTCAAGTGGCAAGCCAAAATGCAAATTTATCGTCCCTAAGCAACGCCTTCAGTTGAAACGTAACACGTTAAATCTTCACATAAATGAGTAGTGTGATTATTGTGTAAGCGTGTAGCTTAAGTGTTTAAAAACTCGAGACTTATTTTGCATACGAGTTATTAGCCATTGGAGAGGAAATGGTAGAGAAACACATGGCATTGAGGAAGATTCATTTTTTGAAGAAACTTCCTTACCAAACATTGAACTTGAAAAAAATGAGCTTGAAATAAGAGTAGCAAAGCATGACAAGTTCAATTTTATAGATAAGTGGTGAGGGAGGGATGTTCTTCCCTCCCAACAATTGCATGTGCAAACCTTCGGCTTCAAACATCAAATTGTTGTACTCATATGAAGCTATGCTATAATGTAGGACCCAACCCATGCAATTGGTCTCTACTGAGAAGCTCTGGATTAATACCTCTAATCAAACCACAAACTTGTTGGAAATCATCCAACCCGATCGTTTTTAATATAACATTTTTGATAATGAGAATTGTATATGTTCAATGATTGATGTTGCATCAAACATTGAGTCCCAATTGACTACTTTTGATGCTTTTCATTGGTTGGTAGGAACTCTTTTCATAATACTTTCTTAGTGCCAACTCATGTTTTTGGGACAATTGTGTGGTTTGTACACTTCTACCACTTGTAGGCCTTGCCTTCAAGGGAGAAACTTCTATGCAATGCTTTGAATACATTTGGAGTACAAGGTAAACCATGTATATCTTCCCATTTACTAAGGAAAGTATCCATTGTATCCTTGTTGTGGTTCTTGTCCTCACCGCGAAAGTTTGGGGGCTTCATGCTCTTAATCATTTTGGACACCTCTTTTGGGTGACAATCTAATAAACATCAATAGAAGTACAAGCCCATTAGGTGGATTCTCCTACAAGAGCTTGTTGGGGTGAAAGGGCCACTATGCCCAACCGGCCATGTCAGATCGCCTGTTAACTCTCAAAACTAGCCATTTACACTAAGGCAATAAGGAGCTCTCACTAGATTTTTGTAGAGATCAACCAATACAGTATGTGTTCTTGTTGGAAGCAAGTAAACAAGTCGATGGGCTTCCAAGTAGGAGGGTGGGAAACCGAGCTTAGCGCCAAATATTTTGTTGTAGCCAACTAACCAAAGTTACAACAAGAAGGGAGACATATAATCAAAGCCAATAGTGGGTCATGTGGATATATAGTGAAGATTCTAATTTCTAATGGTCAACTCAAAAACTTGGCTTACACGACCACTTTTGGGAATGGATTGTGGACGATCATAAAGGGAAATCTTATGATTCTCAGACTGTATGTTTTTTTCATGTTTGTAAAAGAGGATGTTGTATCCATAGCTGAGTTGTTTCACTCTTTCTCCTCGTGCTCTTTTTTTGGCTAGGTCCTTTGATAGAACCACTATCGGCACACTTGCCTTTAAGTGGGAGGTTGTTGGGGTAAAAGTGGTATGCCTCACCCTAGGCCAATCATTAGCCAATCTTTGGTCGCCCTTATCTGCACACACCACACTTATTCTTATGTACAAATACAAGAAAGACCTCCTCACTTTTTGAGGCTTGCTCCTAGGTGGCTCTACGATAGTGCTCTTTGGTGTAATCGTCCTATCATCAATCTAGGCATTCGTCTCGTTCATCTCAATCACTCTAGAGCTCAACTGATCAATCATGCTCTGAGGCAAAATATGTCTATGTGATGGAGATTTGGGAGGTGTCTTGGTAGGGGAAGTCTGTCTAGCAGGTGTCCGTGGATTCTATGTGGTCATCACCAACGAGATTGTTGCCATTCTGTGTAGAATAAGGCAATCCCATTATCAAGAAATATATGGTACCATTCGTGTCCCTATAAATACTATCGCAAGGATCTCCAACAAGATATACCATAAGGCTCATTGCTAGCTCTAAACGTCTTGTGGTCTCCTCTCGTCGATATCTACGTGCACAATCATCAACATAAGACAATGTGTGCTCCAATCTACGTAACTGCAGTATCCTAGAATGTACCTGGGTGTCCAAACAATCATCATGATGTGCTCTATCTACAACATCGTATGGGCTAATCGGCACGGACATGTATGTGGCCTTGAGATCATCACTAAAGAACTCAGTGAAACGTGACGTCTCTGAACTCTAACTACCTGTCGTATCAAAGGGTCAATGTCATCCGAGAAGGTGCCTTTGGTGTAGGAATGTCCATCAAGGTCAACAAACCAAGGCATGACTCGTTTATAGCCTAAGAAATGTATCACAATCTCAGTTTGGTGCTCTCTGCTTGTCATGGCAACTCTATCCTCATATGGTACCTGCGTGGTGTCTCTCGGTGATGATCTACGTCTCGTCATTGTATCTGATGCGTGTGATCTAGCAAGCTCTATGTTCGGTGTGCTCACAGTCTATGGTGTGGTCTTTACAGCCTCTCTAGCATGTGTACTAGTCGTAGTAGCCTGTGATGTTGCTGCATCTATGCATGATAACTCTGGCGGTGCACTAGTAAGGCTTTGGCTCTCGCGCTCCATATCTGCTCTAGCCTTTGCCATAATCTCAACAAAGGTCTGTCTCGTAGACGGAGGTGATATAAGTTGTGCCGGTTGTGTAGAGGGTATGGTCATCACGTCTACTATAGGCTCAACAAAACTACTCCAAGAAGGGGAATAGCGTAATCCACACAACAACGTATAGGTAGCCTCATCTCGTAAACGCTCCTATAGGTACCCCGCAAGGAACCTAGTGGGGTAGCACTCACTAAGTCATAGTGAGGGTACTCTCCAAATATAACTTTCTTCCTCATGTACATCCTCTGATCCTCATCAACATACAATGGTCCAGCCCCAAATATGTCCAAAGATACAGTTTGTGGTAGCTCAAAGGTGTTTAGACCATTCAAGGAGGTTTATAAGCAAGTGCACTAGCTATGGTGCGTAGTTTGGCAATTGAAGGCCAGCCAAGTGCTAAGCTGGGGTCACTGTGTGTGAAAAAACTATAGAAATTGTCTCTCGATCCAAGTCTCAATAAAAAATTAGTCAACAAATCAAATCCGGCTCTAATTGTGTGCAAGCGTGTGACCAATCACTAAAATCAAGTTATGTCAAGATCTCGTGTGTAAATGGCGTAATCTGGTCAATATCAAGACCACAAATGATAGCAAATCGGGGTCAAAGGTGGTCAAATGTAGAATTTGCGTGGTCAAATCGAGCCAAAATGGAATAAGATGCATGAACGGGCTCTAAAGCTCTCAGACTAGTCAAATGTAGACCAAAATTGAAATATGTGTACAAATAGGGTCTATGTGTGTAATCTGGCTCAAATCTGGTAGACTCTAGAGAAATCAGATAAAATATGTCAAAAGCGGACTCTTCGAGCGTATCTACACTAAATGTGTCTAATCGTGTGTATGTGTGTGTGAACGGGACGTGTATGAGATGTGCGGTGCGTGTGGGAAGCAAAGAGAAGAAACGGGAAGAAAAAGTGAACAAAATTGTTTTTTGAGGTTTTGGTTTTATTTATTTATTTATTTTAAAAAAAACAAAAAAAAATAAACAAATGAAAAGGAAGTAAAACAAGAAGAAAAATAATAGGTGAAAAATGATCAAAAGACAATCTCAAAACATCATATGCAGATGTCTTTTGGTTTTTAATATAATTTTTGAGTTTTTTTCAACTTTACTCAAATTCATTTGTTTTTTTTATAAATTATTTTATCTTTTTTTGATAATTTTCTAATTTTTTGGAAAAATTTCCCCTAAATTTTTGGGTCTTTTTTGTGAATTTTCTATTTTGTGGGGTTTTTCGTGATTTTTTTTTTTAAAAATTCAATTAAGTGTATTTTTTATTTCTTGTTTTATTTTTATGTTTTTTTTCTTTTTCTTTTTTTGGGTTTTAATTTTATTATTATTTTGTAAATAAAGCTAAAATAAATTATAATTTAAAATAAACTAAAATAAACAAAATGAAATGAAAATTAAATTAAATTCAATTGAATAATATGAAACTCATATTAAATGAAATTTAAAATAAAAAATATGTAAATTAATACTATAAAAGGTAAACAAAGGAGAGTGAACATGGAATGTTGGCGTAGATCGCGGGGAAGCTGTTAGGGAAAGCAGTCGATGGAGGAAAAGGCGCCTAGACAAAGGGGGGAAATAGGAGCGCAGTGGAGGGGGTGGGTCCGTTGCTGCGCACGCACAGAATGGACGACGCTAGAGAGAGAGAGAGAGAGAGAGAGAGAGAGAGAGAGAGAGAGAGAGAGAGACAGAGAGAGAGAGAGAGAGAGCAAAATAGGTAGAGAAATTTGTTTTTCCCCCCCCTTGTGTGTGTGTGTGTAGGGAGTGTGTGCATACACACGTGTGGTCTGTGTGTGTGTGTGTATGTGTGTGTTTTTAAAATTGGTTTTGATTTGTTTTCTAAAATCCTCTTTTTTTATTTTATTTTATTTTATTTTTGTTTGAAAATGGTTTTTTCGCAGGGGGGGTTTGGGGTTGTTGAATTAAAACAAGAAAACAAAAGCAAATAAAAGAAAAATCAAAAGAAATAGCTAAAATTAAATGTAAAGCCAAAAAAATAGGTAGAAAAACAAAAAATAGGGAAAATTTCACCCAAAAAAAGGGAAAAGATAGAGATTGTGGTGGAGTGCTATGGAGGGTGGGGGTGTGTGTATTTTTTGTTTTCCCAAACAATGCAAAAAAGTAAGATAAAATTGCGTGAGGCTTGAAAATGCTCAAAAAACACCAAAAAAGCTACAAATTTATAAAAATTTCACAAAGTTGTAAAGTACACTTTGGATTGTCAATTTGCATCAATTTTTTTATTTTCAGTATTTTTAGTTAAAAATTTAGCAAATTTAAATAACAAATTAGCAAAAAAATACTAAAAATAGCCAAAATATTTCTTAAAAATATGTAGCCAATTCAACTCAATTTGCAGCAATTGGAAATGTAATTCCATCATCCGATCAATCAATCATCAATATGCCACTCAAATTTGAATCATTTTTTATCGTTTTGACTCAAATTTTTTTCTAAGTAATGGCATAATTAATTTTTTTGCATATTGGCCCAACGTTCATAATAAAATCAACATTTGCAGCATCTTATTTGCACACTAATTCAATCATTCAAATCAATTTGAAAGTGTGTAATTATGCACAATTAACACACTTACAAACACACATGATTGTGTCGCAATTATGACAACATAATGGTGCATTGCCACACAAGTGCACTGAATTTTGTGTACTTTGCCTACACATAGGCGCATACAAATACACACAAAATTGAACCAGTTTTGTTGTGTGTAGTTTTCAATTAAAACCTGCATCTAAATCAGGAACTGAGTGGGTTAGTGCACTCACGTTTACGTCAAGAATTGCATCGAATTGCCACTCCAAGTGACAATTGCACCGGTGTGTGTGTGTGTGTGTGACTTTCAAAATTGCTTTGACCAACACACACCAACACAAAATCTTATGTGTAGCTTCCAAGATTCTACCATTCACATGGAGCCTGTTGCTAGCCAGCCAATGACCATTAGACAGAGAGCTAGGAGATAGTAGATTTTATTGTTTGGAGAGAGTTTTCTTATCCCTCCTAGTTGCCCTAGACCCTTGACTTGTGAAGGTTGACTATGGTGCACTACACACATGCACGCATACTAGAGGCACTTTTTTCCCATTGGGTTTTTTCCCTCTAGGTATCTAGGTATGAGACCTTAGTATCGGATTTTTATTTTTATTTTTTTACATTCGGGTAATAAAACTTTCCTTTCTATGTTGACACAACCTTCTATGTGGTAGTGTTTTGTTTATGATTTTGCAGCATAGATGGGCTCAAGCATGACTTGAGCTTTCACATAGCATGGATAGATCGAGCTTCAACATCACATATTTGTTTCCAAAGTTATCAAGGAGACACATCCCGTACCTCCAAGTGTACTACTTTCCATGATTCATGTTGATGGACATTTATATTCGTTGATTGTGATTTTTCATGATTTGATTGAGTGCATTTAGTTGGTTTTGTTATCTGCCAGTATAGATGCATAAACTTGTCTTTGCTTTAGCTAATTGACCTAGAGTTTAGTCTTATCAATGAGCCTTGAGGTTAGGAGGCTGTGACTTCATGTTAACTCATTTACTTGACCGCTAGTCCTAGTTAGTAAAATTATTTGAATGTTTGAGACCTTGGGAGTGTTCAAATCTTATGCTGACAGAGAAATCCCTACTTGATTTGATACTTCACTCGCATGTATCACCTATGGTACTAGAGCCCTAGAGGCTCCCCAACGTGGGCACTTTTCTTTGAGAAGCAAAAAGCCCCGGGCATACGAAACAAGCTACAGACACGTCAACTGACTTTGAATTAATGCAAAAGAAAAGAAAAAGAGAAAAAGGAAAAGCTAGAAAAATGACATGAAAGACTTCCATTGATCTTTAAGAGAAAAATTCAAGCTTTTGCTTGGAGTTGTGAAAGTTGGAGTTGTGAAAGTTAGTTTGCTGATCAAAGCCGAAGACACAATTGAGGAATCTTGCATTTAGATAATCTTCCTAACTTAGCTAGTTCTAGAGTGAGTGTTTTAATCCTTTGTCATAGCCCAAACAATAAAATCTACAATCTCCTAGCTCTCTTGAGGGAGTAGGCGTGCCCAATTTTCAAGCACGTCTCATTAAAAGGAATCAAGCAAGATTCCTCGACTCTCGAGTGAGGCAAGAGAAAAGCAAAGGAAAAGATGAGGTGGCGGTGCCGATGTGGCACTAGTCGAGCATGCAGGTGGCACTAATCGAGAGCAGAGAGAGAGAGAGAGAGAGCGATATTTGCTCGCACATGAGATTGCGAAACGCAGACAGTATCGAGGTCTGCCTGTGTGTGCGCACGTTGAGCGTAACGGGTGCGTGTCTCTCTCTCATGCGCAAGGCATTACGGAAGGAATGGTATGCGCTCCGTTGGCCTGTCATCACAGGTGCAAATCGACTCGAGTGTCTGGTTTTGGAATCTCACGCACAATTGGGCGCATTGTGAAGGGCGGTTTTCATCGGAGCTGCAAGGCAGAGGTTGCCGTGCAGGAAGGTCCTTAGATGCAGAACGATGGCGCACCAGGCGGGGAAGGGAGAGGAGAGAGATCGCGCCTTTTTTTTGGGGGGGGGGAGCGAGATCTACATAGATTTTGGCTAATAGGAACATAGACCGAGTATATCAAACTGTGGGATTAATTTCAGCAAAGTGCATTTTATTTGTTGTTAATGGTGGCAGTGTAGCATTTCATAATTATTTACTCTTGAGGGATTAATTTCAGCAAAGTGCATTTTATTTATCGTTAATGGTGGCAGTGTAGCATTTCATAATTATTTACTCATTTACACATGTGCTTTGCATTCCCCTTATGCTTCATTGCCATATGATTCAGCTTGCTACCTCATCGACGTTTTTTTTTTTTGCATGCACATCCTTTGTCGAGCATCTACCACAACATGGCTTTGTCAGGGATGACAAAGCTTTGGAAGGGGGGGAATGTTGGCAGTGTCCAACACCAGTAGCTGTTTACCTCTTCTCCACGATCATATTTTTCCATTTATATTGTCTAGGTTCACAGGCTCTTTACGTGATCCAGATTGTATCTATTATTTCACTTTATGTACCTTGGGTGATCGACCATTTATTTTTAAAACCCTAGGCATATAAGTGAATTGTATGCCATGTGAAGGGGGAGACATCATTTTGAGAGAAAACCTAGAGTAGAGAGGAGAAGAAGGAGGCATGTGTACTCTCTTCACAAATCAATTAATTCATGCATCGAGGTTGAGTCCTCTTGCTTTTCACTAATGTTGCGTATTAGTGTTTTGATGCGTGTAGATTAAGAACTAATCTCTCTCTAATTCTTGACTACTATCGTGTGTTTGATTATGGTATTGTGTGCACGATTAGATTGGTGTGTAGATTAGGATTCATGCATGCGTTTCCCTAATTGTAACCTCGTGAGTTTGGGCGAGCTCCTGATTAGGATATGCCTACAAGGATTAGTAGAGAATGCAACGAAGAGCATTGTGTGATTTGCATAAGGTTTAGCGTGTGTACAACACTAATCCCTTTCATTGGTTCTCTCTTCTCTCTAATATAGATGGCCTCTCTCTCTCTCTCTCTCTCTCTCTCTCTCACACACACACACACACACACACACACACAATGAATCAAACTATAACAGAATACGAAAAAGATTCTTAACTAGAATAACATAAACACATGGAGTAGGTGTAGGAGCAAATTAAAGGAGGGACAATTTTGAAATGATTCATTAGGGGGTATCTCAGGAGATACCTTGTGAAAAAAAAAATAAAAAAATAAAGGAAAAGTGTAAGGACATGGGTCCTACGGGCAAGGCTACCGGCACGACCGGACAATGTGTAAGCTAGGGGGAGGCTATAAGATAGCACGGTTGGGTGGAAACTAGTACACACATTACCACCGCCCTTTGGCGGGGGTAATGTAAGGAAATGGGTCCTACGGGCAAGGCCATTGGCACGACCGAATAGTGTGTAAGCTAGGGGGAGGCTATAAGATAGCACGATTGGGTGGAGACTAGCACACGCATTACCACCGTCCTTTCACTAGTATCAGAGTTGTTTTTGAGAAAAGGGGAAAAGCGGGTTGCATGTACATGCGACGTGCTGCTTCTCTCCCACGACTCGTGGACAGCGACGTCTCCACTTTGCAGCAAAAGAAGGCAGACATAGTTTTCTGCGTGCAGTGCAAACACAGACAATGAGCAACCGCCCCACCTACGCCCTCTACAGCAGGCGACAAAAGGCAAACTCGATCGACAACTCTATGACACCGAGGCTCCGAAGGCTTATGTTGGGTGCACGCGTATGAAGCCCACTTAACCCTTGCATGAAGGAGGGTTGAATCCACCCCATGAGGGCAAGAGGCCAACACTTTACCATCAAGCTATTGAGTTTTGCTGTGTATAACTAGGAAAGATAGCATACTTGTGTTAAAAAGAAAGCTAGAAGAAAAGGGAAAGCTTCAAACTTCAAGGAAGTAGTTTCACCCTTCTTTTTCACTTCTCGGAGGAAGGTAAGTTTTCCTCCAAAAATTCTTTTTTCCTCAAGGAGGTAGCTTCAAACCAAACAAAAGCCTTCACAAAAACAACGAGTTTTTGTGAAGAATCAACAAAGGTTTTCTTACGACGAACGACACGTGAAGCGCTACAATTTTTGTAAGGCGAGGTTCACATGCAACGCAAATCATGGAGCATAAAAAACACAAAGACTTCAAGCTTCACAAGGTACAAGTTGACTTTTTTTTTCTCTCCTTACATTAGTGTGTGTTTACCATAGCCAATGAGGATATCCCACCTACACACACTTTTGATTTAAGGACGTAGATCAAAATCAGGGCACCACGGATACTGCTAACACTAATATGCATGACGATGATGATCTAGGAGATCATGGCCTTATAGATATGGATGCTTTCAAGACTTTGGAAAATCGACAAAGTGTACTTGAACGCAACCTCTCTGCACTCAATGCAAATGTTACCAATCTTACGGAGTTACTTGTGAAATTTATAAATTCACATACGACTCAAGGAGCCACAAGTGGCACGGTTTGCGGAAATCAAGCTCGCACAATTGAAGGAGTCCAAGAGACAAGTGCTTCAGAAGATGCAGAAGGTAGAAATACATTGCTTGAGAATATCACCATTCTTGAGTTTCACGGAGAAGAGCGTGATCGCAACAAGGATGCGGTCAATACGTTCTTACACAAATGGAGTGATATTCATAGATTGAGACACACCTCGGATATAAAGACGGCTATGGAAACAAGTATATCTTTTAAAGGCAAGGCCTATAAGTGCTAAATGACATTTCCAATAGATGCTCGTCCTCCATCTTGGGCTGCGTTTTAAGCTTCTTTCTCCAAAGAGTTTTTGGACTCCAATGAAGAAGATAAGAATTGGTTAGCATGGGATGCATGCCGCATGTCTCTAACACAGTACCTTTTGAAGTATCGGGAAATCATATAAAAACTAAAAGGTCTATATGAATTCCAAACAATACAGGGTTTTAATAGGGGTCTTGACAAAGACTATTGTCTTCATGTCAAGACCCAACATCCAAAAAATAAAAACTAATACATATAAAAACTAATACATATAAAAACTAAAAGGTCTATATGAATTCCAAACAATACAGGGTTTTAATAGGGGTCTTGACAAAGACTATTGTCTTCATGTCAAGACCCAACATCCAAAAACTTTGAAAGAAGCCATCAGTCATGCCCAAGAGATATGATGACGACCAAGAGAGGAAGGGAAATGTTCCCTACTCTAAGAATAATTTTGCTAAGAGTAATGTGGCTAAGAGCCAATGGCGAGGTAGATCTCCCACACGTTCCGAGAGGAATAAGAGACAATCTACCTCTCCACACCCACAAGAGGCTAAGAAGCCTAAGCAATCACGAGATACTCTACGTGGATCTCTCACCACTGCTGATTTTGAGAGTGCAAAGAAACACAATTTTTGTTTTATATGTCTTTCGGACCAACATAACAAGAAAGATTGTCCTCTTTTGCAAGGCAAAAAAAAAGGCCTTGCACACGGTGCAACGCCTCACATTAGATCATCTTCTAAAGATTGTGCTGTAGAGGTTCTTCATATGGAAGAAAAGCACAAGTCTTGTGTGCCTGCTTCAATGTGGCAGCCCACCTTTGGCCCCCATGATTTGATTCGCATGCATGGCACTATTAATGGACAACGTGTTCCTATTTTAGTGGATGATGGTGCAACTCATAACTTCCTGAACTATAAGCTAGTCAAGGAATTGAAGCTTACACAGATTCCTTGCTCTCACAAGTATGTGGTCAAACAGATGTCTGGCAATGATAAAGAAGTATGGGACACGGTAGTTCAAGGGGTTGAGCTTATTGTTCAAGATCATACGGTGACCCTTGAATTTCAAGTTATGAACATGGACCGTGTTGATGTAGTTTTAGGACGGGAGTGGCTACATGGTTTATGAAACACATTGCACACTAGTTATGAACACAACTCCTTATCTTTTATGGCCAATGGTAAACATGTGCTTTTGCTTGGTGAGAGAAATAGACTATCTGCACCTCTTATATGTACAACCGAGCTTTCTATTTTGCAGAAAACAGATTTGATAGACGAAGTCTTTTTGTGTTACTACTTGTCTCCAAGTCTTGTGAATTCTCAAGAGCAAAGTGAGGTGAATTCTAGTAATGGTATGCAAAGTGCAATGAATTCTAATGATAAGCAAAGTGTTAACAAATCTAACGAGCAAAGTGCTCTTAATTTTAATTCTATAGAGCAACGTGCAACTGTTGTAAAACAAAACATTAGAGGAATTACAAGATTCTCCATCCTAGCATAACTCTAGTTTACTTTCTTCTTTTGCATGGCAAAAGCTGACTCACTTACTCACGGAATATAGTGATGTATTCTCAAGCGATTTACCGCCGGGTTTACCCCCTACACGTGGTGTGCAGCATGGCATAGATGTCTTGCCAGTCACTAAAACGGTGAGTAAACCACCTTATCGTATGAGTGCTAAAGAAGCCAAGGAGGTCGAGAGTCAGTTGGCTGACTACCTCGCACGTGGTTTCATTAGACCTAGCACTTCGCCTTGGGCATCACCAATTCTATTGGTTAAAAAGAAAGATGGTACTATGCGCATGTGCGTAGATCATCGCGGATTAAATGCCATAACCATCAAGAACAAGTATCCTATGCCTCGAGTGTATGAGTTGTTTGATCAACTCCATGGGGCGAGATACTATACAAAGATAGATCTTCGTTCAGGATACCACCAGGTGCGTATCCTTTTGCAAGATATCTCCAAAACTGCCTTTAGAACACGGTTCGGGCATTTTGAATTTTTGGTTATGCCTTTTGGTTTAACCAATGCTCCAGCTACATTTATGACACTCATGGATAGTGTCTTACGTCCCTATCTTGAAAAATTCAAAGTGCCTTTAGAACATGGTTCGGGCATTATGAATTTTTGGTTATGCCTTTTGGTTTAACCAATGCTCCAACTACATTTATGACACTCATGGATAGTGTCTTACGTCCCTATCTTGAAAAATTTGTTGTGGTTTTCCTTGATGACATTCTCATTTATGGTTAGATTGAAGATGAACACATAGAACACTTACAATTAGTGTTTGAACATCTACAAGCTCACGTGTTGTATGGTAAGCAAAGCAAGTGCAATTTCTTTAAAACAAAGATACATTACCTCGGTCATGTGATCTCTTATTCTGGCATCAAATTGACACTGACAAGGTCGTTGCCATTCTTCAATGGCCACATCCCAACGCGGTTGAGGAGCTTCAAATATATTTTTAGGCATGGCTGGATTTAATCGACAGTATATCCATGATTCTGCCAAAATCGTTGTTATTATGATGGATCAACTTAAAGCAAAAGGTAAGACCTTTTCTTGGGAAGAAGCCCAAAAACGCAGTTTTGAACAGCTCAAGGTAGCTATAGCCACTGCTCCCATCCTAACAATCGTTGACCCACTTAAGCCGTTTGTGGTGGAGACTGATGTTAGTGATAAAGCAATTGGTGTGGTACTTCTCTAGGAGGGAAGACCTATAGCCTTTGAAAGTAAAAAGTTAGTTAGAGCTCAACATAATTATTATGTCTATGAGAGAGAGCTCTATGCCATAATTCACGCTTTACGAAAGTGGCGACACTATTTATATGGTGCCGAGTTTGAAGTAGTTTTTGACCATGAGAGTATCAAACGGTTTACTACTCAAACGGACTTGAAGGGCCGTAAAGCTAGATGGGCAGAAATCCTTCAAGATTATGATTGTAAGCTACAATATCGCAAGGGGCGATATAATGTAGTAGCAGATGCACTAAGTCGGATGCCCCATATTAATTCACTTGCTTTCACATAAATAAAGGTTGGATTTTTGGAGTCATTACGTGGCAAGTGTGCACAAGATCAATCATATGCTAAAGTGTGGAGTGGAGTTTTAAAAAGGGATCCCTCACACTGACATGTCTTTGTACAACCATATCAACATGTCTCTGCACGCGCAGATAAAAACTCCAACACACAAAGCTCCACCCCTACTAAGGAAGAGCTTAAGCGATGGAAGAATTTTTCCATTGATGATGGCTACTTACTCCACAAGGGTAGAGTATGTGTGCCAAAGGACTCAGACACTAGGTACCAAATCTTATTTGAGTGTCACGATAGTCCAAGTGCTGGTCATCCAAGTATTCGTAAGACGTATGCCTTAGTTCGACGGCAATTTTATTGGCCGGGTTTACATCATGATGTTCAAGATTACGTACTAAACTGCCAATCGTGCTAAGTTAATAAGGCAGAGCGCCTCAAGGTAGGTGGCCTTTTACATCCTTTAGAGATTCCACAAGGTAAGTGGGAGAGTATCTCTATGGATTTTATACTAGGACTACCTATTACAAATCATGGTCATGATGCCATATGGGTAATTGTAGAATGTCTCACAAAGATGGGTCGACTCATCCCCACTAAGACTACGGTTAAGACACCAAAATTAGCACGACTATTTGTAGAGCATATATATAAACTATACGGTCTTCTAGCTAGTATCATTAGTGATAGAGATCGAAAGTTCGATAATCACTTCTAGAGAACTGTGATTCAAAATTTGGAAACTAAACTTAATCTAAGTACGACTGATCATCCAGAAATAGATGGTCAAACCGAAAGAGTTAATCAAGTGCTAGAGGATATGCTATGAGTGTACATTAGCAAGAAGCAAACCAATTGGGAAGACTACTAACTTATATTGGAATTTGCTTATAATAGTTCAAAGTATGTGACTACAGGGTTTAATCCATTTATGCTTCTATATGGATTTCAACCTAGATCACCCGTTACGGTGGGGTTGGTTAACGAGAAGATACAACAAGCAAAGGTTTTCTCCAATACCATTTTGACATGCTTCGAGTTGCTAGACAGAATGTTAAGCAAGCTCAAAATCAATATAAGAAGTACGCAGATGAGCATCGTCGTCTTGCTACGTTTGAAGAAGGAGACAAGGTTTTCCTCAAGGTTTCAGAGCATTCACAAAGTCTGAAGACGGAAAAAGTTGCTAAACTTTCACCACGCTATTGTGTACCATTTACCATTCTCAAACGTATAGGTCAAGTGGCCTATAAACTAGCTCTTCCATAGCACTCACGAGTTCATCATGTTTTTCATGTTAGCCATTTACAAAAACAATTAGGACAGAATGATAATGTCATTGACACAAGTGTGTTAGTTGACCTTATCAAACCGCCAAGCATCCCTCATGAGCCCGAAAAGATTTTGGATTCTCATGAGCTTCACACCAGACATCATGTCAGACAACAGGTGTTGGTAAAATGGCTAGATAGACTTGAAGAAGGTTCTACATGGGAGAATGTCTCCGCACTTAAGAAACGTTTTCCTACGTTCGTTTTCGAGGACGAAAACGATTCTCCAAGGGGGGGGGGGGGTAAATGTAAGGACCATGGGTCCTACGGGCAAGGCCATCGGCACGGCCAGACAATGTGTAAGCTAGGGGGAGGCTATAAGATAGCACGGTTGGGTGGAGACTAGCACACACATTACCACCGCCCTTTCGGAAAGGTTATCTATAGATGGTGAAGAGGCAATCAATGCATGAAGAGGGAAGAGGACACTTGCAAGTTGGTGGTAGTATGGTTGGGGAGAGGAGGCTAGGTGGCAGGCGAGGTATAGGGAGATAACCTGGAGATGGCAGAGGGAGGTAGCCAACGCCCAAAGAGGAAAGAGGATGCTTGCAAGCTGGTGGCAACATGGTTTGGGGAGAGGAGGATGCCAGGTGGCGGGCAAGGTAGGGGAGGTATAGTCGGATAGCTGGTAGAGGGAGGTAGCCAACGCCCAAAGAGGAAAGAGGATGCTTTCAAGCTGGTGGCAACATGGTTTGGGGAGAGGAGGATGCCAGGTGGCGGGCAAGGTAGGGGAGGTATAGTCGGATAGCTGGTAGAGTGTAGATGACTGGCAGGAGAGGGGAGACCCTACTCATTTTTCTTAATAGAGAGCATGTGAGCAGTGAGCATCTCGTGGCGAGTTGACTTATATCGAAGGGCATTACCTGAGAGTGAAGGTTGTGAGGTCCATTTTAAGGTGTTCCTTGGTGATTTTGCTCCAGTTTGGAAGAATTGTAGCTTGCAAAAGAATCTAGCAAGATTCCAACTAATTGAATGTGAATCGGAGGGAAGTAGGTAGTAGGGAGGAGAATAAGAATTATGCACATTATTGGTCTCAATCTTAGTCCTCTAAGTGCATGACTCAATTCAACCTATAGATCATGCCATTTGGTCTTAACTAAGACTTCCACATCGGTCTTTATTTTTCTTACAAAATGAATCAATGTTCAATGAAGACGATGATAAAATTGGAAACATCATCTACCTATACATAGACTTGAATTTGAAACAATTAAGCTAAGGAATGGATTGCCACACACTATGTTTGAAAACAGACTACCCTAACCCATCGTTATTTGGCAAATAATGACGTTCATCACCATGCACAAGAATGATTATTTGAGTTTTCGACCTCGTGTTCAGGTCTCTCAATTGAAACAACATGCTTATGCACATACACACTCTCTCTCTAGATGAAAATGAAAAGGCTTTCCATCAACAAAGTGTGCTAGAGATGTCCCTTGTAAGTACTAGATTGTGATTGCCAGGCCCACAAGATGGATCTTTTAGGTCCTTTTGTGATGTTCCCACGACGTTAAAAATTTCCACTTTCATGCACGTTTGCAAGAGATAAAAAATTAGTGGAAGAGAAAATTGCAATTACATTTCTATCAGCAGGTTGGGTTTTTTCTTTCCCTTTAGACTACCAAGTCTTGGGTTGAGGTCTTGACAAGTAAGTTTTGGTGTTCTTTTATGATGTAAAAGTTATCTTCTTTTTCTTCTCTTGTAGCTACTATGTTAAAACTTCTATTCTTGTGTGCATGTGCGTGGAATTAGAAGGTGAAACTAGAATAAGCTTTCCATTACCCAACCATGGTAGATTGGTTATCCTAGTTCCCTCTTGAATAATAGGTCTTGAGTTCAAGAGTGGTAAGACCTATGGGGACAGTTCCTTAGACATTAAGACCTCTTCTCTCTTTAAAAAAAAGGAGAAAGGAGAAATTACCATAACACCTTATGTTTTGTGGAGATCGTCAAACATCCCAAAATTTTTAAAAACTCTCAGATACCCTTGTATGGACTAGTATGTGACCTGCATGTTGTTGCGATCAAATAAAAAAGGACTCATTTTTTGCACCCCTCTCTTCCCTTGTTGAACTATCAATAGTGATATTTGAGCCAAAAGGAAGGTGAATCCACTATTAGTTGTTTGTAAACAAACGAAACGATCACGTTTTAGAGGGTAGGCATGGATAAACATCAAGGTGCTTGTACTTGTGAAGAGCAAAACCCTACATGAAATGATCACTTTTTAGAGGGTAGGAAGGGATAGACACCAAGGTCGTTATACTTGTGAAGATCAAAACCCTACATCAAACTAAAGAAACTCCACCTCGAGACAAAACAAATGGAGATTACCTTGGTCTTCACATGCTGATCACTCCTCCTTAC
Source organism: Adiantum capillus-veneris (assembly GCF_014529385.1). Taxonomy (NCBI): domain Eukaryota; kingdom Viridiplantae; phylum Streptophyta; class Polypodiopsida; order Polypodiales; family Pteridaceae; genus Adiantum; species Adiantum capillus-veneris. The sequence goes on along the minus strand of NC_140958.1, from coordinate 72,450,499 downwards.
TTTTCGTGCAATGAAGAAGTTGTTTTTATGTACGGGCAGACGACTTTTCCCCATCCAATCATTTTATTCTCTCTCTCTCTCTCTCACACACACACACACACACACACACACATGTTTGAAATGATCTATTGAAGTCCTCTGAATCAATACACTATGGTAGTATTCCTTGTACCATGTATTGGTGTTTACAAATTAGTTGGTCATGCCATCTAAGTCTCAAACATAGCATAATATATTCAACAGAAGTGTGTCTTAGCTTACAATTATGTCGCTTTAGATTCAATAATGTTAGTTATAAGCAAGAGGAAAAGGATAAATTTTGCCTAAAATCTAAGGAAAACAGTGTGAAAATATGAGAAATTCGCTCAAATTATTCCTCACTAGATTATCATAAAAAGGAATTGTGTATGGTTAGGAAATCAATTTTTTAAAAACATTGCACACCATGCCTTTTGTCCCCGAGCCTTTCCCTCCGGCCATGCAACTTTGTTAGCTAAAGCTCAGTAGAGTGATTGCATCTTGAATGTCGTGCACAAATTTGTTTGTCAATGTCAACTACTCACACCATGCCCCATGGCTTCAAGATGCAAGTAGAGTGGAGAAAATATTTGCACCCCGCACTCGTTGTCATCAAGACTTGTTGTTGGGCTTATCTATGATGAATCTACTCCAAGAGAAAACATTTCCCATATAAAAGCTTGTCAAGTTCTTTATTTTCCCAAGTCAATAATGTTCATAATGCACCAATATACCTTCAAATGCAACCATAAACAATTGAAATCGATCCAGTGTGCTATCGCTCCATTCAAGAGCATGCAATGTTCGTTCCAAGAGTCCTTAATTCACAAACAATCTTATCATGAATTTGATTTAACCATGTCAACTTCATGGATGTCTAGAGAGGGAGCTCAAATAACCTTTCTATCAACCAAGTGTGGTAGATTGGTTACTATCCCAGTTCCCTCTAGAGTATCAAGTTTTGAGTTCAAGACTCCTCAGATGCATCTTTGAGGTCTCTTGGGCTCTTCTCACGGATGTGTGTGTGTGTGAAAAAGAAAAGGAAACTGAAATAACCTCTCTCTCTCTCTCTCTCTCTCTCTCTCTCTCTCTCGCATGTACACAAACACAGACACACACATGCCTACTACTCTCTGCCTTGTCACCTCAAGTGCCACAATGGTTGCCACTCCACTTGTAGAGTCTACAGAGAACCTCTCATCCCCTTGATAGTTGAAGCCTCATTGTCGAACCTGTGCACCAATCCATAGATCTTGCCTTTGAGCTACAATGCAACATGGGCTTCTGGTTAAGAGACTTACAACTTTATATAAAAAATGGCGTTCCCTTATAAATCTCGTATCCCTATTCTCAAAGCCCAGGTGACCCAGTCTATCACTGGTTGCTCTCTCTCTCTCTCTCTCTCTCTCTCTCTCTCTCTCTCTCTCTCTCTCTCTCTCTCTCTCTCTCTCTCTCTCTCTCTCTCTACGTGTGTGTGTGTGTGTGTGTGTGTCACATTACAAAAAAAAAAAAGTGTGTGTGTCTCAAAATCGGCCACAAGGTCAGGTGGAGCACATTGGCGCAGTCTGGGGCAAGTGTGAAAATGAGTGTGTTCATGTGCATGGGACTAGTGAAGAAGGCACACAAGCAAGCACTGTCTCCAAGCTGCCATCACCACTCATGCAGCGCACAAGTTCGGAAAGGGTTGCCGCCTCCTATGGGCCCATATAGGCAAGTTTGGTGACCTTGCTACTCGTGCTCTTTTTTTTAAAAAATTGCGCACACATTCTAGAGGTGGTGCCCTTCTTTTGACTCCTTGGTGCTTGAGAATTCTTCAACCTCAACAAAGGAAATAAAAAGATGTCTTGAGTTCAAGGCATGCCTGCTGGTTCTTTTTGGGATTGTTTCCACAATATGAGGAATTCTTTTTCCTCTTATTCTCCTCTATGTGTGTGTGCGCGTGCTCACAGGTGCGAGCACACAAAAAAGTGTTTTGAGTGCAACTCGTCTAGATCCTCGATGTCTCTTCTGATTAAACTTGTTTCTTTTTTCTTCTCCTCCTTGAATCTCTCTCTCTCTCTCTCTCTCTCTCTCTCTCTCTCTCTCTCTCTCTCTCTCTCTCTCTCTCGCTCGTGTGCGTGCGTCTCCGTCGAGCTTGGCTTGTTCTGTCAGCACATGATTGTTTTCAAGGTTGTGGATCTTAAGGCCCTTCAACGATGCTACAAGCTGTTCAACATCAGCCTAGAATCTCTTTCTCAATCTCAGCCATTTGGGACTGTTGGCTGCACACGGCATGCATCCTTTTCTCATTGTGTGCAAATTGTAATGTCCATGTCCCCTCTTTGTAGAGAAGCCAACATGGTGAACTGTCTGACAACTCTTTTGGCCACAATCACTGATATGTGAATTTCAATAGCGTGCATGCACTTTAGCATTTCAATAGCACGTACACGTTACCAATCAAGGGCTGCAGTATGTGGGCTTTGATTGCTGCTGCAGGCCCCGATATCCAATTGGTATGACATGCAACCACCATTGATATCGTTGAGCATGCCCATAAATGTGAGGATGTCCCTTGGGGCAGCATGCAACCTTGGTCGCTCAAGCTCGCTGACACACACAAAGCTGCACATGCGCTAGAAAGGGGTTAGAGTTCTTTTGCAAAACGCCGAGAAGCGCACATGTTTGGGAAGGGGCTGCCACTTTCCATTCACCCAGGAAGGTGGGGCTCGTGACCTTACTGATGCCATTTTTTGGGTTGCGTGCACGTTCGAGACTCTAATTTTAGCTGCCATTTTGCATGCCAAAATAAGAGACAATAAGCTATGATTAAGGTCTTACCAAAATGGTGGATGCCAACAAGATAAGGCTATTACAGTAAGCAATAGCTTGTGACACAGGTAGAATACCATGGAAGAAGTGAGCACTCTCTTTCTCTCTCTCTCTCTCTCTCTCTCTCTCCTCAATTATTCTTGAATTTTAAGTATCATACCTTTCAAAACGCCCCTGCCAAAGCATAAAGCATTATAAAGTCCAACATTTTTAACCAAAAACAAAATGCCTAAGAGTCTAAGAGTTGATCTGAAGAACCTTTTACTACTTAGCAAAGTTAAACCAGCCATTGTCCTAAACATATAAGTCCACATGAGAGGTTTGTTGCAAGGTTAAATTGCTCAAAATATATAAACCCTTCTAAAGGAAGATGCTCAATGAAAGGAAACCTTCAAGCACACATAGTTTTCTTGCTTAAGCAGAACACTCATCTCTTAAATAGACCATGAAAGCACTGTGAATATTGTGTAGACATAGTCTCATTGCTTGCTTTCCACTCATCGTTTACCAACCCATAAACCAAAATGGAGAGATGTGTCCTCCACGGCTTCATAATTATAAAGCGTCTTGATCTCCAATGAAACTCCATCGACTTGCCCAGTTTATCTTGCATTCCCAAAAGAAGGATTGTCATAGAGCCAACTGTTATAGAATTGATATTTTATTATCTATTGCAGCTGACAGGTGGCAAAAGCATCAGCAGATAATGGATTATGCAGAAGGATGTTACATTTTATGTATATTTGGTTATTCAAGTGCTCCTTATGAGCTTTGGCCAATTATGTCCGACCGGCCAGTTTGTACTCACTTTGAGCATTCAAGAAATCTATAAATTAAATACGTGCAAGAGGGAAATGCTCACTCTTGCACGGGGGGAGATTGCACCCAGTGTTTGCGTTGTTCTTCTCTCCTCTTCCCTCTTCTCTCTCGCCATGCCGGCGTAGCACTCCGGTCTAGGAGGTGTGCCTGCACACGCTCTTTTATCCTCTCGCGCTCTCAATCTCTCTCTTTGTTCGCGTACGGCTTCAATTCTGTGCTATGAGGTTCGTCAGGTATGGGGATTTGCCGATTTATGTGTTGTATGGTGTTATCTTGGATGATTTGCAGGGCAGCCACGCTCCAACAGTAGCAGTGGTATCAGAGCATAGGTAACGCTCTTGGTAACAAGCAGTCATCGAAGACCTGAATTTGGTATCCAAGAAAGGTGCACAATTTGCTTTTCTCGAAATGTAGATCTTTGCAGTTAAGTACCACAAATAAGTGCAATTATACAACTCTAATTAGCTTCATGCGATTTTATCTTGATTGACATGTTTTTGTAAAAATCTTTGAAATTTTTGGGGGGTGCAAGGGAGCCCGATATGATCATGGAAAAATAAGAAATAGGAAATAGGATTTTGTTGTACGTAGCACTAAAAGAAGTAGAAGAAGTCTGTGTAGTTTGGAAAACAGAGGTGTCTGTGTACAAATCTGGAAGTAGAGAAGAGGAAGTTGATGAGGCAATGATTGAAACTAATCATTGGAGCTAGATCTGAGTTTTTCTTTCTTTTGAATCGGTGGAGTCTACAAAGAAGTCTGGAATGAGGTAGAGCTTTGGAAAGAGAGCGTTCTTTATGTATGGAAGTTCTCTACAAGGGAAGCAAGGATCTGTTGGCCCGATCTCGATTCCATCAAGCCATGAAGGCACCATCATTTTCAGGCTAATTCAGCGCTATAAAATGTTCGCGGGCTGATTCATGGCATGGCCATAATAAGAGGCGGCTCAATAGGTGGATACCCAAGCTACACACACACACACACACACACACACACACACATGCGAGCCATCATAGGCCGCCAGTTCTCACTGCCGCCAGACTCTTTCTCTCACAATGTCGCGCACGCACACACACCACCTCGTCATCAGGTTATTCTGTCCCTCACTTGCCAACCAGTAGCCGCCATGCAGCCTAACACCATCTTCACGGCTGTGGTCGCAAGCTCACCCAGCTACGTCATGTGGAGAAAAACTCTCTCTCTCACTCAACTCTCAGCCGCCAGCAACCATCCACTCACTCTTTATCCCTCATTGGCTACACCAACCACGTCAGCAGAGTCTCTCGACTCTGACTCTCTTTCTCTTTCTCTGGCCAACTAGCCGCGGCACACCACACAAACGGTTGTCTATTGTCTTGACTCTTGCTTACAACAACCACCCAAAAAAAAAAAAAAAAACGGGTGCCGCAAAGACCATGCACACTCTGGTCAAAGCAGAGGCCCTCGGCATTTTCCGAGTTTGTCTGCGTTCGTTGGATTCCCCATGTAGCAGGTGCCGCCCTTTGCATTTCGATCACCCAGCTGCCCCTTTCGCATGCAAAGGCACCCAAAATCTCAGGCTCTCTGTCAACAACCTGTAGCGTCCATCTTCAGTGTGGTTTGCCAACCCACACACACACACAACTGGAGGTCGCCGTTACTCTCTGCAGCTGTGACAGGGACGCATTTTTCTTCTTTTTTTTCTCTACCGCACATCAGGTGCATGCCCCTCTCTCTCTCTCTCTCTGCCCCTCGTTTACTACACAAGGCGCACACACGCCCATGACTCCAACCACCCTCATGCAGAGGAGTTGTTTCTCTTTCTCTCTCTCTCTCTCTCCAGCACCCTCAACTGCAGCAGCCATACAATCTTTCTCTCTCTCTGACCTCCTGGCGGGCAGAATGCAGTACGACTTTCTCTCTCTCTTACTTTCTCTATCTCTCACACCTTTCTCGGGCAGTCCTTTGTTCTACGCCATCCACACCCTCTTTTGTGGTCGACCATTCGCTGTAACGCCCACACATATGCATGGCTATCCACTCGAACCACCTGTCCCACTTGCATGCAGTGGCTGGCAGTTATCTGCACTCTCCTCCCTCCATAGTTAACCTTGCATCCTTGTTTTCCCCCACCCCAAAACTCCTGCAGACCCCACCCAATATCCTGTAGATGTTTTCCTTGCAGCTAGCAGGCCTACTTAGTCCACCAAGCCCCTGCAATCGAGATGCCAAAGAACACACCCCACCCAGCCCCCCCCTTGACGGCCGTCCTCAACCATATTTGGGCTTGCCTTCCTCTTCCAACACCATCAACCTCTCCGCAATACAACCACCTGCCACTGTGCTATGCCATGCAGAGATCCTCCTCCTCGTCACTTGACGCGACAGCTAGCACCGGAGGCCACTGGATTCATGTCCTCGTTACCTGCTACATCAACTCTCTTTCCAATATTTCTTTGAGCAACCAACCTGAGTCAACCGACTCTCTCTCATCGAATTACATGCAGCCAGGACCAGAACATGGTTACCAACAACAACAGCCCCACGTACCGTTGGGGGCGAGTGGTGCCCAAAGTGGTGCAGGATAGAGGCACCACACTACATCCCTTTCTCTCTCTCTTTCTCTCTCACCCCAGTTCCCTGCGTCCTGCAGCAGCACACATACAAAGGAGAAGGCTAGAATTACATATTATTGGTAAGTGTCAGGTGCTGTAACAGTATGACTTGACCTAACAAAGAGAGCACGGTGCCACTCAGAGAGTTGGCGGAGAAGGCCAAGTCTCTCAGTTGAGAGCAGCTTGCAGCTAGCGACTGAGGGACGCTGTCGTTGAGATTATTATTTTGCAGGAAGAGGGCTTCCAGTTTAGAAAGGCTTCCGCAGGTGTGTGGAATCCCACCGTGTAGACCGTTGTAGCTTAGGTCCAGAATCTGCAAGCTGGAGAGACTTCCCAAAGGTTCGGGGATGGGACCGTCAAAGGAGTAAGAGACAAATCAAGAATTCTGAGATAGGAGCATATATAAGGCTAAGGCGGCAGGGATGGAGCCAACGAAGTAGTTTCCGGACAGATTGAGGGAAGCAAGGCCTTGAAGAGAGGCACGGGCAGGGCTAGAGGCCGTGCCATGCAGGGCGAGGTCTGGCAGGGAGATGGACGAGACCTTAATGGAGGTGTGCGGAAGGCAGGTTATGCCATACCAAGAGCAGCTGTTGTTGGCGAGGGAAATGCTCCAGCCCATGAGGGCCTGATAGGGATCTCTTGTAATGGCCTACTTCAAGGCAATCAACGCTTGGGCATCACCTGCCACCTCCTCCCACCTTAAATTTGTGGAGCTACTGGTTGCAGCTGCACTACTACATTGCATGCTCATGAGACCCACCGTTAGCAGCAAATCATCGCGCCACCGTTGTTCGCGAGATGACATCCCCATATCTGTCTTTCTATATAGTTATTATAGCTCACCGAAATCTTCATCTCCATATCTAGAAAGCAACACGTCCACCTTGCTCTGTGACCACTTTGTCCAAATTCATCCAATTACAGCTAGGCTATACCACATGATTTTCTTCGTGTTTCCGTCCATCAATTTAGGTTATCCATTAGTGGGTGTTGCCTTTTGAAGACGCCTCATAAAATATTTCATTTCATTTTTCTCTATGGCTCTCTCAACTTTAATGACCTTGCCGGTCAATACACCTCCGCTATAGGTGAACTCTAAAGTTTGCATGGAAGTTTGCTTCTTTCAATACCGCGTCTTTGAATTATTGAACTCAATGATCTCCCTCTCTAAATATCCTCCATTATTTCCTCTTCTCAAGAAACTCTCCTACTGTCTGTTCACTTCTAGTTAGCACAAACAACCTAAGGCATCTCTCATCATGCTATCTCCTCACTCTAATCAATATTCTAAAATCACTCTCTAAATAGACAATAAAGGTGGCATCATATCTCATAGTATACGGGACGATGCCATACTGTGATCTAGCTTTATCTTGGTACCTATATCCTGGTCTCTGCTCGTATCCCTATCCCTTTAACCCCCCCCCCCCCTTTAATTACATTGCCAATACACCCCATCAACAACTACAATCTGGCTAGATAATAATATATCCACAAATCTAACTAAAAGCACTGTGAGTAACATTAATGAATGATACAAATTTGTGATGGGTAACAACACAAATTTACGCAGCAAGTGTTTCGAATACAATGGATTATATCACACTATTGGCAGACACTTTATTTTACTGAAGATTTTTATGGTATTCTGTCGGTACGTAGCACAATATTTTAAACACCTTTGTGATTCCTAGCAATGATATTAGTATTTTATATTCAGTTCGTTAATGCTAGCACAAGTTAGTACAAAATGTTCTATGCTCATACTCCTACTACCAGCTTGCTCGATAACCACGTTTTGCAACTTCCTCTAATTACAACCCGGCTCTATTGCATGCTCTTTCTCAGATTCCTTGTATCGATCAACATTGTCAAATATCCTGCATTCTTAATTAGGGACTTAAAATTTGTTAGACTTCTCAAACTGTGAAGATTTTTGGGGTTTTCTCCTTTCGAATAGCTCATTATTACATTTTGTTGTACATTAGCGCTGCTCCACACCATTATGTTTAGTTCGTTTACCACAATTTTAAGGAAATAAACGTATCTGTCTTGCTTGATCGTAATCAAATGATTTTTATCATGATCTTCATTTGTTTTTGTTACATTTCTCTACCTCATCTAAGGATTCACAAAAACCTATCCAGACCATAATGCGAGGACATCAGATAAGGATCTCTTTACTTTGCAAACTCATTTTTACAGCTTTCGTACTAATCTCCTAACCATATTTTATTCGATTTTATGATACCCTCTTACACTGCTAAGGTCATGCCCTCTAATTGTATTGAAAGAAATTTTGCTGAGATGATTTGTCAGTAAGCTATGCAGCTACTCATGCGAGCTAAGGTGCTCTGCAATAGTGCAAACTCATTTTCAAGTCCATTGGTGATATACTTCATTGTGATGTCGACAACGTAGTAGATATACTTTTTTTCTCCTTTATGTCATGTCTAGTCCATTGGTCACAAGCACACAGATTCGCCGGTTTAGGCAGTGTGTAAATGCTCATCTTATTGCCGACTTGTCGATTTAGGCAGCACATTGATAACTAGCAGATTCATGATTTTTAAACTTATACAAAATGCAGATTCGCCGGTTTAGGCAGCATTAGTGCAGATTCGCCGATTTAGGCAGCACGTCTTATTGGTGTAGATTCGCCGATTTAGGCAACACCAATCACAAAATCATGCTGCAGTGGCTGGCCACCACTGTAACTGGTATGATTTTGTTACCCGGGTACATAATGAAAGTGAATTGGATTTGGACTTATATTGTGGAATTGGAATTGGATTGGGATTTGGTATTTGATGGTTATTTTATCACGACAGTGTGTATGTGATGAGACTTGACATTATGAGATTGATGATGAGTGTGACCAATGATATCCTGATTCATCAGGGTATGACATATATTGCTTATTCTAGTGGTATGGGACACTAGAATAGGTAGTATGTGGATGACGGCTGGCATAAGCAAATATTGTCTAAATTTTATATTATTAAAAAAACAAAACTATTTGATACAGATTTCTAATCATTGTTTTTGACAAGTATTGTTTGCAGATTTTTATCTTCGCAACTGAGGACAGTTGCTTTCCAATGGAGAGGTATGTTATAGAATTGATATTTTATTATCTATTGCAGCTGACAGGTGGCAAAAGCATCAGCAGATAATGGATTATGCAGAAGGATGTTACATTTTATGTATATTTGGTTATTCAAGTGCTCCTTATGAGCTTTGGCCAATTATGTCCGACCGGCCAGTTTGTACTCACTTTGAGCATTCAAGAAATCTATAAATTAAATACGTGCAAGAGGGAAATGCTCACTCTTGCACGGGGGGAGATTGCACCCAGTGTTTGCGTTGTTCTTCTCTCCTCTTCCCTCTTCTCTCTCGCCATGCCGGTGTAGCACTCCGGTCTAGGAGGTGCACCTGCACGCGCTCTTTTATCCTCTCGCGCTCTCAATCTCTCTCTTTGTTTGCGTACGGCTTTGATTCTGTGCTATGAGGTTCGTCAGGTATGGGGATTTGCCGATTTATGTATTGCATGGTGTTATCTTGGATGATTTGCAGGGCAGCCACGCTCCGACAGTAGCACCAACATTCTGTTTTCAGTAAACAATTTCGATCTCCTTTATCATGAGTTGAAACTATTTTTTGATCTCTCAGCTGGCGGTCCTATTGCTCCCTCTTTAGTCTCTCTTCCCACAATTCCTCAATCATCTTCTCTAGATTCACTCAATGATCTAAAATTGTTCCAACAAATGATTTGGTCTCCTCTTGCATCAAGATTTCGAGAGGTTATGAAGACCTTTTTCTAGTTTTGTCTAAGCAACCATATCCAATTCTATAGTGCTCATCAACGGCTTCAACTCCATCATTGCTCTTGTAGAGACATTGAAGATCCTTATCTCCAAAAAAAAATTTAAAAAAATATTTTCCACTTCTTGGGGACCCTTATACGTCTCACTGTTGGCAACATAAGCAGAATAGACTCACCGTCGTTGTTAAGGGTTGCGCCTCTCTATTTGGCAAATGTTACATCTCAAAGCTTGGCAAGGCAATCTTTTGAATCCTTCTTTCTTTGTTGTTGTTGTCGTATAGTCTCATCCGTGGTAGTTGCCTCCTCATCCATGCTAACCTTCTTCCTATTATCAAGATCGTACACATTCCATCGTAGAATGTTAAAGAGAAGAAAGAGAGGAAACTCTCTCTCTCTCTCTCTCTCGTGGTGCTTTTCTATGAATGAGCAAGAGGGGTGAGGGAATCCAGGAGATGAGTGAGTTGAGCAACGGCCACAATGTGATAGCCATGGTGCAGAAGCAGCACCACACAGAGATGGGTCCCAATTCTCACTCTCTCACACATACAATCACTCAGTAGCTCAAGGGCCTTGACAATGCTCTCTCTCATGCACATAAACTTAGTCGATGATTCTCTCTCTCTCTCTCTCTCTCTCTCTCTCTCTCACACACACACACACACACACACACACACACACTCGCAGTTGTGTAGGATTGCACAAGCATTCAACCATCGGTGTGTGTGTGTGTGTGTGTGTGTGCGTGTGTGTGCGCAATCGCAAAAGTATTGCATACCTGCCTGTTCACTTGTTTCTCAAGTAGACGCTCACAAACTCCTGAGACTGAATCTTGCTGCAGGGCGCACACGCGTAGTGTCATGGACACCCATACGAACAACAAATCTTGCACGTCGGTTGCTCTCTGTAGTTTATTGTTTTGCACAGTCTCTTCCCATTCAAATCACTGAGATCGTCCGAGAACATTAAATGTGAGTAGCTCTCCTGCAATGCTCCTTGAAGAAGAAAGGAGAGAGAGACACGTGGATGCCTTCTTTGGTCTTCAAAAATTTAAGCCGCATTATAAAGAGTAAGTATAGAGTTTAGATGGACTCCACCACTTCTCACATAGTTATTCTTTTTGATGATGGAGATCTAATCTTTACGTGCCTTCCGTTATAAATTGTTACCTATGGCATTTTAACACAAAAAATTGTGGTGTGTCATTTTCAATAAAGGGAGGGCCAATTTTCCTATGTGAGATCTTGATAGATATTTGCTAGATTGACACAAAAAATTGTGGTTGTGTCATTTTCAATAAAGGGAGGGCCAATTTTCCTATGTGAGATCTTGATAGATATTTGCTAGATTGACAAAGGATATTTTGGGAATTTTGGGAGTTTGCAAAACATCTATACCATTGTTAAGCAGGGAGGGTTTCCGGCACCCTCCTCGGCCACGTGTCGCACGTAGGTTGATCCGGCCAGTGTGGTGCGAAACGACACTCAATGTTGAGAGAGAGAAGAAGAAAAAGAAGAAGAAGAAGAGTATTTTAACGTAGTAGGAAAAACTATCCCGAGAGAGAGAGAGAGAGAGAGAGAGGGAGGGAGGGGCAATTTGGGAATTTTTGAAATGTGAGGGTCTTTCCGCCAATAAATTTTTTATTGGAATTAATGTATCACGTTCAAAACCTCAAGAGGTTTTAGGATTTTTTCATTGACACAGATATTGCAGTGTCTATCAGCAAAGCTATGCTTGCTGCAGGATAAGGCTTTGGGTAAAATGGAGATCAGCTTCTGCGTGGCAGGCTAGGCTTATTTTGTAGAAGCTGTATGCAGTAGCAATGAAGGGGTCTTATAGTGGGTGATGGTGGAAACTAAAACGGAAATATGCAGGCCTTGTGGTACCGCCCTTTGGAGCTCCTGCTTACCCCGAAGCCTCATTTTCGTGGAAACCTCAGCAGTAGCAGGAGCTTCCATCATCAGGTAAATTCTAGCCCAGCTCCTTTCGCTTGCAAATTCTCCTGCAAACAAGCACCTCTTCAAAGACTTCTTAGTCCATGTCTAGCCTCGCCATCTAAAGATGTCCCAAATCCTGCGGATGCTGAACCTCTTGAAATAGAGGACTACGATGACGAAGAACCAGACCTCACTAAGTTTGACAAGATATGGTATAAGTCTCAAGAAGCCCGGAAGCAGGAAGAGAAGTATTACAAGGAAAATCGGTCTGTTTTTCGAGAGGCTATTGGCCTTGATCCCAATGGTGAAGATGAAGATGAAGATGAAGATGATGAAAGTAGAATAGAGGGGCCAGAGATCATCACTTTAGAAGACAGAGAGCTCACAAATAAAGATGGTGATTTTTTCAGTGCTGTTGATGCTGCAGTTGCATCTTTGAAGAGTAGAGAACGAGCATCTAGGCGAGCCAAAGGTGTCCTGGACAAAGGAGATGCCGGCGATGATGACAAAGACGTGGAAGTTGCTAGTGCAAAGACGAGACGCTTCACAGCCATAGAAGTTGAAGAAGGAGAAGAAGAAGATGCAGAAGGAGGTGCAGCGTTGGAAGATGGAGGAGAAGCCAAAGTGGATGATGAAGGGGAGGCACAAGATACGGAAGCAGAGGAAGAAGATGATGTTCTCGCCGACCCCTCCTTTGATCTTGATTTTACTTTGGAAGAAGAGCTAGACCAAATCAAGGAGCCTCCTTTTCAAATGACTCTCAGTGAGCTTTTAGATCAAGCTCGTGTGGTGCCAATTCTAGTTGATGGAGATCAAGATGTTGAAATTACAGGCATTCAATATGACTCACGTCAAGTCAGTCCTGGCAACATGTTTGTTTGCGGTTTACCCTCCTCATCACAGGAACACTCCTCTCTTGCAGAGGCTATCGAGAAGGGCGCTGTTGTCGTGGTTGCAAGCATGGAGGTCTCTGTGCAAGAGACTGTGAGAGCTGTAGTAATTGTTGAAGACACCGCCTCTATTCTCTCATCTGTATCTGCAGCTTTTTATGGAAGTCCCTCAAGAAGAATGTCAGTTATTGGAATCTGTGGCAGTAGTGGAAAGGCTAGTGCATCTTACCTCTTGAAGAGTATGTTGGAAGCGATGGAAAAAAAGACTGGCTTGATAGGCTCGATAGCCAATTATTTCTATGGGAAGAAGAAGTCCGAGTCTACATATCCAAATCTTGATGCAATTTCTTTGCACAAACTGATGGCTACAATGGTGCATAATGGTACGGAAGCCTGTGTAATGGAGGTTTCTGGTGATAATGACCTGCGGAACTTGGAGTTTGACATAGCTGTGTTCACAAATTTTAATTCTATTGAACAGAGTGATGACAGTGGAAAGATGCAGGAAAAACGTAAAGAGTCTATATCGCAGTTGTTTTCCAAGATGGTGGACGCCAAGCAGCATGCAAAGGTGGTCAACATAGATGACCCATATGCACCTTTTGTGATGGCTCAAGGGAGTTCTGACGTGCCCGTTGTAACTTTTAGCATGGAAAACAAAGAGGCTGATGTCTTTACGTTGGATGTCCAGCTCTCTTTATTTGAGACGGATGTGTTGGTGCACACTCCAAGAGGTAATGTAGAGATCTCATCAGGCTTGCTGGGCAGGCACAATGTGTATGCTATCTTGGCAGCGGTTGCGGTCGGAATCGCAGTAAACGCTCCCTTAGAAGCAATTGTCCAAGGGATTGAGGAAGTTGATGCTGTGCCTGGTAGGTGTGAGCTTATTGACGAGGAGCAGGCTTTTGCTGTTATTGTTGACCATGCACGAACTCCCGATGCATTGTCCAGACTACTTGATACAGTTAGGGAATGTGGTGCTCGTAGGCTTATCACTGGTAGACTTTTTTTGCCATTCTTTTCTTTGTGTTTTTATGACTATATTGATTTAGGTCACACTCTGATGCCCTTTTGTACTTGCTTTCAGTTGTAGGGTGTGAAGGGGAGTGTGAGCGGGGAAAACGACCTGTTATGGCAAAAATTGCCACTGACAAAAGTGAGGTTTCAATCCTGACTTCAGACAACCCAAGGACAGAAGACCCTTGTGAGTTTTGATGCAAATGCTGCATTCTCTCGGGCTTTGTTTTGCATAATGGCTGTGTGGAGATAGACATTTGAGTCCCTTCAGTGTCGGTGTTTAAATCACAACTTACGGTTAGTGTGGATTAAAGAATTGAAAATTAATGCCAGGAATTGACTTTTGGCCCTGGAAGTTTGTGGTCTAGAAGATATTTACAGCCACATGTTATTTTATGTAGTATACATTCTCGATGACATGCTGGCTGGAATTGGCTGGACCATGAAAGAGTATCTACAGCATGGTGATAGAGACTATTATCCTCCTCTGAAAAATGGGAATAGACTCTTTCTATTTCATCACCGTGGTATTGCCGTCAGAGCTGCAGTTGCCATGGGAGAGGAGGGTGATGCTGTGGTAAGATATCTTCTTCTATATGCTATGAATCAACTTGTTCAACTCTAGTGTTTTCTTTGGGCAACTGGTAATATTTCAATTTAAGGCGTTTGTCCTACAACAGAATTTTTGATAGGTTACATGACCAAAAATGTGCTTAGTGGTTTCTATATTTGTCAATAGGGCAACCTTGCCATTTTATAGAACGAACCCCCCCCTCCCCCCCCTTCCTCCTTTTTGTGTTGTACTCCCCTTTATAGCTTGATTCCCATTTTAACACCTAATCCATGTTCAGCATCTTTCCTAGTTCTAGGTCATGTTTTATCACTTCTTGTTAATGACAGCTGTATTGCACAAACGATGATTATGACTTTTGGTCTCATAGGTTGTTTTGGCCTCTTGCTGACGTAAGAGCACATTTCATTTTGTCTCATTTTTCTCGTTCTTTATGTATGTATGTGTGCTTCTCTAGAGACTTTTAAAGAGCCTATTTCACTTTGACCAAAGATCCAGCCAAATCCTTTACAAAACGATTGGCTGAAAGATCTTTTTTGTTGGTTGCACCTTCTTTCCACCACCTACAATTTGAAAGGCTGCCTTTTGTGTGAAGGGTTTCTATAAGCAACCTTAACCAAAGGCAAATATCGATCCCACTCTGACCTATGGTCTGATACATACATATCAACGAACGCTGAATGGTTACAAATCTAGAATCACTGAATTTGTGATCTCAAACCGACTCTTTGTTTGTGGATGAAAAAATTAAGAGAGTTTGGGAGTAGTTCCCACTTTCTTACAAAGAGCTCGCCAAAACAAGTCGGTCATCGGAGGATCTCTATACCTTGCACTTTCCTTATATCCTGGATTCATCTAGGTATATTCTCACTCATATAGCGAACATACAGACTTCAATTGTGAAGTTTTTGTTTGAGTCACAACCAGCTGCTAATATGTTAATTCTTTCTATCTTTTGTGGTGCATATGTCCTATCAACTACCTTATTGTTGCTAAGTTGTCCTATTTAATACTACTTTTCAGTGCTAGGCCTCATTATGGCTGAGTCTACCCTTTATCTCTAGTGTTAAAACAGAAACTCAATACACAAATCTTTTGATGTAAGCTCGTGTGTCGTGTGGTGTTGGTGTGGGGGAGCATATATTGGTACCTAGTTCTACACCCACTATTGGGCACTGGCAATGTTGGGGATGTCGTAGTATTGAGTCAATACTATGCATATGGAGTTGGTGGTTATATTGTCTTGTGGATGATTACCATGTGTCTATACCTTGCACTTTCCTTTTGAGGTGAATCCGGGCTTATCCTTAATTCATTGAGGTATATCCCATGGATATAGGAAAATCTGAAATGCGAACAGCTTAGCCATATGATCTGCCTTGATGGTTTTCTTTATTGCATAAAGTGAACCTACATATCAAGCCTATCCACAATAATTCTAAATTTCAATACCATGCCTACCTCTTGTTTGAGGCAATTCCAATTTGTAATTCATAGCAATGCTTAAACATGGCCTATCTGGAAAAGGCAAGGGTTGAAGTAATCCTGGTGATTTGTACGTGTTCTACTTAACATTGTGACAAACTATAACAGACTTGGACACCCCAAGTTGGGAATCTGGCACGATACACGAGAGAATCACTTAAAAACACTTCACAAACTTTATCACAATTCAATAGAGTCGACACGGCTCGGCGTTGTTTCGTGCCCAGAGGTGCTGGCCCCAAAGTTTGGCGCCCCTTTCTGTATTTATTTTTATAATGCTTGAGCAAAGTTACAAATTCTGCGGGCCCTCTGTGCTTAGTGCTCGTCAACAAAACTGAGTGGAAGAGTGGCCCTAGGCACATATTTAAAGGCCCATTGCCTCTCAAAAGCAGTACACGAAAAAGCCTCCAACTCAAAAACTTCAGGTCCCAAAAGTTGGCAACACAAATCGTGGAAATCTGTATGCTGTGCCACGTCAGCAGTTAGCGCGTTTTGCGGCGTCTGTACAGCTTGCCACGTCAGCTAGTCAGTGCGATTTGCGAAGGGGCCACCGACAGAGGTTGTTCTAGAGGCACCACCCAGACAGGATGTTTCCATTACACCTATCATTGGCAAACTACGTTTGCATTGTCGGGGGTATTTAGGGCACGAAGACTTTCACGTCATGCCTTTGGAAGGGTGCGACGTTCTCCGAGGAATCCCTTGGTTCCCCAAGAACAGTGCCATGGTCGATTATAGGGCAAGGAAAGCCATCTTGAAGAATGAGAAGGGCAAAGAGATTGTACTGAAGGGCGAGCCTGTCTGATTGGTACTTGCTTCGACCGTTTCCAGATTAATGAAATCCAATCTTTTTGTTTACTCGATTTTCTTAAAAGAACTGAATGATGATCAAAGGTCAAATATGTCTGACCTCAAAATTGTAAAAGACTCTGGACACCCCAAGTCGGGAATCTGACACGAGACACAAGAGAATTTTTCCAAGCTCAGGCTGACTGTTTTGCTTGAAGGCTTCTTGAAACCGGCCCTTGGGGCGGTAGGCTTTGGCTTTCACCCGAAATTCTTTACTTTACACAGAGAGAACGTGCAAAGGAAACCTGCGACGTGAATTAACACTTAGCACACACATGGCTCGGAAGTTAGAATGCTCCGAGTAGACGCCGACAACTTGTAGGCCCCAAAATTGGTGCCCCTTTCGGTATTTGTTTATACTTTGAGAGGGTAAATTACAAAGTAGAGTCCTGGGAATCCTTTACCTGTATCCAGTTAGATACCACCTGTTTTAGCCAAATTTGGGCAGCACAACGGCCCTAAAAGTTGTGCGAAACCAATTCCCTTGTTGGAACTCACTTCCATTGGCATAAACCCTCTGATTTCTACCCAAAAACAGTAAACTCAGCACGCTGTATTTATTGGTTGTTGCCCTGTTTTCAGCCCCAAACAGTCTCATACCTGTCCTCTGCCAGTGGGACACTATTTCCAATGGTTTTGGCATCCGTATGGTTGAAAAACAGTCAATTTACAACACATACAACAGCGCTGAAGACGCACATGTATGGTGAGGTTATGACACTCACCGGTGCCTGCTTTGGAGTAGCAATTAGCTACCCCTGTTCCTGCTTAAGGAGGCTCTTGTCTCAGCACAAAAGCATGAAACCACACAATTGTACATCAGTCAAATGAAGAGCCCTCTTGTGGGGCATCACATAACTGCACGTAGGGGAGAGAGTGAGCAGTGTGTAGTGTGCAGGGCATCACTCCTAGCACCACACTGTACATATAGGGAAAGGAAGCACTCCATAGCTCTTAACCTGTGACTAGTTCTCAATGAAGCATTCCCCCAGCATAAATCGAGCGCCTTCTCTTCTGCCCGTAACTTGTAATGCATATGTGAACAAATAGATGCAAAAAGGGGAAGATTTCCATGGCTGCCAAAACGTGCGTATCGCTGAAAACACAGCAAAACAGCCTTGTAAACACGTATCTGATGCCTTCCAATGCTGAAAATGAGCTCCTTGGTCGTAGGTGAAGTCATGGGAAGCTCAAAAATGGAGAGAAATGGCTGAAAATCACAGTTATCAGCCGCCAAAACTGCTCCAAAAATTCAGTTACGAGTTCTGTTCTCCCTAACTTGGTAAATTAGCCAAAAAGTGCCACTTGGCACTCATGTATGCAATTTCTCCGCATTGGGCTTCCTGCTTAAAAATCTCTCAATTGGTGCATCAGTTGACTTTGTAGCAGAGTAACAAAATGTTCCCTTGGTCATACCGAAGGTAATGACGTGAACAGATTTCATGGGCCAAAATAGCAGTTCCCTAAATTTTAGGAGATGCTTCCGTTGGGCTCCCATGGGTCATCTGACCATCAATGCCCAGTGGGACCGCATCCAAAAATGCAATGTAGCCGAGCTGTCGGGTACTTTCCTTTGGTGGCCCCACCTTGACATTGTACCTTTATTGAGTTCACTTCCTAGTATCCACCAACTTGCTAAGTGCGACGGGGGGACCTACATGATCTTGAACTGACCCCAGACATCCTTTTACTTTACGAGTTCCAGTGCCGACCAAATTGCCGTCTGCGGGTGAAATTACCGTCCACATTGGCCATACAATGTCCGACCATTTGCAACTTCAAAAAGAGGGTCTCAAAAATTAAACAAAAATCATTAGAAAGAAACCAACAACTAAGGTTAGCAGTTGCCACGTCCTCGTGACACTTGCCAGGAGAGTTACCTCCTGCACGTCCAAAAGATCATACAATTGATTTGATTCCCGATAGTACACTACCGCACCAGCCATCTTACCGACCTAGCTGAGCCCAAAATGAAGAAATAATGAATCAAAACAGATTCCCCATTCCGAGAATCAATGATATACTTGACAAACTTCTGGGTTTTACTTGCCGAATTGATCTGCAGAGTGCTTATCATTAGATCCGAATTGCTCTTGGAGATGTCTACAAGACAACTTTCAGGATGACTGTTGGTTTGTATGAATATTTGGTGATGCCATTTGGCATGATGGATAGGATTTCAGTAGAAGGGTGGACCATCATGTTTGAGCATTTCTCTTGAAGAAAGACGTAGCCCTCCGAATCTTGGAGTGCTCTGGGTAATGACCTCCAGAGAAAGCTATGTCAAACTGCTGTATGAAGGCCAAAGCCCTCGAAGCATCTCGGAATCCAGAAAAAGTGTCAAACTTAATTGACTGTCCACCTTCTTTAAATTCTCTAACTTTCTTGCTTTTATCTTCGAGGAAGTCATACTAGTTGGCTTTATAGAAATGCTTCTTCTTTGCGTAAAATCTGTGATTGTCGGAGTCCGAACTATCTGAGGATGAGTTCTCTATAGAACTGTTAGAAACTTTGCGAAACTTAGGCTTCTTTGCCTTTTTCTTGCCCTTTCCGAAGCTTTGCTTCTTGCTTCGCTTTTTCTCTTTTCTGTCTTCTTCGCTCGAGTCACAAGAGCTAGAAGAATTGTCAAAAGAAGAAGAAGAAGAACTTGATACTCCTTCAAATTGCCCACTCTTCTTCTGCTTACTTGCCGAGGCAAAAGTAGATTGACGACCCAAATAACCCGGGAAGTCAGTTCCTTTATTTAGCTTTTTGTCATGCCTTTTGGCTTTGTTATTTGCGTCAAAAAGCTGACTAATCCGTGCATCAACCACCTCTCCTAATTCTTGTTCTGTAAACATCCTTAAAGCAAAAGTTTTCTTGAGTGCCGGTCTGATGGGTGGCTCTGTGGCCTTCTGCCACTGGGTGTGCAACTCTTCGAAGGACGTCTATGTAAAAAATTTTGCAAATTTCGGATCCTTCGCAATGTTGATCATCATCTTTGTCGCGTCGTCAACCAATTGTCAACGTTCCATCTCTTCAATCTCTGCCTGAGTAGGCCGAGGTGGGGCGTACTCTTCGTGCGAATCTTCTTCGTGATCTCTTCCCGTATCCCCAGATGGAGAAGAAGTTGACTGTTCTTTGTTGGAATCCATAAGTGTCGCAAGAAAAGGATTGGATTTCCCGGTAGAAGAGAAATTGGCCGCGCTCTGATACCACTGTAACAAACTTGGACACTCCAAGTCAAGATTCTACCGCGACACATTAGAGATTCACTTCAAAACAATTCACAATTCACACTTGATTCGACATGGCCTGGTGTAGTTCCGTGCCTAGAGATATTGGCCCCAAAGACTGGCACCCCTTTCGGTATTTCTTTTTGTATTAATCTGCGTTCAAAGTACAAGAGAGTGGGAGGGTGCTCACTCTCAGACTCTGCTTCCAGATGCTCTGAGAGGTGAGGCCCTGCCCACTTATTTATTGGTTTCAAGGGATGCCCAAAAGCACAGCCCCAAAATCAAAAGCTTAAAAGCTTTTTAAAATAAAGCAATAGTTCCCAAAAGCCTTGCTAAATTAGCCAGCGTAAAAGCAGATTTCCGTACGGTAGGCCACGTCAGCACTTCCGCGTTTTGCGCCACAAAATCTGGAGATCCGTATATAGTCCGTACAGCCCGTCGGCGCATGGTGTGGGGGTTTGTACTGTTGTCACGTGTCCAAGTGTGTCCAAGGCGTGCCACGTCACCCATTTGTGACACAATATGCCACAAAGCTTGATTTTGGAGACCCACCGATTGCAAAGTGGGGAGACAGTTGCAGGATATTCCATATGGGACGGCTATTTGATGCGGAAAACGATGTTTTGTGTTACACAACCTTTGAGGGAAAAGGTTTTGACAGAGTGCCATTGTCCACCTTTTTAAGGCCATCGCGGCATAGATACCCCTTGAAGAGTGTTAAGTGTTACTTTTATTAGCCGAGGCTTAAAAAGGCATAAAACACTATTACTTCTACAGCCTTACCCATACTCTCCCGTCCCTAGGAAAGCATTGCCATGGATTTTATTTTTGATCTTCCCAAGAACTCAAAGTGGACATGATGGCATTTGGACAGTCATCGACAGATTCAGTAGACATGCCCACTTCATTCCCGTAAAGAAGACAATTAAGCCCGATCGTTTAGCGAAACTGTTTTTCTCACAGATTTTTTGATTACATGGCATGCTTGAGTGCATTGTTTCGGACAGAGATCCCTGGTTTACTAGTTTGTTTTGGAGGGCAATCTGGGAGAACATTGGCACGCGGTTGGAGTTCTTGTCTTCGTTCCACCCGTAGATAGATGGGCAATTTGAGATAGCCAATTCAATGGTTTTGGATTTGTTGAAGTCTTATATTTTGGATCAGAAAACTCAATGGGAAAATTATTTGCCCTTGGTGGAGTTTGCCTACAACAACACAGTTTATTCTTCGATCGGGAAGGTGCTATTTGAGGTAATTGACAATGACTAAGAAAGATATATTTGATGACTACTGCTAGAGGTTTTGGGATACTTATTTACTAGAGAGACCAGATTGAGCAGTTTTGCGGTGTTTTGTCAAAAGAGATTCGAGATTCGAGATTATCGTTTGAATTCTGACTCCATTCAGGGACTTATGGGACATGCTAAGCAACGATTTGAAATGCATGCCTGCTCATTGACTTACCTTACGGATAGGATAGTATCCACCTCAACAAGGCAAGAGTCCGCCACATTAAAGAGAATGAATCAGGGGAACCGGATGACAGCTTATCACAAGATTCTGGAAAAATCAGATGGTAGCACATCTGAAGGTTCCGACGAACTAATAGAAGAGGATTCTGGAGAAGAGGTTAAGGTTGATCTTGTTGATGGTCTCTCCATTTCTTCTTTGCATTTTTGAATGGCATCCTCCAAAGGGTCGGCTTTGTCATTTTGCTTCTTCATGCTTGCTAGCCGCAAAAGGGGAGAGAGAGAGAGAGAGAGAGAGAGAGAGAGAGAGAGAGAGAGAGAGAGAGAAACAAAATAAAGTGAAACAAAATAAAGTGAAACAAAGTGATCATCATCATCCTCATCATCATCAATACCCAAGGATGTCACGTTTGCCAAGGCAAGAGCCTTCTGAACATGAATCGGATTAGCTAATTGCTAATCCCCCACAGGTACGCACAGTTCCATCGCGAAAGATTGCGAATTTGGAGAGTTTTCTCGTGTGAAAACTTGTTCAAATCATGCGGGAGCTCTTGGACACGGGTAGACGTGTTCGCTCCGTTCAAAATGATCCAAAACAGAGAATTACAGCATGCTGTGTTTTTCTGCAGGTGAAGGGTTTTGCACATAAACTGCAAGAAATCACCCGGGGAGCCTCAAGAAGGCCTGTGATGCTTAGACAGGGCTTTGGGTACCTGGCTGTGACAAAACAGGGAATCACAGCACGCTGAAATTCTGTTACAGCTCACCGAAAAGCTTCTAAGATGTGAGGGAATCCGTCCTAGAGGTGTACTTTTGACCTACAAGGGTTATGGCGCCGTTATGTTGCCGAAATCAGGTCGGAAACGTGTGATTTCAGCCCTTGACAGGTTTGGAGAGCTTGCTGAGAGTTTGATCTAAGTGTTCGGATCGTCCATTTTCAATTGAATAAAGAAATACCGAACACTTAGATCAAACTCTCAGCAAGCTCTCCAAACCTGTCAAGGACTGAAATTGCAGGTTTCTGACCTGATTCGGCAGCATAACAGCGCCAAAACCCCTGTAGGTCAAAAGTACACCTCTAGGATGGAGTCCCTCCCATTTTAGAAGCTTTTTAGTGAGCTGTAACATAATTTCCCATATGTGCAAAGGGGAGAGAGAGATGCGCGAGAGCAAATCATCGCGCTACATGAGACAAAGGAGAAGGCAAGTGTCACCAGCATGTGACTACTATCTATCCTTTTTGTTGATTTCTTTCTTATTATTTATTTATTTTCACTTTTTGGAAACACCCCTCTAGAAATCTACTGCCCTGCATTGCATAGCTAGTGTGGAACTGTTCATAGGGAGTCCAGGTTCGAGGGCAAGAGAGCACTAAGGTTGGACAAGGACTATGGTTAGCCAAAGTGGGGTCATTGACTAGCCAAAGTGGAATCCTTTGCTACAGAGGCTACATTTCAGTTCTTGGTGTGGCTGCAGTGTACAAAGAGGGTCAGATGACCTAGAAAGATACAATGGCAGCATCTCCTAAAATTTAGGGAAACTGCTATTTTGGACCTGAAAATGTGTTCGCATCATTACCTCCGGAATGACAAGGGGAACATTTTATTACTCTACCGCAAAGTCAACTGGGCAACCGGTCGGGAGATTTTTAGGCGGCAACCCCGAAACGGGAAATGGCTTGTAAATGTGCCAAGTGGCACATTTCTGTGCACTTTCCTCATGCATGAAGAAGTGGCGCTGAATTTAGAGAGGGAAGGCTCATTTCCAAGCTTCTGTCACAGGTGGAGAGCTATGGAGTGCTTCCTTTCCCTCTTATGTATAGTGCGGTGCCAGGAGTGATGCCCTGCACACTACGCACTGCTCTCTCTCTCTCTCCCCTATGAGCAGTATGTTATGCCCCTCTAGTGGGCTTTTCATTTGACCAATGTACAATTGTGTGAGTTCATGCGCGATTGCCGAGGCAAGAGCCTCTTGCATAGGTACTGAATTAGCTAGCGGCTAATCCTCCGCATGTACAGATGATTCGGAGAGGTTTCACGTGCGAAATCTCGTCCGATTCAAAGGGCAAGTACCCCTACAGGTGTGTGAGCTCGAGGACTTGCTACGGATGCGACCGGCACGCGAAACGGAGCCCGAAACAGTGAATTACAGCCTGCTGTGTATATTTGCAGGTTTAGGGTTTCGGCCCTAAAGGGACCCTAATACCACCAGGAGGTTCGGGGATGAGAGGGGACCGCCGTACAGGTGATATGGCGCATTTTCGGGGCAGAAAACAGAGAATTCAGCGTGCTGCAGATTCTCGCCAGGTTTTGCAAAGTGTCCGTATGCGTTTGGAAAGTCATCCAATGCGTGGGGATACAGATTGTGAAGGGTCCTAGTATAGTTATGTTGCCGAAATCAGGCCAGAATAGTTGAAATTCAGCCCAAATTGTGCGGGGCAGCTTGTAGGGAACCACAGCTTTTATTCTTGCTTTTAAAGAATAAAGAAATACCAAAAGGGGCGCCTATTTAGGGGCCAATCTGGTGTCGGTCTACTCATACAGGTGCAGTCTAGCAACGTGTATCCCTTTCCCCTTTGTTGTGTCTTGAAAGTACAGGTAAAGTGGGTGACAAATTAAATGGGTGAAAGCAAATAAGGTTTAAGTCTAAGGTCTACCGCCCTTTTTGGATTAAACAGGCCGGTTTCATGGTTCCGTCGTCGGGACTAAATCACTTATTCCCATAGAAGTGAGCCTCGGTCAGTTTGGGCTTGAAGACACAGGGGATCATAGACCAGACACAGGGAATTGCAATTATGGCTGACAGATCAGATGATGTGACTGAAGAGGTTTCCTCTTCACAGGGTCAACAGACACATGAAGTGGGTGAGTCTTCAAGACCACCACAGACGGATGATGATATATTCAGAACCCAGTTGGCTACTGCTGTGACTATGTTCACACAGGTAATGCAGAACCCGAGGTTTTTAGCCTTTCTGCAACCTCCTCTTCCGTCTCAGCAAGTTGGGTCACTGGATCATATTCAAAAGCCTGTTAAGCCTCAAGCACAGGTGATTCATACTGTAGAATCAATGGAAACACCTGTACACTTGACGCAGACCATGCAGTCTCCAAAACCTGTGCTTAAGATGCAAGAACAGGTGGTTGAAACGCGAGTCTTTCAAGATGTACCAGTTCAGCCAGCCACCTTTCAGCAGCCTATAGTTGGTTCTAATGGGCAGGGAAGCAACCTACATGCTATGCAACAAGTCTTCCCACCACCTTCAGTACACCCTGGCTACTTTGGAGGTGGATCAGTATTCCAGAGCATGGCTGGTCATGCACCTGGAAATCAGTTTTGCACGCCAGGAACAGTGTTCTGGGGTGCTTAAACGATGATGCCTAACCCCATGTATGGTGTCATGGGCATGCAACCAGGGTTTCAAAGCACTCAGGGCCAATTTGGGATGCCACAGGCAAATTTTGGTATGGCTGGAATTACAAATCAACAGCCAAATATGACATCTCCAGGTCAACTTAATAGCGGCCAAGGAACACAGATGAACCCTAACAGTGTTCCCATGTTTCAATCACTTCCATATGACAACTTAACGCCGCTGGAGAAGCCAACTCCGTACAAAGAAGGTAGCAAAGGTGTGACATTCACGACCTTTACAGGGTTTGATGACAGGAAGAAGGCTCTCTCATTCCTCCAACAGTTTGACAAGGCCTATGCATGAGGAAACTTTATAGAGGCTTCAAATGTCCGCAAGGCAGCCACCTTCTTGACAGGGAATGCGGGACAATGGTGGACAACTTTATTGCTTGAAGGGCAAGCTCCGTCCACATGGATTTACTTCAGGCAGATTTTTGCATCAGCATGGTTATCTGATGACTTTGAAGCAGATGTCATGACAGAATGGCACCAGCTTAATGCTGCTACTTGCAAGAATTTGGATGATTTCAATCGGAAGTTTTGGAAAGCTCTACTTCCAGTAACTTCCTATAGGTTTGTGCCATTGACAGAACAGATTGAAAAATACTGTTGTGGCCTACCCAAAGGATTGAGAAAGTATTGCACGAAGACCAAAGTCACTACTTGACGCAGCTCCTCGAGGTAGCAAACACTAGCAATGGTTTGCTCAAGGGAGAAGATTGTGAATTCAATACTGGCGTCAAGGAAGGATCAACCAAGAAAAATTCAGCGAAGAAGTACGTTCTCAATGAGGTTCCTAGAGCGACTCAGGAGCCAGCCAAAGCATAGAAAGGCAAAGCCACGGCTGAACCAGCAAAGGGACCAGCAAAGAAATGGAAAAGACCTTTTCCTCGCAAGTCGGCAGAGCAAAGGAAGGTCCTAAGGTCAGAGAACAAATGCTTTATCTGTGAGCGCCTGGCCACATTGCTCAGAATTGTCCTCAAAAGAAAAGGCCAGCTGATTCTGAAGACAAGGAGGACATGAAAGGAAAGAGGCCCATGGCTGGTCTAGTGCCAGATATGGTGGGCGACAACCCAAATTCAGATGCAAGTGAGCTTTGCAGAGCATGGGGAAAGGTAAGGGATCAAACAGTGCTTATCTTCTTTGATCCAAGTGCCAAAGCCAACTTCATTTCCCCAGAATTGGCTTCAAAGTTGGGAATCAGACCTGAAGAGATGGGGTATACAACAGAGGCAAGTTTGGCATGTCCTGGCCATACAGGGGTTGTGACACCCATCATCGGAAAGTTGCGCCTACATATCCGGTCCTATGTAGATGCTGAAGAATTTTTCATCATGCCACTGGATGGATGTGATGTGTTGCTAGGCATTCCTTGGTTGTTTCGTGTACAGGGAATCATGGATGCCTACAACAAAAAGATCACTGTACAGAGCAGGGGAAAGACTCACATTCTGGATGTAAAGCTTAAAGGGGAGTCTATTCCCACTGTATCAGCTTTTGCTATTACTTCTGTAATGAAAAAGCATCTTTCTGCGTACTTGGTTTTTGCACGTGAAGTGTCAGATTGTGATGAATCAAATTTATCTGTGTTAGATAAAGAAAGGTCAATGTTTTTACAACAGTATAGTGACTGTTTTTTCCGATTCATTACCATCTCAATTACCGCCAGAGAGACCCGAGGACCATCCGATAGATTTGGTGCCAGGCAGTAGCCCACCAAATAGGCCTCCGTGCAGGGTTAGTGAGGCTCAACAGAAAGAGATAAATAGCCAAGTACAGGAGCTGTTAGAGAAGGGGCTGATTCAGCCCAGTTCATCTCCATTCTGTTCTCCAGTGTTGTTGGTGTAGAAAAAGGATGGCTCATGGCGTATGTGCATCAACTACCGTGCACTGAACAAGAATACCATCAAGAATAGGTTCCCTATACCTAGAATTGATGATATTCTGGACAAATTAGGAGCAACTATGTTTAGCAGGATAGATCTAAAGAGTGGCTACCATCAGATCCGCATTAGATCAGAGGATGTGCACAAGACTGCTTTTAGAACGACGTTTGGCCTTTAAGAATTTTTAGTGATGCCCTTTGGTCTCACAAATGCTCGTGCTACGTTCAATAGGATGATGGACAGAATTCTCCGTCCACACCAGCAGTTTGTTGGTACATTCTTCGACGACATGATAGTCTACTCAAAGAATGAAGAGGAGCATAGGCATCATTTGGCCATGTGTTCAAAGAGCTACGCAGCCATAGGTTGCTCATCAATGCAAAGAAAAGTGAATTTTTTCTAGAAGAGATTCATTTTCTGGGACACATTGTCTCAAAGGATGGTGTCAGAATGGGTCCTGCTAAAGTTGAAGCGATCAAGTCATGGCCAGATTTGAAGACGGTGCACGATGTCCTAAGCTTCTTGGGACTATGCTCCTATTACAGAAGGTTTATCCGAAATTTCGCTGAGATTGCTTCACCTTTACATGCTCTTCAAAAGAAGGCAGTCACCTTTAGATGGACACAAAAAGAGATTTCAGCTTTTAATCTCTTAAAGGAAAAGATGACTTCAGATCCAGTCATTGTGTTGCCAGATCTTAGGAAGTCATTTGTGGTCCAGTGTGACGCCTGTGGTAGTAGCATTGGTGCAGTGCTAATGCAAGATGGCAGGGTAGTAGCCTATGAGAGTAGAATCTTGCAAGGGCCAGAAAAGACTATGCAAGTCTATGAAAAAGAACTGCAAGCCGTGATTCTTGCGCTCTTAAGTTGGAAACACTACCTGCTAGGTGGAGATTTCGTTGTCCAAACGGATCATCAGACCTTGCGATACTTCTTGACACGGGCAAAGTTATCTGAGAAGCATATGCGATGGGCAAATATCTTGTCCATGTTCCATTTTTAGATTGTGCATGTGGAAGGCAAGAAGAACGTTGTGGCTGATGCCTTGTCAAGGAAGCCACAAATTTGAGCCGAGTCAATTCCTTATCATCATGAGCTTGATGATATGAGGGAACAGTATGCAAATGATGAAGATTTTGCAAGGGTCTTCGAGCAGCTAATGGATGGACAACGTCATGAACACTATCTTCTCAAAGATGGCTTTATGATGATGCATGACAGATTGTGTGTCAACAAAGCCATTGCGATGTAAAGTTATGGAAGAGAGTCATGTCCCACCGTATGCAGGGCATCGTGGTATCGATGCTACAGTTAAAGCGGTTGAGACATTCTTCTACTGGCCTACATTGAGAAGAGATGTGGATGCCTTTGTGCGAGAATGCCTAATATGCCAGAAGGTCAAGTTTGATAGGCAAAAGGTACCAAGGTTATTGCAACCATTGCCTATTCCAAATAAACCATGGGAAAGTATTGCTATGGATTTTATCTTTGATCTTCCGAGAACGCTGACAGGAAATGATGGTATTTGGACCAACATTTGCAGATTCAGCAAGCATGCTCATTTTATTCCTGTCAGGAAGAAGATAAAGCCAGATCAGATGGCACGCTTGTTTATGAGCAATATTTTCAAGTATCATGGCATGCCACAATTGATTGTTAGCGACCGTGATCCACGCACGACAAGTTTGTTCTGAAGAGGCTTGTTTGAGAATATGGGCACAACGCTCAAATTCTCTTCGTCATTTCATCCTCAAACAAATGGGCAGTCAGAAGAGGCAAATTCTACTGTCTTAGATCTGCTGAAGTGTTATGTGTCAGAGCATAAAGGAAAGTGGGAGCAGTATTTGCCATTGGTGGAGTATGCATACAATAATACAGTGCATTCATCAACTGGCAAGGCACCTTTTGAGATAGTTGAAGGTGGCAAGAAAGTTTCTCCCATATTGCATACAAAGGACAAGATATTTGAAGCAGATAAGTATGTTCAGGACATGGATGAAATGTACAAGAAGGTCAAAGTGGCCTTAGAAAAGACTCGGGCAAAGCAAAAGAAAGCAACCGATCGTCACCGTCGTGAAGTGGTATTTTCACTTGGTGATTGGGTGCTTCTGCGCTTTGAAAAGGCAAGGTTAAAGAAGATGAAGGGCAAGGAAAGACTGTTTCCAAAGCTCAGCATGCGTTACTATGGGCCTTTTCAAGTATGCGACATAATCAATGATGTTGCATATAGGCTGAAATTGCCTGAGAGTTGAAAGATTCACAATGCGTTTCGTGTGAGTCTTCTCAGACCCTATGTGGGTGATGTGCCAGAAGATATGCCAGCTGAAGATCAGTCGGAAGTCGAGGAACTTGACGAGATCTTGGTCCCGGAACAGATTTTGGCACATAAAGAAAGAAAAGTGAAAGGCAAGGTTGCTAGGCATTACTCGGTGAAGTTCAGAAACTATCCACCAATGGATGCTAAGTGGATGGAAGAAGGTAAACTTGCAGAGTCACCAACTGTGTTATCACTTTACCTTGAAGCCTTTGATTTGCAACCTACCTTGACCCCTTGAGTTTGAGAGCTACATGGATTGTCAGTATGACAATGGCTGATGTACATGTTATTTAAAGCGAGCTCAAATGAAGTACATGTTACATGAATGTTAGAGCTGTACAGATTGTCAGTTTGGCAATTGCTCTTACGGAATGTCCAAAAGTGTGGTTAGTGCTATAGAAGTGAGTATTTCTTGTCAGTTTGTCAAGAATACAGTAATTGCTTCTATTAAAGAGTACATGTGTAACTGCATTCTTAAACTGTCGGTTTGGGTATGCTCGAAAGTGTTACTGGATCCAACGTGTATCAAAAGACAGTGGCAAAATGCGTAGCTACCATTTTGTCATTGGAAAGTTTGACTCAAAGCAATGGCAGAGTGCGAAGCTAGCACTATTTCATTGGGACAGGGTTCACACGCAGGCTATACATGTGTCAACGAGATGTTGAATACACCAGGGTTGACAATGAGCATGTATGTGTCGACAGGTGTGTGCATACCCGAGTGTTGACTGTGAGCATGTACGACATAGATGCAAACGAGGTCGTTTGAGATTTCAAGAGGGGGGTATGTCACCAACATGTGACTACTATCTATCCTTTTTGTTGATTTCTTTCTTATTATTTATTTATTTTCACTTTTTGGAAACACCCCTCTAGAAATCTAACTGCCTTGCATTGCATAGCTAGTGTGGAACTGTTCAAAGGGAGTCCAGGCCCGAGGGCAAGAGAGCACTAAGGTTGGACAAGGACTATGGTTAGCCAAAGTGGGGTCATTGACTAGCCAAAGTGGAATCCTTTGCTACAGAGGCTACATTTCAGTTCTTTGTGTGGTTGCAGTCACCAGTGTACAAAGAGGGTCAGATGACCTAGAAAGATACAATGGCAACATCTCCTAAAATTTAGGGAAACTGCTATTTTGGACCTGAAAATGTGTTCGCGTCATTACCTCCGGAATGACAAGGGGAACATTTTATACTTTGCCGCGAAGTCAAATGGGCAACCGGTCGGGAGATTTTTAGGCGGCAACCCTGAAATGGGAAATGGCTTGTAAATGTGCCAAGTGGCACATTTCTGTGCACTTTCCTCATGCATGAAGAAGTGGCGCTGAATTTAGAGAGGGAAGGCTCATTTTCCAGCTTCTGTCACTCACAGGTGAAGAGCTATGGAGTGCTTCCTTTCCCTCTTATGTACAGTGCGGTGCCAGGAGTGATGCCCTGTACGCTATGCATTGCTCTCTCTCTCCCCTATGAGTAGTATGTTATGCCCCTCTAGTGGGTTTTTCATTTGACCAATGTACAATTGTGTGGGTTCATGCGCGATTGTCGAGGCAAGAGCCTCTTGCATAGGTACTGGATTAGCTAGCGGCTAATCCCCCGCAGGTACAGGTGATTCGGAGAGGTTTCACGTGCGAAATCTCGTCCGATTCAAAGGGCAAGTAGTCCTACAGGTGCGGGAGCTCGAGGACTTGCTACAGATGCGACCGGCACGTGAAACGGAGCCCGAAACAGTGAATTACAGCCTGCTGTGTATTTTTGCAGGTTTAGGGTTTCGGCTCTGAACGGACCCTAATACCCCCGGGAGGTTCGGGGACGCGAGGGGACCGCCGTACAGGTGATCTGGCGCATTTTCGGGGCAGAAAACAGAGAATTCAGCGTGCTGCAGATTCTCGCCAGGTTTTGCAAAGTGTCCGTATGTGTCGGGAAAGTCATCCAATGTGTGGGGATACTGATTGTGAAGGGTCCTAGTACAGTTATGTTGTCGAAATCAGGCCAGAACAGTTGAAATTCAGCCCAGGTGTGCAGGGCAGCTTGTACGGATAAATAAATACAGCTTTTATTCTTGCTTTTAAAGAATAAAGAAATACCGAAAGGGGCGCCTATTTAGGTGCCAATGTGGTGTGGATCTTCTCATACAGGTGCAGTCTAGCAACCTGTATCCCTTTCCCCTTTGTTGTGTCTTGAAAGTACAGGTAAAGTGGGCAACAAATTAAATGGGTGAAAGCAAATAAGGTTTAAGTCTAAGGTCTACCGCTCTTTTTAGATTAAACAGGCCGGTTTCAGCAAGCTTTCCATTAAAGCTGTGGACCTGCACCCACTACTCACACATACAGATTGTAAATGCACATTGATAAAAAAATCAGTCTCCACTCTCATTTGGGCGCCCCCTCTTGGTGAGGTCTCTTGTAGGTTGCTCTCCTACTGCGAAGTGTCCAGTTTGCCCCTTTGGTTTAATTTCCTAGTTCCCACCAACTTGTAAAGTTGTAAGTTACTTGTCAAGTGGCCCAAATTCCATTTGGTGCACACAGGCTTTCATACTAATCAAAATTCAATGCTAACTGGCTCAACCAGTCCTAGACTGACCAACCTAGATTCCCGATGTGAGAAATCCGTTTCGGCGGCCGAAGCCGTTTCACACTGGCCATGCAATGTCCAATTGCACCTTTTCAAGGGTTCCAAGGAAAACAACTAAAAATAAAATAAATAGAAATATGTAGTACAGATTTAAAGAAGGCGACATGAAAAATAAACCTCATGGTGACACTAGCCAATGGTCGAAGGCCCTCTTTGAAAAGACAATGAAAGCGACCTCGTATCTCATAGTATACCGGACAATGACAAATGTGATGTAACTCTGTCTCTGGCTCTATGTAGCACAATTGGCAAATTGGGGCCTCTGTTGGTACCCTCCTAAATCTGCCAGTCTCAACCTCTAACTGATGCAATGATGTGCGCATTTGACCAGTAGCAGATCGTAGCCCATGGGATAAATGAGGGTCCATATAGGCTGCTCTGGTCACATATCCATCCTCTATTAGTTGGAGAAGATGCTCTCCATAGAAAGCCATCTTCGTGCCCAACTCTTGTGTCGGCTATATCCATGTGCTCCTGGTATCTAGCTGAATCAGATCCTGGCGTATGAGTCTAGTGTTCTCTGTCCATGTGAGAGATAGGGAGGGTGCATCCAAGGAGTTCTGGAACGGAGGCATTCTATCCATGGTGAAACCATGTAATTGAAACCATGATGTCATCTGCCCAGACTAGCATGCTGTATCTCCCTGTAACGCTAGCTGTCGGGATGACTCAAGGGCTAGCGGAGCATATTTGTCTCTGGGGAGGTCCCATAAACAGTTGTTGCTCTCCTCAAAGAAAACATCGGTCCACTGAAAACTACCTCAAGATAGGTGTATGCATCTGTATACTCCACCGTCTCCCGGCCATATGTAAATGTGGATGCTGACCTCCTGACCCACTGTGGTGTGGTGTTAAACACCATAACCCTGGTTTTACCCAGGTTAACAAACAATCCACTATCAGGAGCAAATGTGTACAAAGCATCTATGTGACGCTGCATTCCCTCTGGGGAGTCAGAAATCAACACAATATCATCAACATATAACAGTAGTGGGATCCATGTCCCTGCCAATCGTGTTCCTCTATCACTATCTCTCTCAATGCAGTCAGAAACCTCATCGACATACATACCGAATAGTGTAGTAGATAACGGGCAGCCTTGTTTCACCCCGATAGTGGAGTGAACCAAATTAAAAAATCCCTTTTGGAGTGCGTACATGCCCCACCACGGACCTGTATAGAGCCATGATCCCCCAAATCAACTGTGTGGGTAACCCCATCTCCTGCAGTCTGCGCATCAATCTAGCTCTAGGCACTGTATCGAAGGCTTTGCGGAAATCCACAAAGCAACAATAGAGCCGTCTTCCATATGATCAGTGACCCCACACGTTGGCATTCAGTGCAATACTTGAATAAAAGAAAAGAGAGGGAGGGTGGTCCCTATATCAGGACCACTGACATCTGTCCTACTACCCAAAAATTGGGGGTGCCCTGGGAAAAATATGTCAAAGGCGTCCTTAAAATAAGATTTGGCTAGGAATTGTATATAATTGAAACTTTGACCCCACAGAGACCTAGGAACAGGGGTCCTACCTCATACCAGCCTACTGGGTGGGCACATACATGGCTTGTACCGCTGGAAAAGGTATGTCTACCTCAAATAAGGCCGGACACACCCACAAAACAGTCCTCACTCCCTAACCTGCTCTTGGAAGATACTGGGGCCACCATTGGATAGAAGATGAAACTCTAACAGGAACATTTGTGGCACCCTTGTAGTTTGTAAGCTTAAAAGTCATTGTATAGACATGCACTCTTTTTATTTTCGTCGGAGCGTTGATATTCGCAATTGGAGGGTATGTACTATGTGTACTCCAATAGATACTTAGCACCTCTTATAGTTCGTAATTTCAGACTCCTTGATAAATTTGTGATATTCAGACACCTTTCCAGGATCATGATTTTATACACAAGAAAGTATATTTTTCAGCTCTTCTCTACAATGTCATTTGTTTGATAAATCGCACACTTAAAAACACTTCTTAAACTGTATGTTTGTGCTCTTTGACACCTCTGGTATGTACTATGGACATACAGATCATAGCTGGAAAAGGACACAAAACATTTCAATTGATTGGTGATAAAAAAGAGTATCTGGACGACCGGGAAGAATGCCGCGAGGCCCTGCAGCATGTGGATGCCCTTCATGCTGCTGGAATAGACACAAGTGAATTTCCCTGGAGGTCATTCTTTATGAAGCTTCTTGCTTGTGTGCTTGCGTATTTTGAGTTATTTGAATGCACAAAATTTCTGATTCATGCAAGGTTTTATGTTTTGCAGGCTTCCAGAAAGTCATTAAATGTTCAAGTCTCTTGTGACTGGTGTAAATCTTCAGATGGACTCTGAGAGGTATTACAGATCTGAAATTTTCCATCGGGTAATGGATTCATACACTGCTTTTGTTTGGCTTGTTTTCCAGTAACTCACACCCTGCTTTTTGTGGGCTGCACTCTGAAGAGTTTTTGTGAGTGTGCACTCGTGTGTATGTGGTGGCTTGTTTAAGCTTAGTGTAGGTTTAGAGTAGCTGGCCATGTTAGCTCAGGACTAGCCACCCTAGTGTCATCCTCTAAATCTTATTTTCTGTCTTGTGGATGACTTTTTGGTTCTAAGGTGTGAACAGCCCCTTTCGTCTATCCCAGCAGTGGGACTTCTATTTTTGGATGGTGGGTATCTTTTCAATATTTCAGCCCCTGCTTCTGTCATCATTGTAGCTGTACTGCTTTGTACTATCAGTGATCATTTCTCTTGCAATTTACCTCCCTTTCTCTTTATCTCAACAGAGCAAAAACCTAGCCCCTCACTTCACATTCTTTTCCTGGTATCATAACTGATACATCTAAGAAGGAGAAGAAGAAGGAAATGCAAGCTTTGAATGTACAGGTTGTGAGAGGGAAAGAGGACAAGAGCCCAAAAGAGGATGCATTGGTTTAATGCATAAAAGTGGGGGCAAAAGAAAGTCGCATATAGATGCACGGAGAGTAGGGAATGATGCATCAAAGAGAGACCACTTAAATAGATTTTACTGATTTGGAAGAAAAGAAAAAAAAATTCCCGCACGTGTGCCTTGAAGGGCAAGAAAATATATTTTTGAGAAAGATCTCACTCGGGGTCAAGTGGCATTTAAGAAAGAATGCATGCCACGTAACCTCGAGGCTAGAAAGGTAAGAAAATGGGTTGTTTATAGAGATGGCAGAGTGATCATTGTGGAGGAATGAAGTGCATGACGGTGCGCGGCCTATGGGACCAGTCTAAGGTTTGCAGTAAAAAACCGTGAAGGACTTCAATTGGATGTAGGTGCTTTTGAGGAGACTTTTGAAGGAGAAGATATTCTTTTATATTTGGAAACCCATCAACGTTAGACGAGGACTTTGTCTGCAATTTGAGGGTATAGATGGGAATCAATGGCTAGGAAAAAAGCTTGTGGGGACTTTGCGCGAGAACCCTACCTTGAGCTATGCTTTGTATATTGGAGTGTGAATGCTCCCTTGTCCAGTCATCATAGCTTGTGTGGCATAGAGCATGTGATAGCATGTGTAGCTTTCCACATAGAATGATGATGTATATGGTGAGGTTGCACCTATGATGTACTCATGATGTCATTCTCTTTGATTGCCTAGATAAGAGGCTTGTAATCTCTCTTTTCTGCATAATCAAGAGTTCACTGTATTGTGTCTCTTGCTCTCTTTGATTATACACACGCACACACACATACACCCGATGAATGCTACACTCTTGCATCAACCTTGATCAAGTAAGTGGTATCAGAGCCTCAACGTGATTAGCACTTTCTAATCGCTAGTCCTTGATCCTAATTACCTTATCTTGATAACCTTGGCTCTTAGTAATCTGTCTAATAAGTCTCACATGCTAATCATGTCTAGCTCGATTTGATAGGCCTTGAAACGGAGTTTCCTTGTAACTATGGTTATATTCAACTCCTCTGGTTAAGATCAATGAGCCCTTTTAAATCCTCCATGTACCATTGCCAAAGCATGTGTGAAAGCCATCATTATCTAAGTCTCTTCGTGAGATTTGACACATTGCACATTTGAGGATAAATAGAGAATTATTATCAGGTCCAAGATGCATCATGCAAAATCATTGCCCAAGTGAATGTATCAAAAAATTCACTCCCTATGTGAAGTTACATGAAACGATGTGCTAGAGTCCAAGATCAAATCTGAGGTGAATGGGCCATATTTTGCTTGTCAGACGTGCGGGTTAAGTAGAAGAAGAAGAAGAATAGTAGAGACAAACAAAGCATGGTCGTGATGTGATTGCATCGCCTCTTCTATTTTGGCCTTGGCCTTTGCCCTCTTTTCTTGCTTCTTCTACTCTGTCACTTTGAGCACTTTTTCTCAATGTAGTCTTCAAGAACTTTCTCCTCTTGTTATCTTGTTTCTGTTGTGGTTCTTGTGGTTTGGATTGTTGTATGGTCTACCATGGCAGCTGTGTCCATGCAATTGTCACCTCAGCCGATGACACTAGCAATGTTGTCAGATAATCCTTCCAAGCAGTGTGCTTTGTCAGTAACTCTCTCATACAAATCATGTATTGTCTCTGATGGGGGACCCTCAATGATAGGAGTCGATTAAATAGCCTTTCTGAGGGATCGTGTTGAAGGATTGCAAAAAGCCACAAAGCAACAAGTAAAGGTATCTCCGTTTGCTTATGGCCTACTCCATAAGATACCTGAGTGTAAAATATGGCCATCACGTTCTGCATACATGCTCAACTCAGGCTCCAAAACTACTGCATAGATCTTGGCCAACATATGATCAATAACGATAGTCCTGTAGTCGGCAATGATGATGAATCCTGTCATTGTGCAAAGGCATGATGGTATGCATGTTCCCAGAGATGCGCGTGTCGGGTGGCCAGCCCGCAAGAAAGGGCCATTGTCCCCTACTTCTGCGCAAACCCAAAATAGGAGATGCACTGCTTGCTAAGAGATTGTGTGCTACATCATAAATGATGATGGGGTCCCACATAACATACGTATTCTTTGCATTTTGCATTAAATGCGTCTTTGCATGGATGTTAACATCGCTGGGCCTGGAGAAACATGCATGGTATATTTTCATCACTTGGTGAGATGTGCTTATCAGAACAAGTAAGTCTTTACAGTTTGCCCATGATTTATGTGACCGGTGGCCCACTTGACAAGTTAAGTGCGGGCTAGAACATAAATGTAGAGAAAACTGGTTCCAAGTATGTTTCTCAACTTGTTTTTTGCCTTCCACAGGATTACCAGGTTTTTTTCAATACAAAGGATGGTTATTTTGTTTCTGAAAGTTGGTTGTTTTCATTTTTCAGATTGTTCTGGGGTTCTATATTCAGCTGTGTTTGGTGTTATCATGGAGCATGGGTCATAACTATGGGATAGGCTTTCTCAGTAAGTTCTCCCTTCTTTTCTCGGTAGCTCAGGCTCTGAAAGGTGATCAGGTTTACGGTCGTGCAAAACACTCAGTTTGTCACCTTCAATATGGAAGGAATGCTATCACTGTACCAATGCCAAGACAAATTGGGTCTGGTCCTATCTGAAGAAATGCAGCAATACTATTTTGGTCATATCGCTTTTTTCTACACACCGGCATTTTTCTACATAGAGAGAGGGCCTTATATCTCCAGCCATTTGGCTGGTAGGCAGAAAGGAGAGAGCTTTACTCCTAGAAATTGTCCATGGCATTGATGGACAGCTTGAGGCTTTCGTAAGTCAAGGGCATTTGATAGTCTGTGGAGGGCTGACTTTTAATTTGGGCAGTTTCAGTGAGGGGTGATCAATGCTAGAACAGGACAATTACACTTGTGTGCTAATTGATGCAAATTCACCCTCAGTTTGCTGAGGAGTGTTATAATTGATCGTTTTTTGGAATGAAGACAACTTGTTAGCAGTAATGAATTGTGCACCCTTTCATGGAATTCTCTCTCTCTCTCTCTCTCTCTCTTTCAAATGAAATGGTGGACCTTCTACCCATGATAGGCAATAACAATAACCGGTGGTGAAAAATCCGTGGAATTTTGAAGGATACAAATTATAGGGGAAAAACCACCAGTGATGCAAATATGCAAAATAGGGAAATACAGTTTCAGGGCTGAAGGAAGGTTGAGGAGCTACTAACAGAAAACATCAACTAAGCGAGAGGCCAAAAACTTTAGTGGAAAACCCTCGATGCTAGACTACGCTCAAAACTTTGTTGGAAAATCCTTGAATGGTAAAAGACTAGTGCTATCTCCATTGAGACATCATTTTGTGTCATGATATGCAAGTGGACCCCACATGAAAAGAGTAGCATTTGCCTTGGCAATAGTAGCCTTCTTGGACATCCATTAGAAAGCTCTCTCTCTCTCTCTCTCTCTCTCTCTCTCTTTGGGCACACATGGACACCCCTCACCACTATATGGCATGCAGTCCTTCCAAGAGGGATCTAGGGCACAAATGAGGGAATGCCGCATAGTTTTGGTCTCCGCCACTTGATCGCCAAGGTGAAATATAGGAGTGACCTAGGGGGTGAATTAAGGGTGAAAGATGGTACCCTTGGGTAACTCGTAGTTCTCTGCCGTCACATCATATGAGATTGAACCTAGGACCTCATGGTTCCTACACAAAAGCCTTCGTGCAATGCTATTGCACGTCGATGTCTATGTGAGCATGGCAATCTTCGTCCATTGCCTAATTCACCCACTAGTTCACCTAGAAAAACATGTTCAAAGCCACTCGTGCTAAAGGACCCAGTGACAAGGACACCCACACACATATTTTATCCAAAAACACAAATTGTAAGATCCTAAAGAAATGTTATTATGGCTTTCTTTCTGGCCTGTTGAAGGAAGGACTATTTGGGGGAGTGAACTTTTGCCAAGTCTCAAATGAGGTCTTCTCTCAAATCAAGATAATCATGATAATTTTATTTTGTCTCAAAATATTAATTAAGATCAATTGGCTATATATGAGTTTATTACCTTTTGAATTTTGAAAAGAAAGTGACAAGGAGATTTCTTGTAAGATTTTATTTGATTTCTTGTAGGATTAGACTTTTCAAAAATTATGTCCCTTTCATTTAATCATGAGTACTCTCTTCTTCTTTGATGTTGTGTGTGTGGGTGTGAGAGAGAGAGAGAGAGAGAGAGAGAGAGAGAACAAAGTATTTTTCTTTTTTAATTTTACCTTTTTTACTTATATTTTTTCTTAAGACATAAAAGGCAAGCCATTTTAATTTTGAATTAACTTGTTTAAGAAATGTTAATAGAATTTAGGGCCAATTACCAAAATACCCCTCTAACTTGTGGAAATTCCCAAAATACCCCTCAAATTTCAAAAATTCCCAAAATACCCTTGATATTTTTTCATAATTTCCCAAAATACCCCTCAAATTTCCAAAATTCCCAAAAAACCCCTGGTTGTGAGATTAAATTTTTCCAAAGATTAAAGAATTTGTACCTTTCATAAGAAGACTATTGTCTATCAATACAAGATACTAAAGCTAGAATTTTAGTAGGTTATGTAGGCTTTGGAGATGAATTGCTTTATTATTTTTAGATATAATTGCCCTTTTTGCGAGGTAATTTGTGACAAATTACATGCTAAGCACTCAAAAACGGATCTTGATTGTCAGAAAAAATAAAGGAATGACAAACTTGAATAATTCAACCAAAATAGATACAAGGGTATTTTGGGAATTTTTGAAATTTGAGGGGTATTTTGGGAATTTCCACAAATTAGAGGGGTATTTTGGTAATTTTCCCTAGAATTTAAGATGGCCTATTTAATGATACAAAAGTGTATTTTTAAGGGTGTGTGTGATTGAGTATGTGAGCGATAAAAGAAGGGAGAGGGGGGAAGGGGGGCTTTAAAGAAATGAGTGCAAAAGCAGATGTAATGGTCTTTATTTTTCAATCTCAAGAGAAAACAATGATTTGAAGGTATTCACTTAAAGCCATCCTTGCCTCATCTCCAAAGCTAAAAAACCCAACCAAAAACAAAGGCCTTTGCTACTAGCAAACCAAAAGCTGCTTTGCTCATCTATCTAAGCCCATTTTCTTGTAGCAAATCGCACACATCCCATTTCTTATAATTAGCCCATTTTAATGACTGTTTTGAGTTGAGAGAAATGTATGCGAAATCTAGAAAAATCTCACCATGGTTCTTTTGAGAGAAACAAGAGCTCAATTTAATTATTAAGATCAAAGTTCTTCATCAACATAAAATCTTTAAAAATATATATATATATATATGCTATTTCTAAAGAAACCATTCAACTCATATCAAAGTTATAATTATTTGGACTTGAGAAACAACTCGCAGGAAAAACTCATTATCATTTTGGACTTGGCTAAAACTTTTCACCCCCACCACACAGTCCTTACAAAACGAGGCACAAGGATGGCAAGGAATTGGCACAAATTGAGACAAGGGGGGCAATGTGGGAGGGAGTATACGCCTAGTGAGTACCTCCACATGCACGTAATGCCATTTTAGGGTCTCTCTCTCTCTCTCACACACACACACACTCAACACACACACACATCTAATAAGTTTTTTGCTCTATAAGCAAAACCCTGCTGTTTCTAGCTTAAGAAACAACTAATCCAAATAATTGTTTCTAGGTTTTGTTTTTTCCTGTCGCATCTGACTAGATTTTGCAAAATGACGTTGCTAAGAAAGCGGCAAGTGTGTTTGCCTCCACGTCACATGTATTTTACTAAAGGTTTTTTTAACCTCGTCAAATTGCCTATTGGCTATCTTCTTGGCTCTATTGTTTTGGCTATCTCTTATTGGTTCTATTTCCGAAAAAAATTTGAATCAATTTGTTAGATGATTCCTCTAGGGAATGGCCAAGGAGATTGTACCAAACACCCAAAGAATGTGGCTATTTGAATAAGGAATGCAACTATGTGAGAGAGAGAGAGAGAGAGAGAGAGAGAGAGAGAGAGAGATCACGTGCAAGGTTTCTTTTTTATAAGCAAATTAGACTCCTCATTTTATCTCCTCTACATGTTTGACTCTCCACATCCGTAAATAACTTTTCACCCTTTGTCCCCGCACAATTGACTTTCCACATCCTTACGTCCATTCATTTTCCATATGAGCTCTCACATTTCCCACCAATGTTTCGAACCTGTTGTCATTCACTTTCAGGGAATTAAAATGAATTAGGGCACCTATTGACTAATCAATTTACATTGTTTTGTTTAACTGGTAATTTTTTGATTGATAATATTGATAACAAACATTTTGAACATATGGTAATTCCCACCGTTATTCATCCTCTCTTCCGTGTTGCGAAGCTCCCTGGTTTCCCTTTTAAAAAAATATTCTACTTATTTTTAATGTTCCACGAGTTTTAAAAGCATTGCAAAAGTTTGGCTTTTTCATATAAGACTCATATAGGGAGGATAGGGCACTTGTGCATTTGCTTTGAATCCACCTTCAGCATATGTATCATTCCGGAATAGTTGGCCACTAGAATAAGCAATTTAGAGCTTTAATGCCTATGAAGACATTGTATGCATAATTGAACTTCACTAAAATAGAACACATTGAAATAGAAAGATCAAAATGAACATAGAAGATCCTATTACTTTATGGTCACCAAAACTATGTATATGATGACATAAGCCCATCCTCAGATCAGACCCATCCTTGACTATGCATGTAGGAAGGATAGGGCACGTGTGCATTTTGTTGTGAATCCACCTTCAACACAGGTACCATTCCCGGATAGATGGCCACTAGAATCAACAGTTGAAAGCTTTGATATACTATCTCTCAATGCACATTAATTCCTAAAGAGTATCTGCAGCTCCACCTCTTAGAATCTTTGACATGATGAATCTAAACATAACACACTAACAACCTCACCATGGAGAATGCATTTGGTCGAAGGACCTCCGATTTGTCAAGTTTTGGAGAACCTTCTTTGTGGTGGATTTGTAGCATGAGGTGGCTAGTTGAGTAAGTGGCGGTAATGACTCTTCCCTAATTTGGATTGGGCTGTTAAACTTTTACGCCGACTTGCATAGTACAATGGACCTCCATGTCAATTGTTACCCAAAGTTTCCATAATCGAGCTTTCAGGAACTCAGAGAAGGATCTAGTCATCACCATGGAACCCAAAAGCTTGACTATATTTATCAACACAAGCTTCCCACATTTATTTTGATGTGTTTTGTCGCATCCTTTTTCTTAGGAAAATACAACTTTTACCTGTGGTGGAAAATATTCTCCATGGAAACAACAATGCATTCCAAGGCCCAGTTTATCTGTGCAAAAAAGAACCACCACACTGCAAGTTTGTTATGTAAGTTATCAGTAGGTGAGCTTGCTGCACAATCTACTATAGGGCACTTACATCACATCACAATTTGAGGGCCCACGACAAAGGACTTACATAACAAACTTGTATCCATGGCACACAACCCTCAACAAGGGCCTTTAGAGGACTTATGGCACCCTCTAATCCTCATAAATGAGGGTGGGAATTAATAATGTACCATCTAATCCACAATCATGGACAAAATGGCAAGATTGATGCAAATTTCTCAGAGACCCCTTAGCCCAACTTCACTCACAAGACAAGGTGGCAGAAATTATGGGTCAGCATGTAATGGGCACCTTGCATCATGAAAAATTTATCTACAGCCATCTACTGATACATCACCCATAGCTTCAATGTTTAAAAAACGTAAAAGACCGTAACACTAGTTCTATCTAAACTAAAATGTGGAAGATGCACATCCAAGCATGTATATCTTCTTGTTCATCAGGATCAATAAAATAATACTAGGCCTTGAAGAAGGTAGTGCCTGACTTAACCAGCATAATGGCTGAGTTCGGAACATGTCAACCTGGATATGATGGCAGGTATCATGCCAAGATCTCCCCTAAGAATTGGACCATGGTTATCCAACAAAGATAACCAATGTAATAAGAGCCACAAATCCAAACTCAATAAACTCAATAAAAAGCTAACAGAGCAAGCCCTCTACAGAGGATCATGTCCAAACAGATTTGCTCTTACTGGTCACAGAATATCTCGAAAAAGATTAATTCATACAAGATAGTGCCAAGACAGGATGCCCAACATCCTCATTGTGCCCCACTATCTGACCACTACCAGCACCAATAACCTCCTCTCCACCAATTCTTCAGAGGAAAACACTGATCGAGTTATACACAAGAACTGTAGTTATGAGTTATTTTTACTTCAGAGAGATGCAATGATGGACACCCTGATACATTTGGAAACAACATTAACTGTCTCGGCAACAATAACCAATAGTCAAAGAAAGAAATGGGGGAAAATTGCAAAATGCAAACCCTTTTAGGCTTGCAATAGTCGTGCTTTCAAAAGTAAAGCAAAAACTGTATCTCATTACACAAGCTCAATGGTCCAAGGTTTCTATTTAAGGACACAGCTCTTAGCTAAATCTTGCTATGCCGCTCACTTCTTGGACTTCTTGGTGGCCCTGTTAAAGCATAAGAAGAGGATGTAAGTATTTCTTTAGCAAACTCACGCCCACAAAGAATGAGCTGTCAAACATAAAAGCTAAATAAAATAACTCATACTCGGGGGCAGCTGCAGGGATGGCTGGTGCTGCTTCAGTACTCAATCCCTGAGACAAACAAAGTCCGTCAAACATTGCAGTCAAAAAAGGAACTTGTTTGAAGAAAACTAGAAGGGCTAGAGACCTGTGCCAAGCGCTCTTCCCTCCTGGCACTTTTTCGCTCCCTGTTAGCTTTTCCCTTAGCTCTACGGGCTTCAAACTGATCAGACAGTGTCTTCTCACGAGCCTTCTCTGCTTTAGACTTGTGAATACTCTCCATGAGCACGCGCTTATTTTTGAACACGTTACCCTTGACCTTCATATACATATCATGGTACATATGCTTGTCAATCTTCTTAGCCTCCCGGTACTTTCTCAGCAACCGGCGAAGCACTCGCATCCGCCTCAACCAGAGAACTTTAGAGGGTAGCCTGGCCTCCCTAGTACCCCGCCTCTTACCTGTTTCAGATAATACCAATTAAAACCAAGTGGCCCACAAAGAAAAGAAAGCACCTAGAAAACAGAAAGCTTACCATATCCTGAATGACGGCCTTTCCTTTTAGCCTCCAAAGCACGCTTTGCTCTTGCCCGCGAGTGAATCTTGGTCGGTTTC
The DNA here is from genome assembly GCF_014529385.1 of Adiantum capillus-veneris. NCBI lineage: Eukaryota > Viridiplantae > Streptophyta > Polypodiopsida > Polypodiales > Pteridaceae > Adiantum > Adiantum capillus-veneris. The sequence continues at coordinate 72,406,598 of NC_140958.1, read as the reverse complement.
CGAATCACAAAGCCATCCTTGACCAGCTTTCTTATGTTTTGCCCTGTTTTCATGCACTCCAATGCTCAATAACTTGGTGCTGGACAAGAATAAGGTCTCCTTACATAAGAAATAAAATTACAGAAACTTATATGGGTAGCTCGGCGGGCCTACAAACAAAAGCCAGGCCAGACACTACCAGAAGACAGGAGCACACAAGCTTTATCAAAAGTTTGAATGAGGATGAACATGATTGGGAGTTTCGACCAGCCAGATCCCAAAAAGACTCTCCAATCCTTACTCGTTGCTCCAGAGCCAATAACTTGGTGCTGGACACCAATAAGGCTTTTATGACAAAATAAGATAACAGAAACAATCTTAGCTCGGCGGGGCTACCAACAAAGGTCAAGCCAGACACTGTAAGAAGACAGGAGCACACAAGCTTGATCAAAAGTTACAATGATCGGGAGTTTCAACCAGCCAGCTTCCAAAATGCCTCTCTCCTTCTCCTTCCCATCACCTCCACTCTCTCTCGAACTTCTGATGTGGAATCACTTACCCGACATATGTAGTAAAAACAAGAGCTCACTGACATTCCAATGTGATAAAAACAACAGCCTTGCATCAACAAAATGATGCACACCAGAGTTCAGGATATCGCCAAAGCGTCACTCTGTGTTCATGATGTGAATTGATGGAACTACATAATCTGTTCAATGGAACTACGCCTTACAACATCACAATGTTCGGAGAAGTAGTCAGCCCAATCTCAAGTACAAATACAGAAGATATTCAGCTTGGTAAAGTGGCTGTCAACTCTATGTATGCAGATAACAGCACTGAAGGAATGCGTTTGCTAGAAAACAGATGAAATGGCTTACCCTGCGGATGCGGAACATAGCAAACAGAATAAACAAGAAACTCGCAGCCCTCAAATCGCAGCTCAAAGCAGGCAATCAAATCCCCTGTTCCAAAGTAGAGAAGAAGGGTCCTTACTTGAATTGGCCATAGAGATTTCGTTGACCTCATTGGGATCGAGCCAGACCTTGCGCTTCCCACACTTCAGCACGCTAGCCGCGAGGCGCTTCTGCAGCTTGAGGGACACCATGGTTGTCCACTATCACGAAACCCTAATGGGACGAAGGGAATTTCCGGCTGACGAAGCGCCGGATCTTATAGGGGTCTTCTTTTTTGTCCAGAAAACATAAAAGGGAGTTTTAGACATAATTTATTTATTTTTTGGGTGACAAATTACATGCTAAGCACGCAAAAATCGATCTCAATTGTCAAAAAGGAATAAAGATTAGAAAATCTTGAACAATCCAACCAAAATAGATACAAGGGTATTTTGGGGATTTTTTAAATTTGAGGGGTATTTTGGAAATTTCCACTAATTAGAAGGGTATTTTGGTAATTTTTCAACATAAAATGGAGGGCCTTCCAAATGATTAACACCTTCCACATTTGGAAGGCCCAAGGCACCTAGAGAAAGCGCTCGACCGATGAATGTGAATACACACAGCCTTTTTTTTTTGGGAATGGTGGTGAAAGGTGCACAATTTGAGTGTCTAGGTCCCTGTTAGAAAGGCCAAATTGAAGTGCTTTTATTTGCTTTAGGTGGTGGCGATCAAAGTGACACTATGGATTACGCGAGCCATGATCATGGCCCAAGTGGGCCATACAATTTTCACGCTAAGGGTAGTGAGCAATCGGCAAGAGCACTACCTTGCTCTTGTGCTAGAGTTTTGAGATTTCCTAAAGCACAATGCTCAATACCTAAGGAAATCCAAATTATAAGCTAACCTTCTAAGTTGACACAAAAGGGAATGACATCCAACTAAAAAATTCAACAAAGCATTAATAATATAGGGTTGTGGATAAATTGCATGCATTCTAGCCTTCGAGGATCAGTGAGTTTTTGTCTTTCTGGACAAAATTGTGATGCTCTTCGTGAATTGAAACGATAATCAACAATTGAAATACCATCTCTAATAGATACAACAAAGGCACACAAAAAACATATTTTTTTACCTAGCATAGACATTACAAGGTTGTAGCTAAGCTGAATGCACACATCTAGCCTATAAGAACCCTCAAAATTTATATATTTATGGATGCCCTTTTAATTTCCTAGTTAATCAAAACAACGATCAATAATCCAAACGTTATCCTCTATTGGGTGAGACAAAGGTATAAGAAAAACTTCATTTCACATGGTAAGATGTTTAAAGTTGGATACAGATCAAAGCAATTACGGTTTTCTTGAGATGATCCCAAGATTCCAACATAAACTCTTTGCCAATTACACATGAGCCAGGGGTTTTATACTCCCTAGCTTGGTAATTGCATAGAACACAATGCATAGTTTTCCCACCTAGATTGTGCAATTTGTGGATGTCCAAATCTTGATGGAGCATCCATTGATTCAACATTGACAATTTATTTATGCAAGGCCAGAGGGGGGCACATTGTTCACCACCCATCCACTCTCTATATAGACCCTTGGCCCTAAAGGCCCTCAAATATACCATGTGGGCTCATAGCCCCTTGCCTATGTCCCTTGTCCTCACACTACTCCCCCCTTGGAGAATAGTTTTTGTCCTTAAAAAAAAGTGAAAAATCATTTCTTAACGAAAGCAATGTTCTCACAAGTGGAACCTTTATCAGATCCATCCTTCAAGTGGCTCATAGCCCCTTGCCTACGTCCCTTGTCCTTACACTTCTCCCCCCTTGGAGAATAGTTTTTGTCCTTTAACAAAAGTGGAAAATCATTTCTTTAACGATAGTAATGTTCTAGCAAGTGGAACCTTTATCATATCCATCCTTCAACTTGATTAAAAAATTTGTAAACATCATAAAAACATTCTCCACAAATAGCCATATTAATTGAGGAGGTGAAACAATTCACATGCGCATAGCATAAACACTTCATAATTGAGATAGCTAGATGCACCCGTTAACAATAATAGAAGGTAGAGATTACCAAAATGTGCATTGCTACTCTACAACCACTCATAAGCTTGTCATACATTCTTATTTTGCAACTTTTGCAAGCAAAATCATAATCATATCTAAGTAGACAACCTTGGCCATGTAAGTATCTAAAAAGAGAGTGCCCTAATGATCATCCTAGAACAAGAATGATCAACACCATAGGGCCCATCGTGATGCATGTGAAAAAGTAGTGTCAATGTCATAGTCCATGAGGACTCATACTTTTCACATGTGGAATATGTCCCATGTGTTGATGTCAATATCTCAAGCATCCGTGTTGATCTTCTTTGCAAAAAGAGACTTTATATGGTTGAGCTAAACTCCATGAGTCCCTATACCATATTACCCATCCTTGTGATAGATAACAAGTGGTAATTGTTTAAAATAGTGTTGTAGGAAACACATATAGCTTAGAGAAGATGAAGAATCTCAAGGCACACAACATAGAGTTTATTGCTTAGTGCACAATAGAAAGATAAGCTAGCCATAGAGTGATGGGCGTATCTACAAGGCACGGGGGGAAAAACCTTCTAGTGAGGGGAAAAATGCCCTGACAATCCTAAGTGTGTTCACACACATCACTACCACGTATATGGTAACAAATCCTCCCTTGGGAGTGATGTGGTGAATGAGAGCTGACACAGTGTGTACAGGGAAGTGCCATGCCCTAAGGGAAGCAAGCACGGAAAGCTTTGAACTTCGCGCGAGGCAATGCCTTTGTGAATAGATCTGCAAGGTTGTCCTGTGTTAGCACATAAGCCAAGATGATCTAGAGTCTCTCTCGAATAGAGTGATAATGCACCTCAATGTGCTTTGTGCAAGCATTATAAATTAAGTTCCTTGCAACTGCCAATGTGCGTTGGCTGTCAGTGTAGATGTTGTTGGCAGCATCCTATCCAACACCCAAATCAATCCCATAAGGCATTTGAGCCATACACACTCAACCATAGCTGTAAAGACTGCCCTATACCAAAGCTTCACAACTAGAAGGGCCACAATAGGTTGCTTCTTGCTCAACTATGATATGCATGAATTGCAAAGCATGAAACAAAAACCACTTGTGGACACTCGCGTGCATAACAACCAGCCCAATTTAAGTCCAAAAAAAGCATGTAAATATGGCGGCAATGATCCTACCTTGGGATAAAACAATCCAAGATGTAAAGTGTCACTCAAGTAGTGAAAGATCCTCTTGACAACTTGCCAATGCTTAGACCCAAGGCTATGCATAAATTCGTTAATCTACGAGACTGCAAACTGATATTTGGCCTTGTATTGCGTACATAAATAAGGCATCCAATATCAGTTTGACAAAGAGTGACATCGACAGGAACACCAACATCATGAAGACTCAATTTCAAATTTGTTTCCATTGGAGTAGCAATAGGTTTGTAGTCCTCAAGTCCAAACTTACATAGTAATGTCTTTATGTGATGGTTTGATAAAAGACAATACCGCCATCACACTGCTTAAATTGTATACTTAAGTAATGATACAAAAGCCCCAAGTCTTTCATCTTGAAAGTAGCATTCATATCAGCCTAATTCAGCAATATGTGTGTCATTTGGGCCATTAATCATCAAATCATCTACATATATGTGTGTACGGCGTAATAAACTATCACTGAATCCCTCGTTTGCTACAAAAATTCTTGAACTCTGTGGAGACATACTCTCCACCATTGTCAGTTTGAGAATCTTTTAGCTTTCTACCATATTGGTTCTCAACCATGGCTAAGAATTTTTGGAATGTAGCAAACACTTCATCTTTGCCCTTCAAGAGGTAGACCCACACCTTTCAAGCAGAGTCATCTATGATGCAATGCTCACAGAAATTGAAATTAGAAAATTTTATCACAGGTAAGTAGCCCAAACGTTGAAGGATTTTCATTCCTTTTTGGCTCATATGGCCTAGCCAGCTATGCCACAACTCACTAGAAGCTGCTCGGCTACATATATACAACTCTCTTTGACTGAAGAGACATATAAGGAGTACAATGAACCAAATTTTTGACCTTTTATGACAAACAAATTTGCTTTACACACCAACCAAGCACCATTGCCAAAAACAGTAGTATAGCCTAGAGTATCGTTGACCAACTGACACCAAACTCTTAGTCACTTAGGAACATGTTTGACTCCACGAAGCATAAATTCAGTGCCATTCGTCATGCATAGCTTGACATCTCCCATACCGCATATATCAAGCTGGTATGTCTAAGCTTGACTGAACCATGCATAACAATATATGTGGAGAACCATTCCCTATGGAGAGTACCATGAAAACTGGCACCTGAATCAATGATCCAATTTTGTGCATAACACTCATCAAGAGCCAATAACACATTTGGACTCAAATCAAAAGTGAAATCAAGCACATTTGTTGCACATCAGGAACAACCTCTAGATGTAGAGATTCAACCACATTGATCTCCTTGATCTTTACACTGCTCTTTGGAGTGTAAGACTTCACAATACTTTTGCCATCTTCACGTTGTAAAACACGACAATCTTTCTTTAAATGGCCTTTCTTACTGCAATGATAACATTCTACATTTCTCAAGTCACGACCTCTGACTCTTGCTACAATTCTGGCGATCCTTACGATCCTGTGAACGACCGCGGCTGCGGCTACGTCCACTTCTTTGCCTATGGCGATTATGGACACTTACCATATATGCATCTCCATGCCCACCACTATCGAGAGATTGATGTCGAATCTCCTCAGTGAGCAATGCACTAGTAACATCACTGAACTTCAGTTTACTGCATGGTGTGGAGTTACTAATCGCAGTATTTATCCTAAGAAGAAGGCAAAGAGCATCTTAGCAAGAAAACGGCCTTCATTTCATCATCCAAATCCAACCCTTTTGATGTCAGCTGAGAAAATGTGCTATTGAACTCATTCAAGTGTGCATTAACATTGCTACCTTCTTTCGTATACAAACGCATAAGTTTTTTCATCAAGAAAACTTTGTTAGAAGCACTTTTTCCATCCCAAGCTCCACATATAGAGGCCCAAAGATCTCGTGCTGTAGTCTTGTCCATAAACGTGAAGAATATGGTCTTACAAAGATGTAATCTAGTCATGTCCATATGCTCTTTCAATGGCATTGCCAATCCTTGTGAGTACGTGGATGCGGTGCACGTGCGGAGAGTGCAAAGGGGAGAGAGGGAAAGAGAGCACGACGCAAGATGTGGGGTGGAGCTCCTGAATCTCACTGTGTGAGCACCATGTGAGAATGTGAGTGAAAGCTCCTTATTCTTTGTATGTATAAAGAATAAGGAGATGAATGTGGGCAACCGGACACTTCTCGGAGGACACGGGCAAAGCATGGTGAGGCACACCGCCTTTACCTAACATTCTCCCACTAAAGGCTGTGTGCCAATAAGTGGCGAGAAGACTAGCCTACAACTAGTATAGACAAGAGGTGAGAGAAGACGACTCTCAACCTATGCCCACTGGCTCACTCTGTAACCGCTCTACTGTAGATGCAACATGCATACCACTAGGACTAGAGCCACGATGACACTCCTCATGCAGGTATCGAGTGACGACCTGCATGGCTCCGCAATGCACAATGTCAGTGTCAGTCATCGCACAACTGACAACTCCCACTTCAAATGCACCAACCGCATAAGCAAGATCAGGTCTCGAGACCAAAAGGTTAGACATGAGAGACCCAAAAGCTGACAAAACATGCACTATGTGTGGCGACCTATCCATGTAGGCAACCTCAGTGCCATATGCATCTTCATCAGGAACCACCTGACTATGCATCATCACGCCAGCATCATCTGGCAAAGGCATATCTACTGAGAATGACTGCAAAATCAAAAAATCAGCACCGTTGCAATCACACACAGCTATCTGGAGGACACTGTCATCCTCAAACGTATCAGATGCATCATAGAACAATGCATCGGTCTTCGGCTCAACTAATGTCATCTCAACTGATGAATGACAAAGTTGTGCATCCCTAGAGATACCGCTGTCTAGTGAACGTCAATGCAAGACAAATGCACAACCTGCTCTCCATGCAGCACATCCGCAGAAGAGACACACCTCGTCTCTCGCTCCAAACATGGCTGCAACAAAATCGAGACTAGGCCATCTCAAACCTCAAACACATGCATAGGATATACCAAGCCGCTGCGAGCTCCTTTGGCAATCACTAATGAACCGCAATGCATCTGGAAAGACTGCTCTCTAAGCAGTATCTAACAACCAAAAGCTACCAACCGTCTCAGTGAGATCAAGCTCTGTCTCAGTTGAGGAACGTAGTGCACATGCCGTAGCGTGTATGACGCACCACTAGGCATAGACAAACAAACATCTCCTGCACCCTCTATGTCAAACGCCGAACCATCGGTCAAGTGCACACAACCAAGTCTCCCACTAGAAAATGTGCTAAACCACTCACGACATGGTGTGACATGGAAAACAACATCGCTATCTAGTAACCACCGTGGAGAAAGTGTGCTAACCATAGACAAATCTGCAAGAGGTACATTGGAGGCAAGCGTGACATCACCGTCACTGGCATAGACTTCCACTGGGACTGCCTCTCTAACCCATGTCAATGCCATATTTGCATCACGCATACATCTCTGATGTTGTCTCATACATCTGAAACAACAACACCTAATGTGCCCTATGTGACCACAATGCCAACAACGCAAGTATCAGCAAGAACGGGACCGCCGTCTCTCACTGTCACACATATCTGCAACCATAAGTGAATGGCTAAGAACCAAAGTATGGCAAGAAATCAGGGAAAAATCTGACAGAATCTCCCCTATAAACTAAGGAAAACCTCAAGTACAATCTCAACCATAAACCATGCCAAACTGGCAACAAAGTGGGAGGTAACTCTACCACTACACAATGCTCAAAAGCATGATCAATCACATCAAAATGGATGCTCACTTATCCATAAACCAAATCCACAATCTGCAAACTCTGCAAGCATAAGCTGGGACAAACTGCTCAACCGAGCGTAAAGCGCATAACCATATACGCAAGTAGAGAGCAAACTAGCTCAAAACACGTCCCACAAACTGCTTGCAAAAACCTATGACTAGCAAAGTCTGTAGCCACACAAGCATACGTAATCCTCACTCCTACGAGAGTGGGTACAAGAACACCAAACCGTGTCCAAACTGGCAAAACCTGTCAATGTGAGAGCTAAGCTCTATCACAAACTATGGCTAGTAAACTCTAGCCACTATCCCACAAAAGCATACACAAAGCAAAAGCTCAAGACACCTGCTGTGTCAAAACCGGTATGCAATCCAAAACACCACAGAAGATGTCCTCAACTGCAAATGGCAACACCTGTGGGAGTACTAGCCTCAACATGTAGTTGGGAGTCAAAACTGGAAGCTCCAAATGGCCGAGCACTCACAGCTCAAGACCAAAAATGCAGAGCAAAACACGCTCGCGATGCACCACCCAAAAGGGAAAACACTGCATGCAAATCCTGAGTGCTACAAGCAATCACAATCTCGATCGCACCAACGATGCGCATAAAATTGCTGGGAAAATTTTGCCAGAGTTTCGTCAGCAAAACAGCTACAAAACCAGTAACCAAAGTGACTGCACGCTCAAAACCATGAGCAACCAAAGCGCATCAAACCGCACTCCAAATGCATGCACCAATCTCCACACTTTGCATACATCATTGCAAACACTTGCAAATCTAGTAGACAAATACCTGCTCTACCTGTGACTGCCAAAAAACCATACTCGAGGCATACATTGCCAAGCTCAAAATGCAATCACATGAGTCTCCCTGAGCATCAAACCACATTAGTAATACATCGTATCCTCCCACCTGTGAGGAAACTTGCAGCAAATACCACTCTCACATTCAAGAGAAAACCATGTGTGGAATCCTCGACAAACAATAAATAACTGTTGTTGCAAAAAATTCAGTGCTCATAATTTTAAAATTCTAATATCATCAATGCGTCTGGAACGTGCCAAAACCCCAAAGTTAACTCCTGGATCACATGTATCCGAGTCCGGGTGTAAACATATGCCAAAAACCTCCGTTTTCGACCCAAAGACGCAGCATAAACTACCAAAAGAGGGCTGAAAAATGCAACTCCTTAACCATAGTTCGAATAAGGTTTTTGATGGCTTGAATGGCTCCGAAAGGGGGGTAAACTATCGGGACGCCTAGTGAAAATGCTCTCGGAAGCTGAATTTGCCGAAGTCGAAACCCTGTTTGCACTCTCAAAAGTGCGCGCACGTGCGGAAACGATTTCAGGAATGAAACAGCTCTGATACCAGTTGTGGGTGCGTGGATGCGGTGTCGTGGGGAGAGTGCAAAGGGGAGAGAGGGAGAGAGAGAGCACGACGCAGGATGTGGGGTGGAGCTCATGAATCTCACTGTGTGAGCACCCTGTGAGAATGTGAGTGAGAGCTCCTTATTCTTTGTATGTATAGAGAATAAGGAGATGAATGTGGGCGGCTGGACACTTCCCGGAGGACACGGACGGTGAGGCACACCGCCTTTACCTAACAATACCTTGCTGACCAAGACATCAAGCATGCTTTGCTTCCAAATTGTAAAATTTGAGTCATCAAATTTCTTTAATGTGTCAGAATCACTCTGGCTGTAAGCAGTCAAACGTGCCAAGAACGCGAAGTCTCCTCTGTACGGGGAGCACAATATCAAACCCGACAATACAAAATCAACGTATAAAGTGACAAAAGCAACCACTAGGCTTAAGATTGGTTTAACAAACTATCATGTGATTGCCAATTTGGCATCAAAAGCAACAGTGTTTGACCAAATACATAGCCTATGACAAGGATACCGAAAGATGGGTACTCCAAAAACCTGTATCACCGAAAGTGTCTCAACATTCAAGAACACCCCAGCTCAAGAAAACCACACGCAAACGACCCTCCAAAGGCTAAAGGCTAAGCAGACTCAAGACTAGCCATAATCTCAAAAACAACCAAGTAACTACCAAAAACACAAAAAAATGGCTCCACACAATGTACAATAGACAGTAATCGCAATGCAATGTACATGAGAAATCTCACATAAATAGGCGCCAAGAACTGCTGCCCATGTAGTTTTCTTGCGGGGATATTTGCTCTCAAAAGAGCTCAATGGCATTATGTGTGCTTAAGAAAGTATGCATCTATCAACGCATGATCATCCACATAGAAGCTGTCATCAAAATGACTGCCAAGGATGCCTGAAAGGCACTGTACCTGTGCGTATTTGAAAACTTGTAACTCTGTAAAACTCCACCTGTAATGTTGATGCAGAATGCTACGCCTCAATCGAAAAGCGGTCTACGCTCGGATCTTGAACGCTAACTCCACCTGTAGTGTCGATGCCAAATCTATGCCTCCGAGTAGTGTGCTCATGAAATCATGTCTCTTGAGAGACCGCTAGCACAAAAAGTAGAAGCTCTCTTGATGCACTATGTGGGAGCTTGCAGAACGGTCCATCTTCTTCTTTGATGCAGAGTATGTAGTCCCAACGACAAGGAACGTCTTCGGGACCTAGAAAACACTTAGTCCACCAACTCTGATGGACGATGATTAGCCAACTCATGACACTACCTCTATTGTATTAACCAGGTGGCGGATTGAAAATGAAATCTTCAATGCAATGAAGTGCACATACGGGGTCACATCGAGCAACACTAACATCTTTTATGCCTCTACACCTTTTTGTTTTTTGTTCAAGGTATACAATGTTCATCGCACGCCTACCATATGGATTGCTAAGGATGGAACAACAATGAATGCCTTCCTTCCATTTGTTTGGGACACAAAGATTGTTCATCATAATGGGGATACCATAAAGTGCATGGTTGTAACAGAAAAAATGATCATCCGATAGCACATTGCAAAGCGGAAAGTCTCCATTATATTCCCTTACCGACGGTGGAAGCATACGCGAGGTGAATGGGAAGCACTCAACTAGACATCACTGATATGGAGCAAGTTGAAGTGCATGTGTGCAAGTAGGAGGAAGTCTAAGACGTGGCCATAAATGATGATTGGGATATGGCAAATCTAAGGGGGTATTTGGCACTTGAGTTTGAGCTCAAGATGGAGTACACGTTTGTAATCTGTGGCAATCCTCTGCGTAAAAGAAAGGAGAGGGTCTTTCTTTGTAAGAGTATCCCCTTCCCTGGATGTATCCATATCAAGCAAGAAACTGCCGTTGCAATGTAATACTCATATTAACACGATACATTTTTGTTCAATTTTGTGATCTAAGAATGTCTAATTTTCAATTTTAGAAGCGTTAAGTGACTTTAGAGTCATGGGGGGTGGTGAAGTTACGGTGTTTGCTGTGGTGTTTGGATGGCAATACTATGTATTATAGCACGGTCTTTTTGCGAAAGAGAACATTTAAATTTTGATCACCACTAAATTTTTAAATTTTATAAAACTGTCCTATTTTCAATTGTCTCCTTTATAAGTGACTTGCAAGGCCTATTTTAAAGTCACTTTCTTGTTTTTGAGCTTCTCTCATCTTCTCCACTGCTTCCTTGCTCTATCCATTCCTAAGCACGGGCCATTGTCCCTTGTACTCCGCTAGTAAGAATGGCTGCTGCTAATCAAGCCCTTGTTGACCAACTCCTTGCGCATGACCTAGGACACATGATGGAGAAGTTTAGCACCGTGTTCTAGGTATCCATTGACATGGAGGCTACAATCAAACTGCATGCTGATGCATTTGAAGCACTTACAACATACATGGAGACACATATAGCAAAGTACTCCATCAATTTCGAAGATGAAGAAGGTTTGTGGGTGCTAATTGATCTCCTCAAGCACACCTTCAAAGAAGGCAATAGTTTCGGCTTCAGATTGGGCAGGGTGATCAAAGGGCTCACCAAGGAACACTACCGAGAGGAAGAGGAGGACAACCTCATAGATATGGGTATGGGGAACATCGGCACGCGATTTATGAGGTGGGACATGGCGGTCGCTGTGATGGTGATGGTGGATACAGTTGAAAACAACAAGGGAAAAGGTAAAGCAAGTGACCATAACAAGCCATCTCCAAGACTGCTTGTAAAGGAGGCGGAGCCCCAAGAGGAGAAGATGTCTAGCCAAGAAGAGGCTTCGTTGGCCCGGCGAGCCTCCTTTGGAAGAAGTTGACCCAAACCTAGAAGGGGAGGATGTGGAAGATGAGATCCCATAGATGCTCTTGCGCACCTTGCATCCAATTATAATGGACGATCAAGAATTTCTCTTCCTTGACAACATTACCCACTCCCTTGAAATGCATTAGGATGAATCCCTCTCTGTTCTCACAATATACGATGGGGTTCGTGATACAACGAACCTCAGTCAGAAGACCAAGTTCTAAATGGACTACTCCTCTACTCCCCTCATCAACACGCTAGCCTTGCCAGAGGGACATAATTCCATGGAATCCCTCGTGGCGACAACTCTACAAACCATTGATGAGGAGAAATGTTTCTATGAGAGTGTTCTCGAGAGTAGCTTCGCTCCCCACAAACGTCTCATGTGCTCGGAGCGCACTGATCTTGGCACAATCGACATCACCAACAAGAACCTTTGCGAGCAAGATGATGCAACACTAGTAAGTAATTCATTCTTCTCAATTCTCATTGTTGTTTCTTAGAATCATAATCCGACGTTGTTTCCTCATAGTCCACTTTGGAGATGGATCGGCTTGCCCAACAGAAAGGTGGATTTCACACGGAGGGTGACTCAAAAGGACGGTGCCCTGTGGAATTATCTCTCAAGCTTCAATGAAGAGATGATATGGGTCATACACAGCAAGTATATGGACTATGGATCATCGGAGATGTACAAGTGTAGAGCGCTAAGCTCTATTTTGACCGAGTTTCTTATAGCCCTAAGTGCCCACAAATGTATTCTTGTAAACAGAGAGGCATCAATCCATAGTTTTGGTGAGAAAGGGGCTGGAAGCCTTTTAGGATATTGCGGCCTTTGCGTTGGACAAGGAATAACAAGCAATGAAGATATTGTATCACGCATTGGTGAAAAACCAGCTTTAAGGAGCCTAGGTCAAGATACTTTCAATGAGCTTGTAAAAAGGCTATCTTAGCCATGTGCACTGCACGTCTTGATGTCTCTTTGAAATTAATAAAGTTATCAGCTTGAGTGAAGTTTTGTTTTGATCCACATGCGTCATGAGCAATTTGCGTATTAACATGATGTCTTCTTTCCCACATCCCGAGCCCCACGAGCCGTATGAACCACGTCGGTGTGCACATGGCGGAATATTGAGCCGTTTCGTGGCCCCATGTGTTGGATCAAACTACCAAAAGTCGCTCTGTGGCACATGGGGCCACCGAACGGCTTGATATTCCACCTTGTGTACGACGACGAGGTTCATACAGCCCATGGGCATCGAGATGGGCACCACATGAGTTGCATTTACTACTTTCTAGATAATACCGATCCCACGAGCGTAGAAACATTTTTTATGAGCACCTTGCGGATTCAATGTGCTTCACGAGAAATTTGCATACTAACATGATGTCTTCTTGCCCTAGTTGAGCCCCATGGGCCATATGAACCTTGTCACCATATGCACATGGCGAAATATTGAGCCATTTTGTGGCACACGAGGCCACGGAATGGCTGAATATTTTGCCATGTGCATGGCGATGGGGTTCTTACGGCCTGTGGGGCTCGAGATGGCCACGTTAGCCCATATTTCTAATTTCCAGCTCACATAGACCTCGAGAACGGATTGATTAGAGAAATTGACCCAAGTAACAACATTCGAATCCATAAGCAATACAAGCGTAAAATTTCAAACAATACATTGCAATTGCCCAACATAGATATTATAATTTCATTTTCAAAACAGTTACATGATAAAGCTGGCAAAGATGCCGCTTGAGAAGTTACAATGGCTTTCCTATCTAGGTTTTACAAAAGCAACCATCACCACGTAGGCGAAGTGCTGAGTTCATATCCGAGGGCTTAATAGTCACATGCTTAGCATGGGCCATTGCCAAAACGGTGTCTTGTAAGAGGGATACAATGATATCCTCCACTGCTTGCTGCAATGCACCTAGTGCTGCTGCTTTCACCCTTAATCTCTTTCATGAGCCAGGAAAATGGGGCCTTAGGGATGATAAGTTGTGTACTCTTCTGGTACTTGCGAATTTCATGCAATGCACATGTGTCAAGTCTCCAACGATTGTTCTTCTTGAGAGGTGGTGGTGGTGGAGGCTGGGCAGTGCGAGCCCAGGGGGCATTATCTTTGTGGTACTTTTTGCACCTCTCATCACACTTGTTGGCCTCCTTTGCAATTTGTGGAGGATTCTTTCTCTTCTTCAGAGTCTTCCCTCTTGGTGCATGACTACTTTCACTCGCAGTTGTTTGGCCTTCTTTGGACTCTTCTGGGGCAGCTTCTTGAGACTCTTTTGTGTGGCCTTCTTGGCCTTTCCTCCGCTCTCTTTTTTGCTTCTTCTCTCTCTCTCTCTCTCTCTTGCAAGGTAGCTTGCCTCTTCCATCCTTGCCCTTCGTCGTTCTTCTTCCATCCTCCTCACGTTGCTATAGATTTCTTGAATCGTGCTATTACAAACCTTCTCTATGAGATTGACCACCTACTCATCTGTGAGTAGTTGTGAGTCCCAACGGCTCTTGTACTTTGTATTAACCTCTGTGCTCAAGACCTCATCAATTTTGTCATGTGGGTATCGTCGCTCTTGGAGCATCTTGTAAGTCCTCTTTGTTTCTGGGATCAAATACTTCTCTTCCTCTTCATAAAACTCTTGCATCCCTCTGAATATCTTGTTGAGCCTGATCAAAGTTTGTTTGCTCTTGGAGCTCGCTCTTGGTCTGCAACAAGCGCTCTATCTCTTTGTTCAATTGTTGTAGTTGGTCAATGTTTGGTATCGTTGACCTATGCTGAAGTCTGATGTTGTCCAAGTTCTCCGGGACGTTGTTGGTTTCTTGGTTGTTGGTTTCCATGGCGGGAGGTGAGAGTATGGAGGAGGAGATGTGAGAGAGAGAGAGAGAGAGAGAGAGAGAGAGAGAGAGAGAGAGAGAGAGAGAGAGAGAAGAAGCAATCTCTCCTCCATGTCGATGCTCTCTCGTGTGCATTCGACCCATGGTATCCTTGCATTCGTCACACACTCACCACTTTCACAATATGGCGCCTAAGAGACAAGTTGCCTCATGCCCTTTGGTTCTTCCTATCGGTTAGTGCACAATAGAAACAATTGAACATCTTGTGAAACGCGTTGCTGCGGATCTTTCCACCACCATGATAAGTGCTCTTAAAATAGGCAGCCTTTGCCTGATAGAGTGACCTTTCCATCCCTTGATTGCTCCAAAGTGCAAGGGATTCATACTCGTCAAGAAAGTATGGAACGTGGACGAACATGCTATGCATGTAATGTGTGCTATGGGTTTCGCCCCATGCATCGACCTTTAGCTCCGTAAATTTATTAATAGACACCTTGAATGATTGTATCTCATCTTTACTAAGGTGCGGCTGCTCAGGAAGCCTCATCATCTCATTGCATGCTTCCCACACACGTGCTCTCTTCATCCCTAGTGCTGCCTCATTTCCAAGGTAGGTTGTTATGTCACACACCTACTTCCATATCTAAAAAGGAGTATGGATTTGAGCCTCACCATAGCTTGAAAGCAAGTGTCTTGCCTTTGGCCCACCCATACATATCTTATTAGGGTTATCCTGCGTGGTTGCTGGGTGGTCCTTTGAGAGGGTTACTGCACCGGAGTGAAGCCCCACCATAACAAAGTTGTTTCAAGCGTTCGAATGCATTTCCTCTCTCCGCGACTTTGGCTCCATGTTCCATGCATAATTTATGTGGAGAATTAGCAACTTGTCCAAAATTCTAAGTCTCAAATGCAAGGAACACACATGCACTTGATTAAGGGGAATTGAAAGAATGGGATGCCAATTTGGATCCTCCTCTGCATGAGATGGTGGATTGCTTTGGTTGCAATTAAAGATGCCATTGAACCACACATCCCCCCCACTTGCCTTTTCATTATCGTTTGGGCTCTTAGCCCCTGCTTGCTTGCGGACTTTTGATCTTCTGACCCTTGTGCCCTTTCCTAACGCATCCTTCAGCATCTTTGCATGGCAACAAAAAATGCATGGAAATAAAGTATTTGCACTACCCTTAATGCCCAACATGCATTTTAGGGTCTTGAAGTCGCCACCAAGGTGCCACTCTATTTCAAAGTCGCCAATGCCAGGTAGATTAAGGAGTTCCCCATTGCATTGTCGATCTATTGTCTCTTGAATACCTGAACGGTTGAAATACCAGCTCAAACTGTCATGGTCCTCGTGTGGGAGTGCCCATGTCGCTTGCCACCATATGTTCTTCTCTAATTGCACCCCATAAAAATCTTGCCTTTGCCGCCTCCTGCCAACAAGCGACTCGGCCGCCTCTTCACATATTAACCTCTTTCCCACCAGTGCCCTGCTCATGAGTGTGAGGCTTGTGTGCTCCACCCTCTGGCCTTTGACAACCTAACATTCATCTAATTTCAACACAAATATAGCTTTTCCACCTGTCTCCTCTATTGTGATATCGTAATATTGGATCATAGCTTGTTGCATGGCTTCTACTTCAATGTAAACATTGTTAAAACTGTTGTAAACAAAACTCTTTGAGGACATTGGCATGTTGCCATCCATCCACTTGTATCCACCTAGCAGGGTAGAAATGTCATTGTTTGTGGTTTTTCTTGCCATAACCATATTGTATGGGGTTGGTAACATTGATCGAGCCATTCCCTTAGTACGCAGATGCCCTATTATGCATGTATACAATGCTTTGTACCCCTTATCATTGATCCCAATTGAGTCGCACACTATAAGCATGTCACAAGGGGGAATAATATTTTAAAATTCCTTCAGCAATAGTTTCTGAAGGGATTGTTGCAATGTAGCAGGTGCGGGATCAGAGATCATATTCATAATGTCTTTCTCATCAACCACGTGCCAAAGTATGGACGCCTTGACCGACTCCATGGTACTGTTGCAACCTAGAATTGCTTCCGCAAAAATAAATGGAAAAGGAGTCAATTACTAAATTCTACTAACAAATTACACTCTTACAACCTACAACTACCTCGTTTGGCGCACACGTCTCTTATGAGTGCCTCCATGTTTAACAAGGAGCCCCATAGCCTTGCGCTTTCGTTGTCTCTTTTTGAATCTCGTAGGAAGGTGAGTAAAGTGGTCGACACGCCGTCTAAAATTTTGAGTGGAATGCCAAAGACGCATGTAATTTTCTACAACCTGATTGATGCTTTCTTTATTGTTGTCAAGATTCACCTTCGGCTCTACAATTTGCTTCCTTTAACACTAGGTTGGTAACCTAACAGGACATAAAAGTGTCCTTTCAGGGTTTTGAAAAAAACCTCCAAAACCATAGTAGATCCACTCATTTTGTAAAATCCTTTCATGAGGTTATAGTTCAAGGCCTACTACACATGGAAAAAATAAGAAACTTGTAAAATTTCTCATCTTTTGGTCACACCAAGCCTCCAAAGTTGATGGACCAATACATTTTCATCAAAACAGTCATTTCTTACGTTTTGTTGCATACAACTAAGATTAGGGATTTTTGTAGGACTTGAGATAAATTGCCTAGTTAACTTCAATGGGTTGGTGATCAGAACATATGATTGATTCTCACTCACTATTTTTTGTTTTGCCAAAAGAAATAGGTACAAAAAAGTTGAATTTTTACCATTCTGCAAACCTATCATCAAAGTTTCTATAGCCACGCTCAATAAAAATAATATATGCATGTTTTCTTAGTTTCCTATTGTCCTTTAGGTTCATAAGGAGCCACGGAGCATGTCAAAAGAATAATACATCTCTTACCAAGGGGAATCTTGGGGACAAAGATGAAGTGCTAAATACAGCAAACATGAAAAAACTGGGTTCAACATTATGAGTTGTAGAATCCCATAAAAACTATTCAATATCTAGCCAAATTTGATCCTTATGACTAGATATGGTTACTACCTACAAAATGCATGTAGTTGTCACAAGAAACTAACAATATTGAAAAAGCTATACTTGATATACTAGAATGTTTCGTTTTCTTCTATAATTGAAAAAATCAACCATCGTTGTCTACTATGCAAAATAGGGTATTAGGTGCCCCAAAACTCAAGGAATATTAGCTTTAGGTTACAATATGCGACATAGAAAGTCAAAACTGCATTTGGATATCATGAAAGCCACCAAAAAAATCATAGAAGAGCTAAAATTGGCTAAATAACAGGATTTGACAATTTTTGTAATTTGGTCATAACTTACAACCTTAACATTTATTTCTTCCTAGAAGCATCAAGCCATGTTGAGGACTACTAAAGATAGTTCTCTAGCATTATAGACCTCACAAACATGAATTCTAGAGTGGTATAGTTGCAAAAAGTTGAAAAAAGCCAAAAATAGGACCCGTTTTTTCACACAGTTTAGGTTGTGAAATGTTGTGCAAGGACAAGGTTAAAGATGGAATTGATATTCCAAAAAAATGTCAAGTTTTTTTCAGCTCATGAGACAACTTTTTAGACAGATAGCACCTCAAAATCCATTTTGAAACTCTTGACATAATTCAAGGAAAATGGTCACTTAACAGGACATCAAAGTGTCCCATTACCAACCTAGTGTTAACTATTTGCACCATGAATTCCTCCTTTGCTGTGAAGGTTGATGTTTGAAGCTGTTTCTTTTCAACTAAGCTTGCAACTTGTAGCATGTCTAGTTTTGTTTGAATTTGATTAAGTGTCGAGAGCTCTTGCAAGTACAAAGTGTAAAGCCTCTAGAAATAGCCTAACAATCCGTGGAAGCCATCACCCAAAAAAAGTAAGAGCTACGTGATGTTGCGAAATGGTGTTGATGTACCTGTCTGAGGATCAAGGGGGTAAATTGATCCTTCCGTCCAAAGGTCAATGGCTTTCCTCTCTTGCAATCGTAGCATGTCCATCGGAATAGACCCACTATCTCAATTGCTTCGCAAAGTTGAATATTCATGCTCCAAATCGACATATAATATGAACTTCGAAGGCTTGTTGGTGATGTCTCGCGTAGCATTGTAGCTGGAGATGGAGGTAGAGGTGGAGCTGGAGATGGAGATGGAGCTTGTAAGGATGTGCAAGTTTGCACCAATGCACAATAGAGAGAGAAAGAGCTATGGTGAGCTATTACAAGGGAGAGAGAGAGGGTGGAGAGAGTGAGGAAGGTAGAGGAGCTTCAGATATGTAGGCTATGGATTTATATAGAGGAAAAAGAAGCCTAAACCCAAGCATAACCCTCCAAACTAGTTTTAGAGAGAGGATGTAGAGAGAGAAAGGCATTTGCAACACCTCCAAAAGAGGGGAGGAAAAAATGACAAAAATTTTCAAATTCAAACGTGGGGGAGTGGTATGTGGGACTGCACCAACACCCTAAAAGCTGAGAGGATTTGGTGACTAGATATGAGTGAGACCTATATTCTTTTTAGAAGAAATGCAAATATGTATTTTAGGCCTATGCCATTAACTTGGTCAAATTTTCATCAACATTTTAAGCACTTCACTAAGCGTCCAATTTAAAGGGCCCAAGAAGATCCCAAACAAGTCCTAATGGATGAATTTAACGCTACTGTTTTTGCAAAATGCCAACAATTTTGTAGCCTTTTTTAACCTTATGACATTGCTTGAGAGATTTCAAATGCTATTGTCTAAACAGTGTGTTGAACTACTGGGATTGCTACTCATGCTTTATTTTCATGATGCCTAAAGCTGCATTCGTTGCATAGTTGAGTTCCCGTGCAAACGCTGGATCTCACTCCACCAAGGCTTTGAGCCTTAGCTCAAGAACAAAGCTTGTGCACACGCTGCCGTCGGATCCGAATCGGGAAATTGCCTTGCTCTGATACCACTTGCGGACGAGCAAATGCGTCGCGAGTGTAATGGATAATTGTCCACCGCTCCTTATGTTTTTTTGTATTAAAGAATATGGTTAATGAGAGATGGGCAATGCCTGGCCAATATTGCATGCACCCTTACAATCAATCTACAAGTGGCAATTGCTTTCTACTAAACAATGCTTGTATATCATTGCATTGTAAACAACAAACAATTGTTGCCACCTCCACATGTGAAGCTGAATATTATGCCATCTTCACCACCATTATGGAAGCTCTATGGTTAAGAAGGTGAGTGATAGATCTATGCATTGCATCCAAGGATCCAATTACCATTCATAATGATAGTAAAAGTGCAGTTGCCATTGGAAAGATTCCAATCTTTCATGATCACACTAAGCATATTGAAATCCATTATTAGTATGTTCGTGAACGACTTCAAGCAAAGGAGATCCAATGCTCACAATGTTCTACAAAAAATAATATGGAAAATATATTCATCGAGCATCTACCACAATACAAATTCTCTAGATGTTATAAATTCATTCATTTATTACCTTGCACAACATAAATAATCTATCATTGCTAAGAGTAAGCGCTAAGGGTAAGACCTTCCATATGCATTATGCATATAGAATTGGGACTAGACAATGCTTCAATTGAGGTAAGACGCTGCTTCAATAAAGGTAAGACCTTCCCACTAACTGATGCATGTAACACCTGTAAGAGGGGAATTTTCAAAAGAGGGGTGCATTCACAACATGATGAACACCCCTTAGTTAGTGGAATATACTAGACACCATGTAACATGCCATCCTTACAAATAGGATGCCTACATGGCCCAATAGTAGTGTGGATTATAGATATTATGTCAACCTCTGTATGCCTATAAAAAGGCTATGATACAAGCATTGTAATTAGTTTTTTGATTGAGATTATACATTACTATTCTCTCTCCAACTTTCTCCATTTTCTTGCCACCTTAATTATCTCATTAGTGGTGTATATGCTAGGGATTATGTATGTGTTAGAATTTATGATGCGATTAGCATCCCTAAATAGCTAGTTGCATCATCACTTTGAAGGACTTCTTCTATGCTTGTCAACTAAAGCCTTTTACTTTTGTTGTGCAATAGATATAAATTGGTTGATCTTAACAAAAACATCGCATAACTCACAACTATACTCATCAGCCGAAAGATCTTCCCATGAATTTTCAAAATTTGAGGGACTTTGATATGCCCTTAATCTCCTTAGAAGGTGTCTTTCCGATAGAATGAGGGACAATGTTATGGTAGGCATATTCTACAAGAGGTAAATACTTTTCCATTGATTACCTTGATCTACTTTTGTTACATAGGCTTTTAATAGCACAAGAAATGTGCCTTTGGTCATCCCTCTGAGAGTGATATGCCGAAAAGAAAACAAAAAAATTTCACCAATAAAAGGTATGTCTAAATTACTTTCATTGTAGTTAGAATTCCATGATGTGCAGCGTAAGGTTGGGCACATCATTCAAAACATAACCTTTTCCCTTCAAGAGAGAGTAACACATAGTCGAAGCCATAAAGAATAAGAAATATGATTCTTGTGTCTTCCCAAGTGTTGTGGCGCAACATAACATCTTTGAAATTTGAATCGGTAGCATATTCATCTATATGGATGTGAGATCATTGTGAGAAGCTACATATGCAACATTAGCACATGGTCTTTGTGATACCCAGTCAACTACCTGATTGGGCTTTTCGAGTATATGAGCTATATTAAAATTAAATTGAAAAATATATTTTTTCCACCTCACTTTTTTGTCATTGAGATTGGTTTTCATCATATGATACTTAAGGCTTTTATGATCCATTTGTATGATGAAAGTCGTCCCAAGAAAATAGTGCTTCCCATGTATCCAAGCATGTAAGACAACTAGAAACTCTTTTGCATAAAGGCCAAGAGTTCTTCATAGCACACTCAACAATCCTCATATGCAATGGCAAGCCCTTCGTGAAGTAGAACCACAAGCATCATAATGGACCACAAGTGGCTTTGATAGGTCAACAATGCTAGCATAGGTTGAGATGTTAAATTTTCTTTGAGCATTGGGAAATTTGTATCTCTTTCACAATCCATTGATATTGAATGTTCTTCTTGGTTAGCTTATGGAGTGATCCAACTACAGAAGAGAAATTTTCATTGAATCTTTTGTAATGCGAACACATGCCTATAAAGCTTCTTAATTCATGTAGGTTCCTTTGTTCAAGCCACCTATTTATTACCTCAAGCTCTTGGGTATCCATGCAGATGCCAGCCTTAGAGATAATATGACCTAATAATTCAATCTTTTCTAAGTAATAAGTAGAGTGACTTCTCAAGCTACTTACCTAATAAGTAGTTAGCTCTTGATAGGAATTAGTCTCCCAATTAGAATTCAGAGTCAACTGAATATTCGCAATGCCGCCAAGATATTCAGTGAGGAAGAAGACTCATTACAATCTTTGCTAAGGGCAAGGACCATATCAACATAGTGGCTAAAGAATCAGAGTAGAGCTCTGATGAAGGATCTCAATCTCAAAATGATGAAACTAATGTTAATCTTGGGAGTAGTGATAGTGAGGGACTTGGGGAATCTCACCATTTAATCTAGTCAAGGTGAAGGCATTAAGAGAGAGTTGAAAGATTCTCTCATTTGCATGGGTCTCGAAAATTGAATCTGAAGGGAAAATCAAAGGTGCATAGTGATGTTAGTGACTGTAGTAGGTGTAGTAAAAGAGTAGCATCACATGAAAACCATATCAGAGAGATGAACCTAATACTGCTACTGAAATAGATGATCACTAGAATGATTGATATTGGTCATTACAACAAACACAGGCATAGGAAAAATAAATATGATCGCAAGGAAAAACCCAGATGTAGAGAGCAAGAATCAAATTATCATAGGTCCAAAACATGGGGAAAGATACAGAGACCTCAAGATTTTCTTTCCAACATTTAAAGGTGGTAGGAAGGACGAACCAAATGTACACATATAGGCCTTTGGACAATATGTAGACCTAAAGGATATTGATGAAGACGAGTGGGATGATTACTTCCCAAACTTTGAAGGATGCAGCCAAGAAGTGGTATTACCACTATTATCCGACATGCAAACTTTGGACTTATAGCAAGTTGAAAAAGGCATTTCTCTGGAGTGAGAACCATGGGGATAAAGATATCTGCTGCAACCTGGACAAGATCAAGCAGGGCAAATTGTTAGTCAAAAGTTATGTAAAAAATATAAAGGAGCTAACTAGACAACTAAACAAACCTCCTTTAGAGAAGCAGATGCGTGCGTGGTTCCTGAGTGGATTCAAAAGAAAGAAACTCAAAAAATGAGAGGTACTAGCACTGCTTATGAAAGTCAATGACTTGGTACAAAGGGCTCTGCAATTGGAGTAGCAAGCAAACAAGGAAAAGGCCAATAAGGGAAGAAGGAATTTGAGTGACAACGAATCTTCCCTCACATTTTTAGCCATGACTTGGACCTACATAGTTTCCTCTCCCAGCCACTCTCCATTGCGACTCTCATCACCACAATTTTGGAGCATTGAGAATCATTTATTAGCCGCACACATATTACGTCACATGTAACTTTGGTCCCATAGGTCATATTTGACCTCCAAGGACGATAATAAAATCTCAATCTCTCTCTCTCTCTCTCTCTCTCTCTCTCTCTCTCTTTTAAAGAAAGTACTTCAACTTCAAGATAAATACTAGGGCAAGAATTTAATTTTGCTACCCAAGAAAACATTCAAATCTTCACACATGTACCCAAGACCTAATCAAAGGGTCACTGTATTACCTTGACATAGAGACCAAATCAACCCAAAGATTGTTAAGTAACTTACATAGCTACAAAATTAACGTGGGTGCCTAAAGCTATAACCTCTCTACTACCGCACATCACCACGAGAACATGCGATAGATCAAGAAATAGAAACAAAGGAAAAGACAAAGCTTACTCTAGGATTTAGCTTCATTGAGCCTAAAGCTATCCATATATCTCAGCTTAGCTTTGCTTGAACCTCACAACATGCCAATCCACAAATATCACTAAAGCCGCCTCAGATAAGTAAAATGACACGAACAATGAAAAGATTCACAAATTCAAGACTATGTTTTAGCCCTTCCATCAAAACTTGTCAAAGTTGCTTCAACCTTACTAGCATAAGACCAAAGGTTGGGCATTCCAAAACCAAAAAGTGCTTATGTTAGACTCGGTGCTTCAAGTCAAATCTATTGTACGCAAACAACTTGCATGTACATAATGTTCTTCACGTTTTCTTGCACCATTTCAGAACAACTTTGAGAATTGAGCATATGTAAGTAAAGCCCCTCATGTTTTGACGAGATGAGCATAAGAGTCAAAAGTCTAAACTTGAAACTAAGAGTTCGACAAAGATAGTGACACGCTCATGTACTTGTGCATGGTGACATATATGTGAAAAAACTTTTGCAACAAAATTCCACTTTGCTATCGTGCCTACACTTAAGTGTATTGCTAGGGCTACATTAAGTCCTTAGACAACGCATCACATCTCTCTCACATCACACTAGTCTTATTGCATATATCTCTCGATTAAGCATTAAAGGGTGCCATACTATTTGACACATGCATTAGGTACGTTTTATTTGTTCAACCCTTGTAAATGCACCTGCAAATAAAACCTTTAGCTTCAACCACAAAATAAAAATATGAAGTTTTTTTTTCCTGCTTGCTTTTTCCTCTTCATCTAGCTAGCATCTTTGTGTCTCAAATACAAGAGAGAACCCTCCCATGCAACATACAACGGACCATGACATAGGTTTCACATGCACCAATACTTTCAAGTCAAGATAGGGAAATCCCTCAAGGGCCCCTTAAAAGCCACTTGTTCCACAAACGTTACAGGCTAACAAGAGCTTCCACGAAAATGCAAGGAAAGCCCTACTCCCAAGTCTAGTCAGAATGCCTCCATACAATTGAAAGTCTTGTCGTATTCAAACTAATTCCATACAATCAAGTCAAGATAGGGCAATCCCGCAAGGGCCACTTCAAGCTACTTGTTCCACAAATGTTAACAGGCTAACAAGAGCTTCCATGAAAATGCAAGCAAAGCCCTACTCCCAACTCTAGTCATAATGCCTCCATACAATTGAAAATCTTCTTGTAGGTTGGTTGCTACCAACATTCTTTCAAACTAATTCCATTCACCATCTAGAGTAAGGCTTTAAAGACTCTAAAAGACATCCAATTTCTCACAAGGACTCCCAAAACAATCATAGTCATGCCCTTCATTTCTCACTTCATTAGTGACAAGTGCATAGCATCTTAAATCAAGCCAAACATGACTAGCATCCAATTACTTTCTTCTCACATCACTAGCCCCTTAAAGAAATCAACTTAAAGCAATTCAATGACAATTAGCTTTCTATCATCCCCTCCTTACACTTATTAATTTAAACTTGGGCTCCCTATGCACGTGTATCCAAGGATGTTCCCAAGGGGAGTCATGCATCTACATCTATGAAGAAATACGCATATTACCACATGAGGCCCTATGCAACAGGGGAGATGTCCATCAATGAACATGGATGGTGTACGTTGACCAACACTGATTGGATATACGAGCTATAAAATTGGAGAAGATGGCTTCTATCACAAACATGAATAATGAAGGAAGAGAGAGAGAGAGAGAGAGAGAGAGATTTCCTAATCTTGATAGAGATTATAAATAGGCCTTATACAAGAGGACGATATTTTAAGGAGTTACATCAAAGTCATCTACAAGGAGATATCTGCCTTTTTAATGTTTTGAGATTGCACTATTAATCACATGACTT
This sequence comes from Adiantum capillus-veneris, assembly GCF_014529385.1. Classification (NCBI taxonomy): domain Eukaryota; kingdom Viridiplantae; phylum Streptophyta; class Polypodiopsida; order Polypodiales; family Pteridaceae; genus Adiantum; species Adiantum capillus-veneris. Next base: position 72,380,865 of record NC_140958.1, on the reverse strand, counting down.
GGGGGAGGGCTCATTCAGTCACAAGTTTGGGCTTATGCCCAACAAGGACACACTCAAGACAAAGAGCATTTTCAACACTTTCTTGGCCTACACAAACACTCGATTGATGTGCCAATGCAAAAACCACCATTAGATTTAATGCGTTGCCTATCTTACCTACATTACATAATGTGTGTGTGTGTGTGTGTGTGTGTGTGTGTGTGTGTGTGAGTGCTTGTAAAGTTTGTTGCATCAATATAAACCGTGAGTCTTGGAGGAGGCATCCTTATAAACCTACCAAGGATGCCTCCTCCAAGACTCACCGTTTATTTGTTTGCAACAAACTTTACAAATCTCTCTCTCTCTCTCTCTCTCTCTCTCTCTCTCTCTCTCTCTCTCTCTCAGCTACGTCATATAGAGCGAGAGACAGGGTTACATCACACTTGTCATTGTCCGGTATACTATGAGATACAAGGCTGCTTTCATTGTCTATTTAGAGTGAGATCATCCTACACATACAACACTATGGAAGGCCAACTAAACCACAATCTAGAATCTCACTACTCTCAATTACACCACCCAATCCACAAACACACAAAGGAAAGGAAACTCAGTAAACCATACTAGAATCGTACGAAACTTAAGGAACACCATTCCCTAACTAGGATACACCTGTCCCAAAGCCTCTACACTCAAAACCCTAGCTCTTAACCCATCTACGAAAAATGTGTATAAAGACAGAGCATAATTTTGAAAGTGTTCGAAACTGAAATCTATGAGTATTTATGCATAGCTTATGTCGCTACGATTCTAACGACTACTTGCAGGTAGAAAATAGACATCGTTTGATACACTTACGACCACAAATAGCTCGTACATGTGCGAGCACTATGTTCCGTTCCGTGAGGAATGCTTGGTGTTGTCGCGCAGCTTTTGCCGATGCTAGCGCAATGGATCTACAATGTGATGAACGAGAGGGGAATAGCGCCAGGATGAAGCTCACGCTCTCTCTCTTCCACTCTCACACAGAATCGACGGCAGCTTAAAACTTATGATTATGATAAAGTTGTCTTTACAAAATGACCTAGGTACCTTATATACTAAGGCTACCTTAGGTTGACCAAAAATCGAGTTTGAGGGGTTAAATGGCTTTGTATTTACAATCTGGACGTGCCATTACACCCCCGGTTTCTGCAACTAGACTACCTACTTATTACAAATGATGTTTATAACCATAATCCTCAGCATTCCATAACTCTTAGAAAAGAAGGCTTTGTTGAGTTATGTCATGTTGTTGACCTAGCAGTCAACATTCCCTCCCTCCACGTTCATGTCGTCCATGACATGACCTGGTTGTCGATGTCGGTGCGGTCTTTGTTGTCGTTTTACTGATGTAAAGAAAGTATAGGCTCTAGCCTTTGTACGAGCTCGTCTTGTTCATCCAATCCAACGTACATAGACTTCACATGATTCAGGAAAATTATAATTGATGACGAACTTCTGCCAATTTTGTGTCTTTCTCATTTTCAGAAACAACTTCTACAATATGTAGAATTGAATAATTGGCTTTCAAATGTTGTGAACCAATGACAGCTTTGTAAGGATTCTGTAGTAATTGTTCTTTAGGCCAAGTTGCACTTCAATGCAAAGTTTGTATGTCAAGCCAAATTTGGGATATAATTTTTTTGATTTGAGGTTCAAAACCCATGTCTAGCATACGATCCAGCTCATCAAGAACAAGACATGTAACCTTGCAAAGGTCGGTTTTGTCGATTATTTGTGTCTGCTCTTCTTCGTTGGTGACTCCTTTGTTCCTGCATCAAGGTGATCAAAGTCGCATTTGCCACTGTTAGCTTTTGTGTGCTTTCTAAATCATTATACTACTTCTACTTGATACATGACTTAATTAAAGCCTGATAAATCTCAGTTAATTTCCCAAGTTAGTAACTTGCTTCAAAAGGGTGTTATCTGACATCATTCGCGATAGTTGACCATCAATGAGCTATTGTTGTCCATTTGTCCCCAAAATTCATATGCATGATGCACAAGGTATGTAGATGGCTATCATGGCTTCAGATTTGAGAAAATTGCATCTTTGGCTAGCTAGTTTTTTTTTTTTTGGAAACCCTTAGCTTGTACTCTCTATGCATAGCCTTGTGACAAAGTTTGGCTTGATTTTGACTTGTATTTAGCTTTTCAAGCTTAATCTTTTGAATTTCAATCTTGAGAATGACTGATGGGCATCTCTGACACCTTCCGTTCTTGTCAGTACTGTTAGTCACTTTTGTTTGTTAGGCTTCATTAAGTCACATAAAAGATAGAAGATTTACAATAAAGATCTACTTCTTGTATACGGCCTTGTAGTTGCATGAAGTGTCTGATAGGCAACTCTACACTTGATGGGTGCTTTTGTTTAGTCGATCACCAACTTTCTTTGTCCTTGTAGTCCATCCTAGAGTGTTATGACCATTCTCAGTCACTTTTGGCCTCATGCTGTTGTTGAAGACTGATCAACGTTCTTTTTTTACCTTTGACATTATCCATTGTGCATATGGCTTTTGGGACATACTTCGTGAAGTGTTGTCGTTTTCTTGGACCTTCTTTACTTTTTGTACTGCTCAAGCATTTGTTCAATCTTTTCTTCATCTGGATTATGGCTTTTTTTCCTTCTTCTTTTTTTTTTTGTTGTTGAGAAAATCGCAGAAATAACGAAAGAAAACCAAAAATCAACTCAACCAAAAAGCCAAAATCATTCTAATAGAATTCTAAACGCTATTTACATTGTACGCATGTCCCTAAGGGCTCATATATGGCTTTGTCCCCGTACTCCTTTTGTAATGCTATTATGAGGGCATATACTCTCAATTTTGTCAAAAAATGTCACAATCAAACGCAAAAATTCAATGCAATTCACAAAACATTGCCCTCTAATATTCATATATTAAATCTGCATTAAGAATGCCTCCCCCTCCCCCCCCCCCCTATTTGGAGTCCTCCTTGATGACAGGGTATCACCAAGGGTATGTGTTTTGTGCTTAGGCAATTAAAAAAAATGTGCCTATGCAGACCTTGTAATGTAGCCCTATTATGCATACACAATCAATGCATGGAAAAGATTTATGATGTGCAAGGTGTGGGTATAAACAAGTTGCTTATTGGCATTTGTTGGTGAGGCTTCCTACTCTAAGCAATGTGATGTTCTTTGAAGCTCCTGTTTCGTTTTGCTTGATTGAAGGTTGTAGAGTTTTTTCGAAGGCTTACTAATCTGTTTGGTGCTTCTTTGGGATCCATTTTAGCCTTGTGGTTGGTTGTCGTATTTGGCATTGTTCCTCGGAGTGGGTTCTCTTCTAACTATACTGTAATCGTAAGAGGAATTGAAAGAAATCAAGCGGCGGTGCAGTAACAATAGTTTTATTGGTTTCCTTTAGGACCCACTTCTTTGTGATTATTGGCTGTTTTAATGACATTGCTCGTTTGGGAACCCATACTTGTCCCTGCTACGTTTGTGTTTGAAGAGACTTCTTTGGGATCCACCTTGTCTTTGTGTGAGTCTTCGACGGTCTTTGCTTCAGCTCTTGTACACTTGGTTGATAACGAGATTTAGACTTTGGGAATTGATTCTTTAACTGTTTTAAAATCCAAATAAATTCCTGATCTCTTTGTGCTTGAGTCAACTTCTTTGAAACCCAAATATGAGTCGTGAAAGCTTGCGACTTTGTGTTTTTCATAGAAGCCCTTGCAGGCTTCAACTATTTTTTTGTTGACATTGGATCTTGCGACTTTTCATCAAAGATCTTGGTCTTCTTGATCCATACCTGCTTTTGGCCAGGCCGGCTCTTTGGTATCCAAATTTGTCGAACTTTTTGGTTCTAACTTGTTGTTCTTTTTTTTTTTGGGCCTTCTTTGGTTGTTACGAAAGCTGCTAGTGATGGTGATGATCTGAGTTGTTGATAGGGGATGTCGTAAGAATCATCACTTTCACTACTATCCTCAGCAAGGTTGCATTCTAGCACTTTTCCTTTTTGGTTTGGTTGGTTATGGAAAGTTGTTGTCTGTTTGCTCTTAGATTGTTGTTTTTGGGATGAGTTTTGTATCCTCTTGATTAGCGCGTTGTTAGCTCGTTGACATCGCTGTATTCTTCTCGACTGAGTCTTTTCTTTATGTATGGGATCTAGGTATGAGGGTGCTTGTTGCAGTTGTGTTTTCACCATCAGAGAATTTGGAATCCATTTTTTACACACTTTATTCTTGTAGCGGTGACATTGGTTCTTAGGTTTTGGTATGGACAATCATAAAACCGTGCATTTGTTAAAGTGTTATTCACGTCACCTGCTGGGTTGTCTAGATTTTCATTGTCGGTATCTTCTTGAAGCTCCAAGTGTTCTACAGAGTCATATAACTCGTCTTCCTCTTCGGCTTCACTTTCCTAAATCACATTCACTGCAAAGTAAGGAACGACATCATAGCCATCTTCATCACAAAACTTCGTTGTTGGATCGTCTTGAATAGAACACACATAAAGAGTAGCCAAAATATGTTCCCATTCAAGTGGCTCTAAAGCTTCCTCAAGAAAGGGTTCTAGGATATAATCCTCATCTTCAATTGCCCTCTCTAGAATGCCTTCTTCTTGCTTCAAGCTTCCGCATTGCGAAGCTCCACACATTCACAATTATTTAGGTTTACCCAACCATGCTGGAAGTTTTGATCCTGCTACTACAGTAGCGGAATCAAACTCCTCCATAGATGTTCTCCTCACATCCCTATGTAACTATGGTCCTTTAGATTTATCCTTGTTGTGGTTTCCATATGTCTTAGGTATATATGATCATATCCCCAGTTTTGGACCATTTTCAATTATCGCATGAATGGTCTTCTTAGAATGATATCATAGTTTTTCTTCTTGCCAAAGTCAACAATAGCAAAGGTTCGCGCATATTCAATGCCAGAAGAAGTAACAACTGCTTTTTCTAACAATCATATGGGCCTTTCCATGTGTCCGTCTGCAAGCTGCAGTTTCATCCTTGTAGCCATCACTGCTAGTTTTCCCCATGTTTTTCATACCTCTTTTGTTGCGATGGAAACACCGGCTCCATTGTCAAGGATTGCCATGATTTTTACACCTTGAAATTCCACGGGAAGAGTTGTGTTCCCATCTTCTCCCTCATAGCACTCTCCGACCTTGTTTAACGGCACTGGCCTAGTGTTTAGTTGAGGCATTTCAAGCTCTTTGATTCCTTTCTCGATTTGAGTCATTGGTTTTTCAACATCAAATTTCTCTAGGCATTTTTCCACAGTAGCTACATATTTGGTCGTATTCTGAGCAACTCGGCTAACGTTATTGTACAGTTGACTGGTGTAGATAGAATATCTATCAACCCTTTCGAATCGATGACTTTGTTGGGAGACAGTCTGTGTGATAGGACTGCAATAACATTTGACTTGGCCTCGTACTCTCCCGTATAGGACATTAGTGTTCTTAATGAATGGGGTTGATTGTCGATAGATTGTACAGATCCTCTGTCTCCCCAATACGATTCCACTTCTAGATTCATTTGAGATCCAGCCTCAAATTCCTCTATTGGTGGAAGAGACACTCCTCTTTCATCACCCTTTGGTTTACTCGTCTGCTTATCTCACTTGCTTCATTGGCCTCTCTGACTTGTTTCCACAAGACCATCTATTTCTTTATAGCTGTCAGGTATAGCTATGTGAAATTCTTCGGAAGAGTTATCTGTGGTATTCAACACTATCCTTGGTTCTAATGCGGGGTCCTTGAGCTTTGGTCTATGCTCATGGAATCTAGCTCTTTTTGTTCCTTGTTTGGTGGGATTATTGGTGTAGACAGGGATCACACCCCAGGTTTTCCAACTGGTGGTTCTAGTAAAGTTTGGGTTATTTGAATCATTTTCTTGCACATTTCAACCTGTCCTTTTCCAATTCCGCATATGGATATGTTATCCACCTATGTTCTTGGGTTTGGTTGTTTTTGATCCGTGTTTCATAGGCTTTTAGGAGGGCATCTAGATGCTCATTAACCTTCTCGACCAACATTGATCCTCCTGAACTAGCACTTCTCAATTTCTTATCTGTGGATGGTTCTTTTGGAGGTTGAGACGTCTGTATAAGAGAAGGTGCAACCATTTCCTTATGTTGTCTTATCTTATCTTTAGCTTGGGTAAGCTCCTCAATTAGGGATTTTTACTCTCGTTCCCTACGTGCTTTCATCCTACCCTTTCTAGCTTTCCAACTATTTCGTTTGCTCTTGCGCTTTTGACTAGGTGCATCGGTTGTTGGTTCGTCTCTAGACTTGCGTCAGTTTTCATTTTCTTTGTCTCTTGCTTCTCCTCACCTTCCTTTTGAGCTTGTGCTCTCGTAACTACCTAAATTGGTACGATGTTGTCATTTTCCGAGCTACTGGGTAGGTGAACAATTCCTGAGACATTTGTTGTGATCTTTCTGACTCGGTTTGGATTTTTTGGACAATTGGGGATCAAGTGAACGACACCACAATCAAGACAATAGGCATTTACTTGTGTGATTTCCGTTTGAGGACATTGTTTCACCACGTGGTTGTCACGGCTTTTGTGAAAATCTATCTCTAGTTTAGGAGTTTCTTCTTGCAATTCCTCTTGGCTATAAACATGCTTTCACCTTGCTAACCCTCTATTAGCAATGAACCGCAATGTCCTTTTGTACCTTCTTTCTTCAGGTTGAAAACAAGAGGTGGAGGTTGTACCGGCCTCACCATTCCATGTGTTTCTCTCGTCTTCTGTCTCTTTGAAGGAAAGTACTTACTTTGGTTGTTATAATACATTATAGATGGTACTAGAGCTTGTTTGTTAGATGCTTCCATCATTTGCATATATCTCATGTCTATAGGCATTCTAGCACCTGGCAGTGGAGGTTGTTGTCCTAAGACAAGCTGTGGCTGTGAAACTCCTACTGGTCTCGGTGCATTCCCCATAGCATATCTAGGTGGAGTAGGTGCTACTGGAATAGATTGTACATACCTTTGATTATAGTAACACCCTTCTATTGTATGTTTTGTCCATTTTCTCTCAATTTTGCACCATAGAGGTTCTTGGAGGTCAAATTTGACTAGAGGAGCAAGTCTCTGAGCTAATCCTTCTATAAGCTTCATTTGCTCACAAGATACCTCTGGCTTTTATTGTGGGTTGGGTTCTTGGTGAATCACTCCTCTGAGAAGATGTGTCACTCTCACTCTCAGTATCATATCTTCTCAAGGTTCTGCTCTGATTTGGATAGGAGTAAGTTATAGGGAGTGGTGATGGTACATATAGTCTTGTTGTGGCCGTAATTCCACCTCTATAAAAGTCATGTTCTATGGTTGCATCCGGGTACAACCATGGTGACAATGTAGCTAGGCTTGTGTCAAAATGTGGATAGATTGGCATTTCAGCACTTCTAACTTGGCTCGCCATACCTCTGGTCATATCTGCAGAGGGATTGGTAGATTGGTTTTCCATCCCGACGATCTTAGCTTTCTTAATATCAAGCCCAATCAATACTCTCAAGATAGTCCTTAACAAGCCCCTTGGCTTAGTGAAACTTATCCCTTTTTGCCCTTGATAAGGTCTCTCAGAAGTCAAGAATTTGTGACTCTTTAGACCTTTGGATACTAGTTCCTCTGGATACTAGTTATGGGTACCCTAAAAGTTTGGATTTAGGAAACCTAGGAAAATTCCTATTTTCCACAAGCTTTTCTCCTGGCTATACCTGACTCAATTTGGAGTTGTCTATCAAAAGTTAGAGCAGTTTTGGTGAACTGCACTTGAAACAACACTCAAAACAGATTGAGGATCAAGTATTTTTGCTCGTATCTTTACCAAATGTGACGCGAGTTTGTTGAAACTTGGTCACTAGGCTTACTTTACAGTGCTTAACACTTCTAGAAGCTCAATGTGAGTTTTTACCTCTAAATTAGGGATAGAGACATCATACGCGTATGATGTCTATTATTGCCAAATGAAGTGATTTTTACTCCAAAGGATCTTTATCACTTGGGAAACTCTCAGCAACTTTTAGAATTCAATTTGAACATTTTTTGGGCAAGTTATGATCAATACAAGCATGAATCTATCTAGATTTGTGTTCTTGTCTTTACAAGCTCAAATGAGCTCCAAATGCAATGCAATTTTGGCTAGGGACTTTTTTTATGCTCTAGGACACTAAGGTATACTCAAATGTCTAATTTGACCAAGATCTTGCCTATAAGACATCATACACGTACGATGTCTACTGGCTCAGAATTCACTTATATTTCTACCCAAGGTACTCCTTGATGTATACAGCAAGAATATGTGATCACAAAAAGTTTTAGATGTCAAAATTGCTCAAAATCAAAACTTTTTCACATTTACCTTCTTGTACCTGCAAAATTCTCTTTAAATACAAAAGTATGTGTCCAAATAAGTTGAAAGTTTACAAGCAAGCTTAACACATCATTTCCCAACCCTCTATGTGGTCAAAAGTAAAATTTGGCTTTCAGATCTTGCCTTGAGACATCATACGCGTATAATGTCTATGTGCTCAAAATTGGACAAAATTTGGTATGTGAGCTTGTCTTGTGGTGCTTAACACGCTTGTATGCTCGAATCTAAATTTTGGTTTCTAAAAGTGCCCTTTAGACATCATACGCGTGTGATGTCTAACTGATCAGAACGAAGTAAATTTCACTCCAGAGGTTCCTCACTACACTGGCAACACACAGCAAGTTTTATTTCATTTGGGCTTATAGATTGAAAACTAGGGGGATTTTACTCTTTCATGGGATTTCCTTATAAAAAATGATGATTTTGTACAATTTTGACATCCAAAATTTATTGTGAGTACATATTCTTGCTGTACACATTAAGTGACACCTTGGGTAGAAACAGAAGTCCATTCTGACCACCTGGACATCATACACGTATGATGACGCGTATGATGTCTTAGAGGCCATATTTGAGGTGAAAAGTTACAAATGAGTGCACCCTTGTGATCTACAACATATTTGAGGTGAAAAGTTACAAATGAGTGCACCCTTGTGATCTACAACATTTAGGAAGCATATAGGCCAAATTTCATCAAATTTGAAGCATTTTAGGGCTTGCAAAGACCATAAGACATATCTAGGCAAGTGAATGATTGTATTGGCCATATCTTGCACAAAAAGTGTTGCGGGAGCGAATCACACCCATAAAGTGCATGCAACACAACCTAGATCAACATAATGGTAATCGAGGACACATATGACATGATAGACACACATAGGAAATCTCTTTAGCTTGTCAGACTGAGGCCATCCTACACATACAACACTCTGGAAGGCCAACTAAACCAGAACCTAAAGTCTGACTGCTCTTAACTACACTACCAACCCACATACACACAAACGGAAGGAAACTCATCAAATCATGCCAGAATCGTACGAAACTTAAGAAACACCATCCCCTCACTAGGATACACTTGTCCCTAAGACTCTACACTCAAAACCCTAGCTCTGAACCCATCGGCAAAAAATGCGTATAAAAACAGAGCCGAATTTTGAAAGTGCCCGAAAATGAAATCTATAAGTACCTATGTGTAGCTTATGTCGCTACGATTCTAACGACGACTTGCAGGCAGAAAACAGACATCGTTTGATATACTTACAACCGCACAGAGCTCGTAGATGAGCGAGCGCGTTCACTCCGTGTCGCGAGGAATGCTTGGCGTTGTCGCGTAGCTGTTGCCGAAGCTAGTGCAATGATGTTGTCGGTTCTCCAATGTGCTGAGCGAGCGGGGAGTAGTGACAGGATGAAGCTCATGCTCTCTCTCTCTCTCTCTCACACACACACACACACACACACACACATAGTCGACGGCAGCTTAAAACCTAGATTATGATAAAGTTGTTCTTTACAAAAGTGACCTAGGTACCTTATATACTAAAGATACCTTAGGTTAACCAAAAATAGAGTTTGAGGGGTCAAATGACTTGGTATTTACAATCTGGAAGTGCCATTGCACCCCGGCTTCTGCAAAAAGACTACCTACTTATTATAAATGATGTTATAACCATAATCCTCAGTATTCCATAACTTTCAAAAAATATGGCTTTGTTGAGTTATGTCGTGCTGTTGACCTAGCCGTCAACATTCCCCCCTCCGCATTCATGTCGTCCCTCACATGACTTGGTTGCCGATATAGGTTTGGTCTTTGTTGTCGCTTTGCTGATGTAAAGAAAGTATAGGATGTAGCCTTTGCACGAGCTCTTCTTGTTCATCCAATCCAACGTACACAAACTTTCACATGATTCAAGAAAATCATAATTGATGACAAACTTTATGTCCTTCACATCCATGCGCAGGTACAACATCTGTTTTTGTCATTATAGGTCTATTGCCAGATCTAAATTTAGAAAGAACCCAATCTCGTTCATTGACTCTTATCATTATGGATAGAGAAGGCTCCATTTATCACTTGCTCCAGCAAATATGTCGATTTTGAGTATTTTTTATTCTAAAAAACAACTTCTACAATCTATAACCAATGATAGCTTTGTAAGGATTCTGTAGAAATTGTATGGCTAAATCTTCAACTTCTTTAGGCCAATGCAATTCCAATGCAAAGTATGTCTTTCAAGCCGAATCTAGAAGATAATTTTTCTGATTTGAAGTTCTAAACCCATGTTCAGCATTCGATCTGCTTCATCATGGACCTGCTTTTGAGATCCTTTGATTACCCAATTTGCTCTTCGTCATTGAAGACTTCTTTGTTCCTGAAGGAGTACGAGCGGAAGTGCGACGCGAGAGAGAGTGCGAGAAGAAGAGCACGACGATATGGTGAACTCGCTCTACTGTAATGTGTAGAGCATAGTGAGTTCTTATTAGGTTTTTACAAAAGAATATGTGTACATACCTGACGGCCCGCCCACTTACCTGGGCGACCACATTGGGCTTTAAACCCCAACAACCTCCCACTTAAAGTCCAATGTGGTACTTTAAGTGTGAGAGAAGCTACTATACAAGCTAATATACAAGAGATGTAGAGAAGTGATGTACTACCCTACACCTAACTGCTTGCGAAAATGCGCAAAGCTCTCTGAGGGAAGTCCTTTTGTAAGTAGATCAACACGATTTTCTGTGGTGTGAACTTTGACAAGCTGAAGTTGCTTATCCTCGAGCATTTCCTTGATGAAATGATACTTCACATCCACATGCTTTGTCTTTGAGTGATAAACTGGATTGCGAGCCAATTGTATAGCACTTTGACTATCACAATATAACACAGGCATCTCTTCTTTGATTCCCAAATCTGTTACTAGTTGATTAAGCCAAATTGATTCTTTGCATGCCTCTGATGCTGCAACATATTCAGCCTCTGTAGTAGACTGAGTAACACAATCTTGTAATCTAGAACGCCATGATACTGCTCCACTAGCCAATGTAAAGACATACCCTGACGTAGACCTTCGGTTGTCTAAGTCACCTGCATAATCTGAGTCTGTAAAACCCTTTACACTTAGCTCCTGACTCCCATAGCATATACGCATACTCTTTGTAGCTTTTAGGTATCTCAATATTCCTTTCACTGCCTCCCAATGTTTCTTGCCTGGGTTTGACATGTATCGACTTACTACTCCCACTACAAATGCAATGTCTGGGCGAGTAGCAATCATTGCATACATCAAACTACCCACTGCAGACGCATATGGAATCTTATCCATTTCAGCCTGTTCTTCCTCAGACACAGGACAATCTTATTTGCTAAGTTTCACATATGGTGGCAATGGAACACTCAGTGCCTTTCCCTTCTCCATATTGAAACGTTGCAAAACCTTGTCAATATACTCTGTTTGAGATAACCAAATCAACTTCTTTGATCTGTCTCTCTCAATGCACATACCAAGTATATGACTTGCCTCACCCATGTCTTTCATGTCAAACGATTTTGCCATCTTTGACTTCAAAGCGGAAATTTCTTCCAAGTGCTTGCCAGCAATCAACATGTCATCCACATACAAAATAAGGATCAGCCAACTACCATCCTTAGCCTTCTTTGTATATAGACAGTGATCGAACTCACTACGTTTGTAGCCTTGAGAAAGCATAAACTTGTGGAATTTATGGTACCATGCCCTCAGTGATTGTTTTAAGCCATAAAGACTCTTTAACAACTGGCATACCCAATCTTCCTTACCTTTCTCAACAAACCCTTTTGGCTGCTGCATGTAAATTTCCACATCTAAATCACCATGCAAGAACGCTGTCTTGACATCCATTTGATGCAACACCAAATCTAATATGGCAACCAATGCAAGAAAGCATCTCAATGTAGTCATCTTGACCACCGGAGAGAAGACTTCATCAAAGTCAATGCCTTGTTCTTGCTTAAAGCCCTTGGCAACAAGCCTTGCTTTGTACTTTGGCTGCCCTGTGGTAATTTAACTAGCTTCCATGTCTTGTTTTTATGCAGAGCTGTCATCTCTGACTGCATGGCCAATTGCCAATTCCCGGAGTCCTTCATTTGCACTGCTTCCTTGTAACATGAAGGCTCATTGCAATCAGTCAACATGACATAGTTCATAGATGGAACAAACCTATCGGGAGGTCGCGTGATACGTCCAGATCTACGCACAATAGGTGGCTCAGGCTCAGCCACAACCTGTGGTTCCACTCTATCCTATCCTTGCTCCTCTTGAGCCCTGACATTTTGTCTTGCACGTGTAGGTCCATCTTCTTGGAAGAAAACTCTTCTAATCTCTTCAACCCTCTCTGGTTTAGAATGATATTTGGATTCATTAAAGTGAACATCATTGCTGCGGACAACCTTTCTGGATTCGGGATCCCAAAGTCTGTACCCCATCTCACCAGAATTACCATAGCCTAGAAAGATGCACTTTCTACTCTTTGGCTCAAGTTTGTTCCTAAATTCCTTTGGAACGTGAGTATATGCCTCACAGCCAAAGACTCTGAGATGCTTGTATGAGGGCATTTTGCCTGACCATACCATCTCTGGCACTGAATCCTTCTGCAAAACCTTGCTAGGAGATCTATTTACAAGATGAACAGTTGTTGATACAGCTTCAACCCAAAACCCATTTGGCAGCTGTGCATTAGACAACATACTTCTGACCTTCTCTTGTATGGTCCTATTCATCCTCTCAGCAACACCATTTTGAGGAGGATTGTAAGGAGCAGTAAGTTCACGTTTTATACCTTTTGACTCACAAAAGTCCTGAAAGGCCTTTGAAACATACTCTCCACCATTGTCAGTGCGTAAGCATTTAAGCTTCTTGCCACTCTGATTCTCCACAAGTGTCACAAACGTTTTGAAAACACTAAACGCTTCATCCTTGTGCTTGAGACAGTAAACCCATACTTTCCTCGAGTAATCGTCTATAAATGTCATAAAGTAAGAAGCTCCCCCTAGAGATAGGCTAGGCATAGGTCCACACAAATCACTATGAACAAGTGCCAACTGTGTATCTCTTCTACTGCTTCTATGCTTATGTGGCTGCTGTGTTTGCTTACCATACAGACAATGTTCACAGAATTCAAAATCATTAAATGAAAATCCAGGCAAATAACCAGAACGAGACAAGATTTCCATTCCCTTCTTGGACATATGTCCTAACCGGCTATGCCACAAAGAAACGTTCGGCTGCTCGGTTACATTGATTACATTTTTAGAGACATTTGATACATAAATCATGTAAAGTCCTCCAGACTTTACTCCATGTGCTACTGTCATAGAACCCTTGGATATCTTCCACATGTTCTGTCCAAAAGTGGTGACGTAGCCAACATCATCAAGTAAACCTGTGCTGATCAAGCTCTTTGTAATTGCGGGAACATGTCTCACATTCTTCAGCGTGAAAGAAGAGCCATTCTGAAATTTCAATTGAACATCTCCAACACCTAAGATCTCACATGTCTGCCCATTGCCTAGCCGAACATGATCTTTAGTGGGCACATAAGAGGTAAACCACTCCTTGTTTGGAGACACATGAAGTGATGCCCCTGAGTCTATAATCCAGTCACTCAGTGCATTTCCATCAGATGTTGTAAGAAGAGCTGAGTCCATTGTATTCTTCAAGAAGTAGATGTCTCCTGACAATAAACTGTCATCCACTGCAACAGTGTTTGTCACATTTATTTCTTGAATCTTCACTGAGGACTTGTTCTTCTCACCATGGTCTTCAGCTTTCTCTTTGCCTTTTTCTGCTTTCCATTCTCTGCAGTCTCTTTTCATGTGACCCTTCTTGCCACAATGGTAGCATTCTATGTCACTCTTGCCTTTAGCACTGCGGGACTTGCTACGAGACTGATTCCTCTTTCCACCTTTGTACTTTTCTTTGGTCCTTCCCCTGACAACTAAGGCTGTTCCTTTGCCTTTGTCCATTGTCTTTCTATTGGTTTCTTCAGTAAGCAGACTTCCTTCTACACCTGCTATGTTCAAACCATCTGGAGGTGCAGAATTACTCAAAGCTGTGCGAAAAGTGTCCCAACTTTTCGCCAATGTGATCAACAGGAACATAGCTCTAACAGGTTCATCAAACTTGACACCTTGAGCTGACAACTGACTGTAGATTGTGTTGAATTCATTCAGATGATTGGACATAGGTGTCCCTTCTTTCATCTTCAAGTCAACAAGCTTCTTAAGCCAGTATACCTGTGAAGCTGCACTCTGCTTCTCATAAAGATCACTCAGCTTTAACCATGCTTGATAAGCCGACATCTCGTCTACTACATTGAAGTAAACGCTTTCTGCCAAAGTCAGCATAATGGTAGAAAGTGCCAATTCATCCATTTCGCTCCATTCATCTTCGTCCATATCTTCTGGTTTTATCCCCTTGAGCTTTATAGGTTTTATTTGCTTCTTTTGTACCAACACGTGCCAAATCTGCTTCTTCCACAATGGGAAATTGGTTCCATCCAGCTTCTTGATATTGTAAAGAGTAGTGTCCTGTGATCCAGCCATAGCTACGCTTCACAGTAGTTTACTTTCCTGGGAAAAATTCGGCAGAGTTTCCCCTGTAAACTAACCTCTGAACCAATATCAACCTGTCAAATGAACCAAGAAAGCTTCAGATTCTGCAGAAATTTTGGCAAAGTCTCCTTTGTAAAATAGCTCTGGTGTACTAAAAACAGACCAAAAACAGCTCAAAAAACACTGTCTCTCTGACACTGTAAGCTGCGAGTAAACCTGTCCTGCACCTGTACTGTCTCTCACTGTCCTGTCACTACCCTATAAGCATAGACTACGACAATGCCTCAACGGCAGTAAAACAAAGATGCAATCCCAACTGTCTAACTCACAGTCAATACATCCTAGCTGCCTATCTAAGGGTGCTCGAGGGATCGCTCCAAGACCTGTATCACCGAAAGGATCTCAACATTCGAGAATCCCCCAACTCAATAAAACCTCACTCGACCCTCAACAAAGGCTGCAGTAAATCTGACAGTACATAGACTTCCCACAAAGTCATACATCCACAAATTTCCCACTATATGCTATAACCGCTGCGGCGGTTGTTTGCTGCGTGACTCACAGCCAACAAACCCTCAACAAACATACATCATCTCTGACAATACATCCCATGTGGAAGTACCTGCAATGTCAGGATGAAATCTGGAATATCAAGCAGCAAACACAAGATACCTGATGAACTAGTGGATGTCGCCTACAGTCTGTGTGTAGATGCGTTCGTGTTGTATGTGACACGCCTCCAAGAACTGTGAGCCGTCCTTCGATGTGTAGACAGCCACAAATCAACACTCTGGGAGTGTCGATATTCTCAGCACCTGCAGTCGTAGGCCGAAAACCCCAAATTTGCAGAGTCGGATCTGCACCTGTCGAGACCACGTAGTCGAAAATGGCATACGCAGACCTTTGGCGAAGCCAAACGGTGACCGAGATGACCTCAGAATGAAATTCTGAGAACACCAAGCCCTTCGAGCTCTCCCACAAGATTTGGGGCTGTGTCTTCACCTGTCGAATTTCACTCCAATCTGAGCTGGTGACTCTAGCCTCCTGCAGTGCTGCCCCGAGCCTCGATCTGAGCTCTGATACCAGTTGAAGGAGTACGAGCGGAAGTGCGACGCGAGAGAGAGTGAGAGAAGAAGAGCATGACGATATGGTGAACTCGCTCTATGTAATGTGTAGAGCATAGTGAGTTCTTATTAGGTTTTTACAAAAGAATATGTGTACATACCTGGCGGCCCGCCCACTTACCTGGGCGACCACATTGGGCTTTATACCCCAACAATTCCTGCATCAAGGTGATCAAAGCTGCATTTGCCATTGTTAGCTGTTGTGTGCTATGTAAATCATTATACCGCTTCTACTTGATACATGACTCCATTAAAGCCTGACAAACCCCAGTTAATTTCCCAAGTTAGTAACTTGCATCAAAAAGGCTTTATCTAACATCATTCACAATAGACGACGATCTATGAACTATCATCGTCCATTTGTCCCCAAAATTCATATACATGATTTACAAGGTATGTAGATGGCTATCATGGCTTCATATTTGAACAAATTTTATCTTTGGCTAGTTAGGGGTTATACTTTTTTTTTTTTGGGTGAAACCCTTAGCTTGTATTCTCTATTTGTAGCCTCCTGACAAAGTTTGGCTTGATTTGGACTTGTATTTGGATTTACAAGCTAGCTTTTTTGGATGTCAGTCTCGAAAATGATTGATGGTCATCGTTGGCACCTTTTGGCTACCAAACACAGGTAGAACCAATAATGATGACCAAAATTTGGCTTGACCCTTGGTTACTCTTGCTAACATCTATCATGATAGATGATTGAACTGTCATCTCTGCCCCTTTTGTTCTTGTCAATATCGTTAGTCCCTTTTGTTTATTAAGTCACATACAAGATATAAAATTTACAATATAAAGATCTACTTCCTGTATACAACCTTACAGTCGCATGAAGTGTTTGATGGCAACATTACACTTGATGGCTGCTTCCGTTTAGTTGCCTCACCAACTTTCTTTGTCCTTGAAGGCTATCCCGGAGTGTTATGACCATTCTATTATAGTCGAAGACTGATTGGCATTCTTTTTTTACCTTTGACACTACCCATTGTGCGTATGACTTTTGAGACATGCTTTGTTAAGTGTCGTCATTTTCTTAGACCTTCTTCTCTTTGTATTGCTCGACATCGCTTTAGTGTGTTTTTCATATGGATTATGAATTTTTTTCTTTTTTTTTTGAAAAAAATAGCAAAATAAAACAAAAAATAAACTCAACTCAAAAAGCAAAATCAAGTAAATAGAATTTTAAACTCTATGTACACTATACACATGTCCCTAGGGACTCATATAATGCTTTTGTCCCCATAATCCTCTTGTAACGCTATTATGAGGGCACATACACTGAATTTTGTCAAAAATTTTCACAATCAAACACAAAAATTCAAAACAACTCACAAAACATTGCCCTCTAATATCCATAATATTAGGTCCGCACTCAGAATTCCTCCCCCTCTCCAGTTTGGAGTCTTCCTTGATGACATGATATCACCAAGGGTATGTGTTGTGCTTGGGCAATCAAAAATTGTGTCTATCCAGGCCTTGTAATGTAGCCCTATTATGCATACTCAGTTCATGGATGGAAAAGATTTATGTTGTGCAAGATGTGGGTATAAGCAATTTGCTTATTGGCATTTGCTGGCGAAGCTTCCTATTCTAAGCAATGATATTTTCTTTGGAGTCCTGTATCGTTTGCTTGAATGAAGGTTGTAGAGCTTTTTCGAAGGCTTACTTATCTGTTTGATGCTTCGTTGGAATCCATTTTAGCCTTGTGGTTGTTCATCGTATTTGACATTGTTTTCTAGAGTGGATTTCTTCTAATTGTACTGTAATCGTAGGAGGAATTGAAAGAATTCAAGCGACGATGCAATGACATCAGTGTTGTTGCTTTCCTTTGGGACCCACTTCTTTGTGATTATCGGCTGTTTTATTGATGCTGCTCGTTTGGGAACCCATACTTGTGTCCCTGCTTTGTTTGTGTTTGAAGAGACTTCGTCGAGATCCACCTTGTCTTTGTGTGAGTCTTTATCAGTCTTTGCTTAAGCTCTTGTACTCTTGGTTGAGGACGAGATTCAGACTTTAGGAGTTGACAATTTACCCTTTTCGGAATCCAAATGAACTCATAACCTCTTTGTGCTTGAGTCAACTTCTTTAGAACCCAAATCCGATTTGCGAAAGCTTCGGACTTTGTGTTTTTCTTCGTTGTTCTTGCAGGCTTCGACTATTTTTCGGATGGCATTGGATCTTGTGATTTTTCATCAAAGATCTTTGTTTTCTTGATCCATACCTGTTTTTGGCCAATCTGGCTCTTTGGTATCCAGATGTTTTGAACTTTTTGATTCTGTCTCATTCTTTTCTTTTGGCCTTCTTTGGTTGTTATGGAAGTTGCTAGTGATGTTTATGACCTAAAAACCTGGTAGGGGATGTCAAAAGAATCATTAGTCGTTGTTGTCCGCAATAAGGTTGCATTCTAGCACTTTCCCTTTGTGGTTTGGCTGGTTATAGAAAATTGCTATCTATTTGCTCCTGGATTGTTGTTTCTACGATGACCTTGGTATCCACTTGATTAGAGCATTGGTAGCTCGTTGACATGATTGTGTTCTTCTTGGCTCAGTCTTTTCTTCATGTATAGGAGCCACGTATGAGGATGCTTGCTGCGGTTGCGTTTCCACCGAGGATTTTGGAATCCACTTTTGATGCACTTTATTCTTGTAGCAAAGACATTGTTTCCTGGGTCTTTGATCTGGACAATCATAAAACCGTGCATTAGTTAAAGTTTCATTCTTGTCACCTCCTTTGTCGTCTGGATTTTCGCTGTTGGCATCTTCTTGAAGCTTCAAGTGTTCTATAGATTTGTAGAACTCGTCTTCTTTGTCTTCATTTTCCTGAATTACACTCACTGCAAAGTAAGGAACGACATCATAGCAATTTTCATCACAAAACTTCGTTGTTGAATCATTTTCAATAACGTACACATCCAGAGTAGCCAAGATGTGTTTCCATTCAAGTGGCTCTAATTCTTCCTCAAGAAAGGGTTCTGGGATATAATCTGTATCTTCAATGGTCCTTTCTAGGATGCCTTCCCTTCCGCATTATCAAGCTCCACATATCCACAGTTCTTTAGGCTTACACAACCATGTTGGAAGTTTTGATCCTGCTACAATAGCGAGATCAAACTCCCCCATAGGTGTTCTCGTCACATCCCTGTAACTATGGTCCTTCAAGTTTATCTTTGTCGTGGTTTCCATGTCTCAAGTAGATACGGTCATAACCCCAATCTTTAACCATTTTTAGCTGTCGCATGAATGGTCTTCTTAGAATGATGTCATAGTTGTTCTTCTTGCCAAAGTCAACAATAGCAAAGGTTTGCTCATATTCAATGCCATAAGAAGTAACTACTACTTTTTCTAGCAGTCCTATAGGCCTTTCCATGTGTCTGTCTGCAAGCTGCAGTTTCATCCTAGTAGTCCTCATTGCTTGTTTTCTCCATTTTCGAGACCTCTTTTGTTGCGATGGCAACGCCAACTCCACTGTTAATGGTTTTTACACCTCGGATTTCCACAGGAAGAGTGTTGTTCTCATCTTCTCCCTCATAGTACTCGCCTACCTTGTTTAGCGGCACTGATTGAGTGTTTAGTCAAGGCATTTCCAGCTCTTTGATCCCTTCTTGGATCTGAGTCATTGGTTTCTTAACACCAAATTTCTCTAGGCATTTTCCAACAGTTGCCTACATGTTTGCTCGTATTCTGAGCAATTTGGCTTACGTTATCATACAGTTGACTGGTGTAGACAAAATGTCTATTAGCCCTTTCGAATCGATGACCTTGTTGCGAGACAATCTCTGTGATAGGACTGCAACAACATCTAACTTGGCCTCGTACTCTCTCGTGTAAGATGGTGGTGTTCTTAATGAATGGGGTTGATTGTCCATAGACTGTACAGATCCTTTGTCTCCCCAATACGATTCCACTTCTAGATTTATTTGAGATCCAGCCTCAAATTGGTGGAAGAGACACTCCTCTTCCACCACCCGTCTGGTTTACTCGTATGCTTATCTTACTCGCTTCATTGGCCTCTGTGACTTGTTTCCACAATTCGTCGAGACCGTCTATTTCTTTACAGTTGACAACTAGCGCTACAAGGTGATACTAGCGAGACTGTCTATTTCTTTACAATTGACAACTAGTGCTACAAGGTGATACTAGCGAGACCGTCTATTTCTTTACAGTTGACAACTAGCGCTACAAGGTGATACTCCTCTTCCACCACCCGTCTCGTTTAGTCGTCTACTTATCTTACTCGCTTCATTGGCCTCTGTGACTTGTTTCACAATTCGTCGAGACCATCTATTTCTTTACAGTTGACAACTAGCGCTACAAGGCGATGCAGCATGTTGGTATGGACAGATAACAGTATGGTTTCAGACACATGGTTTCAACATGGATAGATTGCCTCCGTTTCAATACTCCCTGGATGCACCCTGCTTGTCTCTTACACGGACAGAGATCACCAGACTCATACGCCAGATCTGATTCAGCTAGATACCAAGAGCACATGGATACAGCCGACACAGGCGTTGGGCACGAAGATGGCCTTCTACAGAGAGCATCTTCTCCAACTCACGGAGCTCCAAATCGAGACTGGCCGATTTCGAGGGGTGCCAGCAGGGGCCAGGATATGTCAGCAATGTAACTTAAGAGCCAGAGACAGAGCTGCACTACACATGTCATTGCCCGGCGTTCTATGAGATACGTGGCCGCTTCCATTGCCAAATCAGAGAAGGTTTCGGACCATTTTCTAGAGTCATGAGATACGAGGATCAAAGATGTCTTGGATTGTTCCTGCTAGAGTTATGCAGACTAAGGGAGAACTTGCTGAGGACATCAGGGGAAAGACAACCTCAGAGACGAATCACAGATTTCTTTACACCAGCCAGGGGAGAGCCACAATCATGACAGCAGATATCAGAGCCCACCCACGCTAGAGGTACGTTGCTTGACCGAGCCACTGAGCTAGGCAGATCCAGACACCAGCGACCTCAAGGGGTCTCCCACCATCGACGAAGGCTACAGCAGAAGATACAAATCACTCTAGCTCGACATGCAAGACACCCAACCAACATACTGACCATGGAGGAGGTTGATGAGATTCGACAACGACCGATGAGAGATTTCATTTGAACCCACCAAACAATCCCCCCCCCCCCCCCCCCACCCACCCACCCATATCTCGTCTCAATTCCAAATCAGCTTCAGATTCATTTCCTTTTTCCTTAGTGTTTTAGTGTTACTTCTTTGTAATGTGGGTACTCTAGACATGATATCAGATTCACCAGTTGTAACTTTTTGGTCTCACAAGTCATTTTGGCCTTTCGAAGACATTAATATAAAATTTCATTTCATTTCATTTCTCTTTGCGCCTCGGATTGTCTTTGTTCGAGAGACGGATCACATACTTCTTTAGAGTAGACATTGGGCATCCGGAGGAGCTACTACCACAGCCGAGCCCACATTCTACTCGCACCAGAGACACGCTAATTGACCGAGCTAGGGAGGTCTAGATGCTCACGACTGCGGAGGACTACACAGCACCGACGGAGACTGCATCAAAGGATTCAGATCACCTTGGCCCGACATGCATGACGCCCAGTCAAACTACTCACCATGGAGGAGATTGATGAGATCTGCCAGCGGCCGAAGCTCGATCTCTTGTGATCTAGCTCTTTCTGAGGATGCACCCACACTTTGTTGTCTTAGCCCCCCATTCACTTCACCCCCTAACCCCTGCTCATATCCTACACAAGCCCAGCTAGCTGCTTAGCTCACATCTAGCAGCATAAGATTCTATAGTTTTTATTTTTGTTACTCAGACTTTGTATCAGATCCACCACATTGTAACTTTCTGAACTCATAGGTCACTTTGGCTTTTGAAGACGTTAATATAACATTTCAGAACATTTCTCTCTCAGCACAAGCAGCTTTCTTCTCAATTAGAACACTACATTCATGCCATCATGATTTCCATAGCATTAGCCATGTGATTACAATGCTAGAATGGCTTACAAAGCAACTCTTCCAGATATACATGTAGTGTAAATGTGCAAAAAAACATATGCATACCAATGAGATTGGGTGATACTGGCCTGCTATATACTAAGGTGATTTTCTGATAATGCAGGCCAGCATTGACTGCACAAGGCACTGGATTTTAGAACCTGGAACTTCTCGACCCTTGGACAATCAAAGTCTTATACGGATGAATTTGGGCTAGAAAAGATCCCACTTGAGAGATCATACCAATCCCTTGCTAGCTGTGAGTCTCTGCTTGGTGACATGATGACTTGACGAGACAGCAGCTGTTTCTGTGTTCTGAAAGCTTACAACTTGGAGCTCAACCAAATATAAAAAGCAATTCCAAAAAGCTTGCCAACATACCTGCTTCTGCATACCATCTCTGCTTTCCTTGCAACCCCAAAATTGCTGATGTATTGGTCACTTTCTAACTATCCTTTTTGAGGACTTTCGCTACGCTGTGCTGGTATCTCAAGCTTCCGGCTTTGCTGCTGAAACAGATCAGCAATGTCTGATGGTGTATTTGAATCTTCTGGCCTTTTGTCTAACCGCTCCTTAATAAAACGAGGAAATCTCAAAGAGATGCCTCGTGAGGGATGCACAAGTCCAACAGCTGCTTGATGTACTGGAGATACCGTCAAGTCTGCATCACACAAAAGGCACGTGAGAAACGTATCGATTCCGGAATTTTCTTTTATTGATAATTTCTGGACAAAAAACATTGCTTAGTGGCAAAAATTGTAAGGTTTCAATTGGGACGATTGGCTCTTTCTTGGGCATGGCACTATTCATGCATTTTCTGTATGAAGATTATGACACCATAACAAATATTACTCAGCAGGGGGCAAACATCTTCTGAAATGTGGCAAGATAATGAGAGTCGTACAAAACACCATATAAGTAATTTAAACTTAAGTTGCCAGATGGCTGAGGAAAACTTACATTCGTCGCCTCATGAAGTACATTCTACACAATGTTACTACATGCACAGAGTAACATTGTGTAGACCTCACACAAAGCATGATAAAAAGCAATAAATCATTGAAACAGCAGCAATGTAGCCATCTGCTGAGGGCGTCCTTGATAGGAGGACTGCTTTGAAAATCTCAAACTTGTTTTCTCTAAACAGTCAATGGAACATTTGCCACCCACCAACAATTTCGCTAAATTAAAGGGAAAGATAGCACAGGTGTCATTAATCCGCACCTGCACCTCGAATTTCCCAAACAAGCTCTGGAGAAAACCAGACATTGGGCTCCTCAAGGGTCTGATAGTAAGTCGGTTTTCTCTGAAGTAAACGTTCATCCGCAAAAAATGCTTTCATCTGTTTAAAAGACAAAAGTTAGTGAGCTTCAAGGTGCAAAGACAGTATATAAAATGTGCTGAGCTCACATTGCTTCCTAAGAAACAGGATTATCCAGTGTGTACCTGTTTGTAGAAAACATCTGTGAACCCAGACATGACTCGACAAACACTCTGGTATTCTTCTCGATCTGCATCGTAACAAGCTAGAAGGAAAGGACTAAACCTGTAAGAAACATGATTATGTCACTTCCTGAAAGTAGTTGTTTCGACAATAGCCAATGTCTTTATTTTTATATCACTTGCCAGCCAGCTTTTCGTCCATTGCCATGCCAAGCTCCAATTGGAACCAAATCTAATGTATCATGTAGCCCCTCAATGTAATCTCGTTTTACCTAAGACAGTAGATATACAAAAAAATAAATTGGCATTTACAGGCGCAACAAATGTTTACCGACAAAAGCAAATGAACATCATAACAACTTTGCTGTAATGTCTACATGATGCTCCTACTTTGGACTCTACAGTCGCAAAAGCTTCATTATTCACCAGATATTACCTTCAACCATGAGTCGGATCGCTTGGAGGGAGCATAAGCTGACTCACTGTCAAGAGTCTTTACCATTATTCCCTCACAAGATGAATTGATTGCTTCCTCCAGGAAATTCTCCACTTGAGTTATGGCAGCCAAATTTTCCCCGTCTGCTTCCTCTCCTTCAATCTATAGCAAAATAAAGGGTAGCCATTGGCACATATCTTCCTATCAATTATCTCCCTTTATAAGTCCAACTTATCTGAGAACATAGTCCCCTGGATATTTTCTAATACAAAAGATGATCTTGGCCTATTTTATATCATGCACAAATTCAACAGATTCATTTGACCAGAGATAAGAGAAACTAATGAGAGTTTTCAGCATATGAGTACTTGTTTCTGAAACCATATTGACCAGGCTTGTTAGTGATAGGTTAGGGAGTCCAAGGGTATCCTATTTAATGCAAATTTGGGCAGCCATGTCTTCAGCATCCAAGGTTGAGTTGTTGTATGAAGTATGACTATTTCCAAGCATGTGTAGCACCTCCACAGACGGGGGTGGACTCAGGTATGCTCTTAAGTAGCTCGCATGAAACAATAACTACAGCACTTGACACCAAAAACCATATCAAGCAAAGATTCCAAAGAACAAATTTGGCAAGCAAGCACAAATCGGAGGGGCTAGCATTAAAGGGTCACAAACGTGCATAGTTGACACAACAGAGAATACAGAAAGCAATTCACCAAATACTCCTTTCCCAACTACAATTTAAATACAAAGATAAGGACAAGCTATTGCGAGTTCTTTAATGGCTTCCACAAGACAAGAAACATGTACACGAAATCAATCTATTAACAATCTGTCTACCCATATATCTACATCTAACTGCCTATCAGTCTATTTAACCATCTACCCCCTTCTATATGACTAAGATCCACAGCATGTTGCTTGGTCTACTTCTACAATCATTGTTCACCCAGAAAAAGGTCTCAAAACAGGATTCCTCAAGGCACTTCTGGGCAGCAGAAAACTAAGTTTTGATACCTAGAGGTTATAATTTTGTACCGTTATTTGATTGGTGAACCCAAAACAACCAGCTTGACCATCTTCAAAGCACTCCTGCATTCCTGCAAAGGATACCCATGAGAACATACATACAAGAAAATTCAATATGACAGTACAAGATCTTGACTCTATGCTTGTGTAAAGATCAAGACCTACTCTTTCTCCGTTCGGCAAAAATCGCTTTCACAAGCCTGCAAAATGTACTGCGTCGTTGAGTCCACCAGACCATTAACTCTTCAACTTCTCAATCAATGCAACCGAGAAAGAGATAATACATACGGTTCCCCATTTGCATACATCAAATCGAACACAAAGAGGCAAACATCCACCTACATTAACAAAGAGAAAGCCATAATTCACAGGAAACCAGCTAGGTGTCAATATATTTACCTCCTCAAAACTAAAACAAGGATCAAAATTAGATACAATTTGTAGATTTTAAGCATCTGCGAGGCTCTTTTGCCCAGCTCTTACAGTAAATACACTCAACCTTTGGTAGGTGTACGAGTAAGAAAGCAAACCAATAGTATACTACAAAGAGCAAGACCTATTGTATACAAGCACAATGGGATACATGCAAGCATATGTGAGTCGTGCTTGCACAATGGAACAAGCTACAGTAGAGCAAGCATAACGTGATCCATGCAAGTCATGCGTGCACTAGGAATACTGCCAATTACTAGTGACCGTTGTTGAAGCACCCTTGAGGTCGACTAAACTTGTCAAAAGGCCCTATAAAGAGCATATGGCAACGTGACAAACTAAGCTGTCAACTAAGTACATACACCCCTTTAGGATACCTTGATATTCTCAAGGCTGACAGTTGCTCCACTGCGGCCTCTTTCTCGAGTACTAAGGTGCTGAAATGCCATCAATTTGTTGTTATTCTCCCTATCAACAGCGACAATCTGTATAGAGAAACAGAAGGTAGGTGCATTCTTGCATGTGACACAGAATTTTCCAACTTGCAGAAACTATAATGAAAATGCTCTGTAACCTCAGCATCAAAGATGAGATCTTGAATACCAGGCCTCACAGCCATCCGAACAATGTCAAGCACATCAGGGAAGCGGGAGGTCGTGTCTTCACAATTACGTGAAAAGATCCTAATAGTTCCATCTTTTAGAAGATGCACTTGAGCACGCTGTCCATCATACCTGTGCACATAACCTGCTTGATATATCATCAATACACAGAGATTGAAGACTCTTTTGCTACCTCTTTGCAGTTAGAACCTAAAATTATTACAAAAGAAATATCATTCCAAAATTGGAAGCCCTCGTCTACGTAAAAAGCTTACTTGTATTCACAAGTGAAAGGTTTCCCCTGGAAACGTTTGAATACCTCAGTAATTCCATTTGTAATTCTGCATGTCACATCAGCACAATAAAAGAACTGCCCAAAGATTTTCTTGGAAACAATAGATCTATGCATTAGGATATCTGAAGTAAACATTTTTGTTTCTCAGTTTCAGGTTCAACACTAACAAGGGTTATACACACAGCCTTAGGCCACAGCAGCCATTAGTAAATGCACAGCTTATTTAGTTAAATGTTGTTCTTATGTCGAAAAGATGAGGCATCACTGAAAATACTATTTGTCATACAAGAACATTCAATGATCACAAGCAGGCTGCACTAAAGCAGAATAGAGGTAATCCAGTAATGTGACAATTAACAATGATATTGTGGTTGCTGTCAGCTACGATAAAAGATCTATCTGCCGCAACAATTAAGCCTAACACTCAAGCAATTGCATTCATGGTTACCCATGATGGATTCTAAACCAAAACACTTACAAATTTACTCAGCAATTTATTCTTTCAATGAAAGATTAAGTGCTGATTTAAGGTCAACCCATCAGTAGTGTAACTATGAGACCAAGGTATTGCAGACTTGAGGTAAGAACTCCACTGTTCTTTGACTATTCCCCTCAAAAAGAAATATGTGCCATAAAGCTGAAAAGACTTGATACATACTTTGCCAGCATCGGTTTGACAGGTATACCAGGACTGACTGCAACTTTGTTCAATACTGTCTGGACTCCATCCTGCAACAAAGCTGGCACTAGAATGTTCTGGTGCCACAACACCAGATTATAATGCATCACTGAGATCCAAGCAGCCTCATGAGTCTATCTAGGGCCAGGGCCCGTGATTCCTTTTGTGATTTGTAATGCCAAACTTTAAAAACTACCAGAGTCTGACAGCTTCATAATTGCACATATGAAACGAAAAATGTGTTACCATCTGCAAAGGCCTAAAATACCTATGAGACCATTTTCATATAACAAAAACTAAAGATAATGTAAAATGCTAAAAATGAAAACAAAAAAGTAACTAAATAGAGCCAGCTGGTAGTAAATCTCCCAAACTTGATCTTCTGGGTAGGCTGTCACTACAGACACCATCATATAAACTCTCACAAGGGCCATTGCATCATGGCATCGAACTCCTCCTCTGTGAAGAACATTATAGGAGTTGCTCTATGCAGCTCAATAATGGCTGGCTGTGGTGATAATAAACATTCATTAACATGATCTGCAAGAGGGAAGAGGGGATAGAGATCTACTAATCTCTGTATCTCTATCAAGGAGATGTTGGGGTGTAGGCCAGGTGGCCGTGGGAAACCACCCTTGTACACTTTAATTTCCCCTATTCAATATAGGGAGAGAAAGAGGAAGAGTTGACTGCTCTTCTCTTTCTTCTCCACTAACCCACACAGTGGCTGCCTGTGCATCTCCCCCTTCCCCATATCTCTTCTCCCCCTCTCTTGC
This sequence comes from Adiantum capillus-veneris, assembly GCF_014529385.1. Lineage (NCBI taxonomy): Eukaryota > Viridiplantae > Streptophyta > Polypodiopsida > Polypodiales > Pteridaceae > Adiantum > Adiantum capillus-veneris. Next base: position 72,353,104 of record NC_140958.1, on the reverse strand, counting down.
ACACACTCCGCACGCACACGCGCACATCAACAATTGGTATCAGAGCTATGGTGGTGAACCGCGTGCACAACTGCTTTTCGACGACCGCCGACTCGGAAGCGACGGAGCTCACCTTCTATGGCGGAGCTCAAGCTTGAGCTTCGTGGTGGCAGCAGATCGGACACGGATCGGGGCTTGAATGGAGAAGATCGGAGGGAGATCTCAACGGTTCCCGGCTACCCAACACGCACAGCCCTCCTTTGGAGAAGGGGGAATCTTTGAGTGAGACTCGACATCTCTGTGGAAAACAGAGTATGAAGAAAAGCCTTGGAGGTTTGAAGCTTCAAGCAGTTGGAAGCTCAGAAGAGAGAGAATGTAAGCAAGCCGGGGCAGCCAGGGTTGACAAAAAGCACAAGCCCAAAGGCTTTGCAAGAGAGCAATCAAGAGCAGGCTCAAGAGAATCAAACAGAATCTTTGAGAAGCCTGAGAGCTTTCGGCAACCTCTGCAGAGTCAGGCAAAGGAGCAAGAAGTCGACAGTGAGTACCCTTAGTTGAGTGCAGAGAAATCGGCAACATCGGGCAGCAGGCAGACAAATGAGATTGGAGCCCGGGTAGGTCAATACCGCAAAGAATTTTCTTTTGCTTGTGTGTGTGATCACACACACACACACACACACACACACACTCAGCATCAAGGGCGGCAGTGAATCGGATGAAAAGAAGGAATCGGCTGCAGCATTGGAGCTTCAAGGACCTGAGTGCAGTAGGCAGCGCTGCCAGTTCACAGATTTCTGAGCAAGGAATTGCGAGCAAAGGTAGGTGGAACCGAGCAGAAGCAGTCCACCTGAATCGAAAGCCAGTAGAGCTTACACACACACACACACACACACTGTGTGTGTAAGCACCAAAATCAAGCAGCGCTACTGGCATCGAGCACATTCGGGGTGCTGCAGCGGGCAATCGAGCAAACAATTCGAGCAGGACATTGGCACTTGCTTGGTGTTGTGTATAGAACACACACAACTCACTGTGTGTATGCTTGGCCTTGAACGAGCTGCAACACTAAACAGGAACTAGCGCGAGCAAACGACTGCAGGCAGCTTTCGACAGAGAGCATCGATTTTTTTTTAATTTCACACTCCCACAATAGTGTGTGTGCAAGGGCTCATTCCCATCGAGCCTGCGACCGAATCCCCCGACTCCTCTCCTCGAGCTCGTGAAAAGAAAGTTTCTGCAGTTGTAAGAGAGAAAGAGACAGCTTGATTAAGAGATTGGAAGATACTTTCTCGAACAAAAAAAAAAACCCAAAAAAAAAAAAAAAGGCGAGCTTGACACCGTGCTTGTAAGCGAGCCCAAGCAACACACAGAGCGAGTGACCGAGTGAGAGCGAGATACCAGAGTCTCATCTCTCCTTTGTATGAGGAGTCAAAACTCAACTCAAAATGCATATAAATGTGCCAACTGCACTAACTGGGCATCTGCTACACAAAACCACTGCTATGTGAGTGTCAACTCGGCGTCAAAAGCATAAATAACCGTCCAGATACATATCCTATGGCGAGGGTACCGTAAAGGGGAACTCCAGCTACCTGTATCACCCAAGGTGTCTCAACATTCGAGCACACCCCAGCTCAAAGAAAACCTCACGCTATCGACCCTCCAAAAGGCTAATGCAGACACAAATGGACCAGCCACAGTCTCAGAAAGGGATCTTCCGGTCCGAGTCTCAGAAACGGCCGAGAAAAACTGCCAAAATAGCCAAAAATGGCTCCACACGTAGTACAACGGACAGTGTCCGTAACTCAACGAACATGAGTAAAACCGCGCTCAAACAGGTGCCAAGAACTGCTGCATGCAGTGAAAGTGATCCCTGCGGGGATATCTGCTCTCAAAAGAGCTCAGTAGCACTATGTGTGCGCACAACAAAATGCATCTGTGAACGCATGTGTCCGCAGAGAATCTGCTGTCAAAATGACTGCCAAATCGTCAAAGCGCTGTGTCTGGTAACCTGGAGAAGCTGTGAGTGAATGGGTTGAAAACCCCCCCTGTAGCCTGTAACCTGCGTGTCGGTGTCGCTATGTGCCGATTTTTGCCGCCGGGCAGAAATATGCTAGTCAAATAGCCGCCAAAGGTGTCGTATCCGTAAACTGTGTCGTATTGTGCGATCAGTGCGCTCAGTGCCGATGCCGGGTGCCACTCCTCTATGATAGAGGTACCTCACCCGCGCATGTCGCAAGCACGGTCATCGATCGCAGGAACGCGCTCGTCCTGGGAAAACGCCTGGTGTCTGGGTCGGATGTCGGAGATCCACCGTAATGTGCAGTGTCGAGCCGGTGCGCATGAGCAGTGTCGATGCCGATGTCGCCTTCCGCCGCCGGGCGGAAGTGGGTAGCCGTAAAACGCTAATGCTCGTCGGACTCGGTGTGCAGACGTCGAAGTCGAGTGACGATGTCAAAATCGGAGTGATACCAATTGTCACAAGAAGGGTCATTACAAAAAGGATTGTCGCAGTTTCCTAAGAGATCAGAAAAACATGCAAAAGGATAATTCTGGCAAAGGCAAAAGTACAGTAAAGATTGAGGAGCTCAATATTGTTGAGTCTTCCATACCTATCACTGCAGTAGAGGATGCTCCTCCTCCAGTGATGCTCATTATGCCCACAGAGATTCATCCCGAGGTGACAGAAGATGCCTCAGATGTTCTCATTTTCACTTCAGATCTCACTCCAGATGCTTTGGTTGCACAGGATGAGGGTTATGCACAGAATTGGATCCTTGATTCTGGTGCAAGTTTTCATGTCACACCGCATAGAGAGTGGTTTTCCTCTTATGCATCCATGCATGGAATAGTCAAGCTTGGTGATTCCTATGAGCTTGACATTATTGGCATTGGTGATGTGAAACTTCGGATGCATAATGGCACTACTTTTGTGCTGCAGAATGTCAGACATGTGCCCAAGCTTACGAAAAGCTTGCTTTCTATAGGGCAATTGGATGATCTTGGCTACACTACAGTTTTTGGTAATCGTTCTTGGATGATCCGCAAGAACAACCTTATCATGATGAAAGGCAATAAAAACGGATCCCTGTACTCTTTGTTTGTTTCGAGTGTCAACGAACACTCTATCTATGTTGCCGAGCTGCCGTCTCCTGAGTTGTAGCATAGCCGGCTAGGCCATATTAGCCAAAAGAGAATGAAAACACTTCAGCGTTTTGGCTACTTACCTATGTTAGATTACACGAACTTTCCATTGTGTGAGCATTGTCTGTATGGCAAACAGACTAGATTGACATCTTCGCCATTGAATAAGAAACTAGGCGAACCTCTAGACTTGGTGCACAGTGATTTGTGTGGTCCAATGCCACATAAAACTCTAGGGGGGGCGAACTACTTTCTCACGTTCATAGATGATTCTACCAGAAAGGTGTGGGTGTATCTCCTTAAGCGTAAGGAAGAAGTTTTTTCGACATTCCAAAAATTCCTCGCAATGGTTGAGAACCAATCAGGAACAAAGCTCAAAGCTTTTCGCACGGACAATGGTGGAGAATACGTCTCCACAGAGTTCAAGGATTTTTGCAATAGAAGAGGCATTCGGCGGCAATTTATTGCTCCATACACACCTGCACAAAATGGGATAGCTGAAAGAATGAATCGTACGATTCAAGAGCGAGTTGTCTCTATGATGTCTATGGCGAAGCTTACTCCCGAATTTTGGGGGGAAGCTGTTCTGACAGCAGTGCACATCATCAACAGGTCACCAAGTTCTCCTTTGAATTTCAAAATTCCAGAGGAATTATGGACTGGCAAAAGGCCAAGCCATGAGCATTTACGTGTCTTTGGATGTGAAGCATATGCACATGTGCCCAAAGAACTTCGTCGGAAGTTAGATCCCAGATCACACAAATGCATCTTTATTTGCTATGGTGCAAACGGAGAGATGGGATATCGTCTCTGGCACCCAGAATCAAACAAAGTCATTCGTAGCTCACATGTAATTTTCAATGAATAAAAAATGCACAAGAAGCCCATCAAAGATGTTGAGTACAGACGTGTTCGTTTTGAGGATGTAGCCTCCGAACCAACTCAGTTTAGTAGTGTCGCACCTACTCCTCAAGTGCAAGATACTACTATTGCTCCGGAGAGAGCAGAATCCAGCAGTCAGGCACTCAGACGCTCTGAGAGAGTATCACGTGCACCCAAGCGGTTTGAGCCGGGTATACACCACATTTTGGTCACTGACAGTGGAGAGCCAACCTGCTACAAAGAAGCTATACAAATGGAGGATAGTGTTAAGTGGGAGCAGGCTATGCAATCAGAATACAATTCGATTGTGGCTAATGAGACATGGGATTTGGTTGAATTACCAAAAGGCAAAAATGCTTTACCTTGCAAGTGGGTATACAAGAAGAAGTATACAGTGGAAGATCCCGAGCCTAGATACAAGGCTCGTCTAGTTGCCAAGGGTTTCAAGCAGCAAAAAGGTGTGGATTTTGATGAGATTTTCTCTCCAATAGTTAAGATGACTACACTTCGCACCGTGCTTGGCTTGGTTGCTATCAAGGACATAGAACTTGTCCAAATGGATGTGAACACAGCATTTCTTCACGAGGATCTAGATGAAGACGTCTACATGAAACAACCAGAGGGCTTTGTATGTGAAACCCAAAAACCAACGAGGACAGAATTGGTTTGTAGACTTAAAAAGGCACTCTATGGCCTCAAGCAAGGTTCAAGGCAATGGTATCAAAAATTCGACAAATTCATGCAGTCTCAGGGTTACATTAGAAGTCAAGAGGATCACTGCTTATACACAAAAAGGTTGAACGATGGTTCTTTAATCATCTTTATCTTGTATGTAGATGATATTCTTATCGCAGGCAAATCAATTGATGAAATCAATCAGCTGAAAAAGATGATAAGCACTCAGTTTTCCATGAAGGATTTGGGAGATGCCAATCACTTTCTTGGTATGCACATCAAGAGAGACAGGCAACGTGGAATTCTTGAATTATCTCAAGAAAAGTACATTCACAAAGTCTTGCAACGTTTTAGTATGCAGGGGGGGAAGTCATTGAGTACCCCAATGCAAGCATACTCCAAACTTAGCAAGGAAGACTCTCCCAAGACAGTGGCTGAGAAAGAGGAAATGGTGAAAGTATCATATTCTTCAGCAGTTGGCAGTTTGATGTACGCTATGGTAGCCACAAGACCAGACATTGCACATGCAGTGGGAGTGGTTAGTAGGTACATGGCAAACCCTGGCAAGAAGCATTGGGAAGCAGTGAAGAAAATCCTCAGATATTTGAAAGGTACAGCTAGCAAGTGTTTACGCTTCGGAAACAGTGATGCATCTATTGTAGGTTACACAGATGCGGATTATGCGGGTTGCGTGGATCGTAGAAGATCCACATCTGGCTATGTATTCATGTTTGCTGGAGCAGCTATCTCTTGGAGATCGTGTCTCCAAGATTGCACGTCTTCATCTACCACTGAGGCAGAATATGTTGCTGCGTCTGACGCCAGCAAGGAAGCCATATGGTTGGCTCGTCTAGTGGGAGATTTGGGCATTCACGAGGTTCCAGTACTACATTGTGATAGTCAGAGTGCCATTGCCTTGGCAAAGAATCCAGTGTTTCACTCAAAGTCGAAACACATAGAGGTCAGATACCATGTCATACGAGATGCATTGGCTGGCAAGCGTATCGAGCTTGTCAAGGTTCACACTGACGACAACCCCGCAGATGCTCTCACAAAGAGCCTAGCCTCGGAGCGATTTACACATTGTATAGAACTTATGGGTGTAGGATGAAGCCTCGGCAATGCTTCATCAATTTTGTATAGACTAACTATACTAATGCCACTATTGGCCACCATGACCTTCAAGTGGGAGGTTGTTGGGGTGTAGGCCAGGTGGCCGTGGGAAACCACCCTTGTACACTTTAATTTCCCCTATTCAATATAGCGAGAGAAAGAGGAAGAGTCGACTGCTCTTCTCTTTCTTCTCCACTAACCCACACAGTGGCTGCTTGTGCATCTCCCCCTTCCCCATATCTCTTCTCCCCCTCTCTTGCACACCTCCGCACGCACACGCGCACATCAACAGGAGAGTCCCATGTATTCAAAAGCAACCTGTCCTAGCGGCTCTGGATGAAATCTGCCACCTGCCCCTGAACAGGTCCTCTGAACAGTGTGTCAAAATCAATAATAAAGCCCATGGCTGTGCCTGAGTAACTGTAGCAAGAAAGACCCTAGGTATCTCTGCTCATTGTAATCCATTACCCTAGACAGAGTCCCAAAGCCCTCTCTGAAGAGAAAAGGAAATAGTCCTTCTATCTCATAATACACTGGGCATCAATATATGTGATGCTCCTCTGTCTCTGGCTCAGTCGCATCGTTCGCATATTCACTGCTCCAGAGGAACGAAGGAAATCTACCTGTCTTTATCTACAATTGATGGGAGGAGGTGCAAAGCTGTTTTATGACACATTGAAGCTCGTGAAAGAGGTATGAATCCATGTATTTTGGCCACACGATAATCTATTTTTATAATGTAAAGAAAATGCTCTTTGTTAAAAGCGGTTTTCTCCTCCATCCTCCCATGTCCTCCCTGTATCAGTCTGCAGGCTGACCTGTCTGATAATCCAGTTGATCTTTAAGCGAGTGAATGAGAGCGATCATGTGCCCAAGGAGTATTGAAATGTTGGACAGGAATGCAGCTAAAACTAAAACCAAGCTGACATCTGTGCATACTAATGTCTAGGGTATACCACAATGGCTAGCTGTCGAGATGACTCGAGCCCTATCTAGCTAGAAATGACTTGGCAGCTCCACAAGCCATGTCTGTAAGGTTCTGAGTAAGTGCCTCAACCATAACTGATGTAGCTCCCAATTCTGTTTTGCCGACATCATGTGGCAGTGCGATTTTACAACAGATAATCTTAAAGATCATAGTGAATTGGGCCTTGCCAATTCAACACACATACATCTATGACCCTTTGCCTATGACATGAGCCCAACAAATGACAAGCCTCCCTTCCCTTTGAAGGCTTCTCTGCTGAAAGAAGGTCACTATAGAAAGCTGTGGCTATCTCTCTCCGCTCTTAGATGAAAGAGCAATCCTGCCTCTGAAACTGATGAACCTCAGAGGAGGAGTGTCTAGGGCCAGTGACCTCAAAAAAACTCCCCTGTAACTCAATGACCGACATGAGTCCATCAAGATGTTTATCTAGAAAAGAAAAACCATGTCCGTGCTCCTCAAGCTATAGCTCTCCTATCTAGCATGTCCAAACTGAGCGTCTCTCCACGTTTTCTCTGGCTATCTCCGTTGCATCCTCTAAAGCCAAGCCCCGCCTCAAACATCCCATCTTACGCCTAAATCTTGAACACACAGGCATGGGCAATACCCATGACAGCCCCACTCAGTTCGGTTATCCCTGCCACTGCCTTGCATTATCCTCCATGCACATAGCTCTCTGCCAAATCTCCCCACTGTCCCATTCAGACTCTCCTCCAACAACATACTTTCAAGAATCTGGAGTACACCGCTCGCCTTTCTTCTACCCTCCTTGATAACCAACAAAACTCGCACATGGTCTGAGAAGGAGAAGGCTGTTTAAATGGTTGTGGAGCCCCTCCGCACCGAGGAGGTCACCCAAACAAAACGATCTATGCCAATAAGCTGGTGTCACGAGTTGCTGATGTGGCATGGTTGGGCCCCTAAGGGACCCCCTGTTAGAGGACATAACCTGCAAGGGACCAAATCACAAAAAACTCAAAAACCCTAAATTTGCATAAAGCTGCTGATATGGCATAGCAGTACAGACAGCCCGGAATTTACGCTGACCTTCTGATGTGGCATCTGCAGCCTGCCGAATGGGGAAGTTTGCTAACGTGGCAGTTTGTAAAGACAGCCCAAGATTTGCCCAAGTAGTTCTTTGACGCCAGATTTTGACTTGGAAGACCGCTTTTCGAGGCCAGTGGCCTATATATATTGTATCTAGGAGTTCACTCTGGCATTCCAAGTTGGTGGAAGCTGAGCAGAGCCCGACTAGTGTACCTGTTGTGAAGCAATAAAGAAAGACATACCAAAAGGGGTGCCAATCTTTGGGGCCAATGCATCTAGAAGCGGAACTCCGCCAATTGGGCATCCTCGGGCACTGATGATGATGTTAATAATGATGATGATGATTTTAGTCTTTCACTTTACTTCTTTTCATTTTTATTTTTGTACCCAAACATTGGATTAGATCCACGAGGATTGTATCAATTTGGTCTCATAGGTCATTTTGGCCTTTTGAAGACGTTTAATATAAGTCTCTCTCTCTCTGAGACACCTCAGGCCCCTGGGCAGTCTATGCCTCACATTAGTGGATACAGATGGGAGACAACTTGTAGACAAGAGACACGATCAATGTCACAAACCTATGACATGGCTGCCCAGTACACACACACACTCTCTAGCAATGGCGGGCTGGAAATGCTGACATGGCATTGCAGTACGGACAGGCTTGCAATTTGCGGAAAAGATGCCACGTGGCAGCTGTACAGACGCCCGCAAATCACGGAAGCTGGCGCAGCTTTTGGGCATTGCTTTATTCTGCGCAAATTGAGAGTTAGAGAGAGAGAGCTTTTGTTTAAAAAAAGCTTTCCTTTTATTATGCCAAATATGGCTTGAGACAGAAAAAGAAAGCTCTTGCTTAATTTTTACAGGCCTTTTGATTTTCAGCTTTTGGGCTCTGCTTTTAGCATCCCTTGTAATCTATAAATAAGCGGGTAAGCCTCTCACAACTCGGAGCATCTGGACGCAGAGTCCGAGTGGGTCTTCCTACAGAGATCCGAGATCACTGCTTGGAACAAAAGTCAGCTTCCATTCAGGAGTTGATGAGTCATGCGAAATGGAATTTTGCCATTCACTCTGGCAGTCTGACCTACCCCACAGATGAGATCATGACACAAAGAGCCAAACAGACATCGAAAAATGAAAGTAGAAAGAGAAAGAGCAACCCAGAACAGAAAGACAAGGATGCACGACCCAAGCTTACTCCTCAAGAGAGGGTTCGCTACATCAAGGAGGGGAAGTGCTTTGGATTCGGGGAAACTGGGCATATCTCCGCGAAGTGCCCTAAGAAGGCACAGAAAGAACCGAACGACAAGGACGACGAGAGGCCTAAGAGTTCGAGAGCAGCTGAGGACCGTGGAAGAAAAGGCAAGACAAAAACAGGACTGGTTCCAAATTCGTGGGTACTGATCCCAACACGATGGACAAGAGTACAGAACTCTGCCCAGCTTGGGGCAAAGTGAAAGACCAAGAAGCCTTGATCTTCTTTGGTGGAGAAGCCAAGGCCAACTTCATTTCACCGGAATTGGCGGCGCTCGAGATCACTCCCAATCGGATGGAACCACTTGCAGAGGTAGTTCTAGCGGCACGCAGCAGGGACGTAGCCATTACACTTGTCATTGGCAAACTTCGGTTGCATTGTCAGGGGTATTTGGGGCATGAGGACTTTTACAAAATGCCTTTGGAAGGTTGTGATGTTCTCTTGAGAATTCCCTGGTACCACAAGAACAACGCCGTGGTCGACTATCGGGCGAGGAAAGCAACATTGACCACAGAGAAGGGCAAAACCATTGTACTCGATATAAAACTTAAGGGCGAGTCTGTCCCTATTGTATCGGCTTCGGCCATTTCTAGATTAATGAAATCCAGTCTGTTTGTTTACTCGATCTTTTTGAAAGAGTTGACTCATGAGGATAGGACAAATATGTCTGAACTTGATAAAGAACGCCAAGATTTTCTCCATGTCACAAGCGGGAGCGCATAAGAATATAAAATACATTCGGATAAATAGGATTTATCACTTATTACTGAAGCCATAGGATATATATATATATATATATATATAGAGAGAGAGAGAGAGAGAGAGAGAGAGAGAGAGAGAGAGAGAGAGAGAGAAATGTTATAAATGTTATATTAACGTCTTCAAAAGGCCAAAATGACCTATGAAACCAAAAAGTTACAATTGGTGAATCTGATACCATGTCTGAGTACGGAAATTACCAAGTTGCAAAGTTACCAAGTTACAAAGAACTAACACTAAAACACTAAGGCACTAAGGAGAAAGGAAATAAGGGGGGGGGGGGGGGGGGGGGGGGGGGAGGGGGGTTTGTGGGTTCAGATGAAATCTCTCATCAGTCGCTGTCCGATCTCATCGACTTCCTCCATGGTCAGAGAGAGAGAGAGAGAGAGAGAGAGAGAGAGAGAGAGAGAGAGAGAGAGAGTGAGTACTGGGGACCAAAAGATGGGTTAGTCCCCCCTCCCCCCCCCCCCGGTGATAGTATCTTTATTACTGAGGAGAAGTCTATACAAGCACTTGAACTGAACGTATTACCACGTTCGTTCTAGAATAAGACTTGATGGTTCACGGAAGCCTCGGCTTCCTATTCCTAGGGCAAAGCCCTATTCCAAGGAACATCTGTTCCTTATTCCAAATCCTCAAGAATCAAGGTTCTCGCCTCTGGATCTCACCTTCCAGACTCAGGGCATGGCGTCCCTGCAACTCTTTTCTAACTCTGTTTCCAGGGTCCTCTTCTCGCAGAACAACTCTGCTTTCCCAGACGTGAAGTCCTTACTTGGGAATCTCAACTTCCGGATCACAACTCGAGAGACTACCTCTCTCCGATCGTGGATCTACTTCCCACACTTGGGTACGAAACCCTTGGGTTGATCTGGCTCTAATTTCTCAAAGCGCTTGCAGAGGCTCATGCCTTCCTCTGCTCCTACTCCCTCACTAAGAGGAAGTACACCTACAAACAAATACTTAGAGATCATAACATGAAAATCGTTACCTTCAAAGTCTTGATGCTCGAAACGCAACTTGGTTCTCGAAAAGCAATTCCCCCGGAAGAGATCTCTATGTAGAAAATCCTCTCTTCCAATCCAACACACAAAAGAGGTGTGTTCTCAGGTTCCTTCTATGTAAATCAGCCCCGTCTACGACGTTTATGGGCTGAAAACAGAGAAAAACAGCAACTTGTCGCTATGGAAACACGCTCCGTAGGCACTTCTTCGCGAGGGAACTCGCGCACTAGGTCCTGGCAACATCTGGTACACTTTGGGTAGCCATGAGCATCACCGACAATGTCTTCTTTGCGGATGAAATCTGCAGCAGCATCTTCTTCTTGCAAAAACTGATCTCCTCCTCCGAGTGAGGGCCTATGATGCTTTTATAGCTCCTGGCCACGGCACGAATAGCTGCTCGCGTAGAGATCGCGGACTTTTTTTTTTTTGAGTGTGTGTTGTTCTGCCAAAGAGAGAGAGAGAGAGAGAGAGAGAGAGAGAGAGAGAGAGAGAGAGAGAGAGAGAGAAAACGTTGGTTGATCTGTTGCCTTATTTATCAAATGGCTGCCCACTTATTAAGTGGGCGGCCGGCGTATTTTAAAAATAGTCTCAATCTGTCCAAACTCAATAAAACCTTATGAGTTAAAAACAATGCTTTCACAACACTTCTCAGGCGTCCCTGATGCAATCACTTGCACAGTTGCAATGCAGACATAGACTTCCTTGCGGGAAAGTATTTGCTTTCCCGAAAAGCAATCCCGCTTTCTCAAAAAGCACTTGTTTTTCCTCAAAGTTTCCTTTGAGCCCATCTTCATTCAAGTGCTTGCTTTTCCTTGTGCACAATTCTAACACAGTTCGGACTTTCCTCCTGACTATGGATATCCCCTTTCCGACGCACCCGTCACCCACCTTGTGACGCATCAGGAATACCCATCACCTAGTCCTTTCCTACCGAACTTACAGTACAATCTCCTTTGCGATGCTCTATGTCACCCATCCTATGACGCATCAGAGATGTCCGTTCCCGAATGGTCAGATACTTCTTCCCGATGCTCCCTGTCACCCATCCGATGTGACGCATCAGAAGTACCCGTTCCGGGTGGCCTTACAGATATTCCCTTTCACAGTGCTCCCATCATTACTCTGAATGACTCACTAGGAATTCTCTGTACTCAGATGTCTCCAGTGAGAAAAACCCTCTCACTTAAAATTCCAATAATTCATTTAGAATTATTTTCCTGTCAAATAAAGTCAATTTAGCAACACTCCACGCTTATGCCGACTGCTTCTCAGAAGGCCTGCCAAGCGAGTACCACCCGCTCGTCCTAAAGATCATACTATTGATCTGATACCTAGAAGCACACCACCGAACCGGCCACCTTACCGTGTGAGCCGAGCTCAGAACGAAGAAATTATGAACCAAGTGAAAGACCTCTTGGAAAAGGGTCTTGCCAAGCCTAGTACTTCACCGTATTGCTCTCCAGTGTTGTTGGTTTTGAAGAAAGACGGATCTTGGAGAATGTGCATCGATTATAGAGCTCTCAACAAAATCATCATCAAGAACAGATTTTTGATTCCTAGAATCGATGATATACTTGACCGACTTCAAGGATCCTCGTGCTTTAGCAGAGGATCAACTTGAAAAGTGGATATCATTAGATCCGAATCGCGCCAGGAGATGTCTACAAGACAGCCTTTCGGACGACTTTTGGGTTATTTGAGTTTTTGGTGATGCCTTTTGGCCTAACCAATGCTCCTGCGACATTTAACCGGATGATGGATAGGATTTTTTGAGAGTACAGGTTATTTGTTGGCATTTTCTTTGACGATATCATTGTTTTCTCCAAGGATGAGGCAGAACATAGAGAACATCTGCTTCAAGTTTTTCAAGCATTACGAGATCACAAGAAGTGATTAATGCGAAGAAAAGTGAATTTTTCCTACCAGAGATACACTTTTTGGGACACATTGTGTCAGCAACAGGAGTGCAGATGGATCCGGCCAAGATAGAGACTATCCGTGATTGGCCCGATTTGAAGAATATCCATGAAGTTAGAAGCTTCTTGGAATTGTGTTCGTACTACAAGCGGTTCATTAGAAAGTTTGCAGAGGTTGCTTCCCCTTTGCATATCTTGATACAAAAAGGAATCCCTTTCTCGTGGGGATCCACAGAGGTGACTGCCTTTCAGACTTTGAAGGAAAAATTGACTAAGGGACCAGTTTTGACTTTGCCGGACTTGCAGAAGTCATTTGAAGTATATTGTGATGCTTGTGGTCGTAGTCTGGGTGCAGTCTTAATGCAAGAAGGCCATGTCATTGCTTACGAGAGCCGATTGTTCTCAAGGCCGGAATTCACAGCACAGATTTATGAGAGAGAGCTTTTGGCGGTTCTCCATGCTCTTACTCAGTGGCAGCACTACCTACTCGGAGCGGATTTTACTGTCTTCACAGACCATCAGAGTTTACGCTACTTCTTGTCATAGAAGCAGCTATCGGAAAAGCAGATGCGGTGGGCGAACATCTTGTCACAGTTTCACTTCCAAATTGTCCATGTGCAGGGACAGAAGAATTTGGTGGCAGATGCTTTGTCTCAGAAGCCGTTGGTTCTGGCTATTTCCTTGATACACCATAGGAGCTTTGAGGATATGGTCGATCAGTACGCCACGGATACAGATTTTGCAAATATTCACACGGATACGGGGTGGGGAGACAGTAGCGGGATATTCCATTCGGGATGGCTACTTGATGAGAAAAACCATGTTGTGCGTTACATGGCTGTTGAGGGAAAAGGTTATGACTGAATGTCACTGCCCACCGTTTACGGGTCACTGCAGCATTGCTACCACCTTGAAAGGGGTAGAGAAATACTTCTTTTGGCCGAGACTCAAGAAGGATGTGGCCGAGTTTGTGCGCAATTGCTTGGTATGCCAGAAGGTCAAGTTTGACAGGCATAAAGCACAGGGATTGTTACAACCTTTGCCCATACCCACCCGCCCATAGGAAAGTATTGCAATGGATTTCATTTTTGATCTCCCGAGAACACAGAGTGGTCACGATTGTATCTGGACTGTTATTGATAGATTTAGCAAGCAAGCTCATTTCATTCCAGTGAAGAAAACAGTCAAGCCGGATCACTTAGCAAGACTGTTTCTGGCCCAACTTTTCAGATTACATGGCATGCTCGAGACGATTGTCTCCGACAGGGACCCCAGATTTACAAGTTTGTTTTGGAAGGCAATTTGGGAGAACATTGGCACGCGGTTGCGGTTCTCGTCATCTTTCCACCCGCAGACTGACGGGCAATCTGAGATTGCCAATTCAGTGGTTTTAGATTTATTGAAGTCTTATATCTCGGATCAGAAGACTCAATGGGAAAAATATCTACCTTTGGTGGAATTTGCCTACAACAACACGATACACTCTTCGACGGGGAAGGCCCCATTTGAGATTATTGAAGGTGTTGTGAAGGTTCCACCCTTCTTAAGCACGAAAGATAAGATTTTTGAAGTGGATGAATACACGCGCGACTGAGATACGGCTTTTGCCAAGGTCCGCGAGGCTTTGTAGAAATCTCAGGAAAGACAGAAAAAGGCAGCAGATCGCCATCGTCGCAATTTGAAATTGAAGGAGGATGATTGGATGCTCTTACGTTTTGAGAAGGCACGCCTAAGAAAGAAAAAGGGAAAGGAGAGGCTTTTTGCAAAGCTTAGTATGCGATACTATGGACCTTTCCCGATCTCCGAAAAGATCAATGATGTCTCCTTCCGACTGAAACTGCCTGACACTTGGAGGATTCACAATGCATTTCATGTGAGTCTCTTGAAACCTTTGAAAGGTGATGGGCCTGAAGATGGGGAGCCTGATGAGCAACCCGAAGTGGAAGAAAATGAGGAGATCCTTGTTCCTAAACAGATTTTGACACATGAGGACAGAAAGAATAAGGGTAAAGCCAGAAGGCGGTTCTTGGTTAAATTCAAGAACTATCCTGCATTGGATGCGAAGTGGATGGAGGAGGAGGACCTAGCAGATACTCCTCAGATTGTGAAACTTTACCTTGAAGCTTTTGGTTTAGCATAGTCTATTCCAAATGGAACACAGAATTTAGCTCGGCCAGAGATCTGGTGCAGTGGGTTTGCACAAGAGGGGAGTTACTCCACTCCTTTGTCAACAGATGCCTCGATTTTGAATACTAGAGTCACTGATATTTCTTTGAGCTTCAGGGATACTGAGAGCTGACAATATTTTGTTGTATGACTTTATGAAATAAAATTCCCGATTATGAAACTGATTTGTCCTTGACTTGTTTTTAAGTGCAAGAACTGATAGACAAAATGACTGCAGCATTTTGGTCGGTCTGAATGATCTCGATAGACATGGTTGCAATAGGGGTTAGTCAATTGGACATCTATGAGGTCCTGAGGGGATCTAGATGCGATTGCTAATTGCATTGCCGATAAATCATGGTCTGAGATCCGAATGAATGTTGAATGTGATTTTTCATGTGATGTCAAGTGATGTCATGTGATGTCATGTGGTGTGGTGTGACTGTCGATTGCTACATGTACTAGATGTGTGTTCCTAGTGCATCGGTACTAACAGTCAGTGTCTGCTAAGACAGTTTATGGCCCCTGTCTGTTTTGCAGGCATAATCGAGGGCGATTACAATGCTTTCAAGAGGAGGGTATGTCACAAACCTGTGACGTGGCTGCCCAGTACACACACTCTCTCTCTCGCAATGGCGGGCTGGAAATGCTGACGTGGCATTGCAGTAAGGACAGGCCCACAATTTGCGAAAAAGATGCCACATGGCAGCTGTACGGACGCCCGCAAATCGCGGAAGCTGGCGCAGCTTTTGGGCATTGCTTTATTCTGTGCAAATTGAGAGTTAGAGAGAGAGAGAGAGAGAGAGAGAGAGAGAGAGAGAGAGAGAGAGAGAGAGAGAGCTTTTGTTTTAAAAAAGCTTTGCTTTTATTATGCCAAATATGGCTTGAGAGACAAAAAGAAAGCTCTTGCTTTATTTTTACAGGGCTTTTGATTTTCAGCTTTTGGGCTCTGCTTTTAGCATCCCTTGTAATCTATAAATAAGCCGGTAGGCCTCTCACAACTCGGAGCATCTGGACGCACAGTCTGAGTGTGAGCGCCTGCCTGCACTCTTGTAACTTTGAACACAGATTAATACAAAAAGAAATACCGAAAGGGGCGCCAGTCTTTGGGGCCAATATCTCTAGGCACGGAACTCCGCCGGGCCAGTGTCAAATCAATTGTGAATTGTGAACTGTTTGAAGTGATTATTTGTGGTGTCGTGGTAGATTCTCGACTTGGAGTGTCCAAGTCTGTTATAATCAGAGCGCAGAGGGCGGGGCTCAGGAGGAGTGGCAATGTCATTCAGGGAGGAGTTGCAGCCATTGATACATATAGCCCGCAAGGATGAGCAAGCTAGGTACATGTGGGTGAGATTGAGAACAGAGACGGGCTGATATCTTTACATTCCTATTTGCTACTTCCCCCAAGTACGTCAATATATGCACCTCCCAGAGGACAGTCTCCCTTCTCTATTTTGGATGATGACATATGGGAGTTCTCTAGAGATGGTGACATTATCATTCTAGGGGATTTCAATGCTAGGAATGCACATCATCAGACAGTATTTTATGATACTTCAAAGGAGATGCTGAGAGAGCTGGATGTTGCAGAGACGGGCCTATCCAGACAATCACAGGATGGGGAGCATACTGAGTATGGACGGCACTTGATAGACATGGGGACTGCACATGGATTGGCCATCTTGAATGGCCTACAGAGATTTCCCGCTACAGGAGGTTTCACATGCTTTCCACACAGACATGGAGCCAGCACAGTGGATTATGTCATGGCACAGCCGAGTCTCATCTCTAGTATCCAAGATCTCACAGTTGGCCCTAGACCTGTTGGGGTGGCAGTTGGGCAAGTCTTTGCTTGTCTCTCTATTGTTTTTGATACTAGAAAACAGCCTGATTTTCTCCCTTGCTTTTCAATCTCACAAGCTAAGGGGCCTGATTTTATGCTTTTGAATTCTTTACTTTCCGCCGACCAGAGTTTTTGGTGCCAGCTTTTATGAGTGTGTGTAGGCTGTTTTTGTGCCACTATGCAGAGGTATGAGTCCCACCTTTTCCAGCACTGCTCTAGAGCTGAGATTTTTAGGGTTGAGCTTTTAGAGTCGTTCCTTTTGAGCCTCTCATGAGTCCACAAGTGGCGTTTTCAACTATTTACCACAAGTACCTTCCTCTTGTAGCTGTGTAGAAGTTGAATTGAACTGTTAGCCAAGCATAACTTGCAAGTGCATACAATACCCACCATTGCGGGCGTTTCTTGAAGCTTCAACAAAAAGATTTCTAGGTTGTGTAAGGAAGCAAGTGAATCATGAAACCATTCATTTTAATACACAATCCATAAGGAAAAGAGAAGAATGACCAACCAAGTTTGGCATGAAGTTGTAAGCTTCCATAATCCCGCTGGAAGCTTTCTGTAAGGTTAGAAATCGTTCCTTCAATCAAGGTATCATTTCAGCAATTCATTTAGCTAGCTTGCATACTCACAAGAAGCTCATTCTTTATCTGCTTCTGCTTGCTTGTTGTGAGAGAAGTGTGAAACACGATTGCTTGAGCTAGAGCAGGCAACACACTTCTCATCATTGCACCAATCCTCATGTTTTGAACCTGATAAATACACAAAAACAGAGGTAGCCATGGTTTCTTGAGCCTTTCAATTAATCAGCACAAAAGCAACTAATTGCAAAGTCCATTGACACATGTTTCAAGAACCATAGACACAGGGAAGGGCCATTCTTGGGTCCCTGTTCCCATTTCCTGTCTGTTCCCCATTCCATAAGACAAATTGTGAGTTTGAAGAAATATGTGTTCTGCATTGATGGTTCCCTTCCCTATCAGTGAATACATGATGCTGTACTAGGTAAAGAAAGGAGTTTGAAAGGCCTAAACAAACTAAGACAAGGGATGGTTCCGATACCTGAAACTACCTGCTTGCTAACTACTGCTGTGCAGAAGATAATTAATTCTCACTCACAATTAGTGAAGACTGAAGAACCCAAAAGGGTCGATCTCCTGAACATAGTAGCACAAAAATCTGCACAAACTCTAGAAGAAGACTCCAAAGCCTCCAATTAGACTCCAACACACTCTCTTGAATGGAGAGACATTCATAATCTTGCACATGAGCTCCACATGAGACATTCCAATCAACCGTACATGCTATTTTGCACTAATGTTTGATACCCAAAACTTTGCAAACCAGCCAGCAGCCTCTGTGCATGGATCTAGCCGGCCACTCTTAAAGCCTCCAATTAGAGTCCAACACACTCTCTTGGATGAAGAGAGATTCATTATCTTTCACATGAGAAATTCAAACGTGCATGCTATTTTGCACTCATGTTTGATACCCAAAACTTTGCAAACCAAGCACAAGACTCAAAACCAATTACAACAAACTACACATACAGTATTTGATGAAAGCAGAAACCCCAGGCCCGATCATGGCATAATCAATCTCTAAAACTCTCTTACTCTTCTCCGTTGCTTTGTAATGGCTCCTCCAATCAGGAGGCTTACATGTACCGCTAAGGGATGGTTCCAGAAATGCCACACCTGCATGTATAGCTTCCAAATTGAAATGAGGGTGCATCAATTTGCACAAATTGTATAATGTCACCTTGGCACAGAAACAGGGAACAGAGACTGGGAATATCAGAACAGCACTCTGGTCCATATCAAATATCGTGAGCACTAGAATACGACCCCATTCTGACAGTGCCCGTGAGACAGGGTAGCTGTTCCAAAACGCGTTCTGCCGCTATGACCAGTCACAAACTTGCATGCTGAAACACCCAACAGTCCTTTTCGTTGAAAGATTAAAATCGGCATAACACTCTGCAATATCACATTGGCCACTCTCCCCTTCTCCTGATTTAAGTCAAGGCCTTGAGCTTAAAAGGGCTACTCCCTCCTTGAGTTCCGCTTCTTCCTCCTTCCCCCCTTGCGGCCAATTCTGGACCCTTTCCCATTCCCTACCCTTGGACATGCAGCCCAACACTGATTATGTGTCATGAATACACTTCAAAAAACGCCCAGTATTAAAAAACTGACTAGCACAGTCTTTAGAGCATACCAATGTCCTCACAATATACTTTGTTTCTTTCTCCCTGCATGCCCGCAGCAGGCCTAGGATCAAGCCTTTCTTGCGAGAACTGCTTCCGCTACCGGTCTCCTTGCTGCACACACACAACAAAAGCGAAGTTCAATAGTTTTGCTGTTTGTACATGCAGGGCCAAAGTTATGCTCTGAACTGCCAGTTTGACCAGATAATCTTGCCCCTTTTCTGAAAGAGTTCAAAACCTTATTTGTAACAGAGTCAAATAAACTTGCTGAATTGAAAGAATGCGTGGTGCCACTAGCAAGGATTGTGTTTGACGACAAGCTTGTGCTACATCACCTGGGCGGAAAAGAAACACGAACGACAGATTTGCTCAGATCAGACTTCATGAAACAAAGCACAGATGGGAAGGGAACGGAAAGCACAATTATTGTGTTTTGGCACATACCAAGATCTCCCGTAGCATTGTACATTTCTTTGATCTTTGACTTTTGTGTGCCCGTTGCTTCTATAATGGCTGCAGATACTGTGCTTCCTCCAATGTTTAGATCCTGTTCCCAGTAAGATGTTATGAAAAATACAAAAGAAAAACACTTCTTTGTAATTGATCAATAATCCAAAATACAAGTATGAACGGATTGAGTTGAATGATATAGAGGGGTCAATAGAGAAGGGGAGAAGCTTCGCAAGGAAAACATAACGTTTGGTCAAATGAAACAACAAGCAACCAAGTATTTTCAAGTTTTTTGAGTTTAAAAAAAAGTGAAAATTAGCAAATTCATATTTGTGGTGAAAAACCAATTAATCTTTTTTCAGCCAAAAAGAAGCACGCTGATGATAATCTTCAAGATGCAAATAGCTCCAAATAGTGAAAGGACTTTTGACAAGAGCATACCGTATTCTCATAATCAGGTGCAATACGGTTTGTCGAGAGGTAAACAGCAGGAAGCACAGCGTCTGGAGATAGAACCAGTAGACTGCAAATCAGAGAGCTTTAGAATCTCTTTGATATCCCATGATAGTCAGTAACAACCTAAATAAATGCTTATCAAATAATAGAAAGCAGCCACGACAACAGGAATCTGCTCAATTGTCCTTGTCGAAACTTCTTAAAGTTGTCTATTCAGAATCAAGACATTATATAAACATATCAAAGCCATAATCCATGACTTTGTTGCAACACGAAACAAGACGGGAGGCATTTCCTCAATCCACCTTGTTGAAACTTCTTCAAGATGCTTGTTCTGAAATGCAAGACACATATAAATGTCTCAAGGACATGACAGCAACATGAAACATTCTCAGAAGACAGAAATAACAAAATCACAAAGAGAAGAAGAGAGTATGCAGATTCTCAAGACATCGGAGATAGAAGACATGGAGGCAGTGAATACATCCATTTAGAATATCCAACCTCACATCCCCAAAAATGAATGCACGACCCAAGTTTCAATGGAATGGTCTCTCCTCTACTTTCCAGCACTCAAACAGAGGGTAAGTAGATATTCCCACATTTCCACGTTTTGAGAGTAGCTAGATACTAGCACATACCCTCAATTGTTGATGCTTATCCACCACATCTCTGTCAGATTTCACAATAAGAAATCACCATTCTGCTTGGATTTAAACCGGCCATCGATGCTACTACAGAGGAGCCAGACTTTCAAGTTTCAATCTAATTCCCTGGCCTGCCCCAATAATATCTTCCTTACCGCCACAACTCGATGATCTCATTGGTACTTTTATAGAACCCCCCAAACTACGTTTCTGGTGCCGCAAAAGCGGCAGGTATACCCATTATTTGAGTCCTCGTTTGTGACCTACATGCTTTCCCAAAAGAGGTTATTCTCCCAACGATGAGTGGTGTGAATCACACTTGCCCTCGCCAAAACCTTGTCCAACTCAGTGGCCCCAAGCTCAGACATAAAGGCAGCAGGCCAAGCCGCAAGCACCTCTCTCATATAAACCATCTTCCTCGAGACTGGTGACTCTCAGGGGTTGCATGGACAGAGACAAGGCTGACAGGACCAACACCCAGATTCCCGAAGGGGTGCTTATTCCAAACAGCATAGTAGCCACATTACAAGATACAACCAGTGGTGAAAAAAACCCTCAAGCTCTCCAAGATGAGCAAAGCTGAGGGGAAAAAACCAAGCCTCATCACCCGGCCCATCCCGTACTCCCCCTCCGACACACGGGCTTGGACACTCATCCACAGCTCGACGCTCACTTGGTAGTGCTTTCGCTATGAGCCAAATGGCTACGGAGGGACAGCGACGCCACTTCTAGTATAGGTCTCTCCTTTTGCATCAGTCCCCGTGGGCTGACTAGTTTTGACATTGACCAACGGTGGGATTTCTTTGACTACTGCTTCACCCGATTTTTCGGCGACCCATCCCCCGACATTGAGGCAGCTTTCTTTCGAGTTCGCGTCCTCTTTCTAGCAGCTAGAGGCACCGAGGCTCTGGATACAGCGGTAGGCTTCTCCTTTCTATTGTGTGGCACGGATCACACAAAGTGGACCTTGCACACATTTCTGGACTGGCTCCAAGTCCAGGCTCTAGAGTTACCACACGGGGGACCTGAGGGTAACAGAATTGATAAAGGCACTGTGGCCTCTCGCCAAGTTCAGTGCGACATCACCGGATGCAGCAAGATGTAGGCACATTGTGGTTCACTTTTTTGCCGACACTCCAAGTCCTCCTTGCTATGTATTTGTACATGAGGATTCTTGGACAGAGGCTGTAGCCCTACAGACTGCACGCTCTGCTTTGGCTTGGGTGGGATAGTCACTTCAGACGCACCTATCTAGAGGTCTCTCGCATACGGATTATTCCCCATCCATGCCGGCCTCCAAGATAACGAGGTTGACTGTTGTTGCAGCATCGGTCTTTTCTCACTGATCCCATGAGGATTGTCTCATGGAATGTACAGAGTTTAGGTGGGCCCCAATTTCAGCGTCAGAGGGGTCGCTTGCGTCACGAGCTTCAAAGATGCCTTGTGGGTGGGATGATTGATATTCTTATGCTTCAGGAGCACCATCTTTGTAAGAGCCGCATTCGGCGATGTGGTTAAATTTTGTGTGGCCGCTATGAGACCTTCTGGTCAGCTGCTTTTGGGCCTGGAGGCATCTAGGGAGGTGTATGTATGACTATTGCCGACTCATGGTAGCAGGCCATTGTGGGCAGAGGTATTATTGTGCAAAGCAAGGCCAGTGGATTACTATGCACGTTCATGGTTGCCTTATGGGCTTTCTAAACATTTGTGCGCCCAATGTGGCAAGTGTACAAACTGAGTTTTGGTCACATATTGTAGAGTCTCTGCCGCATGCAGAGCAGTGGTGTGTCGGGGGAGACTTCAATATGTTGGAGGACCCCTCATATAGGATTAAAGGTAGCCATGCTACTGTGCACCGGGCTGAGTTGGGAGCTTGGGAGCGCTAATGTATGACCTTGAGGATTTCAGATGTTTGGCAGCATGCAGGCTTTGTGCGGTCCCAGACAACTTATCTTTCTCACGCTCTGACCGCAAAGTAGGAGAAGTAAATCTATCTCGGATAGATCGCTTCTACGCCAGTGCTAGCATTTGTGACATGGGAGGATCTGTTTGCATTCTAGCTAGGATTTGTCATAAAATCTAATATCTAACTTTACCAAATGATTTTCTCATATTGAACTGATCATTTAATATGGGAAAATAAAAGGGAAACAAGAGTTAGGATATAGATATGTGCTTCTAGACCTATCTCAACAGGGGGCCAAAAGGAGAGATGGTTGCATCTCAATAGGGGTCCAAAAGGAAATGGTCTACCAAAGAGCATTGTGCACTAAGTGCTTCTAGAATTATCTCTGCAGGGGACCAAGAGGAGAGATGGTTACATCTCAATAGGGGTCCAAAAGGAGATAGTCTATCACAGAGCAACGTGGAGCTTAAAAGACCTTAGGGTTAGCTTCATTAAAGCCTCCAAAAGTTAGTGTTAAAAGTCCTTACACCTAGGACCATTAGGTATTTTAGATCTTAGGCAAGCTAGTGAGGCGCTTATCATGCTTAATGACTAAGGTGTTTGAGGTTCTTGTCGTGCTTGAGGTGTTCAAGTCAAAGATGAGCCCTAAAGGTAGGGGCATGAGAGAGCACACACACACACACTCAAGGCAAGCCCAAGGCTCAAGAGGCATTAACGCCACATGTCACGCCCTAACAATATTGCCCTCATAATGTGCCTGAATCCTATTGGATGACCTATAGAAAGGTCCAATGAAAATTTAGATTCAATTAACTAATTAAGATCTTTCTCTCAGAGGAGGAAAGGAGGACACTTGTAATGCTACAATTAAATAATTAAGATCTTTCTCTCAAAGGAGGAAAGGAGGACACTTGTCCAAATGCTACACCCCTTGCTTGTTATCACTAGAGCCATTCATTGGCTAGCCCAAGGCTTGAGCAATAGGCTTGTAGCAAGAGTAAAGTAGCAAAATCGAATCCTCTCTCTCTCATATACTCCACAAGCCACACACACATTACCCCATTGTGTGTTGTGTACACAAGTAATCTCCTTCTCCAAGCTTGAGAAGTGGAGAGCCTAGACCAACACCCCTTGGCTATGGAATGCAAATCCAACCAAGAGTCATGCTCAGATCAATGCTCATCAATCTCTCCATCTTCATCATCACTATGCTAAGCTATGCTCTAAGAGTGATTATGTGTGAGGAGACTACTACTTTCTCGTAAAGATACATCTTCTTCTCTTCATCTTCATCACTCTCTGCTAGCTCTCTCCACCTTTGAAGGTGTTTGAAGTCTTGGGATTGAGGCCGGGGACAAGTTAATGTTTTTGCAAGTTAGTTACGGGCATAATATTGGTGCATGAAGCTTACCATCTTCATGGCATCAACAAGGTCTCAAAGAACACAAAGCATGTATTATACCAAGCTTCTCTTCAAGGGAGGATCTATAATACAAAAGCCTTTTAGAGGGGGGACCTGCTGTAAGTAAATCCGGTCCTCAAGTGTCGTCAATTTCTCTGATTCTTTCTCTCTTTTGCAAGTATTGTTCATACCAAGCTAACTAGGTATAATCTTTATTTTGCTACCTTCAATCAAGTACTCTCCTTATGTTCATTGAGAATCCTCTTGAGGAAATGCTCACTATTGTTACTTTAATTCCGCTACAAACCATGTTATTAGCCATATTCCGCTACAGGATCACATTTTCAGATCATGCGCCATTGATTTCTATTGTGTGACAGACAGAAAGAGTGGGACTGCGATGTTGCATATCCCAGAGAGGATTTTGCTGGATATAGAGCTCAGAGATCGGGTGGTGGCACTTTAAACAGAGACTTTGGGCACTCAGGGCACCCCTCCTAGTAGAGTGGCCACTAGACTTGTTGAGCTTAGTCGCTTCTTCCTCCAGGAGTCTACAGCTCGCTTTGTTGCAGCCAAGGAGGAGGAGAAGCGTCTCAGACGGGGCATTGTTTCCTTACAACAGATGCAGGAGCACCACCCTTACAGTCCTTGGTTGGAGGAGCAGATACAATAGGCTCGACAGGAGCTTACCACCATTGAGGAGCGACATCATGAGTTTGCCTTTCATCGGCAGGCATCTTAGTGGGCATCTCAATGGACCCAGGTGGGGGACAGAGTTAGTGGTGAGTTCTTTGAGACTTGGGGCCCAGACATGTGCGCACCAGTGTTAGTCAATTGAGGAGACCTGATGGGTCAATTGCTTCAAACCCTAAGGATATGCGTGCATTTGCTACTGGCTTTTACCGTGAGTTGCATTCAGCTAGGCCACAATCAGAGTGCCAGGATGCATGCAGAGAGCAGGTTTGGGCACAGATCCCTTGCCTAATTACTGAGGAGATGCATCAGAGACTAGAGATGCCTCTCCAGCTAGAGAAGCTCCATGAGGCCCTCAGGGCACTCCCCTCAGGTAGCTGCCCAAGAGAGGATGGTTTGACTCCCAGCTTTTCTGGGAGTACTTACTACTGTGAGCTGCGTGGTTCGGATCTTTGTGGCGCCTACCAGCACATTTTGCACACTAGAGAGATGCCTGGCAACATGAGTGAGGGTTTGATTTACCTTATCCCAAGGAGGGAGGCTCCTTGGATGAGATTCGGTAGTGGCGGCCCATCACCATTCTCAACTAAGCCTACAAAATCATTGCAAAAACAGTTTCAGGATTCAGCCGCTACTTGAGAGCATTATACATGAGACCCAGACATGATTTTTCAAGGAGCGCAATACATTTGGCAACATCTTTACCTTTTGGGAGGCTTCTGCCCTCGCACGTCTCCGAGGCGAGAATCTTGTGATACTCCTCAATTCTGAGAAGGCTTACGACAGAGTTGACTAGGATTTCTTGGAGGGCACTCTACGCAAGATAGGGTTTTAAGATGCTTGGATCAGGAGTGTCAGCTATCTACAGATATGCGCACAGCCAAGTGATCTTGGCTAGGGAAAGAGGGGCACACTTCATGCTCATGTATTCGGTTAGACAGGGTTGCCCTCTTGTCCCCCTTCCTCTCTCTCTTCTATGTTGAGGCAATGAGCACATTTCTGACTTCACGGGAGGTTGGTTTGCATGGTTTAGAGCTCCCTTTTAGGGGAGACAAGCTGCTTGACGCTGAGTTTGCTAGCCAAATGTCACGAACAATCTCTACCACTGGGATAGGGTGAGCCTCAAAGATGCGAAAGCAACGTGCCCGCCAGATCAACGAGAGTGTCAAGCCACAGACAAGCTCCCAACACCTCTCTATCACTGCACCACAACTAGGGGATGAGCTCTATGGCAAGCTGAAGTGTAGGTCGACCCACCAAATCACTATCATCCTGCTGGTGGAAGCCAACTCAAAATGGAGCGCACGTTGCAGAGCTCGTGAGAGTGGACCAGGCTGCAGCACCCCAAGTGTACTGTCGGGCTGTGGAGAGAGCTGGCATCAGCCAAAGAACCCGAAGCCAAACTTGTTGTGCCATGGGGCAGTCCCACAAACAGTGACGCTGACTCTCCAAAGGATGGCTATAGGCTGCACATGCTGCCGAGAAGCCGCTGTGTACCGACCAACTCCCAACTGTTGTAGCCCCGTGTGCAGCTAGCCACTGTAACAAAGTAACTCGCCTTGGCTGCCTACTGTCCCACAACCGCTCCCAAAAGCTTGACAAGAACTCGGCTGTGAGACCCTCTTGCTAGTGAAGTGTTACAGCTGGGCGAGCCTCGCTCCGTGCTGTCAGTATGTGTCGCCCCAAGCAAGCTGTGTACTGAAAAAAGGAGTCCCTAGGTGATCGGCTGAAGAGAAGGATCCCGCCATAACCACTCTCTCGGGTCCCATTGCACTCGTACCGGAGGGTGGCTCTCCCAAGCCCAAAGCCGCCAGTGTCGTGACTCAAGATCTACTAGGTCACGATCTATGACAAGTGTCCTCCCACACATGCCCACAACTCGGATCCTCTGAAAAACAGCACTCCGCAACCTATGGTGCCTCTACTGAGACTCTGTGAAGACGACCCTCTCCCTGAACCTCGAAAAATATGTGGGGTACCGACTCCGAGCAGGCCCTAACTGCAATGAGGACCTCTAGACGCGTGAAGGGCCCCATCCATCTGGGAGATGTTGCCTCAAGAGGGGTATGCCACTCAACTGGTATAGCCTCTATAATATCCTCACACGTGCTCTGCACTCCCCTCATGCCTCATAACTGGATACTCTGAATATCCTCAAGAACGCCTCAAAACTATAGCTAGTCGCCGAGAGTGTGGGCTGGACCCTTTGCCATGGGACCCCAAGAAACATGAGGCCTGCTACCAACCAAGTGGCCTCTCTGTGTGCTAACCATGGGGTTCCAAACAAGAGGCTGTCTCAAGCGCTCCTCCATGCATTGTGCAAGTGGGTGTTACCATATACATGTGGTAGAGATGTGTGTAAACACACTAGGACCGCCGGGGCATTTTTTCCCTCTTTAGGACGTTTTTTCCCCCTTGCATTGTATACACGCCCATCACTCTAGGGCTATCTATCTTTCCATTGCACACTAAATAATACAGTCTTTGTTGTGTGCCTTGAGCTTCCTTCGTCTTCTCCAAGTTGTGTACGTTTCCCTGCAACCCTAATTCCAACAATTGGTATCAGAGCACGCCACGTCCTCCCGGGTTTAGTCGCCAGCGTCACAAGAACACCCCTACTCGTTTTCTCAGATATCAACAAGCTTTGGCGAGCGTCAGCGGGTCAACAAAAAATTTGGGAGAGCTCATACAGCTTGGTCTGCTCAGAATTTCATTTCGGGCTCATTTCGACCTCGTTTCCACTACAGCCAGGTCTGCACAGGCAATTTCGTCATTTTGTGCAGAATTTATGTCAATGCCAATTACTGCATAACAGGTCCCATACAGTCTACTGCGGGTTGTGCTATATAGCACGTGCTGGTCTCACTCAGTTTCTCATCATTTCGGGCAGTTTTCACATCAGGTGCAGGCATTTTCCATGGCTGACAACAACACAGATATGCTCAAGATGTTTGCTTGTAACTAAGTCAGACTTTGTAAATAATTAATTTATTTACGAGAAAAGAATTATCTAATTAGTTGTGTGCACACCAGAATAGACCTAGCAGTTCTAAGGCCTCAGGTGAGCCTAAATGCGGGCCACAACACCTCAGAGGGACCTTAGCAGAAATTACCCTGAAGCCCTAGTGATTGGGAAATCGGGTCTTCAGAAAGGGGTAAGGAGTAGCCTCAGATTTTAGGCTCAGAAAAATACGCGCGTCAGTACAAGCACATGAATGAGATGGGGTCCTTAGAACAGTGACCCTAAGGCTAATAAAGCTAATAAAGCCTTAGGGTAAGTTTTGTGAAATTAAATTTAACGGTCCGTGCCCGGGCGGGCGGCTGGACAAGTGTGAACAGGTAAAGGCAGTGCAGACTGCAGTGCCCGTGCGGCATTGCGCCGGCAGACCTTTGGTGTTCTCATAAAAGAATCATTGGTAGCAGTTGTTAGTTAGTTGCACATTTTTTTTAATTAATGAGCTAGAAGTTTTTAAAGTCAAAAGTTGAATGGTTTTTAAGTTTTTAAAGTAAGTGTGCCAAGTGGCACACTTACCAATGCAAACTAACTCTCTCTCACTCTCACTCTCACCCTCTCTCTCTTCCTAGCGCCCCCTCTCCCTGATGGCTATTTAGGAGCCCCCCTCCCCCATTTTCAGGGCTGGCAGTGCACCTACCCCCCCTAATGTGAGCGTGCTCTACGCGGTGGAGCCCTCCATTGAAGCTTGAGAGCAGCCCCTTGCGACATATGTGGTAGCCTTGTGCTCCCATTGTCAAGAACAAGGGATCTCACAGTCATAGACACCTTCTGGTGAAGTTTCATCGCGAGAAACTGCCGTAGACGCTCTCTTAGCAGAGTGCGGCTGCTGTAATTCTCTGTTTTCAGCCCCTAATCACCTCGATTAGGGCTGTTTTCAGCAGATCAGCCATAGAAATTCTCTTCTCTCTCCTTATCCTAAGTCTACATCAAGTTTGGCGCGATTCCATCGCGAAGAAGACCTCTGTTTCGGCGTAGGGGTGTGCACACGTAAGAATTTCAGGTTATGTGCAGAATATTACAGCAAGCATGTGCCTGTGCATTTTGCTTGTTTCTCTTTTGTGTTCGATGCATGAATGAATGAGCATGAAGGCAACACATAACGGAAGATGGACTCTCCTCTGTGAGAGCTTCCGAGGAGCTGTTTTGGAAGATAGACTCTCTTTTCGAGAGCTTCCAACCAGTCTCGCAGAAGAGGGGAAATCCCCTAAGCAGTAAGAAAGTGGAAACACTTTCTCAGTCAGTAGTCAGAACAGAACAGAAGAAAGAATAGAGGACGGGCGTATGCCCCGTTCCTGTGCTTGTAAAGATTCTCCCTTAGTAATAAAGATATTCTCTTTATGGGGGGGGACCAGCCCATCTTCTGGTCCCCAATGAAGTGTCAAGTTTTCTCGCTCCCTCTAATTCTCTTGAGTATTTGAAGTGCAATTAAGCGTCAGTTTACACTTCCGTAATTTTTGTGACATTGCTACTGAGGACAGATTGGAAGGGGACAATTACCCTGTGTGGGCTTACATGATGCAACATGTACTTGTATCGAAGAGAGTTTGGAACATTGTGCAGGGCATTGATGTACATCCTGGTACTGTGGATGCATACTCCAAGTTTTGTTGCCAGGGTTGCTACTGTCAGGCTGTTTTGCCTACTTGGGCAGGCTCTTTGGGATGTAAGAGATGCGCAGGCTCATGCATTGATTGCATTGTCAGTGAAGCGCACTATCACTCCTCACATCCGTTCAGCAAAATCTGCAAAGCAGGCTTGGGGTATTCTAGCAGGTCTTTATGCAAGCCGCAATGAGGCTAAAATTGCTTGCTGCGTAAAGAGTTGGAATCAAAGATTATGCATGAGGAAGATGAAATGGACACTTTCCTTGCTGGTGTCAAGGATGTTAATGAGCAACTAATGTCTGCAAGAGAAGTCATTTCTGACAGTTCACTTGTGCAAACTGTTCTTGATGCTTTGCCAGATTCTTACCAGACTTTTTCTAGTACTTGGAGACTTATGACCCAAGGAAATCCTGAAGTTGTCAAGTTTGATGCATTATGCACATTGCTGTTGCAAGAGTCACTTTCTAGAAAAAACAGGACTAGGCAGCGTGCAGTTGAACAGGCTTTTATTACAGCTCAAAGAAAAGGTGGGAACAGTAAGGTAACCACTTCTTATGGTTCTGCTGCGAGTGGCAAAACTTCTGTTCCTAATGCTTTTGTTGGCAGCACTTCGTCTAGCAATTCTGGTGGTAAGGGCAAAAAGAAGATGCATTGCCATTATTGTAAGCTAATGATCACTTGATCAAGCAGTGTCCAAAATTGAAGGCAAAAGAGGCTAAGAAGAAAGAGGTTGGATCCACTACAGGGTCCAATACAAGTGCAGCGATTGTAGAGTCTTCTGTCAAAGGAGATTGTGCTACTAATGTTGATGCAGAATGGGCATTTATTAGTGCAAAGTGCACTTACGATCCTATTGTTATCCTCTATTGAGTCTGTCTCTCATGGGAATGCGGTGACTTGTGCCAACAATGTCTCTTATCCTATTCAAGGAGTTGGGAAGATTGTGATTACTGTTGCAAATGGCAATTCTTTCACACTTGTTGATGCATTGTATGTACCTAGCATCAAAAAGAACCTTTTGTCTGTATCTGCACTTGCTAGACTTGGTCTCGTAGTCAAATTTGTGGATGACAGATGTACAGTTCATTATCTCAGTTTTGGTGATGAAATTGTTGCATCTGGCGTTTCGTGTCGTGGGTTGTATAAGCTCACTTTGTATGACAAGTGTGGACAAAATTTTGCAAATGCAGTTGCAGATTCAAGGGCTGTTTCAGATGCAAAAATGTGGCATGTACTTTTAGGGCATCTGAATTTTGCCAGCTTGCTGCGTTTGCAGAAATCTGATATGGTTGCTTCTTTGCTGCCTCTTGAAGCACCTGTCAAACATGTTTGTGAAGGCTGTATTTTGGGTAAAATGCAGCGTGCTAAGTTTACATCATCTACACTGACAGTCAGAGTGTAACTAAGTCAAACTTTGTAAATAATTAATTTATTTACGAGAAAAGAATTATCTAATTAGTTGTGTGCACATCAGAATAGATTTAGCAGTTATGGGGCCTTAGGTGCGCCCAAGTTTGGGCCAGTGCACCTCAGGGAGACCCTAGCAGAAAATACCCTGAAGCCCTAGCGATTGGGAAATCGGGTCTTCAATAAAGGGGTAGATAGTAGCCTCAAATTTCAAGCTCAGAAAATTACGCGCGCTAGTGCAAGCACAGGAATGAGATGGGGTCCTTAGAATAATAACCCTAAGGCCTGATTATTTTACGGCCTTAGGATAAGTTAGTTAAAGTATTCTTAAATGATTTGCGTTGGACCAAATGGCCGAACAAGTGCGAACAAGTAATGCCAGAGCATTGCTGGCACAGCAATGCGCTAGGGAGCAGCTAACGTTTTCATTTGTTGCATCTATGTGTGCAGTTGTGCACTTAATTACACATTTCATTAACTAGCATAGGATTTTTAAAGTCAAAAGTTGAATGGTTTTTAAATTTTAAAGTAAGTGTGCCATTTGGCACACTTTCCCATGCAATCTCTCTCTCTCTCTCTCTCTCTCTCTCTCTCTCTCTCTCTCTCTTTCTTCATGCTAGCGTCCCCTCTTCTTGGAGGCTATAAGAGAGCAGCACCTTGTGGTGTATGTGGAGCCTCTGAGCACCCATCACCTAGAACAAGGCCTCTCATGGTTGCTTGCAGCTTTGGGAGAAGTTTCATCGCGTAAAGTAGTAGAAAACTCTCTTTCTCCCTTGTCTAGCTGCTGCAAATTCCCTGTTTTCAGCCCCTAATCACTTGTATTAGGGTGAATTTCAGCAAAGTCTTAATAGAATCTCATTCCCCACTACCTACTCTACACATACACCAAGTTTGGAGCATTTCCATCGCGAAAAGGACCTCCAATTTGGCATTGGAACACGCTCAGGTAACAATTTCTGGTTATGTGCAGAAAATTACAGCAAGCGTGTGTGTGTGTGTGTGTTTTGCATGTTTCTGTGGTTGGTTAATTGCAGGAATGATTACGTCCAAAGTGGCACAGTTAGCGGAAGATAGACCCTCATTCGTGAGAGCTTCCGATGAGTTTTGTGGAAGGTAGACTCTCCCCTACGAGAGCTTCCCAAAATCTCGCAGAAGAGGATAGATCCTCTCAGTAGTCAAAGAGCAGTTCCTCTACTCTCTCAGTCAGAAGCAGAAAAAGGACAAGAAAGAATAGAGGACGGGCTTTCGCCCCGTTCCTGTGCTTGTAAAGATTCTCCCTTAGTAATAAAGATATTCTCTTTATGGGGGGGGACCAGTCCATCTTCTGGTCCCCAATGAAGTGTCAAGCTTTCTCTCTCTCTCTCTAATTCTCTTGAGTATTTGAAGTGCAATTAAACGTTAGTTTACGCTTCCGTATTTTTGTAACACAGAGCGCATTGGCAGTTGCGAGGAACCCAGTTTTTCATGCTCGCACAAAGCACATTGAGATGCATTACCACTATGTCAGGGAGAGGCTCTCAGCAAGAGAGATCAGCTTGGCTTATGTGCCGACACAGGACAACCTTGCAGATCTTTTCACAAAGGCATTGTCTCGTGAGAAGTTCGAAGCTTTCTGCAAAGTTTTGGGCTTGCTCCTCTTGTGGATTGCCAGCCCTCGTTCACAGCATCACTCCTAGGGGGGATTTGTTACCATATTATGTGGTAGTAATGTGTGTGAACACACTAGGACTGCCGGGGCATTTTTTCCCTCTTTAGGAGGTTTTTTCCCCTGTGCATTGTATATACGCCCATCACTCTAGGGCTATCTAGGGCTATCTATCTTTCCATTGCACACTAAGTAATATAGTCTTTGTTGTGTGCCTTGAGCTTCCTTCGTCTTCTCCAAGCTATGTGCGTTTCCCTACAACCCTAATTCCAACAGTGGGCTGGTGCTGCTCCAGGTCACTCCTCAGTTGCTCCCAGGACCTACGCAGGATCACAGCAAAGGGGTCCTCCCAGCTCCTGCTCAGGCCAACTGGATGCATCTTTGTAAAAATCCACCTGATGGACTACTCCAAGGGCCACCCATATGGGGGACTCGAGCACGAATCCGGTGTAGCAACAGCTCCTTCCAGAGCTCCTCCCCTGGAAGAAGCCCTTTGATCACAAGCTTCCCACTGTTGTGCTAGGTCGATGATCCCCAGTCCTCTGTGAGAACAAGGTAAGGTGATGTCCTGCCAAGACACTTTGGCCCGGGCTGACAGAGTGTCACGTTCTGACCATAAAAAAAATCATGATCAGCCTTTCCACCTGGCTGCTGCAGGAATTCGAAAAGATTGAGCAAGACGTGATGTATCACATAGTAGCCAAAAGCACCTGGTTGGCCACTATAACTCTGCTAGCCACAGCAGTGTAACAGCAGGGAACGGGCGGAACGGGGCCCTCCCGTTCCCGGAACACCTTTCCCAAGCCTATGGCTCCTTCGAAACGGAAACACCAACGGAACGCCGTTCCGTCCCTCCGCATAACCGGAATGGCAGGCGGAATGGCCCCGGAACGGCAGGCGGAATGGGCCCCGGAATGGGCGGAACGCGGAATGTGGACCAGGAACGACATATTTTTAAAAAATTTAAAATCTAGTCCTTTTTTTTTTTTAAAGGACATTTGGGCAATGTTGTTTGAAAGCTGTTTTGGGGGGGAAGGTGGGTATCCTTCCCATCCTCTCCTAGATAATCCAAACCCTCTCCCTCAAGCCTCAAGCTCTCAAGAGTCAAAACAGGCCCTCCCATGGCATATTTTAGGTACCGTTTCGGTCCCCCGTTCCGTGTAACTATGAGCCACAAAGAGCAGTGCCAAACTCCAATAAAGCAATTTTCTCCTAATGGAGAGGAGGAGGGGAGCAGTCTGCTGCTCAAATCCAAGCGAACTTGACAGTCCAGATAACATACAGAAGTCCTCGGAGGATCCACCTTAAGCCCTCTCCTGGCGACCAATCAAGCGTACGAGCACTGCCAACCCAGAAAGCCACAGTTTGCCTCCAGTTGATCAGTACCCCTGATGCACAACAAAAACCTCAAGAGGCCTGCTCATACCTGTGTAGATTGGCCTCATGGCCCTCGGAGCTGATTAATACACTCAGGGGTCAGTCTGAGAGACTTCAGGGCAACTCCAACCGCATGAGGGAGCGCCAAGAGGCTTTCTTGCAACTTTGGTGCCCATGGCCTTTCTTCACCATGGTTCTGGGTGTGCCTAGATGACACTACCGGCCACCAATCTGGCTCTTTCCTCTTCCCATCTCATGATCTAGCCCTCATTGTACATACTTTGTTTTCGCACTAGGAGAGTCTCCCCATGTTTCTGATGTAGCCCTCTCTTGCAAAGTGGTTTTGTAGCCTTTGGGCAGTTTTATTAACTAATGGAAGGATCGTTTTCTTGCAAACAAAAAGATGCATAACTAAAAAACCATTTTTTGCGATATACAAGACGAGGGAAATTCAAGGAAATAGTGAACCTGCGAAACATGTTGCATAGCATATCAGAAGTCCTCAAGCGGCGACTTTCCTGTTCAACCAGGTCAAACGTTCTGGCCAAATGTATATACGGAGCTGGTTCTCCTCTCTTCCAGCATGCTACATAAAGCCACACTGTTTACTCAAAGACAAGCTCAAAAGCAAAGTATGCTGTTATTTGTACGTTTTTGCAAACTGTGATTAAGGTAGCGCACATGTATTACCATGCACAAAATAAGTCAACTGTATGTAGGTATAGTGCACGACATGGTTAGCATTTTACCATACTCAATTGGCCTGTAATCCCAAATGGATGTTGCAACAAAGTCGTTTTTTGCCTCAACAGCAACCACCCTACATTCCTGCTCCTTGTCATCCTGTCCTAGATTGTCATTGCTCTCTGACAAAGTTTCATCCTCGATATTTCGCTTTGGAAGATCTGAGCAGCTTTCTTTGTAATACAAATCCAGCGCTGCATTTATATCTCCGCAAGACTGTTGCAGAAGAGTTTGTGCTTTGTCTAATGACACACAATCACCCAAAATTGCGATAATTTGATCCAATCCAGCCATCTTAATGGGACTCTTTAAAGATAGCATCTCCTTCTTTTGCCCTGTTTTTTGGGACTCTGCATGTTCGATCTGCCATGAAGAGCTATTATCTGGACCAACAGAGCTATTTGCACTTAAATTGGACTTTTTGAAGAATGTCAGTATGGAAGCTTGTGATCCTCTGCTTCTCTTAGCTGCCAGCGAACTCATTGTTTTTGTAATTGGGCTGCTTTTTTTCTGTAAATCCTCCCTCTCCAATACGCCTGCTTGCATGCCAGCACTAACAACAAAATCATTTTCTTCGATCGATGCTGGTCTTCCATTCTTGTCAGACGCTTGCTCTTGCTGGTCAACCTGAGTGCCTTCAAAATACAGCGCAACTGCTAAATCCAAGTCTCCATTTGCTTTGAGAAGCAAATCATTCACCTGTTTCTCATTGGCAATCCTAGGAAGAACTGTCCTAAGTTGCTCTTTCTTTTTTTGGCTGATAATACTGTTACCAGTCTCTTCTGTTGTCTCAAGATGAACCTCTGAAGAGATCTGACAAACAGCAGGTGAACTCCCTCTCTCTGCCTGTACTATCTCTTTTTTGGCAACAACAGGATCCGATACATCAAACTCACCACTTTTGCAGCTCACCCTTTGCCTCTTCTTTGCACCTCTGCCAAAAGCAGCTTTTGGAAACTCCTTTGTATCCGTGAGATTCAAGTTATCAGGGATCTCCTCAAATCCTGTTCGTGAGTCTGTCATATCTTCGCAAACATAAGCCTGACCATCACCAGAAGTTAGCTCTGATTTGTGCAATTCTGATCCCATACTTTGGCTCTTTAGCTTCTTTGCTTGTGGAGTGACCCTTTCAGTGCCGCTTTTTCTACTGAAACCTTTTAGAAACCGTCGTTTGCTTGCAGTCTCATCTACTAGATTTCTAAAATGCTTCCGCATTGCTGCTACAGCCTTGCTATCCATGTCTCCACCCTCAAGCCCAACTGTGGGAAAAATCTCATGTGGCCTTAAGAACGCTACATATTCTCGCAATTCCTGGTAGTTGGAATGTTCACTATAAGGAACCAAATGAATCTCTAAAGGCCCTTTCCTTCTGACAGAGAAAGTTTTTTTCTTGATTTCATAAGTCCATCCTGTAGGGACAAACCCCACAACCCGATCATAGCCTGACTTCTTCAATAACTCCTCCATCTTTCTAAAATTAGGCCGAAAGAAAGGCCAAGTTTCACCAAGAAAGTTCCAAGATACGACATGCACATTTGTAGCAGAGGGTGATGTAGTAAAAATATCAACATTCTCAAGATCTAAACACTTCAAGATACCTAACTTTCTTTCATTGGTGTAAATCAAGCACTTACATCGCTTGGCTACAGCAGACAAAATCTTTTCTTTGCCGATGACGTAGGTCGAGATAAGGAACAACGTGGAGCCACCTTGTCTTTGTTGAGATTGTACTATTGGCATTGAGTTTGCTGTATTCGAGCTTGCATCGTCTGGCTTGCCGTCTTCCTCAATGTCTACGTCTGCATTTCCTTTCGATGACATTTCCAAACCGTTTGAATCTAAATTTTTAGTGTCAACAGCACCGACGACGTTTTTATTTAATTCTCCACCCTCCATGAACACTTCATCCAACTCCTCAATGTCATCATAGACATGGATTAGGCTATCCAGTTTTTCATTGCTTTCTTCTCTCATGGTAAATATTGTATCCGCAATGTAGCTGAGAGATTCGCTCTGAGTTGGAAAAATGAATTTAGGGTTGCAGTAAGTTGTGTCCAAGAACACAGCGTCGGCACCAATGAAATCACAAAGGCTAGGGTCCACTTTCATGTCAGAAGAGTACCTCATGTCACCTGTATGCACATACCTCAAAAAAATGCCACTCTTTTCTGCAGGAACCTGAAAGAGGAACTGCACCGCACCAGGACAATGGTTTGCATCAACAAGAGTGACTACACACGAGTCTACGTCCACTGGGTCTCCCATGGGGAGAGGACACACAAAAAACTTGGGTACTTTGATGCACTCAACCACAAGGCGAGCCGTGATATGGGAGCAGAAGATAATACCCCTATTCCATAAAGGAGTGAGACCTGTGTAATGATCGCTGTGAAAATGCGACAGAAAATAGGAATGGGACCATGAGCCGGCATGCCGGAAGCCATCTACAATGAAGCGAGTACCTGGAATGCGCTTGTAGGAAGGGAAAGATGAGGGGAAATTCGGCAACTCCCAACAGACAGCATGAGGGGAACTCGATGGTTCCATATCAATGGATACGTCAGGGCTTGCTTGAGAAGGGTTTGTGGATGGTTCACCCTCAAGAAGCCCATCGATGGAAGAACGGGAGTATGAAGAGACTGATGGTTTCAGCTCCTCATTCGGGCTTTGACGAACAAGCTCGGATCCAGCTGCAGTTGAAATCTGCTGGAGGGCAGCTTTGAAGAGGAGGAAGCTATCCAAAGAAGGCCTTCTACGAGCGTGCTGCTGGTCCCCCATCCCCGCAATGCTAAAGGTTGCCACCCTCCTCACTAACAGGCAGCGCACTGTTTCACATGCCAACTTAAAAACCGCTGTCAGTGGGTAATTTTTATGGGACCTAGTCAGCTGTCCTGCTAGAAAGTGCTGACATGTGTTAAGGGGAGATCACACATTAATGTGGCGCCTGACGTCATACTCATCCATAGAAGGGACACCAACTCTACCCCTCTAAGATAAGGGGGCCAATAAAATGAAGGCCCCCAATTCGAGTGAAGCCATACCCCAATATTGCACCGCCCAGCAATGAGCATCCTTCTTAGCGTGTGTAAAAGCGACAGAGCTGCCTATCGCGTTGACTCTCCAGCGCTCGCGTGAAAGGCTATTCTACTGGCCCTCGTACGCAATACAACTCTTTTCCATCAATTCCATGTTGGAATGGCAAATTACGGAGCATGACCTTCCTGCAAGATTTTCCTTCGAGTGAATCTAGATGAGCGAAGAAGATAGCGCAGGCAAAAATGTAAAGTCTCTTTACAAGTGAAAAAGCGCTCCCCGTCAACTTTGGTGCTGCAAGATTGGCCCCCTCACATTAGAGAAGGTATTTATCATCCAAGGAGTATATGGAAAATCTTTCAATAGAAGGGACACAAACTCTACCCCTATAGAGAAGGTATTTATCGCCTAAGGAGTAGTTGGCAAATCTCCCCTCCATACAAAATTTATCACCGTCCTTTGAAGCAATGCTCAAAGGATGCGAATAGTCCAACATGAGCTCTCTAACTCAATACTGCATCTAGGAGACTTGGACTTTGAACTAACATTGATCCTTCTCGTGTCAAGACTTTGACCATCTCTCCAAACTAAAACTCCGCTCCAATGAATGGCCTCTAGGAATAAGAGTGCAATCACAAACGGAATGTCAGATTGTAGCTAAAGCAGGATGATGCTCACATCAACCACATATAAACTTCAAGAAATCATTTTCGAAGATTATGAAACTAAATTCACTGATTTTCCTCTGTTCACCAAGATTTCTTACCTTTCAATTCATTTTGACTTGAAAGATAAGACATTTTAAACTTTTCATGATCTATTTTCCATTATATGGTAGCATCACCACTTTTTTAAAGCACGTAGAATTGCTAGTAACTATCGGTCATAGGCAGAGTAGTTACGTTGACCCAATTGAGTTTCTTGTTCTCGAATGCAACGGGTGGACCCCTTTGCAATAAACCGCTCTAATAG
The DNA here is from genome assembly GCF_014529385.1 of Adiantum capillus-veneris. Taxonomy (NCBI): domain Eukaryota; kingdom Viridiplantae; phylum Streptophyta; class Polypodiopsida; order Polypodiales; family Pteridaceae; genus Adiantum; species Adiantum capillus-veneris. The sequence goes on along the minus strand of NC_140958.1, from coordinate 72,314,787 downwards.
CCTCCTCACTAGCATCCGCTCATTGGGGTCCACAATACTTGAAACATGTGCCAAAGAGATGGCCACTTTGTATTTTTTATAACTTTCTATTAGGACATCTCCCCTCCAAACTAATATTCTAAGTTGCATTATTTTATTATATTTTCATATTCAAACAAATTATCATTTAAGATTCATACTTTCTCAAATAATACTTGAATATTTCACTAATTTGACCAAAGCATTCAATCAGATAACATATGATCAAATATAAATCAATTTGATTTTTTTTCTATTTACAACTTATATTGTATTAATTTTACAATTTAAATATGGACCTATTTATCCATTTTGTTATGATTATTTTGTTTGTTTGTGTATCTATGTTAGATTATTTGTCTCTGTATCTTTGTTATCTAATGTATATTTATTGATCTATTTGTCCTTGTGTGTCCGTGTCTATCTACATTTAATTATCTCTGAAAGGATAAACGAGGTTCAGAACTTGTGAGAAACTCACAAGGGCTTACCTATCTACTATTGTGTGTGTGTGTGTGTGTGTGTGTGTGTGTGTGTGTGTGTGTGTGTGTGTTCCAGTAATAATATAACATACACACCAAAGAATTCTTTCAAATTACTAAAGACACTAGAAACTATATCAGTGAAAAGGTGGTATAATTCCCATTCATAGTACAGAACGGTCTTTATACATAAGTATAAGAGAGTTAAGAGCCTAAAGATATATAATCCACCATCTTCACTCCAAGGAACTTTGAAAACCATAGTTGAGAAGGTAACCCTCACCTGCACCCATGGAAACAACACAACATTCAGTTAGCATTGGCATCGTATGCAAGCGATGCATAGGTATCCCACATGTTATAGATATAACCCAACTTAATTGATTTCAAAGATAAATAATAAGAAAGGTAAAGCTAATCATTTATTCAAAGATGGTTTCATTTACAAGGTGGAAAACCGCATGGATCCCCTTGTGCTTTATAATCTTCAAAAAACCAGCGACGTGTGCCACAAATGCCCATAACATCAGTGTAAAATAATCAACCTCATACAGCCTTATGAGCAGCCAATTTACAACCATATTTACCATAATCCACAACCCATCATAACCAGAACCATATTCGGCCACCATCCATCATAACCAACCATTCATTCGGCTCATTTAAGCTATTTTGCTCAAGATCCATCAACAAAAACAGCATGGACCGTATCTGAACAAGAGTGGTAAGCTTGATAAACAACCAGAGTCATGTCAACCTTAGTATAACCACCATGGCAGCCTTACCAGAACATACATGCCACTATCTTACACCCCACAAGTGGGTCACCCCCAATATATAGGGTCATACATACCAGATATTTAAGCAAACCCTCTATCATTACAACCCTTCTTTAAACCGACTCTCAAGTTCACATTTATACAGTATTTAAAAGAGGGTACAACCTTTCAATGTTTTCTTGACAAATATGCCTAAACTTTATAAGCCAAATCCATAGACACTAAAAGGGTGCCCATACATATGCATATGATAGGAAAAAGCAATTCCTAACTCACAAGGTGAAAAAAACCAATGCTGTAAATACAAAAACGTTTCTGCAGAAGTTTTCATTAAAGTACCTCTATCGACATATGCATGAGAGTATTACCATACCAACAAGTGAATCACAACCCATCAAACAATTTGGACAACATTCCATTTCAATGTTAAAAGTCCCTTGAGATTGAGTCGGAGCAGTCAACTCCACAATAGCCTGCTTATCCTTGCCCTTTGCCATAGATACGACACTTAACACTACCCCTTTACAGGTAAAACCCTCACAAACAACAACTCCCAAGTACACACACACACACACACACTCTTCCAATTCTAAGTAAGCATGTAAAGCTCACCTTTTTATAGGGTTTAAAGCAAGTAGCCACCGTCCTTCACAGCCATATGGCAGGCCCGGTTTCAAGAGGGGGACGGTGCACCAGCGTCGCCTTGTACACACACACACACACACACACACACACACACACACACACACAGAGAGAGAGAGAGAGAGAGAGAGAGAGAGAGAGAGTAAAAGAGAGCGAGAGAGAGAGAGACAAAGCGCTAAGGGTGCAGTATTGCAGACCCGTCAAGAGGAATCTACCTCGCTATTAAGTAGAAGAAGACATCATTTACAGAGCCGGATAACCTGCCCATAAGTCTTTTATAACTAAGGTTAGGTACCCTTATGGTACCACCTAACAACTTTTAATAGCACATATGTTTTTGAGTTCATCACTTATCAAATTAAGTTTTAAGTAGCACAGATTGCAGGAGGGCCAGTATGCTTTAACACAGAAGAGGACAAAAGGCCAAAGCCATGCCGCCGGCCTTTTATCATATTACTTAGATATTTATGAAGAATTAGGTGTCATTATGGCACCTCCAAATATCAACTAATGAATTACCGACCGTAATTCACCTAGGACTCCCTAGGTCAATTAGCCCCAATAATAATGCCTAAGGATATTAACACACTATCCTAGCCGAGCCAAAAGGTCCACCCATTTTTACATTAGTTCCAGTATCACCAGTACACAAGTAGCACCAGTACCAGTTCAGTACAATACATTACCAATTCAATACCAGTCCACAAGTAGCACCACACAAGTATCACCAATCCAATATATTACAGTACTAGTACCAGTACCAATACCAATACACAAGTAGTACCCGTACCAGTATAAGTAGCCCCGTACATGAACGATGCCAGTGCCATTACCAGTACCAGTATATTACACAAGTAGCAGCAGTATTAGTTCAGTACAATACAATTCCAGTACCTGTATTAGCTATTTATGAAGAATTAGGTGTCTTTTAAGGCACCTCCAAATTATCAACTACTAAATTACCTACTATAATTCACCTAGGACTCCCCAGATAAATTAGCCCCAGTAAATAATGCCCAAGGATACTGTCCTTACACTATTCTAGCCGGGCAAAAGGTCCACCCATTCTTACATTCGTTCTAGTATCACCGGTACACAAGTAGCACCAGTACCAGTTCAGTACAATACAGTACCAATACCAGTACCAGTTCAGTACTAGTACACGAGTAACACCAATACCAATACATAAGTATCACCATTCCAATATATTAATGTACACAAACACTACTAGTACCACAACCATTACACAAGTAGTACTCATACTAGTATCATAAGTAGTCCCAGTACCAGTCTAGTATAATAATGTACATAAACGGTGCCAGTACCAGTACCATTATATCACATAAGTATCAATAGTACCAGTTCAATATAATACAATTCCAGTACATGGTTAGTACCAGTAGCTTCAATAATAGTACATATGTAGCACCAGTATTCGTTCAATATAATATAGTACCCTTACCAGTACGAATACACATGTAGCATTGGTACCAGTACTAGTACCAGTACACAAGGAGCACCAGTATAGTGAAGTTAACACATTATCCCTAGCAATGTGTGTGTGTGTGTGTGTGTGTGAGAGAGAGAGAGAGAGAGAGAGAGAGATCTTTAGGCTGAGAGGAAGAGAGACGTGTGGCTCTTCCAATTAAATTTCACAATTAAAAAGCACTTGATACTTAAAACTTTAGAAGAAAAACTCAAACAAACAAGATTATGAAATAAATACATAATCAACATTGTGTATTAATGAATGTGAATGTGCATTATTCATTACACTTTGATAAGTCAAAGTGAAAAAATATTTTATAGAGTGATAAACTTTAGTCACATACTAAAGAGCACACTAATGCGGAAGCTGTGTGGTGGGAGAGTGTGTGCGATGAGTGTAGAGTGATAGATTTTGTGTGTGGGTGGAGTACTCACTGCTAAATGGGTGAGACCCCTTATTTTTTTATGTATAAAGAATAAGGTTAATGGTTAATGAAGTCAGTGGGTGGTCAGACATCATATACTAGGGCAAGGCACATGCCACCTTTACCCCAACATACTCTACTTAAAGACAAATGTGCCGATAAGTGGGTCCTACTAGCAAAACTACTGGTATGTACAAGAAATAGGTGAGAGACTCTATCAACAATGTCCACTGGCTCGCTCACTTGATGCTCAAAGACTCTCTTAGCAACATCCACTCGCTTGCTCACTCGATCTACATGCAACCGTATTGGCTCTACTTGATATGCGAGCGTGCAAATCCACGCTAGAACCTGCATGCAAGTCTTGAAAATATTTTTGTATGGTCTACATAGCTCCACAATGCATCATGCTAGTGTCAGTCATCGTAAAAATGACAATACTTGTTGCAAATGCTCCCACTACAGCTACTATGTCAGGTCTCGACACTATTAAGTCGTATATGAGACGCCCAAACACTCACAAGATCTACACAAACCTGGCTAAACTAGCCTCCTCAGTGCTATCTACATACACTGCATTATCACGACTGCTCATCACGATTGGATGTGTCATCATTGACCTTGGGATGGCTATGTCCCTCTCATGCATAGGTGGAACCATGTGTCCGTGCATCACCTCATCAACCTCTAGCATGAGCATATCAAAGAACTCCATGTCTGTCATATGTGTGTCTCTAGGGAGTAGACCCCGTCTACCTCAGTCTGCACAAATCTGACAACACTTATTGTGTCTCACTGGAGCAATCTCGCTCCACCTTGCCTCTACAAAGTTTACTGACATGTCTAACACAGCTACATGCTCTATCTCTTGAGCATATTGGACCTCACTCTCAAATGAGACACGCCTTGCACCTCATATACCACATGTCCATGATGCAATCAAGACCAAACTATTTGGAACCTCAGATACATCCAATGGAGCGGAGAAGCCATATCTAGCTTCTCTTGCAATCACAAAGCAATCCGCAATGCATCGAGAAAGACTGCTCTCAAAGTGGTACATGGCAACCGCAATTTGCTAGTTGTCTCATCGAAAGCAAACTTTGCGTGATCTCAACAACATAACACACATGCCATAACATTAAAGATGTACCACTAGGTAATGACATGCATATATCTCCTATTCTTGCAACTGAAATGTTGAACCATCGGCCAAGTGCACACGGCCAAGCCTCCCGCTAGAGAAATTACTAAACCACTCATGACAAGGTGTGATGTGGAAGACTGCATCCTCATCTAACAATCAACGAGAAGAAATGTCACCTATCCTAGACATATAAGCATGAGGAATGCTAGAGGTAAATGTGACATCACCATCATTGGCATACTGAGCCACCTCTCTAGCATGTGTCAAAACCATTTCTACATCTTGCATACATCACTGCCATTGCCTCATATGCCAAAAACAACAAAGTTTAATGTGCCATGTGTGAGCACAATCCCAACAACGCAAGTATCGTCATGAATGATACCGCCGTCTCTCATGAGTCATCTTTGTATGTCAAGAAACCAAAATCTGCATATGCATCAAAAGGTGTATGGCGAGAAATCTAATAGAGCCTCCCTTGTAAACTAAGCAAAATCTCAACCATAAACCACATCAAAGATGCCAAAGTGGGAGATCACCTCGACCACTACACAATCATAACTATAATAAAAAACATATGCAACATGTAGCTCAACATAGCTCTACCAAAGAAACTTGTAGAACCTATAACTTGTGACTACCTGTAACATGTAAGGAGTAGACTCATGATCAAAATATCCACCGATCAAAAACAATGCTTACCCTATAATACATAGCCACTACGAGCATACACAAATCTCACTCCTACGAGAGTGGATACAAGAACACTAAATCCTTTTTCAAAAGCGACAAAAAAGCAATCAAAGCAAGAGTCGCACTTAATCACTAAAGCATCACAGAGAAGATTGCGAATACATAGGAACTATGGTGAGAACTTGGGAAAAATCCAACAAAGCTTCCCCTATAATTTGAGCAATATCTCAAACATCTCACCAAAACCGGCATGCACAAATCCTGTGAATCCAACTAGGCCATGTGCATAAACAGAGATCAAATCTCTCATCCACAATCTATCATACATCAAGTCAAACATCTCCAAATACGATGGATAGAAGCAAGACAAATTACTGGATTGAACAAAGTGCATAAACCTATGATAGACAAAACTGTTTCAAATCATAGATCTACATATAGGCATACATAAACCACCAAACCTATGGCAACAAAGCTCACTCCCGCATGGGTAGCTCTTCAAAAAACTCCACTTGTCCGTAACTTGTATGCTTGTGAATTTGTATCACTTGTAAGTTGTAACTAGCTCAATCTGTATCCGCATATTAATTCATAATCGAGAAGAGCTAAACCAAGTACTGCAAACTCTTTGAAACCCCACACAATTTCAATGCGCACAAAATCACATCCCAATCTATATAACTTCGAAATCCACATCCCAAATCAAAACTTATAAATGTTGCAAGTAATTGCTTTAGAAATTGTTGCGGGTTATTGTAGGAGATTGATTCAAGTTGCTACAGAAATGTCAGCATTCAAAATTTTAAAAATGTGATATCACCAATGCATATGGAACATCGAGAAACTCTCAGGTAGACTCTTAGATCATATAGATCCGTGTTCGAGTGTGAGAGATACAACAAAAATAGTGTTTTGTAGTCCGAAAGTGTAAAACAAACCTGCTACTACACTTGCTGTAATAGTGAACAAAACTTCAAAAATTAAACATTGCCATTGCGTCCAAAACTTACCAAACCACAACTTAGACTCTTGGATCATATCCATCCGAATCCATAAAAACATTGTCTTGGAGCTTGAAATTGGTAAAAACGACCTGTAAAAAAACTTATTTTTTATTTTACTCTGCTCCTCATGATGTAATGTCAAGATTTTTGTTGCCAATCCCCTTGCGCTCTAATACCAATTGAAGAGCACGCCAGTGCAAAAGGTGTGTGGTGCGAGAGTGTGTGCGGTGAGTGTAGAGTGATAGACTGTGTGTGTGGGTGTAGTACTCACTACTAAATGAGTAAGACCCCTTGTTCTTTCTTCTTTCATGTAGAAAGGATAAGGTCAGCGGTAGTGAAGTCAGTGGGTGGTCGGACACTGGATGTCCAGCCCTAGGGCAAGGCACATGCTGCCTTTACCCCAACACATATAGCCATATAGGAATTACAAGTGCATAAAAGCATATTAGAAGACAAGCTGATTCATGGCACGTACTTTGCCACTTCTTGCATAAGTTGAACATGAAGTATGGTTATGTACTGCTCGTTGAGTATTTTCCACGATTCAAAACAAAGGTGGCATGCTGACTTTTCATTGAGTTCTTGGATAGTAGGAGAGTCCTTTTTATCATGTTGGCGATAAAGCACTCAAGCCATTATGGTTGACCTTAAACCTACACAACGATCTTTTTTAATGTGGTTTTTGAGCATTGGTGAGATTATCTTATGTGTTGCATGTAATGTTGACTCTAGATTGTAAAAGATCATGTCGATGTCAGACATAATGTGGAGAGAGAGAGAGAGAGAGAGAGAGAGAGAGAGAGAGAGAGAGAGAGATGTGCAAATGTAAGCTACCCAACTTTGATATTTTCATGCATGCCTTTTGGGTTTCATAATTCTCTAGTTGTATAGCCAATTTAATCACTTTTAGCACAAACCACAATGGAATACACACCACGCAAAATCTTCAAATTAGAAGGTTCAATTTTAATCTTAGATATATTCCTACCCAATCATGGAGAATACATTTGCAAGTAGAATAAAGTTAATGGTTGTCACAATGTCAAATCATTGATTGTCGGGGAGAGAATGTCACAAAATACATAATGAGGATAGATATCACAAAATAAGGGTGTACCTTTACAATAGCATATAAGATACCCTACAGCATGTGGTAGGTTCCTAACAATCCATAGGAAAATGGAAAAATAAATGGATCTAAATTTTAGAAATTACACCAAAGTAAATCTAAAAATATATAATAGAAGCTTGGGTAGTATGTTTTACACTACTCCATGCAAGTTTAGGGTTCGAATGCAGCTAAGAGCATTGCAAAATTCCTCATTATGAAGTATTGGTTGGTGAAATGAACATGTGCTCATTTTAGCTTAGGTTTAATATGTGGAGAAACACAAAGTACAAGTGCTTACATAAAAAATAGAGCTTTCCTTGCTCTTCCTGCTCTACAAAGTCAGAGCAACTACAAGAGCGTTCGTTTTGAATCTCCATACAATAGATATGACCCTCCATAATAAATTTATCTCGAAAAAACTTGAAAATTTCATATACATTCTCTGCTTGGACCATCTCTTCACTCACTCTTGCTTTCATCTCTAGTGCTTTACAAATCCTCTTCAATGCCACTATGGATGAGCAATATCTCACTTGGATGCCACTTCATACTCCTGCACCTTTGTCCCTTTCAACTCCTCCATATAGAGACTTGCATTGGTCATTGGTGTTGTGGGTGCATTTCTTGAACCTCCGACAACCTTTCTAATTTCTAACATGTACCAGCCCTCATGTAAGGACTTGACTTCTTTCTTTGTCAAGTTAACCCCAAGAGCTACTAGCCACGTGCCTAGTGGAGGATCTGGATGTGGATTGATGTTGTGTTTCACTATGTAACAAATGAATAACATAAGTTGAACAACACCACATCATTTGGTATTGGACACCATTAGGATGCTTGGGGTAGCCCTCAAAGCTTAGTGCTTGAACGCCTTTCGAGCATCCATCTCCGATTTTTGCTAGCGTCTTGTTCCATTTTTTGTGCCACTATATGATACCTTACTACCAATTCGCATGGATTGTATCGCCCAAGAAGCCTCATTCACTCTTTGCTCTGCCACATACTCCCTCTTGTCCTCTACCCTCTTATTAGAAGTAGATTTTGAATATTGATTTTTCTAAGAGGTCTTGTCATAAAATCTAATATCTAATATCTAACCAACCCAAATGATTTTCTCATATTAAATTGATCACTTAATGTGGGAGAATAAACAGGAACAAGTGTTAAGATATAGACATGTGCTTATAGATCTATCTCAACACGGGGCCAATGGTAAAGGGGCCCAAATGAGAGATGGTCTATCAAAGAGCAAGGCTAACAAATGGAGCATAAGACCTTAGGGTGAGCTTCATTGAAGACCTCCAATAATGTGTGTAAAAGGCCTTTGACCTTAGGTAAGCTAGGGCTGAGCTTGAGGCGCGGGAGCCTGACCCAGCTCGAGGTGCTTGTCCTGCTTGATGACTAAGGTGCTTGAGGTGCTTGACATGCTTGAGATGCTAGGGTTGCACTTGAGGTGAGAACCCAGCCCAAGCTTAAAGTGCTTATGAGCCAAGCTTGTGGTGGGAACTGGGCCTATGCATGAGGGGCTTGAGGTGTCAAAAAGTCAAAGATTCAATCCCTACAAGGAGGGGGCAAGCCCTACATGAGGGGGGATGAGAGAGAACACCCACACACTCACACAAGGCATGCATGGTACAAAGAAAGCAAAAGGGACACTTGTCAAGTTTCTCCCCATGTTGCCCTCATGGTGTGCCTGAAGCCTATTGGTTGGCCACCCAAGGGGTCCAATAATAATTTAGGAGATTTAATTAATTGATTTAGCATTTATCTAGCCCTCTCTCTCAAAGGGGAAAGGGGGACACTTGTCTCAAGGCTACCCTTGCTGCTTGTAATGCCTCCTGCTTGTGATTGGCTAGGCTTGGAGGGGTCCAATGAGCTTCAAGCATGAGCTACAAGGGGGGGTCGACCCAAGCAAGCTAGGGGGTTGCTTAGGGGATATACTCACCCACACACACTCACAAACACTCTCATTGTGTGCTATGCAAAGTGCAAGAGCTCCCTCTCCTTCTCCAAGCAAGTAGAGGTTGAGAGCCTACACCAACACTCTTGGATATGGAGTGAAAATCCAACCAAGAGCCATGATTCAATGCTTAAGCTTGCCATCTCCTTCTTCTTCATTACTATGCTATTATGTATGCTAGCAACAAGAGTTATGATAAGTAAGGAACTAATTCTTTCTCCTACGAAATGTTTCTTCTTCCTCTTCCCTACCCTCATTCCCTCCTAGCTCTCTCCACCTTTGAAGGTGTTTGAGGTCTTGGGACTGAGGCTTGGGATAGTTAAAGCTTTCTTCAAGTTTATGTTATGTTTGTGATGCATGAAGCTTTCCATCTTCATTGCATCACCTAGGTCACAAGGAACACAAAGATTGTATTGTAACAAGTCTCTCTTAATGGGAGAAATCATAATACAAATGCCTATTGGAGGGGGGACTGGCTCCACATAAATCCGGTCCTCAACTGTTGTCATGTTCTCTAAATTCTCTCTCTTGCAAAAGTATTGTTCATGCCAAGTTAACTAATTGCTATGATTATGTTGCTATCTTCAATTATGTTCACCCGCTATGCTCACAAAGTCATTTCTCAAAAGTACTCTCATTAATTTCCGCTACTCTCAAATTAAATAGGCCAATTTCATTACATTGGTATCAGAGCATTTGGTTTCTCTTTTCTTGCTTAAGAAGAGAGGTCCTTAAGTAGCCTATAAATGGTTGATGTTGTTAATTATATTAGGGTAAGTGGAACTAGGATCTACTATCGGTTTTGTTGAGCCCACTATGTGGGGGATGGTGCACACCTCGGGAGCTTTGGACTTAATAATGGAGTCTTTTTAGACTTGCCTACGGCTTTACCATTATTGAGCCATAAGAAGTCCGAAAGGAGCTAGCCCTTGGCAACTCTGCTATGTTAGACCTACTCCTCTACTCTCTATAATTAACCACTTCGAGCCGTGGGTGTAGATACTTAAGAGCCGGTTTTCAAAGGCTAAGAGGAGTGGCAACTAAGGTTTTGAATTGCCGAAGCATACACTAAGTACATACATAAATTTTGTTAACATGGCTGACAATAATCAAGAGAGTAGAATGAACATTGATAGCTTTGATTTTGCACATGAAGGTGCTAATGATGATGCTCCCATGTTTGTGAATTATCTCGTCACTAGGTTGCAGCAAGCTATGGGCAACCCTGCTTTGCAAGCCGAAGTTACTCAACAACTTCGTGCTTATGGAATTTCTCTTCCTCTCCAAGAGGAGAGAGAGCTTAGGAGGCCTCTTGAAGAGACCCCCAAAAGAAGACTCTCTCCCATTCGAGAGGAGGAATCCAAAGAGCAAGAAAGCAATGAAATTTTAAGTTCCTCTGAAGATGTGGCTCCATGAAGACGGCAGTCTAGACGATCGCCCACTCCTCCCAAGAGGAAAAGATCAACACATAGTCCTTCTCCTCATCACTCTGAAAGGCAAGAGAGGAAACAAAGGAAGAAAAGGGCTAGGAAGAGGTCACCCTCTTCTCCTTCTTCTTCACCTTCCTCCTCTTCTGATGAAAGTTATGGTTATTCTCCTAGAGAATACAAGAGGGGAGGACATCGCAAATCATTTCCTGCATGGCGAAGGTCACAAAAGCTAAAGAAGTTCAAGGAGGGAGGAAAGAGTATCTCTTTTCTCACCTATGATGGCACCTTCGGTGCTACCGACAAAGTGTTGGCCTTCATCCAGCAATTTGATGCGGCCTTTGGAGATGAGGGCTTCACAAAGTCCTCTAAGCTATGCCATGTAGCTATGCACTTCCAAAAATCAGCTCTTCAATGGTGGGCTAGCCTTCGTGGAAATGGTGAAGCCCCAAAGACATGGAAAACTCTACGAGTTTCCATCATGAAGCAATTCCTTGCAAGCAATGCAAAGGACAAAGTGCTTACCGAATGGCGCAGCTTGAAGCTCCTCTCGCATGAGTCTATCCACAAATATGTAGACAAGTTTTGGGATTTACATCTCAAGGCTACTGTCTTTCAAAAGATAGACTTTGCCGAGCAAAGGCAACAATTCTGTGTGGAATTACCTGAAGAGATGGCCGAATACATCAACTCTCAACGGCCTGGTACTATTAGCGAAGTAATCCATCACACCATGGTTGCTTCACGCATGAATTTCCATCAAGGGGCTAGACGTAATGTCAAGCCCATGGAAAACAAAGACAAAAATGATGCAAAGGGGAAAACCAATGTTCAAAATACTTCCCAAGTCAATTCCAACAACAACAACAATCGGTCCAAGGAGAAGGGAGTTTACAAAGGTAAAAACAAACTCTCTCCTGAAGAGCTTGAAGCTTTTTGCAAGGACCATAAGTGTTTCAAGTGTGGGGAGCAAGGACATGGCTATCGTTCTTGCCCCAAGAAGAATACTCGCAATGAGACTCCTAGGGCTTCCACCATCGAAGCTCCAAAAGAGGATGCTCATTGCAAAGGATCATCACTTTCCTATGCTTGAGGAAAGGTAGGAGAGCATGATGCCTTCATCTTGTTTGACCCTGGCTCTACTCTTAACTTCATATCAATGGAGTTGGCCACCAAGTTGGGCATTCAAGCTTTTGAGATGGGAGATATAGTAGTGGCTGATGCAGCTTTCAAGGGACAACAAGCCTCCGTTACTCCCTTGATTGGGAAGTTGAGGCTTCATGTCCAAAGCTATGTCGACAAGGAAGACTTCTTTATCTCTCCTCTCCAACATGAGGATGTTATCCTAGGGGCACCATGGTTTGATCGCATGGCTGCCAACATGAAGTTCCCTGAAAGGAGAATCTACTTCACCTATAGGGGAAAGAACATGTATATAGATGCTAGTGAGCGTGGTTGCACTATTCCACTTGTAAATCCTCTTGCTTTTGATAAGTCAATGAAGAGCTCAGTTTCTGCGTACATGATTTTTGTCAAAGAGTCTCTAAAAGATACTAATGTTTCATCAAATGTAACTGGTAGGAATCAAGAAGAGTTAGACTTGTCTAATTTTCTAAAAGGATTCCAAGATGTGTTCATCGATGATATCCCTATGGACTTACCTCCAAAACGAGGGGATGATGACCATCGTATTGAGCTCCTTCCTGGAAGCTCACCACCTAACAAGCCTCCTTATCAAGTTTCACAAGCTTAACAAGAGGAGATCATGAGGCAAGTACAAGAGCTGGTAGACAAAGTGATGGTGAGACCTAGTTCCTCTCCCTTTTGTTCTCCAGTCCTTTTAGTGCAAAAGAAAGATGGTACATACCGTATGTGTGTGGACTATCGAGCACTAAACCATATCACTATCAAAAACAGATTTCCCGTACCTCGGGTAGAAGATCTGTTTGATAAGCTACAAGGCTCAACCTACTTCAATAGGATTGACCTTAAGAGTGGCTATCATCAAATAAGGATAGTGGATGAAGATATCTTAAAGACCGCGTTTCGTACAACGTTTGGTCTTTATAAATATCTAGTCATGCCTTTTGGCTTGACTAATGCACCAGCTACGTTCAATCTTTTGATCGAGAAAATTTTTAGACCATACCGCAAATTCACTGGAGTGTTCTTTGATGATATCATCATCTACTCCAAGTCTTTGGAGGAACATAAGCAACATCTCCAAGTGATTTTTCAAGCATTGAGGGAGAACAAGCTTTTGGTCAACCAAAAGAAAAGCGAATTCTTCCTTCAAGAGATTCAATACTAGGTCATATTATCTCTAAAGATGGTATCCAAATGGATCCATCAAAGTTAGAGGTAATAAAAGCATGGCCTAACCCAAGAAATCTACATGAGCTAAGACGCTTTGTTGGTATGTGCGCATACTATAGACGCTTCATAGCAAAATTCTCTCAAGTAGCAGGACCACTACACGACTTAACTAAGAAGAACGTTAAGTTTGTATGGACTGCTAAGGAGCAAAATGCTTTTGAAAAGCTCAAAGAGAAGCTTACTTCCCAACCAGTCCTCGTGCTTCCGGATCTCTCAAAGCCATTTGAGGTCCAATGTGATGCTTGTGGTGATTGCCTTGGAGCAGGTTTGCTTCAAGAAGGGCATGCCATAGCATATGAGAGCCGAAGGCTCAATATTGATGAAAGAGTCTTGGGCATTTATGAGAAAGAGCTTTTAGCTGTTCTACATGCCCTAGACACATGGAAGCACTACCTATTGGGGACTCCATTTATCCTACGAACCGACCACCAAAGTCTCAAGTATTTCATGACACAAAGCAAGCTTTCCGACAAACAAATGAGGTGGGCAAATTTTCTTTCGCAATTTAATTTCCATATTGCTCACATAGCTGGTAATCACAATCAAGTGGCCGATGCACTTTCACGACAACCCAAAGTTAATGCGGTGTCTATAGCTACTCACAATGATCTATCCTCTATGATAGATGAGTATGCTACTGACCCTGACTTTAGAGACATAATGTCAGGCCTTGCTTTGGGGAAGAAAGAGGAACATTCACGTTGCAGGATGGTTATCTCCTCCACGGCAATAGGCTATGTGTTACCCATTCCCTTCGTGAGAAAGTTATGTATGAATCCCATGCTCCTCCATATGCGGGGCATAGAGGTATTCAACCTACTCTCCGAGGAGTAGAGACGTACTTCTATTGGCCTACCATGAAAGTGGACATACAAGAGTATGTTTCAAAATGTGTACTATGCCAAAAAACCAAGTATGATAGAGGGAAGCAACTTGGATTACTCCAGCCATTACCTATCCCAAATTCACCATGGGAGAGTATATCCATGGATTTCATCTTTGGATTACCCAAGTCTATCCATGGGAATACAGGAATATGGAAAATAGTTGACAGGTTTAGCAAGCAAGCACATTTTATTCCTGTCAAAAAGACTATTAAGGCACATCAAATGGCAACTCTCTTCATATCTCAGATTTTCAAGCACCATGGATTACCCATATCCATCGTGTCAGATAGAGATCCTAGAATGACCATTAATTTTTGGAAAGGTCTCTTTGAAAATCTAGGAACAAGATTGAATTTCTCTTCAGCCTATCACCCACAAACGGATGGCCAAAGTGAGATAGCCAATCTTACGATACTCGATCTACTCAAGACTTATGTTACCGAAGTAGATCAATGCTCACAATGGGAAAAGTACTTACCTCTTGTAGAGTATGCCTACAATAATACTGTACATACTTCTACAGGAAAAGAACCTTTTGAGATCATTGAGGGAAGACCTAAAAGTCCCTTGCTACTCAAAGTACATGGGAAGATATTCGCCGCCGATGAGTATAGCCGTGACCTACAAGAATCTTTTCAAAAGATTAAGGAGGCTATATCCATCTCTCAACAAAAGCAAAAAGCTGCTGCTGATAAGCACAGAAAAGCCTTAATGTTCAAAGAAAATGATTGGGTCTTGCTCAAGTTTCCTAAGGCTCGATTAAGGCAAACGACGGGCAAAAATCCTACGGGCCATCAAAAGTATTATGCTAAACTAGCAAAAAGATACTATGGTTCTTTCCAAATCTTGAAGCCCATCAATGAGACGGCTTATCAACTCAAGTTGCCCAACCATTGGCTCATACTCAATGCCTTTCATGTAAGCCTACTTAAGCCCTACAAAGGAGAGCCACCAATTGAACCAATTATTGAAGACCCTCCCGAAGTTGAAGACCAAGAAGAGGTGCTACAACCCAAAGCTGTTCTTCGGCATGAAGACAAGGTACTACGACATGGTAAGATTGTCCGACGGTATCTTATTAAGTTCAAAAATTATCCTTTTGAAGATGCTAGATGGATGCAAGGAATACAACTTAAGGATAGTATGAACCTTGTCAATGCTTACAATGCTACATTAGAGTAAGCAAATGTACAAATTCTTTTAAATGACTCATGTTTTTGTCTTATAAGACTAGTCCTCTTTTTAATTGTGCACAAATTTAAGTAGTATGCATGCTTAGAATCATGTTTGTGATGACGACGTCTCTCAAACACCAAGTAGAATTTGTCACTCTACTTTGGGAGAATGAAATGGACTAAAGAGCAGACATGCTTGCGGCAGCTATGTCTCCCAAGCACCAAATGGATTAGTCATCCATCTTGGAAAGATGTCGTAGGGTAAAAAGGGATCCTCTACCCGCTAAGTAAAATTGACTAATGACTAAGGCTTTATCTCTTCTACCTCATAGTCGAGGACGACTATGATTTCAAGAGAGAGGTCTTGTCATAAAATCTAATATCTAATATCTAACCAACCCAAATGATTTTCTCATATTAAATTGATCACTTAATGTGGGAGAATAAACGGGAACAAGTGTTAAGATATAGACATGTGCTTATAGATCTATCTCAACACGGGGCCAATGGTAAAGGGGCCCAAATGAGAGATGGTCTATCAAAGAGCAAGGCTAACAAATGGAGCATAAGACCTTAGGGTGAGCTTCATTGAAGACCTCCAATAATGTGTGTAAAAGGCCTTTGACCTTAGGTAAGCTAGGGCTGAGCTTGAGGCGCGGGAGCCTAACCCAGCTCGAGGTGCTTGTCCTGCTTGTCATGCTTGATGACTAAGGTGCTTGAGGTGCTTGATGATTGAGGTGCTTGATATGCTTGAGGTGCTTAATTATTGAGATGCTTGAGGTGCTTGACATGCTTGAGATGCTAGGGTTGCACTTGAGGTGAGAACCCAGCCCAAGCTTAAAGTGCTTATGAGCCAAGCTTGTGGTGGGAACTGGGCCTATGCATGAGGGGCTTGAGGTGTCAAAAAGTCAAAGATTCAATCCCTACAAGGAGGGGGCGAGCCCTACATGAGGGGGGATGAGAGAGAACACCAACACACTCACACAAGGCATGCATGGTACAAAGAAAGCAAAAGGGACACTTGTCAAGTTCCTCCTCATGTTGCCCTCATGGTGTGCCTGAAGCCTATTGGTTGGACACCCAAGGGGTCCAATAATAATTTAGGAGATTTAATTAATTGATTTAGCATTTATCTAGCCCTCTCTCTCAAAGGGGAAAGGGGGACACTTGTCTCAAGGCTACCTTTGTTGCTTGTAATGCCTCCTGCTTGTGATTGGCTAGGCTTGGAGGGGTCCAATGAGCTTCAAGCATGAGCTACAAGGGGGGGTCGACCCAAGCAAGCTAGGGGGTTGCTTAGGGGATATACTCACCCACACACACTCACAAACACTCTCATTGTGTGCTATGCAAAGTGCAAGAGCTCCCTCTCCTTCTCCAAGCAAGTAGAGGTTGCGAGCCTACACCAACACTCTTGGATATGGAGTGCAAATCCAACCAAGAGCCATGCTTCAATGCTTAAGCTTGCCATCTCCTTCTTCTTCATTACTATGCTATTATGTATGCTAGCAACAAGAGTTATGATAAGTGAGGAACTAATTCTTTCTCCTACGAAATGTTTCTTCTTCCTCTTCCCTACCCTCATTCCCTGCTAGCTCTCTCCACCTTCGAAGGTGTTTGAGGTCTTGGGATTGAGGCTTGGGATAGTTAAAGCTTTCTTCAAGTTTATGTTATGTTTGTGATGCATGAAGCTTTCCATCTTCATTGCATCACCTAGGTCACAAGGAACACAAAGATTGTATTGTAACAAGTCTCTCTTAATGGGAGAAATCATAATACAAATGCCTATTGGAGGGGGGACTGGCTCCACATAAATCCGGTCCTCAACTGTTGTCATGTTCTCTAAATTCTCTCTCTTGCAAAAGTATTGTTCATGCCAAGTTAACTAATTGCTATGATTATGTTGCTATCTTCAATTATGTTCACCCGCTATACTCACAAAGTCATTTCTAAAAAGTACTCTCATTAATTTCTGCTACTCTCAAATTAAATAGGCCAATTTCATTACAGGTCTTGTAGATTTTTTGCTCTACATGCACACATTGTATTCGGGACGATGGCTAGAGTTGTCCTCAACATTCATTACTGTGTTTTTCTTCCTCTTGTGATGTGATGACTCTCGATCCTTTGTTGAAGGAACTTGTGCTCGGTACATGGGAGGTCCTCTAGTGAATGTGTTCACTATCCTGATGACCTTTGATGGACTGTTGTTTGTACAACCTTCAAGGGTTTTTAAATGAGTTCTAAACAAAGCCCATATTCAATGTGCTTTCCTAAAGTAAGATAGGGCCTTTGTGCTTTGTAGAATTGCAATTTCAATGTTTGTTGTGAATGTGTCATAAAGAGATATCTTCCTTTGAAACCTTTCACCTGCCAACCGACTCACACGTTTTGACTCTGACAAGTTTGTGTATAGAGTGATTGTTCCTTCTTCTCCTCCCTCAATCTCGATTGTTGCATTATCCCATTATGCTATTCGTATCAGCCACCAACTCATCCATATATCCACAATTTTGGACATGCCTATTGCACCACCATTGTTGTACAATCGTGCCTTAGCGGCCGTCACTTCTTTCAATGGTGTTGTTCTCCACTTCTCACGCATTATCTTGTGCTTTTTTTAGCATGTCCTACAACATACTTAGAGTGAAGCTACAAGCTATGTTTCCAATGCCACTCGCATGAGCGTTTCCTTCTATGCACCACATTTTTTCCCTTCATTGTACACCTCTCAAATTGCATTCCAATTCACTTGAGCCTCATCTGCATAACGCCATGAGTGAGCATGCTAGGCGCGAAAGACACATTGTTGTGTAGGTGGAGCTATCTGTCTCAATACAATGTGAGAGAGCCCCTTATTCTTCAATCTGGTAAAGAATAGGTGTGTGTACAGATGATGGATGATTGAATGCTTTTGGCGCATCCGGATGGGGTAAGAGGCACACTACCATTACCCCAAAAATCTCCCACTTAAAGGCAAGTTTGCCAATAAGCGGTACTACTATAAGACCTAGTAGTATGTACATGAGGTATAGGAAGGAATCTAGTCTCAACCTATATCCATTTTCTCTCTTAAGGTTGATGCATGCCGCCATAAATGTGAAACTAGGAAAAATGCCTAGGTCTCCTCGATATTATGAAAGGATCTTCGGCCTTGTAGTGTGCACGAAAATCCTTTTATGTAGCATGAGATGCCCACAGGGTGAAATTTCCCAAAATGGCAAGGTCGTGCACGCTAATATGTGTGTGTGTGTGTGTGTGTGTGTGTATACACACACCTTTATTCCATGTTATCATATACATGTGGTAGTGATGTGTGTGAACACACTAGGACCGTCGGGGCATTTTTTCCCTCTTTAGGAGGTTTTTTCTCCCGTGCATTGTATGTACGCCCACCACTCTAGGGCTATCTATCTTTCTATTGCACACTAAGTAATATACTCTCAGTTGTGTGCCTTGAGCTTCCTTTGTCTTCTCCAAGCTTTGTGTATTTCTCTTCAACCCTAATTCCAACAATTGGTATCAGAGCAGATCCAGCACACACCTGCTCACTTTCTTCGATTTCAGTGAGCTTTGGCGAGCAGGTCAATTTTTTTTTGGGGAGAGCTCGTACAACTTAGTCTGCTCAGATTTCTGATTCGGGCTCATTTCAGCCTTCGTTTCCAGTACACGCAAGTCTCCACAGACAATTTTGTCATTTTGTGTAGAATTTTAGCGAGTGTCGTTTTCAGCATAACAGGTCCTATACAATCTCTTGCGGCTTGTGCTATATAGCACGTGCTGGTCTCACTCAGTTTCTCCTCATTTCTGACAGTTTTCACATCAAGTGCATGCATTTTCCATGGCTAACAACAACACAGATGTGTTCAAGATGTTTTTTGATGAGGACATATTGGATGGGGATGATTACCCTATGTAGGCTTACATGATGCAACATGTTCTTGTGTCAAAGGGCGTCTAGAATATTGTGCAGGGCATTGATGTACGTCTTGATTCTAAGGATGTAGGCGATGTTGAGGATGTTGCAGGTCTTGCTGCTATTAGAGTTGTTTTGCCTACGACAGAACAAGCTCGTTGGGATAAAAAGGATGTGCAGGCTCATGCGTTGATTGTGTTGTCTGTGAAGAACACCATTACTCCTCACATTCGTTCAACAAAATCTGCAAAATAGGCTTGGGATATTCTAGTAGGTCTTTATGCAAGCCGCAATGAGGCTAAAATTGCTTTGCTACGTAAAGAGCAGGAATTGAAGATTATGCATGAGGAAGATGATATGGACACTTTCCTTGCTGGTATCAAGGATATCAATGAGCAACTTATTTCTGCAGGTGAATTTTAGACAGTTCTCTTGTGCAGACTGTTCTTGATGCCTTACCAGATTCATATCATACTTTTGCTAGTATTTGGAGACTGATGACCCAAGGAAATCCTGAAGTTGTCAAGTTTGATGCATTATGCACATTGCTGTTGCAAGAGTCACGTTCCAAAAAAACAAGACTAGGCAGCGTGCAGTTGAACAGGCTTTTACTACTTCTCAAAGAAAGGGTGGTAAGAACAATGCAGCCACTTCTTATGGTTCTGCTACAAGTGGCAAAACGTTTGTTCCGAATGCTTTTGATGGCAGCAATTTGTCTGGAAATTCTAGTGATAAGGGCAAAAAGAAGATGTGTTGCCATTATTGTAAAGCTAATGATCACTTGATCAAGCAATGTCCTAAGTTGAAGACGAAAAAGGCTAAGAAGAAAGAGGGTGGTTCCACTGCAAATGCTGGTTCCACTACAAGTGTAGCGATTGTAGAGTCTTCTGTCAAAGGAGATTGTGATATTGATGTTGATGCAGAATGGGCATTTATTAGTGCAGAGTGCACTTACAATCCTGCTGTCCATGATGCATGCATGTGTGTTGCTGCAGATTCACATGTGGTATTTCGACAATGGTGCTACAAAGTACATTACCTCACATCGTGAATTGTACACCTCTCTCGAGTCTGTCCCTCATGGGAATTTAGTCACTTGTGCCCACAATGCCTCTTATCCGGTTCAGGGAGTTGGAAAGATTGTGATTACTTCTGCAAATGACAGTTCTTTCACACTTGTTGATGCACTTTATGTACATGGGATCAAGAATAATCTTTTTGTATGTATCTGCACTTGCTAGACTTGGACTTGTAGTCAAATTTGTGGATGACAGATGTACAGTTCATGATCTCAGTTTTGGTGATGAAATTGTTGCATCTGGCCTTTTGTGCCATGGGCTGTATAAGCTCACTTTGTATGACAAGTGTGGATATTTAGCAAATGCAGTTAGAGAGTCAAGGGCTATTCCAGATGCAAAATTGTGGCATGCACGATTTGGGCATCTGAATTTTGCCAGTTTCCTACGTTTGAAGAAATCTGATATGGTTGCTTCTTTGCCGCCTCTTGAAGCACATGTCAAACATGTTTGTGAAGGTTGTATTTTGGGTAAAATGCAGCATGCTAAGTTTCCAAAGGATGGTTCAATTAGGGCCACATGCAGGTTGCAACTTGTGCATAGTGATGTTTGTGGGCCCATGCAAACTCCGTCCTTGGGAAATTACCTTTAGTTCGTGACTTTCATTGACGTTACTCTAGGCATGCATGGGTATTATCGCTTAAAACGAAGTCCGAAGTTTTTATGTGCTTCAAACAATTTTTTGCAATGGCTGAAAATGTCTCGAGATGTACTATGGACACCCTCCGTTTCGATCGTGGGGGGGAGTATATGTCTCATGGATTTAATGCATTTCTGGCTAGTCATGGGATAAAACACCTTATACACTACAATGCCTTATACACCTCAGCGAAATGGTGTTGCTGAGAGGAAAAACAGGTCACTTATGAAATGGCACAATGTATGGTCAAAAGTCAAGCTTTACCGCATTCTTTTTGGCTTGAGGCCATCATGTGTGCCACTTATGTACTTAACAGGTGTCCTACAAAAGCTTTGCAGTCTATTACTCCATATGAAACATGGCATGATAGAAAGCCTTCTATTGAGCACATGCATGTTTTTGGGTGTTTAAATTATGCTTTGGTGCCACAAACACAGCGCAGAAAATTGGATGATAAGGCTGTCAAATGTATTTTTGTTGGTTATAGTGCTGAAAGCAAAGGTTACAGGTTGTATCATCCGCAAAAAAAACGTATTTTGGTTTCACGGGATGTAGTGTTTGTGGAAGATTTTGTTCAGCCCTTGCTGTCATGTACTAGAGACAGTAATATAAGCTCACAGGACATTTATGACGCTTTGTTGCCTCTTTTCAGTGGTGGAAGTTCGAATGTAAATTCCAATGAGGAAAATGTACAGCCTATGGGGGTTTCCAAAAATATTACAGATCAGCCTCTTAATGATGCATATGTACATGATGTACTTGATGAGGAAAGGGCTGAAAATGAGCAGACTAGAGGTATGCCAAAATGGCTGGTGCATACATTGTGTGACAATGAATTGGATGCACCTTTGTCTAGTCGTACTCGTTCTGGCTCTGGCCATGCATCTTATGCATCAGATTGTTATGCTTTGGCTGTATCTAGCTTACATGATGTTGAGGAACCTCTGTCTTTTGATGAAGCACAGAATTCAGAAAATTGGATGGCTGCCATGCAATCAAAATATGTACCACTTATAGAAAATGACATGGACTTTATGTGATTTGCCTCCTGGAAAAAAGGCCATTGGTACGAAGTGGGTTTGCAAGTTGAAACGCAAGCTGGATGGTGAGATCAATCGCCACGAGGCTTGACTTGTTGCAAAGGGTTATTCGCAACATAAAGGCATAGATTATGAAGAGATTTTTGCTCCCACTTGTCGTATGACTACCGTGCGTTTTCTATGTGCATTGGCAACTCATTTTGGTTGGGATGTACATCAATCAGACATTGTTACTGCTTTCTTGAATGGTGACATATATGAGGAAGTTTATGTAACGCAGCCTCCCAGTTTTTTCAAGAAAGGACAAGAGGACAAAGTGTGCATATGTAAAAAGGCTTTGTATGGGTTGAAGCAATCTCCTCGTGCTTGTATGAGAAAGCTGACACTCATTTGTGATGTACTTCTCATTGTGGTTCTTTATGTAGATGATTTGCTGATCACTGGACCAAAATGAGAGACATATTGCTGAATTTAAGGCTGATTTGAATGCTACTTTCAAGATGAAATATTTGCGGCTGTTGCATCATTACTTGGGTATACAGTTTAAGCAATGTGATGGTGGTATTGCCTTGTGTCAAAAAAGTTGGTGATCCTGCTGTCTTCATGACGTTGGTGATCCTACTGATGTCACTCTTTACCAAAGTACTATTGGATGCCTCGTTTATGTATGCAACACAAGGCAAGATATTCAATTTGCAGTCTCACAGGTCAATAGATTTATACATTGCCTAGGGTCTAAGCATTGGCAAGCTGTCAAGAGGATTTTCCGCTACCTTAGTGGCACTTTACATCTTGGCTTGTTTTATCCCAAGGGGGGATCATTGCCGCTAGACTTGCATGCTTTTTTGGACTCAGATTGGGATGGTTGTTTTGACAGGCAAGTGTCCACAAGTGTTTTTTATTTCATGCTTGGCAGTTCATGTATATCATGGTTGAGCAAGAAGCAACCTACTGCGTGTTAGGAATTGGATCGTGCTAGCTATGATGGATGAAAGAGAAACATGGTGCAAGTGTGTGAGTGTGTGTAAGCAACTCAAGTGAACTAGGTTCCAAGATGGGATTAGCTTGGACTCATAAACACAATCTTGAGTATTGACTTAGCTTAGCACAAGCTCACCATAGACAAGCATGTAGTGCAAAATGAAGTTGTTTTTATTGATTCAAGAAATGAGCTTTAAGTAGCTCTACAGCCTTGCTCCACAGTATGTGGGATAAATCCACTCTCCTCTCCTTGACTCACACCTTAGGACAAAGCTCACACTTTACAATCCTCCCCCTTGATAAGACAAGATACTGAAGATGCATGATCCACACAGGCTAACAAAATACACATAGGATGGTGATATCCTCACAGGAAAATAAAGTCCACAAAGGATGGTGATATCCACACAGGATGGTAAGAATCCACACAAGAATAATCCACAAAGGATGGTGATGTCCAAACAGGATGATAAGCTAGTATCCACACATGAAAAAGTCCTCCCCTACAAGTAGAGAGTCTGCATCTTCAAAATGGGTATTCCCAAACACTGCCTTCATCTTCGTCCTTTTTGTCTTCTACTATGTGAGCTGATCCTTTGTCAGGTCTCTTGCCTTCGTTGCTTCTACTGCTGCTGCTTTCTCCACTGCTACTGCCTCCACTCGAGTAGCACCGAGAAGGAGGGTGTCCCTTTCTACCACATTTGTTGCAAGGTTTGTTTGTGTAGCAATCTTTCGCTACGTGTCCCATTCTTCCACATTCATAACACTTTCGTCCGTTTGTCGATGTTGATGGCGAATATCTTCCCCTTGAAGATGTTGCGATGAAAACTCCTCCTGATGGGGTAAGTGAACCTCTTTGCTTTCTTTCTTCTGCTTGGACTGAGTTGATGACATCTTGGAATGGTGGTGCTGGTTCTTTTCCTTCAAGAATTGTGACTAAGTGGTCATAAGAAGGTGAAAGTGCACTTAAAAGTATGGCCACTTTGTCATCTTCCGGTATTTCAACTTGGATGTAAGTGAGCTGTGTGATAATGCTCTTAAGCCTATTCACTAGGCTAGCAATGTCCTCCCCTTCAATCATAGTAACTTTGTAAAGCTGTCTTTTAAGACTAACTTTGCTTCTTTTGGCCCTAGCTCCAAAATTACTTTCTAGGACATGCCAGGCTTCATATGCATGCTTACATTCATCTATGAAATGCACATAATTATCATGCAAGGAAGTGATGATAATTCCCAATGCTTGTTCGTCTTTGGCCAAATTCTGTGCACTTGCTATGAGTGTAGATACCCTAGTGTGCACTCCATCGGGTTCGGCTTGTTGCTCTAATGCAGTGCTAATGACATAACACAAACATTTTTTCATAAGATAGCCTCTTAATTTTGTTTCCCAAGTGTGAAATCCCTCCCCATTGAATTTCTCTATTCCCTTGTCCCCCATCTGTGCCAATAGACGGGTCTTAGCTTAGGAGACTCTCCTAGCCAGTGTCTGCCTCTTTACACGGTGCACAATTGATGATAGAAAAATTTAATTGCAAAATTTTGTGCTTGGTTGCAATAATTTTAAGGGCTCATTGTGTGTGTGTGTGTGTGTGTGTGTGTGTGTGAGAGAGAGAGAGAGAGAGAGAGAGAGAGAGAGAGAGAGAGAGAGAGAGAGAGAGAGAGAGAGAGAGATCCCCCTTTTTGTGAAGATCCTCTTCACTGTCGCGTCGGTGAAGCCCCTCTTCACAAGGAGATAATGCTCTTTTTAATGCTTGGATATCTAACCAAGCCGATGTGGAGTGTCACACCGGCACTTCAAAAGAGCCCTTCCAAAGCAAACTTTAAAGCAGGTTTTCTTTCAAGCATCAAGGCAAAAGGTTGTAGCAAGCTTGGGGTTTTGATCCTCTTGTGGAGGTGCTCGGCAGCAGGTTGTGGGACATGGAGCTTATGCAGGCTTGGCTAGCACCGTGGGAGCAGGGGCTTAAAAAAGCCTTTCCTTGGAGCTTAACCTACCTTAGAAAAGGCTTAAGCTCACGGGCTTGAGGTCCGTGGGGCCGGTCGGAGGGTGCGCTCCGTGTAGTCGGTCGCCAGCCAATGAGAAAAGCCGCCGGACGGGCGCACGCAGAAAGGCAGTTGGCTGAGCGCCTTTTTGAGGTCCGCTAGTGGGCGACGGATTTGGGGTGTGGCCGCCCTTTAAAAGTGGTCAAAGGCCGGTGTTCCCACCACGTGCAAGGCAATTTTGAGGCCTTTTTTTGGGCTTGTTTGTCCACAAGGGTGGGGTGAACATTAAATGCTCTTTGAGGCATACACACACACACTTAGAAATCTGATTGAAGGCTGGAATTCAAGCTTGCAAAATAGTGGGTTAAAGGTTACAAAACTCGATTTTGGTGAGATTAATTGAGAAGCCAAATGAGGTGCGAACTAAGCAATCAATGGCTCTATGGAAAGGAGTCAGAAAGCCCTTCGCACACACATAGATCGTAAATGCCAATTTTACTAAAATAAGGAGTAGCCGTTGAATGAAAAATGCAAGTTTTTGATGGAAATTGAATGCAATGTAATGCTAATTAGGCTTCCAATTAGCTAGTGAGTAGTGGCTCAAGAGTCTTTAGCTCAAGAACATGCTCATGCTAGCCAATGGAATACTAATTAGGTATGCATTATGCAATAAAAGAGCAAATCAAATGGATTTATCTAATGATGATAGAGTAATGCTAATTGTACTAACACACAAATGCATAACAACAATCCTAACTAGCACACCATGGCTCTGATACCAAATGTTAGGAATTGGATCGTGCTAGCTATGGTGGATGAAAGAGAAACATGGTGCAAGTGTGTGAGTGTGTGTAAGCAAGGTTATCACTCAAGTGAATTAGGTTCCAAGATAGGATTAGCTTGGACTCATAAACACAATCTTGAGTATTGACTTAGCTTAGCACAAGCTCACCATAGACAAGCATGTAGTGCAAAATGAAGTTGTTTTTATTGATTCAAGAAATGAGCTTTAAGTAGCTCTACAACCTTGCTCCATAGTATGTGGGATAAATCCACTCTCCTCTCCTTGACTCACACCTTAGGACAAAGCTCACACTTTACACTGTGGCCACTTTGAGTTGTGAGGCTGAGTACAGGGCAGTCTTCATAGCTACGGTTGAGTGTGTATGGATCAGACGCCTTATGGCTGATTTGGGTGTTGGACAGGACACCGCCAACACTATCTACAGTGACAGTTAGAGCGCATTGGCAGTTGCGAGGAACCTAGTTTTTCATGCTTGCACAAAGCACATTGAGGTGCATTACCACTATGTCAGGGAGAGGCTCTCAGCAGGAGAGATCAGCTTGGCTTATGTGCCAACACAGGACAACCTTGCAGATCTTTTCACAAAGGCATTGTCTTGTGAGAAGCTCGAAGCTTTCCGCAAAGTTTTGGGCTTACTCCCCTTTGTGGAATGATCCTGTCCTCAAGACATGGCACTTCCCTTTACTCATGTGCCAGCTCTCGTTCACCGCATCACTCCAGGGGGGATTTGTTACCATATACATGTGGTAGTGATGTGTGTGAACACACTAGGACTGCCGGGGCATTTTTTCCCTCTTTAGGAGGTTTTTTACCCTGTGCATTGTACATACGCCCATCACTCTAGGGCTATCTTTCCATTGCACACTAAGTAATACACTCTTAGTTGTGTGCCTTGAGCTTCCTTCACCTTCTCCAAGCTGTGTGCATTTCTCTGCAACCCTAATTCCAACATTCCAATCACCTGGCTTTGAAATAGACAAAAAACCTTAGTCCATTAACATAAAATTAGAAGCACAAAATATCCATCGTGCATTTAAATCATGCAGATATGGTTATGATAGTACACAAGAGCTAGTAGAACTAGTCAAATGTTAGTGCACAATTAGTCCCTCTCCATTTCTCACACTATCTGTCTCAATTTCTCTACCCTCCCTCTCCTTTATTTTTTCCTCCTTTCTCACCCCCATTGTCTATGCTACTCTCTCTCTCTCTCTCTCTCTCTCTCTCTCTCTCTCTCTCTCTCTCTCTTTCATCTTTGTGCATTATACCTTCGTTAGAAGCCTCAAAATGGTTACCTATAGCAATGAGTTTGTGTTGTTCTAGTGCATTTACACAACTATTCTTGGTGGCCCCATTGACATGTGTGTCTATTTGAAAAAACGTACTTGTAAAAGCTTGAACTAAATGCATTAAATCTTCTAAAAAAACATGAGCTTTGATAAACACATTCTTCATAATAGTAACT
Source organism: Adiantum capillus-veneris (assembly GCF_014529385.1). Classification (NCBI taxonomy): domain Eukaryota; kingdom Viridiplantae; phylum Streptophyta; class Polypodiopsida; order Polypodiales; family Pteridaceae; genus Adiantum; species Adiantum capillus-veneris. The sequence continues at coordinate 72,287,273 of NC_140958.1, read as the reverse complement.
AAAATGCTAAAATGGCTTCCTCAACCTTGTATAGAGTCTTACCATAGCCCAAGCAAGATTTCTTGAGCAAAGAAAAACCTAAGCAAAACTCAAATTTTTTATGCCTCTTGTGGTTCTATGTCTTAGAAGCTATGCTATCCTTACTCACATGGTTATGCACTTTGTTATGTCAAGCTATGTCATATGCAACATTAAAGAGAGCCATAAACATGGTAAATGTGATGACATTGTCCTTCCACCCTCCTCGTAAAATATTGGTTTTTTATTCTAATTTCTAAAGTATCCATTGGGTTAGGTATTTTACAAATTCCACCTTAAAAAAGTCTCAATGGTGTTTCACATGGATTCTATCTAAATACACTAACTTGAATGAGTGTTTCCAACACTACAAATGCGTCCTACCATTGACTATCTATTGCCCTCAAACATGGGTTTGAAGAGTCTTGAACTTGTCATAAGTTATTAACAAAGGAAATGGGATTAGTTATTAACAAAGGAAATGGGATTAGTATTTTGAATTTGTAGATCACACTTGTCGTTTGTGTGTGTGTGTGTCTTTTTCTTTGTCACCAAAATCAGGTGTAGTCCAACAATACTCAAAAGACCAAATAAAAATAAATATCCGATTCTCAGGCCCATTATTACTTAATATGAACAATATTGGCAAAGCCTGAATCAATGGTGCAATACTTTGACCATCTTCTATGATGAACATGATTGTATTAGCATCCACATCTAGGATCTTTGCACTAATTGAACCAATTCTCGACAGCTTACATTTCTCAGCAATACTAGTTATTTCATCCTTGCTACATTGCACATCTAGAGGGAGCTTGACAAAGCCCATAGTAGTGCCCATGTAGCGCTTCAATATCTCCTCACATATCTACCAAGGGGCGAGGGAAGAGAGGTTTTCTATGGGAGGATCGAAGGAGGGGGGCTTGGGCTTGCACAACAAGTTTTTGACATTTACCAATGTGAGAAAGGAGCTCCTTTTGCATGATTTTTCACTATAGGGCTCCACATCATGAGCTACTGATCGCAAGAGGCACATGCCTAGCTAGGTGCAGTTGGAAGGAAGTGTTGGCCCCACCCTTGGTCTGAAACTTCCCTATCCCCACCTGCACCTAGCTAGGCATGTGCTCCCTCCCTCATATTAGATCATGATGATGTTGTAGTCTATAATGTGGGAATTGTAATGAGAATTTGTCTAAAACTTATTGCGAATTGGGATTTCCCCAAGCTTTCCATTTCTCATCCTCCTCCTCATCTACTTCATTGTCCAACTCGTCCACAATGTTAGGGTTCAGGCCAACTTGTCGTACATCCCTCACACTGACCATACTAACCTTATCTATTCTTTTGATCATATAGAACAATAAGGGGTAGTGAGGCATTCCAATCCTATAGCGAGCAGTCATGGCATTGATGCGGAAGTGGTTGTACAGCCCATGGAGGTACCAAATGGATACACAAGATACATTACAACATGCGAGTAAAACATAGGCGAAGGAGAAGGGGTGTGTGAGGCACGCGGGCAAATGGATGGGTCTTAAGGCTATGGGTCTACTCAAGGCACCTTATGGACTTAAAGTCCTATATACTTTGGGATTTAGGATACATTTTAAAAGTATCACATGGTAATCTATTTAGGTATCAGAATAGAGCTCTACAAACATATGAGACTATAGAGTGCTCATAGTAAGTGTATTAAAGGAAATCAACACACTATGATCCTACGGAAATAGGGTGTTATTGCCAATGGGTACAAATCACTTGGATCTCTATGGACACACCTTGTAAAATATCACATGGAATACTATGCCTTAAGGCCATAGGGTGGTTATTCTAGGTGACCTAAAGACTCTTGAAGTGTCTTTAAAGCTTATCCTTTTGCCTAACTATCTTGTTAAAGATCTTAGGGTCATAGTGTGATGATTCTAAACCAAACTTTATAATTGGCTTATGGAAGAATATATGCCAACTGATGGCCTTGGGATCATAGGGTTCATATACCACAAGGGAATAGATTCTTTGGCTTGTGATCAAGATTATAAAAATATAACTAAAAACATTAAAAAGGTTTTTGTCTACAAAATTGCAAAATGAGAGTGTGAATAGTTAAGTTATAATCATCTTATATCATATTTTGAGTTGAGTGTAAGTTTTTTTATCATGAATTGATGATGTAAGCATTTGAACTAGTTATCTTTGTATTGCAAATAACTAAACTAAGCACTTGTTTCAACATTTGTGTAAATGTCAAATACTTGCTCAAACATTAATATCTAGTATCAAGTGCAAATGGTTTATAGGGCATTTTTCTTTTGGTTTATGTGAACATCTAGTTCTTCAATTGCAACATGATTTTATCCAAAGACAAAAAGTGTGAGTACCTACTAAGACCAAAAAGTATGAGTACCTACTAGGACCAAACCGCAATTTTGTTTATCTCCAAATATAAATATTGTTTGGAACATCCAAAAAATTATTTTGGATGATGTAAAGAACTGGGATGGAAATCTTGAATTAGTTCCAGTGAAGGAAAAGTTAGGACTGGAGCAATTTTTCATGTAGCAATAGGAACATCTTGCAAGATCTTTTATCTCATAGAAAAAACATTGTATCAAGGCTTATTGCAAAGCAACGATTGCATAACGTTCAAGTTTGTACGTTGTATTCTATATCTTTTTATGTATAAGGTACTCCATAAATGCCCTATGGCCTTACAACCACATGGTGGTGGTTGAAAGCATGCATTGGTGGTACAAAAGAAATAACTTTTTTGTTCCTACCTAGTTAATACTTCTACATATTTCTAGGTTGTTTTGGAGGGAACCTTTTTTGTCCGCTAAATTTAAGTAATGTAGGAGGGAATGTTTTTTTTTTTTGAGATGGTAGGAATTTGAAAGTACAAATATATTAAAGTTTGAAACACCGCTCCTTTCAAAGAAAACGTGGGTGCAATTATGGATGGGAGTTACACATTTGCACTCTGTAATGTGATAACTGCAACTCTCTATCCCACTTCAGTCACTACATTGTGCACCTCGCAGCACTTTGCACCTCTCAGCGGCTCTGCACCTCTCTCACAGATCACCTTTGTCAAGCCTTTTTGAGCAAAGGCTTCGTCTACAAGGAAATCTGCTGCCAAGGCTTCACTAGACAAGGGGAAGAAGCCTAAGACCATGGATGGAAGGTCCCCCCCTCACAAGTGCAAAATCTTCTTAGAGCATCAACACCCCAAACATGAGAGCTAGCAAGGGGGACTTCTCTGTGGAGAAATCAGCTAAGTCTGCAGCACTTTTTGGCGAGGATGAGACTCGATCGTCTATAAAGTCCAGAGGTTGGTGTTCATCCTTCGCATGTGTACATAGTTGTTCTGTGACACTGGATTTGTTTTTCTTTCATGAAAGGTAGCAATTGTCATTTGAAGATTTTGAGGTTTTAAGACCAATCTTTTTTTTTGGTTAAATTGCATGCATGTAAGTGTGTGTATGGTATCTTGAGTGCTCTGCAACGTTTTTTTGCATTGCATGCATGCAAGCATATGTGCTATAACTGAACACAAATTTAAAGCTCAATAGGGCACTGAAGGTTAACATATAAATTGAGGAACTTTATAGCTTTACAATACCAAATTTGGTACTTTACAGTTTTGGTACTGCACAACTGTAACTTTTGCATTGGCAAGCTCATCCATGTGCTAAAGACCAGTTTAGAATCTTTGTGTTGAGTTTTGCATTACTGAAATGTATTTCCACGTTGCAGGCAAAAACAAAATGGAGGAATGCCCTCTTTTGACCAAGTTTTTCTATACAGCCGAAGAGTTGCATTAGGAGTATAATTTGAGCACGGAGGGTGTGCTTCCAAAGGATCTTATGGAAGAAGACCTCCCTGATGACCAATGGATGACTGTTTTCAAGTAACGCTACCAGAAGAATGCGAGGTTTACTTGAATCATGTGCAACTGAGACTGGTTGAAGATTGTAGGTTCTTGTTCCATAAGGTATACCAAGCCCCTCCATCTTGTGGGGAGATCACCGCAAAGTTTGCACGCTACTTTGCTTTTGAGAATCTCCATGCGGCAACAAAGGATCCTGCAAGCCATAAGGTTGCATGGGTGAGGTGTGAGAGAACGTACTCAGTATGTGTGCCAGCCACAACCCGGGAGGGTTGGAGCGGAAGGTCAAAACTTGGCGAAGGGCAAACGGTGCCTCCCATGGAAGCCACCCGTCAGCTATTAAGAAGCCTCGTCTTACACAAAGTGGCAGTAATCTATGTATAGAGGTAGACCCCCCACAACATCATGTAGAGACACCTGACTATGTTACAGACCTAGAAAGTATTGTTGAGAGAGTGCCTAAGGCATGTGCAGCTGCATCCGATAATTTGAAAGAGTTGAAATCATCTCTACAACAAAACAAGGAAACTTTGTTGAGAGCGGAGGGTTCCAATGTTGTTGCAAAGTGGATAAAGATGACATAGAGTACTATGAACTACAGCTTGCAAAACTAAAGCAGGAAAAACCTTGCAATGATGAGGACATCAAAGAGGTGGAGGCTGATTTGGGAGCCAGTCGACACATGCTTCATCAAATTGGAAACAATGAGGCCATGAAGAAGCTTGAGAAGGAAGTTGATTTGCAACAAGTAATTTTTGACATCCATGCCTTCAGAAAGCGATTTTGGTATTTTTGGTAGCTTTCTAATAACTTATATTTGTTGCTGCCTTGGTAGTTCTAATACATTTGGTGGTTTATGACAGTTTTTGGTACTTCAGTTAATTTTCCAGTATTGGTAGATTCTGGCATTTTTGAAATCCTTTGGTAGTTTGTCGTATTCGTGAAAGCTCTTGGTATTTTTTGGTCTTTGTAAATTTTGCTTTAATAGTTTTATCAGTTTCTGGTCCTCTTGCTTCCGTATGGTAGTTGCATATTTTAGGTAGATTGGTAGCTTCATGTATATTTTTTGAATTTTGTCTACACTATTTTGGTAGTTTCTGTTCATACTAGTATCTTTTGGGCCTTTCTTGCTCTTTTGTTTTGGTATCCTCTATCATGTTGTCATTAGACGTTTGGTAATTTTGTTATTTTGAGAGTTTTGGTAGTTTTAAATGTGCTGCTAGTACCACTAAACCCTTACTCTATGCTTTTGGTAGTTTTTGGTTATGCTTTGGTAGTTTATGGCGTGGATCTAACAAGATTGTTTTGGTAGTTTTGGTTATGTTTGAATAGCTTATTTTTTGTCTTGGGTGTATTTATAATGCTTTTGGTACAAACTGGAAGCTTTTGGTACTAATTGGTAGCTCATGGTTCCGAATTGGTTCAATTTTTAGTAGTTCATGGTTGTCTTCTGTCATTGATGACTTGGTAGTTTTGGTAGTTTTTTGGTACTATTTGTAGATGCCTTGAGGTTTTCCTGCTAGCTTTTGGTACTAACTGGAAGCTTTTGGTAGTATTTTGTTTTCCCCCTTGGTGATTTATGGTTGCTTTCTATCAATGGTGTTTTGGAGGTATTGGTAGTTTTAGGTTGTTATGGACAACGTTGTTTTGGTGGTTGTTAGGGTTTTGTTTTCCCTGCTTATGTTTCAACTACTAATTGGTAGCTCATGGTTCAGATTTGGTTCTATTTTTGGTAGTTCATGGTTGTCTTCTGTCATTGATGTTTTGGTAATTTTGGTAGTTTTTAGTACTACTTGTTAGTATGATGCCTTGAGGACTGCGCTTGGTACTAACTGGTAGCTTTTGGTACTAATCTGGTTCCCCCTTTGGTGCTGTTTGGCAACATGCTGAGTATGATATGTTGCTGGAGGCAACATGGAAGCACAAGACCACACCCACTTTGGAAGCAGATGATTGTTGATGTTGGGCTTGGGAATAGGTTCATGTTATATCCTAGGCCCCAGCTTGTTGATTCGGTGGGTATAATCTACGTGTTTGGCATGTGTGCTTCATGTGGTGAGCTGTTGGAGTCCGCAGGGGTTGTTGGAACCTTTATGCTTGAGTGCCGACATCAGTATCACCCCCTTTGCTTCAATGCTTTGCTACAAAGCAGGCATCATTGTGCCAACCCTTGTTGTATTATGGTGATCCCTGAGGTTGGCAAAGTCCTGGGTCACTGGGCATCATCTCGTGAAGAGTAAGTATGTGCGTGTTTTGCAAATCATATGCTTACTTGCACTGAATGTGAGGTTGTTTGTAAGTACACAATGTCTTTTGCTGTTTTTGTAGAGGAGGAGGATGGTGCAGTGGCTGGGACCAGTGGAAGAAATGGAGAGGTGGTCAAGGATGGATAGGGTGCCACAAAGTTTGCTGCAAGTTGTATATGGGAGGAGGATGACGTTACTAAAGAGATAGGGGATGTTCTCCATGATTTAAAGTATGGTAGTGTGGAAGGGAAAGAGACTGAGAAGGGACAACACTGTGATACCATGGGGGACAATGAAGGAAACAGTGACTACGAGGACAAGGATGTTAAGGAGAACAAAGACAATGTGGAAGATAAAGTCCCTCAGGAAGTGGAGCTGGATGTTGCCGGACCAGATGATGCTGACACGATGTATGAAGATCATATCACTAGCGAGGATGAGAATAGGCAAGGGGAAGGTGCAACAGACAAGAAGGGAGTGGAAGAACCTAAAGGGGCAGGGGATCAACCTGTCCCATTCCAACATCCATGAAAACCTTCACAAACACCTCCCTTCTATCCTTTGCTATCTCAATGGGACAAAATGTCAACTTCCATACACCACATTGGGAGCCGTCCCCCATCAAACATTTCTTGGCATGGTATTCACTATTTAGAGTATTTGGGCACATGATGGATTCCCACATACTAGTGATGTGCTGACATACTGCTTGGTTTGCAAAATACTCTCCTATATCATCACTTCTAGAACATAGGGAGCAAGTGCAAAGGTGACCTTTTCAGTGATGCCCAAACTTGTTTTGCCACATTTGATTAAAAGCCTCTTTGAAATAGACCATCTGCACATGTGATACACAAGTATACCTCTCTTTCAACTTTCGAACAAAGTATGGCTTTAATGCCTCAAAGCATCTAAGAGACACAACCACTATAGGGTGAGCCTTCTTGAATCTTTGGTATAGCTCAACCTATGGCACCAAAACAAAAAAGGGTAGAAAATTCCAACTTCATGCAGATGGTAAATGCCAAAAATGGATGTAGCTAGTACCACATATGGTACCGTAAAGTACAAAAATGTCATATTGGGTAACCAAAATGACTCATTTCTACTTTCTTTGGTACAATATAGAACCAATACACATCATACACAATGAAGTGGGTTCTTGTGAGGGTCTTTGGTACTATACAACCATTGCCCCATGAAACAGAATAGCATTTAAGAGCTGTACAACACCAAAACTAGTCAAATTTGAGACTATTCAGAAAATATTTGGTGCTATACAAATTTGAGACTATTCATTATGAAGGACTATTTCCATATTCGCTACTGTCTTTAGGCTTTTGGTAATATGTACAACCAATGGCCTGCAAGAGAGTATCAAATTGGATAGTTTACAGGGGCTTGGGTACTATACAAAGACATTTGGTATAGTGAAGGACCATTGCCATACATCAAAAAGTCAGATTTGGTACTGTCTTTTGCTTTTGACTCATAGTAGAACTCTATGCAAAAGAGTACCGATATGGGTACTTTGCAAATGCTTTGATGATAAACAAGAATGCTTTGGTACTATACAAGGAGTAGGTTTGGTAGTGCACAAAAACTTTGGTACCAGACAATTATGCTTTGGTAAAATGGAGTGAGGCTTTGGTACTCTATAGATATACTATTTCCATATTTGATGTTGTCTTTAGGCTTTTGGTATTATGTACAACCAATGGCATGCAGGAGAGTACCAATTTGGGTAGTTTACAGAGGCTTGGGGACTATACAAAGACCTTTGGTACTGTGAAGAACCATTGCCATAAAACAAAATGTTAGATTTGGTACTGTCCGTCTGCTTTTGACTCATAGTAGAACTCCATGCAGAAGAGTACCCATATGGGTACTTTGCAAATTCTTTGGGGATAAACAAGTATGCTTTGGTACTATACAGGGAGTAGGTTTGGTACTGCACAAAGACTTTGGTACTACACAATTAGGCTTTGAAAAAACAGAGTGAGGCTTTGGTACTATATAGATATAATATTTAGATATTTGGTATTGTCATTAGGATTTTGGTACTATGTACAACCATTGGCAAGCAAGAGAGTACCAAATTAAGTAGTTTATAGAGGCTTGGGTACTACACAAAGACCTTTGGTACTGTGGATGACCATTGTTGTATAGCAAAAAGTCAAATTTGGTACTCTTTTGGTACTTTTGACTCATAGTAGAACTCTAGCAAAAGAGTATTATATGGGTACTTTGCAAATGCTTTGGTGATAAAGAAGAATGCTTTGGTACTATACAGGGAGTAGGTTTGGTACTGTACAAAGACTTTGGTACTACACAATTAGGCTTTGGTAAAATAGAGAGAGGATTTGGTACTCTATAGATAGGCTTTGGTGCCTCTAGGGAAGGAAAAGGTATTATACAAAGGCTTTGGTACTCTATAGATAGGCTGTGGAATTACTAATAAACAATTGAACACCAAATTTAGTACTACACAAGGGCTTTGGTTCTATGTAGGTTAGCTTTGGAACTACATAGGAATGCACTGGTACTATATATAACCTTTTTAAGGTACTATACACACCCACTGCCATATAGCAGACTACCAAATTTGGTACTGTCTTGACCAAAACAGCCTTAAGGATTGTCAAAAAAATTACAATCGCTATGAGTTGTTGGTATGTGAGAGTCATTGAGTAGATGCATAGGATGTTTGACGACACTTTTCCTTTCAATTCTCGTCTTGCATATGTCCTTCTTGTTAGGTGAAACTCTAGTCTCTGATCCAAAAGGCATGCACCAAATCTCTTGTTTCATTGGTGATAGTGGTTCCTCGAGGCAATTGTCTCTCACAAGCACTCAATGGCAACACTTCATCCTCATCTTTATTCTCCAGCCTTGAACTTGCAGCAGCTATATTCCTTCGATGGATACCCAGGACACTAGCAATTTAGATTGTTTTATTGAGGTCTTACATGTACTATTGTTCAAGATCATTGTCAAAGAGGTCTTACATGTACTATTGTTCAAGATCATTCTCTTCACAAAAACATCATCTGCTGAGTGCGGGACCTTAATTTGAGTCAAAGTGTTGCGCACACCTGATAGAACGGTGTCTTCGACATTGCTGTTTTTTTTTTTTTTGCAGCTCGAAAAATTCCTAGTGGTCCAAAAGTTGCTGGAATATTTCCTTTTGTTCGTTCCTTGTTAGACCTAGTGTTTGCTTGCACCAACATTGTACCACCACTGCACGAATGGTCTTCCTTGTCGTGGCTTTTGGTAATCCAAGAGCATAAGAAGGATGTCTTTCTTTGCTTCTCTACTCACGTTTCTTTGCAGCCCAATAATTACGAAGAAAAGCCTGATTAGTTGGAATGAAATTGCTAATGGAATGTCTTTGCGTCTGTTCATCCGTGCCGGGACCACCTTCTAGCTCGTCAAAAGAGAGAAGTTGTGGATCACCCGAGTAGTAATCTCATGTAGTACTGTCCATTGGCAAGAAGCAAGTGCGAGAGGGAGAGAGAGAGGGGGAGAGAGGGAACAATCTGTGAAACCGGGCTTCACTGTGTAGCTACAAGGTGTGGAGAGAGAGAGAGAGAGAGAGAGAGAGAGAGAGAGAGAGAGAGAGAGAGAGAGAGAGAGAGAGAGGGAGTCAAAGCACCGAACCATAACCCCCTCGGTCTCACCCTCAACCCTCACCTCTTCTTGAGAGTGGCCAGTTTCAAAAGATAAAAACGTCTTCAAAAACAAAGAAAAAGAAATATATATCCCCTCTTTAATTCCAATTAAACGTTCCTCTCTTTTTACACACATGAACCACCAAGCCTATGTTGTGTCAAGGACATTGCTTTTTGTACCACCAAACCATGCTTTCAGCTTAGTACATACAAAAAGTCCCTACTATCATGAGGCTATAGAGTTCTCTCTCTTTTATACCTACAACCCTATCCCTATGGACCTAAGGGAAAATGGAGGCATATCTTAAGCTCTCATTGAGTTTTAAAGATACCTCCAAAGATCACCCTATGGCCCTTAGGCCATAGGATAAAATTTGGTTTTCTTAAGCCTATTATAAACACCCTTTGTCCTAACAAGCATAAAGGGAATCCTATGGCCTATGGCCATGGGGTACCAATTTAGAGGTGCACAAAAATGACTTTACATTGCTTTAGGTTCAAAACGAGGCATTTTTATGGTCATAGGATTGTATATAGAGCACATTATGATTCCATGACCAAAGGCTGCTAATATAGAGGTTTTGCAATGGGACCTAGGCCACTAGATGCCCTTAGGCTCAAAACAAAGCATGTATTCATCATAGGATCCTAATGAGGCTACCAAAGGATGCCCTCTATGCTACTTAGAAACCCTATGGCCCTAGGGCCATAAGGTGGCCAACATGCCTATGTAGAGCCTCTATATTGGCAAAATTTGGTCCTAGATGTACGTAATGTTCATTAAATAGGCCAAGGAGTTATTGTCATACCACCAAAATGCATCCTCCTGCTACCCAAAGGCTATAAATTTCTTCTACATATTCTATAAGGTACTCTATATAGGCCCATATGGCCTTAGGAAAATAGGGTGACACATGTATAAAGTATCCTATGGTCCTAAGGCTATAAAGTTCTCTTTGTTTTGATACTTTTGTAGAACCTATTCTTATGGCCTCAAGTCCGTAGAGAGGCATATTTTAGGCTCTCACAACTTCTTGAAGATTATTACATAGAGCATCATATGGCCCTTAGGCCATAGGATAAAATATGGTTTTTTATTGTGCCTTAACAAACATAGGGGAAACCCTATGGCCCTTGGACCACATGGTGCAAATATAGAGGTGCATCCTATAGTTCCAAGGCTATAAAGTTCTCTCTATTTTGATAGCTACAAAAAATCCTATCCCTATAGCCCAAAGGGCCATAGGGTACTCTTTGTAGGTGTCTTAAGACTTTTTGAGACCCTAACATACACCTTTTTATGGCTTTTAGGCCATATGATAAAATGTGGTTTTCTTCAAGAAACCCACGATCAACATCATGTGTCCTAACAAACATAGTGGGAATCTCTATGGCCCTAGGGAAATAGGGTGCCAATAGAGAGGTACAAAAAATGAACCTATGTTCCCTTAGGTTCAAAACAAAGCACATTATGGTCATAGGATCATATAGAAGACACCCTATGGTTTTACAACCAAATTGTGCCAATGTAGAGGGTCTACATGGGCACCTTGGTCACCCTATGGCCTTAGGGGCTTAGGTCTTGTAGCCAACATAAAGTGCACCATTTAGCCCCAGGATCTACGTAATGTAAATTAAATAGGCGAAGGAGTTACTGTGAGACCACCAAAATCCATCATATGACCCAAAGCTAAAAATTGATTCTAGGTATTTATAAGTACTCTATATATAAAAATTGATTCTAGGTATTTATAAGTACTCTATATATGTCCAATGGATTTAATTCCATAGGGTGGCATGAGTTTAAAGTACCCTATGGTTCTAAGACTATAGATTTATTTCTATTTTGATCACCTATAAAGAAAACTCCTTATGGCCCTAAGACCATAGAGAGGCATATTATACGCTTTGATAGAGTCTTAAAGATACCTACAAAGATCACCCTATGGCCCTTAGACCATTATGATAAAATGTGTTTTTCTTCAAGATACCTATTACCAACACCTTGTAGTCAAAGATAACCATACGACCATAAGGCCTTATAGGGTGGTCCTAAATGTTTTACAAGCTATATTACAATGGAATCTTTGGTTTTATTATGTATTCTTAGATGTTAATTTGTCATTTGAGAGTGTGACGAAAAAAATTCCGTCTGAGTTGTAGGTGCTTCCAAAGCTAACAATAGGCGTTCTTTAAAACTTGTAGTCCCTTAACAAGATATTGAGGTTGACAAAGTTTTACCTAAGATTATTGGTAAAAAGGATTTTCAAGCTATTGAACCTTTTGAGAAAGGGTCTATGGATTTACATCGCAATCAAAGAGTTCTTGAAGAAGTTGACAAAAACCTACAAGTTCTTGAAGGTCAACCGTTGCAGCTATTGGAGATGAATTTGAAGAGTGATGCTATGGAAGTAGAAGGCAATTCAAGTTTCAAAACATGTACAAGGTCATAATAAAAATCCATCGACAGTATTTTAGTAACCCACGATCTGAAAACTGGGATGCATGGTGATTTGGACCTTTCATCCACTGATAGACCAATGCTGATTATAATAGTGAGCTTGTGTGGATTGCTTTTGAGGAGATGCAGTAAAGGTTCAACAAAATAAATATCTTAAAGTTTGAACAAGAGTATATTGTTCTACGACCATGATGCATTGAGATTTCAAAGACTCTACCGAGAAATTCTAATGTAGGGACATGGTCAAGTGCTAATGAAAATCATGATATGGACATCATCGAGATTTTCGAGAAGGAGGCTCAAGAAAAGTTTCCATTCTTTATGATTAGGGGACAAAGCCAATTTCAATCATGTGAAGAATCAAGAATCACTCGCCCAGATAATCCAGGAGGAGAAACACTTTTCAAAATGTTGGCAGTTGCATCAATAAAATTTGAGATTGATGCAAAATGTATGCTTCTACTAGATGATGCACCATTAAAGGGATGCATTAATCCTACGGTGAATTGTATTTTTCTACTAGATGATGCACCATTAAAGGGTATGTTAATCCTACATTGAATTGTATTTTTTGGCCATCATTCAATGTTGATGTGATGAGAAAAATATCCTCCTTGGGAATTTGCCACCATATATTCAAGCTCTTTATCATGTCAACGATATTTGCACAATTACAAGCTCCTATTTGTAACGAAAAGCACCCCTAGTGCAAGGTCATGAATTTTATAATCATGTATACATGGTTGTTGCAGAGTGGAAGGAGATAAATTTTGTTTGTCTAGGGAAAACCTACTCCACAAACAGAATACCAGAAGCTTTTCGTCCTCATGATGATGAAAAAGGTGCAACATCTAGCACTAGTGGAATGTCCACTCAAAGTTACAATAAGAAATTCCTAACACTTCATCAAGAAAAAGTGAGGGTTTTAAAGAGTATCAAACCTTTATCAACCTTAAAAGGGATTGAAGCAATGTGCTTGCCCAAAAATTGGGATACAAGGAGTCCACGATCAAAGTACATGAAGCCAATAATTATTTAAAATAGCTAAAAATTCAGCATAATCTCAAATAGATCTCCATTGAGGAGATGATGGAGCATAAATTTGTGATATTATGGAATCCACAAAAGTTCTTTATGTATTGAGAAACCCTTTTCATAGTGCTTATGTAGATTTCTCTTTCAACGCTATCCATAACTTTTGAGTTTGATATGCCAAATGCTTAATTTTAGCTTATTAAAAGATTTTAAAGTTTGTTTTATAATTATTTTCCATTTCACTATCAAGGATAGCCTACTTGGACAAGGCTTTATGTTACTTCATAAGCTTAGGGGATTTGCACTTAATTCTAGTATCAACACCCTATGATCCTAAGAGCCATAGGTTGGCTTTATGTTCTTCGATAAAATACTTACTAATGGTGGCAAAAAATTAGCATCCTATGACTCCAAGGTTTTCAACAAGACACTCAAGATTCCTAAAGAAATAACCTCAATAAACATCCTAAGCGTTTAGGACAAAGGTCAATCTTTTTGACATTCTTGAAGTGCTTTTATGTTGTTTAGAAATAGCATCTTATGGCCTTTGGATCATAGGGATCCATTTGATCTTTTTCCACACATTTACTAAATGTGGCCATTTGAAGCCGGGCTATTAGCACCCTATGATCCTACATATGCCAACATTTGTTTCTCCACAAAGAACTCTATGGTCCAAAGGCCAAAGGGTGATATATCTACAAGACTTTTTTTAATTATGGTCATAGGAAGTGACATAATTTGAACCTATGGCATTAGCACCCTATGAGACCACAAGGCTCATCTTCTATAAGACTTTTATTAATTATGATCATAGGAAGCGACATAATTTGCACCTATGGCATTATCACCCTATGACCACAAGACCATGAGTTGACATATGTGATTCCAAAAACCACTTACAGAATTAACACCCTTTAGAGTAATGTCATAGGAGGCTAGCTCTAGGCTACATAATGAACATCTTAAGCCTCTTAATTGACAACTACAAAGACAACCCTAAGTCTCTTTGGCCACTCTTAGAATCTATCTATTGATAGCTATAAAGGAAGACTAAGCTTAGCCTTTTAAAGGAAAGAAAAATCTTTGAGAATCTTACAGAGCATTTATGTCATTTGGAATTAGCACCTTACGATCCTAGGACCATAGAAAGCCAATATAGCTACACCATATGGTATCATAACCCTATGAGCTTGAGGCTATAGGACAAAAAGGTGCTCTAATTAGAACTCACCACAAAAGGTATCCTATGACCTCAAAAACTCTAAGTTTTATATGTAGATTGTGCTCTATTGTTTGTTAGCACAATTTGATTTATTGTTGCATGATCGTATGGGTTGGAGTAAAATTATTCAATTGATTTTTTGTTATCATTTTAGGACATGTGTAGGAGAAAGTTTTGCTATTACAATGTCATAAATTAGAATATTTTCTTATCATATCACATCAAATACCTCATTCAAAGCAACAACAATGGTGCATCCTATTGTGAGGAGACATTTGTCATTTAAGTAACATTGCTTATCTAATAGTTTGATGCTCCTATTGTTCTCTTCTAAGTACTTGTCTTTTTTGAGGTGATGCAAACTACCAAAATGTTGTTGACAATTGATAGTGCTACAAAAGTGGTGTTTGTTGAACACCTCTATCTTGAAGATACCATACTCCTTGTACTTAGTACTTTTATGTACAAGAGATTAAAACCATAAATTTTATAAAATGAGTTTTTGGTAATCCTTGTGTACAACCCATACAAATGTGGTATAATCAATTCATATGCTCCTTATTAGTCACATCAATGGTGTTTTTAAACACCTCCTTTTTTAGGGACGTAATTTTTTGGCGAGCAATTTTCGATGAGTAGATTCCAAGAAGATTCTTTCTTACCATCTTAACTTTATTGTCTCTCTTGATCCTCTCTCGGCCTCTCTCTCTCTCTCTCTCTCTCTCTCTCTCTCTCTCAAGTGTGTGTGTGCTTTGCCGATGGTTGTATGTGTGTTAAAAAAAGGGGTAAATGGTTCAACCATTCTACCACCCAAGCTTGGTAGATGGGTTTAAGTTATTTCCATCTTGAATAACCTATCTTTAATTTAACTCTCCTCGTTGAATAGATCTCCAAGGTCTCTTCAGTTAGTTTCTTACAGCGTTTGATCGATTTGCTTCTTCTTCTCCATCATCACCTGCTTCTCTCTGTCTGTCTCTCTCTCTCTCTCTCTCTCTCTCTCTCTCTCTCTCAAATATTAATAATTTATAAATCTCTCTCTCTCTCACTATCCTCTCACTCATACATGTGACTTGTCTTCTCAAATGTTGTGATATATGTTGGGCAACAAGCTTAACCACCAACGTGATAAGCATCCTTCTACTTTTTCACACTTGTGAGTACTTATACACATGCACATTTGTATACAAACACAGAAATATAGCCATAGCAAAGCACACACCCCCTTTTCAAACATCATGCTATACACCATGCAGCATGATAAGCCATCAACCGGACAACGATACATGCACAAAAAACGTTTGCAACAAATCAATTTCAACAATTAACACTCCATAATAATGAAATTCAATTTTGAACAACATTTCAAGACTGCAATAAGAAAACCATAGACTAATATTAAAAGGGTTTAAAGTACACAATAACAACAAGAACGTCACAACTAATATGGACAAAAGAAAACAATACGCTATGCTAATATGGTGTCAAGGCCTTATTTCTCTAACATTAGCGAGGAAAGGTGAGATCTAGTAGTTGTTGGATCCATTGGCTTGTCCTTGCACAACCATGTATGCCATCCACACTTCTACCCAAGCCTCCACATGTCGTTTGAAGGATGCACACTCCTGTGGGGTGCAAAACCCATGTTCCCCCCAAATCATGTTTGCATTTTTTGCTAGTGTGACAACTTGCTCGATCTCCCCTTTGGTTGGATGTGCATTGAAATCAAGGTCTTGCATGGTGTTGAATATGGAGCTTGTGGCCTCGTCGACTGCATGGAGAGAGTCCTTGTAGTTATGTGCACTCTGTGCTGTGCATACAACATTCATATCATACACACGGTTGAGAATGTTATTGGCGTGCACATTGTTGATGGGGTCAACACGGGGAGGGGGTTGAACACACTGATCACGTTGTCCATTTCCCCTAGGCATGGTAAATATGTGAATGAGAGAAAACTAAAGAAATAACTTTAGAAAATAGATACTTAATTAGCGTGACTTGCGCATGAATGAAACTAGTGTTCTTTTGGCTATTTATAAAAAATCCCAAGCATCTTTACTTCAAAGGTCATTCGCACCATGTCCTTCGTAATATTTTCACATAAAATATTACGAAGAAAAAAAATATCACTAAAAGATTAACCACCATCGATTGATTTGCCTTAGAAAATTAAACATAGTTGCATTATAAACAAAAGATAGTGGCAAACACACAGCACATGGTGCAAAAATTAAAACATAGTATGATCAACAAGTAAGTTTTGGTGTGCCATAGCACATAGTAAGATAGTGGCAAACACATAGCACATGGTGCAAAAATTAAAACATAGTATGATCAACAAGTAAGTTTTGGTGTGCCATTACATAGAGAATAAGTTCATATGGAGTAATCAATACAACACGGGATTTACGTTCCCGGTGGCCGCAAATCCTATGGGGGCATGTGTAGGTGGGGGCCCCATGGGTAATGTGGGAAATAGTGACCGTTAGAGCGATTGACCATGGATTGGCCAACCTGGAACTATAGCTAGAGGTCTACTTGGAGGAGGAGTAGATGGCATGACCGACTCTTGGCGATGTCGTAAAGGAGACGGAGGTGGCTGTGGTTGTGCTCTACGTGATGCCTTGCCCACATGAACAGTCAATCCTAGACCAGTAGGAAGCCGTTGCTGCGGTTGAATACGTGCCAAAACAATTTCTTATTCCAATCAATGATGTTGCAATGTTGTTGTAGATGCTTGCACTCCATTGCCAAGCCACCACAACTTGCAAGACTATCCAAAACTGCATCCCCGACCTTTGTGAAAGTACCTAACAACCACCTATTTACAATAGCACAAACATTAGCAGACATTTCAATGGCACATTAAAGGACTAGTTCACAAGCAAAAACTGAGCATAAAAGTGCCCTCCTCGACTTACCGAGCAAAGAACTTGCTCTTCTCCACTCTAGGCCAAGATGGTGCTCCAAGGGCATCTAGCGTCCATGGCAAGTCTCATAGTGGCTCTCGGATCATGTCACTATTAAACTCAAACCCATCATTATCAACTGCCACATCTTCTGCTTGACGATCATATAGTGGAATCACTTGAAGGCCTTCAATTTTACATGTGATTCTGGTTGGCCAACGTGACCTACAATATGGATACTGTTTTAAACAAAAAACACATCAATATCTACCAACTATGAAATTTGTGGAGAAATGGTTGAGAGCTTACTAGATCCGTGAAGTCATCTATCACAAACGTATGTGCGTGACACCATCTAGAGAAAAATGATGCAAAGATGGCAAAAATCGTGCAAGCGAGCCTCCTCAATGATGAGTGTCAAGTGGTCCGCTCGACACGCCATGACTATTGCACCATCCGATAGTAAAAATTCTCTACAGCCAAGGTGAACACACTAACAATGAGCTCGACAGAGAATGCATTCCATTAGGGTATGCCACCAATGCTGGCATCAAGTTTGCAATGTGTGGGAAGGTCTACCGACACAAGTCACACCCCTCCAAGCCACTGATCATGCTCCATTTTGTCGGAGTGTGAGAGAGACCCAATCAAACATTGGATCACTTGCAGGCTCTTGAAATACGTAAATACCATGCGAAAGACAATTGAGTGAGTGCTTATCAAATTCAAAGTGGATTCCAAAGTGTCATAAACTCACTCAAAAGAAATCTTTGGATCCATGAAAGCCTTTTGTAGATGGCATAGATCAACAAGTACTGTGAGATGTACTTGGACTACCCCAACACTCATAATTTTTGCCATTTCTACGTCAGAGTGAGCCAAACTGTTTGAAACGCAAAATTTAATGAAATGTTAGGTACCACAATTTTGTTGCTGTAAAAAAAAAACATTTATTTGTGGTGGCATTTCTTACCTAGTGGAAAGGAGTCAAGTAGTTCAAGTGTCCAAATAGAAATTAGGTGGCTACCCTCGCTTCGTCTAGAAGTAATGGATATGATTCGCTCAAGACCCTGTGATCTCGAAGCTTGGGAAGGACTAGATATCCATGACTCCAAGTGACGTTCTGAATCACCCTACTCATGATCTTACCTGCCACCTTCATGCTCACTCCTTGCACACTGAAACTCCTCCGAGAACTTTGAAAAATTGTTGATGACTAGCGGCCATCTCTTCTTACCTTGTATAGGTCTATCCACTATATTTTTTGGGCTTCGACATCCCTTGGTCCCCGTGTTAGGGGAAATGGCATCGGTGGGAGGTTGATTGATGGTGACAGTTTTGCTTTTTCCCTTACCCTTAACCTTCTTGTGCAATGCTGCAAGTTCAAAAAAAGTGACGAAACTATAGCAAACCAAACGCATTATTTGAACAACAAAAACATTACTTACCGTTGTATGCTTCAGCTTCATCTTTGGGAAATTCACCATCTGTATAGTTTAAAAACCATGGACAGAAAACCATGGACAGTCTCTCCACATTTCCTTACCATGGAGCGTCTTTATCCAATTGTCGGGATAGAGACCACTCTCCTCTCTCTCAAACTCCACCCATGCATCACTGGGATGCTTGGAGTATGGACTGCAAAGACCTATCTTAAGGGTGCCCAACCACCATCTACAAATAACAAGAGGAATAAATCTACTATTCATAACACACGATTTTAATATTGCATCCTAATAAAATAGTATAGTTCAATACCTGTATAGCAAGCGTCATATAGTACATGCAAAATGCGGTTGCTCCTCTGCATTGTGTGTGGCTTATATGGCTTGCTTCCACCACACAAAAGCCTTGCCAAAGCGCTTTTTTTAAAAAGCCTGCAGTGCCTCACCAAGAGACATGCCACAATCACGTGCGGCGCGTGCATGTAGATTCTTTAACATGGAGTTCTTGGCCTCCATCTTCTCGGCCACACTCAATACACCCCTGCACTTTAAGTATTAGTAATGTGGCAGTACTAGATAAGACCCTAAAGTCCAATGTTAGTACGCTGACCTTTGAAGGTGCCACCAATCTACGTGCGTTCTCAACCATTGTGAGAAGGGCTTCTCTTGCGTCAGAATAGATGCATCCACTAACGACATATCGTCCTTGGCCAATATATCAATCAGGTGATACTTTTTGCATTTACCATTGGATAACATTCTTAATAAATTAAGGAGAACAAACAGTGCTTTCAAAAGCAGATAATACTTACTTCGAAGGACTAATGCGTTCCTGTGCAACCTCAGAGACTTTGAAGGGGGTCATTTTGCAACCTTTCTCTCCCCAACCCACAAAAGAGATGTATTTTTGAAAAAAATCTGTTCCATTCTTGGGATTGACTATGATTGTTATCTCTAGTCCCTTTCACACAAAAAAGTTCTCAATCTCTTTCACAGCCAAATCATAACTTGCCTTGTAATCATCTCCATGCATGTGGTACTCTCTACTCCCCTTGATTGGAAAATTTTGTGTCTTCAGCCGATACATTGCATCCAACTCTTCTTGCAATACAAATCGCCAAAACAAAGTGATTTTTGAGAAAAAGGTACTTACCTAATTCATGTGTATGATAATTTTAGAAATATCTTCCAAAATAGTTGCACTAGCAAAGCCATAGGTAGTCTAAGCCATTTGAAACGGCTCATTCCCATCCCACAAGTGCCCTCTTGGCTTTCACCCTATCTTCTTCATTGAATTTGTCCAATAAGGGATGTGGGTTGGCTAGTGCTAATTTTTACATAATAAATATGTTGTGGATAGTGGTGAGAGGCACATGGACTCATGTCACCTTATTTTTTTAATGTAAATCTATACTAAAAAGTGCACAAATAGAAGTGTGATGAAACTTTCTTGTTGCTCATGATGAGCACAGCCAAAAATTTTGCCATCTCTGCAGGGTCACACTTCACAATTGTGCACTCAACCTTTGGTGTAGAGAATTCATCCAGTCGCTCCCGTATGTCCAATCTTTCCACGCATGGAGCCGATGCATACAATGAACATTTTCTTCTCCGTGTGAGAGATCTTGAAAATGTGTCTATTTTGGTCATCAAATGTGGCCGACATCACTAACTCTCTTCCATAAGTGCCACGTCTATCGAATGGTATGGGATCTTGTCCGGTAAAAGCTTCAAACACAATGAAACAAACCATCTTGGGTTGGTAACTTCTTTCAACTATAGAGGTCGTTAGTTCGGCCACACAATCATCATTTGTTCTAATGGCCAGATTGGCCAAAAGACGACATAGAGGGATGCGTGGGAACATGTGATTGTATGGCACAACATGAGCATCAATCTAATCTGATGAGATGTGGCTATCAACCACAGATCCAAAGAGATTGTTGGGATAAAGATGTTGTGCCTTTGCTCGGGGCCGAACGTCTGATGTCAGGCCGCCCACCCATGTGTGTACATACCCTTATTCATTTTATATGAAGAATAAGAAGCTCCTCACTCTATAGTTTCCGAGGTTGCTCCACCCACACCATCTCGTGCTTCTCCCCTTTCTCGCATGCACTGCACTGCACTGCATCATGCACGCATGCACGCATGCATCCGCTCACACGCGCACTCACAAGTGGTATCAGAGCTACTACGGTGAACCGCACACCTGATCACTTCCCGGTGATAGACACTAGAGCTTGGCCATGGCGACTTGAGCTTGTTGGCGGAAACAGATCTGGCTCAGGAGTGTTGGATAGGAGCTCCTCGAGCACCCGGAGGAGATCAGGAAGATCTCGGCTAATCGACATGTGCAACGACTCCATTGGAGAGGGATTCTTGGGAGCTTTGAAGCTCTGCAAGAAATTGGCCTTGAGGCTTGTGTAAAAAGCTTGGCTTGGAAGAGAGTCAAAGGCTTTGAAGTCGGGCAACCAGTAAACCAAGCAAGGAAAGGGAAATCCTTGAAAGGCTTGAGAGCCTTTGAGTTTTTCTAAGCTCTAGAAGCTATGGAATTATGAATCCTCATCATGGATACAATCTTAAAAGATATCATAAATATTTTTGTAATGGATAAACTGCTTGGAAATGTTGAACCTCGCATCGCTCTATTTAGGAGGATATGGCAAGAATCCCATGTAGAAAAATGAGTAAAAATATTTTACCTATAGTTTTAATTATGTATATATAGTGGGACTTAACTTTACTAAATTTTTTATAAATGTAGTGAGCTAGTTGTAGAGTTAAGAGAAACAAAGATGCGACGATTATTAATGATGATATTTAGAAAGAATTGGAAAAATATAACACATACAATATTTAGAAAGAATTGGAAAATAATAACACTAGCAATAAAGCAAATTGGAGTTTTGTATAGTGATATCAAAAAGTGATAGTGATGAAACACCACATATTGGAAATGATTACATCCCATTTCTAAGAAAAACATAGACATTGTTGCATTGTAAAGTATTATCATCTCAACAAATCGTCTTTACCTTCTTTTTTTATGAATGTGATTACAAAATTTGTCTTTCATAACTCATTAAACTGATTGTGTTTAGATCACAAGAAAAAAATTGAAAATCAATAGAACTTTGAATCTTAGGTATCATTTGTTCCATTGGATGATACAATAGAAGAAAATTTGTCTTTCATAACTCATTAAACTGATTGTGTTTAGATCACAAGAAAAAAAATGAAAATCAATAGAACTTTGAATCTTAGGTATCATTTGTTCCATTGGATGATACAATAGAAGAAAATATTTGCGAATGGTTAGTGGAGATTTGGAAACGGGTTCACGGATCAAACATTGAAGATGTAGCATCATTGAGAGAGTTTCTCACTAAATATTTTGAATCATTGAAGTCCTCAATCTCTCTCTCTCTCTCTCTCTCTCTCTCTCTCTCATCATTGAGAGAGTTTATCACTAAATATTTTGAATCATTGAAGTCCTCAATCTCTCTCTCTCTCTCACGCACGCACGCGCGTGCACGTACACACACACACACACACACACACACACACACACACACACACACACACACACACACACACACACATGGCGGATGTTCGGAGATTGGGGTATTGGGGAGTGGGGGGGGGGGGGGGGGGGGGGGGGGGGGGGGGGGTTCAAGGGCTCCGTGGGAGCGGGCCCTTGCACATAAAAGGTGTGTAAGGCTAAAGTTTTAAAAAAATTAACTCTCTCTACAGACTGTCGAATTGCAGCTGAACTGTCAGAATTTGATGAGTCGATCGAGGTCTGTTGTTGCTCGCTAGCATTGTGTGTTGTGTGAGTGTGTGCAACTACACACACACACACAAGCAAGCTCCTCTGCTGCCTCTCTATCTCCTCCACTATAGTGTTGCTGAGGCCTATCAATTCAAGCATTGACTGAGCTCTTTGCTAGCCATTGAGTATGTGTGAGAGAGAGCAACACACTATTGTTGTGCTGCTCGATTGCTCCTTGTTTTCCTCCGAAACACTCGCTCTGCTTGCCTGTTTGCTGTCAATGCTATCGATTCTAAGCATTGCCCGCTTTCAACTTCAATTTGCTGCTACCTGTTTACTGCATCATTCTATGAAGAGAGGACAAGAGATCATTACCAAAGACATGTTGCAAATTGAATTTTTAATACATCAAAGGTTGATCAAATATATTTGTATGAGTCAAGAAGAACCTATCATTGGCTGCATATTGTACATAAAGTTCCTCTCCTTGATTGATATCCTTTGCAATGATATTGTGAGAGATGCTTTCAAAATGGGGTTTGTCAATATCCTTTATATATAGCCCAATCATTCCTTTAAATGTATATTTAAAAGAGGGGTTTTTATTCCATTTTGGAAAAAGTCCTATAAATTCATCAAAAAAGAGAGGTCAGTCTATTCATGTCAACATTTTAATAGAGTACATGATAGCACAACAGTAGTAACCGCTTTAGCATATATCACTATATGTACATTATTACTTATTTTCCCATGCATAAAAAAGTATCAAAAGTGAGGTGAATGTTTTTATTTCACATTGTGCATGTGCCAATGACTACATCAAATACTTAAGCGATTTTTTGGTACCCTATAGTTTCCTAGGTTGATCTGGGTTCTCAAAGGGACACTTTTTGCCCTGGTCACAATAGTCATAGAGTGCTCTTTGCCTTGAATGGTATGTGTCGTGTTCCATTTGTACATGGGTACCAGTGGAATGTAGATCCTTGGCAATGATCACCAAATCCATCATCTGCTAAAGGGTATCATTGGGATACACTTTCATGCTCTTTTGAAGCAGTGCTTGAAGGATTGCTTCAATTCACATCTTTTCCTCGTCAAAATTCCTCATAAGGGGCATAACTTTCAAAAGAACTGACGAATACTTGTCAACATGAGTCATGACTTTCTTTTGGGCAAGCCAATCCCATTACTTCCAATGTCCTTCTCAAAGTCCAGTGGAAGAAATTGTTCATAAAATTCAGATTTGAACTTAGTCCATATTCTAGCTTGTGTACCTTCTAGAATCTTGGCTAACCATCATTTGCTTTCCATCTCCTTTAGATACATCCCAACATGATGCAACTTGGATTTTTTGGTAAAGTTTTTGTTGGCAAAAGAAACTCTAAACTACACAAAAGATAGTGCCTTGGAGATGTTTCTCTGTTCGGTGTAACTATGAAACTTGACATCCTTGTCACCAGATTTGAAAAACCCGCATCTTGTGGTGACACTTGAGGTTATCCTTCTTGAATTTTGGTTTCTCTTTAATGCTACATAGGGAAGTAGTAGGCATTCTCTTCTTGGAAGAGGGATTAGATACTGTATGAGAAGTGGAGATAGTAGTGCAATCAGGAGAGTATGATGGAGAAGAGGTAGAGACATTCTGGATTTCATTCAACAGAGAGAGATGGCCCTTACTCTTGGAAGGCTGTTTGTTCCAATCTAGATATCCCTTGTGCGCTTCGGTGCCTTTTTTTTGTGTTTTCCTCTTGCAAGTTATTACATCAACAAGATTTTCTTGACACCATCCGCATCTATTACTCTTGCGGTTTCTTGATTCAATCCAAAACCTTCTGAATAGCTGGCAACATGAGAAGCTGCTACAATTCCATGAGTTGAAAAAGATAGGCGATCGAGCTCTAATACCACTATCACAAATAGGAGCGTACACAAATGATCATTAAACTGAAAAAAATAAACTTTCAACCAAAAGAGATAAGAAAGATGATCAACACATTATTGGTGGGACCAAAAAATGGGTTGTTCCCCCCCTTAAAGAGAATATTTATTAGGGAAAGCCTTTTTACAAGCACCAGAACCAGAGAAACCCCTCCATTCTAAATCTCAGACTCAATGGTTGATTCCTTCTCATGCGGAAAATTCCGAGAGGTGAGCTCTTAGTTCCTTTTTTGTCTGCATCTAAAGCGTGAAACTCCATAGACCGTTTTGAATTCCGTTGTAGAAATTCCTGAGCGTAGGCCGAAGCCTTTTCGCTCTTTCTCCACAATGAAGTACCATACCCTAATTTCAAAAAATAGAAATTACTCAAAACAATAAGAAAATAGTTCATTTAGGAACACACAACATTTTTTTTCAACAACCCTTACTACTGGCTAAAAATACGAACGGGAACAGTTTTGTCCATATCAATGTGCCAAATGACTTTAAGATGCAAGCGTAGAGAAGTGCATCTAAAGAGATGTCCTACTAAAAACAGCCCAGCACTTCCTAGTCCCACCCCTTTTGGGCATATCATGCAATCAGTCCATTCCAAGACATTTCGACGAGAAGGTACTCAGGAACTTCTTGTGCTTTCTGAAGTAAACCACAATTGGCATACATATCAACCAAGGCAATGCCAATCTAGATATTTTTTCCAACATCCCCTGACTATTAATATCATCGTGAATTCTTTCGCCCATATCAACATCTTGTGTAGTGTCACTTGCCTTCAAGTCACGATTGCATCGAGAGAGATGCCCTCACTTTGCATCTACCAAAAACAGCTTAGCGCTTCTTGGCCCTGCCCTTATTGGGCATGTCTTGCAATGAATGCACTCCAAGATACAATGTTTTGGACAAGTAGCTCCTCAAGCACTGCTTGTGCTCTTTGAAGCACAATGTATTTGGCATACATTCCAATCATGGCATTACCAAGCTCAATGTTTTCTTTCAACAACCCCTAACTATTAATGCCAAGAATATTAATCTCTAACCTTCTAAAAGTATTTTCCATCTTAATTTGGCCACTTAAGTCCAAGGAAAATAAAAAGAGAACAAATGAAATTGATTGAGTGTTGATGGACCAACCTGGTCAAGGCTTGGGACCAAAAGAGAAAAAGTCCATAAAAGAGCAAGGGTATTTGCTAGCTAGTTATCTCAATCATAGGTACAGGTCAAGGAAGGATAAATGTATCATGTGGACAACCTTGATCAAAGGTATATGACAAAGGAGATGAGTAAAAGCAATTAGAGGAGTCTAAAAATAGAAAGTGATTATGCTAAGCTCAAGTCCTTAGAATAGCTCTTCAGACTCCAAGTATGAAGTCTTAGAGTGTAATTTTAACTTGCCACAAATTGTCTAAATTTAGCAAGTCTAAGTTTAGCAGGTTTTGGGAGCAGCTGGGTGGCACCTCCAAAGCACTGTGCTAAGGTTTTTCATAGGAGGTGAAATTTTTAAAGCCCAAAGGGTGAGTTTTATTTTTACCAAAGTTTATCCTAATTTAGTAGGTTCTAAATTAGCAGGTAGGTTGTAGCCTCATGTCAGCTTCATAAGCATTTAAGGTTTGTGCAAAGGTCTTACACCCGAGCTAATTAATAAAAAGATAAGTTTATGGTTTTAATGAATGAAAGGGAAAAGCTAAAGAATAAGGTTAGATCAACCCTTCATTGTTTGATAAGTTGACTCTACTCTTTGTTTACTAAGCTTGGCTACGCCACATGTCCAAAGTAGCACACACTTGCTTTGTATGGACTTAACAAGTGTGTGTGATATCTCCACTTGCCAAGAAGAGTCCAAAGAAGAGGGGGGGAAAGTTCTATCATGCAAGGCAAGTTACGAAAAGTGTGGGATAAGCATGAGTTTCATTATGAGGACCCCTCATTGGTCAAGCTGCAAGCATTTCAATTCAAGACTAATTGCACACTAGCATTAGCATAAAAAGGGGGGCTCGTTGGAATTTGGCTCTTTTGTTCCTCTCACAAACTCTCTCAAGTGTCCAAGTTGGCAAAGCAATCTCTTTCTCTCTCTCTCTCTCTCTCTCTCTCTCTCTCTCTCTCTCTCTCTCTCTCTTTCATGGGATCTCTAGAGAGGGACTCTATGCTCAAGCTCTTGGCTATGGATGCAAAATCCAAGCCAATGAGAGTTTTCTCTTCTCCATCTCTAATATTCTATTACTAACCATGCTAAGAGCTTGCCCATGAGCAAGTGTATATGGAGTATCGATTCTCTTGCTTGAAAAATACTTCTTCTCACCCTCATCTTCCTCTGTTCCCACAGTTCCTTTCTCCCCATTGGGGTGTTTAGGGTTTGGGAAGGAGGGTTATATAATGAAACCTTGAAAAAACACCATCTTCTTGATTCAAGAAAAACTCTGCAAGATCACAAACATATATTGTAACAATGCTCTCTTTTGAGAGTGTTTTTAATGTGTGATTGTGTAAAGAAATCAGCCTGGCACAACCTATAATCTCCTTGATATCTTTCTTTGAAAGAAGAATGTCTCCTTTCATTGATAAATTTTGTTGAATCTAAAAGTAAGTATTAGATCCTCTGACATTAGATGACTTCCTCTTCTTTTTGGGAGGACTAGGTGATTGTCATGCCCATCGTCCTCTTGGGGCAGCATCACTTTCAAAAGATAGGATGGGAGTCACTTTCATACCTCTCCTTTGAAAGTTCATGATACACTTATTCTTCTTGAGCAATTTTCCTAAGAGGTCCCTCCGGTATCTCCTCTTCATTACCTAAACTGATTCCTCTTTGGGGGGTCTCACAAGGAGGTCTCATAGGAATTCTGTCTTCTTGGGCACTTGGGGGAACTTGAGCTTGAAGGGCTTGAATTTGTCTTTGAGCCTCCACTTGCAAAATAGGGTTTCCCATTGTTTCTTGTAGCTTGTCAACAAGGTAGTTAACCACTCTACAAACATTATCAAATGTTATACCATGAGACAAATTTAAGCTGTCAATATTAATTAAATTCTCTTGATTATGTTGTGCCATGATTAAATTTCCTTGTATGTGTATGCTAGCTCTTTCCTTGGCACTTTCAAAACTTTGGCTTCTACTCCTCTTATCCCTTGAAAATTAGCAGTTGAGTAACTACACCTGTGGTTTAGAATATTGTTAATGGCAAAGAGTAGTGGAGCGGGTTTAAAATTGCAAGGTTGGCACTGGTTCCTATCAGGCGACTAATACTCAATGATGGTTAAGAAGTAGGAAAGCCCTAAAAGACTCCATTATCAAGATCATAGATCTCGATGATGTCCCTCGTACCCTATAAACAAGCAAGCCAACCAAGATAATAAATCCTAGTCCCACTTACCCTATTGCAATGAACAACTTCAACCTTTTATGAATTACTCAAGGACCTCTCTTCTTAGGCAACAAAAGAGAATTTTCCTCCCATGTGGATCCAAAGAAAGGAGAAAGAAATCCAGGCAAGAGGAAGCAAAGAAAGCAATCACCATCCTCTCCTTCTTCCTCATGTTCCTCTTCATCATCATCACCACCTTCTGACACGGAGGACAACGACTTGCCATCCAAGAGATAAAAGAGAAGGGGTAAACGGAGGAGCTATGCAGCATGAACCAGGTCATGTAAGTCGAAGAAATTCAAAGAGGGAGGAAAGAACATCAACTTCCTTACCTATGATGGAACCTTCAGAGCAACTGATAAAGTGTTGGCCTTTATCCAACAATTTGATGTGGCTTTTGGAGATGAAAATTTTTAAGAATCTTTAAACCTCCAAAATGTTTCCATGCATTTCCAAAAGTCAGCCTTTGTCAATGGTGGGCAAGCCTACATAGTCAAGGTGAAGCTCCAAAGATGTGCAAAGCTTTGAGGATTGCTATTACGAAGCAATTCCTTACAAGTGATGCCAAAGACAAAGACCTTACAGAATGGTGAAGCTTGAAGATGGCCCCATATGAGTCTATCCAAAAGTATGTGGATAAGTTTTGGGAGCTACATCTCAAAGCCGTTGTCTACAAAATGATAGACTTTGCAGAACAAAAGCAACACGTAAAACTATTTTAGAGGTCATACATTATACTATGGTCACTTCAAGGATTCATTTCCAACATGGGACTAAGTATTGGGGTGTAGGCCAGGTGGGCATGGGAACCATCCCCTAACTTCATTTTCTCTATAATGAAATATAGGGAGAGAAAGTGAGAGTTGACTTGCACTCTCACTTTCTACTCCACTAACCCCAAGCAGCTGTCTATGCTTCTCCTTCTTCCCCAATTCCCCCACACTCTCCCTTGCTAGTGCACCTATGCACACATGCATTCGCATGCACGCACACTATAATGACGCCACTATTGGCCACCCCGACCTTCAAGTGGGAGGTTGTTGGGGTGTAAGCCAGATGGCCATGGGAATCACCCCTAAGTTCATTTTCTCTATAATAATATATAGGGAGAGAAAGTGAGAGTTGACTTGTAGTCTCACTTTCTACTCCACTAACCCAAGCAGTTGTATGTGCTTCTCCTTCTTCTTCAATCTCCCCCCTCACACACTCTCCCATGCTAGTGCACCTATGCACACACGCATTTGCACACACACACACACTCTTCACTAAGAAGGGCTCCAAGCCAACAGAAGCCAACAAATAAACTAAGCCAAAGGGGAAGAACAATGTGACACAGAATTCTCCCAAGGCTAACAACAACAATAACAAAAGAAAGACCAAGGAAAAAGGCTACAAAGATAAAAATAAACTTTCTCCTGAAGCGGTTGAACGTTATCGTAAAGATAACAAGTGTTTCAAATGTGGAGAGCAAGGTCATATTTCTTGGGCATGTCCTAAGAGAAAAAAATGTAATGACCCTCCTAGAGCCACCATGGTGGAGGCTCTAAACAGGAGGGCCACTACAAAAGATCACCACTCTCTTATTCTTGGGGAAAATTAAGAGAGAATGATGATTTCATATTGTTTGACCATCACTCTACCCACAAATTCATTTCGATTGAGCTAGCTACCAAGCTAGGAATTCATGACTTTGAGATGGAAGATGTGGTACTAGAAGATGGAGATTTTAAAGGGCAAGTGGCCTTAGTCACTCTGTTGATTGTTGGGAAGCTAAGGCTCCATGTGCAAAGGTATGTTGACAAAGAATATTTCTTCATCTCTCCACTCAAGCATGAAGATGTTACCCATGGTTTGATTGCATGGTTGCCACTATGAAGTTTCCTGAGAGAAAAGTCTTCTTTTTCTATCAAGGCAAGGATGTTGCACTTGATGTGAATAGTGTGAGCAACACTATACCACTTGTACAATCTCAAACTTTAGACAAAGTAATGAAAATCTCTCTTTCTTGTTACATGGCTTTTGTAAAGGAGTCTAAGAAAGATGTATGTGTTCTTAATGAAGCTAAAAATGAAACTAAAGAGGAGCTAGAACTTTCTAGTTTCCTAAATGAGCTTCAAGATGTGTTCACAGATGACATTTCCAAAGAGCTACCTCCCAAAAGAGGACAATATTATCATTCCATAGAACTTCTACCTGGTAGCTCACCTCCTAAAAAGCCTCCTTATTGAGTCTCAGGCAAGAGGAGATTATGAGGCAAGTGAACGAGCTTGTGGAAAAAGTCATAGTCAGACCTAGCTCACCTCCATTTTGTTCACATGTTCTACTAGTACAAAGAAAGATGATACTTATAGAATGTGTGTGAACTATTGAGTGCTTAATTAGATAACAATAAAGAATAGATTTCTTGTTTCTAGGATAAAAGATATATTCAATAAGCTACAAGGGTCTACCTAATTTAGTAGAATAAATCTCAAAAGTGGCTATCATCAGATAAAGATAGTGTCTGATGATATCCAAGAGACCGCCTTTCAAACAACTCTTGGCCTATATGAATTCTTGGTACTCCCTTTTGGACTTACCAATGCTCCAATTACCTTTAATCAAATGATGGAGAGGCTCTTTAAACCTCATCAAAGATTCATGAGAGTGTTCTTTGATGACATTATTCTCTACTAAAACTTTATTGGGGAACATAAGCAACAGCGTTAGGTATTTTTTCAAGTTTTGAGAGACAATAAGCTTTACATAAATCAAAATAAAAGTGATTTTTTCTTGAAAGAGATCAATATTTAGGTCATATTATCTCTCAAGGAGGAATACGAATGGACCCTACAAAGTTGGAGGTAATAAAAGAATGGCCTATATCAACAAATCTACACGATTTGAGAAGCTTTATGAGAATGTGTGCATACTTGTAAGAAGCTGGACACACCCCACAGAAACTAACTACTTGGAGGATTATCATTTTTTGTAATTATTCATTTATTGAGGAAACCTGATTTTTCACCTTGTAAATATTGGGGCTTACAGAAGTTTCCAGATTGTATCCCAGTTTTGATAGTTAGATTGAGTAGATGGTTGATTTTGGAACTTTAGGGTTTGAGAATTGTAAGGTATTTATACCACTTTTTGACCTTAATGAAAAAACCTTTCGTCATTTTTAAAACAAGTTTTGAAGTCTGTGAGTGAGCGTACTGTGTACGAGAGAGAGTATGAGCTTCATCTTGACGCTACATGTGCACCTGTGGTCAGAATTGAGTGCGGAGAAGAGCTACGTGCTGCCCCCGACGAGAGCTACGCGCCGATACCTACATTACGCGCGTACGGTTTTGTTTTGCGAGCTCCTTCTACGAGCTTCATCTGGTGATTTGGTGAGCATACGTTGTCCGATTTTGCACTGCAACATATCCACTCGTTCACATTGAGAACTACACTTTAGGCACTTTAGATTTCAAAAACGAAGACCTGTAAATTTCGGCCAGACATCCTACGTGATTTTGCACTGGGTGTTTTGGGTTGGGGTTTTGGTTCATATACCTTAGGGAGAGTGACCTATTGGTATTAGTAGGGTCTCCTTCAAGTTCTATGGTGTTTCGAG
Source organism: Adiantum capillus-veneris (assembly GCF_014529385.1). NCBI lineage: Eukaryota > Viridiplantae > Streptophyta > Polypodiopsida > Polypodiales > Pteridaceae > Adiantum > Adiantum capillus-veneris. Next base: position 72,255,710 of record NC_140958.1, on the reverse strand, counting down.
ATTGTTTGATGGGTGTTCGGCTCTAGAAAGCGTTGTAGGAAGTTTCCTCTTATGCACTCTTGAAGGCTGTGACTTAGACAATTGGTAGAGACCTCTGTAGGAATTAGTTAGGAGTCGGTCGAGTGTAGGTTGACACCTTATGCTTGCTTCCACGCGCCTGCGGGTCGAGCTTCGTCCTTAGCTGACATTATATATTAGGTGAGTTCTCGCTGTGCTGACGTCCGTCGCGGCGTATCCGTCCAACATTGGCGCCGTTGCCGGGGACGAAAACCTTAGGTAGGTGACCGAGACTAATCCTTGAGGATAGGGATTTTTGGCTTGCCAAGAGTCTCGTTTTACATTTAGATAGGATCAGAGGGTGGAGGACTCTCTAGGTCTTAGAGGGAAGGGAGTCTAGGAAGCATGTGTCTGGCCTAGATCCTTCGACTTAGGTAGACTAAGATAGTTTTAGGTATTAGTTGAGTTCTTGAGTAGGAGTTGGAGTGGTAGAAGCGGTGAGAGGGAAGCTTGAGAGTCCGGAGATGCTAGAAAGCAACCAAAACACCATTATCACCATTTCACATGATAAGTAGGAGTAGAGTAAGTAGGACATCATGATTCATGATCTAGAGCCCTTCATGCATGTATACTTGCTTGGTAAATTCATCACAAGTAGATAAAAGACGCAAAAGTGTGTTTGAAAGCCTAAGAGAAGTCCAAAAGTTACTGTGAGTGTTTCTGATAGAGCTGTAGAGCATCAGGAGCATTTCTGTCAGGAAAAAAATTAATTTCAAGCATGGAGACATCCTACGCGTAGGATGTCTACAGGCTAATCTGGTGGAAATTTTGGGATTTTGAGTTGACCATTGTGTTTAGAAGGTGGGGTTTACCCTAATTTCTACTGGAAAGTGGAAATTTGACCATATCTTGACAGGATAAGGCCAGATAGACTGAAATTGCCAGACATCCTACCCAAATTGTGCCAAAACATTATTTTAAGACCAAAACCATAAGATGGCTGCATGAGCATGTCTTGCATGATATCTTGAGTGACTGAGAGGGGTTTCATCTCATTTGGGTGAGAAAATTGGGTTCAAAGCAGACTTTAACACTTTTGACTGAAAAAGGCAAGAACAGCTAAAATTGGGGACTTTTGAAATCCAAACCAACATCTAAACATACCACTGGGATTGCTGACATCAAGGGGAAGCTCGGGGTTAAGTCTGGGGTCAAACAAGCCAAATAGACATCCTACGCGTAGGATGTCTTGTGTGTGATTTTGCACTCCAAACCAAATTTTGAGCGTACCAAAGTGATCAACAACTCAAGGGGAGCCTGTGTTTTGAGTTTAAAGCCATTCTGATGAAAAAGACATCCTACGCGTAGGATGTCTAAAGCAAGAAATTGAAGCCAGATACTGAGCGTGAGCATAGCAAGGTGTTGTATAGCCTAAGGCAAGCCTCCATGTCAAATTTTGGTCCAAATGTTGTATAGCCTAAGGCAGCCTCCAGGTCAATTTTGGTCCAAATTGGAGTTTGTTAGACTGATCAAGATTAGCAAATAGGCTGTCGGAATAGATTTCTGACTCATTGACTAGCTTATAGGTGTCCAAATCAAAAAGTAAAAACAGCTGTAGACTCAGCACATCAAGGGGAATACATAGTGCAAAAATCCAGGCAAAACAAAGCAGGAGACATCCTACGCGTAGGATGTCTATTGGGGCCTACTGAAGAGAAAATTTGACTAGGCTTAGACAGTGAGATTCCACTTGGCTTAAGGGTTCTAGAACTTCTTTTAGAAGTGAATTTGGACCTTGTTTGTCCATTTGACGGAGCAAAGACTGAATTCAGACTTTTCCGCGTAAATTGACCAACATCCGAGGGAAGTACAGTTCCAGAATAACAAACCTAATCCAGAGTATCAGCATTGTATAAAATACAGTAGTGGTTGAGATTAACACTCCAGTTATACCAATAATTACTAAGATAACCTCTAGCACATAAATGCTTTGATTCGATTGCTGAAATTAAATGCTTGTGTACAGGTATATTCAGCAGCAAAGCAAGAAGTTGTGCAGAGACTGATCCTTTGCCAAGTGAGTGGTTGGATTTGTGATAAATTGCATTGATAAGTTTGATGAATTTAAGATCAGGAAGATACATTGTTAGAGACCAGAAGGTGGCAGGTGACCAAGGTAGCTTAGTGTCCACCGAGGAGAGTGTAACTCAGGCAAGGCTAGATCCGCTAGCACCGATTATTGAGAAAGGTAGTGATACTGACACTTCTTCAGACAAATCTTTCTTCATGATGGGTAGTCAACAGCCATGAGGTTTCACCTATGACGGACCAATGCCAGGAGGAAGCACCTCCCTAAATCCTTTGAATGATTCCAAGCTCACTGTGATCTTCTTAGAGGGAACAAACTCGAGGGGAGCCCTAGTCTATTCTGACTATCAAGGATGTAAGTGCATTTGTATGGAAGAGAGGCCAGCTTAGAGATTGGAGATAATCCAGGTCTATGATGATGGAGATAGATTCCGAGACGAAAAGGGGAACCACTATCTAATAGTCAGTAACCCTGAAGATTACAACAGATATGGAGATAAAGTGGCAAAAGGGAAAATGGTTTCAGAAGCTCAAGAACCGCCACCAAACATTGATAGGCCCGGAGCTATTTTTATGTATGATAAGAAAACAACCAGGGTTCCAACTTATAATGAGAACGTGGGAATCTACAAGCATGAGAGTGAGGGTATAGTTGCTTACTTTCGCAGCAAAGAACCATACGTAAACGAATTAAGCAAAGACAACGTTCTTTACTTGTTCTCTTATGAAACTGCTATGGGGAAGGGTATAGTTTTTGTTGATAGATAGGGGCGAGAATACCAACGTATTCTCCCAGAGGAGGTAGAAAGGGCAACATGTCCAGGAGCATCAGCATATGCCCCTGAGGAAGTTCCAAGAGCCACCTACACCCCAAGCAAGTCAACGAATCCTTTTTCAGAAGATTATGATGCCACCTCACATTCCACCCCACCGCAGGCATTCAACAACCAAAACCAACCGGAAAACCAGTCATCATTGCAGGCATGGCTTCGACAGAGTGCTACAATGGAACAAGACCGAAGCCGAGATGGTTATCAAGCTGCACGAGGGCTAAGGGATTTGCAAGAACCACCACTCTATTCAAGGTATCAAGGAGAGAGTAAGCCAAAGACTCAAGGGTCAACCGAGCCTGGAGGGCCACTCTTAGAACGAGTTCGAAGAGATGAACCATCTCTGGCGAGAACTGTTAGAAATTATGGCTTAGGAGCACCACTGGGAGAGGAACCAACCTACTACCGAAGACCTGAGGAGGTATATCGATTAGGACGTGGAGATCCAATGATGAGGTTTGTAGACCATCAGAGAATTAGACCTTCGCAAGTGCAAAAATGGGTAAACAAGAAATACACAGGAAGCAGAGACCCAAGAGATCATGTAGCAGCCTTTGTGTGTGTAATTAGAGCCGAAGAGGTGTTAGACTTCCCTACCCAATTTGCAGGGTTTGGACTAACCCTAGAGGATGACGCTGCCACTTGGTTTGACTCTGTGGAGCGTAGAGACTTTGAATCTATGGAGGAAGTGTTTGACGAATTTATAGAGGAATTATCACAAAGGGGGATAGCTCATAATACCGTTTCAAAAATCCATAAATTCAAACAGAAAGATGGGGAATCTGTACGAAAGGCATCTCTAAGACTAAGAAGATATGTTAAGTTCTATCCTGTTGAAGAACTGCTAACTCAGTCCAGACTTATGCTTATATTTATCCAAGGACAAAGGAATGCGGATCTCCAGAAAGACTTACATATGAAGAGGAGCACGACGTTGAATGAGTTGACTAAGGAGGCTCTTTACCTTGTGGACAATTGTGCGGTCTACAAAGAGGGGGAGTTCAAGGACCTTGACGACGATTCATCTTCACAACAAAGTGGAAGCAAGTCTTCTAAGATAGCACTGAAAGGAGAAGTAGCTGAAAACCAAGAGCAGCTTGTAGATGAAGTGCTAAAAAAGATTAACTTGTACGCCAAACCCCAGGCTAAACATCCCAAGTGGTGTGCTATTAACAAAAATGGACAAACCATGGGACTGAGGAATGTTATTATAACAAGGGGTATGTGAGAGAGAGACCTTACGCTCCCCAAGCTCAGGTAGCTTCTCCTCAAGTTCCACCGATGCCTAGGTATCAAGCAGGCAACCTACCAGGACCTGTAGGTGTAGAAAGACCACAACCAGTGTTGAGGAAACAACCACCCCTACCAGGATTACGACCAGTTGGTATAAGATATACACCAATTGTAACCGAATCAGAGGATAAAGCTTTGGTGCCTATGCATGCATATTATGAAGATCCCAATGGATATGCGGCAAACCCTGTCTATTATCCACCGGATGAACCCTCAACACCAGAACCATGGAGCATGATAGGAAGTACAGGGCCACCAACAGCTGCACAGGCAGCAGGAGAAGGAAGATATAGCTTAGATGAACGAACATTGTTGTTCATAGCCAACGGAGGCATGGGCGGACAGAGACATGCATACCAACAAAGAGGATCTCAAGGAGCACCTTAACAACCCAAGGGACCCTGCTGCAAGTGTGGTGGAGACCATTGGCTAAGAGACTGTCCTCATGATGAAATCATTAGAGTCAATGCATATTGCACCGAGTGTGGAGTTACTCATTTGATTCCCGATTGCCCTAAAAACCCGAGCAAAGGAGCAAAAACCACCTTGAACATGCTAGAAACAGTACCTTCCAATGGAGGGTCAGAAAATGAAACAATCATACCCATTCGGGCGGTAACACGAGCCCAAGCTCATAGAATGACGAACGAATCCATAGTTGAAGAGCCAAAAACGGATGCCCAAAGTTCAGAAACGAAAAATCAGAGAAGCACTTGGAAAGCTAGAAAAGCGCGTATGAAAGCCACGAAAGAACGAGAGCAAACAACCCTATCCGAGGAGTTGAAACATACAAAGGATAAATTAGAGCGGTTAGAGGATCTAGCTAGCTTAAGCTCATACACCACGGCAACCATAGCACCCAAGGAAATAGCAGAGCCCAAAAGTGCACGATCAGGAGGATCTGTACTAGCAGACAAGGTAAATGAGAAGTTGGATGCGCTTCTAAAGGCTTATGAAGCCAGACTAAAAAAGAACCAAACCCAGGTTCTTTTTGAGTCTGGTTTATGAAGCCAGACTCAAAAAGAACCAAACCCAGGAGCAAAGGTGGATAACTTATCCATATGTGGAAATAGAAAAACAGAGGTTGGAAATGTGTAAAAGGATGATTGAAACAACTCAATCATTGATGGAAGACCCGTTGGGTAAACCTGCAAATTGGCATGAGGCACCGGCTCCAACCCCTATCCAACCAACTTTAGAGGAACAAGTAGAAACAAAGGAAAGACTCACTAATGCCTATGAGTCCAAAGGAGAGCCTATCATAGTGCCAAATACAATAGATGAGGCAAGTGACGCGTTCCAGCCTAAAACATTGACAGAAATGGGTAAGGACTGTAACGGTCTAGACGATCTGTGGAAGCAAATCCGTGAGGCCAACGAGGCTAATAGGATGAGTACCACATGAATAGCATGAGAAAAGAAAATAATGTAATCTTACCTCCTATCGAAGAATTTGAGGCAAGGTCACAAATGAACTTTGAGATACATTTAGAAGGGGGAGACCAGGGATCAATTAATTCGGGGCACAGCCAACCAAACTCGCTGAAAACTTTACCCTCTTACCTCGGAGAATATGAAGCCAAGTCAGAAGTGAGAGCAATCCCATCTCAAAGACTTTCTTCTAACAAAGTGATGGATTCGCAAGGATTGATTGAGTTATTGTCTACCCCGGTGGCATGCACAATCACATTAGCAGAACTCCTCAGGTTACGACCAAACATGTGGACCACAATAGATAAATGCCTAGAAAAATTTGGAGTGAAAGACCCCACCTTGAGGCTACAGGAAGGGATCAGAGAGTTGGACAGACCTCAACTAAACACTAGGCCAGTACCATTAAACAAGGTTGGAGAGTATTGCGAGGGAGAAGATGGAAACACCACGCTACCAGTAGAATTTCAAGGAGTAGTTTCCAAAGCTATTCTTGACAGTGGAGCGGGAGTTGCTATCGCCACCAAGGAAATCTGGAAAAAATGGGGAAAACCAGCTTTGAGAGCTACCAGAATGAAATTGCAATTGGCAGATGGGTTCATGGAGAAGCCTCTAGGACTATTAGAAAAAGTGATTGTCACTTCGTGCGGGATCGAGTATGAGCATACATTTGCAATAGTTGATTTCGACAAAAAGAACAATTATGAGATCATCTTGGGAAGACCATTCATGCGACAATTGAAGATGGTCCAAGATTGGGGTTATGACCACATATACCTCAGACATGGCAAGACAACAACTAAAATACACCTGAAAGACCATAGTTACAAAGATGAGAACCAAACACCTGTGGAAGAGTTTGATTCAGCTACAGTAGCAGGATCGGAACTCCCATCATGGTTAGGGCAACAAAAATAGCTATGGATGTGCGGAGCTTCACATTGTGGAAGCTTAAGAAGAGAGGAATGTGTCTTAGAAAGAGCAATTGAGGACAAGGAGTATATTCCGAAACCTTTCCCTGAAGATGCCTTGGAACCTCTAGAATGGGAACACATACTAGCAACATTGGATGTCTGTACCATTACAGATAGTCCAACAACAAAATTTTGCGATAAGGATGGCTATGATGTGCTACCCTACTACATGGTAAGCATTATACCCGGAGAAGATGGGATGATAGAACCACTAGAACAAGAAGAGTTTTATAACTCCTCTGCACATCTGGAAGTAAATGATGATGCAGATAATGAGTGTTCAGACACCTCAAGTGAGCGTGGAAAGGAAAACGAGAATATCAAGTTTTATGATTTTGCTAATCAGCACCCTAGACGCCAGGAATTCTATAGGAGGAAACGAGCAGGAAACAAAGTGAGAAAGAACCTGATGCTCATGACAAAAGGTAAAACTCACTATTTGATGCTTGTAAAAGTAGAGGATTGTGTAAAAGATCAAATATGAGGAAGATTCTCAAAAGATCGAAGGGAAAGAACGCGAGAGGAAATAAAACAGGAACGAAAAGCTAAAACAGAAACAAAATCATAAAAATCACAAAAATAAAAAAAAGAAACAACAAAAGACCAAGAGTGGACCAAACTGGAGCGTAAACAGAAATACCAAGAACTGAAACGGTCTTTATGTGAGATATGGACTACTGAAGAAGATAGTGATGGTAAAGGGGAGTCAGAAAAAGGAAACATGAATGTACCATCGCACTATCGGAAATTTACCATCTAGGACAGAAAAATCATCATGACACCACCAGTCAGGGAAAGAACCAACCAAGAATCTTATGATGGGCCAGAAAATGCAAAAAGGATAGACCTTGCAGAACCAAGTGAAAAGCCTCAACCGGTCTATATAGCAAATGATTTAGAGCTTGAAGAAGAAGAAAGGCTAGCACAACTTCTCAAGAAGTATAAAGATGTGTTTGCATGGTCCTATAAAGACCTCAAGGGAGTTGATCCATCGATATGCCAACATATATTTCCTTTGAAATCGGATGCAAAACCTAGCAAACAACGTCCTTATACATATAATGACACATTTGCTAAACGAATCAAAGAAGAAATTGATAAGCTGATGGAAGATGAATTCATCTATGAGATTGAATATACAGATTGGGTGTCACCCATTGTGGTAGTTCCCAAAAAAAAAGGAAAACTGCGAGTGTGTGTAAACCTCAAAAAGGTAAATGCAGCCACCATAAGGGATAATTATCCCTTACCAATCATAGAACATGTACTTGAGCGGGTGGCCGGGAAACGGGCGTATTCGTTTCTAGATGGGTTTTCAGGATATAACCAATTGGCAATAGCAAGGGAGGATCAACACAAAACAGCGTTTGCCACAGAATGGGGAATTTATGCGTATCGAGTTATGCCATTTGGCTTAACTAATGCCCCAGCTACCTTCCAAAGGTTAATGACGCACGCGTTCAAAGAATACCTGAGAATATTCTTAGAAATATACATGGATGATCTTTGTGTACACTCTCTTCTACGAGAGGAATATATTGACCATTTGCAAAACGTCTTTGAAAAATGCAGGACATATCGAATCTGTCTTAACCCGGAAAAGTGCATGTTTATGGTTAAGCAAGGCCGTATCTTAGGACACATTGTCTCAAGAAATGGCATAACCACTGACCTAGACAAAGTCAAAGTCATTGTAGACCTACCCAGGCCTTCTAATGCGAAACACGTGCAATCCTTCATGGGACACTGCGGATATTATCGAAGATTCATATACATGTATGTGGTTATCGCACAACCTCTGTATCGTTTGCTAGTAGTCAATTTCGATTGGACCGAGGAGTGTGAAACTTCATTCTAAAAGCTGAAGGAAAACCTTATATCAGCACCCGTACTTAAAGCACCGAATTGGGAAAAGATATTGCATGTTCACATTGATGCTTCTGCATATGCAATCAGGAGTATTTTGGCTCAACCTGGAGATGGAACAATGGATTTTCCAGTGTGTTATGCGAGCCGACAGTTAAACAATGCTGAAAAGAACTACACAACCACTGAACGAGAAGGGTTAGGAATGATTTATGTTGTAAAGAAATTTCGGCATTATCTGCTCGCAAACAAATTTGTGTTCTTACAGATCATCAAGCTCTTTTGTATCTGGTAAATAAACCATGTAATACAGGGAGAATTGTACGCTGGTTTATTATATTGTTAGAGTTTGATTTCACAGTGGTGGTAAAAAAGGGTAAAACTTATCTACGAGCGGATCATCTTTCAAGGATACACAACGGGGAAGCTCCTAAAGGAGTAGATGATGACATGCCAGATGCTTATCTTTTCAATGTTGAAATGGTACCCAAATGGTCACAGGAAATTGTTAGCATTCTTTCCTTTGAAAGAAGGTTTGATAATACGGAGTACAGATCCACACAACAAACAATTCAACAAACAAAAAACTTCCAGTTGATAGCGGGACGGCTGTATCATTTAGGCTCGGACCAAATCCTACAATTATGTATAAATCCGAAAGAATTCGAGTGCTACCTTGAAGAAGCACATGTCCAGGATTGTGCATTTCATTGTTCAACAGTGAAAACAGACCAGAGATTGAAAGAGTTAGGGGTTTATTGGCCAACTATGTATGCGAACACACAATCTTATGTTACCAATTGTACTATATGTAGTGGCAAACGACCAGTGGATCACGCGACATTGTTTCAGGTAAACATTGCACCTGCATGGAGTCAATATATCATTGATTTCTTAACCACCAGGACGTTTCCTGAGAACATCACAAGAGCACGGAAAAAGGCTATAGAGCTGGAAGCTCGCGACTTTCAGTTAATAGGGAACCAACTCTATAAGCGAGGAAAGGACAATCAACTTAGAATATGTGCAAGTGAAAGCGAATACCTGCTGATTCTAGAATATGCACATAGCGGAATAAGTGGAGGCCATTTTTCGGGCGATAAAACGGCAAAAATTGTCTTAACCGCAAGAATTTGGTGGCCTACATTGCATATGGATGCTGAAGAGTTTGTAAAGCGTTGTGACACATGTCAGCGCACCAAGGTGCCGATAAAGAGAGATGAGATGCCACTTCGGCCTATGATGGGAGCAAGAGCATTTGCAAAATGGGGCATTGATTTTGTGGGACCTATCTCACCCCCTGCATATTGCACCCATACCCAATACATCATTGTGGCTACGGACTATCTCACAAAATGGGTGGAAGCCAAGGCAACGCAAAAAGCAGATGCACGGACCACTGCACAATTTTTGTATGAGAATGTTTTTGTACGATACGGGTTACCAATAGAAATTGTCAGTGACCGTGGGACACATTTTCTCAATGAAGTCATTGAATATCTGCTAGAGGAATTCATGGTCATACATAGGAAATCTGCTCGATACTCTCCACAGGCAAATGGACAAGCTGAGGCCACAAATAAAACACTATGCACGGTTCTCACTAAAATAATGTCAGAGTCACGAACAAATTGGGATCAGCAGCTACACTCAACACTATGGGCATACAGGGTAGCTTACAAAACATCGATAGGGACAACACCATACAACATGGTGTTTGGCCTAAATGCTATACTACCCATAGAGTTTTAATTCCAACTCTACGAGTAGCAAAATGCTTAGAATGGACAGGGCATGAACTCTCTTCAAGAATAGATGATCTTGAAAAGCTAGATGAACTCCGCTTGAGAGCTGTAGCTTCAATCTATGCTAAAAAGAGAAGGCAAAAAGAGTTTTTTGACAAACATGTGCGCACTAAAGAGTTCAAAACAGGTGATTATGTACTTGTTTATACTTTGAAGCAACATGCCAAGAAACTTAAAAAGCGAGGGATGGGACCCTTTGTGATTAGTGATCTATCACAAAGCGGAGCTGTCAAGCTTGCTCCATTAGCAGGTGAAGAAATGCCGACCTGGATTAGTGGATGTCGACTGAAGAAATATCATCTACCACTCACACAGGATATGCTCCAACAAATTCATCAAGGAGAACAACGAATGAAGAAAAAACAGAGAGTACGAGAAGAAGCTCAAGAGGAAGCACAAGAACGCATTGCAAAAAGAAGACTTCTGTGACAACAACAACAAAGCAACGCACCAATGCGAATCAATGCCATTCGACTGATGAAGTTGGATGAAGACACAGTGGGGCCAATAATTGCAGTCAAAGTGGGTAGCAATCAAGTTGAATCGATGACATTGCTTGATTCTGGAGCTCAAGCAAATTTGATCTCTTACGGATTATACCAATAGCTCAAATTTGCAGGCCAACTTCATCCTACTCCTCAAGTGCTGGAAAGTAGTACATCACACCCGTTGAAAACATTGGGATGGACTATATTGCATGTACAAATACATCAATATATTTACTCACATAAATTCTATGTGGTGGAGGATGAAAGCACATAACACCCAATGATGTTGGGACAACCTTGGCAAAAAGAGTACAATGTGCAGATAGATTGGAATGCAAATGCAGTCAAAATTCAGCATGCACAAGAACAACAGGTGATAGCCTTTTCTCCGCAATACCGAAATAATAAGCTGCAAGCAATGCATTCACTGGAAAAAGAGCCAAAAACAAGAATGCCACCAAAGAACAACATGATACCCAAGACCAACCGACATGTAAAAGCCAACCATGCTAACTACATACATATGAAGTCACCGGCCACAGTGCAAAGATCTAGGTTACCAAAACAAGGGAAACAAGTATGGATGCGGTAGGATAGAAATGACATGGCAGACAAACAACAATGCAAAGAAAGAATTCAACCGAAGCAGATAATTCAACCAAACCCCAAGGGCATAAAACAAATATGGATCCCAAAGAAAATACTCAGCAATAACCCAAATGTTACTCGCATTTGGATACCAAAACAAAAGCAAAAGGAACTCCCTTCAGTACAAGCAACAACAGAAAACAGACAACTGCATTTGAAAAAGAACAGCCGACTTATGTGGATGCCAATCCGTAACAAACTAGTAGCAACCAAGGAAGTACCAAAACATCTACAAAAACTGGCAAAAACAAGTTACCAATGGAAAGAAAAGGAAATACGGTCCACGGCCATTCCGGCCAAGCCAATCCTAACCATAAAAACAACTACGGCTATCTCAATAGAAGCGGAAAAGCGACTGTGCAAAAAAGACAATTAAACAGAGAGCAATAGAGTTACAACTGTTACTTGCAAAGAAAATAGGAAACCTCGACGGCGAATGCCAGTAAGCATTTTGCTTATTCCCTTCTCTTGCACAACATTAATTTTTTCCATGCATTGACCAAGTATGCATCAATTAGGGCCACATTAATCGGCCAAGCATTAGCACAACTTTTTCAACCTATGCACGGCACATACTCTGAGGCGATACCTTGTCGTCCGGGAGGACTCCGGCTAGGAGGGGGAGGAGGCATTCTCAAATGCGAAACCAAAGCAGAAAGAGCAAAAAAGGGCATGATTTTCGACTATTTTAAGGGTTGTTGTTTGATTGCAAAATTTTCTAAACTAACCCAAGAACATATGCCATTATACAACATGTATCTATAGGTATATGGGGCCAAACGCCAAATCAACCCCCTAGGTGTGTGTATATAAGTAGAAATAGCCATTTTTCGGGCAAAATATTGGTAAAACGGAGAAATCCGGCCATAAAAATTACATTTGAGTGTATATAATGTTTTGCGGAGATGTTTGTAATTCATTATGATTTTTGGGGATTTTTTGGGTTTGATTTGCTATTTTCCTTTTAATTTTGCTAATTTTTGGCAGAAAAACTTCAAAAATACAAAAAGCAGGTGAAAAACGGTCGTAATGAAAAAAAAAATAATAGGGGGATGATCAGTGACTATAGGACAACCTATGGTACAGTGGGGGTGCAATTATGAGACTGGAGTGGAAAGCGTGTTTTGGCCAGGTTTTGACCGAAATGCCAAATTTCTGGTAAACAGGTCAAATGGAGTCCAAATCAAGAAATTTTTGAGCCTAAACCGCATCTCGCAAGAAGATAGGAGCACATGTCAAATTTCATGAAAAGTGGTTCGGGGACCTCCATTATAAGAAATTTTCACCTCATTTTTAGCTCATTTTCACTATTGACCTTGTGGAGAGAGCTTCTGCCACCTAGAGCGGACGGACCTTCCAGCAGCTTCTACAACGCACACGACTATCCGACGAGCTTCAGACATGAGAGGTAGGCTCACCACCTTGAGATTTTCGCGCATGTTTGTCATTATGTCGCGAAAACTAGTGTAGGGATCACACACAAAACGGGCGGTAGAGACTTACAAGTAGAGACGGCGACCTAATGGCTAACCCAAAAGCAACGAGACTTCATCGGCAGCTTACCCTAGCATAGGAGACCAGTCCTGGATGTCCAAAGGCAGTAGAAAACCATCGGAAAAAACCCTAATTCCTAGAATCCCGCAAGAGGCCACCAAATGGGAAATCGCCGAAAAGGCGACCAAATGCTACCAAATTTCATGGGTAGGAGCATCTCGACATGCTCGACAAGTCTATGTGATCCACATGACCAAAAAGTGACCCGAAGCGGCACTAAACTTCAGAAACGGCATCAGACACACAAAGCGTCAAATTGCTCTCGCGGACAAACCGCATTCCCGTTTGCCACCAAACTTCACGAGTGGCTTTCCGAGACCATCAACAACCAAGTCCTATGGTGGTAGACCACCACAAACTCATCGAAGACATGTAAACGCAACCACGGGTGCTTCTAGAGCGACAAATTGCCAAATGAAGCTCCGGTGAAGCCAAAGTCGACAAAAACCACACGACAAGGATCCCCAAGGGATCGGGAAGCTATGGAGACCAACATCAAGAAATTTCATCGCCAAAAATCACTCCAAAAACCAGAAAACGGCTCAGAGGCTCTGAAGTCCACACAGGGAGTTAATTTCTATCCATTTGACTTTTTTGTTGAAATTAGGCTTAAAAGGGACTTAGGGGGACTAAGGGCAGGTACTAGGGGCACAATCCATGAAAAAATCATCAGGAGACATCCTATGTGTAGGATGTCTCAAGGGAATTTCTGGGCACAGATCCCAATATTTTTCATCATACACATTTTCTGAATGACCTTTACATGCTATCCACCAAGTCTCATCACATTTGGACCAAAATTGACCTCATATGCATGAAAAAATGCAAAGTTAGGGCATAGAGGCAATAATGGGCCATAGACCTACCAAATCTTGTCCAAATCACATGAAACTTGCACAACACATTCACCAACACATCACCAACTAATCTGTGCGGTTAGAAGCAAAAATTGGTGAAATAGACATCCTATGCGTAGGATGTCTATTTGACATTTTTGGCCTACAGAGGATGTTTGTCCATTCCAGATCCAATCACCCCATCATCAAGAGCTCATATATCAATTTTGAAGCCATTCTAATCATTTTTGACCCCCAACACCTTCAAGACACACTTTTTGAGCCCAAAAACACTACACAGGCTCTTAGAAGCATCAATCCTTGTCCAAATCCAAATCCAAGAGCATAGCCCTGTTTCATAGGCCAAGGACTACCCACAGAACAAATCTCATGTCATTTTGATGAAATAGACATCCTACGCGTAGGATGTCTCCAACTTAATTTGGACCTTCTGTGCAAAGAGTGGCATCATGGGAGACAATACCATGGTGCAATGAGCCCATATACCAATTTTCAACCCATTTGGACATCAATTGCTACATGTTATGGACTTTCTACTCAATTTGTGACCTAAAGCCTGAATCAGCCAAAAAATCCACTTTTTGATGTCCAAATCCATATCCAAGCACATAGCCATGTTCCATAAGCCATGCACTACCAGCATGTCAAGTATCAACCAAATCTGATGAAAAAGACATCTTACGCGTAGGATGTCTAAATGGAAAATTTTGGCCAGATTTGCAGTGTGAGCACATACACACCTTCACAAGTTCCTTTTAAGTTTTATTTTCAATTTTCAAGTCATTTGGATAGTTATAACTCAGTTTCTCAGCTAATATGGAAAAAACGCTAACTTCGGACTACTGAGTGTAACAGGATCTATGGCAGCCGCAAAGTCACCAGCAAAGAAGAAAAGAATGACCATTAAGGATTACCTAGAAGAAGTGGAGCCATTCTTCATACCAGAAGGAACACTAAAGCCCACCAGCACATGGATCCAAGAAGATCTGTTAGAGTCCAACGACCTAAAGATCTACCAAGGAGTATTCAAAGACACTGAAGGCAATGTGATCGAGCTACCAATGCTGCCGCGAGAACTCAATGAGTTCGTAAGAAGCAAGATGGCCGGGTACTTGGAGAAGATTGATCTCCACAACTATTTTGAAGCAGTGCCGACAGGGGTTGACATAAAGAGAGTCAGGGAGTTTGTGACGACCATCAAAGAAGACGGAATGGCCAGAGTAACCGATCTACAAGGCAGGCCCGAAACAGAAATAATCATCACTGAGCAAGTCGTAGTAGGTGCACTAGACCTCTCCAACAAGGGGGATAGTGTAACTAAAAGAAGGGATGATGTCAAGGTGTACAATGAGAACAAAGGAAACGACACCTTTGAAGATATTTCCAACCCAAGAGTGGCAGTCATGAGTCAGTTGTACAACCAATACTTCCACATGTGTACGAAGAGGCCACAAAAGTACAGAATGCCGTCAGGTGCAATTGCCACGCCATTCACTTGGGCAATGACGAAAGGCACCCCAAAGATAATCAATTATGCAGCATATATACATAACAACCTAGTGAAGATGGGTAACAAGAAGCCAACATATATTGTGCCAGGAGAACTAATCACTAAGGTGATTTATGGGGCATTACACGCAAAAGGAAGATGGCCTGAACCCCCGTCTCAGAATGACTGACTGAGGCTCAAAGAAGACAAAGAAGACGAGCCACAAAGAGCACCAAGGGTTGCTACAAGATTGAAAAGACGGCTAGTGCATGTTCAAGAGGAGCAGCCAGAGCAAAAGAAAGGAAAGAAAGAGTTTGCCCAAGTGCCGGTGAAAGAGACAAAGTCACAAAAAGCGGCAAGATTAGAGCGGCTGATAGAGAGCTTCAGAGCAGAGAGAGCCCTTAAAGGTGATTTGAGTGAACTCTGGAAGCCGTCTCTAGAAGCAATGTCAGGATCATCCCGAAGGGTACAAAGGGACAGATTCGAAGATTACATCAAAAATTTTGAGATTCTTGATGCTGCACCAAAAAATATCCCACATGTACCTTTCACAGAGGAGGAAGTGGAGCAAATACGGCAGAAACTGCTAGATGAGCAAGAGAGCCACGAGAGAGAAAGAAAAACTAAGACAGACAGAGATTTAAAGAAAAAGTCTAAATCTCTACCGGCCAGCCCTAAACCCAGCCCACCGCCCTCACCACCTCCTCACAGCCCTCCAAGAAGATAAAGAGGAGGAAGAAAAACACAAAGGCCAGGAGGAGCCCAAGAGAGAACAAAGCCAGGAAAGGGAAGAGGTTAAACCCAAGAGTGAGGAGACAAAGCCAAACAAAGAATACAACACATTTCTGGACCTGTTAGCTGCAGGATACACAAAAGAAGAAGCTGCCACACAGTCGCATTCGACTTGGCAAGCACAGGGCCTAAAGAACAAATGCAAAGCATCAGGCTAGTAGAACTAAAAGAAATGGTGATAGATAAAGTGGATTTGCACCCACCCTCCAACGATTGGGATGTGGTGATGACGAAGCTAACCGGGTTGAGAGCGCAGTCCATGGCTTCAGAAAGTGAGATGGCAGCTCTCAAGGCCACTGAAGTAAAGATAAAGCTGGAAGTAGACTCTCTACAAGGACAAAGTCAAAGGCAGAAAGAGAGAGAAGCGGAGCGACAGGCCAGCCTAGCAAGGGCATTGCAAAGATGCCAGGCGATGGAGGAAGAAAATCAGGCAGCAGCACAAAGAATGCAAGGAGTTGAAGAGGAATGTCAGCAACTCAGCAAATCACTGATAGATGTCGAGAGGGAAAGGGATAACCTGACCCTATAGCTGGCTGAGGAATCTAAAGAAGTCGAAGCCATGCGAAACGCCAAAGAAAGGGCAGAGATAGATCAAGAAGCCAGCCAGGATGACGTCCTTGAGCTCAAGGACGAGCTCAAAGTAAAAGATCAAACCATCCAAAGGCTGCGGGCATCCCCTGCCAGAGTCAGAGCTACTAGCTCGACTCACATCACTACGGAAAGTCAACTCTATGAAGAACAGATGCAAGAACTTCAGAAGGAGCTGACTCTAGCGAAAAAGAAAAGATTGATGATGGTAGAAGGGTCTATTGTCATGCAAACACGAATGGAGAAGAACAGAATTAGAAGGTATCAAAAGAAAGCTCGAGGAGGCGGAGAAGATAAATGCTGAATTGAATGACGTCCTCGTAAATATGGGCGAAGAGGCTGAAATAGAAACTCCTAAAGCAGATTGAGGAGCTGAGAGGACAGCAAGCCGGAGAGGAAGAGGGCACAGGGCCAACAGCCAATGAAGGCATAGATTTAGAAAATGTGGCAGATCCTGTGGACACACCCATGCAAGAGGAAATCCTAGAAGGATCCTCTCGAGAGCCACAAGATCTGACACAGGAGGAGGAAGAAAAGCTGCGGAAGGCAATAGAGGTGGAAATCAGGGAGACAACAAAGGAAGCCTTGGAGTGGGAGTAGAGGGTTTTCAAGTCCATGACCATTCAGAAGATTGACGCCAGCAACCTCAGGTGCGAATGGCTTCAACCCTCTCTCCCATATCCATTGCTGAAATATGAAGCAGCCACCATCAATAAGAGGATTAGAGAAGAGCCGACCGTGCCGCTCTACAACGCAGATATCTCCCAACCAGAAGGGGTCAGGCTAATAGTTGACTCTCAGCCCAAATGGAGGAAGGCTTGGCTCACAAAGTACCCACAATACCTAATCCACTTGGTAGAGGCACCGAAAAACATCAGAGACAACCTCAACTTTTGTCCTCTACCAAGGATCAGGACGTGGAAAGCCCAGGAGATCTTACAAAGGAGCCAACCCACTTGGCTGAATTACCCTAAGCTGCCGAGCGTGAAGGCAGGTGAGAGAATAAATGTCCAATACATGGTGAAAACCCTAACGGGCACCATCAAATTGTTCACTGGCTCACCTGACCTTACTTACATCATGATGAAGAAAATCTGCAAAACCCTTCTAGCAGTATTTGAGACATTCAAACCAGGCCAGGTGATAGACAATATCTTCTTCTTCCAAGATACTTACAGATGTGCCTATGATCTGTCTGGTCAGCCTTCCAAGGAGGTGATACATGCGCTGCATCAAAGGATAATGTTTCTACCATCCTATCACCTCCAGGCCTTTGAAGAAGCGTTCTACACAGGCTTCTTCACAATAAACACTGATATTTTCGGTCCAACAATGATGAATCTCCATGCAAGATACGAATCACTTATCAAGATGCGTGAGACCATACGATGAAGAAGCAGCTCAGCGTCCATGTCGGGATGACATGAGCAAGGAGGGGGGGAGTGTTAGAAGCTGGACACATCCCACAGAAACTAACTACTCGGAGGATTATCATTTTTTGTAATTATTCATTTATTGAGGAAACCTGATTTTTCACCTTGTAAATGTTGGGGCTTATAGAAGTTTCCAGATTGTATCCCAGTTTTGATAGTTAGATTGAGTAGATGGTTGATTTTGGATGGTTGATTGAGTAGATGGTTGTAAATATTGGGGCTTACAGAAGTTTCGAGATTGTATCCCAGTTTGGATAGTTAGATTGAGTAGATGGTTGATTTTGGAACTTTAGGGTTTGAGAATTGTAAGGTATTTATACCACTTTTTGACCTTAATGAAAAAACCTTTTGTCATTTTTAAAACAAGTTTTGAAGTCTGTGAGTGAGCGTATTGTGTACGAGAGAGAGTGTGAGCTTCATCTTGACGCTACGTGTGCACTTGTGGTCGGAATCGAGTGCGGAGAACTGCAACGTGTTGCCCCGGACGAGAGCTACGCGCCGATA
Organism: Adiantum capillus-veneris; assembly: GCF_014529385.1. NCBI lineage: Eukaryota > Viridiplantae > Streptophyta > Polypodiopsida > Polypodiales > Pteridaceae > Adiantum > Adiantum capillus-veneris. Next base: position 72,237,073 of record NC_140958.1, on the reverse strand, counting down.
CCTACATTGCGTGCGTACGGTCCTGTTTTGCGAGCTCCTTCTACGAGCTTCATCTGGTGATTTGGTGAGCATACGTTGTCTGATTTTGCATTGCAGCATATCCACGCGTTCACATTGAGTAGAAATACATGTTAGGCACTTTAGATTTTGAAAACGAAGACCTGCAAATTTCGGCCAGACATCCTACGTGATTTTTCACCGGGTGTTTTGGGTTGGGGTTTTGGTTCATAGACCTTAGGGAGAGCGACCTATTGGTATTAGTAGGGTCTCCTTCAAGTTCTATGGTGTTTCGAGATTGTTTGATGGGTGTTCGGCTGTAGAAAGCGTTGTAGGAAGTTTTCTCTTATGCACTCTTGAAGGCTGTGACTTAGACAATTGGTAGAGACCTCTGTAGGAATTAGTTAGGAGTCGGTCGAGTGTAGGTTGACACCTTATGCTTGCTTCCACGCGCCTGCGGGTCGAGCTTCGTCCTTAGCTGACATTATATGTTAGGTGAGTTCTCGCTGTGCTGACGTTTGTCGTGGCATATCCGTCCAACAATACTATAGACCCTTCATAGAAAAATTCTCATTCATAGCAGGCCCATTGTATGAATTGACCATAAAGAATGTTAAATTTGTATGGTCTGCAAAAGAGAATAAAGCTTTTAAAATTTAACAGCAAAGCTTATCTCTCAACCCGTTCCAAGATTACCAGATCTTTCAAAGCCTTTTGAGGTCCAGTGTGATGCTTGTGGATGCCTTGGAGTTGTTTTGCTTGAAGAAGGACATGCCATAGCATACAAAAGTAGGAGGCTGGATGACCAAGAAAAGAATGTAGGCATACATGAAAAAGAGACGATAGCTATCTTGCATGCCGTAGATGCTGGGAAGCATTATCTCTTAGGCACTCCATTTATATTGTGCATAGATCATTAAAGTCTTGAATACTTTTTGATGGAAACTAAATTAAGTGATAAGAAAATGAGGTGGGCAAATACTCTTTCACAGTTTAATTTTCATATTGCTCATATAGATGGTAAGCACAACCAAGTGACTCATGCACTTACACAAAGGCCAAAAGTGAATGTTGTATCAATAGCTACTCACAATGATCAATCCTTTATGATAGATGAGTATGCTACAAATCCAAACTTTAAAGATGTAATGTCAACTATTTTAGTAGGCAAGAAAGAGGAACCATACAATGTGCAAGATGGTTATCTTCTCTATGGCAATAGGCTATGTGTTACACATAGTTTATGTGAAAGGTTTATGTACGAATCTCATGTTCCACCTTATGCGTGACATAGAGGGATTCAAGCTACTCTAAAGGGAGTAGAGACTTTTATTGGCCAACAATGAAGGTAGAAATACTAGACTATGTTGCCAAATGCATTGTATGTCAAAAGACAAAGTATGATAAAGGGAAGAAGTGTGGCTTGCTTCAACCATTGCCTATACCTGATTCCCCATCGAAAAGTTTATCCATGAATTTCATCTTTGGATTACACAAGACCATGGGAATAAGGGGATATGGACAATAATAAACCGGTTTTGCAAGCAAGCTTTTTTCATATCGGTCAAGAAGACTATTAAACCGCACCATATGGCAACACTCTTTATCTCACAGGTCTTAAAGTACACCATGGATTCAAGAATGACTAGAAATTTTGGAAGGGTCTCTTTGAGAATTTGGGTACTAACTTGAATTTCTCATCGACCTATCACCCAAACACATATGGCCAAAGTGAGATAGCAAACTCAATCATCATTGATCTACTTAAAGCCTATGTTACAAAAGCTGATCAAAGAGGTCAATGAAAAAATTTAAAAATTATTTACACTTAGTAGAATATGCGTACAATAACATTGTCCATACTTCTACAGGAAAGGCACTCTTCGAGATAATTGAAGAAGACCCAAGCTCCCATTGATAATCAAGACACATGGGAAGATATTTGCCACTGATGAGTATAGTTGAGACCTTAGAGAATATTTTAAATAGATTAAGAAAAACTATATCCATCACATAATAGAAGCAAAAGGCATCGCCGGTAATAGACAGAGACAAGCCTTGACTTTCAAAGAAAATTATTGGGTACTTCTCAAGTTTCCAAAAGCACACCTAAAGCACACTACGAGCAAGGGAACACAAGGACACACAATGGGTCACCAAAAATATTATGTTAAGTTAGCAAAAAGATATTATGGCCCATTTCAAATTCTTTAGCCTATTAAAGAAAAAGATTATAAGTTAAGGTTACCAAGTACCTGGCTCACTCATAATGCCTTTCATGTGAGCCTCTTGAAACCTTATAAGGGCGAGCCACCCAAAGAACCAGTAATTGAGAAACCACTTGATTTTGAGGATCAAGAAGAGATTTTGTAGCCAGAGAGCATCCTATGACATGAAGACAAGGTTTTAAGAAGTGGCAAGACTATCCAAAAATATCTTGTGAAATTTAAGAATTATCATTTTGAAGATGCAAGGTGGATGCAAGACATCCAACTAAAGGATAATATAAACCTTGTAAATACTTACAATGACTCCTATCAAAGGTAGTAATTAGGTATGAATAAGTATATTTTATAAAGAATTTTGTCTTGTTTTGACTCTAAGATTTCTTTTAAATGTTCATAAGTTCTAAGTGTATGCATACCATGAATCAAGATTGAGACACCTTAGTCTTACAAGCATCTAGTAGACCTTGTCAATCTACTATGAAAGATGATTAGGGCTAAGTAAAGACATGCTTGCAATAGATAAACCTTCCAAGCACCAAGTGGAGCTAGTCAACACTCTGGAAGAATGTTGACGAGTAAAAAGGGATCCTCTACCCTAAGCAATAGGACTAGCTATGAATTTATTTTTCTTTGTCCCATAGTCGAGGAGGACTATGATTTCAAGGGAGAGGTAATATCATGAATATCAATTTCTAACATTTTAAAGGTATTTTACATCTTAATTTGGCCATTTAAGTCCATTGAAAATAAAAAGATAACAAATGAAATTAATTAATTGTATTGATGGACCAACCTGGTCAAGGCTTGGGACCATTAGGGGAAAAGTTCATAAAAGAGCAAGAGTGATTGCTAACTAGTTATCTTAGTCATAGGTACATGTCAAGTAAGGATGAATGTATCCCAAGTATCCATGATCAAAGGTACATGACAAAGGCGATGATCAAGAGCAATTATAGGAGTGGGAGCTCTAGAGACGGACTCTAAGCTCAAGCTCTTGGCTATGTATGAAAATCCAAGCCAATGAAAGTTTCCTCTTCTCCATCTCTATTATTCTATTACTAAGCTATGCTAAGAGCTTTCTCATGAGCAAGCGTATATGGAGGATCAATTCTCTTTCTTGAAAAATACTTCTTTTCACCCCTATATTCCTCTTTCCCTGTAGTTCCTTTCTCCCCACTGGGTGTTTAGGGTTTGGGAAGGAGGGCATTACCATGGAATCTTGAAGAACACCGTCTTCTTGATTCAAGAAAAACTCTACAAGATCACAAACATGTATTTTAACAAAGATCTCTTTTGAAAGCATTATAGTACAAGTCCTTTTGGTGGGGGGACCGGCATCAAGCAAATTCGGTCCTCATTGAGTTGTCAATTTTAATTGGGTATTATTTTTTAATTATGTGCATGATTATAATGTTCTTAATATGTGATTGTGTAAAGAATTCAACTTAGCACAACCTATCATCTCCATGATGTATTTCTCTTAAAGAAAGCTCTCTCCTTCCATAGTTAAATTTCATTGAATCTAAAAGTCAGTATTAGGTTCTCTCACAATTAATATCATCATGATTTCTTTTGTCCATATCACTGTCTTGCATAATTCCACATGCCTTCAATATGAAAATGTAGATGACTACCTTTGAAGAGATGCCCTTAGTTTGCATTAAATGTCTGCACTCTCCTATAGGCTTTGATCAAGGTGGAAAGTTACCCTTATTCTCAACTCCTGCAACTAGCTTCACCCCAAACTATGATGGCATGTTTAAGGCAAAAAACTCTCACATCATTGTACTTTCAATATCTCACACTCAATTTTACTTGAATGATCCCTCCTACCCGTCTCATCACTGTGGAATTTTCCTCATTCATGTGATTTTGGATAAATGTTGCCTTGGTGCACATCGGATATTTCTTACTAAGAATAGCTATGAATATTTTTCAGTCACTTGTGGGAGAGTATTGGTGGATATCAAGCTTGTGAAAAGACATGCAAAGATTAAGAAAAGTATATCCAAGAAAAGCTGAAGCAGAAAAGTAGAATCGACATCAATTTTCTCCTTCACTATGAATTACATTTGGATCTATGTTGTAGGGACCTTGGAGGTCATTGAAAATAGTACAAGTGAGTTGCATGACCTTGTGCCTCTCATAGACGGGCTACAATCAGTATGTACACTAAGACGTGACCTTTTGAACAAGAATATAGCAAGTTCTCCTCTTGTTTTGGGTTGTTCTCTCCCAATCACGCTTGTCGATCATGCTTGCCTACCTACAAATCCGCATCAATCAGAAAACCTCTTTTACCCCCACGCATGCAAGTCCTTCTTGCTTCGAGATTTATTGACATAAAGCCCACTTCACTAATGGCGGCCAAATTTTTTTTCTAACTTTTGAAGAGCAAAGACCGTGAATCAAGCTTGGTAGAGTCAAATATAATTTTGTCTTGACCATAAAGGAAGGCATAAGTACAAAAGCAGTTAGCAAAATTTTCTCCTTTGTCAATAATGGGCAAGGCCTTCACTTCGTGTCATAAGAAATAAGGAAGCTATGGCTTGCCCACTGTGACAACTCTTGCTTTCATCCAGATGAAGGCACTTTTACCCATGAATATGTAGCTCCTGCTTTATTTTTACTTGCACTAATGAGCAATTATTGTTAGGAAAAAAACTCTTTGCTCCTCTAGTTGATGTGGAACACTTTGGTTCAAAGGACCACCATTCAACAAAATGCTCCTATAGAATCATGGTTAACTAGCATGCCATGATTATTTTGTAAAAAATGGTTCAATTCAAGTTGCATTCATGAATTAGATTACCATTGAACATGCTCCAATGGGAAGGGTAGTATTAAACCTGTATTTTGTGGCCAAAATTGATCCCAAAGTTCATGTAAATAAGTTTTAAAACATCCAAACCTTGCAAGGATGAAAAATTAGAAGTTAGTAGACATCAATAATAATAAAAATTGTACAAATATGGGTTTAGAAGGTCAAAATCAATGCAGGTTGTGGTCGCACGTTGTGCCCGCAAAAAAAAACCATGCATAAGTGTGACAGGGAAGTGACACCGTCCTCACTTGATTATTATAAAACTGTAGGGAATATGCCCTTCCCCCGTATACTTGTTTCCTCCTCCGCAGTCAAAGGGTTATTATGTTCTTCTTCTCCAATGTTGGAAGGTCAATTAAAATTTCTTCTCCTCCAGTATGGTAGGGTCACCTTTTATTTTGGATTTGCAATGCATCAAAAGGAGTTCATTATCTTCAAGTTTATTGATATGTCGATGTGATCTCCATCATCATCTTATGTCATCTTGTCGGGTGTCACATTTAATTCTATACAAGATTTCCACTTTTATACCTTCTCTCATCTTGAGCATGATCTTCATATCTTTCCACATATAATGATCTCTTCTATATTCATTTTCTCTATCATAGGCTCTCCGTCTTTTATACCTTCTCTCATGTCAACTACAATCTCCATAACCATGGAGATCATGTATACTACCATCTCCATCAACATCTTTTGCCATGGTGTGGAGTGTCATGTTCACTTATATACCAGCTTTCCATCGTATTGACTATTGCATTCACTCCTTTACCATTGTGTGTGAAGCTCTAAAGCTGGGTATAGTCACTTCTTTACTAGATTTCCATCTTGTTGACTATCACGTTCACTAATTCTTTACCATCATGTGAGAAGACACCATACTCATCAATCAAAACTAAAGGATGTTGTCATAAAAACTAATATCTAACCAAACCAAATGATTTTCTCATATTAAAATGATCACTTAATGTGGGAGAATAAACGGGAACAAGGGTTAAGATATAGACATGTGCTTATAGATCTATCTCAACACGAGGCCAATGGTAAAGGAGCCCAAATGAGAGATGGTCTATCAAAGAGCAAGGCTAACCAACGGATCATAAGACCTTAGGGTTAGCTTCATTGAAGACCTCCAATAATGTGTGTAAAAGTTCTTTGACCTTAGGTAAGCTAGGGCTGAGCTTGAGGCGCGGGAACCCGACCCAGCTCGAGGTGCTTGTCCTGCTTGTCATGCTTGATGACTAAGGTTTTTGAGGTGCTTGATGATTGAGGTGATTGAGATGCTTTAGGTGCTTAATGATTGAGATGCTTGAGGTGCTTGACATGCTTGAGATGTTAGGGTTGCACTTGAGGTGAGAACCCAGCCCAAGCCAGCCCAAGCTTAAAGTGCTTAAGGGCCAAGCTTGTGGTGGGAACTGGGCCTATGCATGAGGGGTTGAGGTGTCAAAAAGTCAAAGATTCAATCCCTACAAGGAGGGGGGATGAGAGAGAACACCCACACACTCACACAAGGCATGCATGGTACAAAGAAAGCAAAAGGGACACTTGTCAAGTTCCTCCTCATGTTGCCCTCATGGTGTGCCTAAAGCCTATTGGTTGGCCACCCAAGGGGTCCAATAATAATTTAGGGGATTTAATTAATTGATTTTGCATTTATCAAGTCCTCTCTCTCAAAGGGGAAAGGGGAACACTTGTCTCAAGGCTACCCTTGCTGCTTGTAATGCCTCCCGCTTATGATTGGCTAGGCCTGGAGGGGTCCAATGAGCTTCAAGCATGAGCTACAAGGGGGGGTCGACCCAAGCAAGCTAGGGGGTTGCTTAGGGGGTATACTCACCCACAAACACTCACAAACACTCTCATTGTGTGCTAGGCAAGGTGCAACAGCTCCATCTCCTTCTCCAAGCTCCTTGAGAAGTTGAGAGCCTACACCAACACTCTTGGCTATGGAATGCAAATCCAACCAAGAGCTATGATTCAATGCTTAAGATTTCCATCTTCTCCATCTTCATTACTATGCTATTATGTATGCTAAGCAAGAAGAGTGATGATAAGTGAGGAATTATTTCTTTCTCCTATGGAATACTTCTTCTTCCTCTTCTCTACCCTCATTCCCTGCTAGCTCTCTCCACCTTCGAAGGTGTTTGAGGTCTTGGGACTGAGGCTTGGGATAGTTAATGCTTTCCACAAAGTGCATGTTATGCTCATTGCAAGAAGGCTAATGGTTTATTGCAAGTAGATTAGTTACTTAATGCAAGTAGATTAATTGTATTTCAAGGTAGATTAAATGTTGCTTTAGGCACAAGTTGATGCATAAAAATATACATCTTCATGCACTCAAATGATTTAGGGGACACAAAGACTAATGATGTTCACAAGTTCTTGATTGTTTTCAAGCTAAGATTGATTATTGATATTATGCAAAAGCTAGGTATATGAAGCTTCCACCTTCATACTGCCAAAGAAGGTCTCAAGGAACACAAAGATTGTATTGTACCAAGTCTCTCTTAATGAGAGAATCTATAATACCAATGCCTTTTGGAGGGGGGACCGGCTCCACATAAATCCGGTCCTCAATTGTTGTCATATTCTCTAAAATCTCTCTCTCTCTCTCTCTCTCTCTCTCTCTCTCTCTTGCAAAGGTATTGCTCATGCCTAGTTAATTAAGTGTTATGATTAAGTTGCTACTACCAATTAAGTTCACCATCTATGCTCTCAAAGTTGCTCACTTTAATTCTCTTAATTCCGCTATTCTCTAAGTTCATAGGCCATTTCCATTACATTGGTATCAGAGCATTTGGTTTCTCTTTTCTTGCTTAAGAAGAGAGGTCCTTAAGTAGCCTATAAATGGTTGATGTTGTTAATTATATTAGGGTAAGTGGAACTGGGATCTATTATCGGTTTTGTTGAGCCCACTATGTGGGATATGGTGCACACCTCGGGAGCTTTGGACTTAATAATGGAGTCTTTTTAGACTTGCCTACGGCTTTACCATTATTGAGCCATAAGAAGTCTGAAAGGAGCTAACCCTCGACAACTCTGATATGTTAGACCTACTCCTCTACTCTCTATAATTAACCACTTTGAGCCATGGGTGTAGATACTTAAGAGCCGATTTTCAAAGGCTAAGAGGAGTGGCAACTAAGGTTTTGAATTGCCAAATCATACACTAAGTACATACATAAATTTTGTTAACATGGCTGAAAATAATCAAGAGAGTAGAACGAGCATTGATAACTTTGATTTTTCACATGAAGGTGCTAATGATGATGCTCCCATGTTTATCAAGTGTCTTGTTTCTAAGCTGCAACAAGCTATGGGAAACCCAGCCCTACAAGGTGAAGTTTTCCAACAACTTCATAGTTATGGGATTCTCCAAAATACCCCAAAAGAGAGAGCACCTGAGAAGTCTCTTCAAGAGATTTCCAAGAGAGGGCTCTCTACGGTGAGAGAAGAGGAGAACCCATATGAAGCGCTTAAACGATTACTAGCGGGCTTACCTCCATCCAAGAAGAAAGGTGAAGTCTCTACTATAGAGCCTTCCCCAAGAGAAGGAGAAAGAAGTGAGTCTCCCAATACTTCTGAAGATGTGGCTCCAAGAAGACGACAGCCTCAACGATCTCCAACTCCCCCCAAGAGAGAAAGATCGCCAAAAAGTCATCCTCCTCGTTATCACAAAAAGGAAGAGAGGTACCAAAAGAAGGAAAAGGAGAGAAAGAGGTCACCCTCTTCTCCATCTTCATCACCTTACTCATATTCCAATGAAGGTAGCGGCTCTTCTCTCAAAGATCCCAAAAGGAAAGGCCATCGCAAGCCCTATTCGGTATGGAGAAGGTCCAAGAAGCTGAAGAAGTTCAAGGAGGGAGAAAAGGACACCACTTTCCTTACCTATGATGGAACCTTTGGTGCTATGGACAAGATCTTCATCCAAGAGTTTGATGTGGCCTTTGGTGAAGAGGGCTTCATGGATTCCTCTAAACTGCGTCAGGTATCTATGCATTTTCACAGCTCCGCTCGTCAATGGTGGGCTAGCCTAAGAGCCCAAACGAAAGCTCCAAGGACATGGAAGGCTTTAAGAGCCTCCATCATGAAACAATTTCTGGCAAGCAACACTAAAGACAATGTCCTCACAGAATGGCAAAGCTTGAAACTCTCTCCCTACGAGTCTATCGAGAAGTATGTAGATAAGTTTTGGGATTTACTTCTCAAAGCCAGTGTCTACAAAAAGATAGGCTTTGAGGAGAAAAAGCAACAATTTTGTGCGAGACTTTTTGAAGAGATGGCCGAGTATATTAACTCACAAAGGCCTAATTCCATATCGGCAGTCATACACCATACTATGGTCGCATCTCAAATCAATTTCCAACAAGGTGTTAAGAGAAAATCTAAGCCCATGGAAGTGAAGGATCAAAATGAGCCTAGAGGAAGGAATAATGCTCAAACTTCCTCCAAAGGCAACTCTAGCAACACCGATAACAACGCTAAGGAGAAAGGAGTCTACAAAGGTAAGAATAGACTCTCTCCAACAGAGCTAGAGTGTTATCGTAAGGATAACAAATTCTACAAGTGTGGACAACAAGGGCATGTCTATCGTGCTTGTCCCCAAATAAATGCACGCAACAATCCGCCTTGAGTTTCTATGCTGGAAACTCCAAAAGAGGATGCTCATAGCAAAAGGTTTTTGTTTTTCCTAAGCTAGGAGATATGTACATACATGTTTATGAGTCGGGTAGCATCCTATACCATGTAAATATGAATGCTTTTCGTAAGTTAATGAAAATCTATATATTCATATACATGATTTTTGTTAGAAAGTTTGTAAATGAATTCAATGTTTCAACCAATAACAATAAAAAAAAGACGGGAATCAAGAGGAATTAGAATTGTCTACATTCCTAAATGGATTCCAAAATGTTTTTATTGATGATACCCCCGTGAGCTATCTCCACAATGAGGGGACAATGACCATGCAATGGAGCTTTTACCACGAAGCTCATTGCCTAATAAGCCTCCTTATTAAGCTTTATAAGCTCCACAAGAGGAGTTCAAAAGGCAATAGCATGAATTGGTAAGTTTTGAGAGAGGTTAGGCTTTCCTCTAACCAAAAGAAAAGTGGATTTTTTAAAGAGATTCAATAATTAGGTCACATTATCTCTAAAGGTTGTATTTGTATGGAACCACAAAAGGTAGAGGTAATAAAAAGATGGCCTAATCCACGGAGTCTACATGAGTTGCAAAGCTCTAAAGGTATGAGTGCATACTAGAGATGCTTCATAGGAAAAATTCATGCTTATAGCAGGTCCAATACATGACTTAACAAAAAAGAACGTTAAGTGTATATGGACTACAAAGAGAGACAAACACTTTTGAAAAGTTCAAAGAGAAACTTATCTCTCAACTTATGCTTACACTACGGGATCTCTCAAAGCTATTTGAGGTCCAATGTAATGCTTGGATGCATGCCTTCAAGCAAAAATTTGCTTTAAGAAGGGAATACCATAGAATACAAGATTCAAAGACTCAAATCCAATGAGCGAATGTTGGACATATACAAAAGAAACTACGAGCTGTTTTACATGCCGTTGACACATTGAAGTACTTCTTGCGGACTCCATCCATGATATGAAACAAGCTCTTCGACAATCAAATGAGGTGGGAAAATTTCTTTTTGCAATTTAAATTTTACATTGCTCACATTGCTGGCAATCACAACATGTAGCCGATGCACTTTCCCGATGGCCAAGGGTAGATAGGGTATCAATAGCAACTTACAATGAACTATGTTTATGATAGTTAAAAATGCTTCTAACCCAGGCTTTAGGGATATGATAATAGCCTTTACAAATGGAAGAAAAAAGAACCACTCACATTAGAGGATGGTTATATTCCATACCTCAATAGGCTATATCTTCCTCACTTCCCATGCTCCTCCCAACTGCGGGGCAAAGAGGAATTCGAATTTACTCAGCTAGGAGTAAAAGCATACTTGTATTGGATTACCAAGAAACGAGAACATACAAGAGTATGTTTCAAAATGTATGGTATACCAAAAGATGAAGTATCATAGAAGGACCATGGCTTGCCAACATCTAATTGCGTCAGATAGAAATCCTACCATGACCACTAATTTTTGATAGAGTGTACGTGAAGGTGCTTCCCTAAAAAATTATTTGTGTAGCAAAACTATTTTGTAGATTGTTTTTCTCCTTGTAAAATGCAGATCTGAAAATTTTGACCACCTTGCTCCTCTGTTTCAACGTGGTCTACAACTTTGTAGAAGAAAAGTGTTGCAAATTCTTCACCGCTCTTTCGATATTCAGCTCAAATTGACTATATACAAGAAATTTCAGGTTTTTTGTTTCATGCAACGGTTATCAGTCCTAGCCAAAAAGGACCATCCCCCGTTGTATCCCACGGGTAAACGCCTACGCCAGCCTTTTGCAAGCATGTAAAACAAGGTTAGGGGGGAATCACCATCTCAATCCAATGATCACAAATACATAAAAATAAAGCATATGGCAATCAAGTCAAAACTATGGCGAGAATTCTAGGAAAAATCGGACATAGTCTTTCGTAAAAAATCAATGAAATATCAATGCAAACTCTCAAACTGACCAAAGAATCGTCAACAAGGAGCTATAGGTTACATATGCATTGATCATAGTTATGACTGTGTATAGGTTGATTTGATCTCCCACTTTGACATTCACTTAGGGAAATCGATAGAGCTATATTGAGCTACATGTTACATATGCATTGACCTTAGTTATGATTGTGCAGTGGTCAATGCTTGAGATGTTGGCATTATGGTCACAAAGTGCACATTAGATGACGTAGCTTTAGACACATGAGGCAACAAAGGAGATGTATGTGAGATGCAGATGCCACCTTGACACATGTTAGAGAGGCAATTGCAGTCGTGGTGTATGCCAGTGATGGTGATGTCAGGCTTGCCTCAAGTATATCTCTTGCATATATGTCTATGGATAGGACGCTTTCTCCACAGTGAATGGTGAAGCTGCTTTCCATGTCACACCATGTCATGAGTGGTTAGTATTTTTTCTAGTGGGAGACTTGGTTGTGTGTGACTTGCTGATGGTTCACGTGTGACATAAAGGGTGTAGGAGATGTATGTCTGTCATTACACAACGGTGCATCATACACACTTCATCATGTGCGATACGTTCCTTAGCTGACACACAATTTGATCTTGGTGAAGTAGATAAGAGATATTGGATCTCTTGTATTGCTTAGAGAGCACTTCTTCTAGATGCATTGTGGTTTGCTAGTCATTGCAAGAGGATCCAAGAGTGGCTTGGTTTACCTTATGCATGTATTTGAGCAAAGAGACTGCATAGTCTCAATTGTGTTTGCATGCATGTCAGTGAGAGATGAGAGGAATCTCTTTTGCAAATCTCCAGATTGCTATGCACCGCACAACATGTCTATAGATATAGAGTAAGAGCAGCCATGCTCTAGCAAAACACAACATATAAATCTTCTTAGGTCAGAGATGTCTCCTACCACTGAGAGGACAAACATGGAGTTTCTTGACATGCTCATGCTAGAGGTCAATATGCTGATGCTAGGACATGTGGATCTAGTCACTAGATGATGAGATAATGGAAACTACCATATGGAGTCAGAGTTGATGCATCCATATGTGACTAGTTTTAGTGGCACACATAGCTCTATCAAAGAAAAACCTATAGAACCTATAACCTGTGTGACTACCTATAACTTGTAAGCAATAGACTCATGATCAGAATAACTTTAATATCAGAAGATCATGTCTTACTACTTGTAACTCATAGCCACATGAACTTACATCTCATATGCACTCTTGTGAGTGCATATGAGATAACTTTAATATCAGAAGCTCATATCTTACTACTTGTAACTCATAGCCACATGAGCTTACATCTCATATGCACTCTTGTGAGTGTAGGTACATGAACACCTGTCCATATCCAAAACAACCGTATACCCATGAATATGGGAGCAAAGTTTACCACAACAAGAGGGAATCATTGTCTCAATCCAATCATCGCAAATACATAAATATAAAGCATATGGCAATCAAGTCAAAACTATGGCAAGAAATTTAGGGAAAATCAGCCAAAGTCGCCCCTGCAAATGACTGAAATCTCAATGCAAACTCTCAAACCAAAAACCTTATTTAATATGCCAAAGTGAGAGATGCTACAAAACAACCAAAAAATCGATCAACCAAGAGTGTGGCAAAGTGTGAATAAACCTTGACCACTATAGTCACCAAACAAAGTCTCCCCTGCAAAATGACCAAAATCTAAATGCAAACTCTCACACCATAAATCGTATCCAAGATGCCAAAGTGGGAGATGATCTCAACCACTATAAACTAACCAAAAAAAATTGTCAACCAAGAATACAGAAAAGAAGGACTAAACCTCGACCATTATAGTCACTGAAAGAGGACTCAAGAGACCATAAACCAAAACCACTACTCAGTCAAAGAGTAATGCAAAAATTCCTCTACAATGTGCGTTCAATGGAAATTCACACTTTGCGTACACAAACGAAGTGTTCGTGCATAAACAAGTGCCGAAAGAGGTGCAATCTGGAAAATTGATCAATGCAAAAACAATACTGTGAAGACAACTTCTTGGCACTAAAAAGTGCTTGCCAAAATGCATGTACAATGGGCATCAACCACGTGCCATCACCATATGAAAATCCATCTGCAAAGACCATGAATTGAAGCACAAGATTGCTACCAAAGTGTCTTGTGAAAACCTATGAAAGGAGCTCAATCTATAGTGCCAATGTTGACAACTTTGCCTTGGCCAGAAATCGGCCAAATCTAATCGCTTCTTCTTTACCCAAATCTACCAATAAACCTTAAACCTCAAGCTCTGCACAAGCTGAAAATTCATCTTCAGCATTAAAATTTATGTACCCAACTTCGAGCACCTATCGTGCTTTCAAAAGTACATTATACTTGCACATTGCGTTGGTCTATGTTTTGAGCTTGGGTTCATTCACTGTCCTAGAAATGGGATTGAATGAGAGTGAGTCTCGACCGAGTGATAGGGACCCTTGGATGCATGTGGAAATTGTCCTAGTTTAGGTAGGTTTGATGCCAACTGGAAAAGGAGGAAGGAAAATGGATCCATGAAGGGATCAAGATAAGGGAGGAGGATGTGATTTAATTAAGGAACTCTTCAAATTGTTTGATAAAAAGGAACCTTGGGAAGGCTAGGAATCTAAATGGGCTAATCCGCAAAAGAAACATAAAGTAGTATCTTCGAAGCCGCTCCTACACGAGATAAAGAAAAATAAGAATTGGAATCTGTGCAAAGGTGTCGCCTCCACACGTGGCGAAGGAGACAGGATACCCGACTCTTGGATAGAGGATAAGGATATGCTTGGAGGAGTATATGTGATTACTTGAAGATAACTAGATAATTGTACTAATATTAAAGGAAAATAAAGTAAAATATTCAAAAAGGCAACAAGGTGGGAACGACATAATAGATGCACACTTGCAAGGGTATGCAACAGTTGCATGCTGGCTTAAACTATATTCTTGGTTTCACTTGTTTGGGATACTGTTTTCTAATCTCTTAGTACTACCTTGAAAGAGTGCAATTATCAAACGGCTCGGTGGGAGGGCAGATTTCGGAGGGTTAATTGTCCAGAAAAGTTGAACTCAATTTTATGTTGCGGGGAAAAGGGATTCCGATCTTTGGAGCGGGAGAAAAAAACTTGGGATCGAGGGATTTGTGTAGATTATAAATACACTCACCTTAGGGGAACGCATTGATGGCTGTGCTCGGTCATAACCGGGAAAAAAGCGTTAGTGACCTTGAACCAAGGGTGAATTAGAGAACTCCCACCAGTTGCCCTTGGAAGGTTGAGTTCAAAGTTAGTCTGATGCCTTTGATTGGAAAGTTGGATTGATAAGCAAAGGTGGTTCGGGGCTAAGGGATCCATATGAGAGAAAGTGAATGTTATCACCCCCGTGAGTTGGCATCGAAGAGCAAGAGGAGTTATGTCTTGGTGTTGGTCTCAAGCAGGAGGGATGTCGGAGATCACGGTGTATCCATTTGGAGATGGCATAGCCCATGGTCCCCTAGCATGGCCCTCACCAAGTGGTATCAGAGCACAGTTTCCGTCCTGGATAGATAAAGGTTTTAATGAACTCTTATAGAAAAGAGTGAAATAATGAAAAATAACTTCTTAAATTAAATGAAATCTTTTTGATGAGGTGGACCTCTCAAGAAGAGGATGTACTTGAAATTGTCCAAAAGCAAATGGAAGAAGCAACTATGGAACAAAAGGAGGCAATGTTGGAACACTTTGTTCACCTCCTGTTTCCTGCCAAAGGGACAACTGGAGCTCAACAAATGTGGGAGACCCAATGCAACATAATTGAAGTAACTCTCTGGGGCCATGACCACCTTCTAAATAGTCTTTGCCTGACCAACATGACAGAGAAATTAAGATTAGGTCCCAATTGCTATTGTATTATTAGTTCTCATGCCATAGAATACAAAAGCAAGCTTCTTCTGTTAATAACCAATCTCCCCCATGATAAGATGTTTATCTACTGACGATAGAGAATAGCACTTACTGGACCATTTACACATAACCCTTGGAAACAAGTTGGTGAGGCTATATGTGCTCACAGGTCACTTTCTTCTTGAGTCCACAGACTTGTATTTTTTATGACTGGTAACCTTAGGGATTTAAAGTCAGTACTATCAAGCAAGAGATGGAAGAACTTGATGTTTAGAAATTACTAAAGAAGTGCAAGCCTATATTAGTAATTATTTCCCCGAGATGTAAAAGTTTTTGACATAATAGGGGAAAAAAAGATTTTTGAAAGAGAGAAAAATAACAAAGAGTCTACCTTTTTGAAAGGTCTATCTTTAAAAGAATCTAACAAGTCTTGTATATCTGAAAGGTTTTTCAACTCGATCGTTAAGAGAAAGGATTTTTTTTGTCACAGCCAATAAAATATGCCACAAAAACTCACAAGAAGTCAGACTGCATGAGATTCACCAATAGTTAGTGCTTCAGATTGTACGCCACTCGATTCACAAGTGCCACTAGCACCCCAAGTTACTCCCATGCCACGTCCCAACCAAATGTCGCTTGTCACAGCCCTTGTAGAGGATTTTGGGCGTGACAACGATCTCAAGGTCCTTCTCAAATCTGTACAATCATATCCATTTTTGGGCACGGGTGATGATATACCTACTCAACTAGAAGAATGGATAATTCAAATGGAAGACTACTTTGCTGTTGGTGTTGGTTACAATTCAATAGCTCATGGGATAATGGGGAGAGCCAAGCTAGAAGGACCAGCAAAAACATGGTCGAAGCTCAACTATGAATCTCGCTAAGTAGCAGAGGTAACTTAGAGTTGGGATAAGTTAAAGCATTATCTCAAGGAATGCTATCTTTCCCTAGACTACTCCACCACTTAGATGAATGAGTTTCTTTCATGCAAGCTGGGGAATAGGTCTATCAAATTTTACTATGAGGAGTTTTTCTATCTTTCACGATATGCTCCTCTCATGACAGAGGAACAAAATGTAAGTTGCTTCATCCTTGGACTTGGAGGAGATTTGGCTCCCGAAGTAGAGTCCCTCCGACCTGCCTCACTCACAGACGCTTTAATTTGGGCCAAGTCAAAGCATAAGAGCCTTTTTAAGGGAGTCACCACAACCAATAGGAAGTGAGAATTTTCTTCTTACCATGGTCAACCATGTCAAGGAAATAAAGTACCATTTATACCAAAGCCAGCTGTCCAACCCCAACCACAACCACACTTTGTTCATGTGAATGCCCTTCCAATCACTCAAAGTGGAAGACAAATTCAATGCTAGAAGTGCCTAGAGTTTGGTCATAAGAAGGCCAAATGCCCTAAAGGAAATGACCCCAGTAATTTGCCCCCCCATTCTAACCGTCTGAATCCACCCAATCAAGAGGGACAATTCAGAAACCTTTGGACCAGAGGGAGAGATCCAACACACGCAAGACCTACTCCTATGCCTCATCTTCGTGGAAAAAATCAAACCAACAACCCACCTAGAACATCAATTGTGAACTTAATATCACTAAAGGATGAGATGAAGGAGAAAGCCCACATCTATGCTGCCTTGGATCCTAGTGGCCAAAATTGACAATTCTCCATTCTTGAGACTAAGGGAGAGCCCGAGGGTAAACCTCTTTCCTTTCTTATTGATTCTGGTAGCTCACATTCATTTTGTGTCACCGAACACTGTAAAAAGATTGCACGTCCACCTCCCAACCCACAGGCCGTAAGCTACAGGTTTCTCTAGCAACTGGATCCACCATTTTGACAGATGAACAGACAATAGATCTATCCTTTCAACTAGAAGGTCACTCAACCCAACAAGGATTTAGAATCCTAAATATAGGCCAATTTGAAGGAATCCTAGGGATGGATTGGCTAAGCAAAAATAATGCAAACATCCATTGCAGTGAAGGAAGCATCTCTTTTTCAAACTCAAAGGGTGAACAAGTCTTAGTGCAAGATAGAACATGGAAAGCTTCCCTGAAGGTGGTCAAAGCCAGTCGTTTGGTTAAGGGGTTAAAGAAAGGACTATCAATTTATGTTATAAGACTCAATAAACTAGAGACCAGATCAGAAGAATCAGAGCCTGAATGGCTAAATGAATATCAAGATATTTTTCCAGAGGAGTTGACAAATCTTCTACCACCTAGTGAATTAGTGCACGAGATTGAGCTCATTGGTGCCCAACCAATAGCAAGGACTCCCTACAAGATGTCACCTTCTAAATCCATAGAGCTAAAGAATCAGTTGACTCAGCTTTTGGAAGGTTTCATAAAACCCAGTGTCCTCGGGTGCTCCTGTGCTCTTCCAAAAGAAAAATATGGAACATTCAGACTTTGCATAGATTTTTGAGGCCTAAATCAGTGCACTGTCAAGAACAAGTATCCCTTGCCTTGCATAGATGAGCTACTTGATCGACTCGGTGGTGCTAAATATTTCACCAAGATTGATCTCAGGTCAAGCTATTACCAAGTTGGGATAAAAAGGGAGGATATTCCAAAAACAGCTTTCAACACAAGGTTTGGGCATTGAGTTCACCGTCATGCCTTTTGGCCTAACTAATGCGCCTACCACATTTAACCGTCTCATGAATGACCTCTTCAGGACAGAGTTAGATGATTTTGTTCTAGTCTTCTTTGATAACATCCTTATATATTCAAAGACTAGAGAAGATCATGAACGGCATGTACGCCATGTCTTAGAGATTCTTAGAAAAGCCCAACTCTACGCCAAGTGGAGCAAATGATCTTTCTTTGTAGAGAAGATTGCCTATTTGGGATACATAGTTTCTAAGGATGGTCTTTCTTCCAACCCAGCTAAGGTGGAAGCTGTAGTTCAGTGGCCCATTCGCAAGATTGTTTCAGAAGTACGGGGATTCCTTGGCCTCACAGGATGGTGTAGAGTATTTATAAAAAACTATGAACTCATTGTAGGGCCTCTCACTAAACTCACTAAGAAAGAGGAACCCTTTATCTGGTATAGAGTACGGGGATTCCTTGGCCTCACAGGATGGTGTAGAGTATTTATAAAAAACTATGAACTCATTGTAGGGCCTCTCACTAAACTCACTAAGAAAGAGGAACCCTTTATCTGGTATGATAAGAGAGATAGAGCCTCCAACAAATTAAAAGAGATCTTGGCCAGTGAATCTATTCTCAAACTTCTAGATTTTCAAAAAACCTTTGAGGTGATAGTGGATGCTTGCATACAAGGTATAGGTGGGATCCTACAGCAAGAAGGCCATCCCATAGCTTATGAATCACGGCAGCTTAGTTTTCATGAGAAGAATTATCCCACCTAGGACCTTGAACTACTAGCTGTGGTTCATGCCCTTAAAAAGTGGAGACACTATCTTGTAGGTTAGATGTTTAAGCTTGTTACTGACCACAAAGCCTCAAGTGGATTTTCACCCAGCCAGATCTCAATATGCAACAAAGGCGATGGGTTAAATTTCTTCAAGAGTTCTCTTTTGAGATCAAATTTAGACGGGGCAAGGAAAATCAAGTTGCGGATGCTCTGAGTCGACGAGTAGTGGCCCTTGCCATTACGCTAGTCCATTCAACTGTACCCGAGGAAATTTAAAACACCCTCCATACTGATGAGCAAATTGGTCCATTGATTCAAGAACTCCAAGCTCAAGTCCAAAAAATATAGATGGGAAGGCTACTCTATTCAAGATGGAGTCTTATTCTTCAAGAATCTTCATACCTACATGCTTAAGGATGCAAATTCTAAAGGAAGCTCATGAAACTCCCCTTGCAATTCACCCAGGTTATCACAAAATGTTTGCTTCTCTTAAACAAAATTTCCACTAGCCTAAGATGAAAAAGGATACCTTAGAGTATGTTAAGAAGTGTTTGATATGCCAAAAGGTGAAAGTTGAAAGAGTTAAGATTCCTGGGAAGCTACAACCACTGGATATACCTGCAAACGAAGTGGGAGTGCATCAGTATGGATTTTGTAACAGGGTTACCTAAGACTGCTGGAAATTTTGATTCAATTTTTGTGGTGGTGGATAAACTCACCAAAGTAACTCACCTTGTCCCAGTTAAAACTACTGCCTACAGAACTGATATCACTCAAGTTTTTATAAAGAAATTATCAAATTACATGGAATCCCTACTAGGATAATCAGTGATTGTGATGCCAAGTTTACCTCTAAGTTTTGGAAGGCCACGTTTCAATCCTTAGGCACTCAATTAAACCTGAGTTCAGCCTATCATCTAGAGACACATGGACAAACCAAAAGAGTCAATCAAGTCATAGAAGATATGTTAAGATCATATTGTAATCAGCAACCTCATCTTTGGATCAAATATTTACCCTTAGTAGAATTTGCCTATAATTCTTCCTATCATAGAAGCCTAGGAATGTCCCCATTCAAGCCCTTTATGGACAAGATTGTCTCATTCCTCTCAGAATGGCCGACCCAAGTCTCCTAGTGCCTGCAGCAAAGAATACACTAGAAGAATTGCCAAATCAAAATAATAAGGGAGAACCTTAAGAGAGAAAGTGTCAGGCAAAAGAGTTATGGTGATTTACATAGATCTCCCGGGATTTTTAAGGCAGGAGATAGAGTTTTTCTTAGGGTCAAACCAAAGAGAAGTTCACTCAAATTGGGAAAATATAGGTAGTTAGCATATAGCTATTGTGTACCGTTTGAGATTATGAGAAGCATAGGGGACCTATATTACGAACTTGCTTTACCTCCTCACTTGCATGTGCTCAATGTTTTTCATCTTAGCTTGCTAAAACAATATGTTGCGGATCCCCTTCACATCCTAAATGATGAGGATACTATTCTTAACACATAGGAAGAATTCTAGATAGAGCCAGAGCACATTTTAGACATGAAGGGGTGAAAGCTACGACATCGAACAATTCGGGAGGTTTTGGTCCAGCCAAAGGGCTATCCCATTGAAGATGTCTCTTGGGAAGATTGGGAACGCCTCACTTCTCACTTTCCTCATCTTTTGTTATCAAAATTATCCTCTTTTTGGGCTCAAACTAAACCGTGTTAGCCCATGTAACTACTACTCCAAGTTCTATCTTATCGAACTTTTGTGCTACATAAGTAATGTAACCAGACCTTTTTGCTAAATAATAACAAGATTACCGTTATCCTTTAAATCTTGTGACTCGGATCTCTGTATGGAATTACAAAATCAATAAATAAATTTAGTTAGGTTTAAAATTCTCTCAAGGACTTCTATCAAATACTAGATATAAAAACTCAGAACCAATTTCATTATATCAATCAAGAAAAATCAGAGAAAGAAGGACTTGAGACAGATCTTAGAACATGATGAACATGATACAACGAAGACAAACTTTCTAGAGGTCAATAAGCCCATCCATTACATGATCAAAAAAGCAAATTTCACAAGCAGGGCACACATTAGGCCTCTCATCAATAAGAAGGATTCACTGTGAAATTGTTGCACTGATCTCTCTAGTATGAGGTGAGAAGTTAAAGGTCTCTCTAAGTGATAAAAAAAAGTGAGGGTAAAGATATATCTTTTGATGAGGAAGAAATTGAGCAAGCAAAAAGACTCGTTCAAAAAAACCTCGATGCATTGACCTCATCACACAGTAATATTGAGGACCCAAACCCATAGCTTCAATAACCATAGCCAAATGGACATTATTACAAAAGTGATCCCAACCCGAGAGTGTCACCCTTGTTATACTTCAAAACATTTTCCATTTGGTTTGAGCTATTGAAGTTCCCAAGGGAGCAAATAGTAGGCGCCCATATTGCTCCACAAAATCTCTCCTCATGGATTCACTTGCTTGATGGAGATGAGGACTGATCACAGATAAAACTAGCTCTTGCCACCGATCCATAAAGTAAGATAATGAGCAAAGAGACAAACCTAATAAATTTTGACAAGGATAGAAACAAAAGTGAAAGACAAAGGGAATAATACTGTAAGAAATAAAAATATATTGTATCTTATATAGATGAGCCAACTAGCGGAGGCTAAATTAACGTTACCTAGAAGTTGAAAATGTAACTTGTTGGTGAAGATTTACCACCTTCTTTATTTGTTTCAAGATGAGGACAACTCTTTCTTTTTGTTGGGGACTTCGTAAGGTCCTCCTCTTAGCCTTACTCTCGCACCGACATATCTAAGCCGTCGACATATGTAAGCCGTCGACTTTTTGAAAACGATCGAGTAAATATGGGCTATAGTCAAGCACCCTAGTTACTCACGAGATAGTTTCGATTTTCACCATGGGAACGTGGATATAACCAATGCATGGAAAATTAGTTTTATCTCAAGAAAAATTTGTATAAGGAAACAAAGAAAGAATAAGGATAAGGTGGAAAACGTAGCTTGTTGCATAAGCCACTTGTTGGAAAAAGTAGCTTGTTGCATAAGCCACTTGTTGGAAAAGTAGCTTGTTGCATAAGCCATTTGTTTGAAAAGTAGCTTGTTGTATAAGCCACTTGTTGAAAAGAAGTTTGTAGCCTTGTTGCTTAAGTAGCTTGTTGCAGAAGCGTTGAAAAGGAAGAAAGGATATCAAGATATGCAAAAGTGACTTATCAAGATAAGTTAAGGGTCTTATCAAATTAATCTTAAAAGGAGGCCTTCCCTACTCATTAAACACTTCACATTTTTGAAAGTGCAAGCTTGATAGTGAGCTGTGAAAGCCAAAGCTAATCCTCCTTCACACACACCCCTTACACACACCTCTCTCCTCAAGAGAAGCCATGTCCATAACCATAATCAAAATTACCATTACACTCTCCACCTTCTCTCTCCTAACCTTCAAGATTTCCATAGCTTGAATCTTTCTTCTAACCTCTCATTCTTCCAATAGCCTAATTGGTGGTCTTCAAGCAAAGTGAAGCGGGAAAGAACCAGCTCCGTCAACACACTTTGTCGTTACTCTTTCAAAGCAAGGAGAAGATCCTACTATATACACACACTAAGGTAAGGTTATCTTGTTATTTCTCATTCTTGAAAGAGATTTAGTCTCATGCTTACTTAAATTAATGCTTAAGCTCTCATATTTTTCATATGCAATCCTTTTGCTTAGGAGGAAAACATAACTTCTATGTTGATTGTATATGTGCAAGGTTTTGTTTAGTAATGCAAATTAGGTTAATACTTAATTTTAAGTTAAGGTTTTGAAGGTTAAATTAGTATAATCAAAGGAAGTTATTTGAAAAAGAGGATTCCCATAATCATTTCCTCTCTTTCCCTCTTATCAATTGGAAAGTCCCGAAACCATAAGCATCTTCTAGCTGCATAATTAATCATCTCCACGATAGCAAAGGTATGCCTAAATCCCTTCTTAAATAAGAATTTGTTAATCATTCATACACTATTACATGAGTATTTTTCACAACACTAGCATGTCCACTCTTAGGAACTTCACAATTTTTTTAACACTACCATGCATAAAAGGGTTTCACTCTTGCATAAGTACTCAAAGGAAGTTTCTGATTATTTGTCTCAAGATTGCAAGTTGGTGCATTCCGAAGTTTTGTGTTTACCACACATAGATCACACCAAAGAAAAAACTCATTATAGAAAGAATATGCATTGTTCATTTTAAGTTGTCTACTTTCCAGTTTGTTTTGTAAATTTGAAGGGGGGAGTAAGGGGATAGCTTCAAGAATTCCGTGACCGTGTTGCTTGAACATAAATCTCCCATCGCTTCCATGGATATGCCCCATGGATGGCAAATGATGCAAAGGGACCAAAATGGGATTTTGTCAAGAAACTTACGTCAAGACAAAACTTTAAACTCCTAAGAGACTCGTTGTATTTCTTAAGGGCCTGTTTGATAAAAGATTAAAATAAACTAGGAATCAAGAGATTATAACTCAAGGAACTTTATCTAGATTTTAACTAAGATTAAAACTTTACTAAGAAGTTTTGACGTGGATAGCCCTAGCATAACGTAGAAGATTTAATTGTGAACCTTGTCTTACATGCTTGGAAAAGGTCGGTGCAGGCGTTTACCTGTGGGATACAATGGAAGATGGTCCTTTTTTGATAGGATTGATAACCTTTGGTCTATGTTTTGAGCTCGGGTTCATTCATCACTGCCCTAGAATGGGATTGAATGGGAGTGAGTCCCGGCCGGGTGATACGGACCAGCAGATGCCTCTAGAAATCGGCCTGGTCGGGATAGGCCCAATGTCGATGGAAAAAGAAGGAAGGAAAATGGATCCATGAAGGGATTAGGATAAGGGAGGAGTACGTGATTTAATTAAGTAACTCTTTAAATTTTTTGGTAAAAAGGAACCTTGGGAATGCTAGGAATCTAAATGGTCTATTCTGCAATTGTCCTCACCAGCCCGACCTTTGCTCTGCTTCTTGGGTCATTGACTTAAAAGAAACCTAAAGCAGATTATCTTTGAAGCCTTTCCTACACGAGATAAAGAAAAATAAGAATTGGAATCTGTGCAAAGGCGCCACCTCCACATGCGGCGGAAGAGACAGGATACTCGAGTCCTGGGACGAGGATAGAGATATACCTGGAGGAGTATATGTGATTTCTTTAAGATAACTAGATAATTGTACTAATATTAAAGGAAAAATAAAGTAAAATATTCAAAAAGGCACCAAGGTGGGAACGACCTGGTAGATGCACACTTGCAAGCGTATGCAACAGTTGCATGCTGGCTTAAATTGTATTCTTGGTTTCACTTGTTTGAGATATTGTTTTCTAGTATCTTACTACTTCCTTGAAAGAGTGCAATTATCAAACGGTTCGCTTGGAGTGCGGATTCCGGAGGGTTAATTTGTTGGCCAGAAAAGCTGAACCCAATTTTATGTTGCAGTAAAAAGGGATTCCGATCTACGGAGTGGGAGAAGAAAACTTGGGATCGAAGGATTTGTGTAGATTATAAATACACTTAGGGGAACACATTAATGGCTATGCTTGGTCATAATCGAGAAAAAAGTGTTAGTGACCTTGAACCAAGGGTGAATTAGAGAACTCCCACCAGTAGACCCTGGAAGGTTGAGTTCAAAGTTAGTCTGATGACTTCAATTGGAAAGTTGGACAGATAAGCAAAGGTGGTTCGGGGCTAAGAGATCCATATAAGAGAAAGTGAATGTTATTACCCCCTTGAGTTGGCATCGAAGAGCAGGAGGAGTCCTCTCTTGGTGTCGGCCTCAAGCAGCAGGGCTGTTGGAGATCACGGTGTATCCATTTGGAGATCGCACAGTCGGTGGTCCCATGGCATGGCCCTCACAAGAATCATGGGGAAATTTTTTACATCCCTCTAAGAAGTTAGAACTCCTCATATTCATCATCATCAGCGTCATTATTGTCAAGTCAAAAGTAAGTATTGAAGTTGTGGTGCTCTATATTAAAATTTGAATCCAACTTCAAATCACTACGCTTGCCCAAAGTAGTTCAACATTGTTTGCAAACGAGTGTGTTAAGTAGATATGGAAGAGAAAGAGACTCATGGATGTAAGGAGGTGACACATGCAAGTAGCTGAGTGGAGGGGGCATTTTCTCAATGTGTGGAGGCTAGTATAGGCCACTGCCACGTGAAAAATCTCAAATTATCATATACACTAAAATAGATGGATAATACTTGATCCAAATGATAATATATCTATTAGCTCCATCATGCATATTATTGGCCATATACTAAGATATCCCATTAAAGTCATCGCTGCCCTACATCAGATGATTGTAGAACTAAGTATCAAGATACACTCACACTCACACACACGAGCATACACTTATATGAATGCCTGCATAGCTAGGTTGGGTGCATTGTTAATTGAGGGGCTCATCATTATTGGTGTTGCTAAGGATCATCTACTCCTTCCACTTTGCTTTGCTCACATTGGGAGGCCACACGATAGTAACGGAGAAGCAAGGAGTGAGGCTGGTGGGAAGGAAGTGCCTGCAAGGACACATACACATTGAGCATCATGTGTAGGAGAGCCACAATGGAAGTTGTTAGCAACAAGCTAACCCATGTAACATTTTTCAAGAGCTTCATTGTAAAAGCACTTATTATTTTGATAAATCGAGAATATTGTAACTCCTATTTGACGAGTGGATATTGTAACCTATGAGCCGGAGCTATAAGCTTGCAGATTGTATCAGTTAATCCTTGGTTATAGCTCCTAGATGATTAGTTTTTTACCTAAGAAACCTTGGCTAAGGTATAAAAGCCAACTTTGTAAAGTTTTTATTAAGTTTTTGGATAAGGAAATACACAGCGTGAGCTTACAATGCTATCTTCTCTACTTTTCCTGCTTCTATCTCCTTTGTCGATTGTCACATTGTAGTGCCGTTTGTTGCATTGCAACCACATGTAAGAGCTCTATCATGATAAATTTTAGCATTTGACATCGTCGACCCACGGCCTAATTTCATCAGTAGGAATTTAAGCTAGGAAGTCACAAAGTAAGTATAGGTGGGGTATTGGGGCATCATTGCTAAGCATTTAGATGCATTCGGGATAAAAAAAGCCTAGATTTAAATCTCACAACTGTTAATAATTGCACATTTTTCCACTCATTGAAAGTGAGATTTGAGAGCATAATCATGTGTGCTTAGGTCTTATACACTTATCCTAGAAGTTTCATAGAATTTGGATGTCGTTGATGCTGTAACGATCATGGTTTTCTTGTCGATTAGCGATTAGTTTTTGATGACTTAGGTCATTTGAGTGTAGCTTGAGTTAGATGCAAGTTGTCTGTAGTTTTCCAAGAAATTGACAACCTCTAGTAGCCTATATGCACTAGTTGAGTCAACTTCGTCCCATGGATTGACAATTATGTTTTTGGTTCTCGCTATGTCTGCAATAAGATAAGAGTGAGGCTAGGAAACCCATCGACATTTGGCACCGTTTTCGGGGACGAGTAGACCTAAACTAGGAAAAACAAGAGCGTCTAGTGTAGTTTTCCTTTAACTTCCTCTAGAATCACCTAGAGTTAAACTTTCTCTTTAAAATCGCATAGCTTGAGAGTGTCGTCTTTTGCTGTGTAGAGGTAGCTTGGGAGTAGATTGTACTTGCTAAGTACCTTGTAGGATTAGGTTGGGATTTTGAGAATTATTGATGGACTAGACAAGTCTTAAGAACAATGCTCAGGAAACCATAAAAACAAGAAAACAAGTGTTTGTGGACACCTTCCACAACCCAATTGCAGCAGAACCTAGGAGTAGGGTAAGTAGAATCCAAGGTGGGATCTCAAATCATTGCTCACTCCAAAAGAATTATCTCTCAATTGTTTATGTGAAGTTACAGAATTTCAGGTCTACAACTTGAAACATCATCAAAAGACTGTCAACCACTAAAACCGGCTGGAGATTGACTCATAAAAGTTGTATGAACCAGTGGATAAGCATAAGGATGCATTTGAGGTAAGTTTTCTAGAGTTGGCAAAAACTCAGATTATCTACATTTTCTTGAGAATTAAGACGAAATTAAGTTTTGACTTGACTTAGAGGGTTAAAACATGTCACAAAAAGACCGACTATTGAAAAATTACAAAAAATTATTCATTTTAGGCCAAAAGTAAATAATCACGATTATTCACAGTTGGCTCAAATTGATCAAGATTGATATCAAAGACTCTATGCATGATTACAAACATCTTTTGTGAATGCTCATAGAGTTTGGATCACAAAACAGATCAAAACCTTGATAAAAACTGAAATCTATACTGTTTGTCAAGAAATTGAGTCTGACTTGATAAATCTAGTTCAAATTTTGTGAAAACTTGACTCAGAGGCTTAGTTTAAAGTGTTTAACATGTGTGTATACTCAAATGATAAAAATTATGCTAAAATTTGACAATTGTAAATAATCATGATTATTTACTTTTGTCCAATTTTCAAATATTTTTGCCCAACCAAGCATACCACATCATTTATCATGTTAAACACTCACACTCACACCAACTTTGGTAAAATTTAGATCTTTAGAGTGAAAAGTGTGGCTAGTTTTGTAAAGACAGTTTGCGGACACAAAATTGTTGACAAATTGAGAAGGATTTATTGTTTGGCGGCTAAGTCAACAATGGCCAAACGGACCAGTCAAAGATGCTATTTACTAATTTTAGTAAATGCTAACGAGGCCAGATGATGCGAATGCAAAGTAAAGACGAAGATGAAGCAAACACAAGCAACAAATGCAGAGAAGAGTTGGAATTGATGACTATCTATGGAGTTACGATCACAATTGACAGTCACTTAAGTTTTAGGATTTTTCGTCAAATGATGGCAAATGCGGGTTGTAATTATGTTTTGGGCTCATCAAGAGTTCCAAGTTGTAAACATTGAGCTATATTTAGATCCTAGGCAGTGCAGATAGCAGATTAAGTGAGTTTGGCCATTTGGGTGCCCGGCCACTTCTAAAAAGCCTAGAGAGTATATAAGTCAAAACACACAATGTGAAAGGGGATTCTTACTCACTTGATAAGCTTTGGGAAGAAGGAGATGGCTATGGAGTTCTTGAGCTTTCTACGCGCGTGCATGGACGATTCAGTCCCATGCCAATAGCTAAACTCTAACCTCTTCTCTCTCATTTGCTCATGGTGTAATCAATGCTTGATTAATCAAAGATTAGTGGCTGATCTGTTGATTAATCTCTCTCTTTTTTCATATTTCCCTCTTGTTTAAGCATGCTACTAAGTGTGTGTAGGCTTGTGTAGAGTGTTGGTGCCCGGTGTGGTCATTCTATGCTATTCTATGCTCATTGTGTGCTTGATTAGAGTTGGATTAGTGATTGATTAGAGAGTAGTGCGTGATTAAGCTTGTGTGCGAGAGATTAGGCCAAATGGTAGAGTAAGTAGTGTGCTCACTCCTCATAGCAACATCTTACCCGCTCCGTAGCTTTCTTTGTGTGTAGGTTTCACCTTCTAATCCTCCATTTGGCATGCACAAGCCTCTTGTGTGTTTCCATGCCCTAGCCAGATCCTACTCTTCGGATTGACATTATGTTGATGTCCTCCCTATGCTAGGATGACGTCCCAACATTGGCGCCGCTGTCGGGGAGCGATTGCCTAAGCTAGAGGTGCCATTGGTGTGATTAGGAGACACTAATTTCCCTAATTTTTTTTAAAATTTTGTTAGTTTTTAGATTAGGTGTGTTGATTAATTGAGTGATTTTTAGTGTGATTAGTGCTTGGGTTAGCATTGATTATGCTTAGAACATCACAAAACAACCCACACACATCATTAGTTCTTGGTTTTGATCACTAATTTTGACAATCAAATTCACTAATTTTCCCTAACTTTGATGCTAATTTCCCGTTGATTGATAAGTGTTTTTTGTGCTACACACAAGTAGAAAGTGAGTTGGGTGTATGGACAACATGCCTATGTGATCCACACACTCATATCCTACTCCATTTTTGCGTAAATCGTAGCCGAAATCACCTATTAATCACTAATTTTCACTAATTTCATTCACTAAATTTTCACTAATTATTTGGGCATTTTGCAAAGTGCTAATTTGTATTGATTATTTGATGCATGTCCATGATGATTATGTGTTTACATTCATGCTAAACGATGCTACACATTGATATTTTTGTTGGTTGTGTGTAGGTGATTTTACGGGATCGACACACACACACACACACACACACACACACACACACACACACACACACACTAGTGTGTTGGGCACTAATCAAGTGCTTAATCGCTGAGTTTGTGGCTAATTAAGGTGCTGAAATTAATGCTAATTTTTTGATTTTATGTGCAGGTTTGGTTCATGAACCATGTGCATTCATAAAATGCAAAACTAGGTGCGGTTTATGCCCGCTTGTGTGTAGGCGGAAGTGCCTAATTTGGGGCTGTTTTGGAGTCCAATTTGCTTATGAGAAGCATGTGATTGCTTATGGTTGTCAATGAGTTATGGTTATGTTTTTCCAATTCCGTTGTGATGCCAAAATGCTGTCGAAATTCGGTCAAATTTGGTTATGTATAAGCGCTTATGTGCATGATTTGATGCAAAAAGCGTGTTAATGATTGATTCAATTTGAGATTTGGATGCTCGGATTGATGTTTAATTGATGCAAAATGCTGTTTTGAGTGCGATTAGTCATCGTGCAAGAGAGGGTGATTTTTGTGTTCATTTAAGCGCAGTTTCGAGACGATTTGTGTGCTTAAAGAATGATGTTTTGTGCGATTGCTTGATTTCGGTGTTTCGATTGCTTGATTATGAATGTTTAGGTCGATGAGCTGATCTAGAATTTTCTGCTAATTTTGGCAAATTTTTGATAATTTTGACAATTTTTTGCTAATTTTTACTCAAATGTACTAATTATACTCAGAAAATTGATAAATCGCTTAATTTGGGTGAATCGTGGAGTGCAGGCGCAATTTTTTTTTGTTTTTTGAGTGTTTTTGCGTGATAGTTTAATTTTTTTTACATTTTAGGTTTTTGTTTGATAAGATTTGATTTTTTTATTTATATTTGTGTATTTTATTATGTTTCTATGTTTTTTTTCTATTTTTGTTTGTGTTTTTGTGATTGTTTTGTGTTTTTTTGGTATTTTCTTTATTTCTTATATTTTAATTGTGGTTGTAATTTTGTGCATGTTTTGATTTTTTGGGTGTTTTTTAGAATTACTGTATGAATTTTGAAAATTTTAATGTGTTTTTTGTATTTTTTGTATTTATTTTTTGTTTTATGTGTGTTTTTTTAAATTTAATTGTGTGATTTTTTTATTAAAAAAAAAACTCACCTGTCTCCTGCTCCCGCGTTGACCGAAGCTGGCCGCCTACCTACGCGCTGAACCGCCTGTCGCACCATGACTCGCGCTGAGCTACCCCGAGTATTCCTATGCGCTGAGCTGGCTCGAGTTGTCCTACGTGTTCACTGCAGCCACCGAGACATCCTACGCCTTTGAGCCCCGGCGAGACATCCTACGCCTTTGGGCCCCGATTGATCTTCCTACGCGCACACCCTGCCTGGTCTTCCTACGCTTTCATACACTCCCGGCCCTGCCAAGACTTCCTACGGTTTCGTTGCTCCCGACCCTTGATATGCTATGCGCAGCCCTGCCAGGTCTTGCTATGTGGTGCTGAGCACCCTCTCGACAATCTCGGCTCCTTGGTCCCGCCTTGGCTGCAGTCGGCGCACCCTGGCTTGGCGTATTCGCCACACACACACACACACACACACGCCGCTGGCTCCTACTGGCCCACCAGTTGTTGGCCCCTTTATCCACGCCATCAAGACCTGCCCACACACGCGCTGGTTCACCACCACAACACACACACATAGCAGCTTTAAAAATATAAAAAAATAAAAATAAAAATAAAGAAAATAATAAGAGCACATTCACACACACACACATTTGGAGGCCGCAATGATTTACCTACAACAAGCACTGTTCCCCTCGGCCCATTGACTTGGCCCATGAGGCACACAAGCCAAACACACACCCGAGCTCAACTGCTCTCTTCGATGCAAGCCTTAACTGCTCTCTTCAACCCACTTTTGGCACCATTTGCACTTTTTGTGCACCCGCCATTTGACAGAGGCAACCGCTACCAGCCATTTGTATTGCGGGGCTACCATCGGATACCCTGGATTGGCTGCCATCAACACCGAGTCTTCGACTCTCACAAACACACAACACACACACTTGCTAAGCAAGGGCCGGCAAAATCGGCATAGATGAGGAAATAACACGCCCAAAGCCCACAACACACGAGCTCCGAGTCGAATTCGGGAAATCTCTGACGGCATCAACAAAAGGAAAAGAGGGCTTCAAATATTCGAATAAGGGGTGATTCACCCATCTCCCACTGAGTTGATATTTGCTGCCATCACACACGAGGAAAGCCAAACGGCAGCTTCGGAGTATTCCTCTAACAACGATACGCATGATTCAATTGACAACGAAATTTTGGTGAGGTCCACCACCTTATTCACACCCGCTACATACGGTAGCCAGACCTACACCTAATGATGACGTGGTAATACATCTGGTCAAAAGCAGCTGCAGTGAATGGTAGTGACCTTAAGGAGGCTGGAAATTGAGCATTGCCAGGCAGAACTTTCTGTGCAAGTCATCAAAAGAGCAAATTGAAGCTGAAAAATTGAGTGTGCCAGGGATAAGAGTAATAGTGAAACCGGAAAAATAAAAATTGCGGACAAATACACTGCAGAAGTCGGATGACCTATGGTCACCTGCGTGGTGGTTTAATTTAATTAAATGCCATATAAAGTGTGCTGTCAACAGGAAAATTGAGGTTGTTTTAGTTCAGGTCAAAAGTGCGTTGCTAATCTACAATTTTGCAGATAAAGAGAAAATTTCATCGCCTAATCAACTGGAATCGAGGTATCAAAAAGACGAGTATCGTTGCAGTACAGTGGTAAGTATCTTGCCAACTAGTGCTACAGTTATACAGGTAAAGCAGATCGTCGAGATCACAGCTAAGCCTAGCAGAGAGCTTTGAATTAGGAAAACCACTGGTCACCCGTGGGAGATGCTAGAAAAAGGGAATACAAGTGCTCAGCAGGTCAGTAAGAGGTTTGAAAGAAAAATGGAGCAGCAGATGTAATAGCCACAGTCAATGGCAACATCGGCAAATCAAAGCAGTTATGATGCAGCTTCAAGCTCATTAATAACAGTCAAATCAGTTGGCATCAGGTTGGAGTTAATAGGTCATTTCAAAGACTTTCCATGCTACATGGATGATGCATACAATCGCTATCTAAAGTCGAAGAAAAATGCACTGAAAAGCCCGACAATACAGGTTGTGGAAGTAGACGAAGCTACCAACATGGCTAATTCACAAAAGAACCTAATGGAAGATTGTTTAGGATCCGTGTACATGAAGCTCAAACCAAGTAGTGAGTTGGACATAATAAAATTGCACAGGCAAGATCTTCCAGAGGTTAGCAATTGTCGAGTCACTGTGCACTTGATAAAGTCAAATTACAAGGACAAAAACTGTAGCAGTCTCTTTAGAGATATGGAGGGTAGATGGTACAAAGCAGAAACACCTCAACAAGCGACGGAAGAGCCAGATCAATGCTTCATAGCTCATGAAGATGGTTCAAAGTTGGGTTACAAATACGTGTCGACAAGTGGTAATATTTACCGCTTGATAATGAGCTTAGCTTTAACATCCAATGCAAATACAGTGGTAGCTCAGAACAGAGAAATCACTCAAGAGACGGGGCCTACTATAATCAATCTGCCAAAAAATGAAGACATAGTCAACAGGAAGGAATTCCTTGAAGCCATGTGTAAACGACAGTTGCCTTCAACCACTTCAGAAGTCAACAAGCAACCTGAACCAATAACCCTTCATTGGATCCACGAAACGAGATGGAAAGATCCAATTTATGTAGATTCTGATGGACAAAGATGGGTTCAAGTCACGCGGGTAAGGACATTTAGCGAGTCAGTTCCTAGGACACTATGGGTAGCGCGCATTGGAGACAAGAGCTATGATATAGATGGAAGATGCTATGAATTAGATCTTATTGTGTTGCAGATAAATTATCGGAAAGAGCTGCAGCTTTCATCCTATCACCTTCAACTCCACAAGACCAAATTGAGCAACGGACACATGACAAAATGATATCTAACCAGGTACATATTGGTCACACTGCCACTATTGCACAAAGTCAATCACTAGAAGATAGGGAAGTGCACTTTAAAAGCTCTAGGCTTCCACTGACACATGATCAGACTTCGAATTTGTATGAGCACAATTCAACTCCTTTCATTACACAGATGAGTGCCACGACACAACAGTCACAGGTACAGAACACTACACATGCACCACAAAATGTACCAACACAAACACACGTACAATCAATGGAAGAATCAGCTATTGAGTTAGCATGACTTCACAAAGACCTAGCTCAATCAGCTAAGCTAGATGACAAAGCTAGAATATCCACATCTGGCATAACAAAGATACCTCTTACATATAGGGAACACTCTCGGATGGGGGGGGTCCAATTTCCACCTCACTTATTGCAATCAGAACAACCCTATCAACTGCAAACAGCAAAGGAGAGTCACAATACTCTCTTACAATTCAAAATACAACAGAAGCCAAATCGACAACATAGTCCTAAGACTATACAGAAGCCACAGATAAAGGATCACATGTTGATAAAAGACATAGAATTAAAGTTGGTCACTGAAGCAGGGGCTGAAACAAACATCTACCAGGGTTATAATGGAAGCTATTACAAGCTTCTTGAGAATGTCAGAGTCGAAAAAGATAAGGTCAATCAGTCAAAGCCAGCGTCAGTGTTGGTTTTTAAGTATCTGCATGTCATGCTGATGACATATTTGATCC
This sequence comes from Adiantum capillus-veneris, assembly GCF_014529385.1. NCBI lineage: Eukaryota > Viridiplantae > Streptophyta > Polypodiopsida > Polypodiales > Pteridaceae > Adiantum > Adiantum capillus-veneris. Next base: position 72,203,157 of record NC_140958.1, on the reverse strand, counting down.
AAGATACTATGGGCAACGAATACCAACAATATTATGGACAGATACCTCGACCACGTATAGAACAAATAGGAATAGATGTGCATTGCTACGAATGTGGCATTGATAATCTAATATTCAATTGCCCAGTAAAGATGAACTTAGATATGATGAAGCAGCAAAACCAAGACAGTATCAGGCTGCAAGCAGCAGAATCATTAAAGCAGACATCTCCAAATAGAAAGTTGCCAGAAAGAAAGCATATCTTGTCAAAGGATACCAGAGACAAACTGATGACTAAAATATTGGAGGTCAAAGGCGTCAATGATATTTCGATTGAAAATCAAGCTGCAAAAAAAGATCAGCTACAAAGGATAGTCTCAAATAGCTTGGAATTTTTCAGGCCTGAAGTCGGCCTGAAGTCGAAAGATCCAACAAAGATGCAGCGGACGATCCAATGTCAGAGGACGTGGATGAAGAAATTATCTGTGACCCAGAACCAGAGCAGGTGCGGGCAGTCAAGGACTTGCCACTGAAGATTTCAACAAGCAGAAATGTGGAATCAAAGATTCTACATAATAATGCTAATAGCATAGATAGTTCAACGCTAATGAATGTACCTCAGAATTCAACAAAGACAGAGATCAAGTCTCAAAGCCAAGAAACAGACATCTCAATGTGTTCAAAGGCAGACTTGAATCAAAAGGCAGAGGCGGTCATAAAGACAGATCCTAATATTGTCTCGCCAATGAAAGATGCCACAAAACCAAAGGTGACACAAATCACAATTAACTTGAAGAATCAGAATCAAATGGTGCATCAAGCACATGAAGCCTATCAAAAGACCTACAAACAGATCAATAATGAGCAATGTGAACCAAAGGCCACGGTAAGCATTGCATCTGGAGAAAAGAGTCAACATACTTCTGTCCAGCTGGCAGAGGAAATTAAAGACTCAAACAGATTGTCAAAAATAGAGGCACAAAGGACTGTTCAAGTCAGTTTAGATGCAGAACTCACCAAAGCATGTCATCCACAAGCAAAGAAGTCCAACAAGGAAGTCACAAATGCAGCTAAACATTCAATGATAAGAGCTGTGGATTCAACACCCCAGGGAAAGATAGACCAACAATCTAGACTACATTATAAAAAGGTCTTTCAGCCAAAATACCCAACCTAGAGTAAACAAAGACACAAGCAGCACATCAAAACCTATGTTGCGGCCAATGACATCAATGTCAAAGATCCAGTTTGGGTAAATGATCCTAGTCCAAACAATTCAGGTAAGCAAATGGGATGGATTGCCTCCTAGTACAGCTTAGAAGAGCAAAGCTACTACAGTGGTCATCCGAATGTTTGGTTACCTAAACCAAAGATATCAGGCTATACAGTAGCAAGTGGCTTCAAACCAAAACAACAAACAGGTAAATCAAGATCAAATTCAACTCAAAATAGGTACAGACACCGACAAATCAAGGATACAGGTCCAAAACGTCAATATGTCGTCTGTAAAAATAAGCCAACAACAAACAACAGATACATATGGGTGCGAAAGCAGACAAACGAGCAGAAGAAGATTGAAGTCATCTCCCACTTCCACAAAATGAAACTAGCCGATCTTCTCAGATAATGGACCAAAAGTTAAAACAAGCAATTTTGACAACCAAGGTCACCCAAGTATGGCAGAAAAAACCTACTTTGCCAATATGGTCCTTTAATAACCCTCTTTTTGAGGATCTGAGCTCTAAATGTCTAGATATATACTTTGTTGAGAGCTCAAGACAGTAGTCAAGTCAAGTCAAAAAAAAAAAAGAGTCAAGAGTCAGGCTGCTGAGCCGATAAATGAGCAAAGTGTTAGACCTAAGCTTCAAGTCCTAATATTTTTCTGTGGTCTATGAGTCTAGCTAATTAGGCTACAGCTCAAGCTGGAAGAGTTGAGCGTAATTATATCAAGTCGCTCATTCTGTATAGGTGACCATAGTCAATCTATTATTTTAATCATGGTGGAGAGGCGAAGTGCTCAACACAAAACACACACGCACTTGTGCACATTAGGAGAGTGGAAACCATTGCATCAAACGCCCTTCTCAAGAGTGGTGGAAGCTAGTAAAGTGAATTTAATTTACTTTTTTAGCTGCATTAACTCTGAGGAGCACCCATCAATACTCTTCTCTCGCACAACATAATCTTACCCATGCATAAATCTGTGCAAGCATATCGAATGTCCCATAATTGTACATTTGCATTACGCACTCTTTATTGTTCCACCCATGCACTCACCTTGCAGGTACACGCAACAACAAAGCAACTCCAGACTCAAGGCAAATCATTGACCCTTTTCAAGGGACAGAAGGCTTAAACAATTCACTTTCACGTTATTTATATAAGCCCACTCAATTCAGTCCATAAACACCCATCATTGTATATTCCCATAATAAGATCACATACCTTTGGGCACTTTTTCCCATGAGGTTTTTCCCCATCCAGGGTTTCCAGACCCTAATGTGCTATACCTAGCTTTTTATTTTGCTTTATTCCCATAATAATTCAAGCCAATTGCTTTTACTTGAACCCAAATTCCTAATCTCATATTACACCAGCAAGTCAACCCAACATCTTACAGCTCTTCAAAACAACATTCACCACCAACTTCAAATCTCTCTAGTGCTAGCCAACCAGGTAGCGCAGGAGGACGTGCACTGAAATCGGATGGGGGGAGTGTTTGGCGGCTAAGTCAACAATGGCCAAACGGACCAGTCAAAGATGCTATTTACTAATTTTAGTAAATGCTAACGAGGCCAGATGATGCGAATGCAAAGTAAAGATGAAGATGAAGAAAATACAAGCAATAGATGCAGAGAAGAGTTGGAATTGATGACTATCTATGGACTTACGGTCACAATTGATGGTCAATTAAGTTTTAGGATTTTCCGTCAAATGACCGCAAATGCGGGTTGTAATTATGTTTTGGGCTCATCAAGAGTTCCAACTTGTAAACATTGAGCTATATTTAGATCCTAGGCAGTGCAGATAGCAGATTAAGTGAGTTTGGCCATTTGGGTGCCCGGCCACTTCTAAAAAGCCTAGAGAGTACACACAATGTGAAAGGGGATTCTTACTCACTTGAGATAAGCTTTGGGAAGAAGGAGATGGCTATGGAGTTCTTGAGCTTTCTATGTGCGTACATGGACGATTCGGCCCCATACCAATAGCTAAACTCTAACCTCTTCTCTCTCATTTGCTCATGGTGTAATCAACGCTTGATTAATCAAAGATTAGTGGATGACTTGTTGATTAATCTCTCTCTTTTTTCATATTTCCCTATTGTTTAAGCATGCTACTAAGTGTGTGTAGGCTTGTGTAGAGTGTTGGTGCCCGGTGTGGTCATTCTATGCTATTCTATGCTCATTGTGTGCTTGATTAGAGTTGGATTAGTGATTGATTAGAGAGTAGTGCATGATTAAGCTTGCGTGTGAGAGATTAGGCCGAATGGTAGAGTAAGTAGTGTGCTCACTCCTCGTAGCAACATCTTACCCGCTCCGTAGCTTTATTTGTGTGTAGGTTTCACCTTCTAATCCTCCATTTGGCACGCACAAGCCACTTGTGTGTTTCCATGCCCTAGCCGGATCCTACTCCTCGGATTGACATTATGCTGATGTCCTCCCTATGCTAGGATGACGTCCCAAAATTTATCCAAACTTTGTGAAATTGCTTTACCTGTTTGTACCATCATCTTGGCAAAAAACAAAGTCCCAAAAGTAAATAATCGCGATTATTTACATCTACCTCAGATTTGAGTTTTTTTGCAGAATTGAGTATACCAAAGGGTTAAGCACATGAAGTAGAGTACTCATATCAAGTTTGGTGAAATTTGGATCAAAAAGGTGAGACCTAAGTCAAATTCTAGAAAACTGAGTCTACGAACTCTAAACAATTGGTAATCATTTGAGCCGAGATCATCTCATAGTTCTAGCCCAATTCTGGAAGGTGTTGCCACAATTCAGTCAAGAAGCTAGAAGTGATTGTTCACTCCAAAAATTGGCTAGTATAAGTGATTACACTTCAAATTGAGCTTCTACTTGGACGATCAGGGATACAAATCGCGGTGGATTGCAAATTAGGTTATTCAAAGCCCAAATTTTTATCATTTCAAAGGTTGCAATCAATTCTGACACTTTCAAGCTAGAGTTAATCAACTCTTGTGAGTGTAAGAGCAATCAACTGCCAAAAAAAAATCAACTCTTGTGAGTCTAATAGCAATCAACTGCCAAAAGTACTTTGGCAAAAGCAATCTTATAAAACTCGAGCAGGAGTAATTTTGCTAATCAACACCAGGATCTGCTAAGAGATAGTTCTTAGAGACCAAGACAACATGGAGTCAAGTTGAGCCAAGAGTTCAAATGCATGAGAGCCAAAGCTAACCAGTAGCAGTAGCAACACATGCACAACTGCAATAGAGAAAATTTTACTACTATATGGCTACAATGCAGATAAGGTTTTGTATATAGATCCGAAAGGCCATAGGTATCTTATGAGTGGCACGATCCTATTGATTAGAGTAAAGCCCGATTCAGAGAACTCCCAGATATTCACAGATTTTAGTGAAGCCACGTATTGCAAGCTCAAAAAATGAAGTGCAAAATATGGATCCAAGTGGTCATCCAGAAACCTGCACAAGCCCGCAAAGCATCCATTTAGTGCATATGCAATCAGGATCATTGTACATGGATTACATTGGTCAAATCTACAATCAATATCAGCCAATAGAAGCAAGTTTAATTTGAGAACCAAGTCAAAGGCAGTATAAAGGTCAGGATGAAGCAATCTATAGCCTGATGCTTAGTGTTTTAAAAGAAGATGCCGATAACTTGACGAGTACACAAGCTGAAACTTCTCAGCTAGAGCTTGACATGATAGAACCAAATGAAATACCACCAGTCATGGCGTATTGCTCAGATTGTGGAAGAAAAAGTGGACATTTTCATGAAGATTCTCCAAGAAATCTAAACAACATGGACACATTAACAACCAAGCAAAGCATGGAGCAAATTAGAAATGTGAATCTCGATTTATCACCGAAGGTAAAAAAGAGTGTAAGGTTTGCAAATAATTCTGCATCCACTGCCACAAGTATGCAATCATTCACGAGTCTAAGGGACACATCAAAGCGAATGATGTTAGCTTTGTATGTTACACATAATTCATTTGCACACCATGTGGACCAAAAAGGGCAACTGTACAAAAAGGATCAACCAGTGTTTGAACAACCCACTCCCAACTCATAGAAGTGCGTCCAGTGATAGATAAAAAAGGATGGTTCATTTTAGAGGATAGAATCTATTATAGCCCATCCTCTCTAGAGCTGAAGGATATTACCCGAGTGAACCCAAAAATCTGTTCAGAGCCAAACTCTCCTCCATCGAAAAGTAGACTTCGACGTTGTGACCAAATGAGCATATACTTTGACCAAAATAGATGTAGATATAGACGAGATTCTAAAATCTATGTTGCAAAGGGTCCTGAAACCACAAAATCTCATATCATAGGAGACCCATGGGATAGACATTATCAGGGAAAAGATAATGCTATCTACAGCTTGACTTGGGAAGATAATTTGTCATGTTTTATGGAGATATATAGGAAACGATGCAAAAGGTTTATAGATTCCAAATATCAATAGTGCTACCCAAAGTGTGCCTTCATAATCCCAAAAGGTGAGACTAAACCAGATCCAAAAAATCTTAAATTCTCATAATGGAGCAGGCTATAGTGATCACCCTACAAAGGGGAGAGCTGCAAATCATCAAGCTCAGCTCTAATACCAGGGAAATGCTACACCAGTAAGAAACCCTAGAACTTCTAGCCAGCAGACCCCTTCAAATCAAAAACCATTGAAAGATCATATGGTTCTTGGAAGTTCTCAATTGACACAGATTCCAAAAGAATTTGTAGATTTTTAAAAAAATGAAGATCATTAAGGACAAAAGTTTCAATCAATCTCCACAAGTCAAAGCTAAAAGCCGACAAATCCCATAGTGTTCAAGCAATTGCATGTGACCAAGCTCACATATGCATATCAAGATACAAACAATAATGAATACCAATAGGTTCATGACCTTGTACAAGCCCCTACAAATGTTAAACTTGGAGTCAAAGACTATCTGAAGATGATGCAAAGCCTTAAGTTACCAGAACATGTGATAGATAGGTCAAAATCAGTGGAAGCTAAAGTCCAGAAAGCTACACAAAGGTCACCACCAAAATCTCCTTTGAAGAGACAGATTCTGCCAGAAAGTACAGTGGATCTTCTAAGATCAAAAGTTTCTCAAATGTAGGTAGACAATGCTCAACATTTGCAAGAAAAAGGTGCAGTGTCACAGTCATACGAGTCAACATCAACGGAAGCAGGTGATCAAGACAAAGCCAATGTAGAAAAATTGCAACCCACGGACAATGCCACAACAAAATCAATCAGTACGGAAAGAAATCCTGAAAGCTCATGTTTTTTGGCACTTTTTGTACAGAAAGAAATACTGAAAACTAGATTTTTAGTTAGACAAGAACCTCATGTCTTTTCGCACTTGGAAAAAATGTGGCCAACCACAAATGGAAGATGCTCTTGAATTTATGAGCATATCTGGAGATAAACCTATTAATATTAGGGAATCGTCTCCACCACCATTCAAATAGGTTCATAGATCATCACAACCCAATCCCACGTGATCACAACAAAGGATATACCAGACGACATCATAGTGGGAATGCCAATGGCCCAGAAGATGTTAGAGATACGAAGTTCAAACTTGACGGAGTCATCATCACATACAACAAATAATGAAGACCAAGACTAGTCACTCGTGGACAACAACACAAAGTCCTCAAGCACAGCTAAAATGGAGATCGATGCCAAAGCAAAGATTATTGAAGATGATTCATCTCCATAAGACTTAACCTCAGAAGAGATTAAGCAGATCAGACATCAAGAAGTGCAGATCAAACAGAGCAAAGAGCAACCACGAAATCCGTTGAGCAGAGAATGCCACCAAGACAAGAAGTAAAGAAGATCAAAATTGCAGACACCCAGGAAGCAATAGGAAGTCCAAAGATCCATACATTGCCAACTAAATCAGCTGATGAAAGTCAGATTGGAAAACTAAGTCTCAAGCCACCTTCCATAGAGACACATTTAGATCAAGACTAGACCGTGACAAAAGTAGAACAAAAATCTTCAATAGAACCTCCGATGAGAATAGTTCTAGTTCTTAGCAACAGTACAAAAGGAGCAAGTGTCAAATGTAATGCTCTATTGGTGGATAAAGAAGCAAAGTGAAATATGGTTGTAAATAGCATCCAAAGAATACCAGAGATCACTCCAGGAAAATAGATACATATACCGTTAATGCTAGATTCAGAGTTGCAAAAGTCACAGGAATCAAAGACAAATCTTGCATACAAAGGTAAAGTTAAAATAGACCTTTCATCGATTAACACAAAAGGTGTGACAACATATGCCTCTACATCAAAGTACCCTCATGGATTAGCTTCTTCAAGCAAGTCAGGCTTTCAAAACTTCACGTCCATTGCTAACCCAACTGAAACCTCTAGGAAGACACCCAGAAAAACAAAGATATTTCAACCAAAGTACTCAAGAAAGCAAAAGATAGTCAAGCAAGTGTTTGTTATGAGCAGTTTTTAGTCAAAGTCAATGATCTGGTTTGGATTAAATATAGGAAATCAACACAGAAAGACGAACACATGGGATGGATAGCATCACAATGGAGCTTAAAATAACAAGAGTACTATAGACGTAACAGACATATATGGATACCAAAACTGTAGGTAAGGGCATATGGAGTAACATCAAGGCCCTCCCAAGAAAGAAGGCCCACTAGGTATCAATCTCAACAATATTCCAGGATACCTAAGAAGAAAATGTGCAAAAGGACGATATCAAATACTGCTACAGTCAAGCACAACTCTCAAGGGGATACAGAACAGAGGTAGATCTCAAAGAATCTTCCTCTTAGACAAGGATTCTACACAGGTTATACAAAGGTTTGGCTATCAGTCAACCACAAGCCAACTGCAACTACACCAGACCTGCATGAAGATCTCAAGAGCTCAACAAGACCTAGAGCTAAGCAAAGTCAACAAAGGAGTTACAAAGGTCCCAAGAGATTTGGATTCCTAAGTCTTCCAATGAATCGAGTTAAAATCCAGATGCCAATAGCCAACATAAGCCTGCAACAACCTCAAATACTCCTTACAATAGGCCCAATTGGAGAATCACACGAACAATGGAGTCTTCACAGTCAAAGAAGGACAACCCAACCAACAAAACTTTTGATTCAAAGATGATAAAACATGTATGGCAAAAGAAACCTTCAATTCCAACTTAGTCCTTTACTAATCCTCTTTTTGAGGATTCAAGCTTACTTTTACCTGAAGAATTGTAGTAAGCACAAGAATGTAAAAAGTGAAGTCACCAGGGTGCAAAAAACACTCTTTGGCATAGTAAAAGTTGGGCTGTTGAGCCATAAAATGAGCAAAGCATTAGTCGCAAAGCTTCAAGTTGTAATAAACTCTGTGCTAAGAGTCGTAGTTATTAGGCTTATGCTCAAGCTGGAAGAGCTCATCATAACTAAGTCATGGCGCTCATGTTGGATGAGATGAGCATAAGAGTCGAAGTCTATTAACTTACAATGGGTGGAGTGTCGTAGAGTCCAACACTTCACGCACAGTGCAGAGTAAGATGAGAGCACATATCCTCAACAACAAAAAACATTCTTAAAGGGGTGCCAGCTTGCAAAGTCATGTCATGTGCTTTTATAGCTACACCATCATTTTGAAGAACCTCTCAAAATCTTTCTTGCACAGCATATTGTTTCCCATGCATTTCTATGAATTCATATAGGGTGTCCCATCATTGGACATATGCATTAAACACTCTTTTTTGCTTCCACATATGCACCTTGAGTGGACTACAGCAGGAAAACCAATGTTCCGTCATGCTACCTTCATATATTTGTTGCCCTCTTATTTTAATATCTTTAGCAAATAATCCCTTCAGTACTTTATTAATATTTCCCATGCTAATCAGTACTTCATAATGCGCTTATCCCAAAGGCACTTTTTTCCCATTGGGTTTTTTCCTTTTGGTTATGCAGATATTAGACCCTAATTTAGATTATCGCTGTTCTACTTCACTTGTACATACTTTTCATAAATAAATTGCAGCCTCATCATTTTTTTTACCTTAGCCAACAGTCTTTTATACGTTTTAAAATGTTGCTCACATGTATCCAAGTTTTTCATGAGCCTGAACAAGCGGGAGCCCCGTGATGTCCTTTTTAGAAGGTTATCAGGGCTAATGCTATGGTTTAAGTGGGCAACCTTCAGAAGAAGTCCTTTACAGCTTCTATGCCAGATGCATGTTCTTGCATGTTCTTGCGATCAAGCAATATGTTGGCATTCAAAGAAGCCTTTTACACTGGGTTCTTCACATGGCGTGCAAAATTTTTTGGACCAGTGATCATCAATTTAACTACAAGGCTCGTCGGATATTTAGCCATAGACTCAAGAATAGAGTTACTAATCAATTTTTACAAGTCCTTGACAAAGAACGGTGCATCCAATATCAAAAATCTCTTCAAGCACTTGAAGACCGCCTCAACAACCATCAACCTGAAGACTACTTCATTCCATGAAACTGTGTCAAGGGATAACACAGTGGAGGAGGGGGAGAATGTTAGCAGCAAGCTAACCCATGTAACATTTTTCGAAAGCTTCATGGTAAAAACACTTATTATTTTCACAAATCGGAAATATTGTAACTCCTATTTGACGAGTGGATATTGTAATCTATGAGCGGGAGCTATCAGCTTCCAGATTGTATCAGTTAATCCTTGGTTAGAGCTCCCAGATGATTAGTTTTTGACCTAAAAAACCTTGGCTAAGGTATAAAAGCCAACTTTGTAAAGTTTTTATTAAGTTTTTGGGTACGAAATACACAGCGTGAGCTTACGGTACTCTCTTCTCTCCTTCTCTAGCTTCTATCTCCTTTGTCAAATGTCAAATTGCAGTGTCGTCTGTTGAATTGCAACCACATGTAAGAGCTCTATGCATTGAGGTAAATATATCATGATAAATCGTAGCATTTGACGTCGTCAACCCGTGGCCTAATTTCATCATAAGTAGAAATTTAAGCTAGGAAATCAAAAAGTAAGTATAGGCGGGGTATTGGGGTATCATTGCTAAACATTTAGATGCATTCGGGGTCAAAAACGACTAGGTCAAAATCTCACGCATTTCTTGCCACTCATTAAAAGTGAGATTTGAGCCCATAATCATGTGTGCTTAGTTCTTATATACTTGTCCTAGAAGTTCATAGCATTTGGATGTCGTTTGATGCTGTACGATTATGGTTTGCTTGCCGATTAGCGATTAGCTTTTGATGACTTAGGTCATTTGAGTGCAGATTGAGTTAGATGCGAGTTGTCTGTTGTTTTCCAAGAGATTGACAACCTCTTGTAGCCTCCATGCACTAGTCGAGTCAACTTCATCCCATGAAGTGACAATTATGTTCATGGTTCTCGCTATGTCTGCCAATAAGATAAGAGTGAGGTTAGGAAACCCATCCACAAAAGTTGTGAGGTGAGAGCTTAGCTATGCAAAGATTGAGTACCAATGTCTTTAATTTGGCTTAGAGACCGAGTTAAGCTCTATGCTATAGGTCCATGTTGGCTTAGCATTTCTTGGGTAATTAGCATACCACTTTTTCATTGGAGGTGGGCGCATGAGAGAGCCAGACTCGTACACCCACTCGCTCCACAACACTATGTGACACCTCCTTTTTTGGAGGGGATCTATAGTCCCAAATCGTTATTGATCCTATATTGTCCGATCCATTTATAGTATTGGGCGAGGTTGACCCAATGATCTCCTCTCATGGAGCAAATGTCTTACCACTATGCTAGTGCACACATTTTTTTAATGTAAGGAAAAAATGTAGCATTATATTAAATAGTTTTGGCATGTCCACAATCCTAGTTCACATCGAGCTTACACCAAGTCATTAGGTAAAATATGGACCCCAAAAGGGCCCTTTAGGGTCAAAGATGTTTTTGTAATATACTCTCTACACCATTGAGATTGGGCTTGTGGCCACGGTCCATCAATTTTTGCATTTTTTTGAATGGCCATAACTTGAGCATTTTAACTCCAAATTTATCGGACAATAATGCATTTGGAGAGCATTTTCGAGCTCTTTCCATAGATATGTTATATGATATAGTTCTGAGGTACATAGATATGGCCTATCCATGCCCCCCTTTTATGTCCTATTGCTGAGTGAAATTTGATTGTTTGCTCTTAGAAGGCCCCTTTGAGGTTCATATGTTTCCTAATGTTCACATTTAGTTCACACCACCAAAATGCTGTGCACATACCTTGTAGAGTTCACATACAATTCACACTTGAGTTCACATGCAAATTCACATTTGCCCAAGTTTACATCTAGTTCACACTAGAGATCACTCATCGTGATCTTCACCGACACGCAATGCCGATTTTCAACCATAGATCCCCTCTAAGTTTGAGGTGTGATTTAGTGACAAGGCCACTCACTCCCTTTTTTATTACAAAGAAATGATAGAAAACTACAATAAAATCCAGCTCAGTTATGAGCCATATCATCAACTCCTCACTGCCATGTGCTTAGGAATAGGTGGTGCTTCCATGACCATGCCCCAAAGTGATAGATTTCAAGTATGTCACCTTGTCCCCCAATTTCATCATCTCTAAATGGGCTCCTTTACTCTATGCATTTATAACCATTGTAGCACTTCTTGCATCACTAATTGGGGTCAAATAGATCTTTAAGGTGTTTGGAGATTGTTCATAGGGGCCTTTACACACTTAGCACCAAATATGGTGTGCTTAAGTGTGTGAGAGGACATGGTAGCCACGTGTAATAAGATTACTAGCTTAAAAAAGGATGGGATGGAATGCAACCCCTGCCAGCTCATCAAGTGCAACCAATAGGGTAATCCCCTTTTGTGTCAAGCAGGGCAATGTTTAAAATGGAAAAAAGACCAAAATGCCCTTGAAATTTTTCAAAATCCTTGAAATACCCCTCAAATTTCAAAAATTCCCAAATGCCCCTCTCATTTGGCTAAAACTTCTTAAAATGACCTTCAATTTTATCAAAATTCCCAAGATAACCCTCATTAATCCCGCATACATCTCTCTAGACATAATTTTTTGCAATTCTTCATTGAAGTATTGGTTCTCCATTGTTAGAAAATATTAGGAGTTCTATTTGTGATCGTAATGTAAATCAAATAGTTCATTATTTGTAGATATACAAATGCCATTATTTGTCAGCTTATTGGTGAAAATGTTTGTCTAAGATTCTTAAAGATAGATCTCTATTATGCAAAAAAGATCAATCCATCAAAAACCAGCACAAAGGGTAGGGGCATTTCGAGATGTTAAAATCTTTTGTCCTCTCTCTCTCTCTCTCTCTCTCTCTCTCTCTCTCTCTCTCTCTCTCTCTCTCTCTCTCTCTCTCTCTCTCTCTCGTGCGTGCATAGTGAGCATAAGGTGCCCTTAGCCCTGATCGGTTGGGGGGACAAATGATGTCGCATGCTCGTTTTTGCTGGCTACTTGCCGAGAAGGGTACCCCCCCCCTCCCTCAACACTATTCGACCCGGGGTAGAAAGGTAAACAAGGACACAAAAAGTAAACAAGGACATGGAGGGGTAAAGAGAAGTAAGCTTTATAGATTCTAACAAACATAAATATATGTAAGATGCTGCAAAGCATTCTTTGATACCAAGCTTGGGAGCTTCTCATAGACATTATTTTTCATGAGTGCTCTACTTCTATTGAGAGAGAGAGAGAGAGAGAGAGAGAGAGAGAGAGAGAGAGAGAGAGTCCTCCTTTTGGTCTATCTTGGTCTAGCAATGCTACCAAGCTTGATTATACAAATTATATAAGTTAACATGGTGTGAAGATGAAAGCTAAGACAAGTCATTGTAACGATAAAGATTTTTCTGAAAATAGAGTGGGTTCTAGAATTGGTTTCAAACATAGGAACACAATTGGATTCAATGTCTCTGCTCCGCTCTCTGACTTTCTTCTATGCTTGCATCTTCCTTATAAGCAAGACATGGTAGTAGGGCACATCCTAACCTCCTATATAGCAAGATGGACATCTTTTCAGTCTACCTAGGGTTGACAAAAGGGCTACCAAGTCGAGAAGTACAAACTGGGTAAGCCAACAAGTTTTTAAAGATGAAGGCTTATAATTTCTACACTGTGTAATTATCAAACTTTTCATGTCTAAGAGTAGAGTTGTGAAAAGATTAGGGCTCATAGTTTCTAATGTACTAGGAAAGCTTCAAGTTTCAAAGAGATGAGTTGGATTTCTTTTAATATTACGAATTTGATTAACCCTTACATCTATGTTGCTCTCTAGATGCTTTGCTTGCATCTCTATCTATGTTTTGTGTATAAGCATGGTAATGGTTTACATCATTGGAACAATGCATAAGCAGCTTAGTACGATCAGGTGCACACTATTTGTTCATGTACACTTTCTATGTTTTGTGCACAAGCATGGTAATGGTTTACATCATCACCTAATCACAACAATGCACCAACTTAGTACGATAAGATGCACACTATTTATTCATGTACACTTGGTTTACATCATCACCTAATCACAACAGTGCATAAGTAGCTTAGTACGATAAGGTGCACACTATTTGTTCATGAACACTTTCACGTCATGCATCTTAAAATGTGATAGAATCTCTCCCTTGTTGTCAAAGTATGCGAGCATAGAAGCACTTGTGTTCAAGAAATCAATACTAGTTAGCTAGATCTTTTAGGTCTCTTGTGTATTTCTTCTTCTTGCGTTTCTCTCTCTCTCTCTCTCTAAACTCTTTTAATAGTATTTGTCACTCAATTATTTATTTTGGTGATGTTAAAACATTCTTTGTGTGTGTGTGATGATAGCTATGCAACAAAACGACTCCTTGCGAGCAATGCTTGGAGAAGGTTTGCCTAAGTTTAGTAGTTGTGAGTCTAGATTAGCCGGTCTCAAACCAGGTTAATAGGAAGTAAAGCATGTACAAATAGTCAAAAAATTCTCTAAAATTGCATATTTTAGACATTATCAATACTTTTGGTGTGCATCTTAATGGAAAGGAGATGTGCATTGCACAAACATCAACAAAGTGGGGCCGCATGGGACCGCTGCTATTTGTTGATACATTGGGTTGTGAGCATTTTCTCTTGTCGACAAAATGCAGTGGTATAAGGGGAGGGTTACAGATGGAGAGGTCAAGAGTTTAGGAAACTTTTCATGTCAATAAAGAAGTTATAGAATATTCCAACATCTTACAAAAATCCCAAAATTATTTCAAAGACTTGAAGCATTTGATAAAATTGGAATGATGCACAGATGACACAGGAAAGTCAAGATATCTCTCTCTCTTATATATATATATATATATATATATATATATATGCATACACACACATGTGTTCTTGAATCAAAGATTTGTCACATAGGTCTTGAGGCCTCTTGCTATTGTTCCACTATAGTAACTATGACATTCAAATTTTTTATGCTCCCCTCGTCCCCCCCCCCCACACGCACATTGGGTGAATAGCAATTTTCTTGGAGCTCATGTGTACATACACATACGACTTGTCATCGTGTTATAGTAGTAGACAAATTGGCGCTGCGGTTGAAGTGACGACCTCAAGACGATGCGTGAAAAGGGGGGAGAGAGAGAGAGAGAGAGAGAGAGAGAGAGAGAGAGAGAGAGAGAGACAAGAGATGAAGCAAAAATAACTTTGTTATTACCCAAGTTGTCATATATATCTTTTGGGATTGTTTGTATAAGATGAAAATTTTACCCTTCTTCTTCTTTTTCTTCTCTCTCTCTCTCTCTCCATAGGTATCCAATTATTGAAGACTTGTTGTGTAACTTTAATGTCTCTTTATATTAATCCCACACCCTTAAACATTTTGTTCTCTCTTTCTATCTCCCCCCTTCTCCCTGCCGCGTGATTCGTTGGACGCTAAAAAGTTGTCCTCTCTCTTTCTCTCCTTGACTTTTGATAGGCACCTTTTTCTGTCAAAATTTAGAGAATTTATAAATTTTTAAGCATGGCCCACAGTTTATCTCTTAAAAATAAAAAGGAGCAAATACCTTAGAGCTATTAAATGGTTTGTCAATTGGGCAATCTCTCTCTCCATTTGAGGTGCCAATGTGAGGGTTAATTTTTGTCAAACATTTTATCCATTTTCTACGGGTAAAAAACGTTAGCTACCCTTTTGAAAATACACTATAATTTCAAAATAACCATAATATCTTGAAAATTTGAAGGGCTTGAAGGGTTCCCTTGGTGAGACGGAGTCCTTTAATAAAATCTCTTTAATAATGAACTTGGTGTAAAATTTACTAAAATTATGTAAGGTGAAGCTTCACTTTAGCATTCTAAAACAATAGAATGCAACAAAAATAAAGACATGTCACGATGTGAAATGAAAGTAAGTCTCCATCATGCATTGAAAACAATGAAAGTCTCCTTAACCCAACATAACACTAAAGGTTTCTTTTGAAAAGCCAATAACATTAAGGCAAGTCTCAATAATCATCACTGAAAGCATTAAAAGTATGCTAACTCCAGTGTTCTCTCCTCTAAGGGTTCTTTTAGAAAGCCAAAAATAGAAACTCTTTTGAGTTTACATTATGAAAAGTAATGAAAAGCAAGCTTGTCATTTAGGCTTCTTTTAGAAAGCCAAAAAGAGAAACTCTTTTGACTTTACGTTATGAAAAGTAATGAAAAGCAAGCTTGTCATTTCTTGGAGTACTTCACTTTTGCATTTTAAATCTTAGCCATTACTTTAGATTATATGTTTTGTTAGGTTTCTTTGAAAAGAACTATTGAGTGACACTCTTACCCATTACTTTAGATTATATGTTTTGTAAGGTTTTCTTGAAGAGAACTATTGAGTGACACTCATGGGCCCTCTCCTTCTTCCTTAAAATTTTAAGCTCCATATTATATAGTACTAGTATGTAACCCTCGCATTGCTGTGGCTAGAAAAAAAACATGGTCTGTATTCTTATGAAACTAATTTATGTTTCAAAGCATAAAAAGATTAATATTGGATTTATGTTCGTGTCATGTAATATCAATTATACAATGGATGTTCCATCAATGTATAATGTTTTGATCATATATAATAATACATTTTTCAATCTATTTAATGACCATAACACCAACACGACAAAGGAATTAAGGTGGACTTATGCACCATTGCATGCACTCAAGTATGCTTTAGGGCCAGCTTTGATGAAGATCATAGAAGACTCTCTCTCTCTCTCTCTCTCTCTCTCCACACATACATCTTGAATTAAAGAAGACTTATTGGCTAGATCTTTGAGGTCACTTGTAATAGCTCTTAATTTCAACACTCGTCAGATAATACAAAAGTTCTATTAGTGATTTTCCAATGAGACTCTCTCTCTCTCTCTCTCTCTCTCTCTCTCTCTCTCTCCCCTTTATGAAAACTTGAGTTCAAGATTTATCAAATGCAACTTTGAAATCTTGTGTGTGTGTGTGAGAGAGAGTTCAAGACTATAGATATAAATTTGAGAGAGAGTTCAAGACTATAGATATAAATTTGAAAGCACTTGCGATTGTTCTTCCAATGTCACTGTGTGTATGGGTGTGTGTGCATGCACTCAAATTGTCAAAGACTTGTAGCATGGATCCTAAGACCTCGTGCTATTGTTCCTTGTACTCTTTTTCAATCCCCCACCCCCACCTCTCTCTCTCTCTCTCTCACACACACACACACACACACACACACACACACACACACACACACACACACACACACACACACACACACACACACACACACACACACACTCATTACAATGAAGAGATAGAGGCTTATCTTCTCCAATATTCTTTTAAACATATTGGTTGGCAATACACAAGTATGGACTTTCTCGCTCTTATACACACGTAATCAAGTAGGGACTCTCTCTCTTTTGTATGGCTGAAAATCATGACACAAAAGAGCACCTATTTTTGTAGCCGGTTGCTACATTCCTCATCATTTATGCTTGACCTATAGCTTCAATCATAGAGCACGAGTTCAGGAAAGTTAACTCTCATCTCTTATTTTACATACAATGTCTTCCGGCACTCACAAGGATTCTTCTTCTTCAACAAGGTCCACTACCATTGTAGAAAATGATCCAAAATATCCTAAGTGTGGAGATAGCAACACAACCACTCAACCAGCGACATCGACAACCATGATCATGGCATACTGGGTATCGTTGCAAGAGATCGTAAACAAACAAGGTAAAGACTTATGGGCACTTGCAATGGAGAATGGCACGCTAAGGATTCTTGTGGTTGGAATGAGAATCTCAAGAGGATACTTGAGATGCAAACAATACATTTGATGAAACTCAAAGAGGAAGTCAAGGAATTAAATGCTCTCTTGTGGACTTGAATGCTTTGAAGGAGCGCATGAGCAAAGTAGAGCATGACCATGTATTGAAAGAGGATAAATTTGACACCATGAGCCGGGATGTATGCGACATGAAAAATGTATGCACAAACAAGTCTTGGATTGATGTATGTGGTAGAGATGTGATTCCTAATTCCTCCCTCATACAAGCTATGGCTCAAACAAAGAATGTTGAGGATGTGGATGTAGAGGAGTTGAAAGAACGGAAGCGATGTTCCAAGAACATTGTTATTCGTGGAATTTGCAAAGAGAAGTTAGAGACGCCTCCTTTTCATGCCATTGTTATTGAATATTTCTTCAAAACCCACTTTGTTATGTCCGGAAATATGGTCTATGGAGCACATAGAGTGGGTAAGCAAGAACCCCCTCACTCGGGAGAGCAGCCAATTGTATGCACCGTATTGGATGAGACCAAACGAATGAATAGTTGGATCTATTTGAGGGATACAAAATGTTTTGTATGTGAAGATCGCACTATTAAGCAACAAAATATGCGTTGCAAGGCATATGAGGAAAAGAATAAGAAAAACAAGGAGATCTCTCACAAAGAAAATGTGCCCAAGGAGGAGGCAAGTCCCTCGAGCAAATAGGGATGTACGATCTATGAGGCTGAGTTACAATTGAAATTATGCTTTTGGAATTGCAATGGATACCCATGGAATGCGGGGGTTGGCATTGATGAACTTACAAGCAAAGCCGATGTTGTACTTCTTGTTGAAACTTAGGAGCATGATACACAAAGGATTTAAAAGCTTGGAGGATTGCAATGTACATTCATTGATGTGGTCAAAGAATCTCAAGCAACAAAGAGGGCAACGAGGGATAACATGTATGGTTAAGAAAGGATTGGAAGATTTTGTATCAATTGTGAAAGATGACAAGTACAAACGTTATGTATGGCTATAAATTATGACACAAAAAGAGCACCCATTTTTGTAGCCGATTGCTACATTCCTCATCATGATTGTCCCTTTTATGCTTGCATGGATAGAGATCAACCATTTTTTGATTTAGAAGAGGACATTGCTTATTTCAAAGGCAAAGGTCATGTTATTGTATTTGGGGATATGAATGCTCGCACAAAAACATTGCAGCATGATACTCAACAATTTGATATGCCATACATTTCAAGGGAGTCTGAGGAAGTTCACTTGTATGATCGTACTTCAATGGATGAGAAAGAGCCGGATCACTATGGAAAGTTATTTTTACACATGTGTAATAGCACGGGTATGCTTATTTTCAATGGTGTATCTTTGTGGAGTGGAACCAATGGATTTACATGTAGAAAACATAATGGAGATAGTGTGATTGACTATATGCTACTCTCTGAAGCCATCATGTATCGCATAAATAATTTTTTGTTTGGCCAATGGACCCCGAATCAGAACATTGGACATTATATATTGACCTTGCATGTGGAGAAGCAACTAAGCATGATAGTCTCAGCCAAAGGGAAGAGAAGTTGTAACTTTATATGGATTTCAAACGGGCACCAATGTACCGGCTCCGACGTAGTGTCCATCGTGTTTTGGCTTTGACGATTTTCTCCAGTTTTTGGCTTTGACAGCACATACCGACGAATACCGCTCTTGCGGACCATTCCAGAGCGGGTTTTTCCCTCAAGCGCACTTAGCTCTTGGCAGGTGTTTTTGGTTGCATGTTTATTGATCGATGAGGTAATGTGTGTCAGTTTCCCAGTGGTTTTGCTCACAGGTTGTACAGTCTTTGCAATACAGCTTATGCAACACCACATGTAGTGTATGAGTGTGTGGAGCTTTTCAGAGAGCCTTTTTGCACAATTTGGTGCAGTTTCAGGCTATGTATGCATTATGCGGTTACAGTTTGAGCCTGGTATAGCTCGCCACAGGTGTTTTTGGACAGGTATACGTCCATAGAGCCATTCAATCAGGAGTAAGTTGTTTTGCGAGTGAGCAGTGCTATGTATGCCATTTGTGGATTTTGCTACTGAGACACTGAGTGTCTATTTTCATGCTATTTGGTGAGATTTTTGAGTTTTTGCTCAGTTTACAAGGAAAACTCTATCGGATTTTTCCCAAATTCTTGCCATGGTTAATGCGTATTCGTTGTTTACTCTATAATGGTTTAGTGGTCAAGTCGACTCCCACTCAGACAGTTATCTGCAATTTTTTTGGCTTGCGATTTGCATTGAGTTTTGACTCATTTTGCAAAGGAAATTCTGTTTTTTTTTCCTCGTCTTTTCACCATAAAAGTTTGCATTGTTATGCCATCTTGTAGAGTGGTCGATATATTTTCACTTTTGACAGTGATCGAATGTTTACTCTCACTTTGACAGGTTTTGTCATTTTGGACACAGCTTGGTGTTCTTGTACCCACTCTCGCAGGAGCGAGGATTAGCATATGCTTGTGTGGCTAAAATCACACATTTCACAGGTTTTTGCAGATTTTTGCAAGCAGTTTCTCTTGTGGGATGCATTTTGAGCTAGTTTGCTCTCACTTGTGTATATTGTTATGCTCTTTACGCTTTGTTGAGCAGTTTGTCCCACTTTATGCTTGCAGATAGAAGATTGTGGAGTTGTTTTTGCATATGTGAGCATTGGTCTTGATGCAATTGGTCATGGTTTTCATGATTGCGTAGTTGTTGAGCTACCTCCCACTTTGTTGCCATTTTGGGCATTCACTTATGGCAACAGACGTGTGTGACATTGAGAGACGGCGGTCTCGTTCTTGCCGGTATGTGCGATGTTGGCATTGTGGTCACACAGGGTACATTAGGCATCGTTGTTTCAGGCGTATGAGACAACAGCGGAGATCTATGCATGGTGCACATCAGGCTTTGACACATGCTAGAGCAATGGCTTCATATGCCAGTGATAGTGATGTCGCATTTGCCTTTAGCATTCCTCCTGATTACATGTCTTTGAGAAATGACACTTCTCCATATCGGTTGCTAGATGAGGATGCATTTTTCCATGTCACACTGCATCGTGACTGGTTTAGCACCTTCTCTAGTGGGAGTCTTGCTTGTCTACACTTGGCCGATGGTTCAGTGTTTGACATAGAGGGTGCAGGAGATGTTTGTTTGTCTTTGCACAGTGGTGCATCATACATGATACGACATGTGCGTTATGTTCCTCAGCTAAGACAGAGCTTGATCTCAGTGAGATAATTAGTAGAATTTGGTTGTCATATACTGCTTTAGAGAACAGTCTTTCCAAATGCATTGCGGTTCACTAGTGATTGTAGTATTAGAAGCTGGACACACCCTACGGAAAATGACTGCTCGACGGATTATTATTTTTTGTAATTATTCATTTATTGAGAAAACCCGACATTTCACCTTTGTAAATATTGGGGCTTACAGAAGTTTCCAGGTTGTATCCCATTTTTGACATTTAGATTGAGTAGATGGTTAAATTGGAACATTAGGGTTTGAGATTGTAAGGTATTTATACCACTTTTTGACCTTAATGAAAAACCTTTGTCATTTTAAAAAAGTTTTGAAGTCTATGAGTGAGCGTACTGTGTACGAGAGAGAGTGAGAGCTTCATCTTGATGCTACACGCGCACCGGTGGTCGGATTCAAGTGCGGAGAAGTGCAGCGTGTTGCCCCCGACGAGAGCTACGCACCAATACCTACATTGCGCGCGTACGGTCCGGCTTTGCGAGCTCAACCTACAAGATTCATCTGGTGATTCGGTGAGCATACGTTATCTATTTTCGCATTTCAGCATATCCACGCGTTCACATTGAGTAGAGCTACACATTAGGCACTTTAGATTTTGAAAACGACGACCGTCAAATTTCGGCCAGACATCCTATGTGATTTTGCACCGGGTGTTTTGGGTTGGGATTTTGGTTCATGGACCTTAGGGAGAGCGACCTATTCGTGTTAGTAGGGTCTCCTTCAAATTCTATGGCGTTTCGAAACCATTTGATGGGTATTTGGCTCTTGGAAGCGTTGTAGGAAATCTCCTCTTATGCACTCCTGAAGGTTGTAGCTTAGACATTGGGTAGAGACCTTTGTAGGAATTAGTTAGGAGTCGGTCAAGAGTAGGTTGCCACCCTATGCTTGCTTCCACGCGCCTGCAGGTCGAGCTTCGTCCTTAGCTGACAAATCTTGTTAGGTGAGTTCTCGTTGTGCTGACGTCCATTGTGGCGTATCCGTCCAACATTGGCGCCGCTGTGGGTGACAAAAACCCTAGGTAGGTGACCGAGACTAGTCCTTGAGGATAGGAATTCTTTGGCTTGCCAAGAGTCTCGTTTTACATTTAGATAGGATTAGAGGGTGGAGGACTGTCTAGGTCTTAGAGGGAGTCTAGGGAGCGTGTGTCTGGCCTAGATCCTTTGACTTAGGTAGACTTAGGTAGACGTAGATAGTTTTTAGTTTTTTGTCGAGTTGTGGTGTAGAGAGTAGGAGTTGGAGTGGTAGAAGCGGTGAGAGGAGAGCTTGAGAGTCCGGAGAGGCCAGGAAGCAACCGAAACACCATTATCACCAATCCACATGATGAGTAGGAGTAGAGTAAGTAGGACATCATGATTTATGATCTAGAGCACTTCATGCATATATACTTGCTTGTTAGGTTCATCACAAGGTTATAAAAGATGCAAAAGTGTGTTTGAAAGCTGAAGTGAAGTCCAAAAGTTGCTGCGAGTGTTTCTGATAGAGCTGGAGAGCATCAGGAGCATTTCTGTTAGGAAAAATTACATTTTAAGCCAGGAGATATCCTACGCGTAGGATGTCTATAGGGTGATCTGGTGGGAATTTTGAAACTTTGAGTTGACCAGTGTGTTCAGAAGGTAGGTTTTACCCTATTTACACTTGGAAAGTGGAAATCTGACCATATCTTGACAGGATAAGGCCAGATAGACTGAAATTGCCAGACATCCTATCCAAATTGTGCCAAGGAATTATTTTAAGACCAAAACCATAGGATGGCTGCATGAGCATATCTTGATAGGATAAGGCCAGATAGACTGAAATTGCCAGACATCCTACCCAAATTGTGCTAAGGCATTATTTTAAGACCAAAACCATAGGATGGCTGCATGAGCATGATTTGCATGATATATTGAGTGACTGAGAAGGGTTTCATCTCAATTGGGTGAGAAAAATTGGGTTCTAAGCAGACTTTAGCACTTTTGACTAAAAAGGGCTAGAACATCTAAAATTGGGGTCTTTTGAAATCCAAACCAAAATCTAAGCATACCACTGGGTTGCTGACATCAAGGGGAAGGTGTGGGTCAAGTATGGGGTCAAACAAGCCAAAAAGACATCCTATGTGTAGGATGTGTTTTGGGTGATCTGGCACTTCAAATCCAAATTTGAGCATACCAAAGTGATCAGCACCTCAAGAGGAGTCTGTACTTTGCATTTAAAGCTATTTTGATCAGTTAGACATGCTACGCATAGGATGTCTAATGCATGAAATTGAAGCCAGAAACTGAATGTAGGCATAGCACGGTGTTGTATAGCCTAAGGCAAGCCTCCTAGTCAATTTTGGTCCAAATTGGAGTTGATTTGACTGACCAGACCAACATCAGGTTGCCAGAACAGATTTCTAATCCATTGACCAGCTTATAGGTGTCCAAATCAAAAAGTAAAAACAACTGTGGACTCAGCACATCAAGGGGAGTCTATAGTGCAAAAAACCAGGAAAAACAGAGCAGGAGACATCCTACACGTAGGATGTCTACTAGGGCTTAGGAAAGAGAAAATTTGACTGAGGTTATACAGTGAGGTTCCAAGTGACTTAAGAGTTCCAAAACTTATTTCAGAAGTGAATTTGGACCTTGTTTGACCTTTTGATGGAGCAAAGATGGAATCAAGACTTATCAGGTAAATTGGCCAACATCCAAGGGAAGTACAGTTCCAGATTAGCAGACCTAATCAAGAACATCAGAAGTGTATAAAATACAGTAGTGGTTGAGGTTAACTCTCCAGTTATACCAATCATTACTAAAATCACCTCTAGCAGTTAGATGCTTTGATTCGATTGCCAAAATTAAATGCTTGTGTACATGTATATTCAGCGGCAAAGCAAGAAGTTGTGCAGAAACTGACCCTTTGCCAGGTGAGTGGTTGGATTTGTGATAAATTGCATTGCTAAGTTTGATGAATTTAAGATCATGAAGATATATTTTTAGAGACCAAAAGGTGGCAGGTGACCAAGGTAGCTTAGTGTCCACCGAGGAGAGTGTAACTGAGGCATGGCTAGATCCATTAGCAGCGATTATTGAGGAGGGTAGTGATAATGACACTTCATCAGACAAATCCTTCTTCATGATGGGTAGTCAACAGCCAGTAGGTTTGACCTATGACGGACCAATGCCAGGAGGAAGCACCTCCCTAAATCCTTTGAACGATTCCAAGTTCACTACGATCTTCTTAGAAGGAACAAACTCACGGGGAGCCCTAGTTTATTCTGACTATCGAGGATGCAAGTGTATTTGTATTGAAGAAAGACCGGCTCAAAGACTGGAGATAATGCGAGTCTATGATGATGGAGATAGATACCGAGACGAAAAGGGCAACCACTATCTGATAGCTAGCAACCCTGAGGATTACAACAGATATGGAGATAACATGGCAAAAGGAAAAATGGTTTCAGAAACTCAAGAACCACCTCCAAACATCGACCGACCCGGAGCGCTTTTTATGTATGATAAGAAAACAACCAGGGTCTCAACCTATAATGAAAATGTGGGAATTTACAAGCATGAGAGCGAGGGAATAGTTTCTTACTTCCATAGCAAAGAACCCTACCCAAACGAATTAAGCAAAGGCAAGATTCTTTACTTATTCTCTTATGAAATTGCTATGGGAAAGGATATCGTTTTTGTTGATAGGTACGGGCGAAAATACAAACGTATTCTCCCAGAGGAGGTAGAAAAGGCAACAGTTCCCGAAGCATCAACATATGCCCCCGATGAAGAGCCAAGAGCCACCTACACCCCTAGCAAGTCGACAAATCCCTTTTCAGAAGAGTACGACACAACCTCACATTCTACCCGACACCAGACATTCAACAACCAAAACCAACCAGCAACTCAGCCACCATTGCAGGCATGGCTTCGACAGAGTGAAACATTGGAACGGGAATGAAATCGAGATGATTATCAAGCCGCATGAGGGCTAAGGGATTTACAAGAACCACCGCTCTATTCAAGGTATCAAGGAGAGAGTAAGCCAAAAACGCAACGGTCAACAGAGCCTGGAAGACCACCCATAGAACGAGTTCGAAGAGATGAACCATCTCTTGCAAGAACCATAAAAAATTATGGCTTAGGAGCACCACTGGGAGAGGAACCCGCTTACTACTGAAGTCCAGAGGAGGTATATCGATTAGGACAAGGAGATCGAATGATGAGATTTGTAAACCATCGTAGAATTAAACCTTCTCAAGTGCAAAAATGGGTAAACAAGAAATATACGGGAAACAGAGATCCAAGGGATCATGTAGCAGCCTTTGTGCGTGTAATTAGAGCTGAAGAGGTGTTAGACTTCCCTACCCAATTTGCAGGGCTTGGACTAACCCTAGAGGATGATGCTGCGACTTGGTTTGACTCTGTGGAGCGTAGAGACTTTGAGTCTATGGAGGAGGTGTTTGACGAGTTTATTGAGGAATTCTCACAAAGGGGGATAGCTCATAATACAGTCTCACAAATCCATAAATTCAAACAGAAAGACGGGGAATCTGTGCGAAAGGCAGCCCTACGACTAAAAAGATATGTTAAGTTCTGCCCTGTGGAAGGACTGCCAACTCAATCCAGACTTATGCTCATATTTATTCAAGGACTAAGGAATGCAGATCTCCAGAAGGACTTACATATGAAGAGGAGCACGACGTTAAATGAGTTAACTAAGGAGGCTCTTTACCTTGTGGACAATTGTGCGGTCTACAAAGAGGGTGAGTTCAGGATCTTGATGACGATTCATCCTCACAAACAAAGTGGAAGCAAGTCTTCTAAGACATAACTGGAAGGAGAAGTAGTTGTAAACCAAGAGTAGCTTGTAGAGGAAGTGCTAAAAAAGATTAACTTGTACGCCAAACCTCAGGCTAAACAGCCCAAGTGGTGTGCTATTGAACAAAAATGGACAAACCATGGGACGGAGAAATGTTATTATAACAAGGGATATGTGAGAGAGAGACCTTATGCTCCCCAAGCTCAGGTAGCATCTCCTTAAATTCCACCGATGCTTAGGTATCAAGTAGGCAACCTACCAGGACCTGTAGGTGTAGAAAGACCACAACCAGTGTTGGGGCAACAACCACCCCTACCAGGATTACGACCAGTTGGCATAAGATACACACCAACAGTAACCGAACCAGAAGAGGAGGCTTTGGTGCCTATGCATGCATATTACGAAGATCCCAATGGATATGCTGCAATCTTGTCTATTATCCACCGGAAGAACCCTCAACGCCAGAACCATGGAGCATGATAGGAGGTGCAGGACCATCAACAGGTGCACAGGCAACAGGAGAAGGAAGATATAGCTTGGATGAACAAACATTGTTGTTTATAGCCAACGGAGGCATGGGCGGGCAGAGACATGCATACCAACAAAGAGAAGCTCAAGGAGCACCTCAACAACCTAAGGGACCCTGCTACAAGTGTGGTGGAGACCATTGGCTAAGAGACTGCCCTCATGATGAAATCATTAGAGTCAACGCATATTGCACCAAGTGTGGAGTTACTCATTTGATTTCGGATTGCCCTAAAAACCTGAGCAAAGGAGCAAAAACTACCTTGAATATGCTGGAAGCAGTGCCTTCCGATGGAGGGTCAGAAAACGAGACAATAATACCTAATCAGGCAGTGACACGAGCCCAAGCTCAAAGAATGACGAACGAACCCATAATTGAACAGCCAAAAACCAATGCCCCAAGTTCAGAAAGGAAGAATCAGAGAAGCACTTGGAAAGCTAAAAAGGCGCTTATGAAAGCCAGGAGAGAACGAGAGCAAATGGCTCTATTCGAGGAGTTAAAACACACCAAGGATAGATTAGAGCGGTTAGAGGATCTAGCTAGCCTAGGCTCACACACTGTGGCAACCATAGCACCCAAGGAAATAGCAAAACCCAAAAGTGCAGGATCATGAGGATCAGTATTGGCAGAAAAGGTAAATGAGCAGTTATATGCACTTCTAAAAGCTTACGAAGCCAAACTAAAAAAGAACCAAACCCAAGAGCAAAGATGGATGACTTATCCATATGCTGAGATAGAAAAACAGAGGTTGGAAATGTATAGAAAGATGATTGAAACAGCTCAATCCTTGATAGAAAACCTGATTGGTAAACCTGCAAGTTGGCATTAAGTATTAGCTCCAACCCCTATCAAACCAACTATAGAAAAACAAGTAGAAACGAAGGAATGACTCACAAATGCCTCTGAGTCTAGGGGAGAGACTATCATAGTGCCAAATACAATAGATGAGGCAAGTAACGCGTTCCAGCCTAAAACATTGGCAAAAATGGGTAAGGATTGTAACGGTCCAGATGACCTGTGGAAGCAAATCCGTGATGCCAACGAAGCTAACAGGGTGAGTTACCACATGAACAGCACGAGAAAAAAGAAAAATGAGATCTTACCTCTTATTGAAGAACTTGGCACAAATGAACTTTGATATACATTCACAAGAGGAGACCAGGGATCAATTATTTCGGGGCACAGCCAACCAGACTCGCTAACAACTCTACCCTCTTACCTAGGAGAGTATGAAGCCAAGTATGAGGTGAGAGCAATCCCATCTCAAAGACTTTCTTCTAACAGAGTGATGCATTCACAAGGGTTGATTGAGTTATTGTCCACCCCTGTGGCATGTACAATCACATTAGCAGAACTCCTGAGGTTACGACCAAACATGTGGACCACAGTAGGCAAATGCTTAGGAAAATTTGGAGTGAAAGACCCCACCTCGAAGCTTCAGGAAGGGATCAGAGAATTGGACATGCCTCAACTAAACACTAGGCATGTACCTTTAAACAAGGTTGGAGAATATTACGAGGGAGAAGATGGAAACACCACGCTACCAGTAGAATTCCAAGGAGTAGTTTCCAAAGCTATTCTAGACAGTGTAGCAGGAGTCGCTATTGCCACTAAGGAAATCTGGAAAAAATGGGGAAAACCGGCTTTGAGAGCTACCAAAATGAAATTGCAATTGGCAGATGGATTCATGGAGAAGCCTTTAGGACTCTTAGAAAAAGTAATTGTCACTTCGTGCGGAATCGAGTATGAGCATACATTTGCAATAGTCGATTTCGACAAAAAGAACAATTATGAGATCATCTTGGAAAGACCATTCATGCGACAATTAAAGATGGTCCAAGATTGGGGATACGACCA
This sequence comes from Adiantum capillus-veneris, assembly GCF_014529385.1. Classification (NCBI taxonomy): domain Eukaryota; kingdom Viridiplantae; phylum Streptophyta; class Polypodiopsida; order Polypodiales; family Pteridaceae; genus Adiantum; species Adiantum capillus-veneris. The sequence continues at coordinate 72,175,275 of NC_140958.1, read as the reverse complement.
CATATACCTCAGACATGGCGAGACTACAACCAAAATTCACTTGAAAGACCATATTTACAAGGATGTGAACCAGACACCAGTAGAAGAGTTTGATTCAGCTACATTGGCTGGCAGGGTTAGAACTCCCAGCATGGTTAGGGCAACAAAAAGAGCTATGGATGTGCGGAGCTTCACATTGTGGGAGCTTAAAAAGAGAGGAATGCGTCTTAGAAAGAGCGATTGAGGACAAGGATTATATTTCGGAACCTTTTCCTGAAGATGCCTTGGAACCTCTGGAATGGGAACACATACTAGCAACATTGGATGTTTGTACCATTACAGATATCCCAACGACAAAATTTTGCGATAAGGATGGCTATGATGTGCTACCCTATTACATGGTAAGCGTTATACCAGGAGGAGATGAGATTGTAGAACCGCCAGAACAAGAAGAGTTTTATAACTCCTCTGAGCATCTGGAGATGAATAACGATGCAGATAATGAGTGTTCAGACAGTTCAAGCGAGCGTGGGGAGAAAACAGCGAATATCAAGCTTAATGATTTTGCCAATCAGCACCCTAGACGCCAGGAATGCTATAGAAGAAAACGAGCAGAAAACAAAATGAGAGAGAACCCGATGCCCAGGATAAAGGATAAAACTCACTATCTAATGCTTGTCAAAGCAGAGGATTGTGTAAAAGATCAAATATCAGGAAGTTTCTCGAGAGTGCGAAGGGAACGAACGCAAGAGGAAATAAAACAAGTACGGAAAGCTAAAACAGAAACAAAATCAAAAAAATCTCAAAAATCAAAACAAGAAACAACAAAAGACCGAGAGTGGACCAAACTAGAGCGTAAAAAGAAATACCAAGAACTGAAACGGTCATTACGAGAGGTATGGACTACTGAGGGAGAAAGTGATGGTAAGGAGGAGTCAAAAAAAGGAAACATGAATGTACCATCACACTATCGGAAATTCACCATCCAGGACAGAAAAATCATAATGACACCACCAGTCAGGGAAAGGATAAACCAGGAATCTTACGATGGGCCAGAAAATGCAAAACGGATAGACCTCGCCGAACCAGGTGAAAAGCCTCATCCGGTCTATATCGCAACCGATTTAGAGCTTGAAGAAGAAGAACGGCTAACACAAGAAGTATAAAGATGTGTTTGCATGGTCCTACAAAGACCTCAAAGGAGTTGATCCATCGATATGCCAACATACAATTCCTTTGAAATCAGATGCCAAACCTAGCAAACAACGTCCTTATACATATAATGACACATTTGCTAAACGAATCAAAGAGGAGATTGACAAGCTGATGGATGTTGAATTCATCTATGAGATCGAGCATACAGCTTGGGTGTTACCCATTGTGGTTGTCCCCAAAAAGAACGGAAAGCTGCGAGTGTGTGTAAATCTCAAAAAGGTAAATGTAGCCACCATAAGGGATAATTATCCCTTGCCGATCACAGAACATGTACTTGAGAGGGTGGGAAACAGGCTTATTCCTTTCTAGATGGATTTTTAGGGTAACTGGCAATTGCAATAGAGGATCAACACAAAACAGTGTTTGCCATAGAATGGGGAATATATGCGTATCGAGTTATGCCTTTTGGCTTAACTAATGACCCAGCTATATTTCAAAGGTTAATGATGCATGCGTTCGAAGAATACCTAAGAATATTCTTAGAAATATATATGGATGATCTTTGTGTACACTCTCTTCTACGAGAGGAACATATTGACCATTTACAAAAGGTATTTGAAAAGTACAGAACATATCGAATCTGTCTTAACCCGGAAAAGTGCATTTTTATGGTTAGGCAAGGCCGCATCTTAGGACACATTGTCTCAAGAAATGGCATAACCACTGACCTAGATAAAATCAAAGTCATAGTAGACTTGCCCAGGCCTACTAATGCGAAACAAGTGCAATCCTTCATGGGACACTGCGGATATTATCGAAGATTCATATATATGTATGCAGTCATTGCACAACCTCTATATCGTTTGTTAGTCAGTTTCGACTGGACTGAGGAGTGTGGAACTTCATTCCAAAAGCTTAAGGAAAACCTTGTATCAACATCTGTACTTAAAGCACCAGATTGGGAAAAGATATTCCATGTTCACATTGCTGCATCTGCATATGCAAGGGAGTATTCTGGCTCAACCTGGAGACGGAACAATGGATTTCCGAGTTTGTTATGCAAGCCGACAGTTAAACAGTGCAGAAAAGAACTACACAACCACCAAAAGAGAGGGGTTAGGAATGATTTATGCTGTCAAGAAATTTCGGCATTATTTGCTCGCAAAAAAATTTGTGTTCTTCACAGATCATCAAGCTCTTTTGTATCTGGTAAATAAACCATGCAATACTGGGAGAATTACATGTTGGTTTATTATATTGCTAGAGTTTGATTTCACAGTGGTAGTCAAAAAGGATAAAACACATCTACGGGCGGATCATCTTTCAAGGCTGCACAACGGGGAAGCTCCTGAAGGAGTAGATGATGACATACCAGATGCGTATCTTTTCAATATTTAAATGATACCCAAATGGTCTTAGGATATTGTTAGCATTCTTTCCTTTGGAGATAGATTTGATGACAAGGAAGACAGATCCAAACAGCAAACAATTCGACAAACAAAAAACTTCCAGTTGATTGCAGGACAACTGTATCATCTAGGATCAGACCAAATTCTACGATTATGTATAAATCCGAAGGAATTCGAGTGTTATCTTGAAGAAGCACATGTTCAGGATTATGCATTTCATTGTTCAACAATGAAAACACACCAGAGACTGAAACAATTAGGGATTTATTGGCCATCTAAGTACGTTGACACACATGCTTATGTTAACAATTGTACTATATGTAGTGCCAAATGACCAGTGGATCACGCGACATTATTTCAGGTAAACATTGCACCTGCATGGAGTCAATATATCATTGATTTTCTAACCACAAGGACGTTTCTTGAAAACATCACAAGAGCACGGAAAAGGGCTATAGAGTTGGAGGCTCGCGACTTTAATTTAATTGGGAACCAACTCTATAAACGAGGAAAGGACAGTCAACTTAGAATCTGTGCAAGTGAAAGTGAATACCTACTGATTCTAGAACACGCACATGGAGGCATAAGTGGAGGCCATTTTTCAGGCGATAAGACGACAAAAATTGTCTTAACCGCAGGAATATGGTGGCCTACATTGCATATGGATGCTGAAGAGTTTGTAAAGTGTTGTGACGCATGTCAGCGCACCAAGGTGTCGATAAAGAGAGATGAGATGCCATTACGGCCAATGATGGGAACAAGGGCATTTGCAAAATGGGGCATTGATTTTGTGGGGCCTATTTCCCCGCTTACATATCGCACCCATACCCAATATATCATTGTGGCTACGGACTATCTCACAAAATGGGCGGAAGCCAAGGCAACACAAAAAGCAGACGCACGAACCACTGCACAATTTTTGTATGAGAATGTCTTTGTACGATACGGGTTACCAATAGAAATTGTCAGTGACCAAGGAACACATTTTCTTAATGAAGTCATTGAATATCTGCTAGAGGAATTCATGGTCATACATACAAAATCTGCTCCATATCATCCACAGGCAAATGGACAAGCTGAGGCCACAAATAAAACACTATGCACAGTTCTCACTAAAATTGTATCAGAGTCAAGAACGGACTGGGATCAGCAGCTACACTCAACACTATGGGCATACAAGGTATCTTACAAAACATCGATAGGAACAACACCGTACAACATGGTGTTTGGCCTAAATGCTATATTACCCATAGAGTTTTTAATTCCAACTCTACGAGTAGCGAAACGCTTAGAATGGACAGGGCATGAGCTCTCTTCAAGAATAGATGATCTTGAAAAGCTAGATGAACTTCGCTTATGAGCTGTAGCTTCGATCTATGCTAAAAAGAGAAGACAAAAAGAGTTTTTTGACAAGCATGTGCGCACAAAAGAGTTCAAAATAGGTGATTATGTACTTGTTTATACCTTGAAACAACATGTCAAGAAACTTAAAAAGCGAGGGATGGGACCCTTTGTGATTAGTAGGAGAAGAAATGCCAAATTGGATTAGTGGGTGTCGATTAAAGAAATATCATTTACCACTAACACAGGATATGCTTCAACAAATCCATCAAGAAAAACAACGGATGAAGGAGAAACAGAAGGTACGAGAAGAAGCCCAAGTAGAAGCAAAAGAACGCGTTGCAAAAAGACGGCTTCTACGACAATAACAACAATGTGGATCACCGCTGCAAATAAATGATATTTGACTAACGAATTCTGATGAAGACTGTTGACCGCTGGGTCAACAAAACAACATAACTCAAGTTTCGTACCAAAGTCTTATCTTTTGCGAGTTATGAAATGCTACGGATTATGGCTATAAACGTCATTTGTAATGAGTAGTTATTCTAGTTTCCGAAGCTGGGGTGCAATGGCACTTCCAGATTGTAAATACATAGCCATTTGACCCTGTCAACCCCATTGTTGGTTAAACCTAAGGTAGCCTTAGTATATAAGGTACCTAGGTCATTTTCGTGTGCCTATCGTGTCATCTGTGTCCTCGATTGACATTATGTTGATCTAGGTAGTGTTTGCATGCACTTCATGGGTGTGTGAGTCGCTCCCGTCCAACATTGGCGCCGTTGCCGGGGACACAAGGACCTAAGTAGGTTTCCTATTAACATTCGTGTGATGGTTGCTTGATTTAGTTTTGGCTAAAGAAAGCGTTTTTCTTAAGTGGATCCGGAAGAGGATATTCCGTGATCAAGTGGATAGCCAGGAAGCGTGTGTCTTGCTGAGGGTCTGCGACTAGATAGGCTTAGTTAGGATCTGTGGATTAGAGTAGTTGTTGGTGGTCGAATTATTTGTGAGGTGATAAAAGCGTTTACTAGTCCGTGTGTGACAGTGAAGCGTTTTTCTACTCATAGATGCAAAACCCCATATGATTTGTAGGAGTAGCTTTAGGTAAGTGATCCGATTCTGATCTAGAGCTATTCATCATTGAATTATTTGCTAAAGTACTTGATTGCATTTGAAATCACGGAAAAGTGTGCTTTTGAGGGTAGAAATGCATTAAACAAGCTTTTGTGGACATTTTTGTATGACTGACTGATGCTGTGCATATAAAAGAGCATTTGCAAGGGTTCTGTAAAGAAAACCTGCAATTCTATAAACATAGACATCCTACACGTAGGATGTCTCAAGGGGGTTCTGGAGACCAAATTTGAAAATTCTGACTGCACCAGCGTGTTCAGAAGGGGGGGTTTACCTTAAGTATTCATTGAAACTAGAGTTTTGACCAACTCTTGACACCCAAAAGACCAAAGACGGAGTGTTAAAAATGCGAAACCAAGAAACTTAAGATTCTGAGTATAATTTTGCATAAAAATTGGTAGGAATGCTTGAAAAGTAGTGCTCAAGACTTGGGGAGGCCTATGGATGAATTCTGCCAAAAATTTCATCAGTAGACATCCTACGCGTAGGATGTCTCCAGGACACTTTTGGCAGGGAATTTGGGGAAACTGAGGTTACCAGTGGGTTCAGAGGGTAGGTTTTACCCTAGTAACATATTGACTTGGGTGTTTTTCCCTATTTTTATTGACCAAAAGCCAAAAGGCAGAGTCAGAAAACGTAAAATTTCTGCAAAGGCTTAATTTGAGTGATTTTTGCATGTTTTTGCAATTGTGAAGCATACTTGCACTTGCTGAGAGCATAAGGAAGCATTAGGGACACTTTAGTCTCAAAAAATCATCAGTAGACATCCTACGCGTAGGATGTCTACAGGGTGATCTGGTGGAAATTTTAAAAATCTGAGGTTACCAGTGTGTTTAGAAGGTAGGTTTTACCCTATTTTCACCTGGAAAGTGGAAATTTGACCATATCTTGACAGGATAAGGCCAGATAGACTGAAATTGCCAGACATCCTACCCAAATTGTGCCAAGGCATTATTCCAAGACCAAAACCATAGGATGGCTATAGGAGCATGATTTGCATGATATATTGAGTGACTGAGAGAGTTTTCATCTCATTTGGGTGAGAAAATTGGGTTCAAAGCGGACTTTAACACTTTTGACTGAAAAAAGCAAGAACAACTAAAATTTGGGACTTTTGAAATCCAAACCAAAATCTAAGCATACCACTGGGTTACTGACATCAAGGGGAAGCTGTGGGACAAGTCTGGGTTCAAACATGCCAAAAAGACATCCTACGCGTATGATGTCTTCTGTGTGATTTTGGACTCTAAATAAAATTCTGAGCATACCACAGTGATCAGCACCTTAAGGAGAGTCTATGGTTCAAATTTGGGGCAATTCTGAGCAGTTAGACATCCTACGCGTAGGATGTCTAAGGCATGATTTAGAGGCCAAATTCAAACTGTGACCATACCATGCTGTCATATAGCCTTAGGCAAGCCTCCTAGGCAAATTTGGTCCAATTTGGAGTTGATTTGACTTAGGAATTCATCAGAACAGACATCAGGCTTTTGGAACAGATTCTTGAGCATTTGACCAACCTATAGGTGTCAGAATCAAAAAGTAAAAATAGCTTTGAGTTAAGCACATCAAGGGGAAGCTACAGTGCAAGTTTGAGCTGAAACAGAGCAAAAAGACAGGATGTCTCTAGCTTGATTTAGGACTCCAAACCAACCTAGGAGCACACCACTGTGATTAGCACATCAACGAGAAGCTGGGGTGAAAATTTCAAGTCATTCTGAGCAAAAAGACATCCTACGCGTAGGATGTCTCAAGGCCATTTTTAAATCCAAATGAAAATCTGAGCATACCATTGTGTTGCTGGACTTAAGGGGAGTGTCTGGACCAAATTTTGTTAAATTCTGAGCATATAGACATCCTACGCGTAGCATGTCTCTAGGCCAGTTTTAGGGTCCAACTGTACTTTTGACCATACAGAAGTGTTCACAGTGTCACAAAGATCCCAAATCTTTTTTCAAAATTGAATTTGGGCTCATTTTGACCATTCTAAACTGCATTTCACTGTTTTGGCCATAACTTACACAAACGGTATCGGATCGGAAAAGTTTTTATATCAAAACCATTTAATTCAACTTTGAAAAAAACACCGTTTGAGGCCTCAAAATTCATCCGGAAGTCAGGGGTGTCTAAAAGCGACAATTTGCGAGAATTGTGACGAAATGGTTGCGCTTTTGGACATAGTTTCGACTTTTCCCTAACCAAAGCACTTGAACACAGTGGACTAAGTCTACTTGAACCAAGCAAAAGCTCTTAAGCCCAAAAATCATGTCTACCCTAGATTCAAACGCAGCTTACACAAGCTTGGAGATCCCGACGATAGAGGAATATCCTCCCACAATGGATCTTCCAAACTTGCAATTGATAAAGACCCATCTTGTTGAGAGAGTTTGGATGATTGGTCATGAGCGTGAAGGACTATATAGATACATTGACGACAATGAGGTCAATCTCTATAGGTGCTCAGATCAATACCTAGAAGAGATAACGGATTACAAGCTCTTATATGTCTACACGTACGGAGTCGACTGTCAATGGAGATCTATAGTTGTCGACAAGTATGGACGAGAATACAGAGTTGTAGAAAGCACAAATCCACAGACTGTACTAGAAAGAGGTGGATATTTGGTCAATGAAGGACCACAAATGCCTCCACCAAACACGAGAATTCCTATAGGAATTCCAAGAAGAGAGCCACCAGGATTCCCTTCAAGAGCGATAACGAGAGAAGGATTGGGAGAGTCTCTGGTTAGACTTGTAGACAATCCACGAGTTAGACCATCCCAAGTCCAGAAATGGGTAAATAGAAAATACTCCGGAGATAAAGATCCGAGAGATCACGTAGCAGCTTTTAGAAGAGTTATTAGAGCAGAGGAAGTTTCAGATTTTGCGACACAATTTGCGGGATTTGGATTGACTCTAGAAGATGATGCAGCTACATGGTTCGACTCGGTGGAAAAATAGGATTTTGAGACCCTAGATGAGCTGTTTGAGGAGTTTATTGAAGAATTCTCGCCAAAAGACATTGCTCACAACACGGTCTCGCAAATCCATAGATTCAAACAGAAAGAGGATGAATCAGTACGCAAAGCATCATTACGGCTCAAGAGATATGTTAAGCTCTGTCCGAGAGCGAAATTACCTACGCAAGCACGACTGATGCTGATCTTTATCCAGGGAATGAGACATGCGGGCATTAAGAAGGATCTGCATATGATAAGGAGGATGAGGCTAAACGAGTTGATCAAAGAAGCTCTTTATCTAGTGGATAATTGTGAGGCATACAAAGAAAAGGACTTAAAGAGTCAAGGAGATGACACATCCTCTCAGCACAGTGTTTCACAGATAAGTGAGTCCATTGCCAAGCCAACGGCACCTATTGATCAAGAAAAGCTTATCGACGACTTGGTCAAGAGGTTGATTCCTCTTGTAAGGTCTGATTCGGGAGAGCCGAAGTGGTGTGAAATTGAGAGAAAATGGACGAACCATACGGGGGAAGAGTGCTATTATAGCATGGAAAATGCTAAGGAAAGGTATGTACAACGTGTTCCAGAAGCACCTACTCCACCTAGATACATTACGGGGAATGCGCCAAGACCAGTAGGAGTTTTAAGGCCACAGCTTGTCTTAGGACAACAACCTCTGCTGCCAGGTGCTAGAATGCTTGTAGACATGAGATACATGCCAATGATGGAAGCATCAAATAAACCAACGCCAGTACCAGCTACAATGTGGTATAGCAACCAAAGTGAGTACTACCCTTCGAAGAAACAAAATGTGAGAGAAACACATGGAGTGGTGAGGCCGGTACAACCTCCACCTCCTGGGTTTCAGTCGAAAGAAAGAAGGTATGAAATGGACGAAAGGACATTGCGATTCATTGCAAATAACGGCTTATCTAGGTCAAAGCTTGCTTATAGCCAAGAGGAAATGCTAAAAGAATCTCCTCAACCAGAGACAGATTGTCACAAAAGTCGTGACAACCACTTGGTCAAACAATGTCCTCATACGAAGATCATTGAAGTAAATGCCTATTGTCTTGAGTGTGGCATCACTCACTTGATCCCCGATTGCCCGAAAAAAACAAACCAAATCAGGAAAATCACGACAAATGTATCAGGGATTGTTCAGCTACCTAGTAGCTAAGAAAATGAAAATGTCGTACCAGTTCACGTGGTTACGAGAGCACAAGCTCAAAAGAAAGATGATGAGAATCCAGAGACAAAGAACACGGAAAGTGACATGAGTCCAAAGACAGATGATGGACCAAAGACAGACGCACCTAGTCAGAAAACCAAGAGCAAACGAAATAGTTGGAAAGCTAGAAAGACTAGGATGAAAGCACGCAGGGAACGAGAGCAAAAATCCCTAGCTGAGAAGCTTACCGAAGCTCAGGAGAAGATAAAACAACATGAGGAAAAGGAGTCACCTTCTCTTACACAGATGGTTAAACCTCTAGAAGAACCATCCACGGATGAGAAACCGAGAAGTGCTAGTTCAGAGGATCTGTGTTGGCAGAGAAGGTTAATGAGACATAGATGCCCTCTTGAAAGCCTATGATGCGAGACTCAAAAACAACCAAACCCAAGAACACAGGTGGATGACACATCCCTATACGGAACTAGAAAAGCAAAGATTTGAAATGTGCCAAAAGATGATTCAAACAGCCCAAGATTTACTAGAACCACCAGTTGCAAAACCTGAGGATGTGATCCGTGTCATGCCTACACAAATAATCCCACCAAACCAGGAACTAAAAGAGCCAGATTTCAGTCATGAGCACAGACCAAACCTCAAAGACCCAGCATTAGAACCAAGGATAGTACTGAATACCACGGATAACTCTTCCGAGGGATTTCACCAAGCTATACCTGAGGATTGTAAAGAGATAGATGGTCTTAACGAATTGTGGAAACAAGCCAGAGAGGCCAATGAAGCCGATGACCTAAGAAGACTAGTAGACAAGGCTGGTGATGAACGAGGAGTGTTTCTACCAACAATAGAGGAATTTGAGACTAGATCTCAAATGAATCTAGACATGAGATCGTATTGGGGTGAAAAAGGATCTGTACAATCTATGGATAGTCAACCCCATTCGCTAAGAACACTACCGTCCTACATGGGAGAGTATGAGACCAAGTCAGATGTGGTTGCAGTCCCATCAAAGAGACTGTCTCCCAACAAGGCCATCGATTCAAAGGGGCTAGTAGATATTCTATCTACCCCAATCACCTGTACAATAATGTTAGCCGAGTTGCTCAGAATAAGACCAAACATGTGGGCTAATGTGGGTAAATGTCTAGAGAAATTTGGTGTAAAAACCCCAATGACTCGAATCGAGGAAGGCATCAAAGAGCTTGAAATGCCTCAACTAAATACTAGGCCAATGCCATTAAACAAGGTAGGCGAGTATTACGAGGGAGAAGATGGAAACACCACCCTTCCTTTGGAATTCAATGGTGTAAAAACCATGGCAATCCTTGATAGTGGAGCTGGTGTGGCCATTGCAACCAAAGAGGTTTGGAAAAAGTGGGAAAAACCTGCCTTGAGATCCACACGAATGACCCTACAGCTTGCAGACGGACACAAGGAAAAGCCCCTAGGACTGCTAGAAAAAGTACTTGTTACTTCTTGTGGCATTGAATATGAACACACTTTTGCTGTTGTTGACTTTGGCAAGAAGAACAACTATGACATCATTCTGGGAAGACCATTCATGCGACAATTGAAAATGGTCCAAGATTGGGGTTATGACCATATATACATGAGACATATGGAAACCATAACAAAGATAAACTTGAGTGACCACAACTATAGGGATGTGATGAGAACACCGGTTGAGGAGTTTGATTCCGCCACAGTAGCAGGATCAGAACTTCCAGCTTGGTTAGGTAAGCCTAAAGAACTGTGGATATGTGGAGCTTCACAATGTGGTAGCTTGAAACGTGAGGAATGTATCCTAGAGCGGGTTATAGAGGATAAGGACTATATCCCAGAACCATTTCCTGAAGAAGAGTTAGAGCCTTTTGGATGGGAACACATCTTGGCTACTTTGGACGTGTGCGCCGTGGAGGATGCTCCCACAACAAAGTTTTGTGATGAAAATGGGTATGATGTCGTTCCTTATTTTGCAGTGAGTGTAATCCAGGAAAACGAAGAGAACCAGACATCGACAAGCTCTCGACATAAGGAGCAAACAAAGAAATGTGGAGAATCAAAAGATGAAGAAGACGACGAGTTCTATGACTCTGTAGAACACTTCAAGCTTCAAGAAGATCAACGACCCAAGAATCAATGTCATTGCTACACGAATAAAGTGCATCAAAAGTGGATTCCAAAGTCCTCTGTGAAGACACAGCCACCACAAGCACCCTCATACATGGCTCCTAATAAGGATGCAAAGACTCAGCTAGGAGGAATACGATCAGAGCAACGAGCTAACAATGCTCTAATCAATGGGCTAGAAAATTCCTCCAAGAAACTACCATGCACGAGCAAACAGACAGTAACTTTCCACTACCAGCCAAAAAATCAAGGGAAAGTACAAGAAGTCAACCTTGCTGAGGATAGTAGCGATAGTGATGAATCTTACGACATCCCCTATCATCAACTCAGGCCATCACTATCACCAACCCCTTCAACAACAACCATGACAGGTCAAAAGAACAATACAACACGTCAAAGCCAAAAAGCTCGACAAATCTGGATACCACAAAGCCAGATCGGCCAAAAACAGATATGGATCAAGAAGACAAAGATCTCTAATGACAAATCACAAGATCCAACACCAAAACAAAAACAAGGAAAGCGTGCACGAACGGCTAAGAATATCACAAAGTCGCAAGCTTTTACAACTCAGGTTTGGGCTCCAAAGAAGTTGATTCAAGTACAAAAAAGTCAGGAATTCATTTGGATTCCAAAACAACCACAGTATCAACTTTCAAAGCTGAATCCCATCCCCAACCAAGCGAACAATGGTTGAAGCAAAGACCACTGTCGACACACACAACAAAAAGGTGGATCCCAAAGAAGTCTCTTCAAACACAAACGAAGCACGGGCAAGTATGGGTTTCCAAACGAGAGTCAGCAACAAAACAACCAATAATCGCAAAGAAATGGGTCCCAAAGAAGAACAACAAAACTGCTGTCAGTGCATCGCCGCTTGAATTCTTACAATTCTTCCTATGATTACAGTACAGTTAGAAGAGAGCAAGTCTCTTCAATCAAGCAATGATACGGAAGCTTCAAAGACCATTACATTGCTTAGAATAGGAAGCCTCGCCAACAAATGCCAATAAGCAAATTGCTTATACCCACATCTTGCACAACATAAATATTTTCCATGCATTGACTGTGTATGCATAATAGGGCTACATTACAAGGCCTGCATAGGCACAACTTTTAATTGCCCAAGCACAACACATACCCTTTGCGATACCCTGTCGTAAAGGATGACTCCAAATAGGAAGGGGAGAGGCATTCTGAATGCGGACCTAACATTATGACTATTAGAGGGCAATGTTTTGTGAGATGCATTGAATTTTTACGTTTTATTGTGATAATTTTTTTGACGAAATCTAGAGTATATGCCCTCATAGTAGTGTTACAGAGGAGTATGGGGACAAAATCCATATATGAGCCCTTAGGGACATGTGTATAGTGTACATAGCATTTAGATTTCTATTTGAATGATTTTTCTTTTGTTAAGTTTTTTTAACGATTTTCTTTGTTTATTATTAAGAAAAAATAAAAAAATCCATAATCCACATGAAGAAAAGACTGACGAGAGGCCTGAGCACTACAAAGAGAAGAAGGTACAGGGAAACGATGAAACTTCACGAAGTATGTCTCAGCAGCCACTACAACAGCCGAAGAACTTGTCACAAAGCAGTGTCAAACATGCAACCGACAAGTCATACAAGTCAGAGTCAAGTAGCTACGCCACAAAATGAGTGAGGTGTTAGTCCCGAAGCTTCAAGTAATATTCTCTGTGGTCTAAGCGTCTTAGCTATTCTAGGTACTGCTCAAGCTGGAAGAGTTGAGCATATTTAAGTTGTGTCGCTCATGCTGGTATAGGTGAGCAAAAGAGTCGAAGTCTAAGTACTTAAGTCTGGTGAAGTGAAGGAGAAGGTCCAAAAGACACTCACGTACTGAGCACAGTGAGATACGAGTGGAGAAACTTCTACATCGAAAAAACTTCTTGGAAAGGTGGAAGCTATTGAGACATCTTTTGATGTCACATGTGCTACATTTATTCCTCGAAACACCCATCATCTCCTTTTTTCACATTGCATGCTTTTGTTGACAGATTTCTCATATGCATATAGAGTGTCCCATAATTGGCACTTGCATCAGGCACTCTTTCCGTGTTTCACCCAAGCACTCACCTTTCATGAACATGTACTTCACGTTCAACTGCTCAACTCCAATAAGAGCGAATACCAAAGGCATTTTTTTCCCACCGGGTTTTTTCCCTTTGGTCATCCAGGTTTTAGACCCTAATCTAAGGACACCTATCACCATCCTCTTGTACACATTCCTTCTACATCAACAATAAGGAAATGGTACTCAAATCAATTGACAAATGAATTGGAACACCAATTTCAGATCATAGCATACTTCTCCTCAATGGCGAGTCGAAGAATGGCCTACAATGACAAAGCTGCAGACAACACTAACAACATGATTGCACAGGAACAAAGAAGTCCTCGATGACAAAGAGCAGACATAAGGGTAATCAGAGGATCTCAAAAGCTTGTCCTTGATAATGCACATCGAATGCTTGGAAGGGTTTTGAACCTCAAATTAGAATAATTAAGTCCTGGATTCGGCCTGACAGACAGACTTTGCATTGGAGTGCAACTTGGCCTAAAGAAGTTAAGGGTTTAGCCATACAATTTCTACAAAATCCTTACAAAGTTGTCATTGGCTCACAAGATCAGAAAGCCAATCACTCAATTCTACAGATTGTAGAAGTTGTTTCTGAGAATCACAAATACTCCAAATTGACAGATTTGCTGGAGCAAATGATGGATGGAGCTTTCTCTATCCATGATGATAAGAGTCAAGTTAAACGACATTGGGTTCTTTTTGAATTTAGATCTGGCAGTAGACCTATAATGACAGAAACAGATGCTGCAGCTCGGAGCGTGGATGTGAAAGACATAAAGCTCGTCATCAATTATGATTTTCCTGAATCATGTGAAGACTATGTACATCGAATTGGACGAACAAGACAAGCTACTGCAAAGGCTATATAGTCTATACTTTCTTTACAACAACAAAACGACAGCAAAGACCACAGCGCCATCGACAATCGGGTCATGTCGGGGACGACATGAACGTGGAAGGGGGGAATGTTGACCGCTGGGTCAACAACACAACATAACTCAAGTTTCGTACCAAAGTCTTATCTTTTGCGAGTTATGAAATGCTACGGATTATGGCTATAAACGTCATTTGTAATGAGTAGTTATTCTAGTTTCCAAAGCCGGGGTGCAATGGCACTTCCAGATTGTAAATACAAAGCTATTTGACCTTTTCAACCCCATTTTTGGTTAAACCTAAGGTAGTCTTAGTATATAAGGTACCTAGGTCATTTCGTAAAGAGACTTTTATCATAATCAAAACTTTAGCGCTGCCGTCTACTGTGTGAGAGAGAGAAAGAGAGTGAGCGTGAGCTTCATCCTCTCGCTACGCCCGGCTTGCTCAACGCATTGGAGATCCGACTGCACCATTGTTGTAGGCTTGAGGAGAGCTACGCGACGACGCCAAGCATTCCACGCGAGACGAAGTGCACACGCCGACGCATCTACGAGCTATTTGTGGCCGTAAGTGTATCAAACGATGTCTGTGTTTTGCGTGCTAGTAGTCTATAGAATCGTGGCGACATAAGCTATGCATAGGTACTCATAAATTTCAGTTTCGGGCACTTTCAAAATTCAGCTCTGTCATCCTACGCGTTTTCCGCAGATGGGTTTAGAGTGAGGGTTTTGAGTGTAGAAGCTTAGGGACAGGTGTATCCTAGTGAGGGGATGGTGTTCCTTAAGTTTCGTACGAATCTGGCATGATTAGGTGAGTTACCTTCTGTATGTGTGTATGTGGCTAGGTGGTGTAGTCGAGAGCATTGAGGTTCTTGATTGTGGTTTAGTTGGCCTTCCAGAGTGTTGTATGTGTAGGATGGTCTCAGCCTGACAAGCTTAAGAGATTTCCTCCGTGTGCCTATCGTGTCATCTGTGTCCTCGATTGACATTATGTTGATCTAGGTAGTGTTTGCATGCACTTCATGGGTGTGTGAGTCGCTCCCGTCCAACATTTGACCGCTGGGTCAACAAAGACATAGTGGAGCCAATAATTGCAGTCAAAGTGGGTAGCAATCAAGTTGAATCGACGGCATTGCTTGATTCTGGAGCTCAAGCAAATTTGGTCTCTTACCGATTATACAAACAGCTCAAGCCCACAGGTCAACTGCATCCTACTCCACAAGTGCTCGAAAGTAGTACATCACATTCGCTGAAGACATTGGGATGGATTGTATTGCATGTACAAGTACATTAATATATTTACCCACACAAGTTTTATGTGGTTGAGGATGAGAGCACACAACATCCCATGTTGTTGGGACAACCTTGGCAAAAAGAGTATAATGTGCAGATAGATTGGAATGCGAATGCAGTTAAGATTCAGCATGCACAAGAACAACAGGTGATATCCTTTGCTCAGCAACCCCGGAAGAATCAGCTGCCAGCAATGCAATCACTGGATAAAGAGCCAAAAGGAAGGGTGCCACTAAAGAACAACATGATACCCAAGGCTAACAAACAGGGAACTGCCAACCATGTTCACTACAAGTATAAAAAGTCACCGGCCGCAGTGACGAGATCAAGGTTAGCAACATGCGACAAACAAGTATGGGTGCGGAAGGATAGAGGTGACATGGTAGACAAACAACAATACAACAGAAGAAGTCAACCGAAGCAGACAGTTCAACCAAAAACCAAGGGAATAAAACAGATATGGATCCCAAAGAAAATGCTCAGCAACAACTTAAATACGACTCGCATTTGGATCCCGAAACCAAAGCAACAGGAACTCCATTCAGTACAAGCAACATCGGAAGGCAGACAATTACTGCATATGAAACCGGCAAACCGATATATGTGGGTGCCAATCAGCAACAAAACATTGAAAACCACGGAAGTAGCAATATACCTACAAAAACCGGCAAAGCAAAGCTACAAATGGAAAGCAAAAGAGACAAAGTCTATGGTCAATTCCGCCACGAAAATTCTCTCCAAGGAGACGACTACGGCCATATCGACAATGGCGGCAACAAAACTGACTTTTACAAAGAAGACGATCAAACAGCGAGCGGTAGAGTTACAACTTTTACTTGCAAAGAAAATCTGCCACCAAATCAACAATAAACAGGAAACCTCGATGGCGAATGCCAATCAGCAACTTGCTTATACCCTCCTCTTGCACATCATTAATTTTTCCATGCATTGACCGAGTATGCATTATATAGGGCCACATTACACGGCCAAGCATTAGCACGAGTTTTCACCCATGCACGGCACATACTCCAAGGCGATACCTTGTCATCCGAGAGGACTCCGGCTAGGAGGGGGGGAGGCATTCTCAAATGCATACCCAATGGCGGAAAAAGCAAAAAAGGGCATGTTTTTCGACTACTTTTAAGGGTTGTCGTTTGATTGCGAAATTTTCTGGACTAACCCAAGTACATATGCCCTTATACAGCATGAATCTACAAGTATATTGGGCCAAACGCCAAATCAAGCCCCTAGGTGTGTGTATATAAGTAAAAATAGCCATTTTTCAAAATATTGAAAAAACGGATAAATCCGGCCATAAAAATTGCATGTGAGTGTATATAGTGTTTTGCGGTAATGTTTTTGATTTATTATGATTTTTGGGGATTTTCTGGGTTTAATCTGCTATTTTCCTTTTAATTTTACTATTTTTCGGCAAAAAAACTTCAAAAATACAAAAAGTAGGTGAAAAACGGTCGTAATGAAAAACAAAAAATATGAGGAGGATCAGTGACTATAGGACAACCTATGGTATAGTGGGGGTGCAATTATGTGAATGGAGCGGAAAGCGTAATTTGGCCAGATTTTGACCAAAATGTCAAATTTCTTGTAAACTGGGCAAATGGAGTCCAAATCAAGAAATTTTTGAGCCTAAACCGCATGTCGCAAGAAGTTGGGAGCACATGTCAAATTTCATGAAAAGTAGTTTGGGGACCCCCATTATAAGAAATTCTCACTTCATTTTAAGCTCATTTCCACTATTGACTTTTGAGAGAGAGCTTCTGCCACCTAGAGCGAACGGGACTTCCAACAGCTCCTACGACGCGCACGACTACCCGACAGGCTCCAGACATGAGAGGTAGGCTCACCACCTTGAGATTTTCGCGCATGTTTGTCGTTTTGTTGCGAAAACTAGCGTAGGGTTCACACAGAAAGCGAGCAATAGAGACCTACAAGTAGAAGTGACCACCTAACGGCTAACCCAATAGCAATGACACTTCAGCGGCGGCTTACCCTAGCATAGGAGACCACTTTTGGATGACCAAAGGCACTAGAAAACCATCGGGAAAAACTCTAATTCCTAGAGCCCCGCAAGAGGCCACTAAATGAGAAATCGGCGGAAAGGCGCCCAAATGCTACCAAAACTCATGAGTAGGAGCATCTTGACATGCTCGACAAGTCTATATAGCCCACATGACTATATGGTGACCCGAAGTGGCACTAAACTTCAGAAACGACATCAGACACACAAAGCGTCAAATAGCTCTCGCGGCCAAACCGCATGTCCGTTTGCCACCAAACTTCACGAGCGGCTTTCCTAGACCATCAACAACCAAGTTCTATGGTGGTAGACCACCACAAGTCATCGACGACATGTAAACGTAACCACGGGCGCTTCTAGAGCGACAAATTTCCAAATGGAGCTCCGGTGAAGCCAAAGTCGACAAAAACCATATGGCAAGCATCCCCAAGGGATCGGGAAGCTATGGAGACCAACATCAAGACATTTCATCGCCGAAAAGCACTCCAAAAGTTAGAAAACGGCTCGGAGGCTCTGAAATCCACACAGGGAGTTACTTTCTATCTATTTGACTTTTTTTGTTGAAATAGGGCTTAAAAGGGACTCAGGGGGACTAAGGGCAGACACCAGTAGCAGTCACCATGAAAATTTCATTAGGAGACATCCTAAGCGTAGGAATTCTCAAGGCCATTTCTGGGCACCAACCCCAACACCTCTCATCACACAAAGTTTCTGAATAGCCTTTACATGCTAGCCACCAAGTTTCATCACATTTGGACAAAAATTGACCTCGTGCACCAAAAAAACGCAAAGTCAGAGCATAGAGGCAATAATGGGCCATAGACCTACCAAAACTTGTCCAAACCACATGAAACTTGCACAATACATTCATGAGCACATTGCCAACCTATCTGTGTGGTCACATGCAAAAAATGATGAAATAGACTATTACCATATACATGTGGTAGTGATGTGTGTGAACACACTAGGACCGCCGGGGCATTTTTTCCCTCTTTAGGAGGTTTTTTCCCCCGTGCATTGTATATACGCCCATCACTCTAGGGCTATCTATCTTTCCATTGCACACTAAGTAACACACTCTCTATTGTGTGCCTTGAGCTTCCTTCGTCTTCTCCAAGCTGTGTGTGTTTCTCTGCAACCCTAATTCCAACAATTGGTATCAGAGCAGGTCACGTCCTCCCGGGCTTAGTCGCCAGCTGCTCCAGCACACGCCTGCTCACTTTCTCCGATTTCAGTGAGCTTTGGCGAGCGTTCGCAGGTCGACAAATATTTTGGGTGTGCTCAAAGAGCTCGGTCTGCTCAGAATTTTGATTTGGGCTCATTTCGGCCTCCGTTTCCACTACAGGCTACTAGTACTGCACAGGCTATTTCGTCATTTTGTGCAGATTTTCTGTCAGTGTCGTTTTCTGCATAACAGGTGCCTTATAGTCTTCTACGGTTTGTGCTATATAGCACAAGTTGTTCCCGCTCCATTTCTCCTATTTTCGGGCAGTTTTCACATCAAGTGCAGCATTTACCATGGCTGACAACAACAACACAGATGTGTTCAAGATGTTTGCTGCTGAGGACAGGTTGGATGGGGACAACTACCCTATGTGGGCTTATATGATGCAACATGTTCTTGTGTCAAAAGGTGTCTGGAACATTGTGCAGGGCATTGATGTACGTCCTGGTTCTGAAGATGTAGGCGATGTTGAGGATGTTGCAGGTCTTGCTGCAAGGATTGCAGCTGTTAGAGTTGTTTTGCCTACGGCAGAACAAGCTCGTTGGGATGTTAAGGATGCGCAGGCTCATGCATTGATTGCGTTGTCTGTGAAGCGCACCATTATTCCTCACATCCGTTCAGCAAAATCTGCAAAACAAGCTTGGGATATTCTAGCAGGTCTTTATGCAAGCCGCAATGAGGCTAAAATTGCTTTGCTGCGTAAAGAGCTAGAGTCAAAGATTATGCATGAGGAAGATGATATGGACACTTTCCTTGCTAGTGTCAAGGATATCAATGAGCAACTCATTTCTGCAGGTGAAGTCATTTTGGACAGTTCCCTTGTGCAGACTGTTCTTGATGCCTTACCAGATTCCTACCAGACTTTTGCTAGTACTTGGAGACTGATGACCCAAGGAAATCCTGAAGTTGTCAAGTTTGATGCATTATGCACATTGCTGTTGCAAGAGTCACTTTCTAGAAAAAACAGGACTAGGCAGCGTGCAGTTGAACAGGCTTTTATTGCTTCTCAAAGAAAGGGTGGTAACAGTAATGCAGCCACTTCTTATGGTTCTGCTGTGAGTGGCAAAAATTCTGTTCCTAATGCTTCTGGTGGCAGCACTTCGTCTGGCAATTCTGGTGATAAGGGCAAAAAGAAGATGCGTTGCCATTATTGTAAAGCCAATGATCACTTGATCAAGTCGTGTCCTAAGTTGAAGGCCAAAGAGGCTAAGAAGAAAGAGGGTGGTTCCACTGCAAATGCTGGTTCCACTACAAATGCAGCCATTGTTGAGTCTTCTGTGAAAGAAGATTGTGATGCTGATGTTGATGCAGAATGGGCTTTTAGCGCAGAGTGCACTTACAATCCTGCTGTCCATGATGCATGCTTGTCAGTTGCTGCAGATTCACATGTGTGGTATTTCAACAGTGGTGCTACAAAGCACATTACCTCACATCGTGAATTGTTTATCTCTCTCGAGTCTGTCCCTCATGGGAATTCAGTCACTTGTGCCAACAACGCCTCTTATCCAGTTCAGGGAGTTGGAAAGACTGTGCTCACTGCTGCTAATGGCAGTTCCTTCACACTTGTTGATGCACTTTATGTACGTGGGATCAAGAAGAATCTCTTGTCTATATCCGCACTTGCTAGACTTGGACTTGTAGTCAAATTTGTGGATGACAGATGTACAGTTCATGATCTCAGTTTTGGTGATGAAATTGTTGCATCTGGGCTTTTGTGCCGTGGGCTGTATAAGCTCACTTTGTATGACAAGTGTGGACAAAATTTTGCAAATGCTGTTGTAGATTCAAGGGCTATTTCAGATGCAAAACTTTGGCATGCACGTTTTGGTCATCTGAATTTTGCCAGTTTGCTGCGTTTGCAGAAATCTGATATGGTTGCTTCTTTGCCGCCTCTTGAAGCACCTGTCAAACATGTTTGTGAAGGCTGTATTCTGGGTAAAATGCAGCGTTCTAAGTTTCCAAAGGATGGTTCAGTTAGGGCGACATGCAGGTTGCAGCTTGTGCATAGTGATGTTTGTGGGCCCATGCAAACTCCGTCCTTGGGCAATTACCTGTACTTCGTGACTTTCATTGATGATTACTCCAGGCATGCATGGGTATTTCCGCTAAAAGCGAAGTCCGAAGTTTTTATGTGCTTCAAACAATTTTTGGCTATGGCTGAAAATGTCTCAAAATGTACTATGGGCACCCTGCGTTCCGATCGAGGGGGGGAGTATATGTCTCATGAATTTAATGCATTTTTGGCTAGTCGTGGGATAAAACACCAATGTACAGTGCCTTATACACCTCAGCAAAATGGTGTTGCTGAGAGGAAAAACAGGTCACTAACGGAAATGGCACGATGTATGGTCAAAAGTCAAGCTTTGCCGCATTCTTTTTGGCTTGAGGCCATCATGTGTGCCACTTATGTACTTAATAGGTGTCCTACGAAAGCTTTGCAGTCTATTACTCCATATGAAGCATGGCATGATAGAAAGCCTTCTATTGAGCACATGCGTGTTTTTGGCTGTTTGGCATATGCTTTGGTGCCACAAGTGCAGCGCAGAAAATTGGATGATAAGGCTGTCAAATGTATTTTTGTTGGTTATAGTGCCTAAAGCAAAGGTTACAGGTTGTATCATCCGCAAACAAAACGTATTGTGGTTTCACGGGATGTAGTGTTTGTGGAAGATTCTGTTCAGCCCTTGCTGTCATGTACTAGAGACAGTAATGTAAGCTCACAGGACATTTATGACACTTTGTTGCCTCTTTTCAGTGGTGGAAATACGAATGTAAGTTCCAATGAGGCAAATGTACAGCCTATGGGGGTTTCTGAAAATGTTTTAGAACAGCCTATTACTGATGCAGATGTACATGATGTACTTGATGAGGAAAGGGCTGAAAATGAGCAGGCTAGAGGTATGCCAAAATGGCTGGTGCACACTTTGCGTGACAGTAAATTGGATGCACCTTGATCTAGTCGTACTCGTTCAGGCTCTCTCCATGCATCTTATGCATTAGATTGTTATGCTTTGGCCGTGTCTAGTTTACATGATGTTGAGGAGCCTCTGTCTTTTGATGAAGCACAGAATTCAGAAAATTGGATTGCTGCCATGAAATCAGAATATGATGCACTTATAGAGAATGACACATGGACTTTATGTGATTTGCCTCCTGGCAAAAAGGCCATTGGTACGAAGTGGGTTTACAAGTTCAAACGCAAGCCAGATGGTGAGATCGATCGCCATAAGGCTCGACTTGTTGCAAAGGGTTATGCACAACAAAAAGGCATAGATTATGAAGAGACTTTTGCTCCCACTTGTCGTATGACTACTGTGCGTTTTCTATGTGCATTGGCAGCTCATTTTGGTTGGGATGTACATCAATCAGACATTGTTACTGCTTTCTTGAATGGTGACATATTTGAGGAAGTTTATGTAACGCAGCCTCGCGGTTTTGTCATAAAAGGACAAGAGGACAAAGTGTGCAAATGTAAGAAGGCTTTGTATGGGTTGAAGCAATCTCCTCGTGCTTGGTATGAGAAAGCTGACACTCATTTGGTTAAACGAGGCTTTTGTAACAGTCCAACAGAAAGCACATTGTATGTAAAGCGTGAGGATGATGTATTTCTCATTGTGGTTCTTTATGTTGATGATTTGTTGATCACTGGACCAAATGAGAGACATATTGCTGAATTTAAGGCTGATTTGAATGCTACTTTCAAGATGAAAGATTTGGGGCTGTTGCATCATTACTTGGGTATACAGTTTAAGCAGTGTGATGGTGGTATTGCCTTGTGTCAGAAAAGTTACATAGAGACATTGCTATGTAAGTTTGGACTTGAGGATTGCAAACCTATTGCCACTCCCATGGAAACAGGTTTGAAGTTGAGTCTACATGATGCTGGCGATCCTGCTGATGTCACTCTTTACCAAACTGCTGTTGGCTGCCTCATTTATGTATGCAACACGAGGCCAGATATTCAGTTTGCAGTCTCGCAGGTCAGCAGATTTATGCATAGCCCAGGGTCTAAGCATTGGCAGGCTGTCAAGAGGATTTTCCGCTACCTTAGTGGCACTTTACATCTTGGCTTGTTTTATCCCAAGGGGGGATCATTGCCGCCAGACTTACATGCTTTTTGGGACTCAGATTGGGCTGGTTGTTTTGACACGCGAGTGTCCACAAGTGGTTTTTGTTTCATGCTTGGCAGTTCATGTATATCATGGTTGAGCAAGAAGCAACCTACTGTGGCCACTTCGAGTTGTGAGGCTGAGTACAGGGCAGTCTTCACAACTACGGTTGAGTGTGTATGGCTCAGACGCCTTATGGATGACTTGGGTGTTGGACAGGACACTGCCAACACTATCTACACTGACAGTCAGAGCGCATTGGCAGTTGCAAGGAACCCAGTTTTTCATGCTCGCACAAAGCACATTGAGGTGCATTACCACTATGTCAGGGAGAGGCTCTCAGCAGGAGAGATCAGCTTGGCTTATGTGCCAACACAGGACAACCTTGCAGATCTTTTCACAAAGGCATTGTCTCGTGAGAAGCTTGAAGCTTTCCGCAAAGCTTTGGGCTTACTCCCCTTTGTGGACTGATCCTGTCCTCAGGGCATGGCACTTCCCTTTACTCATGTGCCAGCTCTCGTTCACCGCATCACTCCATGGGCGATTTGTTACCATATACATGTGGTAGTGATGTGTGTGAACACACTAGGACCGCCGGGGCATTTTTTCCCTCTTTAGGAGGTTTTTTCCCCCGTGCATTGTATATACGCCCATCACTCTAGGGCTATCTATCTTTCCATTGCACACTAAGTAACACACTCTCTATTGTGTGCCTTGAGCTTCCTTCGTCTTCTCCAAGCTGTGTGTGTTTCTCTGCAACCCTAATTCCAACATACGAGGAGGTGGTGATGGCGGTGGGTTGGATTCCGGGCTTGACGGTGGAGTTGGTGGCTTCTTCTTGAAGTCCCGGTCCGCCTTGGTCTTCCGCTCTCTTTCCTGGCCTTCGTGCTCTTCTAGCAGTTGCCGTCGTACTTCATCCACTTCTTCTTCTGTAAATGGGATGTTAGGGATGTTTTCTACTGTAGCATCCAGGATATCAAAATTTTTGATGTAATCTTCAAACCACCCTTTGAGATGACCCCGACATGGCCTCTAGTGATGGCTTCCATAGCTCGCTCAAATCTCCCTTGAGTGCTCTTTCTGCTCTGAAGCTTTCCAGTTGAGTGCTCTTTCTGCTCTCAAATCTCCCTTGAGTGCTCTTTCTGCTCTTTCTGCTCTTTCTGCCAAAGCTCACTGAAATCGGAGAAAGTGAGCAGGCGTGTGCTGGAGCAGCTGGCGACTAAGCCCGGGAGGACGTGACCTGCTCTGATACCAATTGTTGGAATTAGGGTTGCAGAGAAACACACACAGCTTGGAGAAGACCAAGGAAGCTCAAGGCACACAATAGAGAGTGTGTTACTTAGTGCGCAATGGAAAGATAGATAGCCCTAGAGTGATGGGCGTATATACAATGCACGGGGGAAAAAACCTCCTAAAGAGGGAAAAAATGCCCCGGCGGTCCTAGTGTGTTCACACACATCACTACCACATGTATATGGTAACATCGTAGCCCTCCACAAACCCAACAAAAGGAGGAGGAACAAGAAGATTTTCAGCAAGAAAAGAGCCAGAGCAAGAGCAGCAAGAAGAAGATGAAGAGAAAGAGGAAAAGATAGATCCAGAGGAAAGAAGGTTTAACACATTTCTTGATCTACTAGCTGCGGGTTACTCAAGAGAAGAGGCAACCACAGTAGCATTTCACTTGGCAAGCACAAGGCCCAAAGAACAGCTGTAGAGCCTCCGGTTAGTGGAATTGAAAGAGATGGCCACTGATATAGTGGACCTACAGCCACCCACCAATGATTGGGATGTGGTGATGAACAAGCTAACCGGGCTCAGGGCACAATCAATGGCCACGGAAAGTGAGATTTCTAATCTCAAAGCCAATGAAGTTTTTATCAAATCCGAAGTAGACAAACTACAAAGACAGACCCAAGAGCAGATTTTTAGAGAAAGAAGCAGAGCTGCAAGCCAGTCTGGCCACGGCATTACAAAGATGCCAGGAGATGGAACGAGAGAATTAGGCAGCAGCTCAAACACTGCAAGGAGTTGAAGAAAAATACAGAAAACTCAGCAAGGCATTGACAGATGCAGAGAGGGAAAGGGACAACCTAACCCTACAACTTGCTGAAGAATCCAAGGAATTGGAAACGCTGAGAAATGCCAAGGAAAACGCAGAGCTAGAGAATGAGGTGAGCCAGGATGAGGTAATAGAGCTTAAAGACCAGATGAAAGTCAAAGATCAAACCATCCAACGGCTACGGGCATCTCTTGCCAGAGTCAGAGCTGCTAGCTCGACTCACACCACTTCAGAGACGGAGCTTTATGAAGAACAAGTGAAAGAGCTCCAAAAGAAGTTAACCCTGGAGAAGCGGGAAAGACTGATGTTGGCTGAGGGCTCAGTGGTTATGCAAACCCGCATGGAAGAAGAGCACAAAGCAATGCAGAATGAGCTAGAAACCATCAAGAGAAAGCTCGCGGAGGCGGAAAAGATAAATGCCGATTTGAACGACCTCCTTGTGAATATGGGAGAACAAGCTGAAGCAGAAAAGAAGACATTTCAGAAGCAAATAGAAGAGCTGAGAGGCCAGCAGCAAACAGAAGAGCAGTTTAGCACTGGGCCAGCAGCCATGGAGGGAATAGACTTAGAGAATGTGGCAGATCCAGTGGACACCACCATGCAAGAGGAAATCCTTGTAGGACCCTCTCAAGAGCCACAAGATCTGACACAAGAAGAAGAAGAGAAGTTGCAAAAGGCAATAGAAGCAGCAGTCAAAGATATAGCAAAAGAAGCCTTGGAATGGGAGCAGAGGGTCTTTAAATCAATGACTATTCAGAAGATAGATGCCAGCAACCTACAGCGTGAATGGCTACAGCCCTCTCTCCCATATCCTATGCTGAAATATGAAGCTGCCACAATCAACAAGCGGATCAGAGAGGAGCCAACAATGCCAATGTACAAAGCAGACATCTCCAAGCCTGAAGGAGTTAAGTTGATAGTCGACTCTCAGCCTAGGTGGAGAAAGGCATGGCTGACAAAGTATCCACAGTATCTAATCCATCTGGTAGAGGCACCTAAATCCATCAGAGATAACCTCAATTTCTGCCCTCTACCAAGGATGAGGACGTGGAAGGCCCATGAGCTATTGCAAAGAAGCCAACCTACTTGGCTAAATTACCGGAAGCTGCCAGGCTCGAAGGAAGGCGAGAGAATAAGTGTTCAATACATGGTGAAAACCCTAACGGGCGCCATCAAATTGTTCACTGGCTCGCCTGACCTATCTTGCATCATGATGAGAAAGATTTGTAAAACACTTTTGGCAGTCTTCGAGACATTCAAACCAGGTCAGGTGACAGACATTATCTTCTTCTTTCAAGATACATACAGATGTGCATACGATCTGTCTAGTTAGCCTTCTCACGAGGTGATACATGCATTGTATAAAAGGATCATGTTTTTGCCATCCTATCACCTCCAGGCCTTTGAAGAAGCCTTCTACACAGGCTTCTTCACAATCAGCACTGACATATTCCACCCGACGCTATTAGCTCAACATGCAAGATATGAGTCACTGCTCAAGATGAGAGAAAGCCTACAATGAAGAAGTAGCTCAACAGCCATGTCGGGGACGACATGAACAAGAAGGGGGGGAGTGTTAGAAGCTGGACACACCCTACAAAAAATGACTGCTCGACGGATTATTATTTTTTGTAATTATTCATTTATTGAGAAAACCTGACATTTCACCTTTGTAAATATTGGGGCTTACAGAAGTTTCTAGATTGTATCCTAGTTTTGACATTTAGATTGAGTAGATGGTTAAATTGGAACATTAGGGTTTGAGATTGTAAGGTATTTATACCACTTTTTGACCTTAATGAAAAACCTTTGTCATTTTAAAAAAGTTTTGAAGTCTGTGAGTAAGCGTACTGTGTACGAGAGAGAGTGAGAGCTTCATCTTGACGCTACGGGCGCACCGGTGGTCGGAATCGAGTGTGGAGAAGTGCAACATGTTGCCCCCGACGAGAGCTACGCGCCAATATCTACATTGCGCATGTACGGTCCGGCTTTGCGAGCTCAACCTACGAGCTTCATCTGGTGATTCGGTGAGCATATGTTATCCATTTTTGCATATCAGCATATCCACGTGTTCGCATTGAGTAGAGCTACACATTAGGCACTTTAGATTTCGGAAATGATGACCTGCAAATTTCGGCCAGACATCCTACGTGATTTTGCATCGGGTGTTTTGGGTTGGGATTTTGGTTCATGGACCTTAGGGAGAGCGACCTATTGGTGTTGGTAGGGTCTCCTTCAACTTCTGTGGCGTTTCGAGACCGTTTGATGGGTATTTGGCTCTTGGAAGCGTTGTAGGAAATCTCCTCTTATGCACTCCTGAAGGTTGTAGCTTAGACATTGGGTAGAGACCTCTGTAGGAATTAGTTAGGAGTCGGTCGAGTGTAGGTTGACACCCTATGCTTGCTTCCACGCGCCTGCGGGTCGAGCTTCGTCCTTAGCTGACAAATCTTGTTAGGTGAGTTCTCGCTGTGCTAACGTTCTCGCGGCATATCCATCCAACAACTAGTGATTGTCAGAGGAGCCCGTAATGGTCTGGTACATCCTATTCATGTGTCTGAGGTTCAAGACGGTGTAGTCTCATTTTTTTTTGCAAGCATGCTTTGAGCGAGAGAGGAGACATGTCTCTTTCGCAGGTGAGCTCCACAATGCCATGAGATAGACATTTAGTTGTGCAGGATGTGCTAGTTGACTCTATAGAGACAAAGATAGATCGGCAGTGCTCTAGTGAGACACGGTAGGTGCTGTCAGAGTTTGTGCAGGTAGAGGTAGAGTAGGTTTGCTCCCTAGAGACACAGACAGAGTTGATAGACATGGAGTTGTTGGAATTAGGGTTGCAGAGAAACGCACACACCTTGGAAAAGCCGAAGGA
This sequence comes from Adiantum capillus-veneris, assembly GCF_014529385.1. Lineage (NCBI taxonomy): Eukaryota > Viridiplantae > Streptophyta > Polypodiopsida > Polypodiales > Pteridaceae > Adiantum > Adiantum capillus-veneris. The sequence continues at coordinate 72,147,404 of NC_140958.1, read as the reverse complement.
AGCTCAAGGCACACAATAGAGAGTGTATTACTTAGTGTGCAATGGAAAGATAGATAGCCCTAGAGTGATGGGCGTATATACAATGCACGGGGGAAAAAACCTCCTAAAGAGGGAAAAAATGCCCCGGTAGTCCTAGTGTGTTCACACACTAGGACTACCACACACATCACTACCACACGTATATGGTAACAAATCCCCCCTGGAGTGATGCGGTGAACGAGAGCTGGCACATGAGTAAAGGGAAGTGCCATGCCGTGAGGACATGATCAGTCCACAAAGGGGAGTAAGCCCAAAGCTTTGCGGAAAGCTTCAAGCTTTGCATGAGACAATGCCTTTGTGAAAAGATCTGCAAGGTTGTTCTATGTTGGCACATAAGCCAAGCTGATCTCTCTTGCTGAGAGCCTCTCCCTGACATAGTGGTAATGCACATCAATGTGCTTTGTGCGAGCATGAAACATTGGGTTCCTCGAAACTGCCAATGAGCTCTAACTGTCAGTGTAGATAGTGTTGGCAGTGTCCTGTCCAACACCCAAATCAGTCATAAGGCGTCTGAGCCATACACACTCAACCGTAGCTGTGAAGATTGCCCTGTACTCAGCCTCACAACTCGAAGTGGGCACAGTAGGTTGTTTCTTGCTCAACCATGATATACATGAACTGCCAAGCATGAAACAAAAACCACTTGTGGACACTCGCGTGTCAAAAAAACTAGCCCAATCTGAGTCCGAAAAAGCATGTAAGTATGGCGCCAATGATCCCCCCTTGGGATAAAACAAGCCAAGGTGTAAAGTGCCACTAAGGTAGCGGAAATTCCTCTTGAAAGCCTGCCAATGCTTAGACCCTGGGCTATGCATGAATTTGCTAACCTGTGAGACTGCAAACTGAATATCTGGCCTCGTGTTGCATACATAAATGAGGCAGCCAACAGCAGTTTGGTAAAGAGTGACATCAGCAGGATTGCCAGCATCATGTAGACTCAACTTCAAACCTGTTTCCATGGGAGTGTCAATAGGTTTGCAATCCTCAAGTCCAAACTTACATAGCAATGTTTCTATGTAACTTTTCTGACACAAGGCAATACCACCGTCAAACTGCTTAAATTGTATACCCAAATAATGATGCAACAGCCCTAAATCTTTCATCTTGAAAGTAGCATTCAAATCAGCCTTAAATTCAGCAATATGTTTCTCATTTGGTCCAGTGATCAACAAATCATCGACATAAAGAACCACAATGAGAAGTACATCATCCTCACGCTTTACATACAATGTGCTTTCTGTTGGACTGTTACGAAAGTCTTGTTTAACCAAATGAGTGTCAGCTTTCTCATACCAAGCACGAGGAGATTGCTTCAACCATACAAAGCCTTGTTACATTTGCACACTTTGTCCTCTTGTCCTTTTATGACAAAACCGTGAGGCTGCGTTACATAAACTTCCTTAAATATGTCACCATTCAAGAAAGCAGTAACAATGTCTGATTGATGTACATCCCAACCAAAATGAGCTGCCAATGCACATAGAAACTCGCATAGTAGTCATATGACAAGTGGGAGCAAAAGTCTCTTCATAATCTATGCCTTTTTGCTATGCATAACCCTTTGCAACAAGTCGAGCCTTATGGTGATCGATCTCACCATCTGGCTTGCGTTTCAACTTGTAAACCCAGTTCGTACCAATGGCCTTTTTTCCAGAAGGCAAATCACATAAAGACCATGTGTCATTTTCTATAAGTGCATCATATTCTGATTGCATGGCAGCCATCCAATTTTTTGAATTCTATGCTTCATCAAAAGACACAGGCTCCTCAACATCATGTAAGCTAGACACAGCCAAAGCATAACAATCTGATGCATAAGATGCATGGCGAGAGCTTGAACGAGTACGACTAGACAAAGGTGCATCCAATTTACTGTCACGCAAAGTGTGCACCAGCCGTTTTGGCATACCTCTAGCCTGCTCATTTTCAGCCCTTTCCTCATCAAGTACATCATGTACATCTGCACTAGTAATAGGCTGATCTAGAACATTTTCAGAAACCCCCATAGGCTGTACATTTGCCTCATTGGAACTTACCTTCGTATTTCCACCACTGAAAAGAGTCAAAAAAGTGTCATAAATGTCCCATGAGCTTACATTATTGTCTCTAGTACATGACAACAACAAGGGCTGAACAGAATCTTCCAGAAACACTACATCCTGAGAAACCAGAATACGTTTTGTTTGCGGATGATACAACCTGTAACCTTTGCTTTTAGCACTATAACCAACAAAAATACATTTGACAGCCTTATCATCCAATTTTCTGCACTGCACTTGTGGCACCAAAGCATATGCCAAACATCCAAAAACACGTATGTGCTCAATAGAAGGCTTTCTATCATGCCATGCTTCATATGGAGTAATAGACTGCAAAGCTTTCGTAGGACACCTGTTAAGTACATAAGTGGCACACATGATGGCCTCAAGCCAAAAAGAATGCGGCAAAGCTTGACTTTTGACCATACATCGTGCCATTTTCGTCAGTGACCTGTTTTTCCTCTCAACAACACCATTTTGCTGAGGTGTATAAGGCACTGTACATTGGTGTTTTATCCCATGACTAGCCAGAAATGCATTAAATTCATGAGACATATACTCCCCCCCTCGATTGGAACGGAGGGTGCCCATAGTACATTTCGAGACATTTTCAGCTATAGCCAGAAATTGTTTGAAGCACATAAAAACTTCGGATTTCGCTTTAAGCGAAAATACCCATGCATGCCTAGAGTAATCATCAATGAAAGTCACTAAGTACAGGTAATTGCCCAAGGACGGAGTTTGCATGGGCCCACAAACATCACTATGCACAAGCTTCAACCTGCATGTGGCCCGAACTGAACCATCCTTTGGAAACTTAGAACTTTGCATCTTACCCAAAATACAGCCTTCACAAACATGTTTGACAGGTGCTTCAAGAGGCGGCAAAGAAGCAACCATATCAGATTTCTGCAAATGCAGCAAACTGGCAAAATTCAGATCACCAAAACGTGCATGCCAAAGTTTTGCATCTGAAATAGCCCTTGAATCTGCAACAGCATTTGCAAAATTTTGTCCACACTTGTCATACAAAGTGAGCTTATACAGCCCACGGCACAAAAGCCCAGATGCAACAATTTCATCACTGAAACTGAGATCATGAACTGTACATCTGTCATCCACAAATTTGACTACAAGTCCAAGTCTAGCAAGTGCAGATACAGACAAGAGATTCTTCTTGATTCCAGGTACATAAAGTGCATCAACAAGTGTGAAGGAACTGCCATTTGCAGCAGTAAGTACAATCTTTCCAACTCCCTGAACCAGATAAGAGGCATTGTTGCCACAAGTGACTGAATTCCCATGAGGGATAGACTCAAGAGAGGTAAACAATTCATGATGTGAGGTAATGTGCTTTGTAGCACCACTATCAAAATACCACACATGTGAATCTGGAGCAATTGATAAGCATGCATCACGGACAGCAGGATTGTAAGTGCACTCTGCGCTAAAAGCCCATTCTGCATCAACATCAGCAACAGAGTCTCCTTTCACAGAAGACTCAACAATGGCTGCATTTGTAGTGGAACTAGCATTTGCAGTGGAACCACCCTCTTTGTTCTTAGCCTCTTTGGCCTTCAACTTAGGACACGACTTGATCACGTGATCATTGGCTTTACAATAATGGCAACGCATCTTCTTTTTGCCCTTATCGCCAGAATTCTAGACGAATTGCTGCCAGCAGAAGCATTAGAAACAGAATTTTTTCCACTTGCAACAGAACCATAAGAAGTGGTTGCATTGCTGTTACCACCCTTTCTTTGAGAAGCAATAAAAGCCTGTTCAACTGCACGCTGTCTAGTCCTGTTTTTTCTCGAAAGTGACTCTTGCAACAGCAATGTGCATAATGCATCAAACTTGACAACTACTGGATTTCCTTGGGTCATAAGTCTCCAAGTACTAGCAAAAGTCTGGTAAGAATCTGGTAAGGCATCAAGAACAGTCTGCACAAGGGAACTGTTTGAAATAACTTCACCTACAGAAATAAGTTGCTCATTGATATCCTTGACACTAGTAAGGAAAGTGTCCATATCATCTTCCTCATGCATAATCTTTGACTCCAGCTCTTTACGCAGCAAAGCAATTTTAGCCTCATTGCGGCTTGCATAAAGACCTGCCAAAATATCCCAAGCCTATTTTGCAGATTTTGCTGAACAGATGTGAGGAACAATGGTGCACTTCACAGACAACGCAATCAATGCATGAGCATGCACATCCTTAACATCTTAACGAGCTTGTTTTGCCGTAGGCAAAACAACTCTAACAGCTGCAATCCTTGCAGGAAGACCTGCAATATCCTCAACATCGCCTACATCCTCAGAACCAGGACGTACATCAACGCCCTACACAATACTCCAGACGCCCTTTGACACAAGAACGTGTTGCATCATATAATCCCACATAGGGTAATTGTCCCCATCCAACCTGTCCTCAGCAGCAAACATCTTGAACACATCTGTGTTGTTATTGTTAGCCATGGTAAATGCTGCACCTGATGTGAAAACTGCCCAAAAATAGGAGAAATGGAGTGGGAACAACACATGCTATATAGCACAAACCGTAGAAGACTGTAAGGCACATGTTATGGAGAAAACGACTCTTACAGAATTTTTGCACAAAATGACGAAATTGCTTGTGTAGACCTGCCTGAAGTGGAAATGGAGGCCGAAATGAGCCCAAATCAAGAATCTGAGCAGACCGCGCTCTTCGAGCTTGCCCGGAATATTTGTCGACCTGCGAACGCTCACCAAAGCTCACTGTAATCGAAGAAAGTGAGCAGGCGTGTACTGGAGCCGCTGGCGACTAAGCCCGGGAGGACGCAACCTGCTCTAATACCAATTGTTGGAATTAGGGTTGCAGAGAAACGCACACAGCTTGGAGAAGAGGAAGGAAGCTCAAGGCACGCAATAGAGAGTGTATTACTTAGTGTGCAATGGAAAGATAGATAGCCCTAGAGTGATGGGCGTATATACAATGCACGGGGGAAAAAACCTCCTAAAGAGGGAAAAAAATGCCCCGACGGTCCTAGTGTGTTCACACACATTACTACCACATGTCTATGGTAACAGGAGTTCTTTGATATGCTCATGTTAGAGGCTGATGAGGACGCATAGTTTTGCCTATGAATGACAAGGACGTAGGTTTCTTAGTGTCGGTGTTGACACATCGATATGTGATGGGTAGTCTTGATGATGTAGTGATTGCAGATAGCATAGGGGAGGCGAGAACTGGCAGGTTTGTGTAGATTTTGTCAGTTTTTGGGTGTCTCATGTTCGACTTGTTAGTATCGAGGCCCGATCTAGCAGCTGCAGTGGCAGCATTTGTAGCAAGGGTTGTCAGTCGTGCGATAACTGATACGAGCATGATGCATAGTGGAGTTTTGTAGACCATACAGAGTAGTCTGCAGGATTTACATGCAGGCTCTAGCATGGGTACGCACGCTCGCCTACCACCAGTGCCGATACGACTGCGTCTAGATCGACAGAGTGAGCCAATGGGCATAGGTTGAGAGACTCTCACCTAGTTTCTTGTACATACTAGTAGTTTAGCTAGTAGGACTCACTTATCAGCACATAGCCTTTAGGTGGGAGTTTGTTGGGGTAAAGGCGCTATGCCTTTGCTCAGGGTCGGACGTCCGGTGTCTGACTGCCCGTCCACATGTGTACATGCCCTTATTCATTATACATATATGAATAAGGAGCACCTCACTCACTAGTTCCAGTGCTTGCTCCGCCCACACCGGTCTCGTGCTACTCCCCTTCTCCGCACGTACCGCACCGTTCCGCACACACACACACACACACTCACAACACATACGTGCATCCATGCACATGCACATTCACAACACACACATTTCTTGAAAAAAGAAGAATTTAAAATATTGTAGGAGCAATCCAATGAGATCTCAAAGATCTATTCCATGGTCTCAAGTTCAAGACCTTAGCGAGAGAGAGAGAGAGAGAGAGAGAGAGAGAGAGAGAGAGAGAGAGAGAGAGAGAGAGAGAGAGAGAGAGAGAATCATCAATCATAGCCATCTTTACTTTTCTTTACAGAGATTAAGAAAAGGGAGTTTGCTCATCTTTTTCATGCTTTGACTTGAGGTCATCACTTCAACCACAATGCCAATTTGTTAATGTGCGCTTTGCCGCACATGTCGGAGTCTAGGAACTTTTCAAAACACCATGTGCGAGCCACGAATGGATGCAAGCACACAACTAGACAGTCCTAGCAAGCTCAAAGGGGCAATGGTGTGTCACTCACCGTTCAATGCTTCCGTCATGATGAAGGATCCTATGCCGCGAAGAAGAAGGAGTCGCCGTCGCCACCATGCTCAACCGCCTCGCCGTTGTCGCAATGCTCTATCACTCTCTCTCTCTCTCTCTCTCTCTCTCTCTCTCTCTCAAGCATACACATACAACACACACACACACACACACACACACCCGTGAGCACACGAAGGAGAAGGAGATACAGATAGAGCAAGAGCACTTCTTAGCATGCACCTCAAAAAATGAGAATTTTAGGTCAAAATAGACATTTTATAAGAGTCTGACCCATTCACACATGGGCACCCACAATGACCGATCATTGCAAAAATACTGTAAAAATAGATAAGTGGTGCGTCTCTCATCGGCGATCACCTACACACCTATAGGACCAACAAGCCCGGTCCATGACTCAAATAAATGATAAGGTGTCCGTCGAAGGTGATAAGGTGTTCGTGATGGTTAACATGCCCCCCTTCCTGATGTAGATTCCGTCCTTGGAAGCTATTGAGATGAAGTCCGTTCATCGAGGTGGAAGAGCATGTGAGATTGAATGTCCTTAGCCTTCTTCAAACTCTGCAAAATCAACCAAAATTGACACAATAATTGCATTCTCATATACAATTAAAAAGCATATGCAGTGAGTAAACACACAAATTAATTGGTAACAGAATATTAAACAGTTTGTCAATAGTAAACATTAAACTGAAATATAATCAAACGCATAAGCAATTGTAAAGGTAAAAAAATAAACAAGTATGGGGTCACTAATTTAACGATCGAGAGGCACTAGAGGTCAACTACTAATACCATGGACAAGGTTTTAATTCTCTCTGGTCATTAAGCTGTTTAATGGACAAGAGCAAAGTATTTCATGTTCAAGGGCGGACTAGAGGCTATACCTAGAAGATCTTCTAGTTAAGCTATGATAAAAGGAATTGCTTATGAAATCATCACCTGAATTATTTCCTTTTCTTTGACCCTCCAAATTTTTTTCACATTGATCCAATTTTTGATGTGTGTGTTTATTTTGTATGCCTTAAGCTTTTGCTTTTCAAGGAAAAGCGCCTACACTAGGAACCTCTAGGGCTCTAGTACCATAGGCAATACATGTGAGTGAAGTACCAAATTAAGATTTTACATTTTTTGCACTTTTGTTTGTTTTTTTGTTTTTGTTTTCATTGCCTTTCAATTTTGTAACTTTGGGGGGTCATATTGACACTGTTACCCTCCCCATGAACATCACAATAGTAAATTTCATTTATAATAGTTAAACTAAAGGTCAAGAGGGATTAAGCCCACTAGAAAGCACTAGTACATTGCACACAATGCAGCTTAAATCCGATTAAGAACCTATAGTAACCATTGATAATTAGGAAGGCATTTCCCATGGTATTAAGAGAAGATATCTAACGTCTATCTTGGTCAAACTAGCTTAGTCAGACTGTTTGATTCATAAACCTAAACAAGGCACTATGCCATAAAATTATATTGAATCTAATGTTTAATACTAAGCAAATGTGATGAATATTATGCTACGAATCGCAATTAAAGCAAACAAACATGGATGCTTAAAAAAAGATAAGCAGCAATGCTAATGGACAAGAAATACATGTTCGTGTTGATGATCACGCTTGATTTGAAGAGTGAACGAGACAAAGATTCCATGAAGTTCAAAATCCAACTACTGCAACGTATTCATGTACACACTAGAAAACACAAGGAATACCTCTAAGAGGCACATCAGTGGGAAGAGGCACAACCTTTATTGAACACAATCAAACAACTTAAGGACCCTAACCTAATTATTTGCACCCTCCTAGAGAGTCAAGGGAATAGGATATTGAATAGATGGACGAGTAGCCCTAGGTCAAACCCCTTTCCTCGTCTCGTCGAGAAAAACAAAGTCATCATCCGTGAGACCATACGTGCCATCCTTGTAATCATGTAAATATTCCTAATCATTAGAGGCACAAATGTTCACTAAGAATATCACTAGACGTCTTATCTTGGTCAAGAGGGTAAGCTTGTGCAATCAGAGAGACATTATCTACTAAGTATGGATCAGGCGTGGTCAAGAGACATATCAGCCATTCTAATTCCTCAAAATTCTTCTTACACGCTAGCGTATCTACCAAATCCCATTCACAGGCAAGCACCGGGTAGACTATGTGAAACATTTGTGAAAAGTAAAGAGGGTACCTCTCACCGAAGGTAGGAGTGGATGACTCTAGTGTACTAGGGTGGAAGCATAAGTGGGTGGACACCAAAGATGTGTCCGGGACATAGCCTTTAGGGGAGTGAGGAAGCTCTTTTATGGGAGTGAAAACGTTTAAAAAGTAAAAAATCAAATTATGATCGTGGGTACGTAACAACCTGCTTCTTGTTCTCTTTGTGCAGATCGTTCTCTCTCTCTCTCTCTCTCTCTCTCTCTCTCTCTCTCTCTCTCTCTCTCTCTCTCTCTCTCTCTCTCTCACACACACACACACACACACACACACACACACACAAGTTTAGGTGAAGCTATCAACGTGAAAATTCTATTTGCTGAGCACGGAGAAACATTTCTTGCAACATCAACCAGCAAATTAGGAACAAGGTTCCTCTTGGTAAGCTTCTGCTTATTTTCATGTATCCACTTCTAACTAAACCATAGAATTCAATCTAATTAAGTGATTCATAGCATCTAACTCAATCAAATTATATTTTCTTGTTGAGATCAGAGCTACTTTTGTGGCCTCCTTCTTCTTCGTAGTTGGAATAGGCATAACCATTTTTCTTTCTCTTGCTTTGTGGTGGCTGAATAGAAGAAATGGTGGAGCTTGCATTAGTTGAAGGGGATAATACAGAGTAGGTGCTTTGGCAATATGCATTTTTCCTCTCTTTTTGAGTATTCTTGTTTGGAAAAGTCTCAATGATATGCGTTCTTCTTTGTTTGCCAAAGGTTCGTGCATTCCATCACTTGAAGCAGGACATGATAATAAGGGAATATGAGTCTTACCGCAAGAGAGAACAAAGAGCTAGAATGAAAAGAAAAGTAGACGAAGGTAACATTGTTGAAGGAAAACTCAATGAAGCAACCAAAGAAATAGCGGATGAAGGAGAACCACATGGTTGTCCGAAAATCAAGATGAGGTAAAAAGAGCAAAGGTAGCCAAAGACATTGCACGATATATTCTTTTTCAAACAAATGCAATGGACATGAACGCTAAGAAAGACATTTTCAAACGGATGATTGAACATCCTTCACTGAAAGATCTTCACATTGATAAGGCATCGACACCAGGTTTTGCAGACACCTCATAGCAAATATCCGGAACATGCTTCAAGACTTGAAGAGGCACCAAAATGAAGATGAAATGTTCTTCAAGAGGTCTACCATGCTGATGCTTGTAAGCTCAAAAGACTGGGAGGATGCACGAGGGCTTAATGTTAATGCTGCCTCCAAGCTCCTTCCGGTTCATAGAAGGAATTTGTATGGAGCCAGATACCCCCTAATCCAACAAACTAAGAACAACGCATTGTCATTTTCCACATGCCATCGAAGTCTTCCAAGAAGTCGCATACCTGAAGAGGTCAAGGAGTTGGTAGAGAAATTCTGGACTCTTGAGACTCGTGTGTCCCCCAACAAGAAGGACATATGTCGAAAGAGAATAGGTCGAAAGCAGTTTATCACACATCCCGTCCATCTATTGGGAGTATCATAGGTATGAATGAAAATGCATGCCATGTAGTAGCTATGTATATTTGTTATATAACATTGCCAGTTAGTAGCTATCAATTATTGACCATTGCCTAACTGTTTATATATGTGAATAGTTTATTGCTATCGGCCAATTAACAGCTATAAATAGTTTTTAATTGTATCTATCTGTAATTATGACATGACTGTTGGTAGGCTATTTGATAGCTATTGATAGAAGATAGGCACTAATTAGTAGTTATCAATTACTGACCATTGCCTAGCTATTTATAGTTGTAAGTAGTTTACTACTATTGGCCACTTAATAGCTGTAAATAGCTTCTATCTGTCTCTATTTTATTAATAATTAATAAATAATGATTGCTATTTTATTGCTAGTGATTGCTATCTAGAGCTATTGATGGCTATGATTGATATTTGACAGCTGTGAATAGTTGTCACATAGTTATCATTCCTATTTGAGGATGGCTATGATTGCTATTTGACAAGTATTGATAGCTATCACATACCTATGTTTGCTACTTCATAGCTAGTGATTGCTATTACAACTTGGTATTGACAGGTATTGATAGCTTTTTGATAAATATTTCATAGCTAGTGATGGTTATCTGATAGCTACTTATAGCTAGCACATAGCTATGATTACTATTTCACAGAAAGTGAGTGCTATTCTACAGCTATTGATAGCTATTACATGTCTGTTATTAATAATTCCATAGCTAGTGATTGCTCTTTGACAGCTATTGGTAGCTAACACATAGCTATGACTGCAATTTGACAGCTGTTGTTAGCTATTACATAGCTATTGGGTGGTTCTATTAGTATAGCTATGAATAACTATTGATAGGATTGCATGCTTTGACATACTATCTAACCCACATGTGAGATCTACCAATAGCTTGCTAATGCATCATAATTTCTTGGTGATACAAGCTTTCATTGTTGTGGAATACAAGCTGAGCTCTTCCAACATTTTAAGGAAGCATATCTTGATGTATAAATCTAGCTTCATGCCTTTGAATGAGAGAAGCCTTACTTTGTGAGAAAGCTAAAGGACAGGCTGACATGTTGTTGTATTTACCATGTGCAAATTTCATATCTGAAGGAGGCTGTCAGTCACATGCGTAGTCAAGCATTCAAAGTGCATGGTGCATTGTGCAAATGTGCATGCAGTTTGTGCATGGATTCATCAGTTGTTGCAGGAACATGTTCTGCTACAAAGTACAATGTGAAGAGCATTCCAAAGCTTATAGATTCTATTTTGTGTCACAATCAAGTTGAGTCTACCTACCATGGTAAAAAATGCCACATGGCTCAATGTATAGCTTGCGGGGCAAAGAAATTTGTATGTTGTCCACAGGAGCTGCTCAAGGATGCAAAAACCATCAAAGTAAAATTATTCAAGGATGTGGAAGTAGGCAACAGTGAAGGTGTAAAGAAGAAGAAAAGTAAGGAGCTTATATGCCAGGAGATGAGCACTGCTCAGTTATTACAGGTACTCAAGACGCATCTTCAAAAGTTCATCAAACATGATTTTGTGTATCGATGGTGGTAGGTTGAGCAGTTCAAAGCGTGCATCAGGCATTTTCCAGAAGATGTTGTATCTGTGGTGGATTTTGCTGAGAATTATTTATTCAAGGAGAAGAACAAGATCCAATCGATGCATTGGTATTCCATTCAAGTCACCATTTTTGTACAGATTACCTACTACCGTGTCGAAGGTGAATTAAGAAAGACTTTGCACTTTTTCATTTATGATGATAAAATGCATGATACTCTGTTTGTTTAACACTGCTTTATGCTACATTGGCAATGGATAAAAGACAGAGGCCTAGATGTTAGCCAGCATTGGGTTTGGTCGGATGGGGCGACATCCCAATTCAAGGCAAAGAGGCCTTTCTATTTTGTTGGTAGATAAGCAGGTTTGACAGGGAAAGTGATGGTGTGGAACTTCTTTGGAAGTGGCCACAGCAAAGGAGAACATGATGGGGCAGGGGCAGTTGTGAAGAGGGCACTTACACAAGAGAAATTGAAGTGCAATGGACTTGTACTCAGATGTGTAGCTGATGTTGTGCAATTTCTTTGCCAACATTTTTCTGATGGAACCATTGCTCACTACCCTTCAAATCATAAGCAGGTAGAGCATATGTTTTGGGAGGTAAAGCTTGGGGAAGTGTCGCGAGATAATAACTGGGATTGTGACAAGATCCCAAGTACACGCTCCATGCATTCAGATCGGGGCTACTCTAAACAAGATGGTTCCTCCATCGCATTAAGGCAGCTATCTTCCTATTGTAATGCATGCATGCACAACCAGTGGAGGAAATGCAGCAACAAAACACACGTATCTAGCTAAAGCTTCCACAAAATTGATCAAAGTGTCGGTGAAAATGGAGACAATAAATCTAAGGAGCCTGCTTATGAAGGGCACTTCAAAGCATTGAGTGATGCAATCCAAGTGGGTGACAACTTTGTTGTCAATGCCAAGGAGGGAAACAAAGAAGATGTCGACTTTTACCTGATCAAGTGCACCAACACATTAGAGATGCTCAAAACACATGAAGTTGACAGTTGGGGTGGTGTGTTCAAAGCTAGGTCTTACATTTTGAAGGGCCTCTATTATAAGCAGGTTGATGATTATTGTTACAATCTTATGGGCAGACATCCAGTCTTCATGTACTCCCATCTTGTCAGATGTATTAAAATCCCAATGACAAAAGTCCAAGGTGCTATGGGATTGTATCAAATCTTGCCGGAGGACTTTGAATCTGTATACAATAGCATGCCATGGGAGATGTAATTTAAATCATTTAGCTTTTATGAGCAAACAAGTCTTATCACCCATTTTGTCAGTCTTTGTTGGTCCAAATGTCATCCCTTGGAGCATGTTGATTGCCAAATATGCGCAAAATGGCTAAGGCAAGGAAGCTCTAGGTTGTTTTCAGCACATGGGGAGTGCAGGCCTCTACAAATCCCATACCCTATGCTTGTGACTTGAATGCATGTGGTGTTGCACAAGAGCTTGACATGGGTGAGAGAATTATTGATCACATTGCTATTTAGGGATTGATGAAAAATGCAAAAACATGTCTTGATTGTAGTGTCTGGTAGATAGTTATGGTGAGTGTGGCTGGAATGTTGTCTCTTGGAGCACATTGATTGTTGGAGCCTCTCTCCTATTGCCATTACCTATGCTGCACCTTGAAAATCCATAGCGTCACGCAAGATCCTGACAAGGGTCCAAAAACTCAACAAAACAAAAAAGAAGTTCTTGATGAGCTTCCTTTCAGGGGTTTTGTTTGTTGGAGTGCACTGATTGCAAAAATGCCAAATATGGTTGTGGTAAGGAAGCTCGAGATATATACTACATGTGAAATTCTTGCAAAATTAGAAGAAATCCTTGATGAGCTTCCTGTCCGAAATGTCGTAGCTAGGAGCACATAGCACCATATGCCAACTTGACTTTGGCAAAGAAGCTCTGGGCTATTTTCAGCAGATGCAAAGTGAGTGCCTCTATGCCTAACATGGTTGTGGTAAGGAAGCACATCCTTGCAAAAGCACAACAATCCTTGATGATAAAGAACTCACTAATAGATTGCAAAATTTTGAATTCTTTGTGTGTACGGTTGCTTTAATCGATATGTATGCGGGAATCTAGATTTTGTGTATCACCATTGAAACATCGTCCTCTACATACAGACATAAGCCAAGCTACCCTGAAAAACGTCCTGCATCAAGGATTTTTCAACCAGGCATATGGCTTTTGAACGTGTTACTAGTACACACACTGAGATTTGCAATACTGGGTTACTTTACAAAGACACACATTTAGGAAACACGTTCGCTAGTGTGTATGTCAAATGTGATGGCTTCACAAAATCATGAGAAGCTTTGATAGAGCTTTCCGTCAAGGGTGTTGTCCTTTGCAACTCATTGATTGCAGGATATGATGAATGAGGACAAGGTCAAGAAGCTCTATACCGTTTTTGTCAAATACAAAGTGAAGGCCTCTCTCCAAATGCGACCACATATGCCTCTCTCCAAATTACATAGTATAGGAAAATTCGTTGCATTCTTTAAGCAAGACAACTGAAGCAAAAATGTGGACTTCTTTGACGGAGTGAAACAAAGGTAGATTAGAAAGACTCCTAACAATACCTGCAACATACATGCAGCTCTAACACCAGCTTAAAGATGAGTTCCTTGAAATAGAGAATTGAAATAAAGCCAAAAGAGATATTTATGTAATGTCACAATGTACAAGACAATTACCAAAATTTTGCAATCAACGAATAACTACAAAATGTCGCAATCCATGTGCCCAAGCGCTATTGTTCATGCCCTTTGTACCTGGGCTGGTCCCATATCACCTTTGTGGCCTCCTTTTGCTCATTGGAGTCCCCCACTGTGTCTCTGCCTCCTTTAGAATCTCGTCAAGGGTCTTCAGTTCAACACGGCCCAATCTGGCACAACTACATCACTCTAGGTTTTCCCTCCCATGTTTATTTATAAAATTTAGAACAATAGAGTCCTCTTCATTGACCCACGTGCTAAACACATCTCCTCCCCTAGCAACAAAGTTTGCTCTATCCTCTGGCTGTAGGTATTCTCACAGCCATGAGCCGAGCCTGCACGTAAGAAAGGGCCTTTGACCTGTATCAGCATGGGAGCCAAACTTTGGCACAATACAAATGTTGCTAGCATAATTAAATAGACACTTGTATGCACTTTCATCAACCAGTAGAGTATTCTCAGGCCCAAATTGACCAGTAGACCTTTTCCAAAATTCATCTAGATGCTTAAAGAAAACAGGTTTTCTGCCATTGATCTTGTGCCTCTGGAGCACATTAGAAGAAGATTGCCCAATGAATCCTGCCATCACTGCGCGTAAACTAGGGAAGCATTCTCAGAAACGAGTCACTAAGTTATGTTCCATAACAAAGCTCCAGATGAAGACCTTGAAGTGACTGACTACCCACAATAAAAACTGCCTTGCATCAGGCTGCACAAGGAAGTATAGCCGTCTAGGCCTCTCGACCAAAACCTGGTCATAAAGCAGATTTCATGTCAAGAAAAAAAAATTCTTCATCCAAATCTACTTTATGAATCAGAAGACCGTTCAAATCCAAAATGAGAGTTGTAGGAGCATTGTTCACACTATTTGGGACATAGTAGTCTTCCTCAGCCACTCCAAGCATCCGGCTCGTATCGTTGCACTTTGGGAAAGACCATGCTACTGAGCTAGACTTATATACCTGTTCCAACTTCATGAAAACCTTTCGTTTCAGCTCCATATACCTTCGTAACCTTTTAAATGGGTGATATGTCACAAGTTTCTTCGGCCTTAACTTGTAAATTGATCTTTGTGGTGAACACACTAGCACAACCATCATATCCTGATGTATTACTGCATTCAATAGACTATACATAAGGCAACTAGATTATTTAAAAAACACAAGATAATATTTGCAATAAAAACATCGCATATCATTCATAATTTATCCTTGAAAAACCATAAAATTTACAAAGGTGCATCAGGGCTATAGACCAGCACCATCTTGGCTGGTAGCAATTGGATGGCAATAATCCACAGCAGGGTGACTAGCCAGAGGGACTTTGCCAGTGGGCACATCCCCATCAACTCTCACACGATCAACCAGGGGTTGGTCAAACTACCTGCTTCGCAGCATCACTAGCAGGGACTTCAGCGGCATCCCCACCATCTTGAGAAGTTTCACTGAACATGCTTTTCTTCCACCTCTTGGATGGTGGCTTTGTCGAACCTTGTTTCCTTTTTTTCGCTTGCGCAAACATGTCTTCTAGAGTGTTTGCACAGTCTTTCGCAACATCAGGTGTACCTTTCTCCATGAATTTGTCGTTGCCTACATCTTCATTGTCCGCTTCGAGTGCCACTACAGTCGACCTCCTAGGCAAGCTTTGCTTTTGCCTCCCACCTCTTACAGGCTTTTGCAGTTTTTCCTTGTCCTATATGGCATCTCCCTTTGCCTCTACAACATTATCTCGTACTTCAAGAATCTTTGCAGTTGTAATGGAATAAGTGATAAAAAGTAGTAAGTACCTTCAAGCTAACTAATAATTGTGTAGTAGCTAGCAAATAACTGGCTAAAGCTTGCAAAACAGTACCTGAAACTGGTTGCAAGATAACCTCGCTACCCAACTGGCTGCAAGAAAACCTCGCTGGAGATTCTCCCCAACATTCAGAGTCGACCGTAATTTTTGTCAACTGCATTCCAAGTCCATCTAAGCTCTTCAATGGAGTGAAGACAGAGGTGCTTGGAACACTATCAACTGTTTTGAGAGGACATAAAGCTACCCAAAAAAAAACAAAGTTAACCTTTTGAAAACAATAACCAACTAGCTAAAAAAGAAAATAGCAACCTAATGTTGTTTAGAAGCTTTCTTCCAGCATGATGTACATTTATTAAACAAGAAGCAAACAACTATTAGCAGCTATAGCCGATTCAACAAGTAATAGCTGTATTTTGAATAAGGGAATGAGAAGGTATACCCTACAAACAACCAATAGCTAATGTTGAGCTATTTTACCAGTATGAGGTAGCTATTACCAACCCATAGCTGCTTCATAGCTACCATTTACCTATTAAGGAGTTAGTGCTCTACACAATAGCTGTGTGATAGCTGGTCAAGAGCTCTATGTAGCTATAATAGCTTCTGTAATATCTACTTAAGCTATATAAATAGTTAGTCAAAATGGGCATAGCTATCACTACCTAGATATTCAAGACATAGCTACCTAATAGCTGGTTAAAAGCTTTCTGTGAACCTATTGTTGAGCTATTTAACAAGAACCAGACTGCTAGTAGTAGTTAATGGTTGTTCCATAGTTATCAAATGGTCTTAAGGAGTTTATGTTCTACACAATAGCTTTATACAACTATTAGATAGGTAATAGCTATATTAGTAGCTACCCAATTAGGGCCATAGCTATTACCCTCTAGCTATGAAAGTCAATTGCAACTAAAAGTTGGTTAAAAGCTTCTTTTAAGACAACTATAGTCAACTTTGGATAGGTCATAACTACTTACAAGTTATTGAGGGCAGCTATCAGTAGTTAATAGCTCTTTCATAGCTATCAAAATGGTCTAAAGGAATTTATGATCTACACAATAGCTCTATATAAGGTGGCCAACAACTATTAGAAAGGAAATAGTTATATTAGTCGCTGCTCAATTAAGGCCAAAGCTGTGACCCTCTAACTATCAAAGTCATTTGCGGCTAAAAGCTGGTTAAAAGCTTCTTGTTAAACACCTATAGCCAACTTTGGATAGGTCATAGCTACTTACAAGCTATTGGAGGTAGCTATTGGGCAACCATTAGCATTTAGAAGATGCTCCATAGCTATCAAAATGGTCTTAAATGGTATATTAATAGCTACCCAATTAAGGCCATAACTATTACCCTCTAGCTATGAAAGTATATAGCAGCTAAAAGCTGGTTAGAAGCTTCTTGTGAGATAGCTTTAGCAAAGTTTGGATGCTCCCATTGAGAAACAAGACTCAAGTTCTGTTGCAACATAGTCCAAATAGCAGGCAAATAACAAACCACATACACACAAATACATAGACTGCACATGAGAACATCATGAGCAATTGCACCTCTTGGTTCTACTCCCATTCACACAACAACTTTGAGGTCTATTGCAAGGGACTCTTTGCAAGTTACGGTGATCAATGAACATGCTATTGATGCAAAGACAAGAAGGAAATTGAGCACACATGCAACACCCCTTCCAGGTATGGATACTCCCATTCACACAACAATACAAAGCTCTTTTTCAAAAGAGCATGTACAAGCTATGGTGGTTAATGACGATGACAAGATGGTCATATTTGCCACTCTTAGTACCAATGCTCCCATTGAGAAACAAGATTCGAGTTCTGTTGCAACACAGTCCATGCAAGTAATGCTAAATAGTGATGATAGTGTGACCATGATAGATGAGGAGCTTATGTAGACAAGTCAATCTCCTTCCATTTTTGAAAATGCGCATAAATGCAACATCTCTATCGACCTCTCAGCCATCACACCATACTTCTTCCACACATAAACAAATCACATCCAAACACACAGAAGCAGAGAGAGAGAGAGAGAGAGAGAGAGAGAGAGAGAGAACCTTAGAGCCATAGCACATGCTGTTCCTGTAGGAGAACCTTGCCTTCCTGTAGAATTCTTGCCCATGCAAGAATGTGAATCCGCGTAGAGTACTCCCCCCTCTCTCACACGCTTAAGCCAGTTTCCCACTACTTTTCTTGAATTTTTTTCAAAAGTGATTTTTTAAAATTTAGCAGCTAAATACTTTTCTTGAATTTATTTAAACGTGACTTTTTTTAAGCTAGCAGCTAAGGACTAAGCTATTAAGGTGTTATGGAAAGACAACTTTCAACCCATAAAAGAGTACCACCCACTTGCCATATCTGTACACACAGATAGATGATGGTTAGTGTGCAAATATTATAAGGGCCATGTCAAAAGTTTGTATCCTTGTGCGTAATGTGTTTTTATGATTTTGGGTCATGTACCAAAATTTGTAGGTTTTCAGCTTTTTGTTTGGTGGCTCTTGCTCTTCTACTTTTTTATTTTTGTTTTTTTGAGTATTGGGCTATATATATGCATTCCCTAAGATTGGGAGATTGAGAGGTCAGGGAGGAAGGTTAAGAGGGGAGCAAGTGAATGATGGATGTCAGCAAACACTCCCCTGTTCCTTGTCTAGATCATACCTTTTGGAACGATGTCGTCACCTTTTGAAACCAATGGTTCCAAGTTGTTATGGGTGAAAACTTTGACCACCCTAGGCATTTCATCTAGTTGCAAGGGTGGTAAGGTACTCTCCCATAATTTTGCTTGCAACGTTGTTGTAGAGGGTGAACTTACAATGGGAGGTGTTGTTGGAATTAGGGTTGCAGAGAAACACACACAACTTGGAGAAGACGAAGGAAGCTCAAGGCACACAATAGAGAGTGTATTACTTAGTGTGCAATAGAAAGATAGATAGCCCTACAGTGATGGGCGTATCTACAATGCACGGGGGAAAAAACCTCCTAAAGAGGGAAAAAATGCCCCGGCGGCCCTAGTGTGTTCACACACATCACTACCACATGTATATGGTAACAAATCCCCCCTGGAGTGATGCAGCGAACAAGAGCTGGCACATGAGTAAAGGGAAGTGCCATGCCCTGAGGACAGGATCAGTCCACAAAGGGGAGTAAGCCCAAAGCTTTGCGGAAAGCTTCAAGCTTCTCACGAGAGAATGCCTTTGTGAAAAGATCTGCAAGGTTGTCCTGTGTTGGCACATAAGCCAAGCTGATCTCTCCTGCTGAGCCTCTCCCTGACATAGTGGTAATGCACCTCAATGTGCTTTGTGCGAGCATGAAAAACTGGGTTCTTCGCAACTGCCAATGTGCTCTGACTGTCAATGTAGATAGTGTTGGCAGTGTCCTGTCCAACACCCAAATTAGCCACCATAAGGCGTCTGCAATAGGTTTGCAATCCTCAAGTCCAAACTTACATAGCAATGTCTCTATGTAACTTTTCTGACACAAGGAAATACCACCATCACACTGCTTAAACTGTATACCCAAGTAATGATGCAACATCCCCAAATCTTTCATCTTGAAAGTAGCATTCAAATCAGCCTTAAATTCAGCAATATGTCTCTCATTTGGTCCAGTGATCAACAAATCATCAACATAAAGAACCACAATGAGAAGTACATCACCCTCACACTTTACATACAATCTGATTTCTGTTGGACTGTTACGAAAGCCTTGTTTGACCAAATGAATGTCAGCTTTCTCATACCAAGCACGAGGAGATTGCTTCAACCCATACAAAGCCTTCTTACATCTGCACACTTTGTCCTCTTGTCCTTTTATGACAAAACTGCGAGGCTGCGTTACATAAACTTCCTCAAATATATCACCATTCAAGAAAGCAATAACAGTGTCTGATTGATGTACATCCCAACCAAAATGAGCTGCCAATGCACATAGAAAACTCATAGTAGTCGTACGACAAGTGGGAGAAAAAGTCTCTTCATAATCTATGCATTTTTGCTGTGCATAACCCTTTGTAACAAGTCGAGCCTTATAGCGATCCATCTCACCATCTGGCTTGCGTTTCAACTTGTAAACCCACTTCGTACCAATGGCCTTTTTGCCAGGAGGCAAATCACATAAAGTCCATGTGTCATTTTCTATGAGTGCATCATATTTTGATTGCATGGCAGCCATCCAATTTTTTGAATTCTGTGCTTCATCAAAAGACAGAGGCTCCTCAACATCATGTAAGCTAGACACATCCAAAGCATAACAATCTGATGCATAAGATGCATGGCAAGAGCCTGAACGAGTACGACTAGACAAAGGTGCATCCAATTTACTGTCACGCAAAGTGTGCACCAGCCATTTTGGCATACCTCTAGCCTGCTCATTTTCAGCCCTTTCCTCATCAAGTACATCATGTACATCTGCATCAGTAATAGGCAAATCTAGAACATTTTTAGAAACCCCCATAGGCTGTACATTTGCCTCATTGGAAATTACATTTGTATTTCCACCACTGAAAAGAGGAAACAAAGTGTCATAAAAGTCCTGTGAGCTTACATTACTGTCTCTAGTACATGACAGCAAGGGCTGAACAGAATCTTCCACAAACACTACATCCCGTGAAACCAGAATACATTTTGTTTGCGGATGATACAACCTGTAACCTTTGCTTTCAGCACTGTAACCAACAAAAATACATTTGACAGCCTTATCATCCAATTTTCTGCGCTGCACTTGTGGCACCAAAGCATATGCCAAACAACCAAAAACACGTATGTGCTCAATAGAAGGCTTTCTATCATGCCATGCTTCATATGGAGTAATAGACTACAAAGCTTTCGTAGGACACCTGTTAAGTACATAAGTGGCACACATGATGGCCTCAAGCCAAAAAGAATGTGGTAAAGCTTGACTTTTGACCATACATCGTGCCATTTCCGTCAGTGACCTGTTTTTCCTCTCCGCAACACCATTTTGTTGAGGTGTATAAGGCACTGTACATTGGTGTTTTATCCCACGACTAGCCAGAAATGCATTAAATTCATGAGACATATACTTCCCCCCTCGATTGGAACGGAGGGTGCCCATAGTTTCAGCCATAGCCAGAAATTGTTTGAAGCACATAAAAACTTCGGACTTTGCTTTAAGCGGAAATACCCATGCATGCCTAGAGTAATCATCAATGAAAGTCACGAAGTACAGGTAATTGCCCAAGGACGGATTTTGCATGGGCCCACAAACATCACTATGCACAAGCTTCAACCTGCATGTGGCCCGAACTGAACCATCCTTTGGAAACTTAGAACGCTGCATCTTCCCAAAATACAGCCTTCACAAACATGTTTAACAGGTGCTTCAAGAGGCGGCAAAGAAGCAACCATATCAGATTTCTGCAAACGCAGTAAACTGGCAAAATTCAGATGACCAAAACGTGCATGCCAAAGTTTTGCATCTGAAATAGCCCTTGAATCTGCAACAGCATTTGCAAAATTTTGTCCACACTTGTCAGACAAAGTGAGCTTATACAGCCCACGGCACAAAAGGCCAGATGCAACAATTTCATCACCAAAACTGAGATCATGAATTGTACATCTGTCATCCACAAATTTGACTACAAGTCCAAGTCTAGCAAGTGCGGATACAGACAAGAGATTCTTCTTGATCCCAGGTACATAAAGTGCATCAACAAGTGTGAAGGAACTACCATTTGCAGCGGTAAGCACAATCTTTCCAACTCCCTGAACTGGATAAGAGGCATTGTTGGCACAAGTGACAGAATTCTCATGAGGGACAGACTCGAGAGAGGTAAACAATTCACGATGTGAGGTAATGTGCTTTGTAGCACCACTATCAAAATACCACACATGTGAATCTGGAGCAACTGATAAGCATGCATCACGGACAGCAGGATTGTAAGTGCACTCTGCGCGAAAAGCCCATTCTGCATCAACATCAGCATTACAGTCTCCTTTTACAGAAGACTCAACAATGGCTGCAATTGTAGTGGAACCAGCATTTGCAGTGGAACCGCCCTCTTTCTTCTCCGCCTCTTTGGCCTTCAACTTAGGACATGACTTGATCAAGTGATCATTAGCTTTACAATAATGGCAACGCATCTTCTTTTTGCCCTTATCACCAGAATTTCCAGACGCATTGCTGCCAGCAAAAGCATTAGGAACAGAATTTTTGCCACTCGCAGCAGAACCATAAGAAGTGGCTGCATTACTGTTACCACCCTTTCTTTGAGAAGCAATAAAAGCCTGTTCAACTGCACGTTGCCTAGTCCTGCTTTTTCTAGAAAGTGACTCTTGCAATAGCAATGTGCATAATGCATCAAACTTGACAACTTCAGGGTTTCCTTGGGTCATCGTTCTCCAAGTACTAGCAAAAGTCTGGTAGGAATCTGGTAAGGCATCAAGAACAGTCTGCACAAGGGTACTGTCTGAAATGACTTTACTGCAGAAATAAGTTGCTCATTAATATCCTTGACACTAGCAAGGAAAGTGTCTATATCATCTTCCTCATGCATAATCTTCGACTCCAGCTCTTTACGCAACAAAGCAATTTTAGCCTCATTGCGGCTTGCATAAAGACCAGCCAAAATATCCCAAGCCTGTTTTGCAGATTTTGCTGAACGGATGTGAGGAACAATGGTGCGCTTCACAAACAACACAATCAATGCATGAGCCTACGCATCCTTAACATCCCAACGAGCTTGTTTTGCCGTAGGCAAAACAACTCTAATAGCAACATTCCTTGCAGCAAGACCTGCAACATCCTCAACATCGCCTACATCTTCAGAACCAGGACGTACATCAATGCCCTGCACAATGTTCCAGACGCCTTTGACACAAGAACATGTTGCATCATATAAGCCCACATAAACAACACGTGCTATATAACGCAAACCTTAGAAGACTGTAAGGCACCTGTTATGCAGAAAACGGCACTGACAGAAATTCTACACAAAATGATGAAATAGCCTGTGTAGTACTGCCTATAGTTGAAACGGAGGTCGAAATGAGCCCAAAGTATTTGTCGTCCTACGCGCCAAAACTCACTGAAATTGAAGAAAGTGAGTAGGCGTGTACTGGAGCAGCTAGCGACTAAGCCCGGGAGGACGCAACCTGCTCTGATACCAATTGTTGGAATTAGGGTTGCTGAGAAACACACACAGCTTGGAGAAGAAGAGGAAGATCAATGCACACAATAGAGAGTGTATTACTTAGTGTGCAATGGAAAGATAGATAGCCCTAGAGTGATGGGCGTATATACAATGCACGGGGGAAAAAACCTCCTAAAGAGGGAAAAAATGCCCCGACGGTCCTAGTGTGTTCACACACATCACTACCACATGTATATGGTAATAGGTGAAAATACTTTCTTGTTTGTATGGATATTTACAATGGTAGGTGTAGGTTGTGTCGAAGCTTGTATTTTCGTATATGAACTACATGAAGAGCAAGAAGCTTCATTTGTTTTTTCTATGTTTGAGTCGAGCGAAACAAGCCTTTCTCGCTTGGGTACCCAAACTAGCTTCGGATGAGGTGTGTAGTGTTCTGTGATCTTTCCTTTCCCACGATCTTCAATCGGCTTTATTGTTACAGGATTTGACTCACATGAGTCTATAGGTGACATGTAAGAACACAATCTATGTTTAGGCACCCAGGTTTGATCATTCCCTTCATAGTATCCTTGGGCTTCCAATAGTCATTTAGGAATCCAACGCAACGTTTTCTTACATTTCTTGAAGCGAGTAGGGCGTCTCTTACAAGGCTCTTTTTTTTTTTTGCGTCAGAAATGGTCGCTACAGAAGCTTTAGGGAATGATTTGTATGTTTTCTTTGTTATATTACACTGAGTCTTGTGTGTCTCATGTTTTGTTTCAGCAATAGAAGTTGAAGTTCCAAAGGGTTGGGCTATAGTTACATATGTTTCAACCTCTTCGACATGCACTGTTTTGGGTTGTATTTTCTTGAGAGGTGATATCTTAGGGACTATCGCTTGAGTGGCAAGGCTAAGAGTTGATTTCTGTGTTGTGACACTCCCAGTCCCCCAATCAATAGTGCATTTGGTCGCTATCATCCACGTGCATCCTAGGTTTATATTTCCTTCCATAGTTCCAGCAGGCATGACCAAAAAGTCTTGAGCTACAACCCCGTTGCCATAACTGACAGAAGTGTGCTAGATTTCAAAAACCGTAGTTTTTTTCTTGTTGATACCCTTGACTTGGATAGTACTCTTAGATAGAGATGGCTTTCCTAATGACACCACACTCCATATGATAGCGGGTTATATTTAGCACCCATGTCTAATAATGCGTTATATAGCACTTTCCCATATGCGCTATTTAGCTCCATAGGGTATCGTAGAGGTGTGTCAGAGTCCAACCAATCATCCTCTGTTTCAAAGTGAAATGCATGTGTAACTCCAAGGTTGGCCTCTCGTTGGCGTCTTATACGTTGTTGTCGCTCCTTAGCCTCAGCTTGAGCTTGTATGTTTTTCAATTCTGGTTGTGCCTTGGCCGCCTTTTTTTTATGGATGGCATGTAGCTCCTCTTGGCTTAAATGATCATACTATCTTTTAAATTTACTCCCATTGAGGAATCCAATGGTTTCAACTCCATCAAGAGTTTCCACACGAATGGTACCTTGTGGGATGATTTTGCATACTCTATATGGTCCTTTTCCCGCATATTTCAACTTTTTAACGCACTCCATACATAAGGACTTTATCCCCAACCTTGATATCCTTGTTCCTTAATGACGGTCAAACCATTTCTTTCTCCTAACTTTCTCCACAAGTGCATTTTGCACTGCCAATTGTCTTTCTTCACCTAACCTCTCAAGGATATATAAACGCTCAACTAAAGGGTTACCATCCCAACCTTCTTGTGAAGCTACCCGCAGACTAGGAATTACAAACTCCCATGGCATAACTCCTTCTTGGCCATATACCATCTTGAATGGCGTACAATTAATAGCCACTTTGTAAGCAATACATTAAGCCCATAGAGCTGATGTCAGCTTCAAATCCCAGTCTGTGCAACGAGCTTCCGCTATTTTGGTCAAGATAGAAATTAAGGTCTTGATAGTGCTCTTAGCTTGGCTATTTTCTTGTGGATAATAAGGCGTGGACTTATGGTGAGCTATCATGAAGTTTGTTATGAGTTCCTCTATCACTCCATTTATAAAATGAGTACCATTGTCACTCACAATCTCAAAGAAACAACCAAATTGCATAATAATGTTCTTAAAGAGAAACTTGGCAATTGACCTTGCATCACCTTGCATCAGCCTTGCATGTCACCTTATCTTCCGCCCACTTTTTCACATAGTCAGTGGCAACAATAATATATCAAAATTGAGTGTTATGAGCTGCCAGACTAATCGGGCCTACAAAGATTAAACCCCATATTTCAAATGGTTGAGTCACTTTAGTAGCATGTAAGGGCGTCTTATCCTTTCGTTGTGTGATCTTGTAACATCGGCATTCATCACACCCTTTTGCAAAAAGTGATGTATCTTTGAATAAGGTAGGCTACCAATAGCCTGATTGCAATACCTTTCTAGCAGTTAGTTCCCATGAGAAATGTCCTCCGGCTATACCCATGTGGGCTTCTTGCAGTATGAATAAATAGTCATCCTCATGGGAACAACCTCTAAGAATATCGTCCTTTCCTATCTTGTAGAGAGTTCGTGCAATTAGAGAATAAGGTTCACATTCCTTTAACAGCTTTCGAGCTATATCCTTACAAAGCTCTTTGGGTGGAAAACCATTAACTAAAAAGTTCACAATCTTCTCACTCCATTCAAGCATGGTCTTGACTAGGAACAGGGAAGTATCAAGCAATTCATCATCAATTCCAGCAGGGGCTTCACCATTGGGTATGCGAGACAAATGATCCGCCATGACATGTCTTTTATCGGGTCTCACCACAACGATAAAATCAAACTCAAGAAGAATTAACAACCATTGTGTAATTCTTCCCGTGGAACAAGGTTTATTCACTAGATACAACAACACTTGATGATCAACATAGAAAATAATCTTGTTGGCAAGAAGGTAGTAGTGAAATTTCTTTACTACATAAATCGTAGCTAAAACTTTCCGCTATGTAGTAGTGTAGTTTCTCTCAGCATCATTTAATTGACGACTTGCAAAGCTAATGGGCCAATCCAATTTATGTTCTCTTGGTTGAACTAGAGCACACCCAATAGCAAATTTCGATGCATCAATATGCACATGAAAAATTACATTCCAATCGGGCACTCGTAGAATGGAAGCACTTGTTAAGGCCTCTTTTAATAACTCATAAGCATGTTCACACTCCGTAGTCGAGTGGAACTCAATAAGAAGCTTGTACAATGGGCGAGCTATCTCGACAAAGTTTAAAATAAACCGTCGATAATAACCAACATGGCCCATGAACCTTTGAAGTCCTTTATAGTTTGTAGGTGGTGGCAAATTGGAAATGGCCTTAAATTTTCTCTCATCTGTGGAAATCCCATTTTTGGATACTATATGCCCTAAAATAACTCCATGTTTAAGCCAAAATTGGCATTTGAAAGGATTTAATGAGATGCGATACAATGTGAACTTTTCAAACACTTTTCGTAAACATGATAGATGTTCTTTCCAAGAAGAATAAACACAAAGGTCATCTAAGAAAGCTTCGCAAAACTCCCTCAAATATTCCCTAAAAGCAATGTTTATCAATCGTTGGAAGGTAGCAGGGGCATTGGTTAAGCCAAAAGCCATAACACAAAATGCAAACACTCCAAATTTGATTATAAAAGAAATTTTAGCTTGGCCCTCTAGCGTGATTGTGATTTGATTGTATCTAGAGTACCCATCTAAAAAGCTGTAAGCTTCCTTCCCTGCAACTCTTTCAAGCACATGTTCCGAATATGGCAAGGGGTAACGGTCTCTCCTAGTGGCGTCATTGACCTTCTTGAGATCCATGCACACTCCGAGTTTCCTATTCCTTTTTGACACAATAACTATTGGAGACACCTATTCTGAGTGCTCAATAGGGTATATGAATCCGCATTTGACAAGATTTTCAATCTCTTCTTGAACAATTTTTATATACTTAGGATTCATTGGGTAGGGTCATTGCTGGACTGGTTTAGCCATGCTATTCATGGGGATTGTGTGTTGCACCACGGAAGGTGGAATACCTTTCATATCATGATATGTTCATGCAAATATATCCTTGAATTACTTGAGAAGCTCTTTGAGTACATATTCCTCAGTCTCTGTCAGATCTTGGGCAATGAAAACAGGTTTGAACTCCTCACCTTGGTCTGCTAACTCTATTTCCTTAGCTATCATTGGACCATCATAGACTCCATTAGTTCCATTGATAGGTGTTCTCCGCGCCTTTGTATACACAACCTTACGCTCCTTTGTGGTGTAGGATTTGAAATTCTCAGGTGCACGATGTAAGTTTGTGGGGTCTTGTTGTTCTGTGGTGGATAGTGATTTCTCTTCCGCTTCCTTTTGTCGTTGAGCTAACTCTCGATTTTGTCGTCTCCTTACAGTACGGCTCAACTTTGGCTTCTCTGTAGCCTTTAACTGTGCAGTGTCAATGGGTTGTGGACTACACCACATGATGCTTTGAAGGTATTCACCACAATCATCTACCAACTTATGATGAGCATCACATATCCCTATCTAATTAATCCATTCTATGGTAGATTTCTTTTGATTTATCCTAGCACGTACATTGGCTCGATATCCTTTCCTCTTATATCTCTTACTCCTCTTATCTAATTTTTTATTATGGCCGATCTCCAGTGAAGAGTCACTAGATGAATTGCTATTTGTGTCTTCTCCTCTCCTGGATAGATTGTCATCTAGGGTACCACTGGGCCTTGAATGGTTTGTCCCCACATTTGCACCAAGATTTAACTCAGATTCTTCTTCCTCAGAGCCATTTTCAATTGATGATTCTGACTCCAAATCATGTGGGCTATATTCTTTTGAGACGCTACTGGTTCCATTGTTAGTCAAGCGTTCATCTTCTAGGTCATCAGAAGCTATATGCATTGCTCCTATCATATTTAAAGGTACGAGTGGTGGCATTTCATCCCTTTCAGGTGTTACCCAGGTCATCCCCCTATTTCCCCAAGTGTCTATGGTTGCTACTAGGTGGACCGAATCCACATTTCCAGACTCAATCATCCTATAGAACATCCATATAAAGAGAATCTTCCCCAACATCGTTGTCCATTTTACACGTGTAACAATATTGCAATGGGGCCGAGTGAATCGTGGTGTCAGATCTATGATCAATTATAAATCTGTTTCCTAGAGGATGTGCTCGACCAGTTACAAGATCAACTGAATGACAGAGTCTTGGAACTGCAAGTAGACATGGTTTTTAGACTAGTCATGCACCATTTTTGCTTCCCTCATGAAAGGACGTCCTAAGATCATCTCAGATTACATAGTGTGCTTGGAAAATCCGTAACAATGAAGGTATGCCTTATTTTGTGTCCAAAGACCTTGATCTTGAGATCTTCTAGCATTCCAATAGGTTTAACAATAGTCTCATTGGCCATCTTTACCACTATGTTTATAGTCCCAAGGTGAGGTCTTCTCATAGTTTCCTAGCAATTTTTAGTTACAATGCTAACCCTAGTGCCACCATCAAGGATTCCCTTCACAGTTAATCCCTTGGTAGTGATTGGTATGGTCGCATTGGATTCATCACCTTCAAAGTATTGTCCCAACTTGTTAACAAGTATTTCAACAACAAAGTTCTCATCTAGGTTGGGTTGTGGATCTAGGTGTTCCTCCTCTATTGGAACCTCCCTCGCTCCATCCATCTGTGCAAATTGTGGTAGCCTGACTTTCAGTTCTTCATTGAGGAAAGCTCGAAGAGCTAAGAATAGCTTGGGGTCTCCATATAGTTTGGACATGATGGTGGTTCTAACTTCTGAAGCCATGAAATCCATCAATTTGGCAATATTTAACGGCACTTTTTGGGCTTCAGTGCCTTGACATGGGGAAGATGGGATCTCCATTTCTTCGATGGGGTCAGGTAATCCCTCTGTAAACATTCTCTCCAACAAGAAGTGAGTATGCCCACTCTCCCATGACTTAAAGTAACTTTCTTCTTGGATCTACCTAGGTGCTAGCTCTAGATCCCTTTGGGTCTCTTCTACCAAACCCTTTAATTGCTTGATGCTCGATCTCCTCTGTAGGGTCTGGGTAAGTTCCTATCTTTTTCTTGGGTCCTGGCCATTGTGGCTCATGACAATCTTTCTTTTTTGTTTCTTTCCTAGTGGTCATTTTATTCTCCATGGTCTCACTTGAATTAGAATCATCTTCAACGTCGTTCATATATAGGGGTCGTCACCAGTCCCTATGTTGGTCTTTGGACTGGGGTTTGACCTCGCTTCTTTTTGTGATCTCTTCCTTTGTGTTTTCTTCTTCTTCTGAGATTGGGCAATTGATGCTGTGTCTCTTTCTTCGAGAATATAATTTTGGTTTTGGAGCATCAATCGTGTGAGTACATTTACTGGTACCACATGTGTACTTTGTGTTGGCTCCTCAGTAACCTCAATTAAGTTCAATGGTGTGATTTTTGGCGCATTCGGATTATTAGGGCATTGGGCAATCAAATGATCTATGCCACATCGATTACATATGAGTATTGGCATTACAGATGTACTCGTTTGATTGGTTTGCATTAGTGTGGCATTCTTTTGTAATCTAATAGGAGACTCGGCTACACAATGTGGACCTCCACACTCATAGCATTAAAGAGGTGATCTCTTGGCAATGAAATTGCTATTTTGGCCTCTTGCTACAAGAGCAGCTACTTGATAGACAGGTTTGACTGGTCCCTAATAGTCCTCCATGTAGTATTGTGGACTATCTTCAAGTGCATCAATCCCAGAGGAAATATTAGGGTCTATATCTTCCTCACAGACTCCAAACAAGTAATGATGACTCACAACCCACTTGATTCACAGAAGTGATTCTCAAATGCGGAGGTTGTTGTCCTAGCACTCGAGGTAGTAAGGGTGTTGTTTGAACAACATTTTGGGCCCTAGGGACAATGTGTTGTGACGGTTGTTCAAGAGGTGGGGCCGGCACCAATGTAGGCACTCGAGGTCTGTCCGTCCATGCTAAGGTTGGTCTATTGGCCATCATGCATTTAAAGACTATGCAATCCTTGGCTTGATGACCATACCTCTCACAGGAATTGCAATTCCCATTAAATTTTACTCTAAAAGTAGGGTATTCCCTGGTACTATGCGGACCATAGCAAACTGAGCACCATTGTTGCTCCCTTCTTGGATACATATGGTTGTTTTGTGGAGCGCAATTGTCTCTAAGACTCTCTTAAATGGCCTTGGTGAGATCTGCTAAAGTCATCTCAGATATCTTTGGCTCTTTATCAATAGGCTTTATGGTCATTGGCTCATGCCCCGATGCTTGCGAGCTAGTAGATTTAGGCTCAACAAACACTCTTTCTCCTTGAATCATTATATTATCCTCCAATTGGATCGCATTGGTGGTGACTGCTTCCCAAGTGGTGATACCTCTAATCATTAGGCCATTGTAGATATCCTCATGTTGTAGTCCCCTAATGAAGCTATCAAGAAATTGGTTATTATTGAAGCGCTCATTTGGATTACAACAACAATTCAAATGCTTCAAGCGATTAATAAAGTCTCTCATGGACTCCCCTTCCTCTCTTTGAGATTTTTGGAGCTGAGATGCTACACCCCAAAGTACTCCCTCTGGTATGTACTCTTTCAAGAATAGTCTCCTAAGAGTAGGGTAAATCGTTTTTTCTTCCACCCTTAGGGTTTTATACCAATCCCCAGCCTTTCCACTAAGGTTCAGGCTTAAAGCATTACTCTTATGCAGGTCATGGTGTTCTCCTAGGGAATCACATATCTGTTCAAATACTTTGATATGCCTTACATCCCCATCTCCACTAAATTAGTTACCATATACATGTGGTAGTGATGTGTGTGAACACACTAGGACCGCCAGGGCATTTTTTCCCTCTTTAGGAGGTTTTTTCCCCTGTGCATTGTATATACGCCTATCACTCTAGGGCTATCTATCTTTTCATAGCACACTAAGTAATACACTCTCTATTATGTGCGTTGAGCTTCCTTCGTCTTCTCCAAGCTGTGTGTGTTTCTCTGCAACCCTAATTCCAACAATTGGTATCAAAGCAGGTCACGTCCTCCCGGGGTTAGTCGCCAGACGCTCCAGCACACGCCTGCTCACCTTCTCCGATTTCAGTGAGCTTTGGCGGGCGTTCGTAGGTCGAATTTTTTTTTGGGAGAGCTCGAAGACCTGGGTTTGCTCAGAATTTTGATTTGGGCTCATTTCGGCCTCTGTTTCCACTACAGGCAGTACTGCACAGGCTATTTCGTCATTTTGTGCAGAATTTCTGTCAGTGCCATTTTCTGCATAACAGGTGCCTTACAGTCTTCTACGGTTTGTGCTATATAGCATAGGTTTTTCCCGCTCCGTTTCTCCTATTTTCGGGCAGTTTTCACATCAGGTGCAGCATTTACCATGGCTGACAACAACAACACAGATGTGTTCAAGATGTTTGCTGCTGAGGACAGGTTGGATGGGGACAACTACCCTATGTGGGCTTATATGATGCAACACGTTCTTGTGTCAAAGGGTGTCTGGAACATTGTGCAGGGCATTGATGTACGTCCTGGTTCTGAGGATGTAGGCGATGTTGAGGATGTTGCAGGTCTTGCTGCAAGGAATGCAGCTGTTAGAGTTGTTTTGCCTACGGCAGAACAAGCTCGTTGGGATGTTAAGGATGCGTAGGCTCATGCATTGATTGCATTGTTTGTGAACCTCACCATTGTTCCTCACATTCGTTCAGCAAAATCTGCAAAACAGGCTTGGGATATTCTAGCAGGTCTTTATGCAAGCCGCAATAAGGCTAAAATTGCTTTGCTGCGTAAAGAGCTGGAGTCGAAGATTATGCATAAGGAGGATGATATGGACACGTTCCTTGCTAGTGTCAAGGATATCAATGAGCAGCTTATTTCTGCAGGTGAAGTCATTTCAGACAGTTCCCTTGTGCAGACTGTTCTTGATGCCTTACCAGATTCCTACCAGACTTTTGCTAGTACTTAGAGATTGATGACCCAAGGAAATCCAGAAGATGTCAAGTTTGATGCATTATGCACATTGCTGTTACAAGAGTCACTGTCCAGAAAAAACAGGACTAGACAGCGTGCAGTTGAACAGGCTTTTATTGCTTCTCAAAGAAAGGGTGGTAACAGCAATGCAGCCACTTCTTATGGTTCTGCTGCGAGTGGCAAAAATTATGTTCCTAATGCTTCTGCTGGCAGCAATTCGTCTGGAAATTCTGGTGATAAGGGCAAAAAGAAGATGCGTTGCCATTATTGTAAAGCCAATGATCACTTGATCAAGTCGTGTCCTAAGTTGAAGGCCAAAGAGGCTAAGAAGAAAGAGGGTGGTTCCACTGCAAATGCTTGTTCCACTACAAATGCAGCCATTGTTGAGTCTTCTGTGAAAGGAGATTGTGTTGCTGATGTTGATGCAGAATGGGCTTTTAGCGCAGAGTGCACTTACAATCTTGCTGTCCATGATGCATGCTTGTCAGTTGCTGCAGATTCACATGTGTGGTATTTCGACAGTGGTGCTACAAAGCACATTACCTCACATCGTGAATTGTTTACCTCTCTCGAGTCAGTCCCTCATGGGAATTCAGTCACTTGTGCCAACAACGCCTCTTATCCAGTTCAGGGAGTTGGAAAGATTGTGCTCACTGCTGCTAATGGCAGTTCCTTCACACTTGTTGATGCACTTTATGTACCTGGGATCAAGAAGAATCTCTTGTCTGTATCCGCACTTGCTAGACTTGGACTTGTAGTCAAATTTGTGGATGACAGATGTACAGTTCATGATCTCAGTTTTGGTGATGAAATTGTTGCATCTGGCCTTTTGTGCCGTGGGCTGTATAGGCTCACTTTGTATGACAAGTGTGGAAAAAATTTTGCAAATGCTGTTGTAGATTCAAGGGCTATTTCAGATGCAAAACTTTGGCATGCACGTTTTGGTCATCTGAATTTTGCCAGTTTGTTGCGTTTGCAGAAATCTGATATGGTTGCTTCTTTGCCACCTCTTGAAGCACCTGTCAAACATGTTTGTGAAGGCTGTATTTTGGGTAAGATGCAGCGTTCTAAATTTCCAAAGGATGGTTCAGTTCGGGCCACATGCAGGTTGCAGCTTGTGCATAGTGATGTTTGTGGGCCCATGCAAACTCCGTCCTTGGGCAATTACCTGTACTTCGTGACTTTCATTGATGATTACTCCAGGCATGCATGGGTATTTCCGCTTAAAGCAAAGTCCGAAGTTTTTATGTGCTTCAAACAATTTCTGGCTATGGCTGAAAATGTCTCGAAATGTATTATGGGCACCCTCCGTTCAGATCGAGGGGGGGAGTATATGTCTCATGAATTTAATGCATTTCTGGCTAGTCGTGGGATAAAACACCAATGTCCAGTGCCTTATACACCTCAACAAAATGGTGTTGCTAAGAGGAAAAACAGGTCACTGACGGAAATGGCACGATGTATGGTCAAAAGTCAAGCTTTGCCTCATTCTTTTTGGCTTGAGGCCATCATGTGTGCCACTTATGTACTTAACAGGTGTCCTACGAAAGCTTTGCAGTCTATTACTCCATATGAAGCATGGCATGATATAAAGCCTTCTATTGAGCACATGCGTGTTTTTGGCTGTTTGGCATATGCTTTGGTGCCACAAGTGCAGCGCAAAAATTTGGATGATAAAGCTATCAAATGTATTTTTGTTGGTTATAGTGCTGAAAGCAAAGGTTACAGGTTGTATCATCCGCAAACAAAACGTATTCTGGTTTCTCGGGATGTAGTGTTTGTGGAAGATTCTGTTCAGCCCTTGTTGTCATGTACTAGAGACAGTAATGTAAGCTCACAGGACATTTATGACACTTTGTTGCCTCTTTTCAGTGGTGGAAATACGAATGTAAGTTCCAATGAGGCAAATGTACAGCCTATGGGGGTTTCTGAAAATGTTTTAGATCAGCCTATTACTGATGCAGATGTACATGATGTACTTGATGAGGAAAGGGCTGAAAATGAGCAGGCTAGAGGTATGCCAAAATGGCTTGTGCACACTTTGCGTGACAGTAAATTGGATGCACCTTTGTCTAGTCGTACTCGTTCAGGCTCTCGCCGTGCATCTTATGCATCAGATTGTTATGCTTTGGCTGTGTCTAGTTTACATGATGTTGAGGAGCCTCTGTCTTTTGATGAAGCACAGAATTCAGAAAATTGGATGGCTGCCATGCAATCAGAATATGATGCACTTATAGAAAATGACACATGGACTTTATGTGATTTGCCTCCTGGCAAAAAGGCCATTGGTACAAAGTGGGTTTACAAGTTGAAACGCAAACCGGATGGTGAGATCGATCGCCATAAGGCTCGACTTGTTGCAAAAGGTTATGCACAGCAAAAAGGCATAGATTATGAAGAGACTTTGGCTCCCACTTGTCGTATGACTACTGTGCGTTTTCTATGTGCATTGGCAGCTCATTTTGGTTGGGATGTACATCAATCAGACATTGTTACTGCTTTCTTGAATGGTGACATATTTGAGGAAGTTTATGTAACGCAGCCTCGCGGTTTTTTCATAAAAGGACAAGAGGACAAAGTGTGCAAATGTAACAAGGCTTTGTATGGGTTGAAGCAATCTCCTCGTGCTTGGTATGAGAAAGCTGACACTCATTTGGTCAAACAAGGCTTTCGTAACAGTCCAACAGAAAGCACATTGTATGTAAAGCGTGAGGGTGATGTATTTCTCATCGTGGTTCTTTATGTTGATGATTTGCTGATCATTGGACCAAATGAGAGACATATTGCTGAATTTAAGGCTGATTTGAATGCTACTTTCAAGATGAAATATTTGGGGCTGTTGGATCATTACTTGGGTATACAGTTTAAGCAGTGTGATGGTGGTATTGCCTTGTGTCAGAAAAGTTACATAGAGACATTGGTATGTAAGTTTGTACTTGAGGATTGCAAACCTATTGCCACTCCCATGGAAACAGGTTTGAAGTTGAGTCTACATGATGCTGGTGATCCTGCTGATGTCACTCTTTACCAAACTGCTGTTGGCTGCCTAATTTATGTATGCAACACGAGGTCGGATATTCAGTTTGCAGTCTCACAGGTCAGCAGATTTATGCATAGCCCAGGGTCTAAGCATTGGCAGGCTGTCAAGAGGATTTTCCGCTACCTTAGTGGCACTTTACATCTTGGCTTGTTTTATCCCAAGGGGGGATCATTGCCGCCAGACTTACATGCTTTTTCGGACTCAGATTGGGCTGGTTGTTTTGACACGAGAGTGTCCACAAGTGGTTTTTGTTTCATGCTTGGCAGTTCATGTATATCATGGTTGAGCAAGAAGCAATCTACTGTGGCCACTTCAAGTTGTGAGGCTGAGTACAGGGCAGTCTTCACAGCTACAGTTGAGTGTGTATGGCTCAGACGCCTTATGGCTGATTTGGGTGTTGGACAGGACATTGCCAACACTATCTACACTGACAGTCAGAGCGCATTGGCAGTTGCGAGGAACCCAGTTTTTCATGCTCGCACAAAGCACATTGAGGTGCATTACCACTATGTCAGGGAGAGGCTCTGAACAGGAGAGATCAACTTGGCTTATGTGCCAACACAGGACAACCTTGCAGATCTTTTCACAAAGGCATTCTCTCGTGAGAAGCTTGAAGCTTTCCGCAAAGCTTTGGGCTTACTCCCCTTTGTGGACTGATCCTGTCCTCAGGGCATGGCACTTCCCTTTACTCATGTGCCAGCTCTCGTTCACCGCATCACTCCAGGGGGGATTTGTTACCATATACATGTGGTAGTGATGTGTGTGAACACACTAGGACCGCCGGGGCATTTTTTCCCTCTTTAGGAGGTTTTTTCCCCCGTGCATTGTATATACGCCTATCACTCTAGGGCTATCTATCTTTCCATAGCACACTAAGTAATACACTCTCTATTGTGTGCCTTGAGCTTCCTTCGTCTTCTCCAAGCTGTGTGTGTTTCTCTGCAACCCTAATTCCAACAAAATTTTTGTGTGAGCTTGGGTATTTGTACCGCCTTACTTCTAGGCTCTCTCGTGTTACGCATA
This sequence comes from Adiantum capillus-veneris, assembly GCF_014529385.1. Taxonomy (NCBI): domain Eukaryota; kingdom Viridiplantae; phylum Streptophyta; class Polypodiopsida; order Polypodiales; family Pteridaceae; genus Adiantum; species Adiantum capillus-veneris. The sequence continues at coordinate 72,111,062 of NC_140958.1, read as the reverse complement.
TTTTTAGCAATAGATCGACCTATAGCTTGAGAAAATGTTGCCAAGTCACTTAAGTGAGCAGGTATAGTGGGGACAGGCGCTCTTGGGACTGCATGTGGAATGGGGGTTGGCATTGGGTTTGGCGTATATGCAGCCCCTTGGGTTCCAAGTTGGGTACGATGTTGTGCCATGTGGTGGCCCAAAGTTCATATGTGTGGCCCTAGGCATAGTAGACGTGGGATGTAAGATGCTAATGCTAGCTAGTATGGCCCCATTGAAATAAGAGCTTGGATGTTGTGGTTGTGGAGCATAAGCTGTTAAAACAATGGGAGGGGTAGGAGTTATATGAGTACGAGGACCTATAGGTGCATATGATTGATACACACTTGTAAGTACTGTTGCAGGCATTGAGCCACCATGTAGTGACGCTTTACTAATAAATGAGATCCATGGCATGTTTTTTGGCATGCCCATCACTGGGGTAGGCATGGTAGCTATGGTGTCATCAAGAGAAAGATGAGCTAAACGTGAAGCTATCACTTGTGGGCTTAGTTTGTACTGAGACCCCTAGCGAAACAACAAATGGAGGATCCATCGAGCTTACGGAGGGAGTCTCCATTTGTGATAAAGTTGGTTGCTTAGCCTTCCCTGTATCCAAAAATCTCATGAGACCCGTTGAAGGCATGTGGATCCCTTTTTTTTGCCTCTCCAGCTCAATAACCCTATCGATGACATCACAAACTCTTTGTTGTTTCTCCTCTATGTTAGTAGCATCCGATGTGGATTGTAGGACATCTAACCAACCCACGTGATAAGTGTGACCTGTGTATAGGTCGATTAAAGTCTCCGTTTGTAGTTCATACTCTCAATTTTCATTTAGAAACGCTCTATCTAGGATTGAAGTGCTAGGGGTGTCCTTTGAACTAGATACAATGTGGCTCTCTATGGGTTGACCCTTAGTGGTTGCTAATTCAGGAGCACTTGATTGCTTGGCTAGCATGGATGTCGACATAGGGGCCTTCACTTTTAGCTCTCTCCTTTGCTGTGCCTTGCGTAGGCTCTTGATTTCCTTTTTCCTAGCCGCAATAATAAATCGCTCAACCTCTTGCACTTCGACAAGGATTCTACCATCAGGTAATATAACCTCGAAGGGGAATAACTCTTAAGAGTCAGGGGGTGCAGTGAATGGAGTATTCACATGCACACTCTCCGGGAGAATGGGGTCTACGTTGGTCATGAATGGTGAATTTACTTCCCCACCCCCTTCATTCACATCGTCAGCTCCATGTTCGAAGCGAGTGGCTCTACTCAAAGTCTCTTTCAGGTGGCTAAACACGCTCGGTCCAGACCGTGGGCTCATGGCATGCATGTCTTGGCTTGATTTCTCAAGATTAGGCATCGGGTAACCTTCCATGACATCGTAGTTAGAGGAAGAGTCACTAAATGCAATATGTGGATCCTGAGTGGTACTACCTTGGGTTCCCGCTGAGGGCCTAGAGTCTAACGTGGAGAAATAATGAGTGCCCGCGTAAACAGAGACACTCTCTATGAAATTGTCCTCTAGCACACGACCAGAGCGTAAGGACATGTGTCCTCAACACTCTAGAAGTGTTGGTGAGTGCCCATGAAGGTCGCTCACCTAGTTTTTAAGGTGTTTACAACCCAAAGTTTTTCTCAATTTTTTTTGTTTTTATGGTCCTTTTTTCTAACCGAGCCACAAATATGGCGTGTGATAGCTCAAAATAAGTGTCTTGGTTAGAGGGACGTGCCGTGATTTACAAACCCCAATTCGGTTACTTAAAGCCCTCGAAATCCTTAAAACAGTCTTTTTCTAGTCGAAAAGAAGGCTAGAATTAGTAAGTCCAAAGGGCAAGTGTAAAGGGAAGGGTGGAGGACTTGAGGAACTTCTCTCACATGCCCTCCCCTCACTTGAGGTGCTAGTCTTTATATATATAGTAGTATCTATACTATATCATAAGACAGAGGACTGAGGCTTAGGCCTGGGCTTGGGCTCGGGCTCGAGGAATGATCCTGGTCCTGATCCTTTCTTTAAAATAATATTTTTAAAATTTTATTTTTGAATTTCCTTTTTGGTCTCAGATTTTTGAGCGTTTTTATATATATATATATATATATATATATATAACTTTTTGAAAAAACACTTTCTGTGGATAATGCTGCGCTTGGATGTCAAGCTCACGCGCTCACACAGCTGCCCCTGGCAACTCTGTCTAACCTGTCTATAGCTCACATAGAAAATGAACACTAATTATCTCTGCTCACAAATTGCCTAACATAGTAAACTACACACTGACAGACAATCAACCTTCACACTGTCTACTGCTCACTGTCCACTGCACATTACAGACCTACACTAACTAACATATTTGCTAACACCTGCACATTGCAACACTTAACAAATCTAACAAAACATGTACATTACAGCACTTAATAGAGCTAACAAAAACCTGCCAAAACTTGCACATTGCAGCCACTTAACATATCTAACATAACTCAGCAAAAAACCAGATATGGCAGAAGTGAATGGCTTTCTAAGGTAGCACTGAGTGCTCCTCAAGCTTAGTGCAAGGCAGTCCCAAACGACGCCAAAAATGTGCGCTTTGCCACACGTGTCGGAGACTGGGAGCTTGCCAAAGCACCGTGTGCGAGCCACGAATGGCTGCAAGCACACACAACTAGATAGTCCTAGCAAGCTCAAAGGGGCAATGGTGTCTCACTCACCGCTCAATGCTTCCATCGTGAAGGATCGTGTGCCGCAAAGAAGAAGGAGCCACTGCCGCCACCGTGCTCAACCGCCTTGTCACCGCAATGCTCGATCACAGACTCTCTCTCTCTCTCTCTCTCTCTCTCTCTCTCTCTCTCTCTCTCTCTCTCTCTCTCTCTCTCTCTCTCTCTCTCAAGCGCGCGCGCACACACACACGCGCGCGTGCGCACGTGAGCACACAAAAGAGAAGGAGATAGAGGTAGAGCAAGAGCACTTCTTAGCATACACCTCAAAGAATGAGGATTTTATGTCAAAACAGACCTTTTATAAGAGTCTGAACCATTCACACATGGGCGCCCACAGTAGCCGATTGTTGCAAAAATATTGTAAAAATAAGATAAGTGGTGCACCTCTCATCAGCGATCACATACACACCTATAAAACTGACAAGCCCGGTCCATGACTCGAATAAATGATAAGGCATCCGTCGAAGGTGTCCGTGAGGGTTAACAATCAACTACTATACCACTAGGACAAGTCGTATGTGTATGCACACATGAGCTCCATGCAACTGCTATCCATCTAATACGTGTGTGTGTGTGTGTGTGTGTGTGTGTGTGTGTGTGTGTGTGTGTGTGTGTGAGAGAGAGAGAGAGAGAGAGAGAGAGAGAGAGAGAGAGAGAGAGAGAGGGGGGCACAAAGGGAGCATTAAAGTTTTGAATGTCATAGTTATTGTACTATAATAACAACAAGAGGCTTCAAGACCTATGTGACAAATCTTTTATATACATATATATATATATCTCTGTGTGTGTGTGTGTGTATGTATGTATGTAGGTATACATATGTATGTACACACACACACACACACACACACACACACACACACTGGTATACAGGTCATAAGTTGTATTTTCTAAGAAAAATTTCCCCAAAAAAACCCCCCCTTCCCCCTCCCCCATCCCCCCCTTGTTGCTCTTTTGCCTGGACCAGACTAGGAAAAAATGGATCACTAAACTTTACTACTACCGGGGGACTTAGCCCTTGAATGTATTATGATGCTCTGTACTTCTGGAGAGTCGAGCGTGTTCAATGGAGTCTGCTCTCATGGCGCAGTGAAGGCGGCTTTCTTCCCCCCTGACTATCAATCTCCATTGATGGCCATAGGCGTGCAACTCTATGCTATCACACACTCATGAGGGAGTGCGGCCTGACTCTCTCGCTACCTTGGCACAACATACGAAAACAGGTGAGGGCGCATCTCTGCCCCTCACTTAGCCATTGCGGGTGTGTTGAGTTATTTTGTGAACACCTATTGTCTGCTTTACTACCAAGGAGAATGGAGCTCTCCACGCAGGTGACTCAGGTATTTATTCTCACCCTTGCTGGGTTTTGTTGGTTTACTGCATTATTTATGCATGATTAAACACTAAAAGGTTTTAATTTAGGGAAGGTGGTCCTACCTTATGCTTGTTGCAAGCACGCATACTGTGCAATTAAAACTACGGCTATGGTATTCTTGTAAACTGTTTGCAAACGGAATTTTCAGTTGATGTTATATCAAGGGGCTTGATATGGTAAACTTAGGAATGATACACCCCCGCCTGTTATAAGCTGATATAAACATCATATTAGAGCTGCTCCTAACCGTGGACTGGTTAGGTCGCCTCTGTGGTTTACTGTCGGCTATGTCGTTCTTGTAAAATGTTTACGAGCCACTGCAGGTTCTTATAGTTACGGGCTTGACTGGTTATTTTGCTAGGCCTAGACATTATGGTTGTCCTTGGATCTCTTGTGCATAAAAAATGACGGTCTGTGGTTATTTGTTTAAGGGAAAGCTTGCATAAAAGATGGGGGTAGCCACAGTATAGTTTAAATGGCTCTGAAATTAATCGCTGCAGGACTTCACCTTTACATAAAAACAAAATTGTGCATGTGTGGCAGTATGTGTATGTGTGTATATGGTTGTATGATGGTTGGCTTGATGGCCATTCTTAACATATGCTACATTTGGATATGTATATTGATAGACGGGAACTGGTTCTTTGTCCCGACTGTGTAAATGGAGGCAACATTTGGTGATGGCCGATGGGTCACTTGGCTCTGACTCTAGCCGTTGCAGGACCTGGAAAAAACCAGCGTAATGACTGGTTTTGTCGCTGTTTTAACTGGGTTTTTTCTCTCATTAGGAAATAGAGTTATCTATTTGATTGGCAGGTTTCGAAAACTGTTGGTTTTTTTCTGTGATAAACTGGTTGCCACACTTGGGCTTATCACCATTGGGATCTCATATTAGAAAAGGGATGGGGTGTTTTTAAAGTACCCATGAATGTTGAAGCTTTAAAGCAACATACTCAAAACAGGCCGGACACTACAGTCCGTGATAGCTTGGCATTTTTTGAAGGTAAGTATACAGCAGTTAATTTTTTCAGCTTTGGAAAAAAGCTGTGGTTGGTAGGGCCGGACACTACTGTTCTTAAAAGCCGTTAATGACTTATGGATATGAAGGTAAGTATATGGTCGGTTTTGTTTCGGCTTGGGTATAGCTTCCAAGCTATTGCTCTTAAAAATGAGGTTCCACTTTAAAAAAAGGGAGTCTTGCTACTCTGTTGACTGGTTACACTGGTGTCTTATTGGTTATAAAAAACGAGGTAGTCATCACCCTCATATGATACCTTTGGTTGACAAAAAGTAGTCCGATTTCACATCTCTTTGTCTAAAGAAGTACCTTTTGATAGCATGGGTTTATTGATTTTGAAGGTAAGTATATGGTTGTTGTTTTGTCTTAAGCATAGCTACTGAGCTATGGCTCTTGAAATAGTTTAACTTTTGATGGACTCCACCATTTAGAAGATAGACTGTAAAGTAATAAGAAAGACTGCTAACATACCAGTTCTAATGAATAAACTAGCTTGTCTAAAGTAATTAAAACCTATAAGATGGACATGGATAACAACTGATATGGTCCATTGATACCTGTAAAACACATCCAAGGCTAACAGGATTGTTGTCTTGTTTGGATGGATGCAGGTAAGGACTCTATCTTATCTTGGACGGCTTTCTTTTCTTTGGCAAGCAACCTTTCTGTAATGAAATACTCACTGAGGAACGGGGAAGTTCTTTTACTACTAGTCTTACTGAAAGAGGATCTCTTTCCTACAATCATTGTACCTAAATAATTATAATACTAAGTTATTTTTGTACATATTAGTTCATTATTCCTTGGCGAGCTGTCTTTTGAATGTAAAAATTCAATTATGTCTTATTAGTTAAGATTTAAACAACTACACACACATCCTATACATAAGGTTTCTTCTTTTCGGGGGAAACCGGGATGCTGGCCTAGGAAATTATCTTAGGAATGGAGTTCTAAATTGGACCCATAGACTATAAATCCTTCATTGGTAGACTGGTGTTAGGTGGCCCCTTTTAGACTCTTTTTCTGGTTCCCTGCTCACGGCTACCATAGTTTCTGACTTTGCCGGTTGAAGGTTTGCAGGACCAAGTACACTTTACAATATAGACACTTTGCTAATCTTTATATCACCTCTGTTTTAGGACTGCTCACGTTATAGAATGACAGCTCGCATGAGTACTAATCACAACCCTGAGAATCATGCAAAGATTCTTGATCAGATTAAGCTTTACCTTAAAGATCATACACCAAAGAATGCCTTGGCTACTAGAACTAGACCTTTCCTTGCTAGGAAAGCCAAATTATGTATTACATACTATGGCAAGAAAAAGTAAACCTGGCCTCACTGTTTTTGGAGACTCTTGCCTTATCTCAAGGATTGGAACTTACCTCGGAGCCCCTCTCTGTGGCCTCCTCTCTTGTCCTCAGATGTATTAGCAATTTGGATGCTTCACAACTTATTTATGATTCAGCTCTTGTCTCAGATAAAAAAATTTATGTCTTGCATATGTTGTCATTTAATGTCTGGGTAAAAATTCTAGATACATTGGACAAAGGCCCCCTAGAAGGTGTCAATTTGTTGTCCCAATATATTGCCCAACTTCCTGTCCTTGCTTCACAATATCAGCAGGAGCTTGCCCAGTTCTCCTCATCTGGAGCTGAGCTATCAAAATTCCTTAGGAAATTCTGTGGGCTTAACCCCTCGTTTGTTGCACCCCAAATACCCCCTCCATCCCTCCAACTGGTGGCATTTTCTGTCGAGATAGTGCTGCTCTAGAAGTAGTAAAAGAATTTCAAAATAATCTTTGCTCCCTCAATGATGTTAACCTCCTTGAGATGGTACCAAAAATCTCTAAAGTATTTCTTGTCTTACCAATAAGACAAATAGAAATTGAATCTCTCGGAGTTGACCATCAACTGTGGGTTCTGCCTAACAAAGCCTTCCTGGCTCCCATTCTTATCGAAACCTGGGTGTACTTGGCCAACCTTCCTGCCTCAACCGTGGAAGACTGTAAATTCAAGATTCTTAAAGGAGGGCAGTTCTTGGACAAGGGAGGACTAATTAAAGCACCCTTTAACCTTCATCTCATCGACCACTCCAAATGCCCCTCAAATGCTGTATTATACATACGTACTAAAGGTAGCATGGAATTTGCAAAAAGTAACCCAGATTTCTACACAGAGTCCATCTGGAATATCTTCCGTCTCTATGTGAAATGTGCTTGCAGGTTTCTTGACCGCAAAGCTACATGTGAATCAAGCATCATGTGGTTTGATCATGTAATATGGTTCATCCTTAACCATTTGGATCTGTTATTTCCAAAAAAACCAGTCGACTTTCATCTATCCCTCATCTGCTCATGGCTTGGTGGACAGGCTAAGCAGATTGTGATTGCACAAATTGCCTTTAATATCTTCCGTGGTCTTATGCATGATATTTTGAAAGAGCTTAAAGCAGATGAGCCCGGTCTATACCTCACCACTTATGCTAACTTTAAAGGGGTCAAGTTCATCACTAATTTTCTTAAACCTTGTATTGAAGATGATGATTCTCCTGCTCTGAAAAGAGCTAACTCTTTGGCTACTCCCAACTGCTTCACCTCATTTTTTACACCTAGCTCCTCGTCTAAATCGAGGAAAATCTCGTAGTTTTACAAGAGGGAGAGGCAGATTCCCTGCAATCAGAAACTTCCTTGAAATCTAACCTATGAATATATTGCAGGTTTCTACAAACCCATGTGGAAGAAGAGTTCTCAGCAAAGAAGATTCGAATTGTGGTGCTATCTACATACACTCTCTGTTTCACAATATCCTTCTCGATTGGATCTTACCAAAAATAAATAAATTGTGAGTGCTTCGACTTATTTTTTGGTAATCATAAAATGCTTGACAATATTCTCATAGGATGGAAATGCCATCATCCTATAAAAGGATTAGTTTTAAATAATGACTTTCTTAGACAAGAAACAATCCCTTAATGTACATGCATTCAATTTACCTCATTCTGCAAGAATTTTGAAGGATTTGGTAACCATGTCTGTACTCAGGACCTTAGCATTGTCGATAATGTCACAATACGTAAGTTACTGGCCAAAGGGCTCAATCACATACCTAACTATCCAAAAAACCCTTACCTTGCCCTATCAGCTTTACTTAGCTGCCTCACTGACCTTGTCAGTGCTCTCCGACTGGAGATGACAGTCCTACCGGACTTAAAGGAATTAGTGAAGAAAGACTTCCTTCATAAAATTTCTCTACTTCCTAGGAAGTGGCTTTCTTCTGATAGCTCTTGGCTTGCACCTCAACTAGCTCTTGATTTTCAACTAATCTCAAATAAATGGCTTGTGGTCGGGCTAGACAAAAGCGCCAACTATCCTACTATTATGTGCAAATACCTTGCTTGGAAAGCAGCTCGGGATCAAGTATCAGGTAAAGAATTTTGTCATACTAACAATACACCACAAGATATCTCTAACAAGATCTCTAAACATCTAGGACAGCTTGGTTACTCTCTTAGTAACACCAGGTTACCAGTACTATTTCCCACATATAAATTCCACAAACATAAATTCAGATGGATATCTGATGCCTCTAACTGTATCTTCACAGATATCACCAAAGATATTACTCTTTGCCTTGATATTATTCTCACAAGAATTTGAACTCATTTGTGCAGAGAAGCAGAGAATATGCAAGGATTTCCTAAATATCCAATACAATCCCTTTTGGTTAACAAAAAACGCCACAGAAGTCACACTTAACCTTCCTCAACATATCTTCCACATCTTTACAATTGACATTACACAATGCTATGAAAACATTTCACTAAGTGGAGATCTCGGCCTTAACATTGTTTTAGCTAAGGTTATTAATTTAGCCTTTACCAATGCTAAAAAGAGAAAGTATCGTTTTATCTCTCTATCCAAGAAACCCATATGGATTCAAGAATCTCACTCCATACACCCTCTACACTTCAATGAAACAAAGCTCTGCTCCTATATTTTTTGGCTGTTGAATAACTGCACTGTTATTGCAGGCGGCTGCTTCTTTAACCAATGCCTTGGCATCCCTATGGGCTTCTCTTGCTCACCACTTATGTGCAACATTTACTTGGATTTTTTCGAATACAAATGGTGTCTTAAGAACATGGAAACCAACCATAAAATACTTCCATTATTCAATCATACTTTTAGATATATGGATGACCTACTTAGTGTTAACAACAGAATGTTCTCTAAAGAGATTGATCTAATCTATCCCCATTGCCTTAAAAATTGAGCCTACTTCTCTCCCAGATAATTCGATTGGTGTTGAGAACTTTTGCAAATCAACCCAATTTCTTAACCTTTCAATAACCCTTCACTCCCCATCTACAGGTGGATATAACCTTAGATTTATCTGGAGAAAGGATCTTCTTAAGCTTCCTCACATAGAATTCATTAAAAGGAATAGCAATAGGCCATACAAAGCCTCTATTTGCTCTTATATTGGCCTTCTTTACTTAATTTGCTACTCCTCATCTACCCCCTCTTTGGCCTGGGAAGAGATATCTATACTAGTTAAAAAATAATGTCAGAACGGATTTAACCATAATCAGATCCGGAACACCATTACAAGCCCTCATTCAGCATAACTGGCCTGGACTATTGTTTCAAAAAGAGAGTCTCATCTCTCTCATAAGGTAGTAGGCCCATACACAATGGGGCTACTACCGACCCATTGTGTGTGGTGCCTGGGTTAGGGCCGGTACACACACACACACACACACGCACGCACGCACGCACACACACTCTGGTATACTGGCCATAAGTTGTATTTTCCCCCCCCCCCCCCCCCCCCCCCCCCCCCCCTTGTTGCTCTTTTGCCTGGACCAGACTAGGTCAACTTAAGAGTTTGCAATTAAAAAATGGATCACTAAAGTTTACTACTACCGGGGGACTTAGCCCTTGAATGTATTATGATGCTCTGTACTTCTGGAGAGTCTAGCGTGTTCAATGGAGTCTGCTCTCATGGCGTAGTGAAGGCGGCTTTCTTCCCCCCTGACTATCGATCTCCATTGATGGCCATAGGCATGCAACTTTATGCTATCACACACTCATGAGGGAGTGTGGCCTGACTCTCTCGCTACCTTGGCACAACATACGGACAAACAATCCTCCTCCTACTATAAAAACAAGTGAGGGCGCATCTCTACCCCTCACTTAGCCATTGCGGGTGTGTTGAGTTATTTTGTGAACACCTATTGTCTGCTTTACTACCAAGGAGAATGGAGCTCTCCAAGCAGGTGACTCAGGTGTTTATTCTCACCCTTGCTGGGTTTTGCTGGTTTACTGCATTATTTATGCATGATTAAACACTAAAAGGTTTTAATTTAGGGAAGGTGGTCCTACCTTATGCTTGTTGCAAGCACGCATACTGTGCAATTAAAACTACGGCTATGGTATTCTTGCAAACTGTTTGCAAACGGAATTTTTTGTTGATGTTATATCAAGGGGCTTGATATGGTAAACTTAGGAATGATACACCCCCGCCTGTTATAAGCTGATATGAACATCATATTAGAGCTGCTCCTGACCGTGGACTGGTTAGGTCGCCTCTGTGGTTTACTGTCGGCTATGTTGTTCTTGTAAAATGTTTACGAGCCACTGCAGGTTCTTATAGTTATGGGCTTGACTGGTTATTTTGCTAGGCCTAGACATTATGGTTGGCCTTGGATCTCTTGTGCATAGAAAATGATGGTCTGTGGTTGTTTGTTTAAGGAAAAGCTTGCATAAAAGATGGGGGTAGCCACAGTATAGTGTAAATGTCTCTGAAATTAATCACTACAGGACTTCACCTTTACATAAAAAAAAAATTGTGCATGTGTGGCAGAATGTGTATGTATGTATATGGTTGTATGATGGTTGGCTTGATGGCCATTCTTAACATATGCTACATCTGGATATGTATACTGATAGACGGGAACTAGTTCTTTGTCCCGACTGTGTAAATGGAGGCAACATTTGATGATGGCCGATGGGTCACTTGGCTCTGAATCTAGCCGCTGCAGGACCTGGAAAAAACCAGCATAATGACTAGTTTTGTCGCTGGTTTAACTGGGTTTTTTCTCTCATTAGGATATAGAGTTATCTATTTGACTAGTAGGTTTCGAAAATTGTTGGTTTTTTTTGTGATAAACTGGTTGCCACACTTGGGCTTATCACCATTGGGATCTCATATCGAAAAAGGGACGGGGTGTTTTTTAAGTACCCATGAATGTTGAAGCTTTAAAGCAACATACTCAAAACAGGCCGGACACTACAGTCCGTGATAGCTTGTCATTTTTTGAAGGTAAGTATACAACAGTTAATTTTTTCGGCTTTGGAAAAAAGCTATGGTGGGTAGGGCCGGACACTACTGTTCTTAAAAGCCGCTAATGACTTATGGATATGAAGGTAAGTATATGGCCGGTTTTGTTTTGGCTTGGGTATAGCTTCCAAGCTATTGCTCTTAAAAAATGAGGTTCCACTTTAAAAAAAAGGGAGTCTTGCTACTCTGTTGACTGGTTACACTGGTGTCTTATTGGTTATAAAAAACGAGGTAGTCATCACCCTCATATGATACCTTTGGTTGACAAAAAGTAGTCGGATTTCACATCTCTTTGTCTAAAGAAGTACTTTTTGATACCATGGGTTTACTGAATTTGAAGGTAAGTATATGGTTGCTTTTTTGTCTTAAGCATAGCTACTGAGCTATGGCTCTTGAAATAGTTTGACTTTTGATGTACTTCACCATTTAGAAGATAGACTGTAAAGTAATAAGAAAGACCGCTAACATACCAGTTCTAATGAATAAACTAGCTTGTCTAAAGTAATTAAAACTTATAAGATGGACCTGGATAACAATTGATATGTTCCATTGATACCTGTAAAACACATGCAAGGCTAACAGAATTGTTGTCTTGTTTGGATGGATGCAGGTAAGGACTCTATCTTATCTTGGATGGCTTTCTTTTCTTTGGCAAGCAACCTTTTTGTAATGAAATACTCACTAAGGAACGAGGAAGTTCTTTTACTACTAGTCTTACTGAAAGAGGATCTCTTTCCTACAATCATTGTACCTAAATAATTATAATACTGAGTTATTTTTGTACATATCAGTTCATTATTCCTCGGCGAGCTGTCTTTTGAATGTAAAAATTCAATTATGTCTTATTAGTTAAGATTTAAACAGCTACACACACACATAGAAACACACAAATACACATATGTGTGTGTGTGTGTGTGTGTACTCAAGTAGGGTATTATACTCATATTCTCAAATTTTCAAGGAACCTAATGTGTACACAAAAGGAGGCGTCCTACATTGCCTCAATGTCCAACCACACATTTCACAAAGCAACAATTATACCAAATGGTGGGTATAGTATAGATTGTGCGCAAGGAAATAGGCTCAAGCTGGTTGAATACAATCTTCTCTCTCAAAGAGGAATATGCTTTTGTAATTAGAGGACAGATAGAGATCAATGGTATGCATGATTTTAGTCACAACCTCAATTTTACACCACGTTCTTCACTTTAGCATAATGCCCAGAACTCCTACAAAAATAAACAATTGAGCAACCTTACTTTGCTTTCATTTTTATCACATTTTAAGATGCAAATGATGTGAAAGTGTACATGAACAAATATAGTGCACCTTATCATACTAAGCCGCTTATATATTGTTGTAATTAGGTGATGACGTAAACCATTACCATGCTTGTGAACATAGATAAAGATCCAAGAGAAGCATACAGAGAGAAGCATTGATGTAATCACATTCTTAATATTAAAAAAACGTTAGCTCATCTCTTTTTGTACTTGAAGCTTTTCTGGTACATTGGAACTATGAGCCCTTATATTTTCACAACTCTACTCTTAGACATGAAAAGTTTTATGATTACGCATTGTAGTAATTATGGGTCTTCATCTTTAAAAACTTGCCAGCTTACCCAGTTTATACTTCTCGATTTGGTAGCACGTTTGTCAACTCTAGGAAGACCAAGGGAAAGATGGTCTTCTTGCCATATAGAAATTTATGATGTACATTTTTACCATGTCTTGCTCATAAGGAAGAAGCAATGATAGAAGTAAGTAAGAGAGTGGAGTAGAGACATTGAATTCAATTGTGTTCTTATTGTTGAAACCAATTCTAGAACCCACTCCATTTTCAAAAAAGCTTTATTTTAACATTGATTTTAGACGGCTTCATCTCTTCACACCATGCTAACTTACCTAATCTGTATAATCCACGTTGATAGCATAGCTAAACCAAGATACACCAGAAGGAGGTGACTCTCTCTCTTTTTCTTACTCTCTCTCTCTCTCTCACAATAGAAGTAGAGCACTCCTAAGTTTTTTGAACAAGGGCTAGCACCTCATGAAAAACAATGTCTATGAGAAGCTCCCAAGCTTGGTATCAAAGAATGCTTTGTAGAATCTTACATATATTCATGTTTGTTAGAATCTTCAAGAGGTTGTGTAGTGCATTACTTTTAGAAATGCAATAGAATATACATGTAGGAAAAGAGTATTGATAATGTTTCACTTAGAAGAGAAGATATTCCTACAAGAATAGAAGCGATATTTCTTGGCTGAAGCAGCGCACGGGTCATATACTAGTATATAGTATAGATAGAACCAATGAGTGACACGTGGATGCCCTCTCTTTCCTTGAAATTTTAAGCTCCATTATATATAGTATAGATATGGACTCACATGGGTTTCAACAACCCACACGCACCTGCGTGGTGAGCCCTAATGTCGAAGTGCTGGGTTCAAATTTCAAATCTTGGCGCACATTGACTTTTTTTTGCACACTTCTCGTGCCTTGAGATTCATACGCTTCACCCTCTACTGTCGATCCCACCACCTTGGGACATTTAAGACCCCGTATCGAATAGTGTTGAGCCCCCCCCCTCCCCCCCCACCCCCCCTCGCACTATCTAACATGGGGTTTGAGGGGTGGGATCTATGGTGTTCGTCCCCGATGGGAATCTCGAGGCGAATGTGCAGTCCAAAAAAAACGCGCCCTTGTTTTTCGCCAAGCGTTTTGAACCCGAAACCTCCTCCTCATTTGGTTAACTAGGTCGTTCGCGTGCATCATGTCATTTCAAAGGCAAACATAAGATTTATAAATAAACTCGAATGTCCACTCTTTCCTGTCCTAGTTTACTAATTTTGTCCTTGTTTACTTCTGTGCATCATGTCATTTCAAAGGCAAACATAAGATTTAGAAATAAACTCGAATGTCCACTCTTTCCTGTCCTAGTTTACTAATTTTGTCCTTGTTTACTTCTAAAAATCAGACGACGCTACAACTCTCGTGATTCCGGCTCGTAGTTCTTCACCGTGGATCCCATGACAAAAGTTTCATTTAATTAACAACACAAAAAGCAAGAACCGCCCCCCCCCCCCCCCCCCCCCCCCCCCCCCCCCAAAAAAAAAAAAGCCATATTTGGCTGGCCAATGACATGGAGCACGCAATCTGCTTGGCTGCAGCTGCGCAACGGCCTACTTCAACTCCCTGCTTCTCGGTTTTTCGTATGCCCTCCATAATCTTGCACTGCTGATTCCAAGTTCGTGAAGCCTTCTCCATTCAGTGCTTTCGACTGTTCAAGCTGCATCGAGGTACCCCCAAACAAACACACACTCGCTAACTAGCTATTGCTTTTTCCTCAAACGCCTCTATTGTTTTTAATCAATGATGCATGTGTTTTCAGTCGAGTTTAGTTTTGATGCAGGGTTTTTAATCTGATTTCTCCCCCCAAAACACACACACACACACACACACACACACACACACACACTCTATTACTTTATCCTCAATCGGCTCTGTTGTTTTCAATCAATGATGCATGTGTTTTCAGTGGAGTTGAGTTTTGCTGCAGGGTTTTTTATCTGATCATTGAAGTGACCCCATGAGGATGAACCATCTGATTAGAAGTTTCTTGTTAAGTTTATATATTTTGAGCGATGGATATGGGTTAGGTAGTCACAGAACAGTTTTCGAGACACAATTGAGCGAAGACCAGTGTTCGGGAAAATTCATTTTTACAAACATACAAAAATCCCTCCAAGACCGGAAATTTACAATACTAGCCATTATTTTTGCAAATTACACTATTTTTCATGTATTTTAAGCGGAATTTTCTCCTTCTTGCCCTCCCCTCAACCGGCTACTTTGATTTTGCAACCGGCTCAAGGCTAAGCTGAGGCATACTTTTCCCGAACACTGGCAAAGACCTAGGTTTTATGCAGTTGCTTTAACAGGGTGGTTGGGGGCACATTGACTGAGGGTCAGTCAATTGAGAACATAGGATTGAGTCACTCCACCATCCCACTCAAGCCTAGTGTCGCTCCGGGTGTTTCCTTCATATGTCTGAGGCCCCTACCTACAACATTTATTTCAATGATTTCCAAGACTTCTGGCCTCTTCGCATGGGGGCACCTCCGACCGTGCCTACAATGAGTGTTATGCCTTCTCTTCTGTCCACAACACCTCTCCTATTCAATTGCATCCTCCCGTGACCTCTTCGAGTGAGTCGGGCTAAACGCCCTCATGTGGCGGTACCAGTGTGGGATGAGAACATTGACCTTGTTGAAATACTACGAAGAGCGATGGTCTCATGTAAACAAAGGCAATTTGTGATCGAAAGATTGGGAGGAAGCTACATTGCAATTAAAAAATGAGGTCATTGGCACGTTTACACTGGAGCAGGTTAGGAACTGCATAAACACTCTTAGAAAAAATACAAAAAAGAAAAGTAAAAAACAACCACCATTGGGGGAATGAGGGCCACATGGGAATACTTCAAGGTGGCGGACTCCCTGTGGTCATGCACTCCACGATGTGTCGGGATT
Organism: Adiantum capillus-veneris; assembly: GCF_014529385.1. Classification (NCBI taxonomy): domain Eukaryota; kingdom Viridiplantae; phylum Streptophyta; class Polypodiopsida; order Polypodiales; family Pteridaceae; genus Adiantum; species Adiantum capillus-veneris. Next base: position 72,095,059 of record NC_140958.1, on the reverse strand, counting down.
CCAAGAGCCTTTAATAGTGCTAGCTGGCATAGCCATCATGCAGGGAGTTAGGGCCATGTCACGATGCTATGTCAACCACCAACCTTAGTTGTTGGTTTCTTTTTGGTTATTTTTATTTAATTTTTGGGATCCTCTTTTGAAGTCGCAAATGGCCGGACATTGTATGGCGAGTGTGTTCACCCGCGTCAGTGAAGGGCAAGTCACCACGAGGATGGTCGGGCAAGTCGGCACTGAAATCTGAGCAGTAAAAGTATGTCTAGGCTCAGTTCAAAGTCATTTAGGCGCCACGTGGTGCTTATAAGTTGGTGGGTACCAGGAAATTAACTTAAAAGAGGCAAAGTGGACACATGGTGGCCCCAGATCATCTTGCCGGACTCACATGAAGAGGAGGCACCCAATTTTGAGAGGGAGGCTGCTTCTCCTTCATTAAGTGAACTCTTGTGTGTGTGAGTAGCCCCCTTTGAATACAGAAACGTGATGCCCCACTTGAAAGCTTTTCATCTATATGTACAATTGTGTGGGTAGCGTGCTACGGGCCTGTTTCATGATTCCGTCCCTAGCAGGGCTAGTAAAATACATTTTTCCTAATCGATCAAAATAAGGGGAAACTTGAATTCTCTCGGTTTTCAGGTCAAAATTTGAAGCTTTTGCCGGTAATTACACTAAAACTTGTGTAAATTTGCCGGTTTTCTTAAACGCAAGCTCAAAATCTAACAAGGATTTTATAATTTAAGCCGGTTAAAATACTAGACCCTGGTTTTTTTTTAACATTGGTCCCCTAGATAGAATCATAGGACGAGTGACACCAGGGAAGAGGCTTACTCTTTACAGGATAGAAAGGCAGTTCCTCCTCCAGTGTTCGAGTGTGGTGAAAGTTCTCGGCCACCCATGTTTGTACCTTTTGTTGATGTGAATGCTCCACAAGTCCAGGGGTTTATGACTGGGACAAGTAGAAGAGGATGCATTCGGGACACAGTTGGTTGTTGCTGTGATTGTGTTTACTCGGTTGGTGCAGAATCCTAGGTTTATGGAATTTCTGCAAGCGCCACCAATGCCACAGCAAACAAGGAAATTCTCTCATGTAGGAGAGTCCGTTGAGGCTCAAGCTCAGGTCCCTTATGTGTCCCAGCCAGAGTAACATGGAATGGGCGGAAAGCAGCCCAAATGTTCCGAAACGTCGTTCCGAACGAGTCCTGCTCCCAAATGGAATCGAGAACGAAACGTTGTTCCGGAACGGAGTGTAACCGGAACGGTGTTCTGGAACGGCAAAATGTGGGGCAGAATGGGCAAAAGTATGCATTTGGGGACACGTTTCGGGGCTGTTTGAGGGCACGTTTTGGGGCTGATTTGTGGGGCAGTTTTGGGGTTGTTTAGGAGTTGATTTGGGACTAAGCTGAATGGAGGTAATTCAAGCCTTACTATAGTTGACCATTCTGGCCTTCCCCCCTCCTCCCTGTTCCCGTCCCGTTTTGGACACTCCCGTTCTCGTTCTCGTTCCCGTTCCGGGTAACGTTGGACTCAACAGGGCAGGGAGCACATGCAAGGCATGATGCCAAATCCCATGTATGGTAACATTGGCATGCAACAAGGGTTTCAGTGCAATCATGGCCAGTTTGGGGTGGGTCTTTGTTTCAGAGCATGACTGGTTATGCGCCTGGAAACCAGCAATATATGCAAGGAACAGTCTTTGGGGGTATGCAAGGCATGATGCCAAATCCCATGTATGGTAACATTGGCATGCAACAAGGGTTTCAGTGCAATCATGGTCAGCTTGGGGTGCCACAAGGCAATTTTAGTATGGATGGTTTTTCCGACCAGCAGGCACATATGGCACTAGTGACTCAGAATGTCAATGGCCAAGGGGCGCCGATGATCCCTATCACAGTGGCCATGTTGTAGACAATTCCCTTATGATAATTTGGAAGCACAAGAAAAGCCAAAAGCATACAAAGAAGGTGTTGCAATTGTTAAGTTTGATACTTTCAGCGGCTTTGAGGATAAAAGAGGCTCTCAATTTCTTCCAACAGTTTGATAGTGCTTATGCAAGGGGGAAATTTTACAGAAGCCTCCAAGGTCAGGAAAGCTGCCACTTTCTTGAAAGGCAATGCGCTTACATGGTGGACGATGCTGTTGATGCAAGGACAAGCACCTGCCACATGGGTATACTTAAAGCAAATGCTTGCATCTGCACCGCTGTCAAATGAATTTGAAGGCGATGTCATGACGGATTGGTACCAACTCACTGCGGCTACTTGCATAGAGGAGTACGATCGGAGGTTCTGTATAGCGTTACTCTCAGTAACCTCCTATAGGTTTGTGCCATTGACAAAGCAGATTGAGAAGTATTGTTGTGAGCTACCTAAAGGGCTTCAAAACTATTGTACAAAGAACTGAGTGGCCACCCTTACTCAACTTATGGCAGTTGCCAACACTAGTGGGTCATGCCTTGTTGAACAATGGGTTTCAGGGCAACGTGAAAGGGGTCAATAAAATAAAATTTCAACAAAGAGCCCCTTTGTGAAAGTGACTCTTGAAGCATCCTAGGGGTCAGAAAAGACAGGGAAAGCTAAGGACTCAGCCGAGACGTCTGAAGAACAGGCCAAGAAAAAGAAAAGGAAGCCTTTTATGTGCAAGTCGCTCGAGGAAAAAAAGGCCTCAATGGCTGAGAACAAATGCTTTAGATGCGAGTAGCCTAGCCATTTTGTTGCAGATTGTCCCCAGAGGAGGAGGCTAGCTACTCAGAGGACAGGAGAGGGAAGAATCCCAAACCCATGGCCGGGTTAGTGCCAAATATGGTGGGTCATAGGCCGAACTCAAATGCTAGTGATTTGTGTGGGGTAAAGTCAGAGACCAGGCAACACTTATCTTCTTTGATCGAGGTGCTAAAGCAAACTTTATCTCACCAGAGTTGGCCATCAAGTTGGGAAACAAAGCTGAAGAGATTCAGCTGAGACAGGGATGTCCTGGCCACTCAGAGCGTGTTACGCGTATCATTGGAAAGCTGCGTTTGCATTTTCAATCATATGTGGACACAGTGGAATTTTATATCATGCCACTGGAAGGGTGTGATGGGCTGTTGGGAATCCTTGTGATGTTCCGTATACATGGAGTGCAGGATGTCTTTAACAAAAAGATCAGCCTTCAACATAGGGCAAAACTCACATCCTTGATGTAAAGCTTAAAGGGGAGTCTGTCCCTGTTATATCTACTTCAGCTTCTCTTTTGTAATTAAGAATCATCTTTCTACGTACTTGATTTTCGCATGTGATGTTTCAAATAATTGTCAGTCAAATTTATCTGTGTTAAATAAAGGTTAGCATTTTTACGAGAATTTAGTGATCGTTTTTTTGACTCATTACCGTCTTGGTTGCCGTCAGAGAGGCCTGAGGATCATGCGATAGATTTGGTGCCAAGTTGTAGCCCACCAAATAGGCCTCTATATAGGGTTAGTGCGGCTCAACAAAAAGAGATTATGGGCCAAGTAGAGGAACTGGTAGAAAAAGGGCTGATTCAACCTAGTTCTTCACCCTTTTGCTCCCAATTGCTTCTAGTGCAGAAGAAGGATGGCTCTTTGCGCATGTGTATTGCCCTTGTCTTATGTAGCACGATGATTCCGCTCTCGTGCACCTCTCCCCCCCTTTGAATACAGAAACGTGATCCCCCACTCGAGGGCTTTTCATGTGTATGTAGAGTTGTGTGGATTCATGTGCGATTGCTGAGGCAAGAGCCTCTTGCACAGGTACTGGACTAGCTAATTGCTTATCCCTCACAGGTACAGGTGAACTCGGAGAGATTTCACGCGAGAAATCTCCTCCAATTCAAAAAGCAAGTAGCCCTGATAGGTGCGGGAGCTCGAGGGCTTGCTACGGATGCGACCAGCTCGCGAAGCGGAGCGCGAAACAGTAGGTTGAAGCTTGCTGTGTAATTTTGCAGGTTTAGGGTTTTGACCCTAATTGATCCCTATACCCCCAAGACCTTTAGGGAAGCTAGCGGATCACTGTACAAGTGGTCTAGTGCATTTTTGGGGCAGAAAGTAGAGAATTCAGCGTGCTGCAGATTCTCGCCGGGTTTGAGAAAGTGCTCGAATGCGCCGGGAAAGTCACCTCTTCCACGGGGATTTTGTATGTGAAACCTCCTACTGCGGTTATGCTGTCAAAATCGAGCTAGAGTAGGTCATTTTCGGCCCGGTAAAAGTGGGATAGCTCGTAGCAATTTGCGGGTTTTCTCTTAAGTTTAATAAGGCTAAAAAAATACCGAAAGGGGCGCTAGTCTTTGGGGCCTAGAGGGAGTCGCTGTCTGCTTGGAAGGACTCTAGCTGCCAAGCCGTGTTTGAAGTGTAATTCCCAGTTGCAGGCTTATTCGTGAAGTTCCTATGTCATAAAGTTTACAATGTAAAGATCGGGTGAAACCTAAAGTCTAACGCCCTACAAGCCGGTTTCAACGATCAAGAGGGAGAGGGAGCATTTATGGAGAGGAAAAGGGGGAGGGAGAGATTGGGGACGAGAGTGAGACTATGATAGAGGAGACTGCAAGTGCGCGTGGCACAGTCGATGGGGGAATGCAACACGGATACCTCAGGTACAAGACCTTCCAGGAGTTCAGTCGCAAAAAGTCAAAGAGCCCAAACGCACATCGCTAGGATCTATTGCCAAAGTGCTCGGGGAGGGGATAAAAGGGATGACCCAAACAAGGAAAGTCTACGAAAAAGGACGGACCGCCCAAGAGAAGAGATTGTTGAAGTTGAGGATGGATGATGGAATTGGAGCTGATCTCTTTAGATAGCTGATTCCAGTGTTAGAATTTACAGCTACCGGAAGTCGTCAGTTCAGTCAGTGAAATTGGAATAGAATATGGAAACTGAGCTGGAATAGTTAACTGAACTGAAATACTCTATTGGGATTAGAAACAGACTGAATGACTGGAAAAGTGTTTCAGGTTCAGATTGAGAGTTTATGAAGAACAAGTACAAGGTATAACAGATTGAAGCCCTATTGACTACTGTAGTAATGTTTATAGAGTAGAATTACAAGTTAAGAGATTGTAACTCAAGAAGAGCTTCGGAGACTAAAACCAAGAGACTAGGAGTAAGAAGTCAAAATACAAGCAGCGCAATTACAATGTAATGGGTCCTATTTATAGCCTCTCGAAGTTACTGTGGTAACCGCTGTGGTAATTACTGATTGATCCACTGTTCGGCTTCCAGGAGACAGTTCCCGCCTGTTTAGACTGTCTTCGCCGTCTACATCCTTCCCTCCTTTCTTGAATTTTGGTATGACTCCAAAATTTCTGAAAAAATCCACGGTCTGATTCTTCTGAGGTGTTGAGGAACCTCTTCGCCTGCTTGCTGGGTTGGTCGATGTTCCTCATGAGTTGGCCTATGTTCCTCATGAATTGGCCTATTTTCCTCATGATAATACTCTTCTGAAGTTGCTAACTCTCCTGGTATTGCTAACTTTATACCATACTTCATGCTTGTTGAGTGCTTGACACCCTATAATTGTAATTCCAAGGGTGTCCAACCAAAAATATTCCAGCACCTTGCTAGGAAAATCCACCGTCTGATTCTGAAATTGGATGGAAAAATCCACCGTCTGATTTTGAGAACGGCTGGAAAAATCCACCATCGGATTCTGAGATGGAACTACCCAGGATCCTTCCACTGAACCCGCTTCCTCTTGCCGTTCGATCGTGTTGGTGTTTCAGAAGTCCCAGTGCCAGCATTGTCCTTCTGGATAAGTCTGTAAATGGACTCCTTCTCAAGTTGATCCCACCTTTTTGTGGTCATTTCCAATTCATAAGGCGTGAGAGGATGATAGGTTTTGGTGTCGGGATCATAGAGCGTGCGTTTGCCTTTTGTTAGACGAGTTCTGGCCAATTTATGACAATGCGAACCTGTATGGATCCATCCTTCTGGAAGAGGCTGATTTGTTTTAATCCTAGCTTCAAAGAGAATCTCAGCCATCTCTCTGTACTGTGGTCCCAGGCCTGGTGTAGCCGTAACATCCTTTTCAGGGATTTTAGAGGACTCCTTAGTAAGTTGCAGCAGCTGGTTTGTGATCCTCGTGTTCCCTAAGTTTCTTACTGCGGAAACCATTTAAAACCATGTCCGCAACCGCTTTTCTGATGGTGGTTCCTGCAGCTACTTAGTCAGCTCCTTGATTTTCTCAACATAACTTCTGACTGATAATTTCCTTTGCTTTATCTTATCCAATTCACAGAGAATATCCTCATCTCCTCTGTTATCTGAATATTCCAGTCGGAAAGCTTTGAGTAGTTTGTTATATGATTTGAGTTGGCAAGCTGGGGTAATGGTAGTACCATTTCCTTGCTGCCTCCTTTAATGTTTGAGGAAAGTATTGCCCCCAGTCATCTTCATCAATATTTTTCAACTCAGCATACTGTCCAAAGGCTTGGATATGAACATCCGGGTCACCTGTCTTCCCACCTTTGAAAACTGGAAAAGAAATTTTCAATGAAGAGGTGTAATCATGTCGATCAGCATCGTTTCTGTCTCTTCTCACCTTAGGAACCTGACTCCTTGAAGATTTCTTGCAATGGTCCGTGTCTGCATCCCAGTCAATTTCTTCTTCAGTCTTAGTTTCTGTCACCTCCCTGGCTTTTCTACTTGAACTATGGCGACTACCTTTACTGCCTTTGGCTCCTTCATCCCCATGTGTGGTCCAAGAACTCCTTGCCTTTCGTTCTTCCCTCTTAGCCCTTCTTCTTTTGGACTGACTGGAGTGCTGAGAGTCCCTAGCCTCATCAGCATGACTGTGCTCCCCCTGAGCCTCAGTCTCAGTCCCCGGTTCATTCTTAGGATCAGAATCTCTTTCTGACTCCTCATGGATAGGGTAAACGCGGTAGGATGGTTTACGACCACGGCTGGTTTTGGGTGTCATAACTTCAACTGAAAATTCAAACTGGGAGAAGTGTTCTGGTCAACGAGCAAACAGCTCTAGCCACCGTGATCGCCAAAATGGAATTGGAGCTGATCTCTTTAGATAGATGATTCCAAAGAATTTACAGCTACCGGAAGTCGTCAGTTCACTCAGTGAAATTGGAATGGAATATGGAAACCGAACTGGAATAGTTAACTGAACTGAAATACTCTACTGGGATTAGAAACAGATTGAATGACTGGAAAAGTGTTTCGGGTTCAGATTCAGAGTTTGTGAAGAACGAGTACAAGGTATAACAGACTAAAGCCCAATTGACTACTGTAGTAATGATTACAGAGTAGAATTACAAGTGAAGAGATTGTAACTCAAGAACAGCTTTGGAGACTAAAACCAAGAGACTAGGAGTAAGTAGTCAAAATACAAGCTGCCCAATTACAATGTAATGGGTTCTATTTATAGCCTCTCGAAGTTACTGTGGTAACCGCCGTGGTAATTACTGACTGATCCACTGTTCGGCTTCCAGAAGAAAATTCCCGCCCGTTGAGACTGTCTTCGCCGTCTACAGAATAGGAGGCTCGACGAATGAAGATGTACATAAAATTTCAAATGGACGTCGTGAAGATTGTCACCAAATACAAGGTACGTCGCTACTCGACTTTAAATTTTGTTGAGGGAGGAAGAGAGGGAAGGAGGAAGTAAATGGAAATAAACTTTTGCTTTGTGTTATTCTTTAATGTGTCTTTTTTCTTTTGGAAATATAGATGGATGATGTTGATGCAATAAAATCTCTTTGTTTAGCTGTGTAGTTTGGCTGTTTTTCTCTTTGTTTTGTTGTGTAGTTTGTTGCATTGCATCCATGTCTGGTTTGATAGAGAAGGGTTTGATTGGGATTGAGCCATGGATGTGATGGTGCTTCTCTAGGCAGGTGACATTTTGGTATGCCATCCACTCGACCATTTGGACATCAGGGCCGGTAGACTGTCAAGCTATCATTAGAATGTACTATAGGATGTCTTACAAGGGCTTTCATGAGTTGAAAAAACTCATCCTTTCCCATCTCCCGTGTCTTGACGCGTATGGGTGATGTAGGGAGCCCATCCAAGTTGATCAAGCTCGTGGCTGCGTGCCATGGAGGCTTGCACATGGCCATTCCGCGAGAACATTATGCCAATCTTCAAGGGGTCTACAATATATGCTCACATTATGCTAGTCTTCAAGGGGTCTACAATATATGCTCAAATGAAGAGGAACGAGGTTTTAAATATGCCTCTTGTGGAAGTGAATGGTTCGAGAGTGCGGCCGCATATTGTGGTTAATTCGGTGTATAAGATGACGAGTTAGCTTATAAATCCAAAGGGAGGCAAGAATTGCTACAAAGAATTTTTTTGATACACATTTTGAAGGGTAGCTTGAAGGTTGAGAATTCCTTTGGTATATTGAAAGATCGATGGCGCATTCTCCGTGACCTTAATCTAAATCTTCCCTTTGATCCCTTAGTTGTTATTGCTTGCTAGGTGCTACACAATTTTGTGCAACTAAAGGGAGGACCAGAGCCATTGGAGCAAATTGATCCACACCCCAATGTGGAGGAGACCATGAGGTGATGCGCAATGACACGTCAGTATGTGGCATGTCTAAGAATGCGCACGTGACTATTAATGGATTTCAATAGGCGAACGTCGTAAAATTGAGTGTTTATTCTGGCAGTGTGTATTGATTTTGAGACTCAAACTGAGTTTTGATGTGTTTGCCAGCTGGGTTCAATGATTTTTTTTTCCATTGTTGCATGTTTTTACGTGTGTGTATATAGTGTAGCATTTGCTTGTTTCATATATTTACTCGTGTGTTTTATTAGGTTGTGTGTTTTTTTCCTTGCATATCCTCATTATTGACTTGTGTTTGCATTTCATGAAAAAAAGAAAAGCATTCTATCCTTGAAAGGCCTGGGCAACCTTTGGGGAGAACATGCCCATGGCCTGTGTAGGGTTAGGTTTGAATTCCAAGTGACTTTGACAGGGTGGATCTCTCTCCGTAGCATGCATATACGTAACTAGAAAAAAAGAAGCTTATTTAGATAAATTTTAGGTAAGATTGATGCTTGTTAAGTCCAAGCGGCCACTCTGCATGAGTTCAAAACATCGACTACCTCCTGACGGGAGGGCATTAAATGGGCGTCAACTGGCAGTCATTGCTCAAAACCATCGGCCAGTCAGAGAATATTCTTGGGATTTTAAAGTCACCGGAGAGCGGCCACCCAACCCTTAGCCTTAGCACATGAGGCCGTGCGGCCGCCGTACGGTCACTCGAGAATATTCTCCGGTCAGTCGGTGGTTTTGAGCACTTGGCTACAGGTTGATGCCTATTTGTTGGGTTGCTATCAGGCCGTCGGGAGGTGGCTGTTTTCTTGAATACATGGAGAGTGGCCGCTCAGAGTTAACAAGCCTAATCCTCGCTAAGAACTATCTAAATAAGCTTTTTTTTGTTGAAGTTATGTAGATGCATGCTACGGGGGGAGATCCACTCCGTCAAAGTTACTTGGGATTCGAACCCGGCCCCTCCATAGGCTATGTATACATTCTGCCCAAAGTTACCCATGCCTTTCAAGGATAAAATATATATATTTTTAATGGAATGTAACACAAGTCAATCAAGCAACACACACAAAGAAAGAAATACACAAGCTGATAAAACACGTAAGAGGAAACATATGAAACAAGAAAATATTACAATATGCACATATGTAAAAACATGTAACAATGCAAAAAACGTGCTGTTGAAACCAGTTATTCCTGCATGGCAAACACATCAAAAGTCAACTTGAGTCTGCGACATTTGCCTATTAAAATCCATAAATAGTGCCGTTCGCATTCTTAGACCTACCGCACGCTGACGTATCATTGTGTGCCACCTCATGGTCTCCTCCGCATTGGGGCATGGGTCAATTTGCTTCAAAAACTCCGGTTCTCCCTTCAGCTGCACAAAATTGTGTAGCACGCAGTAATCAATAACAACTAAGGGACCAAAAGGAAGATTTACATTAAGGTCGTCACGGAGAATGCGCCATTGATTTTCAAAATACCAAAGGCATTCTCAGCCTTGACCCTACCCTTCGCAATGTGTCTGTTAAAAAGATTCTTTTGTAGCCGGTCTTGCCTCCCTTTGGATTTATAAGCTTTAAGAAGAAAACTCGTTGGCTTATACGCCAAATCGCCCACAACATACACTCGCACTCTCAAGCTGCTCACTTCTACAAGAGTCATAGATATGTCAAAGTGCTCCAAGAACTGTAAAGCTTTTTTTCTATCTTTCATGCCTAAAAAGGTGAAAAATTTAAACATAGATCCACCATCCTTGAAATCTTTTGGCTGATGCGGTGCAAATCTAGGATGTGGATAATAGAGGTAGGCATACGGGCTCCAACCGTTTTACCCATTTGGCGGTGGTGGCATCGATGGTGGTATTGGTTAGAAATTCAATGGTTACTGTCACAAACACTATTGACGTGTCAAGCCATTGCAGATCTCGGCCGAGGGGCCTAAATCGTAAGAAGCAGCAATAGCAGAAGTAGAAGCAGCAGAAGAAGTTTTACTAACTTACTAAGTCTTGCCGAGTGGCTTATTTTTTTTAAATGAGTTCTTACCAACTCATGGGACCCAGGTGACTCAAAGAACAAGTAAATAAAGTAGGAGCACACACACATACTCTCAATTCTTGCATAAATTATTGATAATGTGGCAGTGTACGGACGCCCGCGATTTGCGCTGATGATGTGGTAGAGTACGGATTTTTGCTGACTACTGATGACATGGCAAATTGTACAGTTAGACCTTTTGCACAAGCTTTTCGAGACTAGATGCTTTTAAAACTTGAATCTTTTCATATATATTGCTTTTCATGGGCCTAGGGCCTTTAATATGTGTCATGGGCTCATTCTCTGGTGTGCTTCCGCGTGAAGGTGCAAAGAATGGAGTATCGGCGTTGTTTACTTCGTTAGCGTAAAAGGCAAAATCACAGATATGGAAGCACGTTCGTCCACGTGGCTGGCATTAGCAAGCTTTTTTTAACGCAGGCAAAAAGAAGCGAGGAGTCACCTACACAGGCATCTTGAAGGCATGCTGCTCCAGGCAGAATCCATGTGCAAATCGAGGGTCCCCTGGATATTCTTGTCTACCGACACGTCAAGCTGTACCTCATTGTTACTACAGGGGCCTATGGCTTTGTTCTCTAATAAGCGCCTCTTCTTTGTGAGGGTCAATGGAAATCTTGTGGAATTTTTGTGATGTGTTTCCTTATAGGGCAAGTTAAGGGTGAATGTTGATGCTTAACATCAAAGCCTCGTTAGAATGTTAGAATATGCAATATAACATATCAAAATACTTACACTATTTGTTATTTTCTAGGATACTTTTGTGTGAGAGTCAGATGTAAAGCTAATGCATGTATTTTAATTCCTCAAAGCATTTTTCTGGTGATTAAATACTCAGTTGAGGGTTCAATTGTTTTGATATTTCATAATTGCAACAGGCACTTGCAAAAACTTTGTCAGAGGATGATTTATTTTATCTTCGGGCCCAGTTTCTTTGTTTGAAGCCCTCAAAGAATGGTCGATTATTGCTGGAAAATTTCAAATCAGTATTCCTTAGACTTTTGACAGAGCGTTATTGTTATTTCAATTCAGCTACGATTTGCAAGTTTGGTGACTAGCTTTTTGCTTGCCATGTGTACCCAGGCATTGACAAAACATGCCACAGAGGCAATGAAGGAGTCCCGAATGTTTGATATGATTGTGGCGGTATTTGCTCTACCTTTGTACGTGTGTAGTTAGTCATGATACATAGAGGAGTTGCATTATCATATGTATATATGCTTAATTCAACAGGTAGATGCATTGCAATTCAAGAAGATGGACTTCAAAGTGTTTTGTGCAGCAGCCTGCAGTGTTACCCAGCTAGAGGCTCTCAAACATTGGGAGAGGCAAGCCTGCACAGTATATCAGATTTTTGAAAGGGAAGCTAATCAGGTGGTAGTGATTGAGGATCTTGCGCGGGTAAAAACTCATTGATCGACCTAAGTTTGACCACAATATTATGGAAGTCCATGTATGTGTGTGTGAAGAGATGCAGGGCCGCATGGTAGAAGTCTCATTGCGGGTTGTCGGCAAGATATATGTATGGTTTGAGCCTCTCCAGTGTTTTTGGTTGACAAATCTCACGGCATGGGGACATAGTCCGGATTGCAAGAATAAGTGTTTTCTGTGCATGTGGGAAGCTCTCCATGGAAGGTTGATATGGCAAAATTTTTTTTGATATGGGCACAAAAATTCACAATTATATTATTAGTCAAAGTTTATTGGAAAAGGATGTGCTTGGCACATGGGTATCAAAATTCATGGTGTGATTGCTAGGCAGGGACAGTTGATTGCAAGATATGTGCAACATGGATACGGCAAAAAAAACATGGTCTTCTTTTACGGGAGGCAAATGAGGGATGCTCGCCATACAAAGTCTCTTGGAGTGCTCTTATGGCCCTAGGTTGCTTTAAACAAATGCAAAGAGAGGGTTTCTCACATTGAGATTGTTGATAGCGGATTGGTGGTGAAAAAATATTGTACTTGGTTGTGCTTAAATTGGTATACTTCTATGTCAAATGTGGTTCCCTCATGAATGAAAGAAAAAATCTCGATGGGCTTTCCCTACGGAATGTCATCACCTCAAAGGCATTGATTGCTGGATATGCCCAACCTCATTGTGCTAGGGTAGCTCAGGAAGCAGATGTAAATGGAAGGCTTTTCTCCAAATGCATTACCTATGCTTGCATCTTGAAGGTCAATGGCCTTATGCAAGCCATTGACATGAGTGACAAAATCAATGAGAAGATACCTGGTACGAGCCTTCCCCTGGGTGAGAGAAAGCACAAAGGAGCTCCCTCTCTAGAACAGGGCCAACCCTTGCTGGTCACACCACATTTGGCATATATATCGGCCAAGACAGCTATGTTGGCATATCAATGATAACTATGTTGGCATCAACGTTGGCGATATCATTTCCTCATACACGAAGTCATTGAATGTATCAAGGATGGTGCTCAATTCTGGCAGAGATATTGCAACAGGGGTTGAATATACCCTTTTACAAGACATTGACATGGATAAAAGTATGTATTCTCCATATGTATGCCAAATGTGGTGTTGATTGCAGGATATGCTCAGCATGGCTGTGGCAAGGAAGCTTTGGGTTCCTTTCACAAGACTCGAAGCAATGACTTGCAAAACACTTTGAAAGCCTTCTCCAGGTGCAATCGCCTACGTATGCATCTTGAAGGCATTTGGCTCTACGCAAGATGTTGATATGGGCACAAAAATTCACGATTATATTGTTAGTCAGAGGTAGCTGAAAAGAAAAAATATGTTGTACTTGGGAGTGCCGTGGTCGATATATATGCCAAATGTGATTTGCTTGAGAAAGCACAAAAGTGCTTGAGGAGCTTTTTGTCCGGAATCTCGCCTCTTGGAATGCATTAATTGCGGGATGTGCCGAACATCAGAGAAACAAGCAAGCTCTAGAATATTTTGAGGTGATGCAAAGCGAGCGCAACTCTCTACATGAAACGAGCACATCTCTCTAGATGCAATCACCTAGGCTCATCTTGAAGGCACGTCGCAATTCGGAAGATGCAAAGATGGACAAAAGTCATGGGATGTTTTGAACAGATGCAAAGCGAGCCCATCTCTCCACTCGGTGAGCACTGCCTTGGTCAATATATATGCCAGATGCAGCACGCTTGAGAAAGCACAAGAAGTGTTTACGGAGCTTCATGTCTGGAATGTTGTCCCTTGGAATGCACCAATTGTGGGATGTGCGCAATAAGAGCAGGGCCACAAAGCTGTAGGCTATTTTTAGCAAATGCAAAGAAATATCTCTCTCTATCCCCGGGTAAGGATCACTTGAAACGGCGTCTCTTGGAATGCACTGCTCGCAGGATACGCAAAACAAGAGCATGGCCAGAAAGCTCTAGGCCTTTTTCAATTTCCTATCTAGAGCGTGGCCTCTTGAAATGCATTGATTGCACGGTTTGTCCCACAGCAGATGTGAAGCGAGGTCCTCTCTCCAGATGCGATCACCTATGCACGCATCTTGAAGGCATGTGCATCTAAGAAAGATGTTGATATGGGCACAAAAATTCACAATTATATTGTCAGTCAAAGTCTATTGAAAAAAGATGTTCTTGGCACATGGGTATCAAAATTCATGATGTGATTGCTAGGCAGGGGCTGTTTATTGCAAGATATGTGCAACATGGATATGGCAAAAAAAATATGGTCTTCTTTTACGAGAGGCGAAGTGAGCGATGCTCGCCATACAAAGTCTCTTGGAGTGCTCTTATGGCCCTAGGTTGCTTTAAACAAATGCAAAGAGAGGGTTTCTCACATTGAGATTGTTGATAGCGGATTGGTGGTGGAAAAATATTGTACTTGGCTGTGCTTTGGTCTACTTAGTATGTCAAATGTGGTTCCCTCATGAAAGAAAACATAAATCGGGCTTTCCCTGCAGAATGTCATCACCTCAAACGCATTGATTGTTGGATATGCCCAACTTCATTGTGCTAGGGTAGCTCAGGAAGCAGATGCAAACGGAAGGCTTTTCTCCAAATGCATTATCTATGCTTGCATCTTGAAGGCCAATGGACTTATGCAAGCCATTGACATGGGTGACAAAATCAATGAGAAGATACCTGGTACGGCGCTGTTGGTGAAGGATGGGTAGTTTGATCAGTATGTATACCCGATTGGATGTCATGCTTGATCAATATGTATACCAAATCCGGTGTCCTCACAATAGCACAAAAACTTCTTGAAGGACATCCTCCCTGACATGTCATCTCTTGTCACAGGTAAAGTGCAGAAGATGTCCACAACATTGTTGATGTAAGGAAGTGCATCGATGATAGACATTCAATTGTGCGGTGAGTAAGCAGTATCATTTTTTTATTCTTGACACTGAGAACACAGTTAATGAACGCACTGAAAATTGCACGCTGTCGTGGGAATGGCACGTTCCCTCGTATTATAAAAATTGGGGAGGACTGTGCAAACTCCCCCATGCAAGGAGACTTGTATGTTTTCTTTTTTTTGAAACATAAAAATGGAACAATAAACAATTAATAACATTGACATCTTGTATGATCACAAACATTGAGCTTGACAAGACTCTAACCCTCCAGTATCTGATTTTTACGAGGTGCACCTCTGAACTACGACGATTGGTATCCCAAACACGCTTTCAGGCAAAAAAAATAACATGCTTTGATGAAAAGTCTCTCTCTCTCTCTCTCTCTCTCTCTCTCTCTCTCTCTCTCTCTCTCTCTCTATTTTCTCTAAAAAATTGTAACACCCTTTGATGAAAATTTTCTCTCTTTAATTGCACTCATCTACACTTCACCTCAAAGGCTTGTGGCCTTATATGAGATCTTCAAACACAATTCATTTTCTCAGTTTTTGACTAACAAAATCTAGGCAACAAGCAATATTTGGAATACAAGTCAAGCATAGACAAGCAAAGCATGATGAGGAGTTAAAAGGAATGGGCTTTTCTTTTCTAACTGGATTGATTCCAAGATATATCCAACCTGCTTGTGGCAAGAAAGCTTTGGGTTGTTTTTACTATACGCGAAGGAAAGGCTTGTCTCTAATTTCAATCACGTACGCTTCCGCCTTGAAAGCTTGTGGCCTTATACGAGATCTTCAAACACAATTTGTTTTCTCGATTTTTAGTTCGTAAAATGTAGAGAATAAGCAATATTCAAAACACAAGTTAGCCATAGAGAAGTGGGGTGTGATGAGGGGTTAAAGGCAATGGGTTATGCTTTTTAGACCAGACTGGTTACAATATATACTCAGCATGGTTGTGGCAAGCCTAGCTCTGAGCTGATTTTACCAAATGTGAAGGGAACGCCTCTCTCTAATTGGAATCACCTATGATTCCACCTTGAAGGCTTGTGGCCTTACGCAAGACCTTTACATGTATGATTTCTTAATTCATGATAAGATTGCTAGCCAGGGGCTATTGGAGCAAGACACCATGCTTGATGGTCTTTTGATCTATATGTATGTCAAATATGGTGCTGTCACGATGGCACGAGAAGTTTTTGATGGGGATCCTCTCTAGGCTGTCATCTCTTCAAGTGATTGTAGGATATGGTCAACGTGGGCTATTTTTGCTAGATGTGAAGGAAAGGCTTGTCTCTAATTGCAATCACCTATGCTTCCACCTCAAATTGCGGGAGTCTAGAGGATGCTCACATGCTATTGCAGCGGTTGCCAGTAAGAAATGTTGTTACCTAGAGTGCGACAATTTTTGGCTTTGCTCTATATAGCAACTTTTCTTGACTTCCGATTATTTTTAGAGCATGCTAGATTCAATGCTCAAGCCAAATGATGCGACTTTTACCAGTTTGTTCTATGCTTGTAGTCATGTAGGCGAGGTTGCGGAGGCATGATGACATTTTAAGTCCATACGGTAGGACCATAACTTAGAACCTATCTTAGGCCACTATAATTCTATGGTGGATTTCCTTAGTAAAGTAGGACTTTTAAAGTAGACAGAGGAGCTAATGAAAAGTATACCATTTTTTTGGATATTATCGGATGCCTCTTGTAATACACATAACAATGTGACATTAGGAGAACGTTGCTTCGATTGAGTGCTCGATAAAGGCGGTTGGGAGGCGGTTGTGCAACTGCTTATATATTAATGTCTGGCATCTATGCCAGTGTAGGCATGGAAAAGGATGTGGCAAGACTACAAGACATGAGAAGGTTCTCAAAAGTATGGAAAAATGATACGACAAGATTTATGTGAATGGTGTATCACCATCAAGATGAATATTGTCTGACCTCATGCCCATGAGAGACATTTCAGATCAGCAAGTGAGGTGAAGGCTTCTCTTTCGACAAAGTCTCTTGTTGAATCTTCAAATGACACAACCATACCCACACAAATGACAAGAATGCAGACAATAGAGTGAGATTGAATCAAAGAATTAATACAATCTAAAAGGTAAGAACATTTTTAGACATATCAACATTGGGGCATGAAAATCGTGGAGCGTATCATGCTCTAGGATGCTTTCAACACATGCAAAGCAAGTGTATCTCTCCAAATTCAGCATCCTATACTTGCGTCTTGAAGGCTATGCTTTCTTGAAGGCATGTGGCTCTACGCAGGAGCTTAAGGAGCTTCCTTTTTGGAGTGTGAACTCTTGAAATGCTTCGCATCTGGCCTCTCTCCAGATGCAATCACCTAGGCATGCATCTTGAAGGCATGTGGCTCTACGCAAGGAAAGTCATGCTTGCGACTGTCTTGGTGAATATGTATGCCAAATGTGGTGTGCTTGAGAGAGCACAAAAAGTGCTTAAGGAGCTTTTTGTCCGGAATGTCGCCTCTTGGAATGCACTCATTGCGGGATGTGCACAACAAGAGCAGGGGTAGAAAGCTCTATGTTGTTTTTAGCAGATGCAAAGAAAGTATATCTCTCCAATTTCAATCAAGGCATGTGGCTCTACGCAAGTGCTCGAGGAGCTTCGTGTCCTAAGTGTGGACTCTTAAAATGTGCTGATTGGATGATTTGCTCCACAAGGGCAGGGCCAGGAAGCTCTATTCTATTTCCAGCAGATGCGAAGTGAGGGCCTCTCTCTAGATGCGATCACGTACACATGCATGAAGGCATGTTGCCATGTAGCTAACTGAAGAAGCTGTTATGGGCACAAAAAGTGCTTGAGCAGCTTTCTTTTCGGAATGTCGCCTCCTGAAATGCATTGATCGCGGGATCTGCCCAACAAGAACATGGTAGTTGAAAGGAGATGCCATGCATGGGACTGTCTTGGTCGATATGTACGCCAAATGTGGTGTGCTTGAGAGAGCAGAAAAAGTGCTAGAGCAGTTTTCTATCCGGACTTTCGCCGCTTTGAATGCACTGATTGCGGGATGTCTGCAACAAGAGCAGGGCAAGAAATCTCTAGGTTGTTTTTAGCGGATGCAAAGCAAGTATATCTCTCCAAATTTAGTCAAGGCATGTGGCTCTACGCAAGTGTTCGAGGAGCTTCATGTCCTGAGTGTGGACTGTTGGAATGCCTTGATTGAATGATTTGCTCTACAAGGGCAGGACCAGCAAGCTCTATTCTGTTTTTAGTAGATGCGAAGCGAGGGCCTCTCTCTAGATGCAATCATGTATGCATGCATGAAGGCATGTCCGGAATGTTTGCCTCTTGAAATGCATTGATTATGGGATGTACACAACAAGAACATGGCTGTTGAAAGAAGATGCCATGCTTGGGAATGTCTTGGTCGATATGTATGCCGAATGTGGTGTGCTTGAGAGAGCACAAAAAATGCTAGAGTAGTTTTCTGTCCAGAATGTCGCCCCTTGGAATGCACTAATTGTGGGATGTGCGCAACAAGAGCACGGCAAGAAAGCTCTAGGTTGTGTTCAGCGGATGCAAAGCAAGCATATCTCTCATGTGGCTCTATGCAAGTGTTCAAGGAGCTTCATGTCCTGAGTGTGGACTCTTGGAATGCACTGATCGAATGATTTGCTCCACAAGGGTAGGGCCAGCAAGCTCTATTCTGTTTTTAGCAGATGCGAAGTAAGGGCCTCTCTCCAGATGCAATCATGTATGCATGCATGAAGCCATGTAGCTCTACACAAGCTTGTATTGGCACAAAAATTCACAATTACATTGTTAGTCAGAGGCTGTTGAACGCAAAGAGAGGGCCTTACAAGACATGCCTGAGGAGCTTCCTGTCTCAATGTTAGGCAGGGTGTCTCCAGATGCAATCACCTACGCCTATGTAGGCATCTCGAAGGCATGCGAGACAATAGATGCAATCGCAAGCAGGGTCTCTCTCCCAAATGCCGTCTCTTGGAGTGCATTGATTGCGGGATACACGCAACAAGAGCATGGCTAGAAAGCTCTCAGCTGTTTTCACCAGATGCAAAGCGGGGGCCTCTCTCCAAATGCAGTCACACACGCATGCATCTTGAAGGCATGTGGCTGTACGCAAGATGTCGATATGGGCTTGAAAATTCTCTTTAATAGTGGCTGTTGCAAAAAATTGCCGTGCTTGGCAATGCCTTGGTCGATATGTATGCCAAATGTGGTGCGGGATGTTGTCTCTTGGAACATTATGACTGTAGGATATGCCCGACATGGGCCGTGCCGGAAGCTGTGGGATGTTGATATGGGCTTGAAAATTCATGCTCATATTGTTAGTCAAGGGCTGTTGCAAGACATTGTCGTGCTTGGCAATGCCTTGGTCGATACGTATGCTAAATGTGGTGCACTTCAGATAGCAGAAAACGTGCCTGAGGAGCTTCAGGTCCGGAATGGCGTCTCTTTGAGTACATTGATTGCAGGATACGCACAACAAGAGCAGGGACAGAAAGATGTCGGCGGCTATTTTCAGCGGATGCAAAGCGGGGGCCTCTCTCCAGATGCAATCACACACGCGTGCATCTGGAAGGCATGTGGCTGTATGCAAGATGCCGATATGGGCTTTAAAATTCGCTCTGCTATTGTTAGTTAAGGGCTGTTGCAAAAAAATCTCATGCTTGGAAATGCCTTGGTCAATATGTATGCTGAATGTGATGCACTTCAGAAAGCACAAAACGTGCCTGAGGAGCTTCATATCCCTAATGCCATCTCTTGGAGTGCATTGATTGCAAGATACGCGCAACAAGAGCACGGACAGAAAGCTCTCGACTGTTTCCAACGTATCTGAAGTGAGGGCCTCTTTCTAGATGCAATCACATACGCGTGCATCTTGAAGGCATATGCATGTACACAAGATGCCGATGTGGGCCTCTCTCCGTATGGTATCACCTACGTGTCCACATTGAAGGCATGTGTCTCTATGCAAGAGGTTGATACGGGCACAAAAAATCTGCTTTTTATTGTTGTTCAGAGGTTGTTGAAATAAGATGTCACGCTTGGCACATTCTTGGTCGATAAGTATGACACGTGTGTTGCGCTTTAGAAAAGTGACAGTTTCTCACCAACCAAAGTCTCTTGGAGTGCTTTTATATCCAGTTATGTCAAGCAAGGGCAGGTGAGGAAGCTCTGAAATTAATTTCAAAGATGCAATATGACAGGGCATGTTCTTCATGACCATTTTGCCCGAAATGTTGCCTGTTGAATGCATTAAATGATGGGAATGGCGTCTCTTTCAATGCATTGGTAGCGGGATACACACCGCAGGAGCAAGCGCGGAAAGCTCTAGGCTTTCATCTTTCTATCTGCAGTGTGGACTCCTTGAATGCACTCATTGTGGGATGTGCGTAACAAGAGCAAGGCCAATGAGCGATACAGAAAAGAAGTTGTGCTTGGCTTTGCCTAAGACTATGTGTACGTCACATATAGTGCTCTTCAGAACGCACGAAAAGCACCCGAGGAGCTTCTTGTGCGGAATGCCGCCACAAGAACATAGGAAGGGTCTCTATCCAGATGCAATCAACTACGCCTACACAAGAATATGGAAGGTATGCGGGTCAGCAGATGCAATCACATAGGCAGCCATAGATATTAGAATTCATGATATGATCGTTAGTCAACGTTTGTTGGGAGTACAATTTCATGCTTGGTGGTGGTTTGATCGATATGTATACACAATGTGGTATCCTCACAATAGCAAAAAAAATTCTTGAAGGGTATCCTCCCTGGGGTGTCGTCTCTTGTAGCGGGTTAAGTGCAACAAATGCCCAACATCGTTGATGCAAGGAAGTCCATTGGCGATAGACATTCAATCTCGCGGTGAGTAAGCATTATCATTTTTTTATTTTTGACAATGACAACGCAGTTAATGAATGCATTGAAAATTGCACGCTGCTATGGGAATGACACGTTCCCTCGTATTATAAAAATTGGGGACGACTGTGCAAACTCCCCCATGCAAGGAGACTTGCATGTTTACTTTTTTTTTGAAACATAGAAATGGACCAACAAACAATAACATTGACATCTTGTATGATCATGAAAATTGAGCTTGACAAAACTCTTTAACACTCCTTGTGATTCCTCGCGAGGTACCCCTCTGAAGCATTACGATCAGTAACCAATTTCTGTGGAGGTACACCACTGAACCACGACGATCGGTATCCCAAACACTCTTAGGTAAAAAAATCTAACACTCTTTCATGAAATCTCTCTCTCTCTCTCTCTCTCTCTCTCTCTCTCTCTCTCTCTCCGTTTCCAATATTTTGTTCAATCTCAATTCGATGGAACATAGCTAACGAAGCACTCTAGTTTCTGATGAAGTAATATGAAGAAATACCGAAAAGGGCGCCAGGGTTTGGGGCCAGTTCTCTCTTGGGGTGGAACTCCACCACTTCCTGTCTCGTGTGTCGTGCATCTCTTTCAGTTCAATGTTATTGGAAGTGCTAAAAGTTGTTCAGTATGTTCTCTTCCGTTGGCACGTGGTTTCGCTTGTTACAACGGTATCAGAGCTCCAATCGAGTGGTTTCCTCAAAGCATACCGGTCCTACCAAAGAGCAGACATAGCAAAATGACGCTTCCAAATTTTCATCAAAGAATCTTTGTGGCCCTGCAACGGACTTACTAGTCACTCCTACCCTTAGTCCATCGCGCATCAAGCGCACTCTTGTCTTCATCGCGCATCAAGCCATAAAGAATCCAAGATCACTTGCAAGAGAAGGATCAAAGTTTTTTTTTTCAAGCCTCCTCTTTTCTCAAAGGTAGTGCCATATAGTGGTGGATGTCTATAGCTACCAAGATGCACACTCCAAGGACTTGACAATCTTTCAAGAAATTTTGGTTTTAGAAGCCTATTGGCTGAAATTCATCATACTTGTAGCCAAAAACGGCTATGTCTGCTTCGATTTTCAGCGCAGGAGAAGCTTCTACTGATTTTTGCTCACGTAGGGGACTCCCACACCGGTTCTCCTTTGTTGGAATTTGCTTCTACAACGCGTCAGAGTGCTGAAATTTTTGTGGGCAGTCGGTACTACGCTTATCTGAGTGCGACTATTTCCGCAGGGACGTACATAAGCTCCTATGGTTGCACTTTACCTCCGCCGTGGACTTCACAGCCTATGCACGACCTCCACGGACTCCAAAGTAAGAAAATCGTGAGGAGAGAGAGAATTGGCTGAACTGAGAGCCGATAAAGGAGACTTTGCGTGGGTGAAAACTGCTGCAGAACTCCACAAATTAGTAACGCTAGGCCTTATGTAAGGTTGCGCATGCTAAATGAGAGAGAGAGAGAGAGAGAGAGAGAGAGAGCCGCCAATGTTGGGCTTTCCAAAATCCTACGCGAGTTTGTTGTAGTTTTTTTAATGTTAATTCATTTGACCGCTTTTATAATGACCCAACCACTCATTTCAAAAGGTTTAGTGCCACAAATACAACACAGAAAACTGAATGATAAGGCTGTCAAATGCATTTTTTTTGGTTGACTTAAAAATGAGTGTTAAAATCTAGATTCTTGGCCACTTTAGAGTATTAACAACTCGGCCGATTTTATGTCTATCCCTACCAAGTCTACCGGCTCTTGCCGCATCGTATTTCCATTGTGCGGCCGACCACTATCTTGGGCAACCACTACAGGACTATCAAATTATAGCTTTTCCGAGCGGATTGGGGACACCATCTTATTCATTTGCTTGTTTTGAACTATTTTGCACTGCTTACTGTTCAAAACAAGACGGGCACCACATGCTAATAAAAAAGAATAGACTGAACAAACTTTTCGCACTTCAATAACAATTGAATTAAGAGAGAGAGACGACACGTGACACGAAGTGGCAGAATTCCACCCAAGGAAGGATCCGGACGTACGTACGGATCCGTAAGGCACCGTACGTCCGTACCATATAGTACAGTACCGTACGGATCCGTAGTGTACGGAATTTTTTTGGCTTGAAAAAAAAACCCTACGCGAGGAGCCTTATATTTTCGCCTGGCTGGGTTTAGTTTGGGCACCTTATTTTATTGGAGATTGTATGCAATAGTGACTTGCAACCTCCAAAGTCCATCTGCGGAGCCTTTTCGCGCGTGTTTACCAAGAAGAAAGCAAATCTTCTGTCTCCCCCTCTCTTCCTCGCACATTTCTTTGTGATTCTCTCGCGATAGCACATGCGTTTTAGTCATGATGTCGTGTTCCTACTGCATGTGTAGGTCCACCATGCCTCGCAAACCCAACCCAGTATGGAGCGCACACACCAATGTTATTGCGGTGGTAAATACACGAGGGCAAGCATGATCAGGAAACACACTTGGACTTGAAAATATTGTGGAAAGCAAAAGACAAGTATGGTGACGCGTGTGTTGAGGCACCTTATTGGCATCGGCACTACTGGCCAATGCGGAGGATGCAAGCTTGTTCCGCAAGAGATCAAGGATGCTTTGATTCTGCAACACTTCTCGGGAGGGGGTCTGTTATGTCCCGCTCATAGAAGAGGGGATCTAGCCCAGACGCCGCCGGGATGGGCGTCCAGTGTCCGGGCGGACGTAGTGTGAACCCGACCAGTGTGGCCGGCCATTATTATAAAAGGGAGGCCAAGGCCTCATTTGAAGTTATCGACCCCCACTGGCAGAGTGCCAGTGGTTAGCCCGCGAGGCTAGGAGTGCGCGAAGTCACCTCGAGGAGGTGAGGCCGGGTGGTATGGGACACTCGGTCTTACAAGTGCACGCCTACGTCCTCGGAAGCTGATCCCAGCACGGGGGAGCTGCCGGATGGTGGCTATGGTCGGGTGCTTGTCCGACGCGTGTCTGTAGCCGGGAGATCCACTCTGAGAGTTCGTTTCATGGTATCAGAGCCGACTTGGCTGCACAAAGGACCGTGTGCACACTTACGGACTGATTAGAGTCGGATAATTACCATTTCATGCAATTTTTGATCAATTAACTGTTTAATCGATTATTTTCTTCTCATGACTATGTTTGCAGGTGAAATTTAATGTGCTTCTTGCTGATTTTTGATAAAAATCAGCAATTCAGAGGTGAAAGTGCTGAAAATCAGAGGATTTCTATAAATTTTACTGATTTTTGACGAAAATTAGTGTATTTCTCATTAACTTGCTGATTTTAGATTAAATTCAGTGACTGTACTTCTCGAAATCTCTCTTTGTAATGTCCTCTGCGCGAAGCACACACACACACAGAGAGAGAGAGAGAGAGAGAGAGAGAGAGAGAGAGTGGTACCTCTCTCGGAGAGAGCATGGGGGCAGAAGCCTTGAGGGAATCCTTGCTGAGTGTGGAACAGTAGCAGGGAGAAAAATTGTAGGCTCTGTGATGACGTGGAGGCTGCTTCCAACATGGGCGCTCCCTTCGCGTGTTAGCCACAGGCAGGCACAATCCTTGACGACCCCTCTTAATCTCCACACGTCACCTCCTCTCATCTTGCGTTCGAATTGTTGGTTTCGCTGGCAGCTCTGCGTTGAGTTTCTTTTAACCCACTTAAGACTTTATTTATTAAGTGTCCCTTTTATTTTAAGTGGCCTGGACACTTTGAGTTTTTTTTAAAGAAGTATGAAAGCTGAGTTTATTAAAAACTCACTTACAGAGACTAACGAGTTTGCAGAAAATTGACTTTTTGGCTCTGCTGCTTCTCTCCCACTGCTCCTATCTCTCACCTGCTCGGACTCCCGCGCTCCCGCCATCACCTGCTCGCCTTCGGACGCTCACGCCAACGCATAGAGCTCCTCGAAGTTCAACTTTTCGCGACCGAAAAGTACAGAAAAGATCCAGTTTCACGTGAAACTTCTAGTTTCTCACGCACTTTGCCATGGATTCTTCCAGCCCGGATGTGCAGCGTGACGACGCACCAGGTAATGTTCAAATTCCATTTACGCATGCTCTCTACACATGGATTACAAGTACTTTCCAGAGCTTCGACCAACGTTTTACTGCTCTGGAAAACGCGAACGTTGTCGCTTGGCCTCTCTCGAAGGGGTCGTGCAAGGGCTTAGTTCCTGGCTTACTGCTCTAGAAAATACGGCTCAGTCGATGACTACACGTCTTTTCGAGGGCTAAACCCATCTCCAACAATTGCGGATGCAGATTGTTGCTTTTGGGCATTCACAGGGTGGTCCAACTGCCACGATTCCGTACAAAACTACAAATTTCTCAGGGGAAGAGGAGTGTGCGGAACTGGCCGTAAATAACTGGCTGCACCAGTGGACCACGATTCCGTACAAAACTACAAATTTCTCAGGGGAAGAGGAGTGTGCGGAACTGGCCGTAAATAACTGGCTGCACCAGTGGACCACGTATTTTGATCTCCATAGGGAGCATGATGAACGGAGGATTCAAACGATTTCTCTCTATATGCGCAGTAAGGTCCTTACCTGGTGGCGTGATATGACAGAGAAGCCTACGACGTGGGCTGACTTTTGTGTGAAATTCAAGAAGGATTTCGCCAAAATGGATCCTTTGAAAGCTTATGCCAAATTGCAGAGTCTTTCGATGAAAGCTCTATCTTTTGATAAATATATGACAGCTTTCAAAGATGCGCTCACCTTTTGCAAGGTGGATTCCACGCACGCTGTGCACATGTACTTACTGGGATTACATGAAGATTACCGTTGGGCCTTAATCAAGGACAAAGCCTTGACTGACGCTGAGGATGCAGTAGCAAAGGCCAGGACGTTCCATTTGATAAATGGAGCGAACTATGAGAAGAAAAGAACTGCAGACCATCAATCCGCTGAGTGCGCTTCGAGGAAGCGACCTTGATTCCAGCATAAGTCCAAATCACCGCCGAGATCATCTCAGGAGAAGAAGAAAGCCAAAAATGCTTTAGTTGTTGCTGATGCAGTGAAGAAGGGGGCTTGCTTTGGATGTGGCCAGACAAGTCACCAAATCAAGGACTGCCCCAAGAAGAAAAAGATGCAGAAACGGCAAGGTCGTTCTTTGGTTCAGATTCACGAGATCTCAAGTAACTCTGATGTTGTTCAAGTTGAAATCCATCATTTAGCGCACAATTCATGCACTAACTGTACTTTTAGCACGAAAGTGTTTGATAAGCACGATCTTCTCCGTTTCCTCGGGAAGATCAATGGTCACGACGTGACTGTGTACTCCTTGATAATGGGAGCTCACTCACAGAATTTTGTGGATGCAAATTGGTGCAGAAACTGAGCCTGCAGACGTGGGATAGTGACCATGAGTATCGCGTGAAGATGGTTGGTGGCGAGGATACGGATGTATGGAATTGGATGGTTCCAGATTTGTCGCTCGAGCTGGCTGAAAGAGAACTTGGATTTCCACATTATGCGCGTGGATAGAGCATATGTTAGTTTAGGAATTCCATGGTTTTATGATAAACAAGACTCATTGTATATAGACTATGTACATCACTCTCTTGTTTTTGTTAAGCAGGATATGCCTCATGTATCTGTGTCACTTTGTAATCAGAAGTCTGTAAATAATGGTTTTACAATACCAGTTGTTACTGCTTTGGAAATGTATAAAGATACAAAGTCTTCTGATGTTGACTTTTATCAATGTGTACCATCTGCTTGGTTTGATTCATTAGTGCTTGATACTTCTGTCACAGAATTTGGTAAAAATGTTTCATGTTCTTCTGTTGAACTTGGGGATTCTGACGAATCCGACCTTATCTGAGAAATCATGACTGATTTCAAGGATGTTTTTCCTGATGATCTATCTCCTGGCTTGCCGCCTTTGAGAGGAGTAGATCATGGCATTGAGTTGGTGGCTGGTAGTCAACCCTTCTCAAAGCAACCCTATCGGTTTAGTAAAACCGAAGAGGACGAGATTCAGCGGCAGCTGAAAGATTATCTCGATAGGGGTTTTGTTCGGCCAAGTAAATCCCCATGGGGAGCGCCAGTGTTACTTTCTCGAAAGAAGGATAACACTATGCGCTTCTGCGTGGATTACAAAGGGTTGAATAAGCTCACTGTTAAGAACAAGTATCCGCTCCCGCGCATGAACGATCTGATAGATCGGCTCCATGGCGCGTTGTATTTTATGAAGATAGACCTACGATCAGACTATCACTAAATACGTATCAAACTGGAAGATGTTCCCAAGACAGGCCTCCATACGCGTTATGGTCACTACGAGTTTTTGGTCTTGCCTTTTGGTTTGACCAATGCTCCAGCTACGTTTCAGCAGATGATGAATGATCTGCTGAGGCCATTTTTAGGCAACTTCGTTGTTGT
Organism: Adiantum capillus-veneris; assembly: GCF_014529385.1. Taxonomy (NCBI): domain Eukaryota; kingdom Viridiplantae; phylum Streptophyta; class Polypodiopsida; order Polypodiales; family Pteridaceae; genus Adiantum; species Adiantum capillus-veneris. The sequence goes on along the minus strand of NC_140958.1, from coordinate 72,067,964 downwards.
ATTTCTCGATGATATCTTGATCTATAGCCGAAGTTTGTCTAAGCACTTAGCGCATATACGCGCTGTTTTCGAAGTACTGAGAACTGAGAAGCTTTATGCTAAGGCTTTCAAGTGTGAATTTTTCAAGAAAGAGCTTCTGTACTTGGGTCACATCATTACTCGCGATGGAATTCGCGTTGACCCTGAAAAGTTGGATAAATTGCGAAATTGGCCCATTCTGAAGAATGTACGCCAAGTAAAGTCCTTTTTAGGCTTTACTGGATTCTTTCGCAAGTTTATCAAGGATTACTCTAAAGTTGTTGCTCCGTTACGCAACTTTTAAAAGCAGGGGTGATAGGACCGAAGACTTCGGGTCCTCATTGTAAAGGTAGCCCCCCATGTTGTATGGAATGCGTCTCGACGAGAGCTTTCAGACACTAATGCACTTGGTGACTACTGCGCCAGTATTGCACATTGTGGATCCTAGCAAACCGTTTGTGGTTGAAATGGATGCTAGTGATTATGCCATTGGTGCGGCATTATACCAAGATGGACGTCCTGTCGCGTTTGAAAGTAAGAAACTTTCTGATGCTGAGATGAGTTATCCAACGTATGAGAAGGAGCTTTACGCCGTCGTTCACGCCTTGAGGAAATGGCGACACTACTTGTATGGCTCTACATTTGTTGCATGGATAGATCATCATTCCTTGCGCTATGTCTGTGATCAGGGTGATCTCAGGGGCCGGAAGGCTAGATGGTTCCGGCTAGATGGGTTGAGCTTATGCAAGAGTTTGACGTTGAGATCCGTTATAGAAAAGGATCCAGCAATCGAGTTGCTGATGCACTCAACAGGATTCTTGAGGTTAATGCCTTGTCTATTGCTGAAATCTCGACGGACTTCTATCTCTCTCTCCGAGGGCTATGTCGTTCCGATGGCCATTTTGGCAAGATATGGAACGAGGTCGAAGCGGGGCATGACTCACGTACAGGCTTGGGTGATCCGGAGACCCAAGTGAGTCGTGCCAGAGAGACGAGACAGCGACAATATTCCATTAAAGGTGGACTATTGTTCAGAAATGGTAAAGTCTGCGTGCCGGAAATCGATGAGGTTCGACAAAGGATTTTGTGCGAATGCCACGGTGTTCCTAGCGCTGGGCACCCAGGCATCCAAAGAACTTTGGCTTTGGTCAAGCGATATTTCTATTGGCCAAGGATGCGCTCATACATAGAGGGCTATGTGAAGAAGCGCGCTCAGTGTCAGGTCAATAAGGCAGAGCACCTTAGGAAAGCTGGCCTGCTACATCCATTGGAAATCCCAGATGCCAAGTGGCAGAGTATTTCCATGGACTTCATCGTTGGTTTGCCAAATACTAGTTGGGGCAATGACGCTATTTGGGTTGTGGTCGATAGACTCACAAAAATGGCAAAGTTTATACCAACAAAGTCGACAGTAAAAAGCCATGAGTTGGCGGTTTTATTTGTCGATCAACTTTATAAGCTGTATGGTCTGCCAGAGGATATTGTCAGTGATCGAGATACTAAGTTCACTGGCCGATTTTGGCGAGATGTGTTTGCTCATCTTCAGACTAAGTTGAGTATGTCGTCTTCTGACCATCTTGAGTCCGACGGACAAACTGAGAGGATGAATCAGACGTTAGAGGACATGTTGAGAGCCTATGTCTCTCACAGGCAGTCTGATTGGGAAAGGTATCTCCCACAATTAGAGTTTTCCTATAATAGTAGCAAGCATTTTGCTACTGCATTTGGCCCGTTCATGCTGATGTATGGGTTTGAGCCTAAATCCCCGATTGCTATTGGCTTAGAGAAAGTCAACGAACGCCAAGCTCGTGATTTCCTGTATGACATGCAAGAAATGCTCGAATTGGCTAAGGATAGTATAAGAACAGCTCGTGATCGAGTCACTACTTATGCTAATCAAAAGAGATCTCCAAGGACTCTAGATGTGGGACAATGGGTCTATCTGAAGATACCCAAGGATTCCAAGACTATGCGAACAGGAAAGCATTATAAGCTTTCAACTAGATATTGTGGTCCGTTCTTGATCACAAAGAAAATTGGCCAAGTTGCCTATAAACTGGCTCTTCCTTCGGATGTTAGTGTACATCCAATGTTTCATGTCAGCCGCCTTAAAGTAAAATTGGGCGAAGCCGACGATGTTGTGCCCATCGAGGAAAATGTATGGCAAGATATGCAAATTGAGTATATTCCTCGAGAACCAGAGGCAGTTTTAGATCATCGTACCCGTCATTCGTGCCAAAAGGCTTATGACGAGTACCTAATTAAATGGAAGGGTCAATTTGAAAGGTTTGCTACTTGGAAACCAGTCAGAGCTCTGAAAGCTCAGTATCCCCACTTCATTGATGAGGACATCAATGGTGCTTAAGGGGGGAAGTATGTTATGTCCCGCTCATAGGAGAGGGGATCTAGCCCAAACGCCGTCGAGATGGGCGTCCAGTGTCCGGGCGGACGTAGTGTGAACCCGACCAGTGTGGCCGGCCATTATTATAAAAGGGAGGCCAAGGCCTCATTTGAAGTTATCGACCCCCACCCCCACCGGCAGAGTGCCAGTGGTTAGCCCGCGAGGCTAGGAGTGCGCGAGGTCACCTCGAGGAGGTGAGGCCGGGTGGTATGGGACGCTCGGTCTTACAGGTGCACGCCTACGTCCTCGGACGCTGGCCCCAGCACGGGGGAGCTGTCGGATGGTGGCTATGGTCGGGTGGTTTTTCCGACGTGTGTCTGTAGGCGGTCCGTGTAGCCGGGAGATCCACTCCGAGAGTTCGTTTCAGGGTCTTTCCTCATCCAAGGGTAAGAAAGTAGATGAGGCAACACAGGATGCATTGTTTGCAGATTTTCCAGATGCACATACTCAGCAAGAAAAGGACGTTAGCAGGAAAAGGGCTTGTTGTTCTCAGGATGTAGATGAGGATACAGATCAAGGGACACGCATGTATACGCAGTCTACTTTGCCTTCACGTATCCATGCACAGTCCTGGGTAAAAGAGAGGCAAAAAATTGGAGAAATAAAGATTGCTCGCACTCTTATAGAGTGCAACATTGCATTTAATGTCTTGCGGACAGAGCAATGGAAGCGAATGGTCCGAGCCATTGCACAAGTCGGCGCCACGGATTCCTGGAGTGGCTTGGATTATCTAAAGATGCGCACAAAAATGTTAGATGAGCAGCGAGAGATCATTGATAGAGACGCCACATTATTAACATCCTTGTTTCCTCTTGCCTTAGTACATACTTCCTACGTGCTGTGGACGCGGGCAAGGCTGGTGAGCGTATTTCAGCAGAGTTTATTTTTGGGCACATTCGGCAAGCCATCAAGGAGGTCGGGAAGGATAATGTCGTATAGGTACTCTATCATTCTCGAGAGTCGAATCTCTTGCGTTTTTTAGTTTGTCGAATCTCTTGCGCTTTTTAGAAGCCATAGTTTGTAACTAACAAGATATTGGTCGTATAATGGTCACTGGTTTTGCAGGTAGTTACGGACAATGCGTCCAACTGCAAGGCCATGGGGGAGATGGTTGAGGCGGAGTTCCCTCGCGTAGTTTGGACTCCATGTGCTGCACATTGCCTCGACTTACTCATGGAGGATATTGGCAAGTTGACTTGGGTACAGCCTATTGTTTCTGATGGGTCGAAGATGACTACTTTCTTCCGCAAGAAACATCAAGCACTTGCCATATTCAGGAGTCACAACACACTAGACATGGTGCGTCCCTCGAAGACTAGGTCTGCATACATGTACCTAGTACTTCAGAGGCTTTATAGGTTGAGGGATCCATTGTTGCAGACAGTTCTGGACCCTAAGTGGCGGTTGATGCACCATGCGCAGACGGAGCCTACCAAGTACATACAGAGGAAAGTGCTTGATGAGAGATTTTGGGTAGAGGTGCACTCTTTGGCAGTGGCTCTCCAACCTCTGTGTTCTCTTGTGTGTGAAAGACATGGAGGGGTCGACTCTTGGCCTTGTGTATCATCTATTCATGCAGATGAGGAAGCACATAGCAACATGTACCTCCGTGAGGTAAGTCAATGCATTTGAAAATTGGTACTGTATTTTGGTTCGGCCTTCTCGCTTGATCCTTGGAAAGTTGGATGCTGTATTTGTTTGAAGTCTTGATCGTGAAGTCTTGTGAATTGCAGGCGGGATGACATCCTCGCTATTGTGGAGAGTAGATGGACGTATATGAGTCATCCTATTCATGGGATGGCTGCTACACTCCATCCTCTCTACAAGACTCCAGAGCTTTTTGCAGAGAGCGGTTTGCTCAACTTGCGATCGGAGTACCTAGACAGGATGTTCATTGAAAATGAGCAACTAGACCTTGACAACGAGATGAGCAGCTACATGAATAATCTGGGACCGTCTTTCTTGAGGAGTGTGTCTTTGAGGCTGGTAGTGTTGGCCAATAAAAATATCTTTCTAAGGCTTGTGTCATAGACATTTCACCTCTATGTCGTGTCATGCGTAAGGAGAAGCATGTGCTTTATCCATTACCTTTGTTCTAAGTGGGACGCGCCACACAAAGAGCCTGATGAAAATAAAGGTAACTAGCTTTAATAGAGTAGGAAAAAATTTCAGTAGCAGTTTGTAGTTGTTGCCAGATTTCACTGAAATCGAGGTTGTCAGAGTACATCTCGGGTAGACATTCCAACTCTTGATAATGTATACTTGTTATGGCATTTACTTGGGGCCGTAGAGAGAGAGAGCATCTGCCACCACATTTTTACTTCCAGAAGTGTGTAGAATTTAGAAGTGAAAGATGGAAAGAAAATTGGCCCACAACATATGTTTCTGAAACAACTTGTGTTGAGGGAGAAAGTATCAAAGACTTTGATGATTTGTCTTGATCGTAAAATATGCTCCCAGAAGGTAGTGTTTCCAAACTGAGAGAGCATGAATGATTGCTATGAGTTCCTTCTCATAGATGGAAGCATGAAGCTCCGCATCACCAAGTCGTCTACTTTCATAAGCTATTGCATGGCCTTCTTGATTAAGAGATGAGCCAATGCAATCGCTTGAAACATCACACTTTAAATGGTTTCCGGAGATCAGATACAATGAGGATGGATCCGTGGGTGAGAAGGTACTTAAGCTTTTCAAAAGCTTCCTTCTGTCTAGACCCCATACAAAAGATATCTTTTTCTTTGTGAGATCATTGAGAGGTGCAACTACATGAGCGAAATGGCTAATAAAGCGTCTGTCGTAGAAACAAAGGCCAAGGAAACTTTGGACATCATGAACCGAAGCAGGGTGTGGTTAATTTGAAATAGCTTGAACGTTTGCTAGGTCAATGCGTACTTGATTATAGGAGGCAATGTGTCGTTTGTGTTCCTCCTTTGTGTGAGAGAAGACAAAAATGTTATCGAAGAAGATGCCTGTGAATTGTCAATGAGGACAAAAAATTTGGTCCATCATTCGATTGAAAGTTGCTGGAACGACCGAAAGGCATTACTAAAGACTCGTACAATCCTAAATTTGTACGGAATGCAGTCTTGTGTATATCTTCTGGAGCAATACGAATGCAGTCTTTTGTACGACCGAAAGGCATTACTAAAAACTCGTACAATCCTAATTTTGTACGAAATGCAATCTCATGTATGTCTTTTGGAGCAATACGAATTTGATGGTAGCCGCTCTTGAAATCTATCCGGCTGAAAATTTGTGCCCTTGTAGCTTGTCTTTGATATCATCGATTCGCGGAATCGAAAATCTAATTTTGATTGTAATCTTGTTGAGAGAACGATAGTCAATGCACATTCAAAAAGTGCCGTTTTTCTTCTGAAAAAGCAATAATGGTGAACAATAAGGAGAAGTACTAGGGCGAACAAGACCCATTCTTCTTATTACATAATCTGGAAGTGGATGAGTTCTGTAATGCCAAGGCATTCGCAAAATAACATCGCAGCCTTGTATTGGAGCAGCTGGGAAAGACTCTTGATCAGAGTACTTCCCGATCTTTAGATTCAAATGCTCTTGCAGTGAAATGGAATTCGTAGTCAACCCGTCAAAGGCTGATCCTGACCTGATTGGAGTTCCCAATCACTCGGGCATAGATTCTGAGGTATCCAATGAAATGAAATTGTTGGTGGAGCCTGGATCAAACAAGATCAGTCCTCTTTGCCCATTGAGACTGCCCCACCCTTTGAGTAGCTGTCTATTTTCTTTATCCTTCCTCGTGTTGGCTTGTACGTCAGGTACAAGATTTGATGCAGGAGGAGAATCTTTCTTAAGCTGTAGGCAATTTGGTTTCTTATGGTCTTTCTCACCTCAATAGAAACATTTTCCCTCGTCCATGTAGGTTTAATTGAGAGGGAGTGAAGAATTTACTTTTCTTTGCTCCCTCTGGCTTCTTTTCTAGGCTTTTAGGCTGATCTGAAGGCCGCTTTCGTGTGGAGATTTCTGCCTTAGTAGTGAGAGCCTTTTGCTTTGCATGAAAGGTACTAAACTCCTGCTTGCGAGGAATTCCTTTCGAATGCAAGTTATTGGCTATCAGGACGGACTGAATAGTGTTTCGGGGGTAGAGCTTCATACTTTTTGAAGTATTGGCTAAAGTCGAGCTTCAAACTTGTGCATCGTCTCTTCTCAGAAACTTTTATAAAGGGAGTAACTTTAAGGACTTCTCAGAATTTGTCGACGGAGTTGGACACAACTTCGTTCTCTCTTTGGGAGAGCCAATCCCATTCTATCTACACATCCTCGGCAAAGTATGGGGGAAGGAATTGAGGGTAAAACTCCTTTTTGAACTCCTCCCAAGTCTTTGGGTTTGTGTTTTTCCAGAATTGTGGTAATCCACTTGTTGCTACCCGTATCTTTCAGATACATGCTAACATGGCATAGTTTTGAGCGCTCTGAGAAATTATATTCTGCAAAGGCCACCTCGAACTGTCGAATAAAAGGGAGAGCCTTCGTATCAATCCTCTTTCCATTATAACATTTGAATTTAACATCTTTATCTCCAGCTTTGAATGTCTTCTTCTTCTTCTTGTGGTGTCGGGTCCGCTTCTTGGAGATGGCTTTTGAATCCTTGTGCACCAGAATTGTGTGCCGACTCTTCCTACGATCCTTGTCCTGCTTTTTTGCTTTTGGTGGTTGATCTATAGTCTCGTCTTGGGGCAACTCACGTTCCTCATCAGGAATGATATTTATCCAGGTTCTTCATATAAGAGTAATCTGGCGAATAAGTCGGCGATTTTTTTTTCTTCTTCTTCTTTGTGCTATCGGGAGGTTCCTACTACAGGATCCCTCTGAGGCCGTGTTAGAGTCCCAGTTTGAGGTATCCTTTGAGTTGGTACTGGGGAGTTTTGAGGTGGTTCTTTCACCATCTTTGCTTTCCCTTTTTCAAGGGTCTTAAGCACTTTTTGCACCTATGGCTGAGCAAGAGCAACGTGCAATTTTGCCATTTTTTGCCTGAGCTGCTCAAGCTTTTCTGCTTGTCCTGCCATGACGGGTATTTTTTTGCCAAGGACTGTCTCTTCTTAAGAAAGGAAACGAGAGGACCTTGCTTTGATACCACTGCCACAGAAATGGAAGCGTGTACATAATACTTTAAAACTAAGTGACTAATTCACGTGGAATTGTGCAAGACATAAAATTGCAAATAATCGACACAACACTAGGGACCAGAAGATGGACTGGTTCTCCCCCTTAAGGAGATTTTAATTTATCTGTAAGTGTTACAAGCATGTGAACCCGAAATAGAATTCACCATTCATGTCCCAAATATTTTTGATGCGTAAAGATGCATGGTTTCATAAGCCTATTGGCTGAAATCATCATACTTGTAGCGAAGAATGGATATGTCTGCTTCGTACTGGGATTTTTAGCGTGGGAGAAGCTTCTACTTATATTTGCTCGCGTAGGGGGCTCCCACACGAGTTCTCCTTGGTTGGAACTTGCTTCTTGAATGTGTCAGAGTGTGGAAATTTTCATGGGCAGCCGGTACTGCACTTGTCTGAATGGGACGCTTTCCGCAGGGACGCACACAAGCTGCTATGGCTGCACTCTACCTCCGTCGCGGGCTTCATAGCCTTTGCCCAGCCTTCACGGATTTCATAGTAAAAAAATCGCAAGGGGAGAGAGAATTGGCTGAACTTAGAGCCGAGAGAGAGGACTCTGTGTGTGGGTGGAAATTGCTACAGAACTCGACAATGTGGTAGCACTAGGCCTTATGTAATGTTGCACATGCTAAATCCTTGCCAGATGGCACCAAAGAGAGAGAGAGAGAGAGAGAGAGAGAGAGAGCTGCCAACGTTGGCCTTTCCAAAATCCTACGCTAGCAGTTTTTAGTCTTATTGTAATGTTAAGTCATTTGACCGCGTTCATATTGACCGGGCCACTCATTTTTTAAAAGGTTTCAAACCTTAGACTTAAAGATGGGTGTTAAAACCCGGGTTTTTGGCCACTCTAGAGTATTAACAACTCGACCGATTTTATGTCTCTCCCGACCGAGTTTGCTGGCTCTTGCTGGGTCGTATTTCCATTGTGTCCGACCGGCCACTTTCGTGGGCAGCCACCGCAAGATTATTACATTACAGCTTGCCCGAGTAGACTAGGGACACCATCTTATTCATGTGCTTGTTTAGAACTATTATGCACTACGTCCGACTATTGTTCTACTTATCATACTATCTGGACACGGATAAATTTCCACATGGCACATTGCATGTCAAAAAGTGTTGATGTGTCAAGAACAGAGCCAACTTGCAAATCCCGGGCGAGAAGCCTAAACCCTGAAGAAGGAGCAAAAGAAGTTTTACCAACTTGCAAAGTCTTGCTGAGTGGCCAGTCGTCTTTTCGAGCTCGACTGATGTCAAGACTGCTTTCTAAGTATGAGTTCTGTTTGAGAACTTGTTTGGAATTTGTTTGGAATAGATGGTATCTATTCTAAACTTGTCTTGGTGTGGATTTGAACTGTTTGACTCTGGTTTTGATACTGCTTTCAATGATTGGTGATTTTTCTCCCGGGTGGAGTACTGAGAAATGATGTTTGAGAATGCTTGTTCATACTCATGGCCCGAACCCCTGTGGTTATTTGCGGGGGGAGTATTGGATGTTTGAAAAGTGATGTTTTTATTCATGGCCCAGACCCTTGTGGTTATTACGGGGGGAGTATTAAGAAGTCTAAGCAGTGGTTACTCTCAGCACCTCCAAACGACGCAGACTGCGGTCTGGGGGGACGTTTGGTTGTAAAAGGCCTCTATATCTCTCGACTTGGACCTTTTTAGGTTATGCGGAGGAGTGATGAGGGAGTCAATGAACAACATGACCCAAACTTGGATGGTTATTTACGGGGGGAGTGTTCATCGGCGGCTTTATGTTTCTATGTCTTGTAACATGCATATGTGAGCATTCATGTTGCATTGTGATGTGCCAACCACTGAATATTCATTATTGGATGAGATACTTCTGGGAAACCAACGACGAAGGATATCAAGAGTTCCGACCTGGAATGAGACTCTCCATTGGATGAGATACTACTGGGAAACCAACGACCGAGGATACTCCAATCTGGAATGAGACTCCTTATTGGATGAGATTCTTCTGGTAAGCCAACGACCCAGGAAATCAAGAGCTCTGATTTGGAATGAGAAAACTGATCGTCCCTCAAAATGACTCCGGAAATTTTTGAGCTAACTTGAGTTGTTTTGCAAATATGCTGTGATCGCGGATGATTACTTTCTATCAAGAAGGGGGGATGTCACAAATTGCTGACGTGCCAAGCCAATGAAGAACGGAGCCAACCTGCAAATCGCGGCCGAGAAGCCTAAACCCTAGAAGAAGTTGCAGAAGAAGTTTTACCTACTTGCAAAGTCTTGCCGAGTGGCCTATTACTAAAGAGGAGTTCCCGCCAACTTATGGGACCCTGTCTGATGGGGCCCTAGTGACCTAGAGAGAATAAACTAAAGCGGGACCAACACACACACACACACACACACACAAAAAAAAAAAAGCGAAGAAGATGATTACGTGGCAGTTGTACGGACGCCAAGGTTTGGGGCCAGTGCTCTCTCGGAGTGGCACTCCGCCACTCCCTGTCTCGTGTGTCGTGCACTCTCTCTCTCTCTCTCTCTCTCTCTCTCTCTCTCTCTCTCTCTCTCTCTCTCTCTCTTTGAGGTCAGTGTTATTTTGAAGTGCTAAAAGTGTTCAGTCTATTCTTTTCCATTGGCACGTGGTGCCCGTCCCCTTGTTACAGTGGTATCAGAGCTTCAGGGCCCAGCTGGGCGTGTTCTTTTCTGAAAGCATCCTGGTCCCACCAAAGAGCAGATAACAAACGGCGCTTCCAAATTCTACTGGAATTTTATTTGAAGTATCTTCATGCCCCGACCTATCTTCGTGCCATGACCCCGGACTTATTAGCCACTCCCACCCTTACTTCATCGCGCATCGGGCGTGTTCCCGTCCTCATTGCTCTGCCTTACAAGGCATAAGCCATAAAGATCACTCGCAAAGAAGGATCAAGGATTTTTTCTCAAGCCGCTGTTTTTCTCAGAGGCAGTGCCATGTAGTGGTGGATGTTTATAGCTACCAAGCCGCACACTCCAAGGACTTGGCAAGCTTTCAAGAATCTTTTTGCATGAGGTTGGCAAAGTGGGGTATCTTGAAAGGCTTGCCGCAGAAACCCTAGCAAATTAAAACTTGAAATTTCTCGACGTCTCTCAACAGGTGTTTTTTCTAGAGCTGATAACCTTGGAGGTCCAATATGATTGGTATATCTTGGGGTTACCATCATCGCCACAGGAACACTATCTGTCGAGGCTTGTTTCAACTATTTAAGCGCTTATGGACCATGCTGTAGTCGGCTACGACCTTATGAACGAAATCTAATCCTAATCTTGGTGCAGGTTTCATGATGGAAAGCCAGTCGTCTTTTCGAGCTCGACTGATGTCGAGATTGCTTTTTAAGTTAGTAGCCTGGACCTTTTTAGGTTATGCCGGAGGAGTGATGAGGGAGTCGTTGAACAACTCATGGCCCAGACCTGGATGGTTATTTACATGGGGAGTGTTAATCGAAGGCTTTTTGTTTCTATGTCTTTTAACATGCATATGTGAGCATTCGTGTTGCATTGTGATTTGCCAACCACTGAATATTCCTTATAGGATAAGATACTTCTGGGAAACCAACGACTAAGGATATCAAGAGTTCCGATCTGAAACGAGACTCCTTATTGGATGAGATACTTTTGTGAAAGCAACGACTGAGGATATCAAGAGCTCCAATCTGGAATGAGACTCCTTATTGAATGAGATTCTTCTGGGAAGCCAACGACCCAGGAAATCAAGAGCTCCGATTTGGAATGAGAAAACTGATTGAGCTAGCTTGAGTTTCTCTGCAGAACGGAGCCAACGTGCAGATCGTGGCCGAGAGGCTTAAACCCTAGAAGAAGCAGCAGAAGAAGTTTTTCCAACCTGCAAAGTCTTGCCGAGTGGCTGTCACGTGACACATCCAACCCTATGTGTCTGTGGACAAGCTACAGCATGACCAAGGTTCAGTTCAGTTAAGTCAGTCTAGAATAGGAAGTGATCTGGCACTTTTGTGAGTCTGTTTGCAAACGGTGCATGTCCAGACACTTAGATTAGATGCATATCCTCTGGTTGCACACAACATGATCATCAGCATTCCCATTAGAATCCATTAGAATCCATCAAGGGAATTTTCTAGTGCATTAAACCTATTTTTCCTATTTTTGACATTTTTCACTTATTATTTTTAAGTGACAATTGTTGGAAAGTAGGTAGGGCAATTTTGCTAAGTTTGTATCAGTATAAACCTAGCGCTAGCACTTTCTGAGCCCGTATTGGCTCGATGGTTGGAGGTGAGTTTCATGTCCACTCTCTATGCTCATTTATGCATGAGTATGGCTTGTGTCATGTGATATATGCAGGATGGATCCGACCAGGGACTAACACTGGTATCAGAGCCTCTTCTTGCTTATGTGTATGACATGGAAACATGCAAAAATCCATTAGAGCTCATGAGGCCATGATGGCCTAGCGTGACAAGCTCTCTACACTTTTGCATAGTGCGGTATGGGACACTACTAGCAAAAAAGGAGAGCAAGGGGGGCACTGTCACAAGACGAGCACCACGTGCCAATAGAAAAGAACAGACTGAATAGACTTTTAGCACTTCAATAACAACTGAACTGAGAGAGAGACGACACGCGACACGGAGTGGCGGAATTCCACCCCAGAAAGTATTGGCCCCAAACCTTGGCGCCCCTTTCGGTATTTCTTTATATTGCATCAACACAATACAAGCGGGTACTCCAGACTCTGCACCTTCTCCAGGAAGCATGCCAAAGAATGAGCCCATGGCCTCATATTTAAAGGCCCTAGGCCCCAAAGCAGTTCATGTAAACTGCTTTGGTCCAAAAGCAATGCCAAAAAGCTACCAGCGTAAATCCTGGAATTCCATACAACTGCCACGTCAGCACTGTCAGCGTGTTTTGTGGAAATCTGCCACGTCAGCACCGTCAACGCAAATTGCAGAGATCCGTACAGTTCTACCACGTCATCAACTGGTTGCGCAAGCCTTTGTGTGTGTGTGTGTGTGTGTCGGTCTTGCTTTATTTTTAATTCCTTTATTTCACAGGGGCCCCATGGGACGGGGTCCCCATAAGTTGGTAGGACTTCTTCTGTTACTTGTTCTTAGGGTTTAGGCCCCTCTGCTGGATCTGCAAGTTGGCTCCATTCTTCAGGGCTTTGACATGCAGCAGTTTGTGACAGGCACATGCAAGCAAATGGTGGGAGTCTATGTTACAAACTGCGGGCGTGTCAACCGCTGAAGATGAAGAGGGTAATGACTTTGTGATCCTAACCCTAGCTAACTTACAAATCCCAACTGAGGGGCCTGAAACTTGAAGTGAAGACAATGGGGGTTAGGATTCTACCAACTTGCATATCTCGGCTGAGGGGTCTAAACCCGAAAAAGAGCAAGCAGAGCACCAATTGTGCAAGAGATGGTGACGTGGCAAACTGTACAGACTTGTCCGCAAATTGTGGAAATTCTTGCTGACATGGTAGTGTTGTACGAACCACCCCATATGCGGCAGATTTTGGACCAGACGCTTTTAGAGCAGTTGCTTTTCATGTGAGATGCTTTTGGGGGCCAAGGGCCTTTTAATATGTATTGTGGGCTCTCACTCTGACATCCTACCTTGCAGAAGAGCGGAGGAGAGACCCAAAGCTATAACCTTGTGGAAGCAATATAAAGTAATATCAAAAGGGGCACCAGGGTTTGGGGCCAGTGTAGTCTGGGAGTGGACCTCTGCCACTCCGTGTCTCTCACGTGGACTCTCTCTCTCTCTCTCTCTCTCTCTCTCTCTCTCTCTCTCTCTCTCTCTCTCTCTTACCCTATCGAGGATCCACAGGTATGGCACGATTATGCAGAGAAACTCTATCAGGTACCACACCAGTCTTTGATCCCACAACCACCCAGGCCTCGACCCACAAGCTCCTCTTTCTTCATAGCGGAGATGGTCAAGAAGGCCATCCACCGTCTACAGGACTGTTGGTCTTCAAATCATACAGGATTACGGAGTGAGCACCTCATTTATGCAGCTGCAACTATAGCCCAGTTGATTGTACATGTATTCAATCGGATTGGAGGGGAGGGCTTCCTAGAGGAGTGGACGCGGCACACCATTGTGCCAATCCACAAGTCTGGGGACGCCTTGGACCAAGGGAATTACACGACTATCATGATTGGCCATACAATGGCCAAACTATATGGGGCAGTACTTGAGGCTGAGCTCAGTTTATATGGAGAAAATGAGGGCCTATCGGCTCTCGGAGGCAGGTAGGGTTCAGGCGGGGCTTCTCCACCATCAACCACATCTTCGTTCTACGTGCCTCATTGATGGGGCAAAGGTGCGGAAGAAGAAACTTTATTGCTGCTTTGTGGATTTCCGCAAAGCGTTTGATATAGTCCCACGGGGAGGCTCTTTCGGTGGCTTCAAAATCTGGGGATACTGATATGGGCCACCTATGCTCTCTATGAGAGAGTGACTGGGAGAGTTCGTTGTCCATGTGGCCTGTCAGAGTCTATTGCTAGCGTTGGTGTTAAGCAAGAATGCCCCCTCTCCCCGACCCTCTTTGGATTCTACATTGACGAGATCTCCAATTTCATCTTACGAGCGGGAGGAGCAGGAGCTGACCTAGCAGGTACCCCAATCCACATTATTGCGAGATTCTGATGACATTGTTTTGATTTCAAAGTCACCAGAGGGTTTACAGAGCCATTTGAGCAATTTGAGTGCCTTGGATGAGTTGTATACACATAGAGGACAGAGAGTGAACCTTGGGAAGACCAAGGTCATGATCTTCCACACCTCCAGATCAGTCCGGTGAGAAGCCACTTTTACAGCAGCAGGAGGCCCAGTTAAGGTGGTCACCTCTTACGTCTACTTGGGAGTCACCTTCACTAGCAAACAGGGACCCTTCTCCATGGCACAGGCCGCCACTGACAGACTCACCCAAGGATATGCAGCTTTGGCCATGTTAGAGCGGAGATGTCATCAGGCACACTTTCAGGAGCCCGGCACGAAGGGCTGACTATTTGATACATTAGTCAACCCAGCCTTGATGTACGCAGCAGCAATGTGGGCACCCGGATTGACAAATAGGCAGTGGGCGCGGATCGAGAGACCACACATATATATGATCTCCTGTTTGTTTCGAGGCAAGCACACAATGCCACAGGACATCATCAGGGCAGAGCTTGCTCCCCCCCCCCCCGGTAGTGGGGGCACTCTTTCAGATGATGTGCTTTATTTAGAGGGTGAGAGAGCTCCCGGCCGACAAACTAACACGGCGAGCATTGAGTCAGCCATACAGATAGCAGAATTTGGATATGACAGAGCTTGGTACACACAGGTTAAAGCATGGTTCGGAGCACATGGCCTTGATCTTGAAAGCCTGCCACCTTTCCAGTATGACCCCGACTCACCCCGGGTTCATTTCTGATGCAATGAGAGAAACATAGTGCTTCAGCAAGATCTCTGGCAGCTATATATCAGATAGACTTGGATCACATCTCCCCTTGAGCGAAAGATGTCACACTACAAGGACGGGTTCAGACAGCGACCACGCTATATGGACATCTACATACCACACAACTCACGAGTGGCGATTGGTCAGCTCAGAGTATCAGTACTAATCGAGGTGGGACGCGCTCATGACATTCCCAAAGAGGAGAGAGTCTGTCGAGTATGCATAGAGGAGGTGGAGAGTGAGGAGCACTTTGTTTGCAGATGCAGAGCTTATGATGATATCAGAGGCAGATACAAGTCACTTTTCAGAGGGCAACCTACCTTCCGCAAGATCATGCACTCTCGAGATCTGAGACAGTTGGGGCGCTACCTTCTGGAGATCAAAGGCACAAAGATACACTTCTACAGCCACCTACAGAGACACGGAGGGAGGGCGGGGGGGGGGGGGGGGGGGGGGGGGGGGGGGGGGGGGGAGCAGATTGCCATAGCTTACAAATTTTTTCTAGAGAACCCCCCCCCCCCCCCCCCCCCCCCGCAGATCCACCAAGAGGAGTGACTCTCCAGCAGGCTGAGACAAGCGGAGCCCCACGACTCCACCGCAGACAGATTCAGGAGGTCCAGATGCGAGCTGCCGAGGAGAGAATAGCCTAGATGATGGCTCACCTAGCTGCGTTCATCCGAGCAGCCCTTGCTCACGATCCTCCCATGTACCACATTTTACACTCTCCTATTGGCACAGAATGGAGCTAGCTAGCTTGATGCATTTGCATGGTTGTACTACCTAAGCATATAGACATGCACATACCCCTAGTACTAGAGATCCATCCATCCCCCCTCCCCCCAGATCCCATCACAAACCAAGGTTTTTCTCCTTATCCTTATTTTGTACCAATTTGTATTGTTTTGTCTTTTCTGATAGATCGGGACATACACACACATGTATATTTGATTTGTCTCATAGGCTGACTTCGGCCTCACATAGACGTTAAAAATTTCTCTGTAAGGTGCAGCGGAATGAATGTTGTATTTTCTCAAGATTAGTGATCTTTATTGCTCAAGGTTCCTTTTAGTTCTTAGGGAAAGAGAGAGCTTTCCGTCTTATGGAGAGTGCTATGATCACGAACAAAGTGTGTGGATATTGTGCGTGCAAGTGAATGAGACTGAGAGAAGGAGAGAGAAGAGATACGACACCCGAGAGGTTGTAAAACCCTCCTCCGAAGGCCCCACTCTTGTCGGTGAGAGTGGTCTACTTTGATTGCACAAAAGTGTACAATGCGAATGCAATGGACTGATGCAATGGGACTATGCCGATGATGACGACGGTGATGACGACGACGACTTGATGGCTGAAATCTGAGATCTTCTAATCGCTGAATTTCGGGACTGTTTCGGTGGCTGAAAATGACTGTTTTGGCTGCGTTTTTATGGCTGAAAATGGGGGAGCATCTGCAACCGATCTGGGGGAGTTCTGCTTTTGTGTCTAAGGCTGAATTCCTGCGTTTTGTCACTGCTGAAACTGCAGGTATGCTAGCGTTAGTGTTGAGGCTGAAAACGCTGGAAAGGGCTGAGGTCTTGCTGGCGTTTTTGCAAGAAAAACGCTGGCTGAAGGTGTAGCGTTTTTGTAATGAAAACGCTGGGCTGAATGGTGCTGTGGGAAGACGCCAGGCAATGCAACTTGATGGCGATGCTGAATGCTGTGGGGGAAATGCCAGATATGGGGTGAAGGTGGCGATGGTACTGCTTGGAAAACGCTAGGGGAAGCTGAGGGGGGGTACTGCTGAGAAGTTGCCTGTTGAGCGGGAAGCTCCTGTTGCCTCTTCTGCCAGAAAGTGCTAACTTGGGTTTGCTTATATATTAACTTGTCAAAAATGCCCTACCTACTTTTGTTGGAAAGTCACTTAAAAATAATAAGTGAAAATACCAATAAATAGGAAAATAGGCTAAATGCACTGGAAAATTCCCCTAACTGATGCTAATGGATTCCGATGGGAATTCCGATGATCATGCTGTGTGCAACCGGAGGATATACATCTATGCTAAGTGATTGGGCATGCACGGTCTACGAATAGATTCACAAAAGTGCCAGATCACTGCTAATCTAGACTTGATTGAACTGACTGAACCCTGCAGTGGTGTAGCTTGTCCACGGACACATAGGGTGGGGATGTGTCACGTGACACTCTCTCTCTCTCTCTCTCTCTCTCTCTCTCTCTCTCTCTCTCTCTCTCTCTCTCTCTCTCTGTGTGTGTGTGTGTGTGTGTGTGTGTGTGTGTGTGTGTTCAGTTGTTTTGAAGTTCTAGAAGTCTGTTCCAGTCTGTTCTTTTTAGTTGGCATTGGTGCCATCCCATTAATGTGGTATTAGAGCTTGTGTGCTTTTTTGAAAGCAAACTGGTCCCTTCAAGAACAGAGAGAGCAAGATGGCGCTTCTAAATTCTATAGAGTACCTATAGTTCCTCCTCGAGATGTGCTGGGCATCAGTCAAATGGTACAAATCGAAGTAGTCCGTCCAGCCAAGAGTCAATAGGGGTCTCTTCGCACTCCTTCCGCTGCGTAGAAGTCACATAGGAAGTGCTCAGAGGATTGCTGCTTTCTTTCCCTCACTTCTGCTGATTTTCCCTCCCTATTCCATTGCTGCAGCATACCGTCTTGATGACAACTCCAGCAAGGTGGGGGCCATCTTTCCAACCTGAGGAAGCTTCACGGCAACTTCCACGTGCTAGTCAGGTTACTTCCTGGCAGTGCTGACTGATGATCTCTCGTCAGGGGGCTCTCGAGGCAGCAGTGTCTTGTCGGGGGCATTTCTTTAGGAAGCAGCTGCATGGAGCCTTCCTTGAAGCGCCTGTTTCATGATCTCCATGCTTCTGGGAAGCTGGAAAGGGGGAGCCTCTCAGAAGTGTCATGGGGATTTCCAGCCACCTTCCTTGCATGTTCTTTGTAGCCAGTTGTGGGCAGCTGCTTAAGCAGTTTCCTCTTAAGCTCCAAAAAGTCAATGGGGGAGCTGCCCGTGCAACTTCCTTGTGGTTTCAACTTCCAGGAAACTTCTCTTCTTCCTATTTCAGAGCAGCCGGCCAATCGGATATGCTGTGCATGCCAATTGGCACCAATCGACTGAAAATTGACCAGATGGCTGTCAAATACGCAGGTCTTACCCAGGGTTGGCTGAAACCGGCCTGTACTTTCAAAAAGGGTGGTAGACCTTAGACTTAAACCTTATTTGCTTTCACCCATTTAATTTGTTGCCCACTTTACTTGTACTTTCAAGACACAACAAAGGGGAAAGGGATATAGGCTGCTAGAATGCACCTGTATGAGAAGACCGACACCAGATTGGCCCCTAACTTAGGCGCCCCTTTCGGTATTTCTTTATTGTTGAAAAGAGGGATAAACGCTCTGGTTCCCTACAAGCTGTCCCGCACAAGCTTGGCTGAATTTCAACTTTTCCGGCCCGATTTCGGCAGCATAACTGTACTAGGACCCTTTACAGTCAGTATTCCCATGCATTGAGTGACTTTCCCGACGCATACGGGCACTTTGCAAAACCTGGCGAGAATTTGCAACACGCTGAATTCTCTGTTTTCAGCCCCGAAAATGCGCCAGATCACCTGTATAGCGGTCCCCTCGCGTCCCCGAACCTCCTGGGGGTATAATGGTCTGTTTAGGGCCAAAACCCTAAAACTGCAAAAATACACAGCAGGCTGTAATTCACTGTTTCGGGCTCCGTTTTGCGTGCCGGTCGCATCCGTAGCAAGCCCTCGAGCTCCCGCACCTGTAGGGCTACTTGCTCTTTGAATCGGACAAGATTTCTGACGTGAAACCTCTCCAAATTCACCTGTACCTGCGGGGGATTAGCCGCTAGCTAATCCAGTACCTGTGCAAGAGGCTCTTGCCTCCGCAATCGCACATGAACCCACATAACTGTACATTGGTCAAATGAAAAGCCCACTAGTGGGGCATAACATACTGCCATAGGGGAGAGAGAGAGCAGTGCGTAGCGTGCAGTCCTGGCACCGCACTGTACATAAGAGGGAAAGGAAGCATTCCATTGAAGCTCTCAACCTGTGACAGCATGAAAATGAGCCTTCTCCTCTCTAAAATCAGCGCCCCCTTCTCTTGCATGAGGAAACTGCACAGAAATGTGCCACATGGCACATTTACAAGCCATTTCCCGTTTCGGGGTTGCCGCCTTAAAATCTCATGATCGGTTGCCCCGTTGACTTTGCGGCAGAGTTGTAAAATGTTCCCCTAGTCATACCGGAGGTAATGACGCGAACACATTTTCAGGTCCCAAAATAGCAGTTCCCTAAGTTTTAGGAGATGCTGCCATTGTATCTTTCTAGGTCATCTGACCCCCTTTGTACATTGAGCCACACCCAGAACTGAAATGTAGCCTCCGTAGCAAAGGATTCCACTTTGGCTAGTCAATGACCCCACTTTGGCTAACCATAGTCCTTGTCCAACCTTAGTGCTCTCTTACCCTCAGTCCTGGACTCCCTCTGAACAGTTCCACTCTAGCTATGCAATGCAGGGCAGTTGGATTTCCCGAGGGGTGTTTCCAAAAAGTGAAAGTAAATAAATAATAAGAAAGAAATCAATAAAAAGGATAGATAGTAGTCACACGCTGGTGACATACCCCCCTCTTGAAATCTCAAACGTCCTCGTTTGCATCTATGTCGTACATGCTCACAGTCAACACTAATGTATTCAACACCTGTCGACACATGTACGACACATACATGCTCATTGTCAACCCTGGTGTATTCAACACCTTGTCGACACATGTATTGCCTGCATGTGAATCCTGTCCCAATGACATAGTGGTAGCTTCTC
Source organism: Adiantum capillus-veneris (assembly GCF_014529385.1). NCBI lineage: Eukaryota > Viridiplantae > Streptophyta > Polypodiopsida > Polypodiales > Pteridaceae > Adiantum > Adiantum capillus-veneris. Next base: position 72,048,134 of record NC_140958.1, on the reverse strand, counting down.
ACTGTGCCATTGCTTTGAGTCATTAACTTTCCAATGACAAAATGGTAGCTTCACATTTTGCCACTGTCTTTTAGAACACGTTGGATCTAGTAACACTTTCGAGCATACCCAAACCGACAGTTTAAGAATACAGTTACACATGTACCCTTTAATAGAAGCAATTACTGTATCCTTGACAAACTGACAAGAAATACTCACTTCTATAGCACTAACCAAAGTTTTGGACTTTCCATAAGAGCAATTGCCAAATTGACAATCTGTACAGCTCTAACATTCATGTAACATGTATTTGATTTGAGCCGACTTTAAATACCATGTACATCATTTGTTTCAGAAGCCATTGTCACACTGACAATCCATGTAGCTTTGAAACTCAAGGGGTCAAGGTAGGTTGCAAATCGAAGGCTTCAAGGTAAAGTGATAACACAGTTGGTGACTCTGCAAGTTCACCTTCTTCCATCCACTTAGCATCCATTGGTGGATAGTTTCTGAACTTCACCAAGTAACGCCTAGCAACCTTGCCTTTCACTTTTCTTTCTTTATGTGCCAAAATTTGTTCCGGGACCAAGATTTCGTCAAGTTCCTCAACTTCCGGCTGATCTTCAGCTGGCATATCCTCTGGCACATCACCCACATAGGGTATGAGAAGACTCACATGAAACGCATTGTGAATCTTCCAACTCTCAGGCAATTTCAGCCTATATGCAACATCATTGATTATGTCGCATACTTGAAAAGGCCCATAGTAACGCATGCTGAGCTTTGGAAACAGTCTTTCCTTGCCCTTCATCTTCTTTAACCTTGCCTTTTCAAAGCGTAGAAGCACCCAATCACCAAGTGAAAATACCACTTCACGACGGTGACGATCAGCTGCTTTCTTTTGCTTTGCCTGAGTCTTTTCCAAGGCCACTTTGACCTTCTTGTACATTTCATCCATGTCCTGAACATACTTATCTGCTTCAGACATTGTGCACCGTCTTCAAATCTGGCCATGACATGATCGCTTCAACTTTTGCAAGATCCATTCTGACACCATCCTTTGAGACAATGTGTCCCAAAAAATGAATCTCTTCCATAAAAAATTCACTTTTCTTTGCATTGATGAGCAACCTATGGCTGCGTAGCTCTTTGAACACAATGGCCAAGTGATGCCTATGCTCCTCTTCATTCTTTGAGTAGACTATCATGTCATCAAAGAATGTACCAACAAACTGCTGGTGTGGACGGAAAATTCTGTCCATCATCCTATTGAACGTAGCAGGAGCATTTGTGACCAAAGGGCATCACTAAAAATTCGTAAAGGCCAAACGTTGTTCTAAAAGCAGTCTTGTGCACATCCTCTGATCTAATGCGGATCTGATGGTACCCACTCTTTAGATCTATCTTGATGGTATTCTTGTTCATTGCACGGTAGTCGATGCACATACGCCATGAGCCATCCTTTTTCTGCACCAACAACACTGGAGAACAAAATGGAGATGAACTGGGCTGAATCAGCCCCTTTTCTAACAGCTCTTGTACTTGGCTCGTTATCTCTTTCTGCTGAGCCGTACTAACCGTGTACGGAGGCTTATTTGGTGGGCTACTGCCTGACACCAAATCTATCGCATGGTCCTCGGGTCTCTCTGACGGTAATGAATCGGAAAAAACAGTCACTATACTGTTGTAAAAACATTAACCTTTCCTTATCTAACACAGATAAATTTGATTCATCACAATTGACACTTCACGTGCAAAAACCAAGTACGCAGAAAGATGCTTTTTCATTACAGAAGTAATAGCAAAAGCTGATACAGTGGGAATAGACTCCCCTTTAAGCTTTACATCCAGAATGTGAGTCTTTCCCCTGCTCTGTACAGTGATCTTTTTGTTGTAGGCATCCATGATTCCATGTACACGAAATAACCAAGGAATACCTAACAACACATCTCATCCGTCCAGTGGCATGATGTAAAATTCTTCAGCATCTACATAGGACTGGATATGTAGGCGCAACTTTCCGACGATGGGTGTCACAACCTCTGTATGGCCAGGACATGCCAAACCTGCCTCTGCTGTATACCCCATCTCTTCAGGTCTGATTCCCAAATTTGAAGCCAATTCTGGGGAAATGAAATTGGCTTTGGCACCTGGATCAAAGAAGATAAGCATTGTTTGATCCCTGACCTTTCCCCATGCTCTGCAAAGCTCACTTGCATCTGAATTTGGCTTGTCGCCCACCATATCTGGCACTAGACCAGCCATGGGCTTTTCTCCTTTCTTGTCCTCCTTATCTTCAGAATCAGCTGGCCTTTTCTTTGTAGGACAATTGTAAGCAATGTGGCCAGGCTGCTCACAGATAAAGCATTTGTTCTCTGACCTCAGGACCTTCTTTTTCTCTTCAGACTTGCGAGGAAAACGTCTTTTCCATTTCTTTGTTGGTCCCTTTTCTGATTCAGCCGTAGCTTTGTCTTTCCCTGCGTTGCCTGGCTCCTGAGTCGCTTTAGGAATCTCCTTGGGAACGTGCTTCTTCGCTGAATTTTTCTTGACTGATCCTTCCTTGACGCCAGTATTGAATTCATAATCTTCTCCCTTGAGCAAACCATTGCCAGTGTTTGCTACCTCGATGAGCTGCGTCAAAGTAGTGACTTTGGTCTTCGTGCAGTACTTTCTCAATCCTTTGGGTAGGCCACAACAGTATTTTTCAATCTGTTCTGTCAATGGCACAAACCTATAGGAAGTTACTGGAAGTAGAGCTTTCCAAAACTTCTGATTGTAGTCATCCAGATTCTTGCAAGTGGCAGCATTAAGCTGGTGCCATTCTGTCATGACATCTGCTTCAAAGTCATCAGATAACCATGCTGCTGCAAAAATCTGCTTGAAGTAAATCCATGTGGACGGAGCTTGCCCTTGAAGCAATAAAGTTGTCCACCATTGTCCCGCATTCCCTGTCAAGAAAGTGGCTGCCTTGCAGACCTTTGAAGCCTCTATAAAGTTTCCCCCTGCATAGGCCTTGTCAAACTGCTGGAGGAATGAGAGAGCCTTCTTCCTGTCATCAAACCCTGTAAAGGTCGTGAATGTCACACCTTTGCCACCTTCTTTGTACGGAGTTGGCCTCTCTAGCGGCGTTAAGTTGTCATATGGTAGTGACTGAAACATGGGAACACTGTTAGGATTCATCTGTGTTCCTTGACCGCTATTAAGTTGACCTGGAAATGCCATATTTGGCTGTTGATTTAATATTCCAGCCATACCAAAATTTGCCTGTGGTATCCCAAATTGGCCCTGAGTGCTTTGAAACCCTGGTAGCATGCCCGTGACACCATACATGGGGTTAGGCATCATTGTTTGAGCACCCCTGAATACTGTTCCTGGCGTGTAAAACTGATTTCCAGGTGCATGACCAGCCATGCTCTGGAATACCAATCCACCTCCAAAATAGCCAGGGTGTACTGAAGGTGGTGGAAAGACTTGTTGGATAGCCTGTAGGTTGCTTCCCTGCCCATTAGAACCAGTTATAGGCTACTGAAAGGTGGCTGGCTGAACTGGTACAGCTTGAAAGACTGGCATTTCAGCCACCTGTTCTTGCACCTTAGGCACAAGTTGTGGAGACTGCATATTCTCCGTCAAGTGTACAGGTGTTTCCATTGACTCTGCAGTATGAATCACCAGTGCTTGAGCCTTAACAGGCTTTTGAATATGATCCAGTGACCCAACTTGCTGAGACGGAAGAGGAGGTTGCAGAAAGGTTAAAAACCTCGGGTTCTGCATTACTTGTGTGAACATAGCCACAACAGTAGTCAACTGGGTCCTGAATATATCATCATCCGTCTGTGGTGGTCTTGAAGACTCACCCACTTCATGTGTCTGTCGACCCTGTGAAGAGGAAACCTCTTCAGTCACATCATCTGGTCTATCAGCCATAATTGCAATTCCCTGTGTCTGGTCTATGATCCCCTGTGTCTTCAAGCCCAAACTGACCAAGGCTCACTTCTATGGGAAAAAGTGATTTAATCCAGGCGATGGAACCATGAAACCGGCCTATACTTTCAAAAAGGGCGGTAGACCTTAAACTTAAACCTTATTTGCTTTCACCCATTTAATTTGTCGCCCACTTTATCTGTACTTTCAAGACACAACAAAGGGGAAAGGGATATAGGCTGCTAGAATGCACCTGTATGAGAAGACCGACACCAGATTGGCCCCTAACTTAGGCGCCCCTTTCGGTATTTCTTTATTGTTTAAAAGAGGGAATAAACGTTGTGGTTCCCTACAAGCTGCCCCGCACAAGCTTGGCTGAATTTCAACTGTTCTGGCCCGATTTCGGCAGCGTAACTGTACTAGGACCCTTCACAGTTAGTATTCCCACGCATTGAGTGACTTTCCCGACGCACACGGGCACTTTGCAAAACCTGGCGAGAATCTGCAGCACGCTGAATTCTCTGTTTTCAGCCCCGAAAATGCGCCAGATCAGCTGTACAGCGGTCCCCTCGCATCCCCGAACCTCCTGGGGGTATTAGGGTCCGTTTAGGGCCAAAACCCTAAACCTGCAAAAATACACAGCAGGCTGTAATTCACTGTTTGGGGCTCCGTTTTGCGTGCCGGTCGCATCCGTAGCAAGCCCTCGAGCTCCCGCACCTGTAGGGCTACTTGCCCTTTGAATTGGACGAGATTTTTGACGTGAAACCTCTCCGAATTCACCTGTACCTGCGGGGGATTAGCCGCTAGCTAATCCAGTACCTGTGCAAGAGGCTCTTGCCTCCGCAATCGCGCATGAACCCACATAACTGTACATTGGTCAAATGAAAAGCCCACTAGTGGGGCATAACATACTGCCATAGGGGAGAGAGAGAGCAGTGCGTAGCTTGCAGTCCTGGCACCGCACTGTACATAAGAGGGAAAGGAAGCATTCCATTGAAGCTCTCAACCTATGAAACAGCATGAAAATGAGCCTTCTCCTCTCTAAAATCAGCGCCCCCTTCTCTTGCATGAGGAAACTGCACAGAAATGTGCCACATGGCACATTTACAAGCCATTTCCCGTTTCGGGGTTGCCGCCTAAAAATCTCCTGACCGGTTGCCCAGTTGACTTCGCGGCAGTGTTGTAAAATGTTCCCCTAGTCATACCGGAGGTAATGACGCGAACACATTTTCAGGTCCCAAAATAGCAGTTCCCTAAATTTTAGGAGATCTGCCATTGTATCTTTCTAGGTCATCTGACCCCCTTTGTACACTGCAGCCACACCTAGAAGTGAAATGTAGCCTTTGTAGCAAAGGATTCCACTTTGGCTAGTCAATGACCCCACTTTGGCTAACCATAGTCCTTGTCCAACCTTAGTGCTCTCTTGCCCTCAGGCCTGGACTCCCTCTGAACAGTTCCACACTAGCTATGCAATGCAGGGCAGTTAGATTTCCCGAGGGGCGTTTCCAAAAAGTGCAAGTAAATAAATAATAAGAAAGAAATCAATAAAAAGGATAGATAGTAGTCACACGCTGGTGACATTGGCACATCCGAATGTCCTTTGCTAGTACAGGCCGAGCTTCTGAGGTTAGTACGGTACAAAATCGATTAAGCCAAAGCTAGTACGACACATACGATGAAAGAAAGAGAGTCTAGAAAAGAGCTTAGGATACCAAAGTTGAAAGGGCTCAAAGACCATCTTTGGAGCACAAGAGGCTTGAACTTTGGCCCCACACCCTTGAGCCTTGGGCCTTGGCCGTGGGCCAAAATTTGCCCAAAACGACAGCTGGTCAGTTAATGGTCAAACTGATCAGACGCCTAACATACTAGTTCATACAGGACTAGATGGGCTGGATGTAGGGGTGCACCGTTGGATGTGGGCAACGCCCTTGCAGACTCAACAAATGTCAGCCAAACAAGGGCATTCCTTGTGCCAGGTGGCACTTCCTTCTTGGCGAGATTATGTGTTGCTTCTTCCTAGACCACCTCCACAAACTCGTTCTCTAACACCTTCATACCTTGCCTTGTTCAAGTTGGGGATACCCTGTAATTATCACATTTCAAGTGCCAGCTGTGATCATGAATCAACTGGACTTGGTAACCCATGACTCTTGCACATAAATTGAGTGGCTATTCTCATTTTTATTCAGATAACAACAATGAGGATAATTTACTAATCATTTTCCTTGCTGTGCCTAAAGATTCTTGTCAGTGTACATGAAGGTTACACTCAATGTACATCATTAGGGATGTCTGAGTGGTCTATCAGCATTATGCTTGATGAAAAGCAGAAGATTATGAAAGGCCAATCTAAGCTGGGGACTCAGAAATTTGTGGAAATTGTTTTACTGAAATGGGCGAAGCGTTAATTGCTGTGCGTACATGTGAACCACGATGTATGAACCCTGATATCCACTTTTGTATGCTCACTAGATGTTGATTTTTTATCATTTCGAGGAATAATACTAGATGAGAGTGTGATTGCAGAGAAGGGCTTCACCTTTTCCAATTTTACAGGTTATTTATAATCTGAAGGGTTGTGGTGAAGTGTCTGTTGCTTGGGGCATGTGCAGCCACTAAGAGAAATATGGCAACCTTACAACCCATATGGATGATGGGGAGTGGACCAAGGACCCACCCTGGTGGGGTGCCAGACAAGGAATGGAGGCAGATGGAGAGGAAAAAACTACTAGCCATTAAGAGGGAGTTCCAGCAACAGCACCAGCAAGAAATGAGTGAGAGACGCGCTATGTTCAGGGCCCTTACAGAAAGATTGAAGCAGGATGATGGGAGTCCACCTAAGGAGCAAGATTTAGGAATGTTCGAAACTCAAGATGGCACGCCTTCACAAAGATTCTTTCCTCCACATGCAGTATACAGTACCCGGATGTACAAGAAACTAGGTACTTTTGCTCGTGAGCATTCAACAACTGACTGACGATCTAAATAAAGTTGTATACATGTTTCACAGGATTGTCCTACTCCTGTGCTATGAATTCAAGTAATGAGGAAGTAGTGGTACCTTAGAAAGGGACAGTGGGAATCTTGTTAATCCATTCATGTGCGCCACTAATTATGACGAGGCATTTGGCTACCTAAAGAGAATCAGCATTCCGTTGTATATACACCGGTCGTTTTGGTTGCTCTGGCTGTAAAAGTATTGTTTCAATTGAGATGTGCATTGTTTTGGGGAGTTTTTGCTATTGCATTGATCACAATTTGTCATTGGTGCATTTTAAGAACAAGTCCATTGTCATTTGTTTGCGGCGATTTGTCACTGCCTGGTTTCAAAGCATTTGGTAGAGCCAACAATAGGTAGCCTGAGTTACAGCTTACCAGATCAAACTTCTCAAATGCATCGACAAGATTGCTTGCTTTTTAGAGCACTGACCAAATACTGTGGCCAGGTATTGCATTTTCTGAAGGGCTTGGAAGCATCTGAGGAATGCCCTTGTCAGAAGTCAGACAGTGAAGACTTGTGGATCTGTTAGCATATTCTCAAGAAGACTCGAGAATATGTACATTTTACAAGAGCATGTCTTTCATGCATATATGCGAGGGTGCTAAGGTTGCCATCATATCCTACTCTTGCCTAGTTACTTCTACTCCTAATGTCAGCTATCTTCTAAGTTATGTTATTCTAAATGAACCTGTACAAACAGGTTAGTGAAGAGTGTACCACAACTCTTCAATGCTACTTCTTGAGGTGTGTATCAACCATTGTATCCGTGCACATAGTCGGATGCATGCAAAACATAAAACGCCTTGCAAAATTACCATCTCACACATCAAACAAAATAAGAGAGATGGGCTTTTCACCCCCAAGAAATCCTATGTCGAGATACAGGCTTTTCACTCCCAAGATATCCTACTCCAAACACTGTTTGCTCAACCACAAAGGCTCCAATGATTTGTGTGTGTCATAGCATAGCTATGACCATGGATGTCACACCAAGATCTTGGGCTTTTCACTCCCAAGATATCCTACTCCAAACACTGTTTGCTCAACCAAAAAGGCTCCAATGATTTGTGTGTGTCATAGCATAGCTATGACCATGGATGTCACACCACCTTAATATGTCGTCTTGAGCACCTAGCAAGCCTTTTCCTTTAGAGGAGTTAACACTGTTTCTTTATTGGAGAAAAGTGTGATGTAGCACTGCTCTCTTGCAGACATAAGGTGTCACATGTTGCTCCACTTTTGCACAATCAAAGGATAATATTGTTTTCTCTCTCTCTCTCTCTCTCTCTCTCTCTCTCTCTCTCTCTCTCGCACAACTTTGGTGTGTGTGTAGATAGAGAGACGAGGGAATGTTGCTTGTAAAGTAGGTGATGGAGAGGAATTTAACGGCTACAGGTTTTGTGATACGATCCCACTCAAGCTTATGCAAAAAGAAAAAAATCATGATGTTTTTGGCAAACATAAAGATCATGGTCTTGCAACTCCTAAATACAAGGGAAAATGTTCATATTACTAGCTTTATAGCTTGAAAGTAAAATGTCTCCTCAATAGTATTACATTGACTTTATGTTTTGTGTGAGTAAATTCTAAATCACATTAATCTCCATAGTGCATAGCCGGACACTCACCTTGTGTAGCCTTATCCCTCTATTATTCCAGCAATGTGTACTATGACTTTACCAAGGCTCCTAGCTCTCAAATGGAGCAACACCAATGCCACTGGTTAAGGCTACAAGAAACAAAGAAGAGGCTAATTGACATGAACAAAAGCCCACTCTGATAAGTCTTTGTATAAAAGGTTCAATTGCATGGATATTACTTAAATTGAGAGATCCCAAACCCGTCAAGGTTGGGAGCCACAGGGCATTAGATTTGCGCCCTCCATTTGATGCACTTTATTTTGCAGAACCAAGCTTTGCAACTCCTCGATGTGTGACACATCAACATGCGAAAGTTAGTTTCGCCTTATCCAATGATTGCATGGCAGGTCAACAATGAGAATTTCAACTAGCGTGCTACACCCCAGCACACAAAATTTTCAAGGGGTGCATGCAATCACTGCGCGATAGATCAACAGTTGAAATATCACCTTAGCACATTAGGAAAAATATGAACCCTCTAGGGGCCCTTTGGGATTAAGGTTAATTAGAGGCCAGCCAATGAGAAGAGGGTGGTGGACACACTCTATGCCTTCAAAAATGTAGGGGGACAAAGTAGTCTTACACTTCTTAATGGGCTCTTACCTAATGAGAAGGGACGGGGGGTGGGTCATATGGAAACTCCAATTTGCCTCTTTTTTTATCTGGTTTTGAAAACATCCCAAAATTTTGAAATTTTTCAAAAACTAAAATCTTATCTTCTTAAAACCTCCCTAAATCTATTTTATGGTCAAAAAAACATTTTTTGTCCTCAAAAAGTCAAAACGTGCACACAAAAACCCTAAAATTCAAAACTACAAAAAAATCTTTTTTAACTATCCAGAAGCCCCCCAAAAGTAGTCCTTAGGCAAAAAGTGATATTTTTCTCTTTAGAACCCCTTTTCCAACCCCTCCTTGGTTGCAACTATCACACTCATCCTCTACTCCAACAATCTCTCTCTACACCATCTCCATTGTTGCAGCAAGGAAGCTCCTCTTTTCTCCCCTACCACCTTCCATTACCACACCAAGCAAGGGTTATCCACCTTCTCCTCCCATTGCCACACCGAGCAAGAGTTAACCACCTTCTTCTATCACTTTATCCCACCTACATTGTAGCAACAAACAAGATCTTGCTCCTCCTCCTAATTTTCTTTGCTCAACCATGGCCAACTCTACTTCGCAAAGACGGCCAAAGGATGAGGTCATAGCACTTGCATGCCACAACACTAGAGGTATAGATGATGAGTGGGTGCCACAAGAGTTCATCAAAGGTGCTTGGATATAAATGGCCCTCATCGTGTGCGGAATCATGTAAACTTGGATCATCATTGGAAAAGAAAGCTCCTTGGCTTCAAGAACCGCAAAGACAAGGGGACCGTAGCCATTGTGCAACATGTTTTCTCAATGTCAAGCATGCAATTGTAACAATCACCTCGATTTCCAACACATTGTAAGTACATGTTTTGAGAATACAAAGCTAAGTGTGAAATCAGAGTGTAATGTTATTATAGACTCATACTTAAGATTTGCTATGCATTTATAGTCATATTTTCATCCACGTTGGTGGAGGAGCAGCCACTACATAGTCTCTCCAGCACATTCAATGCTATACATGCGGATATTGGAGCAACAATGTTCGCACATCTTTGCCCAACCAAACTAGTTCAAAGAAGGATTTTCTTCTATTCTCACTCCTATATTGTGTCTACTTCTACACAAGAGTTTGGAACGCTTGAACTCATCAAAGTAACTTCCTTATTAAGTATGGAGTGGCCGGTGCCAGATTTGTGGTCAGTAGCATCTTTCAAGCAAAAGATGATAATAGATGTCCAAAACTCTTTGAAATTCTCTAAAGCTTTTAGGTCTGTGGGCTTGAGTTGGTGTTTGCCTATTCATTGTTTTATGCACATTTTTAAAGAGTTTGGATTTGTGGAGACTACCACAATGCTTGTATGTAAAGATGTGTATTATGATGAATTCGGAAGGCTTTTAGAAGAGGGCTGGGGTTTTGTGGCGGGTATGCACAATGGAAACCGGTACCGTTGTAAGGTTGGAGCTTCAGGTATTGAAATGCGCTATTTGAAATCTCGCATCTCCTTGTACATACAATTTCACTATGATCGTTGGATGTGCAAGCTTGGAGTGTGGGCTCCCTTACAGAGTGTAAATGGAGCTATTGCAAACTTTGACATTGCAGTGAAGATACCCAACGATGCTTTGGAGGCAGTCCAAGTGAACAAGCATTGGACTCTCAGTAATGTGCGAGAACATTTGGTAATTATGGGTTTTGAGGCCCTTCAACAAGCACAATTTCGTTTACAAAGTCACAAGGTGAGAATCCTTCCACCACATTTTCAATACATCATAGTTTGTCGATCATTGGATGCTTATTGTAATGAATGTCCGCAAATTGGAAAGAGAATGGAAGACAAATTGAAGGTCGAGGAGGACTGGGGGATGGATGGAACTATGCTATCGCTCTTATAACTTGTAACTCTTGCAATTTTGAAAACGATCATCATGATTTGCTTCGGCAAATCATGTCTTTGAATATAATTTTTTGCATTGAGTTGAGAGATCATTTTTTGGTGAAAGTGCCTCTTTTTTTTTTAATGTCTTTAAAAAAGGGACCATTATAAAAGGAGGGCCGCATAACTCATTCACTATTTTCACTTTTGTAACTCTTGAGCTCCTCCACTCTCTATCTACACCCCAGGCTAGACATGGACGCTTCCACAGCCTCTGCATCTGCACCCACATCCACCCCTATGTCATGCTTCATCCTCTTCCTCAAGGACACCAAATACAAAGGGAAGTTGGACCTCCACACCTTTTTTACTCGTCTCCTTGACCTTGACGCCACAATTGCCCTTCACGTGGATGCATTTGCCGAAATTTTTGCGTTCATGGAGGAGCACATCATAAAATATTCCGTATCTATCTCCCACATGCAGGGATCTGGGTGCCTTGCGATCTTTTACGCTACATGCATAAAGGTGATCGCCCATTCTCCAAGCGATTACGACGATTCCAAGAAATTGCCACCGACGCATGCCATTTCTTGGACGAGCAAGCCCAAGGGGTGTCAGCGCTCAAGAAGCGCAAGTTGGGGGTGGAGTACCTTTCTTGGCTAGCAACATTTATCTTCTTGGTGAGCGAACAACCTAATTTGGAGGAGCTCCGCTTACCACACCTTCAGGTTGGATCCTTTATCAAGGACACCAAGGAGTAGGAGGTTATCCCCATGAACCTTGCAGCGGAAGGAAAGACACTTCGGCTCGAGTATCCCAGGGGGCTCGAGGAAGTGGTTGAGAAATCCATCATTGTGGCTGGCCCTAGTGACACTCCAGTGCCACTACCATTGACGGATGTGGCTATCCCAAAGGTAGAAATTAGCCGCTTCTCCTCAGTGGTAGTGGATGGGGAGGAGTATGAGTTTATACATGATTTGGAGAAAGCATTTGGCATGCGCATGGATGAATTCTTGAGTGTGCTATGCAACATCACCAAATGTCCCTTAGACAATATGCCAGATGCCCTAGAAAGCAATCTCTTACCAGTTGGGGACTCTGTTGTTGACACTATTGCAGTTGTATGTGCGGAGGTCCTGGCAGCAGAGCAGTTGCCCGTTGGCTGAGAAAGAATTCCAAGCCACACAAGCCAAGGTTGAGGCCGCTAGGATGCCTATGTCATTATGCAACCTCCCATCTGATGATCCAAAGCTCGTAGCTGCGGTGCATGGGAGCATTGACTTGGATGCAAAGGGCAACAGAGAGGAGGACGATAAGGAGCAGGAGGTAAACTCTATCCTAATTTTCATGTTATTATTTTATCCTTCATTGTCTTTTTTCTCAACCTTCATTGGTTTATGACAGGACGTCGTGGAGGTTGATGATTTTGCTGCAAGGACGGGTGGCAAGCAGACGGGCTTTGGACTTCAGTCTTCCCTTGCGCATTACCTAGGACAACTCCCCCCCTGGCGATGTGGCCATTATCCATAATGAATTTACTCCCCAAGCCCATTTCATGACTTGGTCGTTGAAAGCTTTGAGCAAGTTTTTGTGTTTGAGCACCATTGCTCAAACTGTGCATCTTGTGTTCCTAGTGCGTAGATCCCTTGTATGCACAACGTTTGGCACTGGCTTCCGTGGTAAAGTGCTTGCCCAGATAGGGATACATGCTTCCATTGGCTCAACTGACCCAAAGGCCATCGTGCAGTCCCTCTTGACTGGGGAGTTGCCTTACGCGCAAGATAGGCGCCAGGAAATGGTCAAGAAAATTATGAACTCCTCAGATACATGATGTAAACTCATCTTTTTGAAACTAATGAAAAATATTCGAAATTGTCTCTCTATCTTGTAAATTCTTCTAAAGGTGATTTGTCAATCTTGAAAATTGTTGTAATTGGTGATATGTTTCAATAAGCTGCGTCTTTTTTGCTTGAAGTAACAACACAACGGAAGTTGGATGCAAATGATACTGGGGAAAGTATAAAAGACATTTGAGTGAGAAGAAGTGGTTTCTCTAAATTAATGATGCAAAACCAATTGCTTTCAGTTAATTTATGTTTTTAAAGTATCCTGGGGGGTAGAGAAGCCTACTAGTTGCCAAAAAAAGGGTGGCCACAAGGGCGCGTAAATGGCCCATCCATCAATTTTGGATGGCCCATCCATCAATTTTGGATGGCCCATTTGCGCGCCCTTGTGGCCACCCTTTTTTTGGCACCTGTAGGCTTCTCTATCCCCTAGGATACTTAAAAAACATAAATTAACTCAAAGGAATTGGTTTTGCATCATTACTTTAGATGGAGCCTTGTGGCCATTCTTTTTTGGCATATGGAGCATATGTTTTAACTTTTTTGATATCCTATGGGGTAGTCAAGGCTTGAAATTGCCAAAAAAAGGGTGGCCACAAGGCTCCATCTAAAGTAATGATGCAAAACCAATTGCTTTTAGTAAATTTTTTATGTTTTTAAGTAACCTGGGGGGTAGAGAAGCCTACCAGGTGCCAAAAAAAGGGTGGCCACAAGGGCGCACAAATGGGCCATCCAAAACTGATGGATGGGCGATTTGCGGCCCTTGTGGCCACCATTTTTTTGGCACCTGGTAGGCTTCTCTACCCCCACGATACTTAAAAAACATAAATTAACTGACAGCAATTCATTACTTCAGAGAAACCACTTCTTTTCACTACCTAATACATCCCTGCACCAAAAGGCCCAATTACATTGGACATTTGAAAAACCTAATTCATTTGAAAAACCTAATACATCCCTGCACCAAAAGGCCCAATTACATTGGACATTTGAAAAACCTAATTCAATGTTGCATAGACACCTGGTTTCACAATACGTTAGCTTTTTTGATATCCTATGGGTAAACAGAACTTGAAATTGCAAAAGAAAGGGTGGCCACAAGGGCCACACATGGATAATAGACATAGTAGACACAACTGTTGATCATATTATCATTGCAAAGTCATCTCATTACAAAGATAAGGGTGTGCAATACAAAAAGAGGGGTAACTTCGGCTAATGCTCGAAGTCTTGCCGCAATCAATGTGCAAGTTGCTTATCTTTTGGCTGTATTGTCACTCGCTTTGCATGAATGGCGCATAGGTTGGTATCTTCCAACACCAAAATGATGTGGGCCTCTGCAGCTTCTTGAATAGCCTCTAGCGCTATTGCTTTCATTCTACACTGATTTCCATATCTTTGAAGCACCTCCTTTACTGTGCGAGCAAAGGGGGCGCTTCGAATCAAAAGCTCTGTATTCTTCTGGTAGTGACAAATTTCTGTGAATGCCCTCGCTATTTTTCGGCGCCGCTACAGTTGTCTTGGGGGCACTTGCACATTTGTTAGCTGGCGACGTTTAGGCTTCTTGAAAAACTTTGACTTGCGCCTGTTTACATGCTTAGGGGTTGGATCTGTAGCCTCTTCTGATTCATCCTCTTCCCTTGGCTCCCGATCTTGTGCTGTGGGGAGAGCTCCCTGGCCTCGAGGCAATGTCTTTTCCCCAACAGGAACCCGGTGTGCACGGTACATCAGCTCGTAGCCATGGTGACTCACTCTCTGATTCAGTGTCTGTATGGACCACCCAAGTCCTAGATGGTCCTGCTTGTGATTGGTGGCACGACGGCTCCTCCCTATCGGACTATGTTGTTTGCTGGGCCTCTTCTTCTCTCCAGCGTTGGGCACGTTGCTTCATTCTTTTTCTAGGTGTTTGTTCTTGTGGACGTGGAGATTCAACAGCCCTCGATGACTCTGGTGCCCTACTACCATGCCCACTGCCAGAAGAGTTCCTGGAACGGCGAGGTGTTCGTGGCGGTTTTCTTGTGCCTTTAAGCCATGCTGGCTTCTCACATCCTCGAAGGGTGTTTTTGTTGGCAGGCGGATGCTCTTTCGCGGTTTGTTTGGTGCATGCCATTTTGTATGGTAAGAGCTCACCTGTTCTTAAGAAACGAGTGGTTTATGAGAGCATGCAATATTTATAAGGACCCATTTAAAAAGGGCCCTGTTCACACTAATTTTGAAAAAAAACTATTATTTTTTAAATGAACATGTCGTTAAGAGTTGGACCTTGCGTTCACATGTAGTGACTCGCGCAGAATCCACTTTGATCCTTGTCGCACTCTGCATCGCCGCCATGCAGCATGCTTGGCGGGACCTTGTGACATTTGCCACTTGTTGCTATGCTCTTGACGACTCCATTTCCCCACTTCAATAGCAATCTTGGATTGTTACACACGCTCCATTGTGAGCTTAGGAGCAAATGTTGTGCGAAAAAACCATTTGAACATCTCCTCCAAATAATTGGATTGCACCATTCCACCACCATGTTGAGTATTTTTGAAGTACACTCCCCTTGCTCGATAATGGGACTTCTCCATGACTTGAGTGATAAAAATTTCAAGCGATCTATACTTGTGCATAAAAAATGCACCATGCGCAAACAAGATATACTTTTCACATGAGTAAACGATCCACATTATTTAATAAAAACAATCCCTTGTAATAAATTCACCACGTAACATGGCTTACCATGTAATGTGTGATGTTATTTTCATGCCAAGAAAGGGTGAAGACCTTGGTAAAATCCGTCAAGGCTTCTTAAAATTATTGGCGTTGTTCTTCTGTTGTGCTGTTAAGGCCCATAAGCTTTACCATTTTATCAAAATGTGCCCAAACTTGCTTGCGCTTGTTTGCAAGCTCGCCATTTGAATCATTGTCAGTAGTAGCTTTGCATAACTCCTTCCAAAGCTCCCAAAGGTTACCTACCTGCTCATTGGAGCTGTTTTGAGCAGCATATCGACTTGGATTTCCTTGGGAAACTTTCTTCAAAAGTGTCTAGCTTTTTGTCCACTCATTGACACTTGTTGAGCAATTTCATGGGCCTCCCCTGTGTTCTTTGCAGCAACGATAGACACATTTCTACCGTGACATCCAATGGAATTCAAGAGTACCTCCACTCTCTCGATCGCTTCCTGGGACTTTTCCAATGGTTTCATTGTGAAAGCATAGTCAATGTGGAACTTCAATAGCCTATCAAAAATGCGCATGAATGCGTGTAATGTACAAAAATGTACATTCGATAGAGGAAATGAAAAGATTAGATTCCAACCGTGGTCCTTTTGATCACGGTCTGGGGAGTTGAGCATGGGACATCTCGAAATAGACGCTTCCCATTCTCTACCTTCATCTCCGACATCACAAAAATCTAACCCTTGTTCTCCATGCCCTTGCCATGGAAGCATGGAACCGACCTTTGTAGTGCTCTTATGTGATTTTTGTCCATTAGGTTTGTACCCTTGAGTACAAAATGGACAAGGCATGAGAGAAGAAGCCCCTTGTTTGCAGTCAAGCAAACACTTTATGGTCTTCAAGTTCCCACCTAAGTGCCACTCCACATCATAACCACCAAAACCCTCAACCTCCAACTTCTGACCTGCAATTTGGGCGTGTATTACTTCTGTGATCCATAGAGTTCTCTCAAAAATCCATGAAAGTACTCTATTGGTCTCTTTAGGTACCTCAATATCACCCAACCACCAAATGTCTTTCTCTTATTGCACGCTAAAAGATGGGGTGGGAGATGACTTGATTGAATCCCTTCGCTTTGTTTGCAAAAGGGCCTCGTTCATTAGAGTGACACTTAGCCTCTCTAATCTTCGGCCTTTCACTATTTGACACTCATCGAGTTTCAGCACAAAAGCGACCTTTGTGCCAAGCACTACAAAATAAATAGTGTCAAGACCTTAAACTTCAAAGTCTATGATAAGAACAATACCAAAGAAAAAAGTAAAGTGTGTCACCTTCTTCAGGTAACTCGTAAAATCTAAGTATGGATTGTTGAAGTCTTCTAAGGTCCACAAAAATATTTTTCCACATTGTGTAAGGGAAGTCCTTCTCCGAAGGTCTTATGGACTGTTTCTTACCTTTTTCCCTTGTCTTTGTTGCACACGAAGCATAAAGGGAAGTTGGCATTGTATCCTCAATGTGTAGGTATGTCCCAATGCGGGAGAACACATCTTCGTTTGTGGTCTTCTTTGCGAGGTTGACCTTGTGAGGAACAAGAAATAGGTTTTCCACAATGCCATGCTCTTTGAGAGCATCCTTTAGGAGTTGGAAAATAGCATGATAGGCTTTGGTGTGATTCCAGCCTCATCACAAGCTTGTTGCATGTCATCATTACTAACCACATTTCTCAATTTACGCATAAGGTCCTTAGTGACTGCATCCTTAATGTGCTTACCTCCAGGTGATTGTAAGATAGAAATCACATCCTGGGTATTGAAACAACTAGTGAGAAGGTTGACTCGATCATCTTGGCTTGTTCCACCGCATGCCTCCTTGATGAAGTTTATAGCGACCAATAAAAATAAATGTTAGAAAATAGTGTGAAGTAAGAATGCATCATGCAAGTAAAGAACAAATTACCTTGTGACTGTCACTCGTCGTTTGCGTGCTCCTCTCGAATGTGTAAGAGTTTCAATGGATGAATACGTGCGTTTGTGTTCCCTTGCACCAAGGGGTGTTTCTTTCAAGTATGTGATGGTGTTGACAAGATTCTTAATGTGGGACTCCTTTTCTTGCATTTGTTGTTGAAGAGTTTCAACCACCCTCTCCGAAGAGGCGACACTCTCTTGTAATGCCGTCGTCTTGAGGTGAAGAGCTTGACATTTGTGCATCCACATATGCAAAGAAGCACCTACACCCATACACAACCGCTTGCAATAGCTTGACAAGCCTGCTTCTCCCCTCTCAAGAAATTGAAGAAATGTCAAAAGGCTATCAAAGGATGGATGGAAGCGGCTTATCAGATCATAAGGGTACAAATGGCCGTCCACCCAAATGTCAACATTGGTCTCACAAGCGGTGCGACGTTCCTGTGATGACCTTTGATCACCCTCACTAGCAGTCTTCGATGCGAACGCCGTGGGTAAGCGAATATGTATGCTTTTGGTATGCGGAGTACATGGTGGTGGAAGAAAACCATTTGTGATGTCCGTGAGCACCATGGAAGCTGTTGTGTGAGGAAGCAAATGATGAAAAGATAGACGGGGAGGGGTAGGGAGATTGAGGAACATGGGAGGAGAGAAGGAGGAAGGGGGGGGGGGGGGAAGATGGGGGAGCAGAAGGAAGGTAGGGGCAGGGAGGGAGAGGAGACGGAGAGAGGAGAGAGGAGGGAGGAGGGAGGAGAGAACAAAGTGTTTTTTACTTTTTGAGGAAAAAGATTTTTGAAAAAATGGACTTTCTAAACTTGTGGGTTAAAAAATGGGTCAAAAATTTATTTTTGAATATGTATATATGTTGGGAGGGAGTTTTAAGTAAAAAATAAGTAAAAATGATTTTTTTATAAAAAAAGTCAAATTTTGACTCTTAGTGACCCACGTTTTTGCTGATGTGGTCACACCCCTATGCTTCTTTCACTTTAAAAAATCTAAAGAGAGAAAGTAACCCCTTAGGTCCACATCCTACATTTGTCTAAAAAGAAGGTTAGAAAAGCCTACTCAAACTACCTTCTTCAATGTCCTTGCCCCCGCAACCCCACACAACATTAGCCTTAATCTCTAAAAAATAGGATTCCTTACAAGGCCCATGCAAGGTTCATATTTCTCCTAATGAATCATCAGTTGCGCTCTGCCTCACCATGGCTTGCAACATCACTGTCTCCTAACTCTTGACGGTTGGAATTGGTCACTACGCAAACTCTGATCCCCATGGCTCTTGGCCTCCGCCAATCGCCAAGGGGTCACCAGGATTACCAGGAATGGTCACCAAAGGACCATTCCCTACCCCTTAGTAACATAATTACAAATGGTTATATATGAGGGCAAGGATTTGTGATAAGTCTCTAGACACAACAAGCTAGAAAAATATTTCTCTACCAAGGAATATAGTCGTATCTCACACACTAACATGCTAGACTAAAAAGAAGCTAAATACAAACAATGTACTCATAGAAAGAACTTTAAATTGAACCCTTGGAAGCAATTGTGGACCATTGGATAAAGATTGACGATTAATGCCACATGGCAAGTGAATGATGGGATAAAAGAATTGTAAGAGAGACTAGTGAAAGGATAGTTCCCATTTGTTATCGTATCTCTATAAATAGGGGCATGGAGTAGTGGACCGTCCACATTTGTTTATCATATTTCTTTAAATAGAGGCATGGAGTAGTGGATCAAACACATTCTTTCTCATCCTCTTATGTGGGCCATTGTGACTTTGCCAATCATTACTGTCTCAACTTTCAACATAATGGTGATTGAAATACTCTTATTGCTTGCAAAAAGACAATACAAATGTATTGTAAGAAGAAGCGCGACTTATCATACGCCCATCCTCACTCTTGCTTCTTACTTTGAATTCAACACTCTCCTTTTTCTAGGTGGCACATTTTTTTGACACATGTATCCCTTTTCTACTAGTTGGTAATCCATTGTTTGTTTTGGTTGTCCTTCAACTAGTATTATAGGTGTTCAATTTTTTTTGTTATTAAACACTCCTTTTTCTAGAGTTCTTGTAAAGGTTCATTGCAAAACTGGGGTTGCCCATAAACCTTAAAAGAATTATAGCAAAACACATACTCCAATTGATATCAGTTCACCAATTCCAGGTTGCAACTATTGAATGTGCTCCAAAATGTGTCAAACTTCCATTTTCTAACAAAAGTTGCATTGTTCTTTGAAGTGCTATAATTTCTAATCAAAATTTCCTCGTTACTTGTCCCAATTTTGTTGGCCACCGCCAAGAATGTTTGCTTGAGTGCTCTTTTGGCCTAAACTTGACCATTGCTTGCGAAACTAGATAAACATGATTGTACAAAACCACATAGATCATCTATGAGATTTTGGCACATTATATTGTACCAAAGAAATGCATTTTAGACCTTTGAATGACTAAAGCTTCTTTCTGAGTACAATACCTCGAAAATCATTTTAAATATTTCCTCAACTCCACTTTCTATCCCTCTGAGAGAAAAGGACTTGAGAAAGTAACTCATAAATCTCCCAAAACGGAGTAATCACATATTTAAGAAGACCTGGTTTGGTATCTTTTAGAATTTTCTCATCATCAATTCCTAATTTCTTAGTTCATATTACCATATCCTTAGGTAACAAGGTACTAATGAGGCATACCATAATGAAAAGTGAGTCCAATGGTTACCTCATTCTAATGAAGTATTAAAAAGAAAATTTGCACAAGACGGACTTAGAGAAGTTAAACTTCCACAATATATGCCAATGAAATTCATGTGCACAAATGAAGGGAACACAATTTTACTATAAAAATCATTCGTCATTATAATATCTCATATTTTTTTTTGGGGCTAAAACTTACTTCATTTTAATGCAAGTTACATAGTTATGCTAAATCAGCATGCTAGAAATTAAAGACAAATTTTTTATGTCAGCGCAATTAGCAGAACTCAAATTTGGCCCGCATGTTTCTTGGTTAAGGAAGATTTACTAATCATAACACTCTTAGTCCATTAGTTCTCGTATTTATGATATTTAGATGTATATGACTTTTTTAGAGAGAGAGAGAGAGAGAGAGAGAGAGATAGATATTTTATTATCGTCCTCGGAGGTCAAATATGACCTATGGGACCAAAGTTACATGTGATCTAGTATGTGTATGGTTGATGAGTGACTCTCGATGCTCCAAAATTGTGGTGATGAGAGTCGCAATGGAGAGCCCACACACTGTGGCTGGGACAGGAAAATGTGTAGGTCTAAGTTATGGCTGAAAATGTGAGAGAAACAAGTTTGGATGTGACCAAAAGATGAGCACTCTAGTAGTGTGTGGTACTCAGACTCTCGAACTTGCACTGAACATAATGTGCATAGTCGATGTGACTCTTCTCCATTGCCCTAACGCCTTATCTTGCATCGAAGGAAATTGGAGCTAAGCCGAATGGTTGCGATAGTGTGTATCGTCGACAAGGGGATAGGCTCAATCATATAGGTGTGATTACAGTTTCCTCTTTCAGTGAAGAACATGGTTTTGTAGTTGGAGGCAATATGGGTGGTGTAATGTATGAAGCGTGACCCACCGGATTTCTCCCAAGCCGTAATACATTGGCATTGTAGAAAAGCTTCATTCACTTGGGAGTCAATTGAAGCATCATGTAGCAAGTGTAATGCATCCCATCTCCTAAACCACTTCTTTATGTCTTGCATCCATCCCGTGCTCAAGATCTTGCTTTTATGCATCTTTTGAACTTTTTTGCTTGCTTCACATGCAATTGTAGGAAGTCAATGTGAGGGGTTTTGACGCATCTTTATCATGTACTCCATAACCCTTTCCATGCCCATAAGCTCAGTTGGAAGAGATCCCAACTCAAGAAGTAGGAGCATATATGGTGTTTGTGTCTTAATTTGGAGAAAGTTTGTAAGAAAACGCTTTTGGACATTCTCAAACTCTTTCTAAGTAGACTTTGAGATGCTCCCGTCCCACACTTCAACTCCATAAAGAAGAACCGGTGTCACCAATGCATCAAAAAGATACTTCTTGAGAACCCAACACTTGATGTTTTCCACATTACACATGTTCTTGAATGCATAAAATGCTCTCTTTTTCGCTTCCAAACGACGCATAACACATTTATGCCACTTAGATTGGACGGAACCTCAAGGCCAAGGTACTTAAAGCTCTCAACAACTTCAAGTGTCTCATTGTTGTACACAATGCATGGCTTCTCCTGATGGTTGGTTTTCACAAGCATAACCTTTGTCTTGGATTTGTTCACAATCAGCCCACTATGCAAGCAAAAGTTCTCAAGGAAAACCATAAGCTTTTGTGCATCTTCTAAAGTGTGTGCTAGAAGCACTACATCATCTGCATACAACAAAAGCATGATTACCGCATTGCAAATAGTCACCTCTTCAATGCCTTCTTCTTGCATAATGTCAAGTACCATTTGTTCCAATTGATCGATGATAGACCAAAGAGAGTTGGTGATAACTCACATCCTTGTTTAACCCCAAAAGTGCTCTCAATTTTTTTTGAAATTTCTCTTCCCATGCGCAATTGACAAGTCAAACTCACTTAGCACTTGGAGTTCTTCCATCCTACTCCACAAATTGTTACGTGGAATCATAACAAAGGCTTCCTTAAAGTCCACAAAACAACAATACAATCGCTTGCCTTTCAACCGACTTTCCTTCATGAGAACACGAAGAGTGACAAAATGATCAATGGTGCTATGGCATCGACGAAAACCTGCTTGTCCCTTTGCACGCTTGTGTTAAGGTTATCTTTCAGTATTGTGGTTTTGTTATATTTAGATTCATTATCAATGATAGGTTTATTTTGATTGTATACATCTTTCCATGTGAGTCCATCTGTTAGATGTTGAGTTTCATTATTTATCCATGGTAGAAATAGAGGACATTTTTCTCTATAATAATATCTGGATTCTTTGCGGCATTATATTTGACATATTGTATAATTTTTGGTTTGGTACATTTTTTGTATGTGTTGCTTGTTGTATTGTATGTGGAGGCATATTCTGCCAATGATATGGCATTGAGCTGGACAGGACGTGTACAATATTTGTCTATGCTTGTCTTGTAAAAGATTTATGTTCTAGTTGGGTCTATGTTTTGTAGGAGGTGTTTTCGCTTGAGAAGCATTGTTCTCTCGTGGGGAGGGTTTGTGTTTATGAACATAAATTCTCGAGTTGTGTTGTAGAGAGGTAGAGAAAGTGCAATATATACTTTTTGTTGTGAGCTTATTTGCTGTGTGTTTAGTATTGTGTTTCCTATTTTTCAAAGTCTATCAAATGTAGTTGCATTGTTTTTAATGCAAGAGTCAAATTGTTCTTTGATTGCTTTGATGAGTGTGTTATCAAATTTTGTTATATATGAGGTGCAATAAGTAGTTGCTCCGTGTGCATTTAAAATGTATTGTATATATGAATTAGAATCCCATAGCTCTGAAATGCTTGGATTGAAATTATTTGTGTAAATATCTTTGATATTTTTTTTCAACAAAAGTGTTGGGCATGAGATTGTGGATGATATAGCTTTGATGTAATCCTCAAATCAAAGGTCCATAGATAGGATCCACTGTTCGGATGTAATATTTGCTTTATAATCTAGTAGTAGTAGGTTATCTTTGATTTTTTTGTGTTTCTTTCTTTTGTATTGGATATTGTTATGTGGAGAACGGAAGGGTTCTAAAATCATAGTGAAAGGCATCGGGTAGCGAGGAAAGTCAAAGTGGCCCCCTTGCGTTTTTTCTAAAGCAAGGCTTCCTATGCTTGTGTGTTTGAATTTCTTGTAAATCTACAGGAAGAAGCATGGAGTTAGTTGTTATGTACTTATCAATCAAATCCAGAACATCTTCGTTGGGATCTTTCCCATAGATAGGAGCATTTTCTATCCATAGTAGCCCATGATCATGTTGGCTACCCCGGCTCTGAAACTCGATCACAAAAAAGTAATTTTTGACTTTTCCTAATATGGTTATATCCTTGGCTAGCAATTTTTTCATCCCGTTAAACTGGTTCAAGTAAAAGTGGGCTGTTGTTACAGGGTCGGCTCGGACCAAATCTCGTATGTATGATGCTTCTGTTTGTGTGCTTGCATGCATGATGGGGTTGAGCTTAGTAAGTGCTCTAATCAAAGGCTTCCAACGTTTCTCAGCCGCAGAAAATGTGATGAAGAATGTTGGTGGTCCAAGTTGTCTAATCATAGCGAAGGCGTTTTTTTAAAGTTTTTCCTTGTGGTCAGGATGTTCGCAATGCCTCAAAGTCACGATATCCAAGTTGGAAAGACAAGACCTTCTCAATGTTAGTATCTCCAACAATGTGGCCACTAGTGTATTGTGGTTTAGCTTGCCTTTGCGCATACGGATCCAAATGGACCCCAAGATTTTTTGAGTCATTACTTTGACTGTTTTGAAAAAAAGATTCTCTAAATTTAACCTTCTATCACTATGCATAAGCTCCCATTGAGCCACATGTTGATATTTATGCTTAGCAAGTGTATGGTATTTACGAGGCTCACCATAGAAAATAGTAGGGAAACTAAGTTCTTCACAGTATTCATCTTTGAAAATACTCAAAGGACTATTTCCCTCGGCAGAAGCTACAAAGAAGATTTTGTCGTTGTGATCCACTACTTGTTGTGGTGACTCAATTCCATGGAGCATAACATCTATAGCTAGATCATCTTCTTCTGATGGTTAATTGTATTGGGCAAAATCATCAGGCAAAGGACAATGAAGACTATGGAAATGGCTTAGCCACTCACTGTTCAGAGTAATTTGTTCGTTCTTGTATAAAGACGTTTTCAATAGTTGAGTAGTGGCTTTCATTGTAAGCAATGGCCGAACAACCCCGCAAAGGTAGCAATGATTGTAGTGTAGATGACGCTTAATACCCACTAGTATCGAGGCTTCATCATGAATAAACCTTGGCAATATTTGTTGTGTTTTCCCCAAGGATGCCAAAACATTAACAATGCTACCTCGCAACCCAAATTGACCATCGTATGTAAGCTCCCTAATGGTAGCCTAGGACTTACAAAGCGGATTTCTAAATGATTTAGCTTCTCTATTGTAGCCAAGGGGAGGTTAAATCCTATGGAATTCAATTGGGTGAGCAGTGCACCATGTTCTTGCCTTTTACAACCGCATGAAGTGCAAACATAGTTTTTGTGTATCTCATTGTTTCTAGACCTCCCCAAGTGCCGACCTATGCCCTTTTTGAGCTCATTGCCAAAAAAACATTAAACGTCCACATTTATAACATCGATATATAAGAACATCGTTCGTTGTTTCTATGTACTGTTGTATAGCTTTTTTTGGGGGGGTTCAATGTTTATGTTGAAGGGAGCTGTGGGGTGTTTTTTTTTTAAAGTTTTTTAATTTTTGTTGTTATTGCACCTATTTCTTGGATGGTTCTATCACCTAAGCAAGCAAATTACATTGCGATGGAGACATGGAGTTCATACTAGAGAATCAAAGCTTTCAATGATTCCGTCTCATTTTTGTCCTAGGTACGAGGCTTGCGTTTGTGTGAGCGTCGATTGTCCCCAAGTAAAAAAATAGGTAACCACTTCTATCAACAATGATGATTTTGTGCAATGTCGTTGGATCGGCTCCACTATTGAATGTTGTGTTTTTTAGTGAAGTTATTGGTACACCGTAAATATGGACATCACATGCAATACTAGATCTAAAGGAGAACACATGGATAATATCAAGCGCAATACCAATAGATGATGTATAGCTATTTAATACTTGGGTCAAAATGGAGGAATCATGTCTACTGGAAGTCAAATGCACTAGAGAAGGTGTGATCATTGGCGTTTGCTCCAATGATACTATCTCTGCGTCTATCATGATGTTGGTGATTTTTTGTAATGACGAACGCGACTTTATTATTTTATTGAGCACGAGGAAAACATTATTATTCCGTGGGTGATTAGCAAGGAAAGCACTATCAATATCATTCTAAATGAGTTCTTCAAAAGATGCGTTATGGTTGGTTGAGGAATCCATGTACGTGCAGTTTCCCCCCCCCTTGGGCTATGGGGTGGAATGAAGACAAGTAAATGAATCACGCGCACACACACACACACACACACACACACACACACACATGGGAATTACAAGATGAGAAATGGATGAAAGCAATATAGTACAAAGAGTGCTTTTTTGCGTGGAGGTGATGGAGCTTCAATGTTGTAGAGGAGCGCTACTTTGTCTCTTCGATAAAAGATGTGATGAGGCCTAACTTGTTGACGATGAATTTGCCAGTCCGGACAAGGGAGGCTAGTAGCTCACGTGCATCCAAGCATATCAGAAGCATATAAGTCAACAAAGCTTTTGTCAAGATGCAATATTTGTCAACTATGTCACCCGCTAAGGAAACATCAATTGGGGAAGCTTTGTTGGCCAAAATCTTTCCTTCAAGCTTGGGCACCAAAACAATAGTTGTAGATTTTGAGTAAATAGAGCAAAAGTCTACCTCTTGTTGGTGATGAATCTTAGTAGATTTGCATTGACCGCAAAAACGTTCCACCAAAATTGAGTTTACATTCACAAAGTGCAGTGTGCCAGACACCTATGTATAGGCACTTGACGAGTTAGAGCTTTCTTGAGTTATTATGGTGAAAAAGGAAAAGCAAGATCGATACTTACTTCTTGATTGTGACCAACATCAAGAATATGGTCCTTATATGCTTCCTTCAAACAATACTTGACACAAGAACTTTTGACGTGTGCTAGGATATTAATATCCAAGACTGAGAGTGTATTGCTCCGACCTGCAAAGGAACCTATGTTTTGTGAAACAAACATAGAATGCACATCGGTCTTAAGAGCATGAAAAATAGCATGGTAATCGTCTTTGCGTGCATTCACAAAGCTAAGCTGTGAAAATATTAGAAAGCTACAAATCTATAAAAGGGCGAAGATAAGTAAGCCTTATAGTGGCACGATCCTCAGCTGATGGCCCATCTGCAACAACAAGATCACCTTGGCAAAGACCAGATTTTGAAGTGCTAGCATGGCCTTGTATAACAACAAAAGCTACAGCTCCAAAGTGTGTACGGGTGCATTGTGCATGCAAGGACTGTGCCTCATCCAAAAATTGACGCACTTTGCTCTCTGGGTAGAAACTAAGGCTGACTTCAAAAGGCTTTGTCTTTTCTACAACCGTGGAAGCGTTGAAGAATAGTACATAAGGAGATGTGCAACCATCTGACTTAGTTTTTTTTTTTACAGTTACATTCTCAATGTGGACAAAGTCTCCTATAGTAAGGGTGTCAATGAATTCCTCAATAAATTGATCGCTAACAGCACAAGTGATGGTGTCAGTGTTGAGTGGGTCAACTAGGTCTGCCTTAAGGTTACGCATATACTTAGCAACTTCTGGGCTTTGTTTGTAGGTTCCATATCGGTTAAGTATGCACCCCTTGAATGAGAAACAAGGGCAAGTTTCAGTGATGTCAACAATGCGCAATAGAGGGATCTTAGTGGGAATATAAGGCACAAGAGAAGATGAATCCGCGGGAATTACATTCTCATGGCAACACTCAGTAGCAATATGTCCATCTAGTTTGGCAACCTCCACAACGCTCTCTTTTTTTGCAGCTCTGCAGGTGGTGGTCTCCCCAGTAAAGGTTTGGCTGCCACAACAAAAAACAAAACTTGTAAGGGTTGGGTACAACAATAGAATATCTATGCGGTGCAAGCAAGCCTTACTTAGTTCCGTTGTCGCCTCGCACGTCTTGAAAAGTGTACGTTCTATTGCACCACTTTGATCCACATGCTTCAGGGATTTGGACCCAATGCCAAGAGACAAAGAAACATCAACCTTAGGCAAGCTCGAAGCGCTCCTTATGCGAAGTGGAGACACATGATCAAGAATGAGGCCACTATCGGATCCCAAAAATGATGTAGCTATATCACGGTGCACTATCTTGTGTAACTCTGTAAAAACAGAAAGGAAAATCACATTATTGCCAAGCGTACATCAAGCATTTTCTATAAGTTAGCAAGCTATTGAATCACCATTTTCAAATTGCATCGAGCGAACATCACTAGATTCATCGCACATGGGTTCGACGTTGTCATCGTAGCCATCGTAATGTCCATCGAGCAGATTTCGCGAGGAGGAAGAGGCAGTCATATTAAGAGAAGATGATAAATAATGTTCACACAATTATTACTTGATGTGTTCAAAAGAAGCAAAGGATAAAGAATAGCTAAAGGATAAATAAGTTCATAGAAACAATACTTCACACAGTCACAAAGATCTTAGGATCAATAAGGGAGAGGGATGTTTTTGAACTAATTTTTGAAGCAGAAAGACCACTTCTATACTCTTTATAATGCAGCTTAAAATTTTCAAGGAAGGAGAGGACATCCACATGTCACTCCCTGGTTCATGTCAAAAACCATCTTACAAAACATCTAATCTAAAATGCAAAAGTAAAGGGTAAGATTGTAAGAAATGACAATCTCTTCCTTTTCATAATGTAAGAAGTGACTAGCCTTTTTAAATGTAAAATCAAGAGACTTTCTATTCCACATAAAATAAATGTTAAAGTTTGATTGCACATAACAAAAAGGGGATAACTTTAGTACAAATTTTGTTAATGCGAATTTACTTTTTGAAGATATAACAAAAAAGAAAAATTTTAGTGATTTTTTTTTTGTTTAATGGAAATGTAATTTGTAAAGATATATTTGGTTTTATCTTTTCAAGGGGCTTTTTTCAAGACCAATATTGATATGTTTTAGAAAATTTTGAAAGTATGTATTTCTTTAAAGAGCTTGAGAAAAAGAAAAAAGCTCGCCTAACGTCGACTTGGGGTTGTCTCGCTTTAAGGACATGCATGACATGCAAATACAAGGATTGTTATCCACATTATTAACCATGTCACACACACACACACACACACAGACTACCACATTGCTTATGTGTATACACATGTACATTTATGAGGGGAAGAGAGAGAGAGAGACCATCACATTGCATACACATGTACATTTATGAGGGGAAGAGAGAGAAAGAAAGATTTTACTGTTGAGCTCACGCACTTTTCAAATTTTCAAGATATTATTTTTTGGCATTAGTGTATTTTTTAAAGGATAGCTAAAGTTTTTCACCCGTAGAAAATGGATCACATGTCCGACAAAGACCAACCCTCACATTAACACCCCAAATGGGTAGAGAGATTTCCGAGTTGATGGATTGTTTACCAATTCTTGGATATTTTTTTATTTTTATTTTTAAGAGTTAACATGTGGGCCATGCTTAAAAATCTATAAATTCCTTAAATTTTGGCAGGCAAGGGTATCAATCTAAAATCAACAAGAGAGAACACCCCAAATGGGTAGAGAGATTTCCCAGTTGATGGACCTTTTACCAATTCTTGGATATTTTGTTCTTTTTATTTTTAAGAGTTAACATGTGGGCCATGCTTAAAAATCTAAAAGTTCCTTAAATTTTGGCAGGCACGGGTGCAAATCTAAAATCAATGAGAGAGAGAGAGAGAGAGAGAGAGAGAGAGAGAGAGAGAGAGAGAGGGGGGGGACAATTGTTAAGTGCCGTATTTAATGTGTTGAAATGCAAAGTCCAACAAATAACGGAAGAGGAGAGAGGAAGACATAACAAAATGCTCGCGTGCAGAAACAATCTAAGTGACTTTAAAAGTTACAAGACAAGCATTCAACAAAAGTGAATATCTATGGGGAGGAGAGAGAGAGAGAGAGAGAGAGAGAGAGAGAGAGGAAGAAAATTTTTAATGCCATCGGAATAATCCCAAAAGATATATCTCACAACATGGGTAAGAATAAAGTTATTTTTGTTTCATCCTCTCTCTCTCTCTCTCTCTCTCTCTCTCTCTCTCACACACACACACACACACACACACACACACACACATGTCTTGATAAAAGGAGACTTTGAAATGTTGTAGGAACATCCAATGAGATCTCAAATATCTATCCGATGGTGGAGAGAGAGAGAGAGAGAGAGAGAGAGAGAGAGAGAGAGAGAGAGAGAGAGAGACCAATCATAGCCATCTATATTTTTCTTTTCAAAAAAATGAGAAAAAGGAGTTCGCTTCTCCTTTTTAGATGTCCACCTCGAATAGTCACTTCAACTAGAGGGTTTTGGGAGGGAGGGGGGGGGAAGAGGGGAGCATAGAGACTTTGAATGTCATAGTTACTGTATTGGAACAATAGCAAGATGCCTCTCTGTGACAAATGTGACAAACTCAAGACATATGTGACAAATCTTTCCTTCAAGCATATATATATATATGTATATATGTATACATATATATATATATATGTATATATATATATATATATATATATATATATATATATATATATATATATATATATATATATATATATATATGTATGTATGTATGTATGTATGTATATATATATATGTGTGTGTGTGTGTGTGTGTGTGTGTGTGTGAGCGCCTGCTATGTGTACATATAGACATAATTGGAACATATCATGATGTCTCAAGTCCCATGTGATAAATCTTCGCTTCAAGCATATATATATATATATATATATATATATATATATATATATATATATATATATATATATATATATATATATATGTATATGTGTGTGTGTGTCTGTGTGTGTGGGGGAGAGGGGGGGTGTAGTATGTGTACATATAGATATATATATATATATATATATATGCATACATACGTACAAGGATAGAAGAAAGTAGAGAGTGGAGCAGAGATATTGAATCCAATTGCGTTCCTATCATTGAAACCAATTCTTTATTAAAAAAAGTATTATTATGACATTGAATTCTCTTAGATTTCATCTCTTCACACTGTTACGGGTCCCCCTTTTGGAGAGCATTTCGGGACCCTCCACCCCTCCTAGGCTCCTCGAGACTAGCTCAACTTGATGTTCCGAGGCCTCGAGGGCTTCGAGCCGACGAGAGGCCCCCGGTGTGGGAAAACCCGTTAGTGGAGCGAAGCATCGAGTGCTCGACTGGGGCGGATGCGCGAGAACGCCTCTTGGTGGTTTTAAGATGGTTAGGTAATAGGGTCGGATGTGAAGGCAACCTACGGGTGCCTGGGGGATTAAGGCCCAAATGCATGCATAAGCGATTATTATCGGACCTTCGGGTTCAAGGTCCACGACACAGAGAAGCAGGTAAACTCCATCGCCAGGGCCGCGAGAGCGCGCCCCCGGCGGTCTGCTATCGCGCCTGCTCAGAGGCGGGCATTGCTAGCACCCTGCGGGGTTGCCTTGGCCGTGAGATTACCCGAGAGCGGGAGCCACGAGCCCTTTCATCCCAGCTCAGGAACAGGTCGCGGGGCAGCCGAGAGCACCCTCAGCGAAGCAGAATCTTGACAGCAGGCCTCCGAGCATCGTCTTCCTCAGCTCAGGCATTGAGCGCAGTCAGCGAGCCTCCTACTCGATCGGGGGCCGTTTCTGGAAAACAGGTACAGCACCTTGAACAGGGTTGTGCTCAGCGTATGCAGGTACAGCAAGTAGGGCTGCCTCCAATTGGGGCTGAGTCCTTACTCCTACGGGTGATACACGCAGGCAGCCAGCAAACTTCCCCTGTGGGGACTGCGAGCAGGTCAGAATCATGGAGTAGGCCCGTGGGGCTACTTAACACACGCAGGACAGTTCAGCAAGTTTTGGGCGCAAGGCCTCTACATTACTATTGGATTGCGATTGGTGCCCGCAGTGGGCTGTGGGGATTGCACTTACCCGTAGTGGGTTGTGGAACATTGCTCTCCGCCTGGTCTCCGCTGAGCCAGAGCGTCGAGGCCGAATATACCCGTAGTGGGTTGTGGATCATTTGCTCTCCACCTGGTCTCCACTGAGCCAGAGCGTCGAGGCCTAGTGTGGCATTTGCATATCCACCTGGTCTCAGCTGAGCCAGAGTGTCGAGTCGGTTCTGAAACTTTCGGCTGGTCTCTTGATAGAGACTCGAGCCCATTTTTGTGGTATACCATACGGGTGAGCCCGAGGCTCCGAACCCGATTGTATCTCCTTTTTGGATTGAGTCGAGTTGGCTCCTCTAGTGACGCCGACCACTATAGACTCGGCCATGGTTTGCTCTCGGGCTTGAGAAGCCCTCGTGTATTGATCTTTGTTGGAGCATAGTGGGTTTCCCGTTGTGTGAGACAAGGGGCCCTAACATTTGGTATCAGAGCCAGGCAAATGGCTTCTTTAAATGCTGGATTCGATGTGGAAGCAGCAGTTTTTTGCTTTGATATGGCGGTGAGCCTATTGTGCGAGAAGTTGGACAGGTGGGGCAAGTGTTTGGCATTGTCCTGGAGTGAGGATGAAATGGAAGAGCGCGTGAACCACGGGAAGGAGGTGAAGGAAGCGTTATGCAGGCTGGATCACACTTGTGACAGGAATAAAAGGCGCTTTGATTGGGACTGTGAAGAGATGCGTCGAGGAAGAAGACGAACCAGGAAGGTCCTTGAAAAGAAGAGGAAAGGTATGCAAGAAGAGTTGAATAGACAAGAGCTGGAGCGGAAGGCACTCCACGATGGGATGGTAACGGTACTGGGACAAATAGATCGCGATGAAGAGATGAGAATGCTTCGTATGCTGGACCGTGAGGTAACGCAAAAAATTGATGCTTTGGCTCCTGCCGAGGATACTCTTCCCGGAGGGAATTGGATGTATGAGACAATGCACGATTGTGCGAATGGAGAGTGTGATGATGGTATGCTTGTGCCTGAGCCTTGTATGGCTCCAAACGCTCAGCTGAGTGCGATAGGTTGTGAAGGGCAGGTGGTAGCCCCTATTGTAACTGATCTCCTGTGTGTGGACGAAGGAGAAGAATGTATGGATGTCCCGCCTGTGGACGAAGGAGAAGAATGCATGAGTGAAGAAGAGTGGAAGAGGAAATTGGATGCAATGTTCCCCGGCTATGTCGAGGCCCGTTATGAGGAAAAGCTATTGCATGTGACCGGAGATAATGCGGGTCATACCTTGCTGGGTTGGGAGTGGTTGGCTTGCGAGCCTCCCTTGAATGATGAGTATTGTGCCCTCAGAGAAATGGAGGAGGAGCACCAGGTGGTCCCGGTTGACTCCTATCCCCCACACGAGAGGGGAGAGCTGGAACACGTGGCATGTAGCTACCTACAGGCTACCGCCTCCGAATTGTCCGAGAAGGGGATTGTGGAAATCCGTGGCGGTAATCCAGACGTATGCGAAGAAGTGAGAGGAGGTATAGTGAAACTGGAATGTGGCATGTTGGTCGTGACGCTTGGGCGTGAAGTGAACATAAAGGATGTGAGTCGGGTACAAGTGGTCATTGAAGTGCGAAGTTCAGCCAAGCATGTACTAACAGTAATGCACGGTGATTGGGTCATGGCATGGGTCAGGGAGATCCAGCTGGGAACGTCTCCGAAGTGGCCTTATAGGCTGAATGCGAGTGAGAAGCTGGCTGAAGTAAAGCCAGCAGGATCAGTCAACACGGGGTTACATCTTGGCTGCGAAGAGCAGGTCCTAGTAAGGACACAAGGGCATGGGGCTGGAGACGGTAGAGCTAACCAGTTCCCATCTATGTTGCCCTCGACGAGGGGCCAGTTGGTGAAAGGCGCGCGGAGCACATTTGTGGGAGACTTGAGCTTCCTGGACGGGCGTGACGGGCCAGAGATAATGCAATTAGGGGGCCGGGCGCCCCTTTACCCGAGATGCCTTGCGATGCGGCGGGCGATCTCTTTGAGGGTTGAGAGAGTTCAAACAAATGCAGCCTGCGCTAAAGAGCCGAGCAAGATGCAAGGAGGTAACCAAGGATGGGCCGAGTGTGTGCCCGAACCTGACACGGTGTGGGGGCCTTGGGATAGGGGACCCATAAATTTTTTTATGCTAAGTTGTTGGTACTGGGACGATATGTCATAAAATCTAATATCTAACTAACCCAAATGATTTTCTCATATTAAATTGATCACTTAATGTGGGAGAATAAACGGGAACAAGTGTTAAGATATAGGTATGTGCTTATAGATCTATCTCAACACGGGGCCAATGGTAAAGGGGCCCAAAAGGGAGATGGTCTATCAAAGAGCAAGGCTAACCAATGGAGCATAAGACCTTAGGGTTAGCTTCATTGAAGACCTCCAATAAATGTGTGTAAAAGTCCTTTGACCTTAAGTAAGCTAGGGCTGAGCTTGAGGTGGGAACCCGGCCCAAGCTCGAGGTGCTTGTCATGCTTGAGGTGTTTTTCATGCTTGAGGTGCTTGATTAAGATGCTTGATGTGCTTGACTGGCTCCATGCTTGAGGTGCTTGACTTGCTGCATGATTAAAGTACTTGAGGTGCCTTGAGAAGCTTGCCTGAGATGCTTGTGGGAACACCCCCTAGTTCAAGTGCTTTGTCATGCTTGGTGAGTAAGGTGCTTGATCACCTAAAAGTCAAAAGCATTCCTACAAGAGGGGGGGCGAGCCCTTTTCCTAGGGGCTAGAGAGAGAACACCCACTCACACACACAAGGGAAGCCCAACTTGAAGAGGCAGCAAGGACACATGTCAGGCCCCTACCCATGTTACCTTCATGTGTTGCTTGAAGCCTATTGGCTAGGCTTCAAAGGGGTCCAATGATAAATTACATGAATTATCTAATTGTTTTAGCATTTATCAAGTCCTCTCTCTCAAAGGGGAAAGGGGGACACTTGTCCCAAGGCTACCCATGTTGCTTGTAATGGCTCTTGCTTGTGATTGGCTAGGCCTGGAGGGGTCCAATGAGCTTCAGGCATGAGCTACAAGGGGGGGTCGACCCAAGCAAGCTAGGGGGGTGCCTAGGGGGTATACTCACCCATACACACTCACAA
The DNA here is from genome assembly GCF_014529385.1 of Adiantum capillus-veneris. Classification (NCBI taxonomy): domain Eukaryota; kingdom Viridiplantae; phylum Streptophyta; class Polypodiopsida; order Polypodiales; family Pteridaceae; genus Adiantum; species Adiantum capillus-veneris. The sequence goes on along the minus strand of NC_140958.1, from coordinate 72,013,769 downwards.
GCACTCTCATTGTGTGATATGCAAAGTGCAAGAGCTCCCTCTCCAAGCAAGTAGAGGTTGAGAGCCTACACCAACACTCTTGGCTATGGAGTGCAAATCCAACCAAGAGCCATGCTTCAATGCTTAAGCTTGCCATTACTATGCTATTATGTATGCTAGCAACAAGAGTATGATAAGTGAGGAACTAATTCTTTCTCCTACGAAATGTTTCTTCTTCCTCTTCCCTACCCTCATTCCCTGCTAGCTCTCTCCACCTTCGAAGGTGTTTGAGGTCTTGGGACTGAGGCTTGGGATAGTTAAAGCTTTCTTCAAGTTTATGTTATTTTTGTGGTGCATGAAGCCTTCCATCTTCATGGCATCACCTAGGTCACAAGGAACACAAAGACTGTATTGTAACAAGTCTCTCTTTATGGGAGAAATCATAATACAAATGCCTATTGGAGGGGGGACCGGCTCCACATAAATCCGGTCCTCAATTGTTGTCATGTTCTCTAAACTCTCTCTCTTGCAAAAGTATTGTCTATGCCAAGTTAACTAATTGCTATGATTATGTTGCTATCTTCAATTATGTCTACCCGCTATGCTCACAAAATCATTTCTTGAAAGTACTCTCATTAAATTCCGCTATTCTCAAATTGAATAGGCAAATTCCATTACATTGGTATCAGAGCATTTGGTTTCTCTTTTCTTGCTTAAGAAGAGAGGTCCTTAAGTAGCCTATAAATGGTTGATGTTGTTAATTATAATAGAGTAAGTGGAACTGGGATCTAATACCGGTTTTGTTAAGCCCACTATGTGGGGGATGGTGCACACCTCGGGAGCTTTGGACTTAATAATGGAGTCTTTTTAGACTTGCCTACGGCTTTACCATTATTGAGCCATAAGAAGTCCGAAAGGAGCTAGCCCTTGGCAACTCTGCTATGTTAGACCTACTCCTCTACTCTCTATAATTAACCAATTTGAGCCGTGGGTGTAGATACTTAAGAGACGATTTTCAAAGGCTAAGAGGAGTGGCAACTAAGGTTTTGAATTGCCAAAGCATACACTAAGTACATACATAAAATTTTGTTAACATGGCTGACAATAATCAAGAGAGTAGAATGAACATTGATAGCTTTGATTTTGCACATGAAGGTGCTAATGATGATGCTCCCATGTTTGTGAATTATCTTGTGACTAGGTTGCAACAAGCTATGGGCAACCCTACCTTGCAAGCCGAAGTTACTCAACAACTTCGTACCTATGGAATTTCCCTTCCTCTCCAAGAGGAGAGAGAGCTTAGGAGGCCTCTTGAAGAGACCCCCAAAAGAAGACTCTCTCCCATTCGAGAGGAGGAATCCAAAGAGAAAGAAAGCAATGAAACTCTAAGTTCTTCTGAAGATGTGGCTCCACGAAGAAGGCGGTCTAAACGATCGCCTACTCCTCCCAAGAGGAAAAGAGCAACCCATAGTCCTTCTCCTCATCACTCTCAAAGGCAAGAGAGGAAACAAAGGTCTAGGAAGAGGTCACCCTCTTCTCCTTCTTCTTCACCTTCCTTCTCTTCCGATGAAAGTTATGGCTATTCTCCTAGAGAATACAAGAGGGGAGGGCATCGCAAATCATTTCCTGCATGGCGAAGGTCACAAAAGCTAAAGAAGTTCAAGGAGGGAGGAAAGAGTATCTCTTTTCTCACCTACGATGGCACCTTTGGTGCTACCGACAAAGTGTTGGCCTTCATCCAGCAATTTGATGCGGCCTTTGGGGACGAGGGATTCACAGAGTCCTCCAAGCTACGCCATGTAGCTATGCACTTCCAAAAATCAGCTCGTCAATGGTGGGCTAGCCTTCGTGGCAATGGAGAAGCACCAAAGACATGGAAAACTCTACGAGTTTCCATCATGAAGCAATTTCTTCCAAGCGATACTAAAGATAAAGTTCTTACCGAATGGCGCGGCTTGAAGCTCCTCTCTCATGAGTCTATCAACAAGTATGTAGATAAGTTTTGGGATTTACATCTCAAAGCTACTGTCTTTCAAAAGATAGACTTTGCCGAGCAAAGATAGCAATTCTGTGCGGGATTACCTGAAGAGATGGCCGAATATATCAACTCTCAACGGCCCGGTACTATTACCGAAGTAATCCACCACACCATGGTTGCTTCACGCATCAATTTCCATCAAGGGGCTAGACGTAATGTCAAGCCCATGGAAAACAAAGATAAAAATGATGCAAAGGGGAAATCCAATGCTCAAAATAATTCCCAAGGCACTTCCAACAACAACAACAACAATCGGTCCAAGGAGAAGGGAGTTTACAAAGGTAAAAACAAACTCTCTCCTGAAGAGCTTGAAGCTTTTCGCAAGGACCATAAGTGTTTCAAGTGTGGGGAGCAAGGACATGGCTATCGTTCTTGCCCCAAGAAGAATACTCGCAATGAGACTCCTAGGGCTTCCACCATCGAAGCTCCAAAAGAGGATGCTCATTGCAAAGGATCATCACTCTCGTATGCTTGGGGAAAGGTACGAGAGCATGATGCCTTCATCTTGTTTGACCCTGGCTCTACTCTCAACTTCATATCAATAGAGTTGGCCACCAAGTTGGGCATTCAAGCTTTTGAGATGGGAGATATAGTAACAGCTGAGGCAGCTTTCAAGGGACAACAAGCCTCCGTTACTCCCTTGATTGGGAAGTTGAGGCTTCATGTCCAAAGCTATGTCGACAAAGAAGACTTCTTCATCTCTCCCCTCCAACATCAGGATGTTATCCTAGGGGCACCATGGTTTGATCGCATGGCTGTCAACATGAAGTTCCCTGAAAGGAGAATTTACTTCACCTACAGGGGAAAGAACATGTATGTAGATGCTAGTGAGCGTGGTCGCACTATTCCACTTGTAAATCCTCTTTCTTTTGATAAATCAATGAAGAGCTCAGTTTCTGTGTACATGATTTATGTCAAAGAGTCTCTAAAAGCTAATAATGTTTCATCAAATGAAAATGATAGGAATCAAGAAGAGTTAGACTTGTCTACTTTTCTAAAAGGGTTCCAAGGTGTGTTCATCGATGATATCCCTATGGACCTACCTCCAAAACGAGGGGATGATGACCATCGTATTGAGCTCCTTCCAGGAAGCTCACCGCCTAACAAACCTCCTTATCGAGTCTCACAAGCTCAACAAGAGGAGATCATGAGGCAAGTACAAGAGCTGGTAGACAAAGGGATGGTGAGGCCTAGTTCCTCTCCCTTTTGTTCTCCAGTCCTTTTAGTGCAAAAGAAAGATGGTACATACCATATGTGTGTGGACTATCGAGCACTAAACCATATCACTATTAAAAACAGATTTCCCGTACCTCGGGTAGAAGATCTGTTTGATAAGCTACAAGGCTCTACCTACTTCAGTAGGATTGACCTTAAGAGTGGCTATCATCAAATAAGGATAGTGGATGAGGATATCTTAAAGACCGCGTTTCGCACAACATTTGGTCTTTATGAATATCTAGTCATGCCTTTTGGCTTGACTAATGCACCAGCTACGTTCAATCGTTTGATGGAGAAAATTTTTAGACCATATCGAAAATTCACCGGAGTGTTCTTCGATGATATCATCATCTACTCCAAGTCTTTGGAGGAACATAAGCAACATCTCCAAGTGATTTTTCAAGCCTTGAGGGAGAACAAACTTTTTCTCAACCAAAAGAAAAGTGAATTCTTCCTTCAAGAGATTCAATATCTAGGCCATATTATCTCTCACGATGGTATTCGTATGGATCCATCAAAGTTAGAGGTAATAAAATCATGGCCTAACCCAAGGAATCTACATGAGCTAAGAAGCTTTATTGGTATGTGTATATACTATAGACGCTTCATAGCAAAATTCTCTCAAGTGGCAGGACCACTACACGACTTAACCAAGAAGAACGTTAAGTTTGTATGGATTGCTAAGGAGCAAAATGCTTTTGAAAAACTCAAAGAGAAGCTTACTTCCCAACCAGTCCTCGTGCTTCCGGATCTCTCAAAGCCCTTTGAGGTCCAATGTGATGCTTGTGGTGATTGCCTTGGAGCGGTTTTGCTTCAAGAAGGGCATGCCATAGCATATGAGAGCCGAAGGCTCAATGGTGATGAATGAGTCTTGGGCATTTATGAGAAAGAGCTTTTAGCTGTTCTACATGCCCTAGACACATGGAAGCACTACCTATTGGGGACTCCATTTATCCTACGAACCGACCACCAAAGTCTCAAGTATTTCATGACGCAAACCAAGCTTTCTGACAAACAAATGAGGTGGGCAAATTTTCTTTCGCAATTTAATTTTCATATTGCTCACATAGCTGGTAAGCACAATCAAGTTGCCGATGCACTTTCACGACGACCAAAAGTTAATGCGGTGTCTATAGCTACTCACAATGATCTATCCTCTATGATAGATGAGTATGCTACTAACCCTGACTTTAGAGACATAATGTCAGCCCTTGCTTTGGGGAAGAAAGAGGAACCATTCACCTTGCAGGATGGTTATCTTCTTCACGGCAATAGGCTATGTGTTACCCATTCCCTTCGTGAGAAGGTTATGTATGAATCCCATGCTCCTCCATATGCAGGGCATAGAGGTATTCAACCTACTCTCCGAGGAGTAGAGACGTATTTCTATTGGCCTACCATGAAAGTGGACATACAAGAGTATGTTTCAAAATGTGTAGTATGCCAAAAGACCAAGTATGATAGAGGGAAGCAACCTGGATTACTCCAGCCATTGCCTATTCCAAATTCACCATGGGAGAGTATATCCATGGATTTCATCTTTGGATTACCCAAGTCTATCCATGGGAATACAGGAATATGGACAATAGTCGACAGGTTTAGCAAGCAAGCACATTTTATTCCTGTCAAAAAGACTATTAAGGCACATCAAATGGCAACTCTCTTCATATCTCAGATTTTCAAACACCATGGATTACCCACATCCATCGTGTCAGATAGAGATCCTAGAATGACCAGTAATTTCTGGAAAGGTCTCTTTGAGAATCTAGGAACAAGATTGAATTTCTCTTCGGCCTATCACCCACAAACGGATGGCCAAAGTGAGATAGCCAATCTTACGATACTCGATCTACTCAAGACTTATGTTACCGAAGTAGATCAACGCTCACAATGGGAAAAGTATTTACCGCTAGTAGAGTATGCCTACAATAATACTATACATACTTCTACGGGCAAAGCACCTTTCGAGATCATAGAAGGAAGACCTAAAAGTCCCTTGCTACTGAAAGTACATGGGAAAATCTTCGCCGCCGATGAGTATAGCCGTGACCTACAAGAATCTTTTCAAAAGATTAGGGAGGCTATAGCCATCTCTCAACAAAGGCAAAAAGCTGCTGCTGATAAGCACAGAAGAGCCTTAATGTTCAAAGAAAATGATTGGGTCTTACTCAAGTTTCCTAAGGCTTGATTAAGGCAAACGACGGGCAAAAATCCTACGGGCCATCAAAAGTATTATGCTAAACTAGCAAAAAGATACTATGGTCCTTTCCAAATCTTGAAGCCTATCAATGAGACGGCTTATCAACTCAAGTTGCCCAACCATTGGCTTATACACAATGCCTTTCATGTAAGCTTACTTAAGCCCTACAAAGGAGAGCCACCAATTGAACCAATTATTGAAGACCCTCCCGAAGTTGAAGACCAAGAAGAGGTGCTACAACCCGAAGCTATCCTTCGGCATGAAGACAAGGTACTACGACATGGTAAGATTATCCGACGGTATCTTATTAAGTTCAAAAATTATCCTTTTGAAGATGCTAAATGGATGCAAGCAGTACAACTTAAGGATAGTATGAACCTTGTCAATGCTTACAATGCTACATTAGAGTAAGCAAATGTACAAATTTCTTTTAAATAACTCATGTTTTTGTTTTATATGACTAGTCCTCTTTTTAATTGTGCACAAAATTTAACTAGTATGCATGCTTAGAATCATGTTTGTGATGATGACGTCTCTGAAACACCAAGTAGAATTTGTCACTCTACTTTGGGAGAATAAAATGGACTAAAGAGCAGACATGCTTGCGGCAGCTATGTCTCCCAAGCACCAAATGGATTAGTCATCCATCTTGGAAAGATGTCATAGGGTAAAAAGGGATCCTTTACCCGCTAAGTACGATTGACTAATGACTAATACTTTATCTTTTCTACCTCATAGTCGAGGACGACTATGATTTCAAGAGAGAGGTAATGTCATAAAATCTAATATCTAACTAACCCAAATGATTTTCTCATATTAAATTGATCACTTAATGTGGGAGAATAAACGGGAACAAGTGTTAAGATATAGGTATGTGCTTATAGATCTATCTCAACACGGGGCCAATGGTAAAGGGGCCCAAAAGGGAGATGGTCTATCAAAGAGCAAGGTTAACCAATGGAGCATAAGACCTTAGGGTTAGCTTCATTGAAGACCTCCAATAAATGTGTGTAAAAGTCCTTTGACCTTAAGTAAGCTAGGGCTGAGCTTGAGGTGGGAACCCGGCCCAAGCTCGAGGTGCTTGTCATGCTTGAGGTGTTTTTCATGCTTGAGGTGCTTGATTAAGATGCTTGATGTGCTTGACTGGCTCCATGCTTGAGGTGCTTGACTTGCTGCATGATTAAAGTACTTGAGGTGCCTTGAGAAGCTTGCCTGAGATGCTTGTGGGAACACCCCCTAGTTCAAGTGCTTTGTCCTGCTTGGTGAGTAAGGTGCTTGATCACCTAAAAGTCAAAAGCATTCCTACAAGAGGGGGGGCGATCCCTTTTCCTAGGGGCTAGAGAGAGAACACCCACTCACACACACAAGGGAAGCCCAACTTGAAGAGGCAGCAAGGACACATGTCAGGCCCCTACCCATGTTACCTTCATGTGTTGCTTGAAGCCTATTGGCTAGGCTTCAAAGGGGTCCAATGATAAATTACATGAATTATCTAATTGTTTTAGCATTTATCAAGTCCTCTCTCTCAAAGGGGAAAGGGGGACACTTGTCCCAAGGCTACCCATGTTGCTTGTAATGGCTCTTGCTTGTGATTGGCTAGGCCTGGAGGGGTCCAATGAGCTTCAGGCATGAGCTACAAGGGGGGGTCGACCCAAGCAAGCTAGGGGGGTGCCTAGGGGGTATACTCACCCATACACACTCACAAGCACTCTCATTGTGTGATATGCAAAGTGCAAGAGCTCCCTCTCCAAGCAAGTAGAGGTTGAGAGCCTACACCAACACTCTTGGCTATGGAGTGCAAATCCAACCAAGAGCCATGCTTCAATGCTTAAGCTTGCCATTACTATGCTATTATGTATGCTAGCAACAAGAGTATGATAAGTGAGGAACTAATTCTTTCTCCTACGAAATGTTTCTTCTTCCTCTTCCCTACCCTCATTCCCTGCTAGCTCTCTCCACCTTCGAAGGTGTTTGAGGTCTTGGGACTGAGGCTTGGGATAGTTAAAGCTTTCTTCAAGTTTATGTTATTTTTGTGGTGCATGAAGCCTTCCATCTTCATGGCATCACCTAGGTCACAAGGAACACAAAGACTGTATTGTAACAAGTCTCTCTTTATGGGAGAAATCATAATACAAATGCCTATTGGAGGGGGGACCGGCTCCACATAAATCCGGTCCTCAATTGTTGTCATGTTCTCTAAACTCTCTCTCTTGCAAAAGTATTGTCTATGCCAAGTTAACTAATTGCTATGATTATGTTGCTATCTTCAATTATGTCTACCCGCTATGCTCACAAAATCATTTCTTGAAAGTACTCTCATTAAATTCCGCTATTCTCAAATTGAATAGGAAAATTCCATTACACGATATGCTTGCGGGGAGTAGCATTGAAGAGGACAGCAAATTGATTGACATGGAAGGACAAGGGTCTGTGCCTTCCCACCTATTCGCCCCGTTGGTCGAGCGGGTCCCTAGTGGAGGCTCGAGGATGATTGTGGAAACGCGCGACTGCCCGAGCCGGGTATGGCGACCCGGGTTGCTTGGGATTGTGGCCTACGGGATGGTCAACGTGGCCGATAAAGAGCTCCTGGGTGTGAGAATATGCGTATGGGACCCGGGAGAGGAGTACCCATGCAGGTATGTTTCCGCTTGTGGAATGCGCAGAATAGTTGAGTTGACAGCATGCTGGGGCATATGGAGCCGAGGCAAAGTAAAGTCGGAAGAGCTGGAGCCGTTCTCTGGTTCCGATATGCAGTATATAGCAGAACAAGGGCTGGCACAAATGCAGCCTACGGATGGCCGATGGGTCCCGCCTCGAAAACCAGGGACTAAAGCGAGTAGCCGTGGATGTATCACAATCGGGATGGGTCGAGCTGAGTCGAAGGATCAGCAAATAAATGAGATGCGTGGTGAGACTGGTAGGTGCAAGAAAAACGATATGTTGAGGCCAGAGAGGTATGGCCGAGGTATGCCCCCTCGACGAGGTGGGTTGGCCACAGAGAGCGAAGGCAACATAAATACGCAGCGCAAGAAGGCGGGCTCCGGTGAGCACCAGGCCGCCTTTCATTCGGGTAGCTGGGCTAACCGAATAATTACGCTCAGGTGTTTACACTTCAGCCGGTGCTGGTCCGAGTGGGCTCACGGAACACTGAGCAGTGGACGGTACGCCAGGCATTTTGGGACTGGATTGCTAACAGGGCTAAGAGCGTGGGGCTCCCTAGTGAAGAGTGGGGTCACACTGATCATGGTCATGCTGCTCGCATGGTGGGCACTCGATGAGTGTCACGAGGAAATTCGATGCAAAGGAATGAAGTTCAGCAGGGAGAGAATGCGGTTGAGAATTACGCAGGGAACACCAGAAGAGGGGATGAATGCTCGATGTGTGACGCTGCCAGCAGCCATAGATGCACGGTGGATTCCTCCACGTCGCACTAACTGTGAAGGTTCGGGGCGGGACAAGAGGAAGCCCCCTAAGGTCAGGAGATGTTTGGATAGTTTGATGAGGAATAATGCTGGGGACGGCTCAAAAACAGGAGGTACGGTTGCTCGACGCTAAAAGGGGGCAAATGGTCTCCCTTGGCTGGTTGCTTGGACGACAAATACGTCAGGAAAGGAATTGGGATTCATACATGCGCGTGATGCTGGACGATGTAAGCCAAGTCTTGAGGCTGAAACACGTTGCTTTCTGGGTAAGGTATATGTTCTCGATGAGGACATCGAACTTTTTTCGAGGAGGGGAGAGTGTTACAGGTCCCCCTTTTGGAGAGCATTTCGGGACCCTCCACCCCTCCTAGGCTCCTCGAGACTAGCTCAACTTGATGTTCCGAGGCCTCGAGGGCTTCGAGCCGACGAGAGGCCCCCGGTGTGGGAAAACCCGTTAGTGGAGCGAAGCATCGAGTGCTCGACTGGGGCGGATGCGCGAGAACGCCTCTTGGTGGTTTTAAGATGGTTAGGTAATAGGGTCGGATGTGAAGGCAACCTACGGGCGCCTGGGGGATTAAGGCCCAAATGCATGCATAAGCGATTATTATCGGACCTTCGGGTTCAAGGTCCACGACACAGAGAAGCAGGTAAACTCCATCGCCAGGGCCGCGAGAGCGCGCGCCCGGCGGTCTGCTATCGCGCCTGCTCAGAGGCGGGCATTGCTAGCACCTTGCGGGGTTGCCTTGGCCGTGAGCTTACCCGAGAGTGGGAGCCACGAGCCCTTTCATCCCAGCTCAGGAACAGGTCGCGGGGCAGCCGAGAGCACCCTCAGCGAAGCGGAATCTTGACAGCAGGCCTCCGAGCATCGTCTTCCTCAGCTCAGGCATTGAGCGCAGTCAGCGGGCCTCCTACTCGATCGGGGGCCGTTTCTGGAAAACAGGTACAACGCCTTGAACAGGGTTGTGCTCAGCGTACGCAGGTACAGCAAGTAGGGCTGCCTCCAGTTGGGGCTGAGTCCTTACTCCTACGGGTGATACACGCAGGCAGCCAGCAAACTTCCCCTGTGGGGACTGCGAGCAGGTCAGAATCATGGAGTAGGCCCGTGGGGCTACTTAACACACGCAGGATAGTTCAGCAAGTTTTGGGCGCAAGGCCTCTACATTACTATTGGACTGCGATTGGTGCCCGCAGTGGGCTGTGGGGATTGCACTTACCCGTAGTGGGTTGTGGAACATTGCTCTCCGCCTGGTCTCCGCTGAGCCAGAGCGTCGAGGCCGAATATACCCGTAATGGGTTGTGGATCATTTGCTCTCCGCCTGGTCTCCACTGAGCCAGAGCGTCGAGGCCTAGTGTGGCATTTGCATATCCACCTGGTCTCAGCTGAGCCAGAGTGTCGAGTCGGTTCTGAAACTTTCGGCTGGTCTCTTGACAGAGACTCAAGCCCATTTTTGTGGTATACCATACGGGTGAGCCCGAGGCTCCGAACCCGATTGTATCTCCTTTTTGGATTGAGCCGAGTTGGCTCCTCTAGTGACGCTGACCACTATAGACTCGGCCATGGTTTGCTCTTGGGCTTGAGAAGCCCTCGTGTATTGATCTTTGTTGGAGCATAGTGGGTTTCCCGTTGTGTGAGACAAGGGGCCCTAACACACACCATGCTAACTTATTTAATCTCTATAATCAAGCTTCGTAGCATTTCTAGATCAAGGTAGACCAAATGAAGGAATTTCCCTCTCTCTCTCTCTCTCTCTCTCTCTTTCTATATATATATATATATATATATATATATATATATATATATATATATATATATATATATATATACATACATACATACATACACGCACACACACACACACACACATCTCAATAGAATTAGAGCACTCCTAAGTTTGTTGAACAAGGGCTAGCACCTCATGAAAAATAATGTCTATGAGAAGCTTCCAATCTTGGTATCAAAGAATGCTTTGCAGCATCTATTAAGAGGTCGTATCATGCATCACTTTTATAAATGCGATAGACTATACGTGTAGGAAGAGAGTATTGACAATGCTCCACTTGGAAGAGAAGATATTAGCCCTATGAGAATAGAGGCATTGTTTCCTTGGCCGCAGTAACGCGCGGCTCACATACTAGTATATACTACAACCTCCCTTCCCTTTCTCAACGTTCACTAAGTCTTAAAGTTAACCTACTATCCGATCTATTAAATGGATTTGACACATTTGGACACATGGAAGAGAACATCTATACTCTTTATAATGCAGTTTAAAATTTTGAAGGAAGGAGAGTCTCAAAATGTCACACTTGGTTCATTTAAAAGAAAACAAGAATTTAAGTACTTAGATGGTAAAAAACGAAAAGACATTCTTATTGATTGATTGATGACAATGTAAAGTCAAAAGATTAGAACTTAGTCTTGGTAATTCAAAGTCAAAAAAGTAGTACTCTATCTACATTTACATTATTTACAGTTCTTGGGAAGGCCATGGAGTTTCACTTGTGTCCTCAAATGTCAAGGGTGACCACTGCATACTTCTTTTTTGAAAGCCATTTGAAGAGTAGCTCTACTTAGCATTTTGAAGGCCATGAAGAACTCCCCTCTACATATTGCCCAATTAAACTCTCTCAACATGCTTGCACAATGAACCTCTCTCAACAAGCTTTCACAATGAATTTTCCATGCGGTAAATGATCTTCGATCTTGGCACATCCGTGTTATTGTGTGTGTGTGTGTGAGCGAGAGAGAGAGAGACCCGTCGTAGGTGTGTGTATGAGAGATAGAGTTGGCGTGCCATTTGTTGTGGTATTGGAGCGTTGTGGAGGTCTTCCACATTTGCATTGCATTAATGAAGTACAATGAGCTCGACAATTCATCCATGGGAGTCTAATAATTTGTTGTGGATGTTTTAGACACATTGTGTGTGTACATGTGCGTGTGCGCACATGCGTACGTGCGCGTGCGTGTGTGTGTGTGTGTGTGAGAGAGAGAGAGAGAGAGAGAGAGAGAGAGAGAGAGAGAGAGAGAAAGAGAACCATTCTATACTTTTATGTGTGGATGAGTGTGCTGAGAAATAGAGAATGGTCCATGCGAATCATGCTCTATGTGTGTATGTGTGTGTATGTGAGAGAGAGAGAGAGAGAGAGAGAGAGAGAGAGAGAGAGGGCTCTCACACCGGAACTAGAGTCAAAGGGAAGGGAGGATAAACATTGATCTTACATCAATAATCGATGAAATTTGCAATCGAGAATCGAGAATTGACAATTGACATCTACAGAATTGAGAATCGACGTAATAAAAAAAGTTTGATCCAATGAATCCAAGGCAGAAAGCGTGCATACCCAAGGTAGGAGCGGACCTCAACAGATGGCAAAGGCGGACAATGGGAGGCAATTCCAACAACTCTTCGATAGTTTTGAAGGTTTTTACGCTACATTTTTGTGAGCTTTGTGGTTTCCTTCGGGTTGACTTAAAATTTAAAAGTAAATCTCAAAATTTGTAGGTGGGATCAATTTTTTCGTAAAGCTCTCGACGAAGCGAATCAAATGAGCTACTAACTGGTTATAATTGAGCTCGGAGATCGGAGATCTAGGCTCCCTCTCTTAGGTGGCCTTAAGTTGGGGGTTTTACCCTAAGTGTCATTCTTTTTGCATCCATGGCTCAGTTGGAGCATGGCGATGTTGTATTTTTTATGTTTCTAATTCAATATCGTTAAGTGAGTACTGTTGAAAACAAAAATTTTAAAAATAAGAGGTAAATCTTAAAATTTGTAGGTGGAATTACACTAAATCTATGTTTTTTTTGCAATGTTGTGGGTGTCCTAATCGTCAAATTACATTTTACAAGTGTGTGGCCCGTCCGAGAGAGAGAGAGAGAGAGAGAGAGAGAGAGAGAGAGAGAGAGAGAGAGAGAGAGAGAGAGAGAGATGCCCCTTTCCTTGGCACCCAATCCATTCTCTCTCTTTCTTTGCCTTGGACTCCACCCCCCCCCCCCCCCCCCCCCCCAAAAGCCCTTTCCTTATGTCACATGGCAGGGGCCTCCAAGGTGCATAACATATAGTTGAGAAATTTGTAGGTGGGATTGCACTAAACCTAGGTTTTTCTCGAGCACTTGGATACATAATAGTTTTCTACTATTACTCAATAGTCCATTATCTATACTCTTTAAATAGACCTTAAAAAGTTAGAGGAAGGAGAGGGCCTCCACATGTTGCAGTTTTGGTTGATTTGCATGGCCCGTTGGATCAATGCCAATATTAAGATGTTGAGTCCCAGCATTTAAAAATTGCATAAAGTAGTTCAGATTGCAACTCCATCCTTTCCCAGCGACTTGCAATAGTCAAATTTGTGAGTCTGACAAGTTGTTGTCAATCTGTGTGTGTGTGTGTGTGTCAGAGAGAGAGAGAGAGAGAGAGAGAGAGAGAGAGAGAGAGAGAGAGAATGTAGAATATGCAAATCCAACCTTTTTCAACAACATACAGATTGTAGTAGCCAAAATTGTGCACCTGATAGTTTGCATGTGTGTGTACATACTCTGTGTGTGCGTGCATGTCACTGTTATAGTGTGTGTGTGTGTGTGTGTGTGTGTGTGTGAGAGAGAGAGAGAGAGAGAGAGAGAGAGAGAGAGAGAGAGAGAGCCTTTCCTTGGCAACTTGATAGCCCACCAAAATGACTACGAAGCATTAAAACCTGTCTACCTCCAACCAAGTGAGAGTCATGAGAAGCCCGTATATTGGCAAGCCATGGTTTCGATAGCATGGTGCAATAGTAGCAAGTTGGTAGAAATGTGATACATTCTCATTGATTGATGAGTGGGGAGATATGGACAACTCAAATTTGCTAGAAGTCGTGTGAAGGATGAGTTGATTGCAACTGATCGGCAGAAAGCACTCCATGTGAAGAGAGAGAGAGAGAGAGAGAGAGAGAGAGAGAGCTATTAAGAACCCACTCCATTTTCAAAAAAAGCTTTATTGTTACATTGATTGCAAATGGCTTTCATCTCTTCACACCATGCTAACTTACCTAATCTGTATAATCAACATTGGTAGCATTGCTAAACCAAGATACACCAAAGGGAGGAGAGACTCTCTCTCTCTCTCTCTACCACAATAGAAGTAGAGCACTCCCAAGTTTTTTGAACAAGGGCTAGCACCTTATAAAAAACAATGTCTATGAGAAGCTCCCAAGCTTGGTATCAAAGAATGCTTTGTAGAATTTTACATATATTTATGTTTGTTAGAATCTTCAAGAAGTTGTGTAATGCATTAATTTTAGAAATGCAATAGAATTTACCTGTAGGAATAGAGCATTGATAGTGTTTCACTTGGAAGAGAAGATATCCCTACAAGAATAGAAGCGATGTTTCTTTGGCCGCAACAATGCGCGGGGTCACATACTAGTTTATTTTATGTGGAATAGAAAGTCTCTTGACTTTACATTTGGAAAGGCTTGTCACTTCTTACATTCTGAAAAGGCTGTCATTTCTTACAATCTATTATTATCTTACCCTTTACTTTTTGCATTTTAGATTAGATGTTTTGTAAGGTGTTGTTTGAAATGGACCAGGGCGTGTGACACGTGGATGCCCTCTCTTTCCTTGAAAATTTTAAGTTGCATTATAAAGAGTATAGATAGAAGATATAGATTACAATATAATTCAAAAGATTGAAAAAAATGGAAAAACACTTGGAAGCATTGTAAGAAACTAAGGAACAAAGTGAAATTGGATGGGAAAGACTGTGTGTTGTGTGTGACCCAATACCCAATGATCTTTTGTAAAGCCTGGAGGTTAAAAAATATCAACACCCTCTCACAAAGACTTAAAAAAATAGTAAACAAGTGAAAGGGTCACGATGGTTTCAAAAACAATAAGAAAGTGATAAAATTGTTTAACGGTATCAATGTTTGGGGAAGGATTGCATCAGCTTAGTCTTGAGCCGATTGAAAATCGAGACTAGCTAACTGCAGACCATGGTAAATGAAAAACGAATGAAATATTTGAAAAAGTCGTCCAAACATTCAAATTTCAAAATTTTTGCTAGTATTCTCGGGTTTTTCTTTGTGAGGAGGAAACTCGATCAACAACCGCTTAATAAAAGAAACTTTCTTGAATGTTAACACTAATTGGAATCACGTTATAAAATGCAAAAAATATAAAGCCATGTGAAGTTGTGAAATATAAGGTGAAATAAAAAGAATTAATTAATACGTGTGTATAGAATTTATTAGAATTATGCAAGGTGAAGCTTCACTTTAACATGCTAAAACAATAGAATGCAAAAAAAAACATATATGTTGTGTGTGTGTGTGTGTGTGTAAAATTTACTAAAATTATGTAAGGTGAAACTTCACTTTAGCATTCTAAAACAATAGAATGCAAGAAAAGTAAAGACATGATGTCAAATGAAAGGTAAGTTTCCATCATGCACTAGAAACTATGAAGTGCCCTAACCCAACCCAACACTAAGGGTTTCTTTTAGAAAGCCAAAAAAAAAGTTTGTCACCATTAGTTTGCCACATGGGACTAATTCGCAAGCTTTATCCAATGGTCTACATTTGCACCTAAAATCCAACCCTTTACTAAGGCCTACTTATATAGTCCAAAAAGAAATTTGTCAACATTAGCTTGCCATATAGCACTAATCAACAAGCTTTATCCAATTGTCCAAAATTTCACCCAAAATGCAACATTTTCCTAAGAACATATGTAGTCCAAAAATTCATTGAGTAAATACTGAATCGGGGATCAAACTCCTATGACTGCATTCCTTAGGCCTTTTTTAGGCGAAGCAGCAACAATGTGCTCATCTCTAGCTTGCTAGTTGTTCACAAGGGATGGAGGACCGATGCAAACTCAATCTACTAAGTCTTTGCAAGTTTGCCCTTGGAGGCTTATTTCTTGAAAAGGTCAAAACAGTAAAGTTAAAATAGACCTTCATTTCAAAGTACAAGGGTGGTCATTGTCTCCAAAGCATTCAAAATACTAAAGTATTCAGCGTGAAAGAGACGTAGAAAGGAGAAAAATATGTCCTTGTTGAACAAGCAATAAAATCACAAGACGTGCGTATAGGCAATTGATAGATTGGTTCAAATAATTTTTTTGTTTGCTTTTAAAAAAAAACCCTTAGTGCTGGGCTGGATTAGGGGGACTCGTTTAGTTTTGAGTGCATGATGATGGAGACTTACCTTTCATTTCAGATGTCTTTATTTTTCTTGCATTCCATTGTTTTAGAATGCTAAAGTCAAGTTTCACCTTACATAATTTTAGTAAATTTTACATACACACAGATATGTTTTTTGGCTTGCTAAGCATTGGCCTTAATGTTGGGCTTGCTTGGTAATACTTCTATCGATGGCGTTTATGTGGACGTCCAACAAATTTACACAACAGGGAGAACAACATGAAGACGAGTTGCGTGCAAAATTCTATAGAGCCTTAAAGGCTTAGAGACTAGAGTCGTGTGAGTCCAGTGCTCCAACTGTACTCGGCGATTGCGTCCGAGGCTCGATAGTCGATGGAGAAGCGGTGGACGGAGCTGCTCTTCGCGAGGTTGCGGAGGGCGAGGGAGCTGGTCTTTGCGAGGCTGTCGACGTCAGTACGGCTGCAGAGTTTGAGCATGACGTCCTTGAGCTCTTTCTCTGCGAGTATTGTGCGCACAGTGACTAGCTGCAGCTACGTGGCGCTCTGCAAGGCTTGGTACAAAGAGTTGGTGGCGAGTCGGACGAGGCGATTTCCTGTGTGTGTGAGAGAGAGAGAGAGAGAGTTTTTGGAAAAAAGTTTTTTTCGAGTATTGTGGCAGTGTTCGGGAAAAATCATTTTTCGAACGTACAAAATTTCTTTTATTCAATTTGGCAAGAGGAAATTTTAGAAAATCACATATATTTTCCAGGTTTTTACACTATTTTTTGGGTCATGCCTAGTGTACTGGGAAAATCCTTTTTCCAAACATATAAAATTCCTTCCTTGAATTTGCCAAGAGGAAATTTTAGAAAACAAGGTAACCTTTTTTTTGGTTTTTAAACTATTTTTCTCTTTTTAGAGGCGGAATTTCTCCTTTTTTCCTTGCCCTAAACCTGCATTTTTGCCATTGAAAATGGCAGAATATTAAGCTGAGACACATTTTCCCCGCACATTGGTCGTGGCGCGAGAAAACTCCTCTCCTCTGCACGTCTGCATCATGACTTGAAAGTTGAGCCCTGCTTCTCACCCGCAGGCAGCACGACGTCACCTTAGACACCGTCATACACATGCTATAATAATAGCAGTGTTCGAGAAAAAGCATTTTTTCATGCATACGAACTTCCTTTGCTTGAATTTTCCAAGAGGAAATTTCCAAAAGTTACGTTACTTTTTATCGTTTTTACACTATCCTCCTCTACTTTGGGGTGGAATTTCTCCTTTTCCCCTTGCATCGAAACTGTTGGTATTTTTCAAAATTCCTTCCTTCCCAATGGTCAAGAAAATTTGTTTTTTTGAGCGTGCAAATTTTATTTCCTTGAGTATCCCAAGAGGAGATTTTTAAAAAATCACGGTCTTTTTTAGGTTTTTACCCTACTTTTCTCTGCTTTGGGGTGGAAATTCTCCTTTTCTCCTTGCAGTTAATCGGCATTTTCATAATTCGAACCGGTTCAAGACTAACGACAAGGAGAGGGAAACATTCCACTCCGAATAGGGAAAAGAAAGTGTAAAAGCCCAAAAAATTAACTTGATTTCCTCTTGGCAAATCCAAGGGAAGGAATTTTCTATGTTTGGAAAAGCATTTTCCCCCAAAAACTATCATGTCTTCAATCGGTAGTTTTGGAATTGAAATCGACACACTGTCAAGATGGAAAAACTTCCGGTCCAAAATAGAGAAAAATAGTGTATAGACCAGAAAAATTAACTTGATTCTCTAAAATTTCCTCTTGACAAATCCAAGGAAAGGATTTTTTTTTATGTTTGAAAAAATAATTTTTTCCAAACACTATCGTGCCCTCGACCGGCATTTTTGAGATTGAAACCAGCACGCTATTAAGGCGAGACACAATTTACCACGAGCACTGGTTTTTGGAAATCCTTTTCCCTTCAAGTGCTCGGGAAAAATCATTTCCTCGAGCATGCAAATTTCTTTTCACTGAGTTTGTCAAGAGAAAATTTTAGGCTCGTCCATTCGCTGTTTCTATGGTGTTCAACGCATGAGCATGGTGGGAACCCTAGACCACCAACAAATACTTGTCCACTAGTTTATTAATCCCTTTGAATTTGACTAGTATGTGACCCGCGCGTTGCTGCGGCCAAGAAAAGCATGGCAATTGGATCTCTCTCTCTCTCTCTCTCTCTCTCTCATACATACACACACACACAATGGAAACGTAGTCCTTGGAATCACTATAGAAAGATAACAATGCATATGTACACCTTCTCTCTATCTTTCTATCTCTCTAGAAAAGCATGGTAATTGGATCTCTCTCTCTCTCACTCTCTCTCTCTCATATACACACACACACACACAATGGAATAGTAGATATATATATCTACTATTCCATTGTGTGTGTGTGTATGTGTGTATACATATATATATTCTTATATCGAAGATTTGTCACATAGGTATTGAAGCCTCTTGTTGTTGTTATAGTACAATAACTATGACATTCAAAACTTTTATACTCCCTTCGTGCCCCCCTCCCAAACCCTCTCTCTCTCTCTCTCTCTCTCTCTCTCTCTCTCTCTCTCACACACACACACACACACACACACACACACACACACACACACACACACACACATATGACTTGTCATCGTGGTATAGTAGTTGAAAAGTTGGCACTGCGGTTGAAGTGATGACCTCAAGTCAATGCATGAAAAGGATGAGCAAACTCTTTTTTCTCAATCTCTAAAAAGAAAAATTTAGATGGCTATGATTGGTCTCTCTCTCTCTCTAGGGTCTTGAATTTGAGACCATTGAATAGATCTTTGAGATCTCATTGGATCGCTCCCACAACATTTTAAATTCTTTTTTTTTCAAGACACGTGTGTGTGTGTGTGTGTGTGTGAGAGAGAGAGAGAGAGAGAGAGAGAGAGAGAGAAAGAGAGAGAGAGAGAAGTGAAACAAAAATACCTTTATTCTCACCCAGGTTGCCATATATATCTTTTGGGATTGTTCCTATGGGATTAAAAAAATTATTATTATTCTTCTCTCTCTCTCTCTCCTTCCTTTCCATAGAGAGTCAAGTGTTAAAGACTTGTTGTGTAACTTTAGCGTCTTTTTATATTGTTCTTACACCCTTAAACATTTTATTCTCTCTTTCTCCTCTTCTCTCTTCTACTTGCTGCTTCACTAGTTCGACGCTAAAACATTTTTCTGTGTGTGTGTGTGTGTGTGTGGGGGGGGGGGGTGGGGGGGAGGGGGGGGGTTTTGATTTTTGATAGGCACCTTTGCCTATCAAAATTTAGAGAAGTTATTGATTTTTAAGCATTTTCTACGGTTTAACTCTTAAAAACAAAAAGGATTATATATCCAAGAACTGGTAAAAGGTACATTAATTGAGTAGTCTCTCTCCCTATTTGGGGTGCCAATGTGAGGGCTGATTTTTGTTGGGCATTTTATTTATTTTCTATAGGTGAAAAATGTTAGCTTTCCTTTTGAAAATACACTAAGAAAACCGTATTATCTTGGAAATTTAGCTTGGTGCGTCACTGTATATAAATTTTGTATATCATGTGCGTTCAAGGACTATTTTTAAACTCCTTATCTGTGATTTTTTGACAAATAATTCAGTCTATTAAAAAAAAATCCAATTATATTTTATGGTACCTTTTTGTATGTGAAAATGTGAGAAAAAAAATAATAACCCCTTCTGTTGTACTCACGTGATAATCGAATAAATATTAAGTGATCCCCCACCCCGACGAGAAATTTGAAGGGCTTGAAGAGTGTCCTTGGTGAGACGGAGCCCTATGAGCTTGAAAGGAAAATCTCTCTCTTTCTCTCTCTCTCTCTCTCTCTCTCTCTCTCTCGTGTACAAATGCACGTACACGCACACGCATGCAATGCAACTCTCTCTCTCTCTCTCTCTCTCTCTCTCTCTCTCTCTCGTGTACATATGCGCACACACATGCAATGCAACTCTCTCTCTCTCTCTCTCTCTCTCTCTCTCTCTCTCTCTCTCTCTCTCTCTCTCTCTCAATAACATGGATAACTACGGCTTAATTTGCATATATTTTTTCAAAGTGAAACTACCCCAAGTCAACACCACACGAGTTGTTTTTTTTTAATCTCTTTAAAGAAATAAGAACTTTAAAAAATATATATATCAATATTGGTCTTGAAAAAAACCTCTTAAAAAAAAAACCAAACATATCTTCAAACATTTAATTCTCATTAAATAATAAAATCGCCACTAAATTTATCTTTTTTTTGTTATGTGCGTTTAAACCAATACATTGATTCTATGTAAAGGAGAAAGTCTACGACTAAAGCACTTTCTACAACTAAAGAAAAAGAAATTCTATTGATTTTACATTCTGACAAAAGCTGAAAAGCTGTTTGTTGTTTCTTACAATTTTACTCTCCCTTTTGCATTTTAGAGAGGTTTTCTCTTAAGTGAAGCAGTGAGTGACACATGGAAGGCCTCTCCTTCTTGAAAAAATTTAAGCTACATTATAAAGAACTAGTATGTGACCCGCGTGTTGCCGCGGCTACATGTGCGTCAATTGAAACAACCATTGTTCTCCTTCTCTTCATAGGGAGAGAAAATGTGGGAAAATGCCTATGATTCTCATGTGAGCTTTTATAACTCTTTAATACACTTGTGCATCAACCACCACTATAACTACTTTCTAAATGACAATGTATGACAACACACAAGGTCTAATTGCTCTCCACATTCACTTCAACCAAGCACAAATCTATCTTTTGGATCAACAGTATGTCTACCTTTTCGAGTGTAAGATTGAACAACTAATGAAGTGTAGTTACTCTCCACATTCTTGTGGATTGACCAAGGACAAATATCCTTCTAGTTGGTCATTCCAAGCTCCAACATACTCCTCCCAATCATGGCAAGTTTGTCCCTCTCCCCTCCTCTCTATCCATGTGTGTGTGTGTGTGTGTGTGTGTGTGTGTGTGTGTGTGTGTGTGTGTGTGTGTGTTTTGAGTTCAAGAATGATTAGGTCAGGTTGGGGTCTCTTGGGAATGAATTAAGTAATGGGATCCCTTCACATGATGTATTGTCTTAACATCCTATGTTTCTCTCTAAGGAGGCAACAAATTTGCGATTAGGCTAGAGACGTCCTCTCACACAATTGATACAGGACCCTGATGAGTGGTAGTGGCCCTCTAAATAGACTAATAGAGAGCTGGTATCCTTCTTTGGATATAGTGTTTGCATTGAACGACGATCTTTAGATGCATTAGCATCCCCTCTCACCATCCTTACCAATCAAGGATTGATCATGATAGCAGCTCTCCCATGCTTCTCTCGTGTAGTTTTGGTCTTGCATTTGGGGCATCATTGTCATCAACTATTATTTGTTGGCACTTAGAATGCATGTACCAGCCATGACCCAACATGCCAACATTACACCACATAGTAGTAGAAGAAACTTTTCCATTGGTATGCACAACTGATTTGGTGAGCAATGTGTCGTTTGCTTCTCAAAGGCAGTATTCATGATGGGTGTGTGACCTGGGGGTAATTGCATGGCTATAGCAACTTTGTCTCTATATGTAAGTAAATTTCAAAATTTACAGGTTGGATTGCACTCAATCTAGCTAGCATGTACGCTTGCATCTACCAAGACTCGTCGCATGGATGTTGAGGTCTCTTGTAATTGACCATAAGCAGGCTAGTAATATAAGGCGCATATTGTTTGTTTGTGTACATTTGGGCACCATTGGCATCTTGAAATGTGAGGGCAATGAAAGCAGAAAAGTTCACTCAATCGTTTCTCTTTGCAAGAGTTTTTGGGCATCATGCTAAAAGAAAGGGCGTGCTGCAAAATACACACACACAGACATACACACATGTATGTTCTTCTTTGAGAGAGTAGACTGTGTTCAACCATTCACATGCTTGCCTTACCCATATTCTATACCATAGTAGCCATTTGGCTTAGCTCTCCCACTCCCTTAAATGTGAGACAGAGCATTGAGGCACTACATGGAGGAGAGTCTCTTTTTGTATGCGAATTATATCCCTTAACAATTTGAGAGTGCGATCATCATACCCTACATGAGTGCTCATCTTTTGATCACATCAAACTTGCTTTACCCACATTTTAGCCTATACCATGGTCTATATACCTTTCTCTCCTAGCTACCTCATGGATTCAACTTGCCAGTGACCACCCTTATATCCATAGTCTTCAAGCATGTTACATGTTGTGCTCGGTCCCATAGGTCAATCTGACCTTTAAGGATGATCTCTCTCTCTCTCTCTCTCTCTCTCTCTCTCTCTCTCTCTCTCTCTCTCTCTCGCGCGCGTTAACATTTGAGGTCATTGTGATTGTTTCTATGATATTAAAAGTTATGTCCCCCTCTCCTTGTATAAGTATGTGAGCCTGCAAGCGCTTGAGTTCAAGAATCAACGTTCATCGGCTAAAATTTTTAGGTCTCTTGTGATCTTGTTCTTCTTATTCTTCTCCTCCTCCTCCTCCTCCTCCTCCCTCTCTCTCTCTCTCTCTCTCTCTCTCTCTCTCTCTCTCTCTCTCTCTCTCTCTCTCTCTCTCTCTTCTAACTTGCTATGCAACATGACAACTTGTTGCCAACAATGTTTGGATTGGATAAGGTTTGCCTACACTTAATAGATGAGAGTGAAGATTAGTCGGTCTCAAGATTAATGGGTCTCAAACCACGTCAGTAGGAAGAAAAATGTCTCTCTCTCTCTCTCTCTCTCTCTCTGTGCATGTCTTGTTTGTAGTATTAAAATGAAGCATGTGAGAGACTAAGAGCACGGTTGCGTGTACCAGTGAGCCTGCTTTCTGCTTGATCATGAGCCGGCTCTTCTCTTTCTACCTATCTAATCGTGGTAGTTAAGAGCCTCCAAATGGGCATAGCCTTTCACATGGTTGACTTTTGAGGCCCTCTCGGTTAGTAGGAACTTGCTCAAGATCTGTCTCATAACTCAGTCAAATCAAGCATTTATCTTTGAAGCAACCGGTTTTCTTGAATTGCAAACAAAGCTAAAAGGCTATTTAGCCGTTCCAAAGTGACCAGGCTCTAAATATAACCAAAATGACATGAGGCAACCCTACAATAAGGGACCGGAGTCATCATTTCTAGGGGGAGCCAAAGGTCCCACATTAGGTATGGAACACTAAGGAGGATCCAAATGAGCAAAGGATTGCTAACTCCAAGACCAAGGCCAATACCCTTGGCTGGCAATGATCATCCTCGAATGCAATCACATAAGTGTTGTGGAAAAATCATTTTTTCAAAGGTACAAAATTGCTTTCCTTTAATTTTCCAAGAGGAAAATTAGGTTTATTTTGCAGGTTTTCACACTATTTTGCTCTATTTTGGGGCAGAATTTCTCCTTTTTCCCTTTCCCTCAACTGGCATTTTTGAAATTGAAAACAACTATATATTAAGCTGAGACACATTTTTCCAACATTGAATCGAAGACTTGCCTTGCACGACCGTTGCCGTGAGAATTGTAGCAGCAGGAAATGCCACATGTCCCCATGTAGAACCCCTTTTTTCTTGCCTATGTTAGGAGTTCAAGATGTGAAAAGTTGGGAAAGCTAAAAAGCCTGGATGGTCATGTTAGAGCTCTCAATATTGTAGCATCCGCTAATTGGCCGAAAAAAGATGAAGAAAGTATGGAGACGGATGTGGAACTCTCTCTCTCTCTCTCATGGTGTGGAGAGTCGCATGCAAAAAATGAGGTCGTCGGGATGGTGGCAAACACGCAGCGATAGAGGAGTATGTGGCTCAGCAAGCGCTTGTGGCGAGTGGGACATGTATTGGATCCAGAGTCTTTGCATCCTGGCCAGCAGATGATTGACGTTGTATAAGGGTGTGGGGCTCGTGGCGGATCAGTTGTTGGCAATCCCCGGGGGTGTTGATAAAGGAGACTACATGAGGTTTTTTGCGGCAACATTTAAAAAGTTGTACATGAAGTAAGTGGTGGGTTGTGTTCATTGGTGAGGGGACGGCCGGGTGGGGGGCAGACTCTGTCAAGCGCCAAGGCCAATCAATGGCACTCTCTCTCTCTTTCAAACAGAAGTAGACACATACACTCCTTAACAGGATTGAATGGGATTGGCTCTCTCTCTCTCTCTCTCTCTCTCTCACACACACACACACACACACACACACACACACACACAACTGCAGCAAATAACGAAGACGTCTCTCTCTCACTCACTCTCTCTCTCTCTCACACACACACACGCACGCACGCACGCACGCACATTTGAGGCGGACCAATTTATCGAAGCATGGCACATCTCGTTGCTCGTTATTTTCCCAAGCTACGAAGTAGAGCCACCCTTTACAAAAACAAAAGTAATCACCCTTCCAAATTGAAGGCTGGAGTGAAACTCCATGACCTTGCTAAAGAGTTTAAATTATATATATATATAGTACAATACTATATATATATAGTACTAAGTATTGTGACTTTTTTATAGAATTGAAAAGTCAAAACTAAGTTTTTTCATTTTCTACCATCGCAGTACTTGCTACTTACTTTTCACTTTTACATTTCCAACCAAATGACATGTGACAGTGTGACTTACCCTTCACTTTTACATTTCAAACCAAATGTTTCCTAAGTTTCTTGTAATGAAGGAGAGAGTGACACATGGATGCGCTCTCCTTCCTTGAAAATTTTAAGCTCAATTATATATAGTATAGATATAGATGTTGAAGTTTGATTGCACATAACAAAAAGGGGATAACTTCAGAGGAGGTTTTGTTACTTAATGCGAATTTACTTTTTGAAGATATAACAAAAAAAGAAAAATTTTAGTGATTTTTTTGTTTAATGGAAATGTAACGTTTGAAGATATATTTGGTTTTATCTTTTAAAGGGGCTTTTATAAAGACCAATATTGATATGTTTTAGAAAATTTTGGAAGTATGTATTTCTTTAAGGAGCTTGAGAAAAAAAAAAAAGCTCGCGTAACGTTGGCTTGGGGTTGTCTCGCTTTGAGGACATGCATGACATGCAAATGCAGGGATCGTTGTCCACATTATTGAGAGAGAGAGAGAGAGAGAGAGAGAGAGAGAGAGAGAGAGAGAGAGAGAGAGAGAGAGAGAGACCACCACATTGCTTGTGTGTGTGTGTGTGTGTGTGTGTGTGTGAGAGAGAGAGAGAGAGAGAGAGAGAGAGAGAGAGAGAGACCATCACATTGCATGTGTGCATACACATGTACATTTATGAGGGGGAGAGAGAGAAAGAAAGATTTTACCATTGAGCTCACGCACTTTTCAAATTTTCAAGATATTATTTTTTGACATTAGTGTACTCTTTAAAGGAAAGCTAAAGTTTTTCACCCGTAAAAAATAGACTAAATGCGCGACAAAGACCAACCCTCACATTAACACCCCAAATGGGTAGAAAGATTTCCCAGTTGATGGACCTTTTACCAATTCTTGGATATTTTGTTCTTTTCATTTTTAAGAGTTAACATGTGGGCCATGCTTTAAAATCTATAAATTCCTTAAATTTTGGTAGACAAGGGTGCCAATCTAAAATCAACGAAAGAGAATACCCCAAGTGGGTAGAGAGATTTTTCAGTTGATGGACCTTTTACCAATTCTTGGATATTTTGTTCTATTTATTTTTAAGAGTTAACATGTGGGTCATGCTTAAAAATCTATAAATTCCTTAAATTTTGGCAGGCAAGGGTGCCAATCTAAAATCAACAGAGAGAGAGAGAGAGAGAGAGAGAGAGAGGGGGGGGGGGGGGGGGGAGGGGGGAGGACAATCATTAAGTGATGTACTTAATGTGTTGAAATGAAAAGTCCAACAAATGGCGCAAGAGGAGAGAGGAAGACAGAACAAAATGCTCGCGTGTGGGAACCCTAAAGTTACAAGACTAGCCTTCAACAAAAGTGAATATCTATGGGGAGGAGGAGGAGGAGCAGGAGGAGAGAGAGAGAGAGAGAGAGAGAGAGAGAGAGAGAAGATGAACAAGAAGAAAATTTTTAAGGCCATCGGAACAATCCCAAAAGATATATCTCACAACATGGGTAAGAATATAGTTATTTTCGTTTCATCTTCTCTCTCTCTCTCTCTCTCTCTCTCTCACACACACACACACACACACACACACACATACACACGCACACACACACGTCTTGATAAGAGGAGAATTTGAAATGTTGTAGGAATATCCAATGAGATCTCAAAGATCTATCTGATGGTAGAGAGAGAGAGAGAGAGAGAGAGAGAGAGAGAGAGAGAGAGAGAGAGAGACATACCAATCATAGCTATCTATATTTTTCTTTTCAAAAAAATGAGAACAAGGAGCTCGCTTCTCCTTTTTAAATGTCCACCTGGGATAGTCACTTCAACTAGAGGGTTTTTTTTGGGGGGGGGGGGGGGGGGGGATGAGGGGAGCATAGAAACTTTGAATATCATAGTTACTGTATTGGAACAATAGCAAGATGCCTCTCTGTGACAAATGTGACAAACTCAAGACATATGTGACAAATCTTTCCTTCAAGCATATGTGTGTGTGTGTGTGCGCGCGCGCGCGTTATGTGTACATATAGACATAATTGAAACATATTGTGATGTCTCAAGACCTATGTGACAAATCTTTGCTTCAAGCATATATATATATATATGTGTGTGTGTATGTGTGTGTGTGTGTACTATGTGTACATATAGATATATATATGTATACATACATCCATACATATGTACAAGGATAGAAGCAAGTAAGAGAGTGGAGAAAAAATATTGAATCCAATTACATTCCTATCATTAAACCAATTCTAGAACTCACTCCATTTATTAAAAAAAGTTTATTATTACATTGAATTCTCTTAGATTTCATCTCTTTACACCATGCTAACTTATCTAATTTCTATAATCAAGATTGGTAACATTGCTAGATCAAGGTAGACCAAATGAAGGAATCTCTCTCTCTATCTATTTATCTATCTATCTATCTATCTATCTATCTATCTATATATATATATATATATATATATATATATATATATATATATATATATATATATATATATATGTATGTATATATATATATATATGTATATATATATATATATATATATATATATATATATATCTCACACATACACACACACCCCAATAGAATTAGAGCACTCCTAAGTTTGTTGAACAAGGGCTAGCACCTCATGAAAAATAATGTCTATGAGAAGCTTCCAATCTTGGTATCAAAGAATGCTTTGCCGCATCTATTAAAAGGTCGTGTCATGCATCACTTTTATACATGTGATAGACTATACATGTAGGAAGAGAGTATTGACAGTGTTCCACTTGGAAGAGAAGATAACCCTATGAGAATAGAGGCATTGTTTCCTTGGCCGCAACAATGCGCGGGTCACATACTAGTACTATATATAATGGAGATTATAATTTTCCTAGAAGGAGAAGACCTTCACGTGTTGCACATTGGTTCTCTTTTGTTGACTCACATTGGTTGTAGGAGGCATGTGACTTATCCATAGACTCTATAAGGGTTTTCTAGGGAAGGAGACTCTCCCGTTTGTCACATGTGGACGTGCAGAGTGTGTGTGTGTGTGTGTGTGTGTGTGTGTGAGAGAGAGAGAGAGAGAGAGAGAGAGAGAGAGAGAGAGAGAGGGAGGGAGGGAAACCTAAAGGAATGCAAGCACCAAACTTTTAGCTGTCTATCATGTGGCCACAAAAGAGCTGGAAAGGGCAATTCAATGCTCTCAGGCGATGGGTAGCTCAATAGTCAAGAGAAAACATGTCCTTGACTCTCAACCCGAGTTTGTGAAGTCAAATCGATTAGTCTCAGAATCCTTGCAGCTGTTGAGCACATTGAACACATGAGATGAGTCTCAAGAGTCGAGACCTCTCTCTCTCTCTCTCTCTCTCTCTCTCTCTCTCTCTCTCTCTTCTTTGGAACTTCTATCCGAATGTGTGTTCATAGCTCCATTATACATGTATTATCTTGAGGCAAGAGTTTCTCTTCATTGTCATCTGCGAAGGCTGTCGCTCCGTAATCCATGCTCTCTCTCTCTCATGATGATACTTTCTCTCTCTTCTCTTCCTCCCTGTTGATCAAAGAGGCTAGCTGATCTCTCTCTCCTGTTTGTGAAAGCGGCCAACTAATCTCTCTCTTCTCTTTCTCTTTCTCTTTCTGGTGAACATGGACAATTGGAGGCTTCTCTCCCTCCCTACTAATCAAGGATGTCGATCTCTCTCTCTCTCTCTCTCTCTCTCTCTCTCTCTCTCTCTCTCTCAGCTTCCTGAAAGCAGCCAACTGATCCCTCTCTTCTCTTGCTCTTTCTCTTTCTAGTGAACATGGCCAATAGGAGGCTATGAGTTGCGGGATACATTCAAATGAGTTGGTGTTCAAGGACACATGAAAGCAAGGATGTTAGCGTGAGTCTTCATGTAGGGAATTAGATTGTAGCACATCGGATAGAATTTAAGGTGTACGCACAAATGTAACATAAGGGCGCATTCGCATGAGCTGAGGTAGAACCCCTGCAACTCATAAGCAATTTTGGCATGTTGCATTTATAGTCTAGAAGAAGCTCTGCGCATGAACTCTTCATCTATCTACGAGACGGGGATATGAGAAGGGTTTTGCCCACTCTATCAAAATCGGTAGAGTTGGGTCTTGCAAGCTTCATTCGTTGACGTTGGCAGATCGGGGTGGAACTATGACCGTGCAAAAGTGCCCTAAGAAATCATCATTTGTTGCAGGATGTCGCATGTGTTTTCCTCTTTCCAAAGTGTTGGATGAAGTGCCTGATGGACTCCATGTTTGGAAGGCCAACTCTTGAAGTGCATTGGTTGCAAGATTTTCTTAAAAGGGACAAGGCTAGAAACCTATTTTTGTAAATCTAGAGCTAGGTCTTCTCTCTCCAAATCTACTTGTGTTTTGAAGCGTTGTTGTTACTTGGAATGCTTCAATTATAGGTTTATGTTTACAAATCGTATGTGATAAGAGGTTGTTGAAACAAGGTGTTGTGCTTGGCATTGGTTACAAATTGTTAGTGATGAGAGGTTGTTGAAACAAGGTGATGTGCTTGGTAATGTTTTGGGACATTTAAGCCAAGGGTGGTTTATTCAGAGAAACTAAGCTCTAGGATTTTTTTGAAAATTGGGGATGTGATTGTTATCATGGACTGGTTGTTTATTGCAATGGTGATGTAAGTAACGTAGAAAATTGTGACAAGGAGGCAAGAATGCGATTAGCACAAAGCATGAATGAGGAAAATCTATCGAGGATACATGCACTCTTGAGGTTAATGTGAACCCTTGGGAGCTGCAACTCTTGAAGCGTGCTTCCACAAGGTCACAATTGGTGAATGTTTGTGGCTAATTTGCAGGAAAACATTGGATGGGGGCCAATGGGGTGATGACCGGTCACGATAACATGCGTCTGCAGGTAGCCACAAGCTCCAATCGAGGTGTTAACGTGCTACATGTCATCCTTTTGTGTGTTGAAGTGATTATTTGCTATGGCTCAATGTTCCTTATGCTAACTTGGATACCAAGGATTGGTTGTGCACCCTATAGATTACCACTTCTAATGTGTCACACATCTAGCTCAACTGCAGTATCTTGCAATATAATCCACTAGATGGATGGTTGCAATTTGTAACCCCTTGACCCGAGACTCTGATGAATATCAGTGTGACTAATTTGCAAGAAAAGAGTGGGTGTGTATGTAATAACAAGATGTCCTAGGTAGAACCTGACCAAGGAATTTGTGCCAAAAGACTCTCATGGAAATTATACACAAATGAGTATGATATGGCATCAATGGATGCCATGCACATATGGACATGTGGAGCGGTGAAAATGGAGTTGAGGGGCAGTGTATAAGGGTTGTGGGTTGAGTGTAGGACGATTAGGTACCTCTTATGTGGAAACTATGTGTGGATCTGCAAGGAGAATGGTTGGAAGCCCTAAGGAGTGATGTACGGGTAGAGATTATGATGGTGAGTGCATGGTCATGAATGCCCACTAAACGAGTGTATTAACCAATTATCTTGACATGGGGATGCCGTGTTGGCCAAGAGGGCGCATGGATTCTGAATAGGCACAAGTTAAGAACATGCAGTAGTGTGATGTCATTGAACTAGCCATGTTGGCTTTGGGGTGTTTATGAAGACCTAGACATTGTATGTTGGAGCATATGTCTAATCCCTTGGGACATGACTCATGGTGCATATTATCCAAGGATGTGTTGGGTGTAGTATTTTGCATGCCAATGTGTGTGTGTAACATTTACGAATGCACCTAGATTCTTTTTTTTGTGGTGGGGGGGGGGGGGGGGGGGGGGGGGGGGGGGGGGGGGGGGGCTTCGAAAAAAAAAATAAAAATACAATGCATGTTGTTTGATGAAGGTTATAATTGCATCATTCATGCTTTTGTGTTATCATCTCAATGTGGTAAGAATAAACATGCACGCTTTTGATTTCTCATCCATATGCACTAGAGTATGTGGAATAGTATATTACATGATGTCTCAACACAAGAAAGTCCTAGGAGGGTTTGGGAACATGGTGAAATATTTGGGAAATATACTTTTGAAACTAAGAGGGATGGGTGAGTTTGCATGTACATATGTGTGTGTGATCGTGCATGCATGTGGTGTCTATGCGTCTTACTTTTCCATTGTGTTCCTTTTATCCTTTATGTAAAGAGAGAAGGACTCTTCGAGCCAAGTTAAGACTTGGGGTTTGCCAAGTCCCAACTTCCAAACTATGTAGCAAATCAATGCTCACATATTCCAATTTGTAGTGTAAATTTCCCAATTGAAAATTAAAAATCTTGGTTGTAATTCAATTGGACCTTGATTTTCAAGGTGGAAATTTGGACATTTTGGTTATGAATCCCGGAAAACACCCTAAATTTTGATAAACATACCTGGTTGTCAAGATTTTTTTTTTTTTAGCAATGAAGCAAACAAGCGTGTAAGCCCACACGTAAGATGATAACATCACCATGCTATCATACAATTTTTTTCAATATAGACATACTAGGATAATACATATTAAACAAAATAGAGAGTGGTTTCAACATGATGGCATCTGTTGAGGCTATGTGGACCATGAGACCATCAACACAATGTGATTTGGCTCTAATCACACCCATCAAGATACTCAATTGTTTTTGAGGGTGCGGTCACAATTATCTGCTTGAGTGACTAACATGTCCATCAAGATATTGAGATGTTTCCTAGGTGTGTGTGTGTGTGTGTGTGGAGGGGGGGGTCACAATTATCTGATCAAGTGGGGTAGACCAACATGTCCATGGAGATATTGCAATGTTTCCTAGAGGTGTGTATATGTGGTCCTAATTAAAGTAATAAATTCGCTTGAGTGGGATAGATCGAGCGATCAGATGGACTACGAGGTTGTAAATTTTTTGAGAGGCCCATTGGTCCTCACCTTGAGGAGACATATTAGTAATTTTTTTGGGACATCTCCCACCATCTCTCCCCTTCCCTTGCTCTTGGATTTCAAGAAGAGGACATTCCTAAAGATGAGATTTAGATATTAGAAGTTGGTCAAATGAGTACATAGAGACTTGGGATTTGAGAAGGGAAACTTTCAACAAAGAAGGCCAAAAAAAATGTGCTAGCATAGAGGTGAAAAATAGGGAACAATCAAGAAGCAATAGGCTCTCTCTCTCTCTCTCTCTCTCTCTCTCTCTCTTTTTGAATGTGTGTGTGTGTGTGTGTGGGGGTGGCTAATGCAAAACTTTTCGAATGTTGGATAGAGATGACAATGTTTATTTGATGTCTTTCACTTTGCATTTTCTAAATTGAAAATTTCTCTTTTATGTCTCTCTTCTCTCTTCTTGGGGTTGTGTCAAATACAACCTTGGCAAGGTGGCATTCATGATTCCTATGGCAAAACATTGACTCTTAGACAAGATGAGACTAAAAGAATTTCAACACTTGATTGCAAATGATTATAGTGTGACGTTTCTAAACAATTCAAGCAAAGTATGCACCAACATTGGACAGTGGGTATCACACATGTCAACTTGAAGGACTACGATTGAAAATCTTGAAGGAGTTTATGGTTTCAAGGGGTATAAAAAAATCTATTGTGTGTGATTCAAGGGCTATGGTGAATGGAGTTTATGCTTTTGAAGGGATTTAAAATTTTAATTTTTGTTATATTGATTGTGTTTGGTAGAAATCATTTCTCTTTTTTTGGTACCATAGGCGGAATCATCATCGGAGGCGATGAAGTCTCACTCCTACTGCGGAGAAAAATACATAGGAGCAATCACAAAAGACTTCAAATATAGCCAAGAAGTCTTGACTCTTAAAATCCGGAGAGCTTCCATGTGCATAGATACACATGGAGTGATAAGGGAGGGGCACTTTTATTGTGATGCGAACATTATCATCAGTAAACATCAAAGTGACCTATGGGACGAACAAAGGAATTATGTTACATGTGCTCTATGTTGATTTGATCAATGAATCTTGAGGCTTGAAGACTATGGATCGAAGGATCTTGAGGCTTGAAGACTATGGATCGAAGGATGGCAACTAACAATCCACAAGGGCTAGGAGGGAAAGGTATGTTGGCAATGGCTCACACTGAAATGTGAGAAAAGCAAGCTTAATGTGATGAGAAACTGAGCACTCACATAGAGTATGATGCTCATACTCTCAAAATCTCAAGGGACATAATGTGCATACATGAGATACTTTTTCCATGATGCCTCAACATTATGTTATGCATTGAGAGGAGCGAGAGCTACATTGGATGGCTACTATGGTGTGGTTGTGGTTTGATGAAGGATTAGACTCAATCATGTAAAGAAAGCTCAACGTGATGAGAATTTAAGCACTCAAAGAGGACATAAATCTTAGATGCTTGAATTTACAAGAGACATAATGTGCATACACAAAGTGAAATTTTCGAGTCCTCAACATTGCATCTTATGTCTACAAGAGTGGCAACTAAGCTGGATGGCTACCATTGAGCAAAGTGTGGCTAAGGGAATATGTTTAATCATGTAAAATAAATATGGTCTCCTCTCCCAAGAAAAACATACTTTTGTAATGTGTGTGTGTGTGTGTGTGTGTGTGTGAGAGAGAGAGAGAGAGAGAGAGAGAATGAGAGAGAGAGAGACCTAACCCTTTCAGATTGCAACCCAACGGTATGATATCTTGCAGGCATGTAAGAGCTCTCTCTCTCTCTCTCTCTCTCTCTCTCATGTAGTGCCTTTTCCACTCCCTCTTTGACAATGTTCGGGAAAAATCATTTTCACAAACATACAAAAATCCCTCCAAGACAAATTTGAACCGGAAATTTTACAACGCTATCCATTATTTTTGCAAAACTATTTTTCATGTATTTGAAGCGGTCTCCTTCTTGCCCTCCTCTCAACCGGCTACTTTGATTTTGCAACCGGCTCAAGGCTAAACTGAGGCACACTTTTGCCGAACACTACGAGTCTTTGACTAGTGTCACTCATTTTCTCTCTGGTAAAGGAGCCTCTTATTATTAAATTCCTCTCAATAGCCTTATGTAGGCCGTAGAAAACTCTCATCTAGCTCCTTAATATTTTCCTTTTTTAAAGAGTCCTTTCACTTAAGAACCACAAAAAAGTCCATAAAGTAGCTATTTCTCTACTTTTGGGAGCATTCCTAACATGCACAAGAGA
The DNA here is from genome assembly GCF_014529385.1 of Adiantum capillus-veneris. Taxonomy (NCBI): domain Eukaryota; kingdom Viridiplantae; phylum Streptophyta; class Polypodiopsida; order Polypodiales; family Pteridaceae; genus Adiantum; species Adiantum capillus-veneris. The sequence continues at coordinate 71,980,093 of NC_140958.1, read as the reverse complement.
GTGTATGACCTCATAAGAAAGCATCAAGCTTAGTATTATATTATAGGCTATCGCTCTACCAAAATTATTTCACTCACATAAGACACATACCAAACTTGGTGTAGGTGACCATACATCAACACATATCTCCTTGGGCATCAAAAAAGTGCAATCAACTCACCAAAACAGCTTATAAAACATAAATGTACATAAACAATTTCGTACCAAGATCCATGAATAGTCACATTGAAGAATTGACAATGTTGATCTAAATGTATGTTTTAGCATGGCTAATCAAGGTTATGACTTAGCTAAGCGAGCTCCTCCATCAAACAGCTGATATGGTAGCCCTCTTAAGAGCTTAAGGTATTGACTAAGTATAGAAAAAAAACTAGTAGTATATTGATTGTAACTCTTCACACAAGACAAAATTGGGCATAGCCATGTAAGATAAATCACTCCAAAGATGTGGTTAATACCTAGTTTGAAGGGTTCGACCTAATTCTTGGTGGTTTGGAATATATGACCGAAATGGTGTCCCTATTGCATACATGATGTAGGCAAAGAGCATGCTTTTGATGTGCATATGCAAGTGCATGCACACCATAAGCATATCTTTGCACGTTAAACATGACTAGATACGTAAAAATCACTACCATAGACTTTTAGCAAGCTCATATATGCCTATGTATACATAGAAGTATCAACCAATAGTGTGATTTTCATTTACAAAGCGTAATCTGACATAAAGAGAGAAAGAGAAGGTGTCTATGGAATGGAGAGCTCCTTACCATCATTTGAGAGTAGATTCTGATTGTTTAAAGGCTTCTTGCATTGTTGCAAGAGAGTGATGATGAGAGCTATGTAGACGCTTATGCCATGAAGTTGCCAATGAAGCGTGCAATCTCTAGGAAAAAGAAAGAAGATTCTTCTTTCCGCATGTAATGTGTGAGATCACTTCTTGAGAATACGACGGTGAGAGAGAGAGAGAGAGAGAGAGATTGCTTCACCACGGTAGTCATACATAAACATGTAGTATATGGTGTCATGTGAGTAAGGGAAGTTTCCCCTTATATAGACAAGTGCTATGAGGAAAGACAGTGGCTAAAAAATAGGGTGCCCAATTTTGGACTAAAAGCTCAATTTCTCGGAAAAATCACCCCCCTTCCCTCAAAACATGCTCTCACTTGCACATTTTCTTTTATTGGGTTGACTCTCACCCTCTCCCCCTAATTTAGTTTCTACCACTCAATTTCGATCCTTATAATTTAATCAAATGGAATATTCCTTGGCAAGTAATACTACCATGCCCTCATCATATTGCCTTGGCATAATTATGGTTTTGCTTTTCATAAAACCATTCTTGTGAAAATATTTATTTTCATCCTCTTCATGTAATACAAACATCCCATGCAAATCTGATGGTTCAAAAAAATCATTTTAGGGTTAGGCATCAAAAGCTTATCGCTTTTTGGGAAGTGCCAAAAAGCAAAAACAAATAGAATTTCTCTAATATTCAACCAAGGCTTCATTAGATCTAGTAAAATTAGGAAATGGCCCGGTTTTTTTGCCAAAAGGCATCGAAAAGAAAAGGCATTGATGTCTCTTTCAATAAAACACTAGAACTTTGTATAGCAAGTATTTCATGTCACAAACAATGAGTTAAATTTATCTGCACCTTGAAAACTATTTATTTTATTTTCAAAGGGACTCATAAATAAGGGATTTTACATTCTTCTACACTTGAAAATTTTAAGGTTTTCTCACTTTGGCATAAAGGTGGGGTAGTAATTATGTTTCAGAACATCATCACATTGCCAACTAGCATCGATTCTTCCTCAAAGTAAGTCGAACATTTTACAAGATGTTTAGTTATGGTCCTATTGTGAAGATGCTTGGTTCAAATTTGAAGAATGGATTCAAGGTATATTTCAAATTTTTCATCCATGGAAGTAGTCAAAAGAAAACCGTCATGTATGTGAGTGATGTGGGTCAGGTATATAATTCCTAAGTACTCACATGAGAAACACAATGTACCTTCATATGAGGTAGTAACAGTAATGGGTAGGCTTGGTCATATTTTACTCTTAGAAATACCATATCTCCTTCTTCAAATAACCGAGTGAATCCTTTTGGGCTTGTTTTTTTTTCTTTCTATCTTGAGTAGTCTTCATGTCTTTTTGTGTAAGGTCAGACTACAATTGCATCTCATCTAGCATCTCATTAGAACCCTTCACTCTTATAAGTGGATACGTCCTCTTTAAAGGAGTAAGGCATTGCTGACCTTAAAGAGCTTGAAAAGGATACATACCAAGTGTACGCTAATAAGATGAGTTGTACACAAATTCAACCAAATACAAATTCATGGACCACTTGTTTTTCTCATGCATACAATAATCTCTTAACATATCTTCAATGATTTGAATTTTTCTCTTTGGTTGATCGCCATCTTGAGGATGATAAGCTATGCTAAATGCTACTTGCATTCCTATATCAACGAATAAGACTTCCAAAATTTGAACTAAACTTTTCATTACAATCTGAAACTATGCAAGAAGGGAATGTCAAAGTCGATGATGCAAAAGCATAGAGACCAGAGAGAGAGAGAGAGAGAGAGAGAGAGAGAGAGAGAGAGAGAGAGAGAGAGAGAGAGAGAGAGAGAGAGAGAGAGAGAGAACAAGACAGAGTATCTTGAACCAATCAACCTTGGCAATGAATAGCTGAATGTGTATACAATGGAGGCAAGGGGTTGCTTATATAGCAACCTCAGTAAATTGCCCTACCTAGACTTTGACAAATAAGTAAAATAAACACCTAAAAGACAAAAGAAATAATGGGACCACATTGGGTAGTTCACTTGAGATGCCAAAACTGTAAACTTTAGTAATCCAAAGAATCACAGCTACTACTCTCATGTAATAATAAATATCACCCAATCCTAACAACATCATAAGTTGAAGTAACCTTCGATTCGGAAAAAATCTTTTGGGCCATCTTCAACTTGAACAAATAATTGGCAGAATGTGATGTTGCATGAGAAAGTTACAGTCAAATGCCATCCAATAAACTCCCATAATTGGTCTCAAAAATATCTTGGTAGCAATCTCATGGTAGAACACTTGTTTTGTCATAAAATCTAATATCTAACCAACCCAAATGATTTTCTCATATTAAATTGATCACTTAATGTGGGAGAATAAACGGGAACAAGTGTTAAGATATAGATATGTGCTTATAGATCTATCTCAACACGAGGCCAATAGTAAAGGGGCCCAAATGGGAGATGGTCTATCAAGAGCAAGGCTAACCAATGGAGCATAAGACCTTAGGGTTAGCTTCATTGAAGACCTCCAATAATGTGTGTAAAAGTCCTTTGACCTTAGGTAAGCTAGGGCTGAGCTTGAGGTGGGAACCCGGCCCAAGCTCGAGGTGTTTGTCCTGCTTGAGGTGCTTGTCGTGCTTGAGGTGTTTGTCCTGCTTGAGGTGCTTGATTAAGGTTCTTGAGGTGCTTGACTTACTCCATGCTTGAGGTGCTTGACTTGCCGCTTGATTAAGGTGCTTGAGGTGCCTTGACATGCTTGCCTGAGATGCTTGTGGGAATACCCCCTAGTCCAAGTGCTTTGTCATGCTTGATGACTAAGGTGCTCGAGCTCCTAAAGTCAAAAGCATCCCTACAAGAGGGGGGGCGAGCCCTTTTCCTAGGGATTAGAGAGAGAACACACACTCACACTCACAAGGGAAGCCCCAGCTTGAAGAGGCAGCAAGGACACATGTCAGGTCCCTACCCATGTTACCTTCATGTGTTGCTTGAAGCCTATTGGCTAGGCTTCAAAGGGGTCCAATGATAAATTACTTGAATTATCTAATTTTTTTTGCATTTATCAAGTCCTCTCTCTCAAAGGGGAAAGGGGGATACTTGTCCCAAGGCTATCCCTGTTGCTTGTAATAGGCTCTGTTTGTGATTGGCTAGGCCTGGAGGGGTCCAATGAGCTTCAAGCATGAGCTACAAGGGGGGTCGACCCAAGCAAGCTAGGGGGGTGCTTAGGGGGTATACTCACCCACACACACTCACAAGCACTCTCATTGTGTACTATGCAAAGTGCAAGAGCTCCCTCTCCTTCTCCAAGCAAGTAGAGGTTGAGAGCCTACACCAACACTCTTGGCTATGGAGTGCAAATCCAACCAAGAGCCATGCTTCAATGCTTAAGCTTGCCATCTTCTTCTTCTTCATTACTATGCTATTATGTATGCTAGCAACAAGAGTATGATAAGTGAGGAACTAATTCTTTCTCCTACGAAATGTTTCTTCTTCCTCTTCCCTACCCTCATTCCCTGCTAGCTCTCTCCACCTTCGAAGGTGTTTGAGGTCTTGGGACTGAGGCTTGGGATAGTTAAAGCTTTCTTCAATTTTATGTTATGTTTGTGATGCATGAAGCCTTCAATCTTCATGGCATCACCTAGGTCACAAGGAACACAAAGACTGTATTGTAACAAGTCTCTCTTTATGGGAGAAATCATAATACAAATGCCTATTGGAGGGGGGACCGTCTCCACATAAATCCGGTCCTCAACTGTTGTCATGTTCTCTAAACTCTCTCTCTTGCAAAATTATTGTCTATGCCAGTTAACTAATTGCTATGATTATGTTGCTATCTTCAATTATGTCTACCCGCTATGCTCACAAAATCATTTCTTGAAAGTACTCTCATTAAATTCCGCTATTCTCAAATTGAATAGGCAAATTCCATTACATGTTTTTTGTTTCTTGGTAATCGGGCCACCATGTTGGTCTATACTATTGTCAAGACCTCATACCTTTCACTAAAGAAATCAAAAGACATTATATGAGACATCGTTTACTACAAAACAAGCAAGTATGTCTGGTACGATTTTGGAAGGGCTTCTTTAGTGAGAATCAACAAAGATACTTTTTTGTGGATGTGATGGAAAAAATCGGACCTGCGTTGCTTTCAATAACTAAATTGAAATCATTGTAACAAATCCCAACCAAACCTTACACGAGAAATAAAATCCAAATCCATGTCTATACTCAAAAACAGGTTTTATTTCAACCATTTTCCAATCAATTTCAAACAAAATCTTCTATAAAGATAGTAATCTTTCATAAACACCATTCATGAATATGTGCATGATGCGTAACCAACTAGTATTAATTTTCAAGTAGTCCCTATAACCTTTGTTTGTGATAAGAGGTGAGAGATTCTCTTCTTAGAGATCTATGCAAGAAATATACAATCTTACATTTTCATTGGTACATAACTATATTATATCAGAGTGTGGTAGAAAACATAGACGCGAAATTCTCACGTCCAACATAGAAGGGAGTTTAAACCATGAGCCACATTTCACCTAGTGGTATTGTATGAATAAAAGTGGATTCATAGAAGAACCAACTGGTGGGTGAATATATGTGTATACCACTTCTTGTACCAAGAACGGAGAGAGAGAGAGAGAGAGAGAGAGAGAGAGAGAGAGAGAGAGAGAGAGAGAGAGAGAGAGAGAGAGAGAGAGAGAAAGAATAGTGAAGGGGGAATAGACTTCACAGAGGGACATAAAAGAACACTTGAGAGAATTTCAATGCCCAAGTAAATGAGACAAGCATAAATCATGAATAAATGCTATCCAAAATAAGTAAATCATAAGTTTAATTCAAAAGTGGCTTTGTAAGAGCATCGAACCCTATGCGGTATCACCTAGTCCACTTGTCCACCCACTCCTACTATGGAAGAATCTAGATTAAGCAAGGACATATTTATCCCATGCCACACTATGAACGAGGCTGCTTAACCTCCCTCCATGAATCTGACCTCTGAAAGGATTCCAACTACCTTCCAATGGTAGGATATCAATATTAATTGAACGAATCTAAGCACCAACCTCTTTGCTCACCACACCAATTGCCAGATTAGACCCCTCATGTGAGGTCCCCTCCCCTTTACCATATCCATTTGGAAATGGGAGGGAACCTGACAAGTTGCTAGGCCCTAGTCACTTGAGAAAACATAGTCAAGAAGGAATTTATTCCCAATGGACGGTCTCTCATCACCAAGAACTTGAGTCTGAACCATTGAAGAGGGTTTCTAGCCCTGTCTCACAGAGAAAGCATGAACTAATACAATAATTGTATACGTCCCTAATTCTCACCTTCCAAAAGAGAGAATCCAAATATCTTTCTCCCCATAGCTTTCAGGGGCACGTATATTTGGGACTTCTTGACTCTTGGCACAATGAGTCTCTAATTTTGCTTCTCTTGGAGAGTTTCTTGACTAATCGAGACCACCCATCCTTGACTAGCAACCTAAGCTAGTCCCCACTTTCCACCCCCACACTCACACTTTGTTTTGCTTGTTTTCTAATTACTACAACATGATTGTTTGTACACAAAGTTCCTTTTATGGTTTCCATCACAAGTTCGTTAAGACATCCTTTCAATCGGAACCAAGACAATCTTTCAAAGAAGAAAAATAACATACGACTCTTCTTCATTGAAATATCCAAACCCCAAGAGTTCACTCCTCTTGGCGAGAGTTTATTGCTCCCGGTGCCTTTAGTTGCCCATACAATTAGATTGTCCTGCAACCTGGGTACAAACCCGCAGTGACTAACTTGCAACATGGGCACCAGCCCGCAAGTATTATCTTGCTCTCTAGGCACCAACCTGCAAGATGTGTGCAACCATATGCACTGGTTTAACGTTCACTCCGCTAAGACTTCTCCCTGGATATTAAAGGGAGTTTTGACTATACCAGTTTAGGATTTTTGAATGAAGAAGATTCAAGAGTTTTTCTACTAGGCAAACATTTCTTTCCTATGAGCAAAGAGACTACTTTCCAATCAATCTTTCCCTATTAATAGAACTTAAGAAAATTAGCAAGTTCAATTGATGCGGTTTCAAATTGGGACTGACCCAATGTTTAGGTAGTTTTCTCCTTCCTAATTGCTCATGATGGATTGAACAAAAAAGAAGTTTACTACCTGTTCATGATCAACAACATCACTTCGTGGATAAGTGGCACATCCTCATTCATCAGGGCCTTTCCTTTGATTTTATCATCACTGGTTCCAGCTCCATGATCGTTTGATCCACCATAGCAAGTTCTCTTGGGTGCCATTCCCACTACTAGATACTTAACTGGATAAGTTGTAAGCTAAAGTATAAGAATCCAATGGAAGTAGGATAAATGCTTATAATCGTTTTAATTTTAAAACATATATGGTTATTCCAAACATCAATCAAAAACATATGCTTGCTTAATCTTGCCATAATCTTATGATAAACATGCATTAATCCATACACTAATCACATGATTAATCACTAATATCTACTTGCAAAAACAATCCATCATTTTAGTTGGACAAAATTCTTGAATATGATTAGCTAATTCATGCAAGCATCTAGGTTACATTGATGAATAATTGTGCATGCAAACAACACAATTGATTATGTAATCGAGCAGTGAGACCTTCATTACTTTGTAATGTAGAGAAATTACCATAAAATAGGTATAATGATTGTTGATTTCCAATTGAGGATAGGTAAATAAGAGTATAGAACTTGATAATCAAGTAGGAATTGGAAAGGATTCCAATTGAATAACAATATGGCAGCAATTGGAAAGGATTCCAATTGAGAGAAGAGATTGATAATAACTTGATTGAATAATAAATTGACATTACCAAATGTGCTTTGGAGTTATTGATCTCTCAAAGCTTCGATGCGGTAGTCACTAAGTTGTTTGCCACAGCAGCAGAGCTCCCTTCTCTCAAGTGTGTTCAGGTGTGTGTAAAACTGAGTGGGATGCCCTTTATATAGAGTTTGGAGGTTCCTTGTTGCCCAAATCAGCCCCATACCTCCCTAGCTCGCCCCCTCTTGCTAAAAGCATGTGTAGAGGTGTCACAAGCTCCCACTTAGTCATTTGACGTGTCCCTCTTTACCCTTTTGGTGATACACCTCATGTAAATCCCCCATGCTCATAGTCAACATACCATAAGAGATGGGTGTATGGATATGGTCATTTATGGGCATACATACACATACACATGCACATCCATGTCCATGCACATGCATACATATGCATAACTTAGACTTAAGAAGTAATTTATTAACACTAGGATCGAATTTAATTGTCTAGAGTGAGCTTGGCTTATTAGAATTTACTTTTGAAAGTTGGTATTAAAAGACAAGCTTGAGGATGACAAGTTAAGGTGTTAGATGGACACACCTGCTATATTTAACATTTTTTGTAGCAGGCAACTATTTTTATGGAAATTTAGGACAGGATAGATTTTGACAAGACGATCGCGTCTAGGGGTGTAAGCACCTCAAAACATTCTTTTTTTGGGACAAAAATGACAAAGATATAAAAATTTCATTTTAAAAAAATCTTACAACAATATATTTATCATTAGCTCATCAGTGGTAGAAAAATTATCAAAAATAGTAATTTTTTGTTTATGACTAGAATGGCCTGATATGTATTCCTTTACATGGGAATCCCCTCTCCAAGGTTGGCAAAGACCTTACATTCTCCCCAACTTGAAAAATTGAGATGTCCTCATCTCAAAGGTAAGTCCGAGTGATATTTAAGGAGAGAAGTTGCATCTTCTTCACAAAAATATTTCCATTTGACGAGGTGTTCGATGATGCTTCTATTCCTAAGTTTTCTCTCCCGAGTCTCTAGGATATAGTCAGGTTGAAGTTCAAGGACTCCTTGGGTTGGAACAACTATTTTTTTGGTATCCAAAAGTTCATCAAGGTTAGGAACATAAGGTTTTAATAGACTAACATGAAGACATCATGAATTTTGAGATTAGAAGGTAGCTTTAGCTTGTAAGCTTGATCACTTATCACTTTGACAATCTCATATCCACAGTATCTTGGGTTGAGATTCTTATACTTTGCCAAGAATAGGTTTCTTTTCTTGGGCATGACCCTAAGGAATACCTTGTCTCCTTCTTTAAAGATTCAATCTAATCTCTTCTTATCTGCATAATTTATTTTTCTATCCTAATCGGCTTGAATATCATTACGAATTACCTTGGTTTCAGCTTCCATGTCTTAGAACATTTGCTTTAAGGCTTCTACCTTGATAGTAGGATCTGAGAAGTTTAATGGAGCCAAACATTCTTGTCCATAAAGAGCCTTGAATGGTGACATTCCTATGCTTCTACGGTCAGAGGAATTATAGGCATATTCAACCAAAGGAATATATTGGATCCATTTCTTTGGTTCTTGTGAATAATTGATATAAGAATGTCCTCAATCACTTGGTTTACTCTTTCAGTGTGACCATCTGTTTGAGGATGATATACTGTGATAAAACACAGTTGTGTCCCAATGGATTGAAAGAGTGAAGTCCAAAACTTTGAGGTAAGTTTTGTATACCTGCACTGACAATTCTCTTAGGTAAACCATGAAGTCTAAATATTTCCTTTGCAAAGATTTGGCTAATATCAGAGGCAGTAAAGGTGGTTTTCACAAGCATCAAGTGAGCTACCTTAGTAAGCATATGAACAAAAACAAATACTAAATCATAGCCTCCAATAGAGGGTAATCCTGTGACAAAGTCCATACTGATACATTCCCATTTAATTTGAGGTATACCAAGAGGTTGAAGTTGTCCAGGTAGTTTGATTCTTTCTGCTTTAATCCGTTGGCATGAGAGGCATTGCTTCACATAGCGAAGAACATCCCCCTTCATTCTTGGCCAAAAGTATCTTTTTGTAGCAGCATTTAAAGTCTTTACATAGCCAGGGTGTCCTGAAGTTGGGCTTACATGAGCCTCAGATAGGATTTCTTTCTTCAGTGTTGGGTCCTTAGTTACACAAAGCCTTTGTAAAAAATAAAGACATCCCTCTTGAACAGAGTAATCCTTTATCGATATGTTCTTTGTCTCAGGTGTTATGCCTTGTTTAATTTGCAATGATAACCGTTGATAATCTAGGTCTTTCAAGGATGCTTCCTTAATTCTCTCCGACATAGCTTTATTAGGTACAGAGATAGCGCTAAGGAAAGCTTTGCGACTAAGTCCATTTGCAAATACAGTTTCCTTCAACGGTCTAAACTTTATGTTAAAGTCGTATTCATGAAGAAGTTAAATCCATCTTCTTTGCCTCATGTTGAGATTGGGTTGTGTAAATATCCACTTCAATCTTTTATGATCAGTGACTAACTGAAATTTGTGACTGAGAAGATAATGTCTCCATAGATTTAATGCATGGACGATTGCAAAGAGTTCCAACTCATGGGTTGGGTAATTATTCTCATGATCCCTGAGCTTTCAATAAGTATAGGCTACTGGCCTACCTTCTTGAGTAGGGACTCCTCCTAAAGCAAGCTTGCTAGCATCTGCTATAACTTCAAACTCCTTGTTGAGATCAGGAAGCCTAAGAATAAGAGTTGATACTAGGTAACCTTTTAACTTTGCAAAATTGGCCTCCTGTTCTGCTCTCCATTTGATTTTCATTCCTTTCTTTAATAATTTTGTTAAAGGTGCTACAATGAGAGCATAATCCTTGACAAATATCATGTACCATCCTGTGATTCCAAGAAATCCCCTTATTTAACTTACGAAAGTGGATTGAGGCCATTCTACAATGTCCTTAACTTTATCTAGGTCGACTGAGATACTTTTGGAAGATATAATAAAGCCAAGATAGCTGGCTTCGGAAGAACAAAAGGTACATTTACTCTTCTTAGCATGAAGCTGATGCAGTCGTAAGAGCTGTAATACTTTACGAACGTGCTCTTCATGATTTGCCTCAACTTTAGAATAGATCAAGATATCATCAAAGAAATCCAAGACAAAATCATCTAGGTAGGGTCTAAAAATATCCTGCATTAGTCGATTTTGAAGCTGCAGGAGCATTAGTAAGACCAAAAGACATTACCGTGAACTCATAATGTCCATACCTAGTATTGAAAGCTATCTTTGGAATGTCTAATTCTTTGATCCTTATCTGATAATACCCAGATCAAAGATCAATCTTTGTGAAGATCTTGGCCCTCTAAAGCCTATCCAATAGTCATCAATCGTAGGAATAGGGTACTTCTTCTTAACTGTAACTTGATTAAGCCCGCGGTAGTCTATGCAAAGTCATAAAGAACGATCCTTCTTCTTTGAAAAAGGACTGGAGCACCCCAAGGAGAAGTACTTGGTCGGATAAATCCTTACTCAATAAGATGCCTAAGTTTCTCTTTGAGCTCAATTGCTTTAGGGGGTGAAATTTTATATGCTCTATTTGAAACTGGTTCACAATTAGGGATAGTCTCAATTTCGTGATCAACTTCTCTAGGTGGTGGAAGACTTGTAAGATCCTCAAGGAACACATCTGAATACTCTCTCAACCAATCAGTTTGAAAGTTTGAATCTGTGTCTTGAGCTTGGTTTTGTTTCAACCAATCCGTCCCCAATATCCCATTGTAAATCTCTAGAGGTAAAGTACAAAAGTGAGCAAATGTAGAGAATACCCCTAGTTCAAATTCTACCTGTCCTGTTGTATGCTGAGTTAGGACTTCCTTTCCGTTTGCTAGTTCTACAATTAGCCTTTTACCAGGATATTCGTTTAGTTTTAGTTTCCTCATGCATTTAAGAGTGAGAAATGAGTGTGTGCTTCTACAATCAATGAAGAATTTGATTTGTTCACCTTGGCAAGATCTTGGTGCTTGAATGACTGCATATTGCTGGAGAGCATTAGGGTTGTCAATAGTGGCATGTAAAGTTGCTCTCTCTTCAACTTGGTCTCCTACTGTTGGCTCTTCCATAATAATGGCATGAGTTTGAGCCATTGTTTCTCTTCCACGTCCCCTTCATGTGTTCCTTCCTCCACAACGAAGAGGTTGGCCTCTACCATTTGGTGTTATAGGAATGGCATTTGTGGTTGTTCCTATGTTTCTTCTAGGGCAGTGACTCCTATAATGACCCAACTCATTACACTCAAAGCAAAAAACATTTGGATGTTGCGGCTGAGTTACTATAGTTGCTGCTACTACAAGGTGAGGGTATAATCTTCATTAGCATACCTAGGGCTCCAATTGTTTGGCTTGGTCCTTTGGTTTCTAAAGTTTCTTCTGTTAGGAAATAAGACGTAGCTAAATAGATAATTGAGTAGATTACTTAATGGAGAGAGACAGATTTATATACACGAGATTATAGAGTAGAGAGAGAGAGAGAGAGAGAGAGAGAGAGAGAGAGAGAGAGAGAGAGTACACATGATATACGTGGTTCACCCAATGTGGGCTACGTCCACGGGAAAGCAGCCACTCAATGGCTTTAGTACTTCAAAACAAGAAGTAGTTTACAAAGGGATTATACCCTTAATGGAGCTCCCGCCTTGCTTCACTCTCACCACCTCACACTCACCTTGTTGCATCAACTTCACACTATGAAATGTGTGTAGAAATGGCCTCCTTTTATAGGCTAAAAGGGCTGCCCTCTCTTATGAGAGACAGCCATGTGTAGCTGCCCTTGTGCGAATAAGTCCAAATCGGACCCTCCAATCCGCCCATGTGTGGCCGCCCTTGAGAAGACAAGTCCGCTTTTGAATTCGGCCACCGGCCATTGACTTCCGACCACTGGCCACCGGCCATTGACTACCGGCCACCGGCCAACCGACTGGTTGTTTTTCGACCACTTTTCGGCTGCCGTCCGGCCATAATATTCCGGCAAAAAGGGATATTCCGGCGAAAAAAAAAGTATCGGGGGCCTCCGCCCCCGAGGCCTCTAAAGTTGCCCTCGATTCTTGTCCGTGAAAATTTTGGTTTCCGGTGAGTGATTTTCCTTCACGCACGATGGCTTCTCCTCATAATGGGGGCCTTACAAATGTGCGCTTTTACCACAGAAAATTACAAGGGTAAATCAGGCTCCATACTTAACAATCTCCCACTTGGAGACTGATCTCCAAACCAAACCTGTGACTGCTTTCCATTCTGGCTTCTTATCCTTGAATGCCGATTGAAGATGAGCAAAAGCTCAACTTCTCCTTGTTGACCACCTTTGTAAACATGTCTGCAGGATTTTCACTTGTATGCACCTTTCCTAGCATTAGTTGTCCCTCTTCCAAAAGAGTGCGTATGAAGTGATATCTCACCTCAATGTGCTTTGTCCTTGAATGAAAGGCTGAGTTCTTCGCAAGATGGATAGCGCTTTGGCTATCACTATACAAGACACAATTGTCTTGTTTGAATCCAAGCTCTTCTAAGAATCTGTGAAGCCACAGAATTTCTTTGCTTGCCTCCTTCATTGCTACATACTCTGCTTCCGTGGTAGAAAGTGAAACCACTTTCTACAGCTTTGAAGCCCAGCTTACTGCTGTGCCTCCAACCGTGAACACATAGCCAGTAGTGCTCCTTCGAGTATCTTTGTCACCTGCCATATCTGCATCAGCATACCCTTCTAGAAAAATATCAGTTCCTCCAAAATACAAAGCATTTGTTGTTGTCCCTTTTAGATACCTAAGTATCCACTTCACAGCTTGCCAATGCTCTTTACCTGGGTTGTCCATGAACCTACTCACAACTCCCACTGCATGTGCAATGTCTTGCCTTGTCCAGACCATAGCATACATTAGAGAACCTACTGCTGCAGCATATGGAACTTTAGACATATAGGCTATCTTCTCTTGTGTCTTTGGACACATATCCTTCGTTAGTTTAAAATGACCAGCCAAAGGTGTAGAAACTGGTTTTGCATTTTGCATTGCAAACCTTTCTAGTACCTTTTTGATGTAATCTTCTTGAGATAGCTTTATTGTCTTCTTCGTCCTGTCCCTTGATATTTTCATACCAAGTATCCTCTTTGCAGCACCTAAATCTTTCATTGAAAAAGATTTGGACAGCTCCTCTTTCAGGTCTTTGATGCCCTGCATGTTAGCACTTGCAATCAACATGTCATCAACATACAACATTAGGATGATGAATTTCCCATCTCCCAAATTCTTCGTGTAGACGCAGTGATCCGAGTTTCATCTTGTGAATCCATGATCCAACATCCATCAATCAAACTTCAAGTACCATTGTCTTGATGCTTGCTTTAAACCATACAAGCTCTTCTTTAATCTGCAAACCATTTTCTCCTTACCTTTTACTTCATACCCCTTTGGTTGAAGCATGTAGATTTCCTCCTCTAAGTCACCATGAGGGAATGCCGTATTTACATCCATTTGCTCGAGATTTAGATCATGAGTAGCCACAAGGCTTAAGACAAGCCTAATTGAGTTCATTTTTACAACAGGAGAAAATATTTCATTGAAGTCAATACCTTTCTTTTGAGAAAAACCTTTTACCACAAGCCTAGACTTGTACCTTTTCTTCCCACATTCTTCTTCCTTTAGCTTGTACACCCATTTTTTTTGAAGTGCCCGCTTACCTTTAGGCAATTCAACCAACTCCTATGTTTGATTGCGATGTAGTGAGTCCATCTCCACTTGTATGCTCTTCGTCCATTCTTCTTTGGATTCATGTTGCATAGCTTCTTCATATGATTCCGGCTCTCCAGAATCTGAGATCAAGAGATGGTTGAAGGAAGGAACAAACCTTTCTGGAGGTCTACTTGCTCTTGTAGATCTTCGGGGAATAGGTTGAGGCTCCTCATTTGGTTGACGTTGTTGCACATTGTCACCGTTTGCAGTCCTTGAGTCTTCACCGTCCTCAAGCTACATGTACTCATCACCTGTTTCTTTTGTTTGTTTTCTTTCCAAGTAATCTTTGTACATATTTTTTTCGTTAAAAATTACATCCCTACTCCTTAAGATTTTACCATCTTCAAGATTCCATAGGCGATACCCAAAGTCTCCTTCTCCATAGCCAATGAAGAAACACTTTTTGGACTTTGCATCTAACTTTGATCTTAGGCTTCTATCTATGTGCATGAAAGCCTCACACCCAAACATTTTGAGAAATGCATAATTCACCGGTTTACCTGTCCATGCCTCTTTTGGAACTCCCCCATCCAATGCCGTTGAGGGTGACCGATTGATTAAGTACACAGACGTACTTACAGCTTTCGTCCAAAGCTCAAGCGGTAGGCCTGCATGTAGCCGCATGCTTCGTGCTCGTTCCATGATTGTCCTGTTCATCCTTTCCGAAATTGGACCCTCCAATCCGCCCATGTGTGGCCCTCCAAATCGGACCCTCCAATCCGCCCATGTGTGGCCGTCCTTGAGAAGACAAGTCCGCTTTTGAATTCGACCACCGGCCACCGGCCATTGACTTCCGACCACTGGCCACCGGCCATTGACTACCGGCCACCGGCCAACCGACCGGTTGTTTTCCGACCACTTTCCGGCCGCCGGCCGGCCATAATATTCCAGCGAAAAGAAATATTCCGACGAAAAAAAAAAGTCTCGAGGGCCTCCGCCCCCGAGGCCTCTAAAGTTGCCCCTGATTCTTGTCCGTGAAAATTTTGGTTTCCGGTGAGTGATTTTCCTTCACGCACAATGGCTTCTCCTCATAATGGGGGCCTTACAAATGTGCGCTTTTACCACAGAAAATTACAAGGGTAAATCAGGCTCCATACTTAACATCTTCTTCCCTGATTCCTAGCCTTCTCTTTAGTCATAAGTGTTTCTCTTAAGAGATAATCTTGAAGTGATGTCGATCTCAATGCTTCAAGACAAGTATCCAAGGGATGATTCAATCCTTGATAGAACCATGCTACCAGTTTCTCAATGGACATTTTTGGGGCATATCTTTGCAAGGTTACAAATTTGGCTTAGTACTCTGTCACCAATAAGGATAGTTATTTTAGAGCAAAGAACTCATTCATTTTGGCATTTCAATGAGCGGGTGGAAGATATCATGTTGTAATCGATCCTTTAATATCCTCCCAACAGTGGGAAGATCCTGAAACACCCAAGTTCTTGCAATTTTGTTTCCACCATATTTTTGCATTGCCAATAAGACGAAACATTGCAAGCATAGTTTGGTTTACAGGTTGGGTTCCTGCAGCTTCAAAATAGTCATCCATTGCCTCAATCTAGGCTTCAGCATCGCCCTCAATATGGGTTCCCTCGCCTTTGCAGGTGGGTGGTTGGGCTTGTTTCAGGAGAAGTTTTTTCTCTTGTACGGTAGTGTAGAAGGCATTTGACGATACCTACGTAATAATACGCTTGTTGATGGTTTGATTTAAGATTTAACGCAATATCAAGTGCTTTAAACTTCCACAACCCAAGACAAAATCTGGAAAGCAAGTAACTTTATTAAATACAAGATTCCATAACTTTATTTATATCAAGATATGTACAAAGTTGAGATCTCATGGATGAGCGTCTTTTTATTCTATCATAATATATACAAAGGTTTGCTTTGCTAAAAAGCTATATGATTCTTAGAGCTGGATTCCCAGGGACATAGTGGTATAATTGATACGTATTTGTGGATAAATTTTTACAATCCACTGTTTCATCTGAGTAGTAGCTTTTATACACATCTTTGCGGGGTTCATAGAATATAAGACTCTTATTTTGAGGAAAGATATCAAAGACAGAAATGGGTTTGATCCTATAAGTAGGGATCGCTTTCATCACTTGATTGAAAACTTATTCATTTAAGGTCATGTCAATGCCATCTTTAGAGATAACAGTGTAGTCATCTCTAATAGTACCAAGAAAGTAGTAAAGCTGGATAACTCGTAGCTCTTCCCTCCACCGAATCTTCTTTAGATCAGAAGAGAGGCATTCAAGCTTCTTCACATTGATGTAGAAGATGCCACCTTCGCAGTCCCACGCAAGTTCCCAACCCCTTTGGATTCTTGTTGATGGAGGAGAGAAAGCCTTCATCAAAATCTTCATCATGCTGCATCGAAAAGCAAAATTTGAAGAGCGACAAGTCAAAATACAGTATCTCAAAGGTCTTGAACTTACGACACTCAGTGTCGACATCTTCCTGAAAAATCAATGCTGGTAAGTTCTCCGACTTAAGTCTCCAATTCATTTTTCCAAATTTTCAAACAATAACAATTTTTCTAGTTTCCTAACTTAGGCTCGGATACCACGTGTGAGGTCCCATCCCCTTTACCATATCCATTTGGAAATAGGAGGGTACCTAACAGGTCGCTAGGCCATAATCGCATGAGAAAACATAATCAAGAAGGAATTGATTTTCAATGGATAGTCTCTTGTCACCAAGTAACTTGAGTTCAAACCATTGAAGCGGATTCCTAGCCTTGTCTCACAGGGAAAGCATGAACTTATACAATAATTTTATACGTCCCTATTTCTCACCTTCCAAAAGAGAGAAAATCCAAATACCTTTTTCCCCATAGCTTTCAGGAGCACGTATATTTGGGACTTCTCGACTCTTGGCACAATGAGTCTCAAATTTCGCTTCTCTTAATAAGAGGGAGTGGAGAGTTTCTTGACTAATCGAGACCACCCATCCTTGACTGACAACCTCAACGAGTCCCCACTTTCCACCCCCACCCTCACACTTTGTTTTACTTGTTTTCTAATTACTACAACATGATTGTTCTCATACACAAAGTTCCTTTTTATGGTTTCCATCACAAGTTCGTTAAGACAACCCTTCAACCATGATCAAATCGTCACCAAGACAATCTTTCCTAGAAGCAAAACAACATACGACTAGTCTTCATTGAAATATCCAAACCCCAAGAGTTTACTCCTCTTGGTGAGAGTTTATTGCTCTCGGTGTCTTTAGTTGCCCATACAACTAAATTGCCCCTGCAACCTGGTTACAAACCCACAATGACTAACTTGCAACCTGGGCACCAACCCCCAAGTATTATCTTGCATTCTGGGCACCAACCTGCAAGATGTGTGCAAACATATGCACTGCTTTAACGTTCACTCCGCTAAGATCTCCTCCCTGGATATTAAAGGGAGTTTTGACTATACCAGTTTATGATTTTTGAATGAAGAAGATTCAAGAGTTTTTCTACTAGGCAAACATTTCTTTCCTATGAGCAAAGAGAATACTTTCCAATCAATCTTTCCCTATTAAAAGAACTTAAGAAAATTAGCAAATTCAATTGATGCGGTTTCAAATTGGGACTGACCCAATGTTTAGGTAGTTTTCTCCTTCATAGTTACACATGATGCATCGAACAAAAAAGAAATTTTCTACATGTTCATGATTAATAACATCACGTCATGGGATAAGTGGCACATCTTCCTTCATCGGGGCCTTTCCTTTGCCTTTACCATCACTGGTTCTGGCTTCGTGATCATTTGATCCACCATAGCGACTTCTCTTGGGTGCCATTCCCACTACTAGATAGTAAATTTAACTTGAAAAGTTGTAAGCTAAAGTATAAGAATCAAATGAAAGTAAGATAAATGCTTCTAAGTGTTTTAATTCCAAAACATATATGGTTATTCCAAACATCAAATGAAAAACATATGCTTGCTTAATCCCACCATAATCTTATGATAAACATGCATTATAACCCATACACTAATCACATGATTAATCACTAATATCTACTTACAAGAACAATACGTCCTTTTAGTTGGACAAAATTCTTGAATATGATTAGCTAATTCATGCAAGCATCTAGGTTACATTGATGAAGAATTGTGCATGCATTCAACACAATTGATTACGTAATCGAGCAGTGAGACCTTCATTACTTTGTAATATAGAGAAATTACCATAAAATATGTTTAATGGTTGCTGATTTCCAATTGAGGATAGGTAAATAAGAGTATAGATTTTGATAATAGAGTAGCAATTGGAAAGGATTCCAATTGAATAATAATATGGCAGAAATTGGAAAGGAATCCAATTGAGAGAAGAGGTTGATAATAACTTGATTGAATAATAAATTGACATTACCAAATGTGCTTTGGAGTTATTGATCTCTCAAAGCTTTGATGCGGTAGTCACAAAGTTGTTTGCCATAGCAGCAGAGCTCCCTTCTCCCAAGTGTGTTCAAGTGTGTGTAAAACTAAGTGGGAATAGAGTTTGGAGGTTCCTTGTTGCCCAAATCAGCCTCATACCTCCCTAGCTTACCCCCTCTTGCTAAAAGCATGTGTAGAGGTGTCACAAGCTCCCCCTTAGTCATTAGAGTTGTCCCTCTTTACCCTTTTGGGTGATACACCTCATGTAGTGCCCCCATGCTCATCGTCAACATACCATAAGAGATGGGTCCATGGATATGGTCATTTATGGGTATACATACACATACACATACATACACATGCACATACATGCCCATGAACATGCATACTTATGCATACCTTAGACTTAAGAATTAATCTATTAACACTAATTTGGAATTTAATTGTCTAGAGTGAGCTTGGCTTATCAAAATTTAATTTTGAAAGTTGCTATTGAAAGAAAAGCTTGAGGATGACAAGTTAAGGTGTCAGATGCACACACCTGCTATATTTAGCAATTTTTGTAGTAGGTAGCTATTTTCATGGAAATTTAGGATGGGGTAGGTTCTGACGAGATGGTCGTGTCTAGGTGGGTGTAAGCACCTCAAAACTTTCTATTTGGATGAAAATGACAAAAAAGTAAAAAGTTTATTTTTAAAAAAATCTTACAACAATATATCTATCATTAGCTCATCAGTGATGGAAAAACTACCAAAAACAATAACTTTTTGTTTATGACTATAATGGCCTGATATGTATTCCTTTACATGGGAATCCACTCTCCAAGGTTGGCAGAGACATTACACCTCATACATGATACAGCTGTATGGACCTGCCAAAGATCTTCTTAGTTGACTCAACAATGCATGCCCATTTGAAATCCTAACCTATCCAATTCCTCCTACATGAACACAATGGTGCCGGCCCCATAGACCTCCCCTTTATTGTTGTGTAGTGTGGAGATGTTGTATATAACCATAAACATGAGTCCTCTTTTATGCAACCATAGTTTGCATAGCAGTTCCTGACAAGGGATTCAATCATTCTAGGTCTCTACCCTTATTAGCATGAATCATAAACCATATGCATGGCTCTTGCAGGTCATACCAACACACCTTAGCTACAAACAAGAGACCAAATCCATAAAATATAATCCAAACAATGAACCATAAATACACCCAAAATATCACGATAATTCAAAACGTAAATTTTGCTAATATGACAATAATCATAACCATAATCATAAGTGGAACTTCTTCCCTTATCCATAAACCAAAACCATCCTTAAAAAGTTAACTCCCACACTTGGAGTTTGACCATACTCATAACCATTAGACTTATACTCCATAAGCAACCCTTGACACATAATCTTTATGCAGACGAGTCCTTTCAACCAACGAGTAAACACCTTTTTTAAACACCAATATAAGTGCCCATAACCACATACAAGTGATATACCATAACCTTTCCCCATCCTCCTTTCACCACATAGCACTAGTCTTGACCTAGAAAGATGCAAATGGTGCATACATGCACATGAGACATCCACATATGTTCTCCAAGGTTCAATGAATGACATACAATCGCCAAATGACCATAAGCATGATACAAAAAATCCACCATCAATTTGGGTAATTTTATGCCATAAGTTCATTCCCATGCACAAAACAAGTTTTTGCTACTTTCAAGAGCATGCATAAAACACACGAGAGGGTATGTGACCTCATACCAATGCATCATGATCAACCATATATTATATTATATCACCTTTTTACATCACTTTACTCACATAAAACACATAGCAACTTCTATGATGCCAAATAAAAGTTGTTTTATGCAATATTAATTGTATGACTCACTATAGGTGGTCATACATCCACACATATCTTGGTGGATATAAAAAAAAGTGCAATCAAGTCACCAAAACAATTTATAAAATATATACATAATTCATTTCAAATTCACAACTCTATGTGGTAACCTTGTGTCCTAATTTGATCCTAAGAGCTTGTGTATAGTTTTTTGATTGTCCAAAGTTTGCAAGATTGGAGAAATAGGAAGTTAGCATATGTTGACCGTAATTTATAAAAAAATTATATTGCCTTGAGAAGTTAAAGAGGGTGCTCAGATGCTGATCCAATGAAAAAAGAAAAAGGCATATGTAAGTATGGCGAGGAGGTGGCAATGTCCTCACCCTATTTCTATTAAAAACCCATAGGGAGTATGATCTTCCCTTGTATGCTTGTTATCTCCTCTGGTGTTGAAGATTCATGCTATGCTCCTGTGAAGGGTCAATTTTTAAAAAAATCTATAGTACATGGGGAGGTTTTTATTACCTTCTAGTCTACAAAAGTGGTTTCATTTATGATCTTGTTGCAAATTCATGAGTGGATATATATACTCTATCTTGGATAGCAAGGGACGTATGCAAGCCTCTACAAGACTAAAGGTGGAAGCAAAAGAAGACCTTGGAGTAGGTTCCAATCCTCCAATTCTCCTAGTACCCAATTGGTGTTGAAATGAAGGGGAGAGGAGTTTTTTCAGGACATGGGTCCTATAAGGGCAAGTCTAGCTAGCAACCAATCGCTAGGACCTACATGTACAATGTGCATGGCAAGGGGTCCTAGTAGTTAAGCTAAGGAGTTCTAATTAAGGGAGTTGGATGGAAGGAGATCAATATGCCACATCCTTATGCTAGGATAAGAGTTATGGCAGAGAAAGGAGGAGAGGATCTTTCTTTGTACTTTGAAGATTTCCTCAAGGTGCTAGATCATGTGTTTTCTTTTTTTTGAAATATCTCGATATAGAAGTCAATTTTCAACATTCTACCTAATATCCATATTAGAATCATCATGGTTTCCAATTTTGCAAAGCATTGATTTATTATTCACAAACGTAAGGGTGGTCAAAACACACAATTTTTTCTTTTTAAAGTTTCAATAGTAGGAAAAATTGATGTTTCCATAGTTGCATGAAAGTGCATGCAATTTCCACAGTGCATACAAATGTGTGCTATCAAGTGGTGGGATTATTTTGCATCATGAAGAACTTCATGTCACCTCCACCTCCATGTATACGAAAATGTTCCAATACATAACAATGTTCAAATTCTTCATGTGTAGACTGGGTAACAAATTTACTTTTTGTTCTCTTTTTACTTAGAGAATGAGATTTTCATATTTTATAGTTTTCATGGAATTATTTCTCATTATGAAGAACTTCATGTCACCTCCAATTCCATGTTTACAAAAAGGTTCCAACACATAATAGTGTTGAGCTTCTTCATATGTAGACTGGGTAAAAAATTTACCTTTTTTTCTCTTTTTACTTGGAGAATAAAATTTTTCATGTGTTGCAATTTTTAGTACATAAGCCATGGTGCCTATATTTTCTACAAATTCAAGTTTTACACATGTATATGCATGTCATGTACATGCAAGTTATCTTCGTAGGTACAAGAAGTTATGGTATGTAATGTAAGCTTCTTGCATGCCAACCAAGGAATACATGCATGCAATTATGCTTATATATCACCATGAGCCAAGTACTTCTCTTGTTTTGTTAATACAACCTCTATTATGTATCTTAATATATTGAGTTATTCTTGAGAAACATTCTTACTTTTATGAAAAGTTTATTTGGATTTCTATTTCAAAAAAAAAAATCATATTATTATGCGTTAGCAAGATTGCATTTTTTGAGATTTTGACCTTTTAGCATGGCCAATCAACAATCCTCTACATCCATCCAAGGTGCATTCTAATTGTTAAGGATTGCCTAACTACTTTCTAGCTTCACCAAAATTCTCAAGGAAAGTGTTTTACATGCAAGGCATTTGTCACCAACAAAATTTGTGACCAAATCGAGAAGTTTTCAAGATGATAAGTGGTTCATGAGCCTCATGCAAACTATATAGCTAACAATCCACCATATGAGTACAATGAGGTTGCTACTACACCCATGAAAGGTGCATGCACGACATACAAGTATGGTGAATGTAAAAATACACACAAGAATGCGTTTTTTATGCTTCCACAACAATGTACAACACTCTCTCAAGGATATCATCCGCTTAATAAGGTACAATGATGAAAGTTTTGAGAATCTAAGGAGAATGTCAGGACACCGGCAAGGCCGGACTAGATAACGCAGGGCGGGCTAGGCGGTATGGAACAGGGAGTCCAACTAGGGCAAAGGGCCAAGGGCATGCCTATATAAAGGGTAGTTGGGTGGTGGAATCTCAGGCTCTAGTCACCCCTGTCTTACATTGGTATCGGAGCATGGTCTATTTTGGGCAAGAGGGTGTGGAGCTTTTTGCATGCTCCTCTCTTTGAGGGCGTGAAGAGCCACCTACTAAGGGAGACGACAAAGTTCCATAGCGTGGGCAGAGCCGCTTGTGTTGGGAGGGAGGCGACCTCGACCTCCACCATATGCTACGTGGCTTAGCTCGGCGGACGCGCGCTGTGAAGGGGGGAGTTTTCGTCACAATGGTGACGCCTAACAAGCAACACAGGGGAATCTCTCTCTCCCCCTCGTCCTCGCGGCACTGCCATGGTCGCCATAGTCAACAATGGCGTTGATTTTTCACACTCAAGGCGCCCACAGGCCATTGGCCTTGGGCAATTCCTCAAAAATTTTAAGCTAGGGTGCGTGCCCACCCGGGCACACACCCCATACACAAGTTAGGGGGTTCGACGGTTGTCGGCCGAGATCCGACACAAGCATAGGCAAGGGGCCACGGAATTCTAGGAAAACTATCAGAATTACAAAAATTCCAAAAGTCGGTAGAAGTTAAATATCGATGGAGTTGAAGTTTCGAAAGAGTATCTATTGCAATTTTTTTCCTTCGAGAAGATTCAATCGTCAACAACGTTTCAAAGTGAACAATTACAAGTTTTTGTCGGTATCTTCAAACCATATATGGCGGACTACTCTCGATTTTGATAGAGTTAGCACGGCTACTATACTTTGCAAGTGCTCCCAATATCAGGTATATTTCTGAGTACTTCTTTTACCGCACTGTGTAGCCATGGATTCGGATATCAATATGACATTCGATTTTGAGCAATGTACTCTTGATCCTACCAATGATGGCCCGCAGCCGGATCCTTTCAAGGAGAGTACACGCGACGCTATGGTAGGAGAAGATACTTATGAGTTGCTCGATATTCAAGAATTTCATGCACTTCAAACACGTATGATAGTCATGGATGAAAATTTTAAAGCTTTAAATGAAAATGTTACTAAACTCTCCACATTAGTAATTCAATTAATGCATCAGTAGTCTAAGAGTCCTGCTGACACCCACATGCATGAGCATGTTGGCACACAAGGGCAAGGCGCAACTAATGATACGTTGCATACTCTCACTGCCAAAGAAGTGGATGACTTGTTAAAGAACTTTAAAACACCAGTATTTAAGGGCGAAGACCGAGACCGCAATAAAGATGCAGTGAACATATTTCTCAGCAAATGGGATAGAATTCACGCCTTAAGGTGTACTCCGGATGCAACCAGATCTCTGCAGACGAGCTTAACTCTGAAAGGCAAGGCCTACAAATGGTGGATGTCTCTCAAGGAGAAGAACATCATACCACAGAGTTGGGCATACTTTCAAGCAATGTTTAGCAAGGAATTTTTGCCTACAAGCGAGGCCGATCGGAATTGGACGGCTGGGGACACATGTTCCATGCGCCAATATCCATCACTCCTTGAATATATCTCTCACTATCCGGACGTTATCCTCAAGTTGGAAGGCTTGGATACCTTTCAACAAGTATGAGGGTTCATACAAGGTCTGACACCCGAGCTTAAGAAGTATGTCAAGACCAAAGACCCTAAAACACTTGAGGAAGCCATATGAATGCACATATTCATGATGACCCTGATGAGAAGAAAATACATAATAGTAATGTGCCTGCTAGTATATATGGTAATACACGCACTCAGTATGGCCACAATAAAAGAAAATTTCTAATTGCTAATTCACATGCATCTAAAAAACCCAAGGGGTCCAGGGGTCTTCTCTCTCCTGAGGATTTTGATAAAGCCAAGAAAGAGAAGTTATGTTTTCAATGTTTAGGAAGAGGTCGTGGCAAAAAGGATTGTCCCAAGGGGAAATCTGCTACTCAGGGGAAGGAGAAAGCAGTGCACACGGTGCAACTACTGCCTCTTGAATCTTCCTCGAAATTCTCCACAATGGAAGTAACACACACTGAGGTGGTGCATGAATGCTGTCTCACAGCTTCCATGTGGCAACAAACCTTTGGACCACATGAGTTAGTACGTATACACGGATACCTGCAAGGGCACAAGGTGTGCATCTTGGTAGATGACGGTGCTACTCACAATTTCATCAATTATGGATTGGTGAAAAATCTCAAACTGCCTCAAACCCCGAGTACCCACCGCTACAAGGTAGCAATGATGAATGGACATGATACTAAAATATGGGATACTCAATGCGAGCTGTTCCATTGGAAGTATAAGGATACTCTACTTGTTTGGATTTTTAGGTTATGAACATGGAAAGGGTTGATGTGGTTCTTGGTAGGGAGTGGTTGCATAGCCTAGGACCATCACTGAAGCGTAGCTATGAGCAAAACAGCTTGATGTTTGAATCCCATGGCGCACACGTGTTGTTGTTAGGAGAAAAAGATATACCTTCATCACCACCGATTTGTATCGCTGAGCTTATGCAGCTCGTTACTGATAATGAAATAGATCAGGTTTTCTTATGTTACTCACCGTCTCATTTTCTTTGTAACATTGAGTCTGTTGAACATTCCTCGACGCCGCATGCTTCTCTCTCCTCTATTCCACCAATTGCTAATTCGAAACAAGAAAACATTTCTAGTCAATTACAAAAATTATTAAAGGAACTGGACAAGATGTATTTCCTACTGATTTTCCATCAGGATTATCGCCGACACGATCAGTACAACATAGCATTGACGTGGCTGCAGGTTGTAAACCTGTTAGTAAACCACCTTGCTGTATGAGTTACTCAGAGGCTACTAAGGTGGAACGTCAGCTTGCTGACTACCTTAGCAGAGGGTTTATACAATGCAATTCTTCACCATGGGCTTCGCCTATCCTTTAAGTGAAGAAAAAGGATGGCAGTATGCGCAGGTGAATAGACTACCGGGGCTTAAATCCGGTTACAGTTAAGAAAAAATACCCATTGCCAAGAGTAGATGAGTTATTTGATAAGCTAACTCATGCTCGCATTTTTACGAAATTTGACTTGCGGTCAGGATATCAGCAAGTCCGTATTCGGCTTGCCGATATATCTAAGATTGCATTCCGAACACGATTTGGACACTACGAGTTTTTGGTGATGCCCTTTGGGTTAACCAATGCGCCCGCAACATTCATGACACTTATGGATAGTGTCTTGAAGCCATATTTGGGCAAATTTGTCATTGTTTTCCTCGATGACATCCTAGTCTATAGTGCTTTTGAAGAAGAGCACTTACAACATCTCAAGCAGGTGTTTGAGTTGTTTCGTACAAACAAGTTATATGCCAAGGAATCTAAATGTGATTTTCTAAAAGATGAAATTCATTATTTAGGGCATGTTATTTCAGCTCATGGCCTATACAAGGATCAATCCAAAGTGGATACCATCAGAAAATGGTCTCCTCCTAAAAATCTAGAAGAATACATATATTTTTAGGATTTGCAGGTTTTTACCGAAGGTTCATTAAAAACTATGCTCAAATTGTTGTTCCTATGACGGATCAACTTAAAGGTGAAGGAAAAGCTTTTCAGCGGGAATCCGCTCAACAACACAGTTTCGATACGCTCAAGGATGCATTAGCTACAGCTCCTATACTGGCTATTGTAGATCCTTTGAAACCATTCGTTTTGGAAACAGATGCCAGTGATCGTGCTATTGGAGCAGTCCCATTACAAGATGGACGGCCGATTGCATTTGAAATTAAGAAGCTTGATGCAGCTCAGCAGAACTATTCTGCTTACAAACGCGAACTCTATGCAATAGTGTCGGCCTTAAAAACATGGCGACATTATCTGTATGGTGCTCAATTCGAGATTGTGTATTACCATGAAAGCATCAAATGGTTTACACAACAAACAGATTTAAAGGGTCAAAAAGTCGCTGAGATCCTTCAGAAATATGACACCAAGCTAAGGTATCGCAAAGGCCAATACAATGTAGTGGCAGATGCTCTAAGTAGAATGACAGAGATCAATTTGCTCTTGTTCACGGAACTTCGTAGTGAATTTTTAGATTCTCTCAAGGGCAAATATGAGCATGATGAAGCATATTCCAAAGTGTGGAGCCATGTTCAAAGGAGCCATGTTCAAAGGAGGGATCCTTCTCACTCCAATGATGGTAGTGTACAATTAACCTCCACACCTAGTTCTCCTTATCAAGTGATGAACTACAACGATGGAAGTATTTTACCATCGGCAATGGGTACCTACTCCACAAGGGGATCGACACGGACATTCGGTGCCAAATTCTTTATGAATGTCATGATAGTCCAAGTGCAGGGCACCAGGGGATTAGAAAAACTTAAACTCTCATATGACGACAGTTTTACTAGCCAGGTATACATGGCTTTGTTCAAGTATGGGTGGTCGTAGATAGGTTGACTAAACTATGTAAGGTTATTTCGACCAAATCAATGGTTAAGATGCCAGAACTAGCCAAGTTATTTGTGGACAATCTATACAAATTGTACGAGTTGCCAAGTAACATTGTTAGTGACCGTGATCCCAAGTTTAACAGCCACTTTTGGAGAGCTGTATTTAAACGGTTGGGTACACAAGTAAACCTCAGTACAACTGATCATCCAAAAATGGATGGTCAAACATAACGGGTTAACCAAGTTCTAGAGGATATGCTAAGAGCATATGTCAGCAAAAAACAATCAGACTGGGAAGAATACTTACCTATTCTTGAGTTTGCCTACAACAGTGCTAAGCATGTCACAACAAGTTTTAGTCCTTTCATGCTCATATACGGGTTTCAACCTAGGTCACAGAAGTGCTCACATGTGGGAAGAAGAAGAAGCTCTTTTAACTCTCCTTTTTTCATGATGGTCGTGCTCTTCATTGCCAACCTTGTGGCATAAACCTCTGTGTAGATCTCACCACCACTCTCTATCTACAATACAAGAAGCATTTTAACAATTGGAATCAACTCTCAAAAAACAATAAGAAGCTCTCTACTCCATAGCCATCTTCTCTTTCTCTTTCAAAGATTATTTACTTGTGTCCACAATCCCATATGGAAAATCTAATAAGTCCACTTACTGAATAGTACACGTCTCAAATGTAGATCTCCATATGCATTATCACCAAATTCAAATGAAACTACACTTATTTCTTAAGTGTTATGCTCACTATGAATTTGTATTTACACCATTGGTATCCTTTTATTGGTATGAAGCACAATCAATCATAATTCACAAGCATGCATACATTTGCACATCTTGGAAAAACAAGCTAGAGTCTTCACAGTGGCCTTCAAAAGGAAAAAAAAGTGACTATTGTGGGGTCATGAGAGTTAAAAATCTATTTTAAAAAGGGTAAAAACCCATAATGATATCCGGAAAGAGAGAGAGAGAGAGAGAGAGAGAGAGAGAGGGGGGGGGGGGGGGGGGGGGGTAGTGGTTATAAAAACCCTTTTACTTAGTCCTTGATGTAAAGGGTAGATTTACAAAATTTAAGCTATTAATTGCTATGTATGATTGAAAGTGTGCAAAATTCACTCATAACAATTGATGTACAAAAAGTAGAAATGGGTAATTATCATTTTTAATTGAAAGTTACTTACAATGCTTAGAAATTCACATTTTAAAAAACATGAAGCTATTAATTATTTGCGTATGCATTCTTAGAGAACCTCATCAAAAGGGTTCTAAAAGCTTGCCTCCTTACAATACATCTTGCTGTATCTCATTTGCCATGGAGGGAGATTGAAGCCTTAAAGAATTATGCATCCCACTATATAAAAGTAATCTTTTACAAAAAAAGCATTCAAACATATTGAAGAGATCTTTTCCAAACTAGTTAATGTATTTGAGAAGATGAATAAATAAATAAATAAATATATATATATATATATATATATATATATATAGAGAGAGAGAGAGAGAGAGAGAGAGAGAGAGAGAGAGAGAGAGAGATATTTAAAAACCTACTTTAAAAGGATGTTTGGTTTAGCATTTACAATATGAGATGGAATTCGACATTAACCCATTTTTGGCATGTACAAAGAGCATTACCTTAACTTGCCTCACTCTTTTTGCCTTGACTAAAAAGAACTTTGCGTTTTTTGGTTCTTATTGGATACAATTAAACACCAAAACCCTTCACCACATGTATTAATTTCAAAGTGATTAGGTCTCCCTAATTTAAAAACAAGTGATAAAATCACAAGGCCTGTCTCCAATCAAATATAGCAAAGGAAAAGAAATGACTTTTTTAAATTGGTCAGGCGAGCTTGATTATGAAATACAAACACAATATTTCTTTTGCTAGGGATTCCTAGGCCACTTCAACTTTCTTGCTTATTCAAGCTTGAATATGAAATACCAACAAAATATTGTTTTTGCTAGGGCTTCCTAGGCCACTTCAACCCTCTTCCTTCACCACCCCTTGCCATCTACCTTGTATCTTCTACACACATTCACCACTTTTTTTCTACAATACAATCTCACCCTCATTGACACCTCGCAATTTGTGATCCACATGTGTGCCCTTTGGAATACAAAAGGCTTTTTTTGTGTAGCTTTGTTCCTCTACATAAATCTAGCATATGCATAGATGACTAGCGCCACCTTTAGTGAAGCATGTACTGTTTCAAGAGAAAAGGGAAGCTCTCTTGAGAAAGACACTCATGAAAGTGTCATTTGATAATCTTTGCCCAAGAGAATCCAAATTAGGGGAGGGAGGCACTATCAAGAGTGGGAGTGTGAAACCATTATTAATGAGGGTTGGGTTTGGTGAAGAAAAGAGAAAAGAAAGCAATTGAGGGATCCAATTGGAGTTGGCATTGCAAGATGTGTACTTTTGAGAAAAGGATCTCTTCTAAAACTATTTATGTAAAAATACTCTATAATTTTTTGTTAGTCTTTTCAATAAGATCCTTGGGAAAAAAATCAAAATAAAAAACATTTTAATATTTTTATTAAAAAAATAGATTTGATAAGCATAGAAATTAATAAAACAATTACATAAAATAATTTTTTTTGAAATCCTTAAATGAAAGGACCCTTTATCAATATCTCATATCATGGGCTTAAACTCCTATATATTGTTTAATCATTTGTTCTCTAAAAGCCTTTGTCAAGCTTGCCAAAAAATAAATGCACCTTTGGACTTTTGGAGAGTCTTACCAAAGACTGAGCAAAAGCTATCGAGCAAACCAAAAAGCGAGCGAGATCAGTACCCAGGGCAATTTCCCAAGTAGTACACATTCTTTGGCCCAACCAAATTTTGGTGGCTAAAGGTGAGAATGGTAGCAAGAAACCAATTGAACTCAAGCTATGTCAATGTAGGCTTACCATCAACCATGCATCATCTTTGATTCATGCACTAGTACAAGCTCTGGCGTTTACCCATGGAAACGGTGTTATTCACAATGAACTTCACCCATGGAACATAATTCTTGACTTCACCAGAGAAGGAGCACCACGTGTGGGCATTATAGATTGGGGTCTTGCCCTTTAAACACCATTCAAGAGAAGGCCAACTAATGTTCGCAAGTGCAAAGAACAAAAGTTTAGGCCATAGCGAGTAGTAAAAATCTTGGATATCAAATCCCCATGCCCTTGGAGAAAATTGACAGATGTGTTTGCACTTGCCTGGGTCATCAATCAACTTTGCACATTCTGCAAACAATTCTACAACCACTATAAGATTGACTTCATGCAGACTAGGACCTCTATAGAAATTGAAGTCATACAACGCATAATAAATAGGGATTACCTTCGGAACAATCCCTCTCAAAGGAAGACGTTAGCTAAATTAGATCGTGAGCTGCAACATCTTGACGTGTACCCCAAGCAATGCCTGCATCCCCTCTCTAAAATGGGTGTTTCTTTCTTCAACAATGTCTAGAGAACTCATTAAATCTTCCAATCTATTTTGAGTCGTTTAAACACTATGCTTCAGCTACTTGCCTATGTCTTGTCTCCAAAATGGGCATATCTTTCTTTAGTATTGGCTAAATGTTTCATTATGGCTTGCAATAGTATGTTCAAAGATTTTTCCACTCATATTTGATTACATTAGTCCTTTTTGGTTTCAATCGATTTGTATACATTGCATCCACAGTTTTGCATAAACGTAAATGCTCACAATGACATTAGCAAATGCACTCCTTGCCAATCGTAAAAGATGTCAGCAATAGGCCATATATCAAGCTATGAGCAGGTGAAAGCATATGCTCTACCTTGCCGCTTCTTCATGGTTTGAAGTTCGCAATGTTTATGAGGCGTGGACATAGAAATGCAATATCACCGCCCACAGTATTTCCATCTGCGAAGGGTGCGGTGTTTGCAACCTTTCCAAAAAAGATCAGTATTGGGCTATGGAGAATACACATACAAAATTTGCATATGCAACCTTAATATACAAATAGCTACAATCCTTGGTATCACAATACATTGGACTCATTGTCCAAGTTGCCAAAGAAGCCCAAGAAAAACCAATGTTGTTATCTTGCAACTCGAGTAAACCGTAAACGCAAACCAACTTCTTGTGCATCTCCTTAGTGTCATCAACATCACGGTTAGTGTCATCTCCACAACAGCTGTGGTTGAAAAAGGTTTGCTTGATAGAAGATCATTACTTGGCAATCTGTTAATATGCTAGTCAATGAGCTTGAATATGTGTCACTCAACTTCACACCTTACAAACACAACACTAGCAACAACATTAGCACACAATATAAACAACAACCCAATTCTGAACAAGTGCACAATATAAACAACAACCCAATTCTGAAGAAGTAAAGGTCATTGATAAGGAACCTAACAAGAAGACATCCATATGTGAATTGTCACCACACCGCCAATTGTTGAAAATATCATTATAGAAACCACTACAAGAGCGATCCATTAAAATTGATGTAGCAAGTAGAGGCTCAATGCAAAATTGGAATTTTGCAGAATTGGTACACCATAGCAAAGAGAACTGCATTTACTACAAAAGACACACATGAGTTTGGTTCCATACAAATACGTGATACCTCTCAGCTGAGCAAGCAGTCAATCACTTTTCAGTACAATGGACTACCAACCCATGAGCCCAATGCTAAGGACATCATAATGGAGTCAGGCATATTTCCTTCTCTACCAAGGTGAAATGGGCTTCAGTGAGAACATTAGAATGAGGGTGACAATACACGTTATACAATCCATACTTTCTCATGATATACCAACTACAAGATATCATGATTGCAAACTTAGTGAACAATACATTCCTACAAAGGGACATCGTTAACTAAAAGCGAACTCACCAGAATGCATCTCTCCAAGATGCAGTTAAGCAAATTATTTATTACAACCTACCATCAACAATGACAAGTACTCCATCGTGGCATCGGAGAAAACTCCCACATTTTCTCTTGAAATTCATTGTTGATTATGTTTCCCAAACTAGATAGTGAAGCTTCCTTAAGGCTAAAATCACAAGATGGTTTTTCATGCGAGCTATGGAACCTCGTTATTACAAAACAAACACACAAGTGTAGGGAATTTGCAAAGTGATGGGATAAGGAAAAGTGTGTTAATACGGTTTTCCATTTGAAACACAACTTAGTACAACTTCAACTATGGATCATTGTACTGCATAATGGCTTTACTATTTCCCTAGTTACGAACACCAAAATGTTGTTCCATATCATCCCACTATCCTCCTCCAAGCCAAGCAAGCCAAGCTCAGCCTAATTGCAACCACAATATTTTCAAAGCCAACTAATAAAAGTAGCAATTAATTGTCTGAATATACGTATTACCACAAGGAGATAAATGTGTTGAATACATTGACTCCTCCTCGCCATCACTTCATCAAAGGTTGGTGTCTCCTAGCCGGACTATAGTCATGCATGCAATCTATCTATATTGTGCAAGGCCATTACATCTTGGAAGTATCACATTTTATGAGTACCATAAAAAGTACAAATTTCTTAAGCCAAATGAGCATACACCTATAGAAGGCTTTTGTGATGCATATAACAACACTTTTGTCATGTTTTAATGCCTTGTCAGGTTCACAGAGTACGACCCAAGCCACCAAATAGAGGGATTCTTTTTCGATGTCTTATTACAAAATGTTCCCTTCACAAATGAAGTAGAGCTTCTCTCCCCAAATAATACATCTTCTTCATACTATATGAAGTGCAAGAATCATAAAGGCTTGGATATGTATATGAATACATGCAACAACGCAGCATGCTTGTGGCCACAAAATGCAGGGTATGCTCTAAGTTTGATAAAATAGAAACTCATCTCAGTCATGAAAATCCAATCACATGTAAGGGAATTGGACTTGTAACATGGAAAGTAGTGGAATTAAAATAACTATAGTGATCATTTTTAAGAGAATTCTTCAAGAGCATAAAGAGAAGACTTGATGATAGATAGCAACATATTCATTATACCTAATTAGCTTGGCATGAACAATACTTTGCAAGAGAGAGAATTAGAGAATTTGACCATAGTTGAGGACCGGATTTACTTGGAGCAGATCCCCCCTCCAAAAGGCTTTTGTATTACAGATTCTCCCATAATGAGAGACGTGGCATTACAAGCTTTGTGTTCCTTAAGACTTAATTGATTCAATGAAGATGGTAAGCTTCGTGCATTGAAATTATGCCCTTACTCAACTTAATGAAATAATTAACTTGTCCCTAGCCTCAGTCCCAAGACCTCAAACACCTTCAAAGGTGGAGAGAGCTAGCAGGGAATGAAGGTAGGGAAGACGAAGAAGAATTAACATACGAGAAAGAAGTACTTTGTCACCATAGATTACTCTTGTAGCTTAGCTTATCATAGTAATATAGATGGTAGAGAAAATGTGCATACCATTGAAGCTTGGCCCTTGGTTAGATTTGTATTCCATAGCCAAGAGTTGTTGGTGTAGGTTCTCAACTTCTCAATCTTGGAGAAGGAGATGGAGTTCTTTGCTTCACACCATCAAAGTGTGTGTGTGTGTGTGTGTGTGTGTGTGTGTGTGAGAGAGAGAGAGAGAGAGAGAGAGAGAGAGAGAGAATGAGAACAAGGATGCCCAAATCAGTCCCCCCTCTCATGCTCGGTCGCTCTCTCTCTCTCTCTCATGTATTATTTAATTATATCATTTGGACAAGTGTCCTCTTTTCCCTCTTTAAGAGAAAGAGCTTAACTATTTATTTAAATGCATCTAAATTCTCATTGGACCCCTTTAAAGTCTATCCAATAGGATTCAAGCACGTCATGAGAGAAAAATGGGGAGGATCTTGACATGTGTCTTTTACGCTTCTTAAGAGATCATGTTTGAATTGGACACTTCAAGCACCTTAGTCATTTAAGCATGACAATATTTTATGTCACTTGAGAGATCATGTTTGAATTGAACACTTCAAGCACCTTAGTCATTTAAGCATGACAAACACCTCAAGCTTGGGCAAGGTTTCCACAAACACCTTAATCACTTTAGTGAGCAAGCACGACAAGCACTTCAATCTTGGGTAGGGTTCCCACCTCAAGGTCAGCCCCAGCTTGCTTAAGATCCTAGGTCTAAGGACTTTTAACACTAACCTTTGGAGGTCTTTAATGAAGCTAACCCTAAGGTATTCTAAGCTCCATTATATGCACATGTCTATATTCTACCTCTTGTCCCCATTCATCTCCCCCATATTAAACGATCAGTTCAATATGAGAAAGTCTGTTTGGAATAGGTAGATATTATATTTTATGAAATTAACTTTCTCTTGAAACCATAGTTGTCCTCGACTATGAGGTAGAAGAGATAAATTCTTAGTCATTAGTTTACATTTCTTAGCGGATAGAGGATCCATTTTTACCCTATGATATCTTTCTAGAATGGATGACTAGTCCATTTGGTGCTTGGGAGACTTAGCTGCCGCAAGCATTCCTTCTCTTTAGTCCATATCATACTTCTAAAGTAGAGTGACAAATTCTACTTGGTGTTTGAGTGACGTCGTCATCACAAACATGATTATAAGTATGCGTACTATTTAAATTTGTGCACAAAAGAGGATTAGTCTTATAAGACAAAAACATTGTTCAATTAGAAAGCATTTATATTTGTAGCATTGTAAGCATTGACAAGGTTCATACTATCCTTAAGTTGTGTTCCTTACATCCATCTAGTATCTTCAAAAGGATAGTTTTTAAATTTAATAAGATACCATCGAATAATTTTACCATGGCTTAGTACCTTGTCTTCGTGTCAATTATTGGTTCTTTTGGTGGCTCGTCTTTGTAAGGCTTGAGTAGACTCACATGAAAATCATTGTGAATGAGCCAATGGTTGGGAAACTTGAGTTGATAGGCCATCTCATTGATTGGTTTTAAGATTGAGAAAGGACCATAGTATCTTTTTCCTAACTTAGCATAATACTTTTGGTGGTGTGTAGGATTTTTGCATGTAGTTTGCCTCAATCGAGCCTTGGGAAACTTGAGTAGGATCCAATCATTTTCCTTGAAGGCTAAGGCCCTTCTGTGCTTGTCAGCGCAGCCTTTTGCCTTTGTTGGGAGATGGATATAGCCTCCTTAATCTTTTGAAAATATTCTTGTAGATCTTTGCTATAGTCATCAGCGGCGGCAAAGATCTTTCAGTGTACCTTGAATAGCAAGGGACTTTTAGGTCTTCCCTCAATGATTTCAAAAGGAGCCTTCCCTATAGTGGTATGGACAATGTTATTGTATGCATACTCTACAAGAGGTAAGTACTTCTCCCATTGGGCACATTGAGCTACTTCTGTAACATAAGTCTTGAGTAGATCAAGAATCGTAAGGTTGGCTATTTCACTTTGGTCATCCGTTTGTGGTGATAGGCGGAAGAGAAATTTAGCCGTGTACCTAGATTCTCAAAGAGACCCTTCCAAAAATTATTGGTCATTCAAGGATCTCTATCCAACACTATTGATGTTGGCAAGCCATGGTGTTTAAAAATTTTGGATATGAAGAGGGTTTCCATTTGGTGTGCCTTGGTAGTCTTTTTGACAAGTATGAAATGTGCTTGTTTGCTAAACATGTCTACTATCGTCCATATTCCCGTATTCCCATGGATAGACGTGGGAAATCCAAAGATAAAATCCATGGATATGCTCTCCCATGGTGAATTAGGAATTGGCAATGGCTGGAGTAATCCAGGTTGCTTCCCAGTATCATTCTTGGTCTTTTGGCATACCACACATTTGGAAACATACTCTTGTATTTCCACTTTCATAGCAGGCCAATAGAAATACGTCTCTACTCCTCAAAGAGTAGGTTGAATCCCTCTATTCCCCGCATAGGGAAGAGCATGGGACTCATACTTTACTTTATTGCAAAGAGAGTGAGTAACACATAGCCAATTTCCATGGACAAGATAACCATCCTACAAATTGAATGGTTCTTCTTTCTTCCCTAAGGCAAGGGCTGAAATTACATCTTTAAAATTGGGGGCGGTAGCATACTCATCTATCATGGAAGATAGATCATTGTGAGTTGCTATGGACACCGCATTGGCCCTTGGCCATCATGATAGTGCATCAACTACTTCATTGTGCTTCCTAGCAACATGAGCAATATTGTTGGAATTAGGGTTGCAGAGAAACACACACAGCTTGGAGAAGACGAAGGAAGCTCAAGGCACACAATAGAGAGTGTGTTACTTAGTGTGCAATGGAAAGATAGTTAGCCCTAGAGTGATGGGCGTATATACAATGCACGGGGGAAAAAACCTCCTAAAGAGGGAAAAAATGCCCCGGCGGTCCTAGTGTGTTCACACACATCACTACCACATGTATATGGTAACAAATCCCCCCTGGAGTGATGCGGTGAACGAGAGCTCGCACATGAGTAAAGGGAAGTGCCATGCCCTGAGGACAGGATCAGTCCACAAAGGGGAGTAAGCCCAAAGCTTTGCGGAAAGCTTCAAGCTTCTCACGAGACAATGCCTTTGTGAAAAGATCTGCAAGGTTGTCCTGTGTTGGCACATAAGCCAAGCTGATCTCTCCTGCTGAGAGCCTCTCCCTGACATAGTGGTAATGCACCTCAATGTGCTTTGTGCGAGCATGAAAAACTGGGTTCCTCGCAACTGCCAATGCGCTCTGACTGTCAGTGTAGATAGTGTTGGCAGTGTCCTGTCCAACACCCAAGTCAGCCATAAGGCGTCTGAGCCATACACACTCAACCGTAGCTGTAAAGATTGCCCTGTACTCAGCCTCACAACTCGAAGTGGCCACAGTAGGTTGCTTCTTGCTCAACCATGATATACATGAACTGCCAAGCATGAAACAAAAACCACTTGTGGACACTCGCGTGTCAAAACAACCAGCCCAATCTGAGTCCGAAAAAGCATGTAAGTCTGGCGGCAATGATCCCCCCTTGGGATAAAACAAGCCAAGATGTAAAGTGCCACTAAGGTAGCGGAAAATCCTCTTGACAGCCTGCCAATGCTTAGACCCTGGGCTATGCATAAATTTGCTGACCTGCGAGACTGCAAACTGAATATCTGGCCTCGTGTTGCATACATAAATGAGGCAGCCAACAGCAGTTTGGTAAAGAGTGACATCAGCAGGATCGCCAGCATCATGTAGACTCAACTTCAAACCTGTTTCCATGGGAGTGGCAATAGGTTTGCAATCCTCAAGTCCAAACTTACATAGCAATGTCTCTATGTAACTTTTCTGACACAAGGCAATACCACCATCACACTGCTTAAACTGTATACCCAAGTAATGATGCAACAGCCCCAAATCTTTCATCTTGAAAGTACCATTCAAATCAGCCTTAAATTCAGCAATATGTCTCTCATTTGGTCCAGTGATCAGCAAATCATCAACATAAAGAACCACAATGAGAAATACATCATCCTCACGCTTTACATACAATGTGCTTTCTGTTGGACTGTTACGAAAGCCTCGTTTAACCAAATGAGTGTCAGCTTTCTCATACCAAGCACGAGGAGATTGCTTCAACCCATACAAAGCCTTCTTACATTTGCACACTTTGTCCTCTTGTCCTTTTATGACAAAACCGCGAGGCTGCGTTACATAAACTTCCTCAAATATGTCACCATTCAAGAAAGCAGTAACAATGTCTGATTGATGTACATCCCAACCAAAATGAGCTGCCAATGCACATAGAAAATGCACAGTAGTCATACGACAAGTGCGAGAAAAAGTCTCTTCATAATCTATGCCTTTTTGTTGTGCATAACCCTTTGCAACAAGTCGAGCCTTATGGCGATCGATCTCACCATCCGGCTTGCGTTTCAACTTGTAAACCCACTTCGTACCAATGGCCTTTTTGCTAGGAGGCAAATCACATAAAGTCCATGTGTCATTCTCTATAAGTGCATCATATTCTGATTTCATGGCAGCAATCCAATTTTCTGAATTCTGTGCTTCATCAAAAGACAGAGGCTCCTCAACATCATGTAAACTAGACACAGCCAAAGCATAACAATCTGATGCATAAGATGCATGGCGAGAGCCTGAACGAGTACGACTAGATAAAGGTGCATCCAATTTACTGTCACGCAAAGTGTGCACCAGCCATTTTGGCATACCTCTAGCCTGCTCATTTTCAGCCCTTTCCTCATCAAGTACATCATGTACATCTGCATCAGTAATAGGCTGTTCTAAAACATTTTCAGAAACCCCATAGGCTGTACATTTGCCTCATTGGAACTTACATTCGTATTTCCACCACTGAAAAGAGGCAACAAAGTGTCATAAATGTCCTGTGAGCTTACATTACTGTCTCTAGTACATGACAGCA
This sequence comes from Adiantum capillus-veneris, assembly GCF_014529385.1. Classification (NCBI taxonomy): domain Eukaryota; kingdom Viridiplantae; phylum Streptophyta; class Polypodiopsida; order Polypodiales; family Pteridaceae; genus Adiantum; species Adiantum capillus-veneris. The sequence goes on along the minus strand of NC_140958.1, from coordinate 71,941,283 downwards.
AGGACTGAACAGAGTCTTCCACAAACACTACATCCTGTGAAACCAGAATACGTTTTGTTTGCGGATGATACAACCTGTAACCTTTGCTTTCAGCACTATAACCAACAAAAATACATTTGACAGCCTTATCATCCAATTTTCTGCGCTGCACTTGTGGCACCAAAGCATATGCCAAACAGCCAAAAACACGCATGTGCTCAATAGAAGGTTTTCTATCATGCCATGCTTCATATGGAGTAATAGACTGCAAAGCTTTCGTAGGACACCTATTAAGTACATAAGTGGCACACATGATGGCCTCAAGCCAAAAAGAATGCGGCAAAGCTTGACTTTTGACCATACATCGTGCCATTTCCGTTAGTGACCTGTTTTTCCTCTCAGCAACACCATTTTGCTGAGGTGTATAAGGCACTGTACATTGGTGTTTTATCCCACGACTAGCCAGAAATGCATTAAATTCATGAGACATATACTCCCCCCCTCGATCGGAACGGAGGGTGCCCATAGTACATTTTGAGACATTTTCAGCCATAGCCAAAAATTGTTTGAAGCACATAAAAACTTCAGACTTCGCTTTAAGAGGAAATACCCATGCATGCCTGGAGTAATAATCAATGAAAGTCACGAAGTACAGGTAATTGCCCAAGGACGGAGTTTGCATGGGCCCACAAACATCACTATGCACAAGCTGCAACCTGCATGTGGCCCTAACTAAACCATCCTTTGGAAACTTAGAACGCTGCATTTTACCCAGAATACAGCCTTCACAAACATGTTTGACAGGTGCTTCAAGAGGCGGCAAAGAAGCAACCATATCAGATTTTTGCAAACGCAGCAAACTGGCAAAATTCAGATGACCAAAACGTGCATGCCAAAGTTTTGCATCTGAAATAGCCCTTGAATCTGCAACAGCATTTGCAAAATTTTGTCCACACTTGTCATACAAAGTGAGCTTATACAGCCCACGGCACAAAAGCCCAGATGCAACAATTTCATCACCAAAACTGAGATCATGAACTGTACATCTGTCATCCACAAATTTGACTACAAGTCCAAGTCTAGCAAGTGCGGATACAGACAAGAGATTCTTCTTGATCCCAGGTACATAAAGTGCATCAACAAGTGTGAAGGAACTGCCATTAGCAGCAGTGAGCACAATCTTTCCAACTCCCTGAACTGGATAAGAGGCGTTGTTGGCACAAGTGACTGAATTCCCATGAGGGATAGACTCGAGAGAGGTAAACAATTCACGATGTGAGGTAATGTGCTTTGTAGCACCACTGTCGAAATACCACACATGTGAATCTGTAGCAACTGACAAGCATGCATCATGGACAACAGGATTGTAAGTGCACTCTGCGCTAAAAGCCCATTCTGCATCAACATCAGCATCACAATCTCCTTTCACAGAAGACTCAACAATGGCTGCATTTGTAGTGGAACCAGCATTTGCAGTGGAACCACCCTCTTTCTTCTTAGCCTCTTTGGCCTTCAACTTAGGACACGACTTGATCAAGTGATCATTGGCTTTACAATAATGGCAACGCATCTTCTTTTTGCCCTTATCGCCAGAATTCCAGACGAATTGCTGCCAGCAGAAGCATTAGAAACAGAATTTTTTCCACTTGCAACAGAACCATAAGAAGTGGTTGCATTGCTGTTACCACCCTTTCTTTGAGAAGCAATAAAAGCCTGTTCAACTGCACGCTGCCTAGTCATGTTTTTTCTAGAAAGTGACTCTTGCAACAGCAATGTGCATAATGCATCAAACTTGACAACTTTAGGATTTCCTTGGGTCATAAGTCTCCAAGTACTAGCAAAAGTCTGGTAGGAATCTGGTAAGGCATCAAGAACAGTCTGCACAAGGGAACTGTCCGAAATGACTTCACTTGCAGAAATGAGTTGCTCATTGATATCCTTGACACTAGCAAGGAAAGTGTCCATATCATCTTCCTCATGCATAATCTTTGACTCTAGCTCTTTACGCAGCAAAGCAATTTTAGCCTCATTGCGGCTTGCATAAAGACCTGCTAGAATATCCCAAGCCTGTTTTGCAGATTTTGCTGAACGGATGTGAGGAATAATGGTGCGCTTCACAGACAACGCAATCAATGCATGAGCCTGCGCATCCTTAACATCCCAACGAGCTTGTTTTGCCGTAGGCAAAACAACTCTAACAGCTGCAATCCTTGCAGCAAGACCTGCAACATCCTCAACATCGCCTACATCTTCAGAACCAGGACGTACATCAATGCCCTGCACAATGTTCCAGACACCTTTTGACACAAGAACATGTTGCATCATATAAGCCCACATAGGGTAGTTGTCCCCATCCAACCTGTCCTCAACAGCAAACATCTTGAACACATCTGTGTTGTTGTTGTCAGCCATGATAAATGCTGCACCTGATGTGAAAACTGCCCGAAAATAGGAGAAATGGAGCGGGAACAACTCGTGCTATATAGCACAATCCGTAGAAGACTATAAGGCACCTGTTATGCAGAAAACGGCACTGACAGAAAATCTGCACAAAATGACGAAATAGCCTGTGCAGTATTGCTTGTAGTGGAAACGGAGGCCGAAATGAGCCCAAATCAAAATTCTGAGCAGACCAAGCTCTTCGAGTTCTCCCAAAATATTTGTCGACCTGCGAACGCTCGCCAAAGCTCACTGAAATCGGAGAAAGTGAGCAGGCGTGTGCTGGAGCAGCTGGCGATTAAGCCCGGGAGGACGTGACCTGCTCTAATACCAATTGTTGGAATTAGGGTTGCAGAGAAACACACACAGCTTGGAGAAGACGAAGGAAGCTCAAGGCACACAATAGAGAGTGTGTTACTTAGTGTGCAATGGAAAGATAGTTAGCCCTAGAGTGATGGGCGTATATACAATGCACGGGGGAAAAAACCTCCTAAAGAGGGAAAAAATGCCCCGGCGGTCCTAGTGTGTTCACACACATCACTACCACATGTATATGGTAACAAATATGAATACTGAATTGCAAAAGAAAATTTTCCCACCTCATTTGTTTATTGGAGAGCTTGGTTTGGGTCATGTACTTAAGACTTTGGTGATCCGTTTATAGGATGAATGAAGTCCCCAAAAGGTAGTACTTCCATGTATCAAGGGCATGTAGGATAGATAGTAGCTCCTTTTCATAGATGCCCAAGACACGCTCATCGGAATTGAGTCTTCGACTCTCATATGCTATGGCATGCCCCTCTTGAAGCAAGACTGCTACAAGGCAATCTCCACAAGCATCACATTGGACCTCAAATGGTTTTGAGAGGTCCAAAAGTGTAAGCATAGGTTGAGAGGTAAGATTTTCTTTAAGCTTATCAAAAGAATTTTGCTCCTTGGCAGACCATAACTGCTTAACATTCTTCTTTTACAAGTCATGTAATGGTCCCGTTATTTGGGAGAACTTAGGTATGAAGCATCTATAGCATGCACACATACCAATAAAGCTTTGTAGCTCATGTAGATTCCTTGGGTTAGGCCATCCATTTATCACCTCTAACTTTGTTGGATCCATACGGATACCATCTTGAGAGATAGTGTGACCTAAGTATTGAATCTCTTGAAGGAAAAATTCACTCTTCTTTGGATTAATGAAAAGTTATTCTCCTTCAAAGCTTGAAAAATCACCTAGAGGTGTTTCTTATGCTCCTCAATGGATTTGGAGTAGATGATGATATTGTTAAAGAACACTCCTATAAACATACAGTAGAGTCAAAAGATTTTCTCCATTAGGCGGTTGAACATGGCTGGAGCATTTGTCAAGCCAAAAGGCATGACAAGATATTCATAAAGACCAAACGTTGTGCGAAACGCGATCTTTATGATATCTTCATTCACTATCCTTATTTGATGATAGCCACTTTTAAGGTCAATTCAAGTGAAGTATGTCAAGTCTTGTAGCTTATCAAACAGATATTCTACCCGTGCATGAAATCTGTTTTTGATAGTGATACGGTTTAGTGCTCGATAGCCCACACAAATGCGGTATGTGCCACCTTTCTTTTGCACTAGAAGGACGAGTGAACAAAAGGGAGAAGAACTAGGCCTCATCATCCCTTTATCTACCAGTTCATACACTTGCCTCATAATCTCCTCTTGTTTAGCTTGAGAAACTCTATAAGGAGGCTTATTAGGTGGTGAGCTCCCGAGTAGAAGGTCTATGTTATGGTCATCATCCCCTCATTTTGGAAGTAGCTCTCCAGGGATATCTTCGATAAAAACATCTTGGAATCCATTTAAGAAATTAGATAACTCTAATTATTCTTGATTCCCTATCATCTTTACCGAAAACATTAGGGTCAATATTAGTGGATTCTTTGACAAAAATCATGCACGCAAAAACCGAGCTTTTCATTGACTTATCAAAAGCAGGTAAGTTAACGAGTGGTATAGTACGACCAGACTTATTAGCATCTATATAAATTCTCTTTTCCATGTAGGTGAAGTTGATTCTTCTTTCAGGGAACTTTATGTTGGCAGCCATGCGGTTGAACCATGGTACCTAGGATAGCATCCTCATGTTGGAGAGGGGAGATAAAGAAATCTTCTTTGTCGACATAGATTTGGACATGAAGCCTCAACTTCCCAATTAAGGGCGTGATGAAGGCTTGTTGTCCCTTGAAAGCTCCATCAGCAATGACAGTATCTCCCATCTCGAAAGCTTGTATGCCCAGCTTAGCGGCCAGCTCCTTTGATATAAAGTTGTGAGTAGATCCAAGGTCAAAGAGAATAAGGGCATCAAAGGGATGAGCCTTTGCAATGAGTATCCTCTTTTGGAGCTTCAACCATGGAAGCTCTAGGAGTGTCTTTGCCTACATTTCTGTTGGGGCAAGAACGATAACCATGTTCGGCTCCCCACACTTAAAGCATTTATGGTCTTTATGAAAGGTCTCTAATTCTTTGGGAGAGAGTTATTTTTACCTTTGTAAGCTCCTTTCTCCTTGGCCCTGTTTTTGTTTGTGTTGGTGTTTTGGGAAGAGTTTTGAGCATTGCTCTTCCCTTTAGCTTCATTTCGCTCCTTGTTTTCCATGGGCTTGAAATTTCTTCTTGCCCCTTGTTGGAAATTGATCCTTGAAGCAATCATAGTGTGGTGGATGACTTCGGTGATAGTGCTAGGCTGTTGTGAGTTGACATACTCGGCCATTTCTTCATGTAATCCCGCAAAAATTGTTGCTTTTGTTCAACGAAGTCTATCCTTTGAAAGACTGTAGCTTTGAGATGTGAATCCCAAAACTTGTCTACATATTTGTGGATAGAATCGTTGAAGAGTAGCTTCAAATTTCACCATTCGGTAAGCACTTTGTCCTTGGCATCGCTTGCAAGGAATTGCTTCATTATGGAAACTCGTAGATTTTTCCATATTCTTGGGGCTTCGCCATTCCCATGAAGACTAGCCCACCATTAACAGACAGACTTTTGGAAGTGCATAGCTACATGGCGTGGATGAAGGCCAAAACTTTGTCTGTAGCACCAAAGTTGTAATCGTAGGTGAGAAAAGAGATGCTCTTTCTTCCCTCCTTGAACTTCTTTAGCTCATAAGACCTTTTCCAAGTAGGATGGGACTTGCAATGTCCTGTCCTCTTGTATTCTTTAGGAGAATATCCGTTGCTTTCATCGGGAGAGGAGGAAGATGATGAAGATGGAGAAGAGGGTGACCTCTTTCTTGTATTTTTCTTCCTTTGGTTCCTCCCTTCTTTGTCAGAATGATGAGAAGAAGGACTATACGGTGATCATTTCCTCTTAGGAGGACTTGGTAATCGTTAAGACCGACGTCTTCGTGGAGCCACATCCTCCGAAGCACTTCTTTCTCCTTCAGTGGTTTCCTCTTCTTCCTCCCCCATTGGAGAGAGTCTTCTTTTGGAAGTCTCATTAAGAGGTTTCCTAAGCTCTCTTGTCTTGGGGAGTTTGAAGGAGGCCATAGCTGCGAAGTTGTTGGGTAACTTTGGCTTGTAGGGCAGGATTGCCCATAGCTTGTTGCACCCTAGTGACAAGATAGTTCACAAGCATGGGGGCATCTTCAATAGCACCTTCATGTGCAAAATCAAAGTTATCAACATTCATTCTACTCCCTTTATTATTGTCATTCATGCTAATTAAATTTATGTAAGTAGTATTTTGTGCTTTGGTACCCTCAAAACCGTAGTTGCTACCCTTCTCAACTCTTGAAAATCGGCTCTCAAGCAACCACACCCGTGGTTTAGATATTTTTGATTGCAAAGAGTAGTGGAGAGGGTTTAACAATGCCCGATGGATTATGGTTCCTGTCGAGCTTGCTATTAGCTCAATAATGGTTAAGCCAAAGGCAAGTCCCGAAAGACTCCATTATTAAGTCTATAGTTCTCAACCGTGTACCTCAAACTAAGTCCTTCCCATCAAGAAAAAAGATCTATGTTCCACTTACCCTCTTGCAATTAACAAGTCCAACCTTTTGTGCACAACTTAAGGACCTCTCTTCTTAAGCAAGAAAAGAGAAACCAATAGCTTTGATACCATTGCAATGGAATTGGACTTGTAATATGAAAAGTAGCAGAATTAAAATAACTATAGTGATCATTTTTAAGAGAATTCTTCAAGAGCGTAAAGAGAAGACTTGATGATGGATAGCAGCATATTCATTATACCTAATTAGCTTGGCATGAACAATATTTTGCAAGAGAGAGAATTAGAGAAGTTGACCATAGTTGAGGACCGGATTCACTTGGAGCCGGTCCCCCCTCCAAAAGGCTTTTGTATCATAGATTCTCCCATAATGAGAGACTTGGTACAATACAAGCTTTGTGTTCCTTAAGACCTAGTCGATGCAATGAAGATGGAAAGCTTCAAGTATTAAAGTATGACCTTAATCAAATTAATGAAAGCATTAACTTGTCCCCGGCCTTAGTCCCAAGACCTCAAACACCTTCAAACGTGGAGAGAGCTAGTAGGGAATGAGGGAAGGGAAGAGGAAGAAGAAGTAACATACGAAAAAGAAGTACTTTGTCACCATAGGTTACTCTTGTAGCTTAGCTTAGCATAGTCATATAGATGGTAGAGAAGATGAGCATACCATTGAAGCTTGGCTCTTGGTTGGATTTGCATTCCATAGCCAAGAGTTGATGGTGTAGACTCTCAACTTCTGAAGCTTGGAGAAGGAGATGGAGTTCTTTGCTTCACACCATCAAAGTGTGTGTGTGTGTGTGTGTGTGTGTGTGTGTGTGAGAGAGAGAGAGAGAGAGAGAGAGAGAGAGAGAGAGAGAATAAGGATGCCCAAATCAGCCCCCCTCTCATGCTTGGTCGCCCCCCCCCCCCCCCCCCCCCCCCCCCCCCCCCCCCTCTCTCTCTCTCTCTCTCTCTCTCTCTCTCGTATTATTTAATTATATCATTTGGACAAGTGTCCTATTTTCCCTCTTTAAGAGAAAGAGCTTAATTATTTATTTAAATGCATCTAAAAATTCTCATTTGACTTCTTTAAAGCCTATCCAATAGTATTCAAGCACATCATGAGGGGAAAATGGGGAGGATCTTAAAAGGTATCTATTATGCTTCTCAAGAGATCATGTTTGAATTGAACACTTCAAGAACCTTAGTCATTTAAGCATGACAATCTTTTATGCCTCTTGAGAGATCATGTTTGAATTGAACACTTCCAGCACCTTAGTCATTTAAGCATGACAAGAACCTCAAGCTTGGGCAAGGTGCCCACAAACACCTTAAGCACCTTAGTGAGCAAGATGACAAGCAGCTCGGGTAGGGTTCCCACCTCAAGGTCAGCCCCAGCTTGCTTAAGGTCATAGATCTAAGAACTTTTAACACTAACCTTTGGAGGTCTTTAATGAAGCTAACCCTAAGCTCTTCTAAGCTCCATTATGTGCACATGTCTATATTCTACCTCTTTTTTCCATTCATCTCCCCCATTTTAAATGATCAGTTCAATATGAGAAAGTATTTTTGGAATAGGTAGATATAAGATTTTATGACACACATGTGCAACGTATCAACCTTTCAAGCCATGAATATCCCAAAGTCATGGTAGAATGCTCCATTTGCTTCAGGATTTGTACCAGACCAATAGTGTGATTTTGACTTCACAACAGCAAACTATCTTCGAACTTTCATAAGAGATGATAAAAATGTTGTCCTCGCTGCATCCATTGGCGTAGCAGCTGCCCGGTTCAGTAGCGTGGCGGCAACGGTTCACTACCAATTCAAAATTCCATCATCAAAACAACATTTTTTCTCCATTTTCCATAGGCAATATATCCCATTGATGAGAGATTCATAGCCATACACAATGCAAACATCATTATCATAGACAAAATATCAATGTTGACAAGCACAATTTTTACCATGATCATCGTCAAATGTCGATCATAAGTAATAAAACACTACTTGATCCATTTTGTCAAAAGCTCAGCTTATTGTTGGGAGATCTTGCGCAACTACCACCAGTGAGCCACCACCAGACATTGCTATGTTATCTATGGAACATATAAAATTTGGCATCCATTGCTACAACCACCACCCACAACATGACTTTCTCGATTTGCCATGCTACAGACCCCGTCCCGTGTATATCCAGTCCTTAGACAGAATCTGTGTTAGGCAATCTATAGAGCAACAAATAGTAGAGATGATGTCATAGTGCGTAATTGATGAGCGTGGACTCCTCAAGACCATTGAATAATCGACCATGATAAGCATACATAGAGAAGATTTCTATAAGTACAACAAATTGATTCTACAAAATCCTTTCCGAGCATGCGATGTGGTCACTGTTGCACTTAAGACCGATGCCCTTGACCAGCCATTGTTGTAGCATTGGATACATGATAAGGCTTTTAATGAGCTATAAAAAATTGTGATTGGTGCTAAGTATGGCAGGTCAAGCCATTTGTTGCACCTATAGTCAAGTTAATGTTCTCTGTAAGCATAGATATTATCTATATCGTGTGACAATACCAATCAAGTTACTGCAATAGAAGTGAATATATTTTCTACCAAGTATTACCACGACCGTTTGAAGGACAAACCATGCTACTAGGGCAATCAACAGCAAATGGTTCCACAAAAGAACGTCTTTTTAGGCACTGGTGTATGCAATTATGAGACACAAATCTCAAGGAGCCACGATATCAAGGAAAGCCATCCTCATAAAACAAGACTTTGCCCCATTCTTGGTATACATCATGAGTCTCTTATGTGACAGAATGACGCCACCTCAAAATACTCAATATGCCAATCCCAAGAATGTTCTAGCCTACCAACAGAATTCTCTCCACATGGTTAGATATTCCATGTGACTTTAGGCGACTTTAGGCAAAATGTTTTGTTTGTTGTGTAATTTTACCTCATATTGTCTAGAAACTATGTAATTAGCTACAACAACGCTCTTTTCTGTTCCTGACTTGATTTTCAATGACCAGGTGAACTATGAAAATTTACCATGGACACATACAAGGTAATCGGAATCAAGTCAAAATCTACATTCTTTGAATTCATCACTTTCTTGCATGCCTCTCAATATATCAAACGGACACTCTTCATATACCTCCATCGTACAACTATTTGATATGTTTATCAAGAACGCCACTACCTCAAAAGCAAATAATGCAAGACATGGTGCATGTGTATACGCAACATCAAATCAAATGAGACTAACAAATATTGATGGTGAGCCCCTGAGTGCATTCATTGAGGATTTTTGTACTACTCAGCTTCTCCACTCGTATATCAACAAATGTAGCACAATCAAAACAAAGAATACAAAAGACCATATTAGGTAAAGTGGGAAAATCCCAATTCCCAAGTTGGACAACTTTCAATATATCATGTATAAAATATAGAGATTTTGTCAAAAATTTGAGTTTTCTTAAGGTCTCATTCCACTTTATGCACATACAATACACAATGAAAACAACTAAAATATCATGGTTTCAATCAATTGGATTATTAGGAGAGGAGTATATTGCATCCATTATCGTTGTCTATGTTCTACTGTCCTATCTACAACTTATCTCAACATGGAGAGCTTGGTTTCTAGGTCCACCACTTGTCCAAGTTAATGTAAAAGTGACTCAAGGTTCACAACTTGTGAAAGCAAGGATCCATTGAGGAATACAATCCACTTGGCTATTTTTCCTTAATTTATTGCATGTGACATTTAAGCAAGGTCCACTTCTAATCTATAACTTCTTAATTTGAGGCATGGGGCATACATAAAATATGTAGCATATGCTCTATTGCCTCATAGGAAGGTTGGTTTCAAGGTGCACTTATCCATGCTAGCCTATCTTGGAGAAATGATGGAGCTTGCTTCTCTCCTTGTTTCAATGGAGACTAGCTTGGACAAGTGGTGGACCTTTGCTTCTCTCTATGTTTCAATAGAGTTAGGTTGGACAAGTGGTGATCTTGGAACGAAACCCCCATGTAAAACATATCATGGGTATTCCAAGTGATTAGAAAGATTACCATTTAAGATATAACCTTATAGGTTGGACAACTAGATCTTGGCTTGGAGAATGGTGGACCTTTGATTCTCTCCATGTTTCAATGGAGTCTATCTTGGAGAAATGGTGGAGCTTGCTTCTGTCCATGTTTCAATGGAGCCTAGCTTGAATAGTTGGTGGACCTTTTCTTCTCTCTATGTTTCAATAGAGTTAGCTTAGACACGTGGTGGATCTTCAAAATAAACCAACTACTATCAATGTTGCCTAGCTTGGACAAGCGGTGGAGTGTTTCTCTACTCCATGTTTCAATGGATCTTAGCTTGGACAAGTGTTGGACCTTAAAACAAAAACCCCATGTACAACATAGAATGGATTTTCTAGATTTCAATGGAGTCTAGATTTAACAAATGGTGGAGCTTGTTTTCATCCATGTTTCAATGAAACTAGCTTGGACAAGTGGTGGACCTTGTAACAAACCCTCCCATGTACAACATATCATTGGTTTTCTAAGTGATGGGAAGGAATACCATTCAAGATATAAACTTATAGCTTGGATAAGTAGTTGACTTTAAAACCAAATTCATCATAATACAATGAAATACAGGTCAGCCAATTCCTAAATCTTGAGACCAAACCTCCCATGCTATTAGAGATAATATATTGGATAAGTGGTGGACCTTCTATTATTTTCCCATGCCTAGTTTAGACAACCGGTACACTTCGCAGCTATAAAGGTTGGACGAGTTGTGGAGCCTTGTTTCTATCCATGTTTTAATGGATCCTAGCTTGGACAAGTGGTGGACCTTGGAAAAAAGCTTCCATGTACAACATATATGAGGTTTTCCATGTTTTAATGGAACCTATCTTGGACAAATGGTGAAGCTTTCTTCTCTCCATGTTGATTTTGGAACTACCTTAGACAAGTGGTGGAGCTTTTCTTTTCTACTCTTCATAATACAATGAAGTATATGTTGGTTACATGGTGAATCTTAAGGCCAAACCTCCCATTTTACTAGAGATGATAGGTTGGACAAGTGGATCAACCTTCTATCATTTCTCCATGACTATATTGGACAATTAGTAGACATAACATCTCTCTATGTTGTCTAGAGATGAGCTTGGACAAGTGATGGACCCTGCTTCTCTCTTCCCTTGGTTTACTAGTTTGAAGACTCAGTATATATACTTTCTTAGATCTAGCTTGAACAAGTGGTGGACCTTGCATCCACAATCTTAATTCAGTACAAAAAAGTATATGAAAAAATAACATAGGAATCTTGGTTTGAAGGTCAAGCAATTAGGTTCCAAATGCACATAATAATATATTTTCCACCCATATTAAAAGAAAGTTAAATATGTTATTACCAAATTGACAAAGGTAACGTCCAAGAATTATATCTTTCCATCTTGTCAGATCTAAATCTTCATCAAGGCGACATGCATGTATACATCAACTTTCAAGCCATTCAAGAATACATGCACTTAGATTCCATAGTTTTGTTTTCAAAGTCTTTTAGGTTCTAAAACTCTTTCACATAAAGTATGTAATGACAAAATTCTTGAAGCAAACATTTGTGCCCAAGAAAAAGATCCCTCTCACATATTTAAAGTCCATGAATTCTCTGATCCACACTTACAAGTTTTATTTTGACATCAAACATCAATTCTTTCATAGTTCCAAATAAATGCAACCTCGATATGAATTGACAAAAAATGAATTTCTTTTACTATATGACCCAACATAGGCCCCAATCAAATAAAAAATGAGTCCCCAAAAATTTGGGTGCACTCTAGCAATACATCAGAGTCCCCTTACAATAGGATGCACTCCAATAGTACATTGAAGTCCCCTTAGAGTAGGGTGCACTCCATTCAAGTGTTCATAAAATTGACACACCTTTAAAAAAAAAAAAAAGACTATATCAAATTATACAAATATTGAAAGATACACACTAGAATAAAAAAAGCATCTTATAGCCATATTTATTCAATGCTTTCGTGTTGACAAGTACACACCAAGGACATAATTTGTCTCAGAATCACTATACTGATTTACAATTGTGTTGTATGTATAGACTCTCTTATCTCTTGCATACAACCATCCTACCAACCATGGAATTATGGTTCTCTGCAAGAAGTTTTGAAGTTGCTCGGAAGTTTGCCTCCACATCTTTGGAAATATAAGATATGTCCCTGGCATGTTCCACATCACCCTATATGGAGTGTCATCAAAAATTAAGGTATTGTTTGCATCCAAATCCTCAAATATCTTCCAAATATCACTCAGATTTTTGTGATAAACCCTTGTAAATCCTAACATGATATTTGGATTTTGGCAATTTTTGTTACTCATAAACACCTTGAACTTGGTATACTGCTCAGGAAAACACTTTTGTGTGATGCGTTGCACCCTTGTTAAGTTATAGCAACTCCATATCCATAGCTCAAAGTATTCAGCACAAAAATCCAAAAAACTTTGTGCGTCTGGTCGCACCACATGATAAACTTCATCTTTGTCCTCCACAAGTCGCATGTGTTGAGCCCAAGATGGCATAGAATCTCCATGTTTCATTTCAACTGTCTTGAGAAGTAACCCCTCTAGATCCAAGATAAGTACTCTTTTGATGTCCTTGAAAGCAAGTGGTAGGTGATAAGGAGGTGATTCATTCCTTGGACAAGGTCTTGGAGGAGGTTGGATGGGTAATTCAATAGTTTTCTTCAATTTATGCCAGCATATAGCCAATCCATTTTTCTGTAATGGTTCTGAAATTAAAGAACAAGAACACTTAATGCAAACACAACAATAGACATGAGTTTTACATTGTCTACCCTAAGGTTTTATTAGATACCAAAATCCATCTATGATCTACTCATTAATAGAAAGAAAGTCAAATTAAAATCCTGACTCTTTTTTATGCTACACTCTCTCTTAGTCTCAATACCATGGAGTTCAACTAGACTTAAGTCAACTAATAACTACTACTTGTTGTTAAAGGTATTCTTGAAGTGTATAAGGCTTAACCAATGCTCTAGTGTAGAATGGGTATTTAGGTCTCAAGGTCTACCACTTATCCAAGCAAAGATCCATTTAGATATGGAAACCCAATTTTTCTTAATATAATGGTATAGAGTGGACAAGTGGTGAATCCTGAGACCAAGCCACTCATGCTACTAGGGATAATAGGTTGGACAAGTGGTGGACCTTGAATGTAAACCCCCCATGTACAAAGTATCAGGGGTTTTGGGTATTTCAATGGACTCTAGCATCTTGGAAACATGGTGGAGCTTACTTCTCTCCATGTTTCAATGGAGTCTATCTTGGATAAATGGTGGAGCATCATTCTCTCCATGTTTCAATGGACCCTACCTTGGACAAGTGGTGCACGTTTGTTTCTCTCTATGTTTGAACAGATTTAGCTTGGACAAGTGGTGGACCTTGGAACAAAATCCCCATGTAAAACATATCATGGACATTACAAGTGGTGAGAAAAAATACCATTCAATATATAACCTTATAGGTTGGAAAAGTGGTGGACATTAACACCCAATTATTATTAATATAATGACATAGAGTGGACAAGTGGTGAATCTTGCGACCAAACCTACTAGGAAAAGTACGTTGGACAAGTGGTGGACCTTGAATGCAAACCCCCCATGTACAAAATATTACTCATGCTACTAGGAATAATTTGGTATTAAGGTCCATGTTTCAATGGAGCCTAGCTTGGAAAAGTGGTGGACCTTTGTTTCTCTCTATGTTTCAATAGAATTTGCTTGGACAAGTGGTGAACCTTGGAACAAAACCCCCATGTAAAGCATGTCATGGGCATTACAAGTGGTGAGAAAAAATACCATTCAAGGTATAACCTTATAGGCTGGACAAGTGGTGGACCTTAGCACCCAATTCCTCTTATTATAATGACATATAGTGGAAAAGTGGTGAATTGTGAGACCAAACCTACTAGGGATAATAGGTTGGAGAAATGGTTGACCTTGAATGTAAATCACCCATGTACAAAATATCATGGGTTTTGCGTATTTCAATGGAGCCTAGCATCTTGGAGACATGGTGGAACTTACTTCTCTCCATGTTTTAATGGAGCCTATCTAGGAGAAATGGTGGAGGTTCCTTCTCTCCATGTTTCAATGGAGCCTAGCTTGGACAAGTCGTGGACCTTTGTTTCTCTCTATGTTTGAATATGGTTAGCTTGGACAAGTGGTGGATCTTGGAATGAAACTCCCATGTAAAACATATCATGGGCATTTCAAGTGGCGAGGAAGGATACCATTTAAGATATAACCTTATAGGTTGGACAAGTGGTGGACCTTAACACAATATAATGACATAGAGTGTACAAGTGGTGAATCTTGAAACCAAACCACTCATGCTACTAGGGATAATAGGTTAAACAAGTGGTGGGCCTTGAAATAAAACCCCCTAGAGTGTTTCAATGGAGCCTAGCTTGGAAACATGGTAAAGCTTGCTTCTCTCCATGTTTCAATGCAGCCTATCTTGGATAAATGGTGCAGCATCATTCTCTCCATGTTTCAATGGAGCCTAGCTTGGACAAGTGGTGGACCTTTGTTTCTCTCTATGTTTGAATAGAGTTATCTTGGAAAAGTGGTGGACCTTGGAACAAAAACCCCATGTAAAACATATCATGGGCATTACAAGTGGTGAGAAAAAATACCATTCAATATATAACCTTATAGGTTGGACAAGTGGTGGACCTTAACACCCAATTATTCTTAATATAATGACATAGAGTGGATAAGTGGTGAAATTGGGACCAAACCTACTAGGGAAATAGGTTGGACAAGTGGTGGACCTTGAATGTAAACGCCCCATGTACAAAATATCACTCATGCTACTAGAAATAATTTGGTATTAAGGTCCATATTTCAATGCAGCCTAGCTTGGAAAAGTGGTGGACCTTTGTTTCTCTCTATGTTTCAATAGATTTATCTTGGACAAGTGGTGTACCTTGGAACAAAACCCCCATGTAAATCATGTCATGGGCATTACAAGTGGTGAGAAAAAATACCATTCAAGCTATAACATTATAGGTTGGACAAGTGGTGGACCTTAACACCTAATTCCTCTTAATATAATGACATAGAGTGGACAAGTGGTGAATCATGAGACCAAACCTACTAGGGATAATAGGTTGGACAAGTGGTGAACCTTGAATGTAAACCCCCCATGTACAAAAAATTATGGGTATTGGGTATTTCAATGGAGCCTAGCAACTTGGAGGCATGGTGGAGCTTATTTCTCTCCATGTTTCAATGGAGCCTATCTAGGAGAAACAGTGGAGGTTCCTTCTCTCCATGTTTCAATGAGCCTAGCTTGGACAAGTGGTGGACCTTGGAATGAAACCCCCATGTAAAACATATCATGGGCATTTCAAGTGGTGAGAAAGGATACCATTTAAGATATAACCTTATAGGTTGGACAAGTGGTGGACCTTAATACATAGTTCTTCTTAATATAATGACATAGAGTGTACAAGTGGTGTATCTTGAGACCAAACCACTCGTGCTACTAGGGATCCTAGCTTGGACAAGTGGTGGACCTTGGAAAAAAGTCCCCCTATACAACATAGATGAGTTTTTTCATGTTTTAATGGAAGAGAGATTCGACAAATGGTGGAGCTTGCTTATCTCCATGTGGATTTTAGAACTAGCTTGGACAAGTGGTGGAGCTTTGCTTTTTTACTCTTCATAATACAATGATGTATAGGTTGGTTACATGGTGAATCTTAAGGCCAAACCTCCCATCTTACTAGAGATGATAGGTTGGACAAGTGGTCAACCTTCTATCATTTCTCCATGCCTATAATTAGACAATTAGTAGAACTAGCATCTTTCTATGTTGTCTAGAGCTGAGCTTGGACAAGTAGTGGACCTTGCTACTCTCTTCCCTTGGATTATTAGTTTGAAGACTCATTATATATACTTGCTTAGATCTATATAATTACTCATTAGTTAGGTTACAAGTGGGTATGTAATTTGTTAGCCTCAAGGGACTTTGAATATTGAATAGTAAGAAAGTCAAGTGCTGGTTTGAAGATCTTTTGCTTATCTAAACTAGACTCTAACTCAATAATAAGTTTCATAAGTTCCACGAATTGTCCTATCTATGCTCCAAAAGAGTTTTAATTGGTTTGTGCTAGATTCTAACTTCCTTGATGGGGTAGAATCCTAGAAAAATGAGGCACTATAAGTTTTACCTTAGCTCAAATGGATTTTTCACTTAAACTCGACTGCAATTTGGCTATCTAGTCTTTGTCTCGATGGAGTTTAACACTAGATACATAGTAGTGATATTTAAGCTTCATGTCTCTTCACTTGATCGAGATATGAGACCATACTTTCAAGGTCACCACTTGTCTTACCTAAAGACCAATGTGAGACATGGGAGCAAGAAAGCCATCCGATATTGTTTTAAGGACTATTACATAGGCAATCAATAACTTAAGTAAAGCAAAAAGACTTGGATCTTTCACAATTAATAACTTAAGTAAAGCCAAAAAGACTTGGATCTTTGACCGTTTTTTTCAAACTAAAAAAGCACAATCTCATGCTAACAAAACTATAAATCACAATTGAAAGGTTTGAACAAGAAAAAGATCAACAATCTTAATAAGAAGGATACTTTTCATTTCATTTGATGATTACAAACTAAAATAAAGTCTCTCAAGAAATTGATAAACAAAAAATGTAGGTGACTGCTTCATTATTTTGAGCAAAAAAATCAAAATCTCTATTGATTGAGCTCCATCTAGTAGTATCCTTTGTAAGATCCTGCAAGAAGGAATAAAAAGAAAGATTTGTTAGATACCATGCACATGAGTGTTCAAGCATGTGTATCAAGAATATATGACATGTCACTAGTACCTTAGGGTTGCTTTCTATCCAGCCTTAGAAGATTGTTCTCAGCTTTCACCTTATTTATATAAGCCTTTGCTGTGGTTGCCTTCAAAACTCCTTTTGTGTTACAACCCAATTGCCTAGCTAAAGTGGTCAATTGTGACGCCTTCATGCTTTCAATGGGTGTACGCTCCTTTGCCAAGATCTCTTGTATTTGGGCTCTTCTCATTTCATTGCGGTGGCTTGTGTCACTTGCATCTTCAATGATAGTTTCATCTCTGTCACCTTTTGCAGGTGGTATTCTTCTTGTAAAGAACACCTTAGCTGACCAAACATCATTTTTCTGCTTCCAATACTCCATGATTTGTTTGTATTCACTATCATTTGTCACTATAGGTTGTCCATAACGATTAGAAGCAATTAAATCACGCACATCCCTTCTCTCATCAAGCTGAATCAAGTATGGCAGTAGCTCCTCCAAGAGCATATTGTCAACCATCTTCTCAGCATCAAATTGTGGTGGAAAAATGCAATTTTTTGCTGGTGAAATACATCCCTTGTAAGGAGAGTCATCAATAAGCACTGTTCTTTGTGGATCACATTCAAACCCCATGGCAATTTTGGCTAGAGGCTTGAACATTGCCTCAACGTTTGGATTGTCGGGTCTAAACAATTTTTGAGTTTGAGCGGTGTAGCAAACATCTTGCGACCAAATTGCAAAGAAAGGCAATGTATCCTCAGCTAAGTTGTTTAGTGCTGCAAGGATTTGATACACATTATTCCTAGTAGCTGTCGACCAAATTGCAACATTAAACCTTTGTAAAATAGTCTTCAAGAATTGGATGCAACCTGGCCTGAGTATAATATATCTTTTTGAATCCATTTGCACTGAGTTGTGGTGTGAGGATGGTTGAGGGGAACGTTTCAACAATAGACCATTTAAATCCAATATAATTGTAAGCATCGATTTCTCAACATCTACGCTACATGACGTAGTACCAATTGGCAATAGCTCGTGAGTGGACTTTTCAGTCTCTTTTGATGTATGTTGTATTTTTGAAGCATCGATTTCTTGGTTCTCATTATTGGAAGCTTGCTCAAGTTGCACAACACTAGACTCTAGTATAGAAATATCATCCATCTTGGGCACTTTAGAAACCATAGAATCTATGGATTCTATAGTTGTTGACTGAACCATAGGAGCATTATCCATCCCAGTTTGTGAATCTAAGAAAACACACACACAAATGGTATCTCAAAACCACTAGAATTTTATTCACCATATTTATATGTAGAACTCCTAGTAAGAAATTTATTTAAGGTAAAGTCGTTGTTAGAATCCTTGCAACCATTTTCAGCATTCGTACACCAAACACCACTTGTCTAAAATACAATCTACTAACTCAACATTTTCCATCCTACACTTTATTAAAGATGAGTACTTAAAGTGAAAACTAAAAGCCACCCTTGTTGAGGAAACATGGATACAAGGTCCACCAAATGTCCAACCTAGACTACAAGAAAATAATTAGAGATTTGGCTTAGATTTGGATTCAAAGGCCACCACTTATTCAAGTAAGATAACTCCACTTGTTTAAGACAGTAATGTTTGAAGCCCCACCACTTGTCCAACCTAGACATTGATTAAATTTTGGTAAGATTTATCACAAATCTAGAGTAGAATCAAGATTCTATGGCCAAGGTAGTCAAATATGTTAGACAACACACAAAGCATAAGAGCACTCTAGATTCTCGTTGAGCATAAACTAAACAATAATCAAATGTTATATTTACTTGAGATTTCATCCATGAAAAATGAAAATGATGCATGTACTTGAGATTTCCATCCATGTACAATACTTTACAATGTCAAGTAAAGTTATAGTCAGCAAACAACTCTTCTCCTGCTTCAACTTGACAAATAGTCTCAATGCATACATGGCCATATTCTTCTGACTTGATGTGTGAAGAGGTGCATTTATGCCAAGGTGGCAAATTTGGATCAAATGTATAGCGTACGTTGGGACAGACATTTGTACTGTGAGAACTATTTATATAGCCCGACACGTTTCCTTCTTCTACACAACCAATAATGTATGATTGATCTTCCTCTTCTTCTATGTTTGGATCCTCTAGAAGAAAATATTTATAAGCTCTTGGAAATATTTTGCATATCTTTTTCCAGTCTTGAAATCTATACTTATGCCCTCCATAGTTTAGAATAGTCAAACCACTTTCCAGGGTAGTATGCACAAATAGCCCATAACCAGCTCCTTCAATACATGAAAGTCGCACTTCAAAATCCACACCGTTAATATGGAAAATTACATCTTTGGGAATAGGAAAAGTTGGTGTCCCAAAAGGATCTTCATGCCAATCATAGTGTGAAATACATCTAGTTTTTATATCACTTAACTCCTTTGTGTCTGCAAAAAGAAGAAAATATTATGCATAAAATAATGACAATATCAAAGAAAGATATCATTATTTTATAGTCCAATAGGTCCATTGTATGGAAGACTTAGAGTGCCTCTTACATGGTGCCTCCAAGGTTTCCAAAAAATAAAATCATTGGAAAAAAAAGGCCACTGTGTCTCCAATCTATTGCCCATTTGAAGCATAGAGAGAACCAAGGTCCACCACTTGTCCAAGCTAGACATGGAGCATTGACACAAGATCCAACACTTATCCAAGAACCCTATAGTATATGTGGTAACATGGGATGCATTGATGCAACAAAAGTAGTCTAGCCTCCTCATCCATCTCTTTTTTCTTGTAGCCTAGAGGGATTAGTTTCAAGGTCTATCACTAGTCAAAAACTACACATAGAACATTGATACAAGGTTCCACCACATGTGAAACCTATCATCTCTAGTAGCATGGATGGTTTGATATCAAGGTTCATCGCGTGTCCTACCTATACTCTATTGTAGCATATAGATTCTGGTTTGGTGGTACTACACTTGTCCAAACTTGGCTTGTTGTTGATATCTGGAGGTAATCAAGGGTCCTCCACTTGTCCAAGTTAGGCATATAAAACAATTGCAAGGTCCACCATGTGTACAACATATGATTGATTATAGCATGCATGGTCTTATTTCATGGGCAACCATCTTCTCTCCAACATGTGTCCAACCTCGGCTCCATTGAAGCATGGAGAGAAGCAAGGTCCACCACTTATCAAAGCTATTATTTTCTCCCAGTGCTTTCAAAACCCATAATACGTTGTACATGGGGGGGGGGGATTCTTGTTTCAAGGTCCACCACTTGGCTAAGATTGGATCCATTGAAACATAAAGAGAAGCAAGCTCTACCATTTGTCCAAGCTAGGAGCCATTGAAACATGAAAACCCCATAATATGTTGTATACGGGGGGTGTTTTTCAAGGTCTACCACTTGTCTAAGCTATGGTCCATTGGAACATGGAGAGAAGCAAAGCTCCACCACTTTTCTAAGCTAGGATCCATTGAAACATGGAGAGAAGCAAGCTCCATTGTTTGTCTAAGCTAGGCTCCATTGGAACATGGAGAAAACAAGCTCCACCACTTGCCTATTATTGCATAGAGATTCTGGTTTGAAGGTCCACCACTTGTCCAACCTTGCCTTCATGTATGGAGATAATCAAGAGTGCAATGCTTCTCTAAGCTAGGGACATAAAAGAGTTTCAAGGTCCACTACATATACGATCTATGATGGGTTGTAGCATGGGAGGTTTCATTTTAAGGTTGACCACTTCTCCAGCTCCGCTTGTCCAACCTCAGATCCATTGAAGAATGGAGAATAAAGGTGTACCAACTCTCCAAAATAGGCAAGACAATCTCTATAAAACCCATGAATTGTTAATATATGCTATGCTGTGGAGTTTTGTTTGAAGTTCCACTCCTTATCCAAGCTACAATCCATTGAAGCATGGAACTAAGTAAGATATATCTCTAGTCCAAGATAGGATCCATTGAAACATAGAGAGAATCAAGGTCCACCACTTGTCCAAGCTATGCATGGGTAATTGATATAAGGACCACTACGTTTTCACCTATACTATGCTCTATCATGGATGGTTTCATATCCCACCAATTTTCCAACCTATTTAGTAGGTTGTATTATGGGGGTTTGGTTTCAAGGTACTTCACTTGTCTAAGGTGGGTTCCATTGAACCATGGAGAGAAACTATGTCTACCACTTGTCCGAAATATGCTCCTTTAAACATAAAAACAAGGTCCACCACTTGTCCAAGCTAAAGTTTCTCTCCATTGAAGCATGGAGAGAAACAAGGTCTACCACCTGTCCAAAATATGCTCCATTGAAACATAAAAGCAAGGTCCACCACTTGTCCAAGCTAATATAACAAATGGGTGTTGGTTACAAGGTGTACCACACTTGTCTAAACTAGTCTTCATGCAAGGTCTACCACATGTCCAAGCTATATGAGCTTGTTTTGAAGGTCTACCACACCTCTTGAAATTAGGATCCATGTAAGGTCCACCTTTTGTCAAGCTATGCATTTAATGAGTACTAAAACTAAGTAAATTGCAGTACTTAAATACCTTTCCAAGCTCATTAAGATTTTGGTCTCTAAGGCCGGCCACCACCACATGTCTAATCTATGCTCTAATTGATTACTTATGCTAGTTCTCAAAGTCCAAACATAAGCTCCCTTCTAGCAAGGTTAGTTTAAATTTAGGCTCGAGCACCTGTCTAAGCTAGGTTCAATTTATGAAGCATCACCATTTAACCATGCTACGATCTAATGTATCATATCAAGGGGGTATTGATAAAAGGTCCAAAACTTATTGAGTTCAAGCTCTTAAGTAATTAAGTCTTTGTGAGTATTAAATGTTATAGTTTTAGTCTACAGATCCACCATTCAAAAACTCAAGTAATTTACTATTTACATTCAAACCTTGAATGCTTGAGATACAAAATACAAACTCAATCAATACTATATAAAGCAAAATCTAACATTAAGAGTATCAAATCAGTAACAAGAAACACTAACATGCACAAGAAACTCAAAACATACGTGTCTCCATTTCCAAAAAGTCCTCCATTGACAGAGGATGGTGTTGTTGTTGTTCTTCTTCTCTTTGTGGAGAGCACTCCTCTGTAACAGGCACAATGTCGCCTGATTGCGAAGTGGATTGTTGAAGTCCAGCCCATTTTTCTATATCTTCATGAGACTTAACAAAGTCTAGCAGCATGGTCTCCACGCTTTTTGCCTCCTCCACACTATCAATTAAGCAGATAACTTCTTTTTTCTGTTGTATTCCTTCTTGTGCAACCAAGGAGCCATCACCAAAAACATCAACAAGCTTGCGGTCTTCAAAACAATATGTACGAATGTAGTGCTTGACCAAAGCTCTTTTTTTGGCCTCCAAATATTGCAAATCTGACATATCGTTATCTGCTACTTGAAGAAGAGAACAATCAATTGGCATGGGATGTTCCTCTAATCTTCTTCTCAGGTCTTCAAATGCATTGCCTTGTCCCAAGAAGGCAATAACTGTTAGGAATTGAATTGCTCCTTTGCAAGGAGCTGATGGAAAGTGATGCAATGCACCACAACAATGGTAGCTCAGATTATCTCCCATGGCGTCAAAGGCACATTGCAATTTTGTGAAGTTAGTGAAATCCACAAATGCAAGAAAGACAAATCCAGGATCTGTTGACCCTCCAGCAATAGCCAAGATCCCATCCAAAGCATTGTTAAATGTCTCCTCACTCCACTTCAAATTGCCTCCAACGTTTTTTGTCATATCTAAAACACATAAGCCAATAGGCACTTTATTATTGAAGTGGCGCATCAAGTAGAGATTGCCTTCCATTTGTAGGCTCACCACATAGATTGACCATGGCAAATCTCTAGGCTCAGTTTTCTCCTTTTGAAGGTGAATTGCCCATTGCATGTATTTTATTGCTCCATCTGGAAAAGCCATTTTCTTTGTTCCACGCGTCAAACTAGATCTGATCCATTCCTCGCATAGCATTAAAATTGTTTTATAAACAACATCATTGATGTTATACATTTTGACCACCTCCTCCCAGTCTTTACATGGTGAAGACTCATTCAAATTGTTGAAGCCTTCAAGAAGTGCATCTTGAATCAATTTGTCTTGCTTCAACTGCTTGATTCGATCATACATGTCAGTTGCATCACCATCCTTTGCACTCTTTGACAGTAAAATCTTCTCATCTCTAATCTCTTCTTGAATAGTCTTTACCTCTGATTCCTCAAGGCCACAAAGGTATCTAAATACAGTTGTTGGGGGTTTCTTATTCTCCTCTTCTAGATTTTCAATGATTTTCTATCCAGCAATCATAAACTAAATCAGAGTACGTGACCATGTGTGCCTGTTTAGCAATCCAACTTGCTGCTGCACTCATTCTTGCCAATCGAAGAAAAGCCTAAAAAGAAATAGAGAAATAATTAAACTATTGAGCAAGATTTGTTAATTAAACACTATCAAAAAGACAAAGAAAATAACTTACATCCATCCGGCACGAGATGCATGTCCCTCTGCAATTCCACTTGCTGCCTTTGGTGGTCGTCCTGAGAAGATCCATTGACTCCGTAAATGTCTCAATATTTGGCTGTAAGGTTGCTTGACATACAATGCCTGAGCCTCCTCATTTGCAATGGCAGATATAGCAGTTGCAACAAATGGAGGAGCATTCACAACAATGCGAGCCTTTCTAAATTTATACACGCTAATCAGTCTTTCAAAGATCTCTTTGTTGTTTTGTTCATTGTGAAGCAAAACTTTTGCAGCATAGATTGAATGCTGCCCATCAAGAATCCAATAATGATAATCTTTAATTTTTTGCTCCTCTACCTCTTCTACTGCCAAAGGAGTCCCCTTCTTTGATTTTGCATTTCGAACAGGCATCAAATATGCACATGCTGCAGGCTTGGTCGTACTCCGTGAAAATCCAAATAACACACTTTCAGCGTGTTTTTTTATCCATAATACGTGCATTATAGTGATCAGGAGCAAGCCAACAATTTTGAATAGGGATATCAAATTCCCTATATTGGAAAGGAAAATAATTTATGTACTTATTCATTCCACCTGTATCTTTTTCTTGTCCTTTCATGGCCTCAGCTTCTAAAACATTTGGATCCACAATTCTCATCTTTGACATTGAACCCTCTGTTGATGAGGATGCCAAAGATGCCTTGTCTACATCCAAAATGGAACTAGTTCGCTTAGCTTCTACTTTCTGCACTTTTGCTTGCTTCTTTGTGGATGGTGGTCGTGAAGCTTTCACTTCTTTTTTCGTTGTAGTGTGGCAATGATGGAGCTTTGAAGTTGATCTGCTGTGATATTTGGATTTGATTCTGCAAACTTCCATCCTCGAGAAAACATTGTCTCTTTTTTGTTTCTAGACATGCGCTCCAATGCATATGCTCCTGGAGATAGTTGAAATTCTAGATTCATTGGAACTAGAATGTCAATGCATTCCACCTCTGGATGACTATCAACTACAGAGACAGATGCTTCCACAACTTGTCCAACATCTTCAAACAAGCTATCATTCTCCTTTTTGGCAATAAATAGATGCACCTTATGAAATTGTGCACCCTCTATACCATGTATGTCCAAATACCATTTCCTAAGATCATTGCAAGTAAAGTCAACTGAGACAGCAACCCTTGCAACCTGTTTTTTTAGAGCCATCTTTCCTGAAACAAAAAAAACCAAATGTTATTTTAACATATACTTTTTTGTAATGGATTAAGTTTGTGTGAATACAAGTTCCACCACTTGTTCAAGCTAGATCTAAGCAAGTATACATAGTGATCATTTAAGCTAGTAAACTAAGGGAAGGGAGAAGTAAGGTCCACCACTTGTCCAAGCTCAGCTCTAGACAACATGGAGAGATTCGAGGTCTACTAATTGTCTAATATAGGCTAACTATATTGAAACATAGAGAGAAGCAAAGGTCCACCACTTGTCCAATCTAGGGTCCATTGAAACATGGAGAGAAGGATGCTCCACCATTTGTCCAAAATAGGCTCCATTGAAACATGAAGAGAAGCAAGATGCACATGTCTTTGAGATGCTAGGCTCCATTGAAATACCTTAAACCCATGATATTTTGTATATGGGGTTTAAATTCAAGGTCCACCACTTGTCCAACCTATTATCCCTAGTAGCATGAGTGGTTTGGTCTCAAGATTCACCACTTTTCCACTCTATGTCATTATATTAAGAAGATCTGGGTGTTAAGGTCCACCACTTGTCCAACCTATAAGGCAATATCTTAAATGGTATTATTTACCACCACTTGGAATGCACATGATGGGTTTTACATAGGGGTATGGTTCCAAGGTCCACCACTTGTCCAAGCTAACTCTATTGAAACATAGAGAGAATCAAAGGTCCACCACTTGTCCAAGCTAGGCTCCATTGAAACATGGAGAGAAGGATGCTCCACCATTTGTCCAAGCCAGGTTTGATTGAAACATGAAGAGAAGCAAGCTGCACCATGTCTCCAAAATGCTAGGCTCCATTGAAATATCTTAAACCCATGATATTTCGTACATGGGGGGTTTACATTCAAGGTCCACCACTTGTCCAACCTATTATCACTAGTAGCATGAGTGGTTTGATGTCAAGATTCACCACTTTTCCACTCTATGTCATTATATTAAGAAGATCTGGGTGTTAAGGTCCACCACTTGTCCAACCTATAAGGCTATATCTTAAAGGGTATTCTTTCTCACCACTTGGAATGACCATGATAGGTTTTACATGGGGGTTTGGTTCCAAGTTCCACCACTTGTCCAAGCTAACTCTATTGAAACATAGAGAGAAGCAAAGGTCCACCACTTGTCTAAGCTAGGGTCCATTGAAACATGGAGAGAGAAGGATGCTCCACCATTTTCCAAGATAGGCTCCATTGAAACATGAAGAGAAGCAAGCACACCATGTCTCCAAGATGCTAAGATCCATTGAAATACCTTAAACCCACGATATTTTGTACATGGGGAGTTTACATTCAAGGTCCACCACTTGTCCAACCTATTATCTCTAGTAGCATGAGTGGTTTGGTCTCAAGATTCACCACTTTTCCACTCTATGTCATTACGTTAAGAAGATCTGGGTGTTAAGGTCGACCACTTGTCCAACCTATAAGGGTATATCTTAAAGGGTATTCTTTCTCACACACTTGAAATGTCCATGATATGTTTTACATGGGGGTTTGGCTCCAAGGTCCACCACTTGTCCAAGCTAACTCTATTGAAACATAGAGAGAAACAAAGGTCCACCACTTGTCCAAGCTAGGCTCCATTGAAACATGGAGAGAAGGATCCTCTACCATTTGTCGAAGCTAACTCTATTGAAACATGGGGGGTTTACATTCAAGGTCCACCACTTGTCCAACCTATTAACGCTAGTAGCATGAGTGGTTTGGTCTCAAGATTCACCACTTTTTCACTCTATGTCATTATATTAAGAATATTTGGGTGTTAAGGTCCACCACTTGTCCAACCTATAAGGCTATATCTTAAGGGTTGTTCTTTCTCACCACTTGGAGTGACCAGCATAGGTTTTACATGGGGTTTTGTTTCAAGGTCCACCACTTGTCCAAGCTAACTCTATTGAAACATAGAGAGAATCAAAGGTCCACCACTTGTCCAAGCTAGGGTCCATTGAAACATGGAGAGAAGGATGCTCCACCATTTGTCCAAGATACGCTCCATTGAAACATGAAGAGAAGCAAGCTACACCATGTCTCCAAGATGCTAGGCTCCATTGAAATACCTCAAACCCATGATTTTGAACATGGGGGGTTTACATTCAAGGTCCACCACTTGTCCAACCTATTATCTCTAGTAGCATGAGTGGTTTGGTCTCAAGATTCACCATTTTTCCACTCTATGTCATTCTATTAAGAATATCTGGGTGCTAAGGTCCACCACTTGTCCAACCTATAAGGCTATATCTTAAACTTTATTCTTTCTCACCACTTGGAGTTACCAAGATAGGTTTTACATGGGAGTTTGGTTCCAAGGCCCACCACTTGTCCAAGCTAACTCTATTGAAACATAGAGAGAAGCAAAGGTCCACCACTTGTCCAAGCTAGGCTCCATTGAAACATGGAGAGAAGGATGCTCCACCATTTGTCCAAGATAGGCTCCATTGAAACATGAAGGGAAGCAATCTGCACCATGTCTCCAAGATGCTAGGCTCCATTGAAATACCTTAAACCCATGATATTTCGTACATGGGGGTTTACATTCAAGGTCCACCACTTGTCCAACCTATTATTCTTAGTAGCATGAGTGGTTTGGTCTCAAGATTTACCACTTTTCCACTCTATGTTATTATATTATGAAGATCTAGTTTTAAGGTCGACCACTTGTCCAACCTATAAGGCTAGATCTTAAAGGGTATTATTTCTCACCACTTGGAATGACCATGATATGTTTTTACATGGGGGTTTGGTTTCAAGGTCCACCACTTGTCCAAGCTAACTCTATGGAAACATAGAGAGAAGCAAAGGTCCACCACTTGTCCAAGCTAGGCTCCACTGAGACATTTAGAGAAGGATGATCCCCCATTGGTGGAAGATAGGCTTCATTGAAACATGAAAAGAAGCAAGTTGCACCATGTCTCCAAGATTCTAGGATCCATTGAAATACCTTAAACCCACGATATTGTTTACATGTGGGGTTTAACGTCAAGGCCAGTCACTTTTCCAAGCTATTATCCTAGTAGCATGAGTGTGTTTGGTCTCAAGATTCACCACTTTTCCACTCTATGTCATTATATAAAGAAGATCTAGGTGTTAAGGTCGACCACTTGTCCAACCTATAAGGGTATATCTTAAAGGGTATTCTTTCTCACCACATGAAATGTCCATGATATGTTTTACATAGGGGTTTGGTTCCAAGGTCCACCCCTTATCCAAGCTAACTTTATTCTTCTCATAGAGAGAAGCAAAAGGTCCACCACTTGTCCAAGCTAGGCTCCATTGAAACATGGAGAGAAGGATGCTCCACCATTTGTCGAAGCTAACTCTATTGAAACATGGAAGGTTACATTCAAGGTCCACCAGTTGTCCAACCTATTAACGCTAGTAGCATGAGGGGTTTGGTCTCAAGATTCACCACTTTTTCACTCTGTGTCATTATATTAAGAATATTTGGGTATTAAGGTCCACCACTTGTCCAACCTATAAGACTATATCTTAATGGTTATTCTTTTCTGACCACTTGGAGTGACCATGAAAGGTTTTACATGGGGGTTTGGTTCCAAGGTCCACCACTTGTCCAAGCTAACTCTATTGAAACATAGAGAGAAGCAAAGGTCCACCACTTGTCTAAGCTAGGGTCTATTGAAACATGGAGAGAAGGATGCTCCACCATTTGTCCAAGATAGACTCCATTGAAACATGAAGAGAAGCAAGCTGCACCATATCTCCAAGATGCTAGCCTCCATCGAAATACCTTAAACCACGTTATTTTGTACATGGGGAGTTTACATTCAAGATCAACAATTTGTCCAACCTATTATCGCTAGTAGCATGAGTGGTTTGCTCTCAAGATTCACCACTTTTCCACTCTCTGTCATTATATTAAGAATATTTGGGTGTTAAGGTCCACCACTTGTCCAACCTATAAGACTATATGTTAATGGTTATTCTTTCTCACCCCTTGAAAGACTATATCTTAATGGTTATCCCTAGCTATTATTGCTAGTAGCCTGAGTGGTTTGGTCTCAAGATTCACCACTTTTATTAAGAATATGTGGGTGTTAAGGTCCACCACTTGTCCCACCTATAAGGCTACATCTTAAAGGTTATATTCTTTCTTACTACTTGGAGTGACCATGATAGGTTTTACATGGGGGTTTGGTTCCAAGGTCCACCACTTGTCCAAGCTAACTCTATTGAAACATAGAGAGAAGCAAAGGTCCACCCCTTGTCTAAGCTAGGGTCCATTGAAACATGGAGAGAAGGATGCTCCACCATTTGTCCAAGGTAGGCTCCATTGAAACATGAGGAGAATCAAGGTGCACCATGTCTCCAAGATGCTAGGCTCCATCGAAAAACATTAAACCCACGATATGTCGTAGATGAGGGGTTTACATTCAAGGTCCAACACTTGTCCAAGCTATTATTGGTAGTAGCCTGAGTGGTTTGGTCTCAAGATTCACCACTTTTCCACTCTATGTCATTATATTAAGAATATGCGCGTGTTAAGGTCCACCACTTGTCCAAACCTATAAGGCTACATCTTAAAGGTTATTCTTTATTACCACTTGGAGTGACCATGATAGGTTGTACATGGGGGTTTGGTTCCAAGGTCCACCACTTGTCCAAGCTAACTCTATTGAAACATAGAGAGAAACAAAGGTCCACCACTTGTCCAAGCTAGGGTCCATTGAACCATGGAGAGAAGGATGCTCCACCATTTGTCCAAGATAGGCTCCATTGAAACATGACGAGAAGCAAGCTGCACCATGTCTCCAAGATGCTAGGCTCCATCGAAATACATTAAACCCACGATATTTCGTAGATGAGGGGTTTACATTCAAGGTCCACCACTTGTCCAAGCTATTATTGCTAGTAGCCTGAGTGGTTTGGTCTCAAGATTCACCACTTTTATTAAGAATATGTGGGTGTTAAGGTCCACCACTTGTCCAACCTATAAGGCTACATCTTAAAGGTTATTCTTTCTTACTACTTGGAGTGACCATGATAGGTTTTACATGGGGTTTGGTTCCAAGGTCCACCACTTGTCCAAGCTAACTCTATTGAAACATAGAGAGAAGCAAAGGTCCACCCCTTGTCTAAGCTAGGGTCCATTGAAACATGGAGAGAAGGATGCTCCACCATTTGTCCAAGGTAGGCTCCATTGAAACATGAGGAGAAGCAAGGTGCACCATGTCTCCAAGATGCTAGGCTCCATCGAAAAACACTTAAACCCACGATATGTCGTAGATGAGGGGTTTCATTCAAGGTCCACCACTTGTCCAAGCTATTATTGCTAGTAGCCTGAGTGGTTTGGTCTCAAGATTCACCACTTTTTCACTCTATGTCATTATATTAAGAATATGCGCGTGTTAAGGTGGGGGGGGGGGGGGTTAAGGGCACCATGGGTGATAAGGGACCTATATTGCATAGCTAGGGGTGCGGTAAATAGGGTTTTTTCTTTATTATAAGTCGTGGGGGGGGTCCATGACGGCAGGATGAGAGGTTTTACATGGGGGTTTGGTTCCAAGGTCCACCACTTGTCCAAGCTAACTCTATTGAAACATAGAGAGAAACAAAGGTCCACCCCTTGTCTAAGCTAGGGTCATTGAAACATGGAGAGAAGGATGCTCCACCATTTGTCCAAGGTAGGCTCCATTGAAACATGACGAGAATCAAGGTGCACCATGTCTCCAAGATGCTAGGCTCCATCGAAAAACATTAAACCCACGATATTTCGTAGATGAGGGGTTTACATTCAAGGTCCACCACTTGTCCAAGCTATTATTGCTAGTAGCCTGAGTGGTTTGGTCTCAAGAGACTTCACCACTTTTATTAAGAATATGCGGGTGTTAAGGTCCACCACTTGTCCAACCTATAAGGCTACATCTTAAAGGTTATTCTTTATTACTACTTGGAGTGACCATGATAGGTTTTACATGGGGTTTGGTTCCAAGGTCCACCACTTGTCCAAGCTAACTCTATTGAAACATAGAGAGAAACAAAGGTCCACCACTTGTCCAAGCTAGGGTCCATTGAAACATGGAGAGAAGGATGCTCCACCATTTGTCCAAGATAGGCTCCATTGAAACATGACGAGAAGCAAGTGCACCATGTCTCCAAGATGCTAGGCTCCATCGAAATACATTAAACCCACGATATTTCGTAGATGAGGGGTTTACATTCAAGGTCCACCACTTGTCCAAGCTATATTGGTAGTAGCATGAGTGGTTTGGTCTCAAGATTCACCACTTTCCACTCTATGGTCATTATATTAAGAATATACTGGGTGTTAAGGTCCACCACTTGTCCAAACCTATTAGGCACATCTTAAAGGATTATTCTTTATTTACCACTTGGAGTGACCATGATAGGTTTTACATGGGGGTTTGGTTCCAAGGTCCACCACTTGTCCAAGCTAACTCTATTGAAACATAGAGAGAAACAAAGGTCCACCACTTGTCCAAGCTAGGGTCCATTGAAACATGGAGAGAAGGATGCTCCACCATTTGTCCAAGATAGGCTCCATTGAAACATGACGAGAAGCAAGCTGCACCATGTCTCCAAGATGCTAGGCTCCATCGAAATACATTAAACCCACGATATTTCGTAGATGAGGGGTTTACATTCAAGGTCCACCACTTGTCCAAGCTATTATTGCTAGTAGCCTGAGTGGTTTGGTCTCAAGATTCACCACTTTTATTAAGAATATGTGGGTGTTAAGGTCCACCACTTGTCCAACCTATAAGGCTACATCTTAAAGGTTATTCTTTCTTACTACTTGGAGTGACCATGATAGGTTTTACATGGGGGTTTGGTTCCAAGGTCCACCACTTGTCCAAGCTAACTCTATTGAAACATAGAGAGAAGCAAAGGTCCACCCCTTGTCTAAGCTAGGGTCCATTGAAACATGGAGAGAAGGATGCTCCACCATTTGTCCAAGGTAGGCTCCATTGAAACATGAGGAGAAGCAAGGTGCACCATGTCTCCAAGATGCTAGGCTCCATCGAAAAACATTAAACCCACGATATGTCGTAGATGAGGGGTTTACATTCAAGGTCCACCACTTGTCCAAGCTATTATTGGTAGTAGCCTGAGTGGTTTGGTCTCAAGATTCACCACTTTTCCACTCTATGTCATTATATTAAGAATATGCGCGTGTTAAGGTCCACCACTTGTCCAACCTATAAGGCTACATCTTAAAGGTTATTCTTTATTACCACTTGGAGTGACCATGATAGGTTTTACATGGGGGTTTGGTTCCAAGGTCCACCACTTGTCCAAGCTAACTCTATTGAAACATAGAGAGAAACAAAGGTCCACCACTTGTCCAAGCTAGGGTCCATTGAAACATGGAGAGAAGGATGCTCCACCATTTGTCCAAGATAGGCTCCATTGAAACATGACGAGAAGCAAGCTGCACCATGTCTCCAAGATGCTAGGCTCCATCGAAATACATTAAACCCACGATATTTCGTAGATGAGGGGTTTACATTCAAGGTCCACCACTTGTCCAAGCTATTATTGCTAGTAGCCTGAGTGGTTTGGTCTCAAGATTCACCACTTTTATTAAGAATATGTGGGTGTTAAGGTCCACCACTTGTCCAACCTATAAGGCTACATCTTAAAGGTTATTCTTTCTTACTACTTGGAGTGACCATGATAGGTTTTACATGGGGGTTTGGTTCCAAGGTCCACCACTTGTCCAAGCTAACTCTATTGAAACATAGAGAGAAGCAAAGGTCCACCCCTTGTCTAAGCTAGGGTCCATTGAAACATGGAGAGAAGGATGCTCCACCATTTGTCCAAGGTAGGCTCCATTGAAACATGAGGAGAAGCAAGGTGCACCATGTCTCCAAGATGCTAGGCTCCATCGAAAAACATTAAACCCACGATATGTCGTAGATGAGGGGTTTACATTCAAGGTCCACCACTTGTCCAAGCTATTATTGCTAGTAGCCTGAGTGGTTTGGTCTCAAGATTCACCACTTTTCCACTCTATGTCATTATATTAAGAATATGCGCGTGTTAAGGTCCACCACTTGTCCAACCTATAAGGCTACATCTTAAAGGTTATTCTTTATTACCACTTGGAGTGACCATGATAGGTTTTACATGGGGGTTTGGTTCCAAGGTCCACCACTTGTCCAAGCTAACTCTATTGAAACATAGAGAGAAACAAAGGTCCACCACTTGTCCAAGCTAGGGTCCATTGAAACATGGAGAGAAGGATGCTCCACCATTTGTCCAAGATAGGCTCCATTGAAACATGACGAGAAGCAAGCTGCACCATGTCTCCAAGATGCTAGGCTCCATCGAAATACATTAAACCCACGATATTTCGTAGATGAGGGGTTTACATTCAAGGTCCACCACTTGTCCAAGCTATTATTGCTAGTAGCCTGAGTGGTTTGGTCTCAAGATTCACCACTTTTATTAAGAATATGTGGGTGTTAAGGTCCACCACTTGTCCAACCTATAAGGCTACATCTTAAAGGTTATTCTTTCTTACTACTTGGAGTGACCATGATAGGTTTTACATGGGGGTTTGGTTCCAAGGTCCACCACTTGTCCAAGCTAACTCTATTGAAACATAGAGAGAAGCAAAGGTCCACCCCTTGTCTAAGCTAGGGTCCATTGAAACATGGAGAGAAGGATGCTCCACCATTTGTCCAAGGTAGGCTCCATTGAAACATGAGGAGAAGCAAGGTGCACCATGTCTCCAAGATGCTAGGCTCCATTGAAAAACATTAAACCCACGATATGTCGTAGATGAGGGGTTTACATTCAAGGTCCACCACTTGTCCAAGCTATTATTGCTAGTAGCCTGAGTGGTTTGGTCTCAAGATTCACCATTTTTCCACTCTATGTCATTATATTAAAAATATGCGCGTGTTAAGGTCCACCACTTGTCCAACCTATAAGGCTACATCTTAAAGGTTATTCTTTATTACCACTTGGAGTGACCATGATAGGTTTTACATGGGGCTTTGGTTCCAAGGTCCACCACTTGTCCAAGCTAACTCTATTGAATCATAGAGAGAAGCAAAGGTCCACCACTTGTCTAAGCTAGGCTCCATTGAAACATGGAGAGAAGGATGCTCCACCATTTGTCGAAGCTAACTCTATTGAAACATGGGGGGTTTACGTTCAAGGTCCACCACTTGTCCAAGCTATTAGTGCTAGTAGCATGAGTGGTTTTGTCTCAAGATTCACCACTTTTTCACTCTATGTCATTATATTAAGAATATTAGGGTGTTAAGGTCCACCACTTGTCCAACCTATAAGGCTATATCTTAAAGGTTATTCTTTCTCACCACTTGGAGTGACCATGATAGGTTTTAAATGGGGGTTTGGTTCCAAGGTCCACCACTTGTCCAAGCTAACTCTATTGAATAATAGAGAGAAGTAAAGGTCCACCACTTGTCCAAGCTAGGGTCCATTGAAACATGGAGAGAAGGATGCTCCACCATTTGTCCAAGATAGGCTCCATTGAAACATGAAGAGAAGCAAGATGCACGATGTCTCCAAGATGCTAGGCTCCATCGAAATACCTTAAACCCACGATATTTCGTAGATGGGGGGTTTACTTTCAAGGTCCACCACTTGTCCAAGCTATTATCGCTAGTAGCATGGTTTGGTCTCAAGATTCACCAGTTTTCCACTCTATGTCATTATATGAAGAATATCTGGGTGTTAAGGTCCACCACTTGTCCAACCTATAAGGCTATATTCTAAATGATATTTTTTTTGACCACTTGGAATGTGCATGATATGTTTTACATGGGGTTTTGTTCCAAGGTCCACCACTTGTCCAAGCTAGATCTATTACATATATATTATACATACAATATTCAACTAGATTCCCTACCTATCATGTCCAGTAGCATGGATGCTCTAGCTTGAAGGTCCACCACTTGTCCAACCTATACTCTCTTATGTAAGGGAGATCTCGCTATAAATTCAAAACCTTCCCGCCTAAATTTAAAATATCCCTCCCAAATCTTAAATATCCCGCCTAAATTTTAAACTATCCCGCCCAAATTTTAAAATTCAAACTTTTTTATAAAAATTTAAATTTTACTACTTAAATTTAAAATATTCCACGCGAAATTGATTTTAAATTCAAGTTTACCACAAAAAGATATCATTATACCACCTAAATTCAAATATGCAAACCTCAAATCATTATATTGTACATAAATTCAAACAAATTCAAATTAACAAGCCTAAACTGATATTAGTTTGCATAGATATGAATTTATCACACCTAAATTATGTCACCATGTTAGAGAGAGTGGTTAGAGAATTTGAACAAGGTCCACCACTTGTCCAACCTAGATACCAAGAAGGATTGAGTGTACAAGGTATTGTTTGGAGGTCCTTATAGTCCATTGGTCTCAAGGTCCACCACTTGTGGTAAGGGTCACCAAAAAGTGTATATATTCATCCAAAGAAATACACGTATTTTTGGTCTACATGTCCTAGTTTAAACCATTTATGTCCATTAGGTGTATCACTAAACAACACTACTATTTTTGAGAAACAGAAGTTACAATCATATCTACAAATGGATTAGAGGAAAATCAGCTCAGCATACATCCAGAACTCGCTACAAGAATCGACTTTAACAGATCACGCAAGTAAGTCTTCCATTCAATTTTACTAGTATTACAATGTGTTAGTTATTTGTGATATTTATGTATGTATATATACTATGTGTGCATATCGTAATTAAGTGTAATTGTGTATCTGCATTATGTATGAGTATTACAATGAAATAACACAAATATACATACATACACATAGATAACACAGACGCACACATACATGAGCATGTATTTTCAAGAGAGAGATAGCAAGATACAGAGATAGATAGAGAGAGAGAGAGAGAGAGATAAATACCTGTTTTTTAGAGAGAGGAGAGAGAAAGATAACAGATTTCACTGTGTTTATGTATGTGGAAGAGAGGAAGACGATGTATGGGAATATGTGCACGTATTTTCAAGAGAGAGACAACAAGATAACAGATTTCATTGTGGTTATGTATGTGGAAGTGAGGAAGACGATGTGTGGGAATATGTGCATGTATTTTCAAGAGAGAGACAGCAAGATAACAGATTTCACTGTGGTTATGTATGTGGAAGAGAGGAAGACGATGTGTGGGAATATGTGTATGTGTGCGGGGATACTTTTAAACTATGTATCTCTGTCTTTTGACGAGAGAGTGTGTGTGCAAGAAGAGTTACAGAGAACCATCTTCTCTATATGGAGAAAGACAGAGAGTGAGAGAGAGAGAAATACCTGTTTTTTCTCTATTCGTGAGGTGTGCAATGTCTCCTGAGAAGACTGCCCGATCCTGCCCTTCTGGAAAGCGTTGTGTACGCTGCTATTTCTTTATCTTGTGCGCGAACTTTCAATCCTGTGCACTCCACCTGTGTGTTGTGTACGATGCCGAGCTTGCTCCTCTACGCGCGCGTATACTCCAACTGTGTGCGATCCGTGTGCGCTTTTTGTGTGTTTGCTGCTCGCCTGCTTTCTCTGTGTGCGTTTCTCGTGCGCTCTCTGTGTGCCTAATCTTGATAGGGTTTATTAGAATGCCATGTATGCTACAAGTCCATGTTTTATCATAGGATTAAAAAAAACAAAAGCAATATAAAAAATTAACCAATTCACACGGCCAAAATTGAAGAAATCATGGTTGAAAATATGAAAAACATGCGTAACTCTATACTAGGAATTCACTTTTTAAAAAAAAAATCTTTGGGCGCTGCCCTAGCCCGTGGGCGCTGCCCTCGACCCCGCCCCTTGACCCCGCCCGGGACGCTGCCCTGGACCCCGCCCAGAACAATATCCCAAAATCAACCTCCCAAGCCCCGCCATCGAGAGCGCTATATTCCACATCCCCATCAAGAGCGCTACCCCCAAACCTCACGTGGAAGCGCTGCCTTGTCACCCCATTGTGGCATTGCCCTTAGACCCCGCATCTGGAGTGCTAAATGGGAACATTCTTCATTAGTGAAATTTTGAACATAAATTATATTAGCATATACTTAAATATAATACAAATATTAACATATTAGCTATACTACTAATTTACTATAGCAGTTCTAGATTATGTCCCATACTATATTTAAGGTGCCAAAGGTTTGGCCTTATGGTCCTAGATTTAGCCAAGTGGTCAACACATATAGGACCAAGTGCACACTGTGCCACAAAACTTGGCCACCACTTCACTTGCCAAAGTTTAGGCCACATGGTCAATCCTAACTTTCCAATGTTCTTATTATGTCACCTTTTGCCTCGTGGAAAACCTAGGCTTGTTTTCACATACTCAGGCACTTCAAGCCACAATAAATTGTCATTACTCTTCGACAACCCTTTTGTTCAAGTCTTTGAAAAAACATTGTTTAAGGCCACCCTAAACCATTTTCATTTAGGGGTGTCTAAAACTAGCTTTTTGGCAATTCGAGAAGAAAATGGTCAAAGTTTTATACTTAGTTTTAACCACTTGACCAATTCAAATATTGGAAAGCAAGGTCTTGTAATACTTTTCTTTGGACATCACACATTAAAACTAGGTCCCTCACTTGTCCAAGCTATGCTCTAATACAATAAAGGGCTTTTGGTTTCAAGATGCACCACTTTCCCAACCTTGATTCCATTAAAGAAGCTAGCTCTACTTAGACATTTAATAGCAAGGTCTTGCAGCAGTTCAGATTGAACATTTTCCATGGCAGCTAGGTCCACCACTTATCTAAGCTATGCTCTAATAGAGTAAGGGGGTTTTGGTTTCAAGATCCACCACTTGTCCAAACTTGATTTGGGAAGCAAGGTCCTATAATAGTTTGCTTTGGACATTCACCATTACAACTAAGTCCACCACTTCTCCAAGCTATGTTCTAATACACTAAGGAGGTTTTGGTTTCAAGGAGAACCACTTGTACGACTCTGTTTTTGGAAGTAAGGTCTTTACATAGTTCACCTTGGACCTTGGACATTGGATACTACAACTAAGCCCACCACTTGTCCAAGATATCCTCTATATATAGCCAAAGGGTTTGGGTTTCAAGATTCACCACTTTTCCAACCTTTCTTCCATTAAAGAAAGGAGGGGCTTTATAACTAGGTCCACCACTTATCCAAGCTATGCTCTGATATAGAAAGGGGATTTTGGTTTCAAGGTCCACCACGTGTTCAACCTTGCAAGACTCAAGGGATACTTGGACATTGGAAAGCATAGTCCTATAGTAGTTGATAGGTGGCAGTGGGTATTACAACTAGGTCCAACCTATGCTCTCATATAGCAAAGAGGCTTTGCTTTCAAGGTCCACCACTTGTCCAACCTTGCTTCCATTAAAGAAATGAGGGGCTACGTAAACATTGGCAAGCAAGGTAGCAAGGTCCTAAGGTGTTTCACCTTGGATATTGGGCATTATAACTAGGTCCACCACTTGTCCAAGCTATGCTCTGATAAAGAAAGGGGATTTTCGTTTCAAGGTCCACCATATGTTCAACCTTTCTAGTATAGAAAGGGGATTTTTGTTTCAAGGTCCACCACTTGTTCAACCTTGAAAGACTCAAGGGATACTTGGACATTGGAAAGCATAGTCCTATAGTAGTTGATAGGTGGCAGTGGGTATTAAAACTAGGTCCAACCTATGCTCTTATATAGCAAAGAGGCTTTGGTTTCAAGGTCCACCACTTGTCCAACCTTACTTCCATTAAAGAAATGAGGGGCTACGTAAACATTGGCAAGCAAGGTAGCAAAGTCCTAAGGTATTTCACCTTGGATATTGGGCATTATAACTAGGTCCACCACTTGTCCAAGCTATGCTCTGATATAGAAAGGGGATTTTTGTTTCAAGGTCCACCACGTGTTCAACCTTGAAAGACTCAAGGGATACTTGGACATTGGAAAGCATAGTCCTATAGTAGTTGATAGGTGGCAGTGGGTATTACAACTAGGTCCACCACTTGTCCAACCTATGCTCTCATATAGCAAAGAGGCTTTGGTTTCAAGGTCCACCACTTGTCCAACCTTGCTTCCATTAATATAGCAAGGAGGATTTGGTCTCAAGGTTCACCACTTGTCCAACCTATGCAAACCTTTTTCATGTTGTAGCATGATTTTTGGTTTGAAGAGTATTTTTATATAACTATGGATTTAACAATGTAATCTTTTTACTTACAGGATGGACTTCGAATCTGGGGAGAAAGTACATATGATACTTGACAATGAAATCGTTGGTATTGGTTGTGTGTGTAGAACAGATCCTGATTCCACTTGTGGTGGTACAAAGATAGGGCTGGGAAATGTCTCCATACTAGTGGAGGAATGCTTGAAGGATGTGGTCC
Organism: Adiantum capillus-veneris; assembly: GCF_014529385.1. Lineage (NCBI taxonomy): Eukaryota > Viridiplantae > Streptophyta > Polypodiopsida > Polypodiales > Pteridaceae > Adiantum > Adiantum capillus-veneris. The sequence continues at coordinate 71,901,909 of NC_140958.1, read as the reverse complement.
TACCTTTTCCTACAATGGATACTTCATCTCTCCAAGGCTCATTATGGAGTGCTGTTCGATGGTCAAAGCTTCTTTTGCAATCTTTTGTATTAAATGGGAACTTAATTGATCCACACAAAAGCTACAATGGTGATGAAGAACATGATCATTCTGATCCTCTAGTTACAGATGCAATACCTATGACAAGCCCAGAATTTGAAGCAATGATTCGAGAGTCTTGGAGAAATCAGAGGGTCCTTTTAAAAGATGACACAATGATGCAAACCATGAATGAAGGGACCATCTTATATGTATTTCCACATGATTATGTCAACTTTCAGGAACTTGGTCCTGATTGTGTGGGTGTGGGTATTGAAAGAGAAAATGCAAGCATTGATGATGTGGTTGAAGTGGGTAGCATCACTTTGCTAAAGTGGCCCATCAAGCAGACAACAATGTTGAATGGGAGCCCATTACAACGCTTTGTTCCTGTTGATGGCATGCATGCTACATATGAGGATGTATCCAACGATGGTAATGTTGGAAAAAAACTTGATGGGAGTAATGTTGTCCAGTTGTCAAGGAAGAGACGATACACTTTCATGAACAGGACTCAAAAATCAAAAGCAGCACCAGCTTCGACTTTTTACCTTTCAAACAAATCAATTCAAAGGGTATCATGCATTGATTGTTGTGCACAAAAATGCTGCCAATTTGCAGATCGTGATATGGTGACAAGGTTACGACAACAATTTTGGGGAGAGTCTCAAAAATCACGCACTAATTATGTTTATGATGTTCTTTCTATATGTTATCAGAAAGATGAGAAGTCACGATACCAATTCAGGCTAAATGGCTCTATTGTTTGTTGTAGAGCATGGTATGAGCTACATGGAATACCAAAGACATCATTTTATCGATACAAGGAGAACTTTGAAAATGGTGTGCGCCAATATGTACATGGGAACACATGTACATTGAGAAGGGGACTTCAACATACTAGTTCAGCAAGAGCACTACTAAATGAGTTTGTGGAAAACAACTCTGAGAAGATGCCACATAGAAGTAGAACACTGCTAGATGGCTCAAGAGAGACTCAATTGGTGATTCCATCAACATACAAACAAGTGGATATTTTATGTGAAATCAACACGACACTTGACCAAATGGGCTATGAGAAGAAGCTATCCCAATCTTCTTTTGGTAGAATTTGGAACAAAGAGTACCCACATGTCACTTTAACAAAGACGAGTGAGTTCTCTAAGTGCAATATTTGTAGCTCAATCAAGGCAAGGTTAGAAGCTAAACCTTCTCTTGAAGAGAGAGCTCTTCTCTTGAGGGAGAGAGAAGTTCACATGGCACAACAAAAGAGTTGCAGAAGCCTATATTATGCATGGCGCACGTATTCAGAAACTCAACCACAAAAATATGTATGCATAATCCATGATAAGATGGATCGAAAGAAGACTGCCATTCCTAGATTACGCATTGTTCCCAAGGGTGTGGATTCAGGATATAATCTGCAAGTGGCATTGATTGGCATGATCACTCATGGACATGGAGAAGGTCATTACGGACACTTTGTCTTGAATGGTTTGTGGCCAACTGATCCAAATCTTACAATTGGCTCAATTGCTAATTGTTTACATAACCTCGAGAGGATAGATAAGCATCCTCTTGGTGATCTAGTAACAAATGGACTTCCAAGGAGCAATATTTCACTACTACATGCTTTGAACTCAAGGGATGCTTTGGACTACCATAACTTGAGTGATGGAAAAGAGCCCATTGTGCAGTCGTCAGAAATTGCAGAAGAGGAATTGGGGTCAACATTTCGCAGATTGCCAGAGAACTTGTTGCTACAATTGGATAATTGTGCAGGGGAAAACAAAAATCGATACTTATTTGCCTATTTGTCAATGCTTGTTGCAAGGGGTGTTTTCAAAACCATCCAGCTGGAATTTTTAATGGTTGGGCATACACATGAGGACATAGACGCCATGTTTAGTAGGTTTTCAGAGAAGTTGAGAGTTACACAAACCTATACTTTGCCACATTTGATGGATACATTACGAAACAGCTCATCTTCATCTCCAGCTCCATTTTTTCTCACAAAGATCCCCGATTTCAAGCAATATTTTGATGGCTATCTTTGTGATGGACAAGACATACTTGTTGGACATTCCAAACCGCTTCAATTCAGGTTCTTTATGCAGGATGAGACACCAATGATGCAATATATGGCACATGTAGGTGTATCAAGTTGGAGTGGAAGTATTCGCCTTTGGAAAACAGACACAGAAGGCAAGCCAATGTTACCACATGGAGATCCACCTCTAGTACAAATGGCGGAGTATGTCAAGGCCCACGAAGAAGTCATTTTGGGGCTAAAGAACTATATAAAATTTTGGAAAAATTTAGGGAATGGTTCAAGTATTCCGCGATATTATAGACCCGTGATAGATTATTGGAGTAAGGTAATTGAAGAGATTGGAAAAGCAATCATATCAGAGGGAGTCTTGTATGAAATGTTTTGGCCAAAGACTCAAGAATATTCTCACCTACAAAGCACTACAATGAATTTGCAACAAGGAGCAGAAAGATTCCTAGGCCTTGAAGAGTTGAACGATCATTTTTGTGGGCCTCAACGAGATAGGCCAAGGGGAGAGTTTGACCCTATGTCTGATGTACACCAAGGTGACTTTCTTATGCTTGTTCCGAGTGACACAGAAATCTATCCAGTGTGGCTTGCAATGGCTTTATCTGACATTGATAATGAGCCTACATCACCAAACTACAGAAAACTCTTGATTCAATATTGGGCACCTTGCGCGAGAAAAAGTGGGATGACAGATACTCAAGCTTACAGTAATTGTTGGAAGGGTTATTGGGCTGTCAACTATAAGGACCCACAAGTGTGGGAAACTATAGATGCAATTGTTTGGTCCTGGAGACCCAACAAAGAAGGACCATTTTCTAGAATAAAGATTCCAGAAAGACATGCTCTAAAAGCCAAAGAAGGCCTCACTCGTGCACATCAGCCACACTTGGATCAAAGTTCAGATATGGTATCAAATGTGGAGTAGAATTATGTGGAGCTTCTATTGTGACTATACTAGTCAATTTGTAAACAAAATCTTTTTTGTATCTTCCTTTGTTTTATGTAATTTATAGTTATTATTCAAATCCATGTGTTGTACATCCTCTTGACTTTTGGTGTTTATCAACACCACAATCCTATGAGATTTTCACTTTATTTACTAGCCACACACCTCAATTTTTCCCACTTTAAGTGGAAAATTCCCAAATTACATGAATTCGGTCGATTTGGAGATTCCCATAATGTGAGATTTTTACCAAAATACCTAATATGGTCTTACAAGAACAATGAACTAAAGTTGGCAATAGGTACTTCGACTAGTATGCTAGCATCTTTGCAACAATTGTATACCTTATTTTCGCCCGATATTCAATCTGATAATTATGTCTTGCTCTGCAAGATTGTAGAAAGAGATACTACTACATTTATACATCGACTTCGACAAGTCGGCTAACCTGCTACTGGACACATACGCCTAGGAACTGTTGAATGCTAAGACCGTTGGAATCTCCACGTACACAATTGAAATGCTCCACTATGGTTATAAGATTATTCTTGACAAGTTGGTCCTCCTCGACAAGAATACAACAAGTCAGGTGCTGTCAAACATGTTGAAAGTGTGTGGCGATGAATTCAAAGGGAATGAGAGAGCCATCTTAAACAACAAGAAGTTCACATGGCATTTCAACAGAGAACCTTTCAATACTCAATTCAAAGATCTATGAATCCTTATGTGAATAACAAAAAAAATAAAAAATTAACCAAGCACACTCCACTGTAGTGTAGGACATCGAAGTAGATGCCAAAAAGGAGAAAATCAATCAAAGAACAAGTTCGCAAAAATGACATCACCCGTCTCAACATTGTTCCACTTCTCAAGAAACACAGACAAACGGAGAGAGCTACATATTCTACTCCATCACATGCAAATAAATAGTTGTATTTACATATGCATGACAATTAATTTTGAAGCCAGGAAAAGAGCACACGTTACCAATCCTCCAAAATGGATGAGAGATGTTGTGTCATCTTTTCCTCCGTTCGCACAAAACCTTGAGTTCTAGATTCTGCACAAAACTAACAATAGGGCTACTTCTATTGCACTAGAAACAGGAGAAATTCTTTCTCATGATGCAACCTCTACCAAAGGATACAATATTCAAAGGAACATCCCTCTAAGTGCTCAACATATTATTACTTGAACCAACATAAAAAGATATAGTGCGTAGTCATTTTCTCTATTTGATGTAGGATATTTCTTTCCGCTTCTGATTTTACTCTCTTTCGAGTTGTTCTATAGGTATCATGTATTTACTTTTTAAGAGTGTCCTTCCATTTTGTTATGTGGTTGGCGTCAACAATATCATCATACATTTATATTTACTGATTGAACAATTGCACTCACTACCAGAAGAGGAATTCTGACTGCGCATGTGCTTGTACAACATTTGGGAGATTAACTTCAGCAACCATAGAACTGGACAATCCATTCCAGCAGGCCATTCAATTGCTGCAATACCATTTGCTGCAATACCATTTGCCAACAAATCTCTAAATTCTCATACTCAAAAATACATATACTTATGGGTGGAAGAACAACCCTTGTGACTTGACGATAGCGATTGGCTCACAACACACTATCATTACAATTTCTAGATCCCTTATTATGCTACGTGGAATGAAGCTAGTGCAAAGATACATGTTAAGGTCAACCGTTTGCATTGATGCCCCTTGAAAGGACACCTTCTATTATTCATATGCATATTGGTAAAGCTGCATATCCTTAGAGAGATCAATTTCCACTTCCACAAACTAGTTCCACAAGAAACCATCAATTTAACAACATTCATAAAAATGCATTGTAACTATGAAGAGCTCAAATTAGCAACAACCGTGAACTTCATTTACAAGTAAAAGAAGCTTTCATTTCCTAGATTTTCTAATACTAATTTCACCAATGAACAAAGGAAATATACCATGTAGCAACAACTGATGGGTTTTAAATAATAAGCTTGAAATATAGCAGTTGGCCTTCGATAAACGTTGCTTGTCTTCCTTACTATTGCATTTCACTTCCTTCTCTACACTATACATCCCCGTTCATTTCTTTTCACTACTCCTCTGCTCGATTCAGTTGCGCGCTACTGACAACTAGTCCATACCAACAATCATGTCCCTGCTTTCATCTAACCACAAGGCTCTTTTCTCACCTTTCGTTAACTTGATTGTCTAATGTTGTTCTTTACAATGATCTATGGAGACATACCATTTACCAACAACTGATTGGTTTTTTTTTTTCTAAAGCTTCAAATACAGCATCTCACCTTCCACAATCCGTGCTTGTCTTTTGTTTTACTGCATTTTACTACGTACTCTACTATCCACATCCCCTTCCATTTATGTTCTACATCGATGAAGTTCTAGACATTGAAACCTCTGCCTTCCACCTCTCATTTCCACAAGAGGGACTTCTTTCCAACTTCTCCTTCAATTTGCCATTCAATACCTTCTTTCACATCCATTACCTTGCCCCCCAATCATAATTCCTAATGGCTCCTAATGGCTCGCATAAAAATAAAGTGATGTATTAACAAGGATCTCTACCCCTCGCCCCCCCCCCCCCCCCCCCCCCCTTTTCCCCTTCTCTTACAAAAAATAAAGAAAAGCAAGCATGCAACACATGTGCTTATGCTTTGCGAGGGAGAGGAAGAGAGCCCGACTGACCTATGAGGGGGAGAGAGCTCTGTGGAGCTACCTCACAGCCTACAGAGAGAGAGAGAGAGAGAGAGAGAGAGAGAGAGAGAGAGAGAGAGAGAGAGGCTTGTAGCACAGTGCTAGGGAGAGAGATAGGTCTCTTTCACTACCTTGCAAGGCTACCGAGAGAGAGAGAGAGAGAGAGAGAGAGAGAGAGAGAGAGAGACGTTTCATGCCAAGCCACGTGTGCGAGAGGGACAATCCTTCTCCCACCCATCCATTTTCCCCTCAATCTCTCACCCTTCCTTTTTCCACCTTCCAATTGGGGCTAGAAAAATACATTTTTTCTAACCGATCAAAATAAGGAGAAACTTCAAATTCTCTCGATTTTTAGGTCAAAATTTGAATATTTTGCCGATAATTATACTAAAACTTGTGTAAATTTGTCGTTTTCCTAAAGGAAAGCTCAAAATCTAATCGGGATTTTATAATTTCAGCCGGTTAAAATACACTAGATCTCGGTTTTTTTGCCTGCTCAAAGGGTAAAGGTTCTAGTGATGCCTTCTCTTTTTGCTGACTAAAGTTAAAAAAAGATTGAGTTGTATTTTCAAACATTTTTTGATAGATAAAAAATGCTGATTGGTTAAAGTAAGATAGTTGACACTCATTTAAATGAACACTGTGTAGATCTAATGATGGACATGTAGGAGTTTTGAAATATGAAATTTATGCTCATTTACCAAAGAAAGGATTTTGGGCTGCCTTTAAAAACATGGAACATTGAATGCTTTAGAGGTTAAATGATAAAGACTTAGTGGGCTCCACAAATCCCAAGCGTCACCTTTTCATTTTCAAAAGTTCTTTCACTCACATTTTCATTTTATTGCTAATGAAAAAGAGAAGGTTATTCAAGAAATAGATTTTTTAAATTAAAAAAAACATTACTTTTTGATTGGTGCGTAAAGTTAATGATCATTTATTTTATTGCTTGGATCTTTTTTAAGGGTGAATGAGATCTTGATGATACCTACACTACCATCTGTTAGTGAGATTGAGTTTTCGGTAGTAGCATTGGAACCAGTGCTTCATTTGGCCACTCCACATGGCCCGTTGTGGAGAGTTGGGGAGAGAGAGGGCGGCTCCTACTTCTCGAGCTCTCTCGAGTCTCAACTATACGCCAGACATTGCCTGAAGTGAAAGCAAGGTTCCATAGAGCACCTGCCGCAATTCCATGTACATCCTCTGCCTCGGAATAAGCCAAGGTTATCAAGGTTGTAACACTTTCCTTTCCAACACTCAAAGAACCTCCTCCCTCTCTCCGGGCCAGCTTTCATCTTCTCCCGAATATTGCTCTTGAGTGCTCCCCACCGTCCTCTCTCTCTCTCTCTCTCTCTCTCTCTCTCTCTCTCTCTCTCTCCCCCCCCTCGTTCTCCTTTTGTTGGCTTAAGATTGGGCTTGTCCTTGAGCTCTCAGATCCTCCTTCCTCTCCCTTGCTCAGTCCCTCTCTTTCCTGCTAATGGCGGTTTTCATCAGCTTTGCTTGCATGGATCGGCTCCTACTTCCATAGTACTGAACCCACTTTGCAGGCTACTTTCTCCCATTGTGTGACACTGAGAGATCGAGGAGTTGCATCTCCTCATCTTCTTGACATTGCGGCCCCTTTGCTTGGAGGTGCCCTCCTGTAGCGCTACGAGGTCATCCTCTCTACCTACTCGATACAAGCCCCTTGACGCTGGCAAGCATGGGCTCTGGCCTTCTTCTAGTCTGGAGGGCTTCTCTCCTAGCAAGTTTCCTTGGACTTATTCCGAAAGGGAGATGTGTTACCTTCTTAAAGGTCAGGTGAAAGTGTATGGGTAGGGCTCATCTGAGCGTGGAGATCATTGTTGGTGATTTGGTTGTGCAATTCCCAAAGAGTATGAGTTGTACATGGGAGGTGTTTGAAACCATTGGAAAACACCATAGTTTCTCTTCGAGCAGGTTGCATCCAGTGCAGCTCTCGTCGTTTGATTCGGGTCGTCCCTGTTCAAGTCGCATTCTATTGTGGTACACCTATAATATGAAAAAGGTTGCCATTGAAAACTCCCTCTCGAAGAGAGAGGGAGAGGGGGCATGTAGAGAGAGGTGCTTGCATGGCAACGCAAGAAGCTGCAAGCACGTCGCTATGTATGCCCACCTTGCACCTAGCTATGGCTCCACAGAGGTAGAGAGTAGCTGTTTTTGGCCCTCATACAACTTTTGTGGGGATTGGTTGAGGTTCTTTTGGTCGCGCTCTTAGATAAAATGGAATTAGTGGTTGCAGACGGTGAAGGGGCCACATTTCTTGTTTGTAAGGGAGCTGGCCATCGTCAGGCCCCTTGGTTCGCACGAGCATGCATGCAGTCTCATTAGTACTGCCTATGCAGACATGGTTCATGTTTTATGCTTTACCTGCTTTAGCATGGAAATGGGAAGCCAAGGCCCGACTCTGCACAACATCATGCTGCCCTCAATTTGAGAACGATCCCAGTTCAAGAGAGAAAATAGATTTTGAGACTTCAGAGCATGCTCAGATCGCAGTGGGCCAGCCTAAAAAATATTGAGGCTGGCTGGATCCCATGCCTAATATATTGTCGCTACAAAGGTCAATGGACTTCGAGAAGTTTCCTACAGCTTGCATCACGCTCCCAAGCTCTTCACAATAGAGCAACATGGTTTTCCACCCCACCTTGATCATGCTTTCTTCTCTCGAGTCTTGCCATCGGTCCCTTCAAAGCCTCCATCACACTTGACTTTTTCGAGATCTTGACTGTTGAATTGGGTTTTAAATCTCTGCACAAGTTTGGACTATACATTTTCCCTAATCGGTGAAAATAAGGGCAAACTTGAATTCTCCCAGTTTTTAGGTCAAAATTTGAAGCTTTTGTCATTAATTACACTCAAACTTTAGTAAATTTCCCTGTTTTCTTAAAGACAAGCTCAAAGTCTAGCCGGGATTTTGTAATTCTAATGGTTAAAACACACTGCATCCCAGTTTCTTTTCTAATGCTAGTTTGGAGTAGCTCAAGTCTCATTCAGAATGCCTACCCCTTCACGCTCTTGTTTACCGAGGTGCTTCCACCCCCAGCATCTTTACTCCCTGCCTTCTTTGGAAGCTTTTCACCTTCTAAAAGTGAAGGCGTTTTGCATGAGGTTCGACCTCATCGCCTACAAAGCATTAACTACCTTTGCTAATAACGTAAACCACTTTGGCAACATGAACTCGGTGCTTAGCGATGGACTCACTTCTATAATTTCAAAAACAACGCATGGCCACCCTTGCACCCCCCGCGGGGTGCGCGCAATTTGCTGCCAGCTCCATCACGTGTGCGCTCCCTCTCAGCACAATAGACTCGCCCTCTTTCCCGCATGCAGCCGAACCATCCTACCTTTCGTACTCACCTGGAAATGGCGAGAGCATTTTTCAAGATTCTCATTATTTTTCGGTTTTGTTTCAGCTGGTACCCCCTACTATTGTAGGTAGCTACATACTGGTAGGTTTGATATTGTATTAGGCAGAATCTTCTCGGATTCTCTCAAAATCAGCATTGTCGAGGCAAGCAAGGTACTAAAACTGCAATGCACAGAAAGGATTCAAACTTGCATCCTACCGAAGCACATATTGATGTGCTAACCAGCTTAGTGCTACAAGTGAGCTGTCATCATGGCGATCTCTATAGTTTCAAAAAAAACTTTGACGTCTCCTCCCATGTCGTCCTGTCGCTCCCACAGCCTGATAGCACCACTCTCCCCACTTGGCCTCAGCGCTACCTTCGTCCCTAGCACGAACATCTCTTCGTGCCTTCACTACCTTCGTCCATGGCTCGTCAGTGTCGTCATGTCGCTTTTAATTTTGCATGCACCTTCACAGATTCACGTTAATGCTTCATTTTTTAGAAATCGTAGGCTCAAACGAAAAACGAACCTAGCATCCTGGCCTCCCCTACAAGCTCGCACACCCCCTCCCTCTGTGCCATGCGCGATCTCCTCCTGCTGTGATGATCTCCCCTCCGGTCCACAGATGCATCATCACATGCACTGTCCTAGCCCACTTCTATGCACCTTGACGACTGACAATGGACCTGCGCCTCTCTTCTTTATTGCGTGCACCTCTAGCTCTTGACAGGCAGTCTCGCCATCCACAACCCCTTCCCCAACCTAGCCCTGCTGTGTGACGACCCCCCCCTTGCAACGTTGGACGTCCTGCTCCAATGTCTTCACTGTTGTCGCCCATCGCCCCCTGCCATGTGCCTCCTCCCTTCGTCTTGCGCACATATCGTCTGCCTCTAAGGGCATGTTTACACGCTGCCTGAAATGGCGCTTTTCTGTGAGCCTTGGTGGCTTTGAGTGGTTAGTGGTGGCCCTCGATAATGGTGCTCACGCCTTGTAAAAAGTAAACTAGCTTTGATATTGAGAAAAACACCTTTTAGGTGTTTAATACCACTTCAAACTTGGCCAATACCATCTGGGGGACTGAAAATGTAGCATAAATGCCACTACCTTACATCAAAGCTTCAAAATGTTGTCCCTACGTGTGGCCACACCACTCCGTCATTGGAGGCCATAAATGTGCCATTTTAGGCAGCGTGTAAACAGGCCCTAACACAGCTGGCACTAGAGAGAGAGAGGGAGACAAGAAAAAGAAGAAGAACAGAGTTTTAACGCCGCAGGAAACTATCCCAAGAGAGCTCAAATATCCAGACATATTACAGCTGGAAAGGAAAGACTTTTTGTTTTCTTTTTTGACCTTTCCTTTTCCTCTTGAGCCCCAAGGAAGCCAAGGGATCTCTCCAGATTCCGTCCAATCCAACCGTTTGGACTACCTATTTAGGTTGCGTAAATTGGGTGATAAGACGGGCAATGAAATGAATTTCATGGAAGCGCGTGTATGTCCAAATGTGGCTCAATCAACGATGAGTGCGTAGGCACGATAAGCACGCAGGCTACGCCAGCTTGTATATATTCACGTCTTTTCACAGAGAGTGGGTGGTGGAAGACGAGTGTCAGTGAACGTGTGAGCTAGCCGAGCGACCATGACGCCTCATGTTATCGTCTTCCCCTTGCCTGTGCAGGGGCACATAACACCCACTATGCACTTCTCGCAGAAGCTGGCTGCACGAGGAATCATGGTGACCTTCGTCACTACTGCTTATCGCCTCATGCATATTCGCGCCTCCGTTGCTGGGGAGGCTCTGCTAGAGGAGAAGGAAGCAAATCTTTGCTTTGTTGGGCTAGACGATGGCCTTCCGGATGATGATCCGCGCAGTCCGGTAGACATGGCTTTCATTCGATCTGTCGAAAGTCTGGATGGACAGTTAGAACAGCTCGTACTCTCCATTTCTCGTGATCCGAGCTTGCCCCCCGTCACCTGCATCGTCTCGGACTCCTTCTTGCCCTGGACTTTGGATGTGGCCCTCAAGTTGGGGCTACCCCGTGTCCTCTTCTGGACCATGTCAATGGCCTCATGTTGTGCGTACACATCGACTTCAAAGCTCATAGCAGGCGGCTACGATCCATTTCTACGACGAGGTATCCCTGTGAATGCTTCTAATTGGGGTGCTACATAATGATTCAATGTTTATGTAATATAGTGTTTGGAGCTGCTTGAACAAAAATCAATCTGCTTACAAAATTGTAGTATGTCAATTTGCTTGAACAAAGTGCACCCATGTCAATCTGCTTGCAGAGAGGATGCCCATGTCAATCTGTTTGCAACAGCCCTGATCATGTTGACTCGTGTTGACATGTCGAATCTGCTTCATCAAAGCGCATATTCTGCTTTCATCAAGCTTTTTTCTCATTTCAAAGCTTTTGCACCTGTGTGAATTTGTGGCTTGTAGTGAAAGGCAGAGGCGAGAAGGCACTTGTGACGCTGTTCCCAGGCTTACCACATATGGATCCTTACGACCTGGCTTTCAATGGGGATATGGACTTCCTCGAAGAGGAGACCGAAAACACCAAGTGGCTCCGCGGCATCCTTGAGTTCCAGTTCCAGCGCGTGCATGAGGCAGCCTGGTTCATAGCCAATTCCTTCCAGGCGCTCGAAGCCCCCTTCATTGACGCCCTCTGCTCGTCGACCATCATCCCCCGCTCCAAGCTCCTCCTCCTCGGCCCTCTTTGTGAAGCCATCATTCCCGAATTCCGTGGAAGCTTATGGAAAGAGCAAGAACTTGACTGCCTTCAATGGCTCGACACGCAGAAAGATGCCTCTGTCTTGTATATTTCCTTTGGCAGTGTTGTCTTGCGCACCCAAGAGGCCATCCAGGATGTGGCCAAGGGACTCTTAGCTTGCCGTCAACCGTTTCTATGGGCCCTGCGGTCCGGGTGGGATGAAGCACGAGGATATCTGGGTAAGGAGTTTTGGGGATTTGCCATGGAAGCAGGGAAGCTTACAACATGGACGCCGCAGTTGAAAGTACTGTCGCATGGTGCGGTTGGTGGATTTCTATCGCATGCGGGCTGGAATTCGACCATAGAGAGTGTGAGCAAGGGGGTGCCAATGCTGGCATGGCCCTGTTTCTTGGATCAATTCACCAACAGTTGGGAAGTGTCATGTCAATGGGGAATGGGGGTGCAGTTGATGAGGAAGGAGGGCGAGGACGGTGCGAAGGAGGTAGAAGAGGGTATAAGGATGCTAATGCAGAGCGAGCAGCGGGTGGTATTTCAGCAGAGAGCGGTGGAGCTCCAGGCAGCCTCCATGGGAGCTTGTGCTCCCCATCTGGATGTGTTTGTGGAGGACATGTTTAGGCGAGCTGCAGAAAAGAGAGGAGATGTTTTACAAGAGTAGCAAATTTTACCCATTGTCTTATAGATGCATGAAAGGAAGAGAGCCTGATCAGCACGCAAGCTTGCTCTTTAAAGCAGGCAATGGTATTTGTTTATGCAATCCAACTATTAACATTTCCTCTTTTGGGAAGATGTGTTAATTTTTTATAGCTTTTTGAGCTGCCCAAAGGGTAAAGGCTCTAGTGATGCATGCTCTGTTTGCCAGAGAGGATCTTTAAAGATTCTCCGTTCATTTCTTTTTCAAAAATCAAATCCCCTACCTCGTGGCTGGCCTTTGGATGTCATCTGGAAACCCCAGGCCAAATCTGGCCTCTGAATTTACAGCACCCAATTTTACCAAATCTTCCCGAAGTTGCAAGGCCCGCATTTATACAACGTCACATGGATTTCCATTGATCTCAAAAAGCACGCATGGGTAAAGTGATTAGGACTTGGGCTGCCAAACTCGTCCATAAGTGACACGGGCGCTTCTCGAGGGATCTACGGTGGATGTTCAATCCACCGTCGATCCCATTCTTTGCATGGCAAAAAGGTTATGACCCCAGCCTCCCCGCCTCGGATTCGACCTCACGACCTCCCGCTTGAGGCCCGCCCTCCCTATCCAGCGCGCCTGTCGTGTTTGCTTGTAATGCATACGAGTCCAATACTATAATACACTGCCCTCCCTTGTTGCGTGGATCCGACGGCCTAAAGCCCTCCTGCCTTGCCGATCGTGTTCCCCGCCGTTGATCCCTCGAGTGACACCCCGTGTCACTTATAAACGAGGGGCTGCCAAGGGGGATGCCATGGGTTGAAGTTTCACGGTGAGGGGAGAGGGAGCTTCATTTGCTTTCTATCCATGCTACTATTGGACATATCTTGCAATCAATCAACAACATCTTGGAAGGCTTTGCAATAGGCCATTGGGTGCATGAAAGGGTATGGTTCAAAACCTCTAATGTAGTGAGTCAACAACAACCATATTAAGTAGATGTATGGGTGGCCAAGAATAGGGTGGGTGGTGAGCTAATTAATTCGGATTAAACATTGAAAAAAAGGAAGTGTTGGTTTATGTCAAGCAAGAGCACCCCATCACATAGTCACAATCTTCATTGTAGAGAACCCATGCCCATACATTGTTGTGAGGGCCTCCTCAATGGTAGATCACTTCTTTGCTACAACACTTAGCAAGGAGGATGTCAAGGAGTTTACCTCGTTGCCACATGCTTTTAACACAATAAACAAAAGTGATTGTATATGAGGGGATCCTTTCATCCACTGAAAACAACCTAGAGCCTCCTTGCTTGGATTTTTCTTGTAGCTCCTTGTATATATGCATTCAAGGAGATTAATATTGTGGGCATTCCTTGTTACATATTCTTTGAAAAGTGTCACGAAAATTAATTTCTAACCTTCTAAAAGTATTTTCTATCTTAATTTGTTCATTTAAGTTCGATAAAAATAAAAGAGAACAAGTGAAGTTGATTAATTATAGAGCAGTTCGGTTAAAGGCTTGGGACCAAAGAAGAGAAATCTATAAAAGAGCAAGGATACTTGTTTAGTTATCTCAGTCAAATATGCAGGGCAAGGAAGTGTAAATATATTTTGAGCAGCTTTGATTAAAGGTACATGACAAAGAAGATTACTTAGAGCAATTATAGGAGTCTAAAAATAGAAATTAGTGTTAATTTTAAATAATTAAAATTAATTATTAGATTTAAGTATAAAATTTGGGAAACCTTAGGGTAACTTTCTTACTTGCTATAGATATCTAAATTTAGCATATTTGAGACTAGATTCGTAGTGCTTCCAAAGCTGCTTCCAAAGCACCGTGCTAAGATTTTGCACATAAGGTGAAGCTCTAAAGTTCAAGGGTGAGTTTAATTTTTACCAAAGTCTATCTTAATTAGCAAGTTCTAAATTAGCAAATAGGCTATAGTCCGGGTTAGTTTCATAAGCCTCCAAAGGATAGTACAAAGGTCTTGCATCCAAGCCGGTATAATTAAAGGCAAAGTCCTCTTCTAAGTTTAGCTAGGTCACACATATCCTAAGTATCTTGCACTTGCTTTATGTAAAGTTAGCAAGTGTGTGTGGTGTAAATACTTTTGCCAAGAAAATTAAAAAAGAGAGGAGGGGAGGGGGGACATGTGTTTGACTATGTACTTAGTTGCATTTTGAAGGTCTACTTTTCCTTGGACCATGTGATGTGCATTCCATTTGGAAAATTTAACGAGTGTGCAAGATGGAAAAGGCAAGAGGGGTTGGTGGGGTGTTTGCACTTCTCTCTCTCTCTCTCTCTCTCTCTCTCTCTCTCTCTTTTTTCATTCACACTTTCAAGTGCTCCCCCATGGGAGCTCAAGAGGAGGTTTCTATGCTGAGAGCTCAGCTACGGATGCAAATCCAAGCAAGTGAAAGTAGTTCATCTTCTTTCTCTTATCTATTAGTTTAGATATGCATAAAGCTTTCTCATGGAGCAAGCATACTAGAAACTATTGCTTCTTTGTTTAATAAATACTTCTTGTCACTTTCATCTATCTCTTTTTCCATAGTTATCTCTCCTCGTTGTGGTGTTTAGGGTTTGGGAAGGAGTGTACACGTTTACACCATGGAATTATCAAGTTGATCATCTTCTTGGTTCGAGGCAAGCTTTGTAAGAGCACAAGCTTGTATTGTAACACAATCTCTCTTTGAGATAATGATAATATAAAGTCTTTTTGGAGGAGGGAACGACTCTAAGAAAATTCGGTCTTCATCATGCTGTCAATCTTAATTGTGTTATTCTATTCAAGTTATGAGCATGATTTAATGTTCTGATGTATAAATGTGCAATGAAACCAACCCGACACATTCTCTAGTCTCTTCTAAAGAATCCTCTAAAGGAAAAACTATTTCCTTTAATCTATAACAAAATACTAGATTCTTTGACAAAAAAAAGTACATCTTCCTATCCCGGTCTTATTACTCCATACCACTGAAAATAGAGCTTTCTACCACGAGTATTTACTACAATAAATAGGGTCCAAAGAGGCTACTCTATAGATAAGAAGCTCGTTGAGTACTTGTTCATTCAAAAGTATCACCTGCCTTCAAAATGCAAGCATAGATGATCACATTTAAAGAGTCGTCTTTGCATTTGTTGAAATGGCCAAGATCTTCCCCGAACCTTCAAGTTCCAATCATAATTAAACCAAGGTCAATGTCTTCCATTATGCCACATACCCTAAAGGCATAAGCACAAGTGATCACGTTTGAACATCTGACTAAGAGCTTTGGTTGCATTTTCCAAGCACACCATTGTTTTTTAGTATTCTCTCATTGCCATGCTCACGACGAATTTGTTTGCCTATAGCAATGTCCTCCATGATGTTGCATGCCTTAAAAGAAGCACCATAGGTGGTCACATAGGTAGCACAGAAACAAAGATCACAATGCTATGAAACAAAGCACGTATGTGTATATTAACATGCCACAAAAAGTGATACAATCTTTCCTCAAATTGGTTGAGTAAAAGTAAACATGCAAAAACAAAACCCTTTCCTTCAAATGGCTAAAGAAAAGCCACATAGAATGCATAAATAGGTTTTCCACCCAACATATCGTTTACCATATTTTCTCATGGTTTCCACCATCTAAGTCACAAAATGCTTGCTGCTACAATTAAAAGTATATATATATATATATACATGGATGAGAGAGAGAGAGAGAGAGCGCATCCCAGTCTCTACCCTAGTATTGAGACCATCCTACAAGTTTGCGACTGAGGCGATCGATCAATTTTAAGAGCAATTCCACATACGTCTCAAAAATTCTATTTAGTATGTTGTTTGATCAAACAAAAAATTAGGTTTTGCACCCAACATATCTTTTACCATATTTTCTCATGGTTTCCACCATCTAAGTCACAAAATGCTAGCTGCTACAATTAAAAGTGTTTATATGTACATGGATGTGTGTGTGAGAGAGAGAGAGAGCGAGAGAGTGCATTTCAGTCTCTACCCTAATATTGAGACCATCCTACAAGTTTGCGGCCGAGGCGATCAATTTGAAGAGCAATTCCACATAAGTCTCAAAAAAAATATTTAGTATGTTGTTGGCTCAAACAATGAACCCTTAGGACGAATCAATCTCAGATCAATATTGTTTAACAATGTATGATTCAAACTTCTAAGGTAAAGACTTGAAAGTTGTTTAAGGCGTAGTACACATAGCAATTTCTATAATAGGCAATCGATATTTGGACACATGTGAATGCCACTACTGCATGGGTGAAAGTAAGAGGTGAAGCAACAACAACAACAAGACAAACATATCTTGAAAATAAAAAACAAGCTATTGAATAACTTGCTTTGGATTCTGTTGGTGCAAGCCAACGTCAAAGAAAAAAAAATGAATGTTGAATCAACTAGAACAAATCAAAGCTAAGAAAAATACAGTGCCAACAACAATGGCTCAGATGGTTTCACAGTCAAATGTTGGGACAAATGCAAGGGACATTAGTAAACAAGTCCATTGAGTTGCTAGGATCACCACCAGAGTGCATAGTGGAAACATGAAAGGAACATGGTCAGGCCATTACAATTGAGAAGGCCATTGTGGTGAGCTCTTCCATTAGGCATATAGTGTTGGACAGGCTATTTCTACTTCAAAAAAAGCCTATGGTAGAAAATATAATCATTGATACATGTGGGAAACTAATGGTACCATACTAGACTCTTGTGGTTATGTATAAAACTGACCATATTGATAGGCAAAGAAATAGCGATGGCTATATCTTCACCATTCAAAAAAGGTGAAACACAATAGTCAATGTGATTGGATAGATGATGGAAGCACAAGGCTCCATCAAGAAACATGCCACGAGCAAAGCTGAGAAATACAAACAAGAAAGTTTGTGCCTCAAAGAAATTGTGCTCAGACTGCAAATTGACTAGGAAAAGGATGAATAGATAATGTAGACACAACAAAAGAAGTTAGAGAATCTGAAGGGACAAACTCAGCTTTGGAGGAATAAAAGGCCCAACTTGTTAGTCCTAATAATGCTCAAAGGGTTTTGATCAATTAGAAAATGGCAGCCTTGAGTAGTTTAAAGGTAGTACAAAACACTCTAAAGCAGTATGTATCGGATAAATATATTTATTAGTCTTTGGTGGACGTATCAGATCACGACAAAAATTCGACACCAAACATTGAAGACCATAATCTGTTAGGCTCTATCAAGTCCGATCTAGATGAGAAGAAAGAAGAGCTTATATCTACCTTGATAAATCAAGCACTAATGGAACACCTCATGCCACAAAGAGGATGATGAGGAAGATGATGCTGATCAATCAGCGTGGGACAAGGAGATTGAAGATGGGACAAATAATATGTAATGGAAATGGCCTATGAACTTTGTGAGTAGAGGAATCAAGAAAATTAGAGAAAGCACTTTTGTGAGATTACTTTGTGAGCATAGAGGGTGAACTTAATTGATGGTAGCAACATAAACATGGTACTTAGTTAACTTAGCGTGCACAATAATTTTTCAAGAGAGAGAGTTCAGAGAACATGACAACATTTGAGGACTGGATTTATGTGGAGCCGGTCCCCCCTCCCATAGGCATTTGTATTATAGATTCTCCCATCAAGAGAGACTTGATACAATACAATCTTTGTGTTCCTTGTGACCTAGGTGATGCAATGAATATGGAAAGCTTCATGCATCACGAGCATAACATCAACTTTGCAAAAATCATTAACTATCCCAAGCTTCAGTCCCAAGGCCTCAAACACCTCGAAGGTGGAGAGAGTTAGCACAGAATGAGGGTAGGGAAGAGGAAGAAGAAACATTCCATAGGAGAAAGATGTAGTTCCTCACTTATCATCACTCTTCTTGCTAGCATACATAATAGCATAGTAATGAAGATGGAGAAGATGGCAAGCTGAAGCTTTGAAGCATGGCTCTTGGTTGGATTTGCATTCCATAGCCAAGAGTGTTGGTATAGGCTCTCAACTTCTCTACTAGCTTGGAAAAGGAGATGGAGCTCTTGCACTTTGCACTTCACAATGAGAGTGTGTGTGAGTGTGTGGAGAGTATAGCCCCCAAGCTATCCCCCTTCTTGATTTGGTCAATCCCCCTCTTCTAGCTCATGGAAGAAGCTTATTGGACCCCTGCAAGTCTGGCCAATCACATGCAGAATGCATAACAAGCAACAAGGGTAGCTTGGGGCAAGTGTCCCCCTTTCCCTTTGAGAGAGAGGACTTGATAAATGAAAAAAAATTTAGTCAAATTAACTAATTTATCATTGGACCCCTTGGAAGGCGAACCAATAGGCTTTATGCACACCACGAGGGCAACAGGGTTAGGGGCTTGACATGTGTCTTTTTTGCTACCTCTTGAGGCTTGGCTTATCTTGTGTGCATGTGTGTGTGTTTTCTCTCTCATCCCCCTAGCTTTAGGGCTCTCCCCCTCTCTTGTAGGGATGCTTTGACTTTGTGGAACACAAGCACGACAAAGCACCTCAATCTTGGGTAGTGTTCCCATAAGCACCTCAAGCTCCCTAGTCGGCAAGCACGGCAAGCACCTCAAGCATCTTAGTCAGCAAGCACGACAAGAACCTCAAGCACCTTAGTCAACAAGCACGCGAAGCACCTCAAGCACCTTAGTCATCAAGCACGACAAGCACCTCAAGCTTGGGTCGGGTTCCCACCTGAAGCACAACCCTAGATTACCTAAGGTTAAAGAACTTTTAACACTAACCTTTGGAGGTCTTAAATGAAGCTAACCCTAAGGTCTTTTAAGTTCCATTGGATAGCCTTGCTCTTTGACAGATCATCTCTCATTTAGACCCCTTCACCGTTGGCCCAGTGTCGAGATAGACCTGTAAGCACATGTGTATATTCTAACCCTTGTTCCCGTCTATTCTCCCACATTAAATGATCAATTTAATATGAGAAAATCATTTAGGTTGGTTAGATATTAGATTTTATGACATTATATGAGGCATGATGATGATAATAACCAACCTTGTCTAGCACTTGGATCATCCACAGGCGGACATTAGGTGGCCGACACACAAGGGGCTAAGGGAACGGGAAGTCTTCTGTAGATTAGACTCAACAACAAACTAACCAGACCCAATGTGGTCAAAATCAACAATAGACTTAGAAAGGAGAAAATACATAACAACAATCTCAAGCTATTATCACAATGAACAAGGGCAAAGCATTGCTAATTGATGTAGATTTAGACACAGATCTTGATTACACCGTTGAATGCTTAAGTCTGAATAAGAGGTTAAGGAAGCACAAGACACTCTAGTCTAGGAGTATTAGAATGATGATGATGCATACTTGGATCTAGAAAGATTTGTAATGTTGTATACAACAATTGACTACCATGAATGTTCAGAGCTTAGGACTACAATTGGAAATGCTACTGTGGAATCCACCTTGTATCGGTGTATGAAGGATGTCCGATTATAGATTCAAGCATTTACATGGAATGATGTGACACTATACAAAATCGAGATGATGCCTCTTCACATGGAGAAGTTGGAGAAAAAAGCCATCTATCAGTTCATTCAAAAGGAAAATGTTGGAACCAATGCTCAAGGAAGGAGTCAACCTCTAGCAATTCAAGCCCCACCTAGACTATTCACAAGACAACATAGAAGAAGACTCTAGATAAGAGGAGCTGGTGATATCTCAAAGATCATGTTGGAAAGCCCAAGAACCAGGGTGTTACACAATTTAAGTTTTAGAGGATTCTGAGATCAGTTGTAGAAGAGCTACTTGGAAGAAAAGTGGGTGGATTTAGAATACCTATCCTTGTGGATATCAATCATTGTCAGAAGCATATTTGGAATTTTTAAATATGCCAAAATTCAAAGAAAGGGGAGGAGGAATGTAGACGATGGGAATAAGCCTTATTCATTAGTATGAGTACAATTACTATGATTTGGCAATTATCAAATAGAATGAACACCATAGTTGTATAGTCTACTGTTTAAGGCATAAAAATTCAGAATAGACAAAACACAGAAATCAGAATGGAACTGGAACTGGAACAGAATACAGAAATTGACAACAGACTAAATCCGCCATAACTTTCGCCTTCACATTCCCAAGAAGATACTAAACATCAGTTACATAGTTCGATAAGATTAAATGGGCAATGCCCTTTCCCAAGACACCTCTTGGAATCCCAAAAGTACAAAGGTTGACATTCCAAGTTCCATTAAGTAAAACATCCCAAAATTATTAGGCTTAACACCTGGCACAACCCGGTGGCTAGATCCACAGGCTGACCTAGACCCACAATCCCTTGATCAAACAACCTGCTCCCCAGCATCTCCTTCTATATCTGCCTTTTCTGTTGCAATATCCGAATCCGCTTTCTTTTCCGCTTCAGCTTCCATTTCCTTTTCCACTTCTGAATCCGCTCCTCCTGCTACAATCCGATCTGGTCCCATAACATCACTGCTTAGCTCTGTTGTCCACTTACTCACTGCCCCTACATTCACTTCAATCTCTTTACCCTTTTCCTTCAACTCGTGAATCTCTACCATTAATCTCTCATTTTCCACCTTCAATTCCTCATTCTCCCTCCTTACACTTTCTTTTCCTGCCAGCTGAAACCAATTTTTGAATCTGTCCGTTGGCACCTCCATGTGTTCCCTCCAAAGCCTTGTAGCTTTATTCCACATCTCTTGTGTATACTCCAGCACTTCCTGCCAGAACATCCGCATCTGAATCTGCAACCAAAATACCTATCATTCCCTGATTCTGCAAAGCGTCTTTCTCCATATCTATCAACAAAGTTAATCTATTGATCAGGAAAATATTCTCAGTGGTCATCTCTACCACTTTATCTCCCAGTTCTTTAAATTGGTCATCCACTGCAGCTTTTAGTCCATCTGCCCACTTAGTAAAATCCTCTGCTACACTCAGGACTTCTGCATTTCTCGCCATAGCTTCTGTTGTAATCCGTCTCACTTCCTCTTGCAATATTTCTTTGTCTGATCTCTCCTAAAACAACTACATCCGAACCTTCTGCATTTCCCACTCTGGGATAGCACTGCATTTATGCTCCATTTTCTCAGCTTCCATCACCCTCAGAGCTGCATCTTGATTCTGCATGAAGTCATTTAGTTGAGTCAAACTCCTAGCTGCCTATTCCACAGAAAAAATTCCCTTATGCTCATAACTGTCATTGCTCCATGCTTTTACTTTGAAACTGTCCAAAGCAGTCTTCTCAACACCTCCACCCATTCCTTTCATGAACAACGTTACCTTCTTGCCCTTGGACTCCAATTTCTTCGATTCTGACTCCATTGTGAAACTATTCGGCTTTGAATCCGATTCTTCCAAACCTTTCCAAGACACTTTGAAAGGTGATTTACCTTTTTCAACTATTGGGGAGCCCAATAACAGTTTCCTTCTCTTGCTTCCATATGCTATGCCGTCTTCTTTAGCCACATCTACCACTGGTTTCTTCAAACCTATTGCTACTGTCGGAACCTTCAGAACATACTCAAAAATTGCAGCCAAATAAGGTGCTACTCTGCCCACTGCTTGTGTCCAACGTCGGTCTCTTTTTCCGGTTAACTGCATCCGATCATAAAGAACTGACGCCCAATCCACTTTAATGCCTCTTTCCACCTGAAACAAAGGAGCAAAAGCCTCCTTGGACATGTAGGCAGTCTTCTGGAGGATACATACTTTTTCCAAATACCAAAACAAATTTGAAGCTCTGTTTCCACCCGCATTCTTCACCATGTAATATGCCTTCGTGCCTACAGGATTTCCGAATTCCCCTTTCATCTGGGAATCGGTCAGCTTCTTCGTCTTGGCCGGCACAGCTAGACAGGGAACCTTGAAGACTTTGGACACCAGCTTTGGTGTCAAACGCTCCGCAGTAATCATTCCATCACTTTCCTTTATCATACTCCACTGCTGCTCGGAAAATTCATTTTCTACCCATGTATCCCATGGTAGACATGCAAATTCATACAGACCGATATGCTTTAACCATACCTGGGTTTCTGCTTCATCAGGGTTGAAAGCTACCACCACCATCCCACGCTGCCCTGATCACTCAAAGATTCGGCCTGATCGCTTTCCACCTCTATTGGCTCTTCCTGTTGCCGCGCTTTAAACAACTCCTCCATCGCTGTGTCATGGACCTGGTATTCGGCATCGCTTCTGTTGCATCCTCTTGCGTACCCGCCATGAGTTTTCCCTTAATATTCTTTGAAAAAATGTCTCCCTTCTCACCCAACTTAACACTCACTAAACTGCCAGACTCACACACTTGGATGTGATCCTCACCTCCTCTCACCATCTTACTCTTATGATGATGAAAATTCTCCTCGATTTGAGCACACCATGCAGGATTCGCCAAAAAATTATGCTTCCTTAAGTGAGTCACATCAGCACTAAGCGAATTTTCTGACTTAAAATGAGAACCCCCACTTATTAGTACCTATGTACCCTTTTGTTCAATTCCACTCCTCCAACTTTCCACTTTCAAGACTTCAAATCCGATAGTCCGATTTCTGATTTCCATTCCGCAATTCGAATTTCGAATCCCAAAACCCTTGACAAATTTTGAAGTGCTAGAACAAATTGGCAATTCTGCCTCTGAACATTCCACTGCAACTCCCAGAACACCAACTGTGAACAGTTTACTGCCAATATCCTCAGCCCTATTGACCATCCACTTGGGAACCTCAGGCACTTTCCCATAAAATTTCTTCAATCTGAATCCATTCACTGGTTTCACAATCTTTGTTCCAAAGACATCTTTCAGCAAAAATGTTCCTGTTCTGATTCAATCTGATAAGGTTCCAAATATCTCAGCTTCAACTTTTCTGGATATGGTCCCAATTTAGAATTGTATAACATCACCCAATCCCCTTTCTGAAAAATTTTGAATTTCACCTGCCTAGACATCCATGCTTGTCTCCTCTTCTGCCCAATTTCCACCAAATAGGCATTCTGAATTCTATCCTCTTTCCAATTTAAGCAGTTCCTTCTGTCTATAAGGAATTGATTCCTCCGGACTTAACTTATGCTGAACTGACAATTTCAAACTTGGAATTACATATTCCATTGGGCACCACAGCTTCAATCCCAAAGACCAATTTGAAAGGTGTCATTCCAGTTGCCACCTTAAAAGCTGTCCTAAAAGTCCATAGTGCTGAATCCAACTTGTCATCCCAATCCGATTTGTTTTCTGACACAATCTTCTTCAAAATTCTCACCAACACTTTATTAGAGCTTTCTGTCTGCCCATTTTCTTGAGGATGATATGGGGTAGATTTCTTATGCAAAATCATATGTCTAGATGTCAACTCCTGAATCACAGAATTCAAAAAATGTGTTCCCTGATCCGACACCAACTCAATAGGACATCCGAATCTTGTCATAATGTTTTTATATAGAAACCTTGCTACACTTGCTGCTTTATTATCTCTCAAAGCCACTGCTTCCACCCATTTGGTAGCATAATTTGTTGCAACAAGAATGTGTTTGGAACCTTTCCTCTTTGCCCTTGGTTTTATTGGACCTACAAAATCCATTCCCCACTTCTGAAATGGTTCTAATGGCAATACTGGATGATCCTGCATCCTGTCCCTTTGTGTAGGCTACCCCATCTTTTGACATTGAATACATTCCTTGGCAAAACTATATGCATCCTTCAATAACAAAGGCCACCAAAGTCCAGCTTGTAAAATTTTCCGACCTGTAATTTCCCCTGAGAAATGTCCTCCAGCTGATCCCCAATGTGCCTCCTGCAACACTGCTTTCTGCTCTTCATCCGAAACACATCGTCTTATAATCTGATGTGCTCCTCTTCTATATAATGCTCCAGCTATAATTAGAAATGGTATGCTCCTCAATGCAAACTTCTTCCTCTGATCCGGAGACATTGTCGAAGGTAATACTCCATCTGTCAGAAACTGAACCATCTGATCATACCAATTGTCAAAAAATTGTCCTTCTACTCGGAACAAATCCGCATCAGGAAATTTATCCGATACTCCTGGTAATTCCTCCTTATGTTCCAATCTGTTGAGGTAATCCGCCACTGCTTGCTGAGTTCCTAGAGTATGAACAACTATGTAATGAAATTCTTGCAACATGAGCATCCACCTTGCTAATCTGCCTTCCAGTTTTGGCTTCTTTACCAGAAACAATAAAGCCTGATGATCCACATGAAAAACCACTTTGTTCCCCAACAGATAATGTCGGAATTTTTCCAAAGCAAAATCATTCCCAAAGCTTCCCTTTCCGTAACTGTGTAATTCTTCTCCGGTGCTCTCAACATTCTACTAGCATAATAAACTGGTCTGAACCATCCCTTAATCTTCTCCTGCATTAAAACAGCTCCTACTGCCATGTCGGAAGCATCAACATACACATGAAATGGCAATTCTCAATTTGGTGGTTGAAGTATAGGTGAAACTACCAACATCTTTTTGATAATCTGAAAAGCCTTCTCTTGAGCTTCTCCCTAAACAAATTTCACTTCCTTCTTAGTCAGATGACTAAGTGGTGCGCTCACATCCGCCAAATACCGTAAATACCTACCATGCCATTTGATTTGTCCAACAAACCGCATTACTGCCTTCAAATTTTCCGGAGCTACAACTTTCTGAATGGCATTGATCTTGTCCCCATCAATCGACATTCCTTCTTGAGAGATGATATGTCCCAACAATTTTCCCTTCTGTACTGTTATTGCACACTTCTGGGGATTAAGTGACATCTGAAACATCCTACATCTTTCAAAACACTTCCTCAAATATTCCAAATGCCTGACTTTTTCCCCAAAAACTGAAAAATCATCCATAAAAATCCTCATGAAATCTGTCAAATGTGGCTCAAAAGTTTTAAAAGCTGCCTTAGAAAACGATGGTGGTCCATTCTTCAATCCAAAGCTCATTACTGTATATGCAAAAGCTCCCCATTCTGTGATAAAAGAAATTTTTTCAATATCCTCCTCAGCCATTGGTATTTGATTGTACCCGAAAAATCCGTCAAGAAAAGTGTACATCTCATGTCCCGCTACATCATCCAAAACTAAATCAATAAAGGCAATGGAAATGAATTTGCAACTGTTGCTACATTCAATTTTCTGTAATCCACACAAACCCTTAACTTCCCCGACTTCTTGGGTACAACTACAATTGGTGACAACCATTCCACCTGATCCACTCGCACTATAAACCCTGCATTCAGCAATTTATCCAATTCCTCTTTCACCTGCTTGGCATAATTTGGATTCATCCTTTATCTTTGTTGAATCACTGGAACATCATCCGTTTTCAAATTTATATAATGCTTATATACTTGAGGATCCATTCCTTTCAAATCAGAATAATCCCATGCAAAGACATCAATATATTCCAACAGTAATTCCTTCAAATCCTCCTTGAAGCCTTCTTCCAAATGAACACTAACTCTTACCATCTTCGGATGATCCTCCGTTCCCAAATTAAAATCCTGTAAATCATCCTCCTTTACTCGAGAAACTTTCTGTATCATCTTATCATACAGAGCTTCCGCTCTTTGAATTGCCTCCTTTGGCTCCAATTTTGAATCTTCAATCACAGTTTCCTCTCGGATTTTCTTCTCTTCTAAATTTTCCTGTTCCCCACCATCTGTATTCCCCTGCAACTGATCAATTCTCAAACTGTTCTCTTTTTCTACATATTTATCAATGATCTGCTCCACATCTACCTCAAATACCGGAACAATTGTTGGATTTGCTGCCAGAAAATATGCTTCTTCATCATCCTCGAATCCTTCAGACATGGTAATTGCTTGTGCCAACATTGGCTTCGTCTCTACTGACAATTCCTTCTTCGGCCCCATTGGTAATGTGACTTCTCTCCTTCCTTTCTTAACTGTCACTTCATTATTTCCCCAATCCTGTTTCAGCTTAGCCGTGCGAAACCATGGCCTCCCCAACAACATAGAATAGGTATTTTTTGAATACTTCACCTTGATGACTACAAAATTTACCATAAACTGCAATCCATGAATAATAATTCCTTGCCTCCTTAACATCCCCCCTGGTTGAACTCTGCTTTGATAATCCATACGCACTTGAAATGGAGCTGGTTCCAACTTAACATCTTGCATCCTTAGAAATTTCCATTTCGAAAGTATGTTGACCCCTGATCCACCATCCAATAGTACATCTGAAAATTTGCGGTTATTAAATTCCAATGACAATGTTGGTACTGAAAAATCCACATCCTCTGGGCTAATCTGACAACTCTGAACTGTCTGCTGCACCTCCTTCATACTCGGAACAGTCTTTGTCCTTCGCATCACTGTATATAGTCTATCTCTGAAAATTGGAACTAATGACAATAACTGATCCAATGTAAAATGTATAGAGGAATTAGTTAACTCCTCAAACAAAGCATCCATCCTTTCTCCGAATCTCCTTCTGCTCCTCCCAATCCAGTGGAGGTTTCAATCTTGCTTTGGACCTTGTTGTCACTAATACATCTACTTCCTCTTGCAAACATTTAGAACAATCACATTCCGGTTGACAATCCATAGCAACTTCATTCACCTCTTGATCCTGAAACGATTCTACTACTATCAAACTGCTTCCAGGCTCTTTGTTTGCTTCAGCTGACTGTATTGGTGGTGCTGGCAACTGCGGCACTGGCCCTCTTGGCTGTTGTTGATTCCCCCCTTGATAATTTCAAACCGGCTGATTCCATCCTTATGGTTGTGGCTGCTAATTCTACCACCGCTGCTGTTGATCCCAATTTCCCCCCCATGGGGGTCTTGAATTCTGCCATCCTCAAATCTCGGTCCTCCGCCCGAATTGAAATTTCCTCTAAATGGTGGTCCCCTTTGTGGTCTCCACCCTGAATACGATTGTTGCCTTTGCCATCCTTGATTATTGAACATCCCTTGCCTTCCTCCTGTCTCTTGAAACACCCCATGAGTTTGAGGTCCTTGTTGCTGTAACTTCTGTTGAATCCTTTCTCGTACAAAACCTCTGAAATTAGGACTAAACCAACATTCCTTTGTCTAATGCCCATCTTTAACACAAATTTCACAATGAGGGGTTTTTGATTCCACAGCTTTCTGCACTCCCAACTTCTTCAATTTCTTTGCTACCAATTTTTCCAATCTATCCTCTTTCTCTTTAGACTTTTTCTTCGACTTCTTCTTGCCTTTCTTCTTCTTATCCTCATCTTCATCTGAATCCGAATCCTCACTGGAATCCTCTTCACTATCTGAATCTATTTTCGTATCTGAATCAGTATCAGTTTTCGAATCCGAATCACTGTCCGAATCCGAATTATCTGACCTCTTCTTTTTCTTCGACCTACCTTTCTTCTTCTCTTTAGACGACCTCTTGGCTGCTTTTCCATGAGAGACCCCAAACCTTTTCTTTGCTCTTTGAGTTGTTTCCACTAATGCTTGTAATCCACCTACAACATCAACTCCAGCAACAGCATTCTTCAATTCCTTCCTTAATCCATTCAAAAAATATCCAGCAAGCATTTCATCAGTTGGCCTTTCTTGAGCAGACAACCTTCTCACATATTGGTTAAACTTTTGTGCATAATCCTCAACAAACATTTTCCTTTTGTTTCACTTCCCTAAGCTTGGTCAACACATCATGTGGAGTCTTTTCCTTTCTAAACCCATTCAAAAATGCTGCTTTCAATCCATCATAATCAGCAAAATGACCTGTTGGAAAATTACTGAACCACTGCATAGCCTTCCCATCCAAAGTAGCCTCAAGCTGACGCATCTTAGCCTGGGCATCGTACACTCCGGAAAATCCTCTGGCCTGCCATCTTGTCTTGTATTGAGATATGTGGCAAGGTGGGGACATATTGAAGTTGTAAGATCTGGTAATCGGGTATCTTCTCGCACTCCAAAAAATGGCCGTACAAACCAAGCCAAAAAAGATCCAAGCTGCTTCAACTCCACCGCAAAGGAAGCTCCACACGCAATGGGCTCCGTAAAATTTTTTATCCCTCTCTAAAATCTAAAACTCTGTCACCAATAGCTGCTTGGCACATTTGCCATGTGGTAGGCCTCAAACAAATCCAAAGCTCCACAATAAACTATGCATAGCAAGGGCTAAGAGCTCCGTCCAAGCCGATGTCAATCTGCTCCTCTGCAAATCCAAAGCCTCATAGAAAAATCGGTCCTCTTCGGAGTCCAAAGCTCTTTGGGGGATGCTGCTTCCAAGCCGAATGATAGGTACTAAACCACGTGGTACAAAACTGCTCCCCATTGCTTCATAAAACCGCTTCGTAATCTGCTTTTGGGTGAGCCGCCTCCTACCATCTCAAGCCGGCAACACCGGCAACACCGGCAACATTTCAGAATGCCGGCAACATTTCAGAATGCTCGCTCTAATGGGAGTCTGCGCCAAGGGGAGGAGGGGCTGCATCGTTTCAGAATGCTCGAGGAGTGGCTATCCGATGCCACTGCACTACATCGTTTCGAAATGCACGAGGGGAAAGGGCCTTGCAAGCTGTTGGGGCATTTCCGGCAAGAGAGGAAGGGCAACATTTTGAAAACTCTAATGAGACCACAATAGAGCAGCGTTTAGAGAGGTCTTTGGCAATGAAAAAACTTCTTCTCCTCTTTGCTCCTCCCGCCAAGGCCTTCAAGCGGTAAGCTCCACCAAGAAGCTCTGATAGCATGTCAAAGTCGACGATGCGGAAGTGTAGAGACCACGGGGAGCGAGAGAGAGAGAGAGAGAGAGAGAGAGAGAGAGAGAGAGAGAGAGAGAGAGAGAGAGAGAGAGAGAGAGTCTCATGAACCAATCAACCTTGGCAATGAATAACTGCATGTGTATACAGTGGAGGCAAGGGGTTGCTTATATAGCAATCCCAATAAATTGCCCTACCCAAGACTTGGACAAATAAGTAAAATAAATACCTAAAAGCCAAACTAAATAATGAGATCACATTAGGCAGTTCACTTGAGATGCCAAAACTTTAACACTTACATCTCATGCCCATAGAGTGACTGATGCCCTAAGAAATCAATTCCTTAAGGCTCTTGTGGTTTAGGTACGACAAGACCCTTGTGCTAGTGACAATTTTTTGATAGGAAAATGGATAGAATTTGACAATCCTGTCAATTAGTAAAGTGAAGGTAACGGAAGTGAGTACCACCCCCAACACATGTATGGCATACATCTGAATGTGGAACGCATCCTACATTGATTCAAATGAAGTGAGATAGTATTGGCTATTGATGAAGCCAACAAGAAAGCCTACTCTTCCTTGGTCCCCATTTTGACATTGCCCTTTTTTTTTGGGGATGCATTTTTGTACATTCCCTTTGGGCTTCAAGAGATTACCGTATTGTGAGACGGTATCATGGATTTGACGGACCAAATTATAATGTTGGTGTCATAAAATATAATATCTAACCAACCCAAATGATTTTCTCATATTAAATTGATCACTTAATGTGGGAGAATAAACGGGAACAAGTGTTAAGATATAGATATGTGCTTATAGATCTATCTCAACACGGGGCCAATGGTAAAGGGGCCCAAAAGGGAGATGGTCTATCAAAGAGCAAGGCTAACCAATGGAGCATAAGACCTTAGGGTTAGCTTCATTGAAGACCTCCAATAAATGTGTGTAAAAGTCCTTTGACCTTAGGTAATCTAGGGCTGAGCTTGAGGTTGGAACCCGGCCCAAGCTCGAGGTGCTTGTTGTGCTTGAGGTTTTTGTCATGCTTGAGGTGCTTGATTAAGATGCTTGAGGTGCTTGAGTGGCTCCATGCTTGAGGTGCTTGACTTGTTGCATGATTAAGGTACTTGAGGTGCCTTGAGAAGCTTGCCTGAGATGCTTGTGGGAACACCCCCTAGTTCAAGTGCTTTGTCATGCTTGGTGAGTAAGGTGCTTGATCACCTAAAGTCAAAAGCATTCCTACAAGAGGGGGGGCGAGCCCTTTTCCTAGGGTCTAGAGAGAGAACACCCACTCACACACACAAGGGAAGCCCCAACTTGAAGAGGCAGCAAGGACACATGTCAGGCCCCTACCCATGTTACCTTCATGTGTTGCTTGAAGCCTATTGGCTAGGCTTCAAAGGGGTCCAATGATAAATTACATGAATTATCTAATTGTTTTAGCATTTATCAAGTCCTCTCTCTCAAAGGGGAAAGGGGGACACTTGTCCCAAGGCTACCCATGTTGCTTGTAATGGCTCCTGCTTGTGATTGGCTAGGCCTGGAGGGGTCCAATGAGCTTCAAGCATGAGCTATAAGGGGGGGTCGACCCAAGAAAGCTAGGGGGGTGCTTAGGGGGTATACTCACCCACACACACTCACAAGCACTCTCATTGTGTACTATGCAAAGTGCAAGAGCTCCCTCTCCTTCTCCAAGCAAGTAGAGCTTGAGAGCCTACACCAACACTCTTGGCTATGGAGTGCAAATACAACCAAGAGCCATGCTTCAATGCTTAAGCTTGACATCTCCTTCTTCTTCATTACTATGCTATTATGTATGCTAGCAACAAGAGTATGATAAGTGAGGAACTAGTTCTTTCTCCTATGAAATGTTTCTTCTTCCTCTTCCCTACCCTCATTCCCTACTAGCTCTCTCCACCTTCGAAGGTGTTTGAGGTCTTGGGACTGAGGCTTGGGACAATTAAAGCTTTCTTCAAGTTCATGTTATGCTATGATTGTGATGCATGAAGCTTTCCATCTTCATTGCATCACCTAGGTCACAAGGAACACAAAGAATGTATTGTAACAAGTCTCTCTTAATGGGAGAAATCATAATACAAATGCCTATTGGAGGGGGGACCGGCTCCACATAAATCCGGTCCTCAACTGTTGTCATGTTCTCTAAATTCTCTCTCTTGCAAAAGTATTGTTCATGCCAAGTTAACTAATTGCTATGATTATGTTGCTATCTTCAATTATGTCTACCCGCTATGCTCACAAAGTTATTTCTCGAAAGTATTCTCATTAATTTCCGCTATTCTCAAGTTGAATAGGCTAATTCCATTACATTGGTATCAGAGCATTTGGTTTCTCTTTTCTTGTTTAAGAAGAGAGGTCCTTAAGTAGCCTATAAATGGTTGATGTTGTTAATTATAATAGAGTAAGTGGAACTGGGATCTAATATCGGTTTTGTTAAGCCCACTATGTGGGGGATGGCGCACACCTCGGGAGCTTTGGACTTAATAATGGAGTCTTTTTAGACTTGCCTACGGCTTTACCATTATTGAGCCATAAGAAGTCCGAAAGGAGCTAGCCCTTGGCAACTCTGCTATGTTAGACCTACTCCTCTACTCTCTATAATTAACCACTTTGAGCCGTGGGTGTAGATACTTAAGAGCCGATTTTCAAAGGCTAAGAGGAGTGGCAACTAAGGTTTTGTATTGCCAAAGCATACACTAAGTATAAACATAAATTTTGTTAACATGGCTGACAATAATCAAGAGAGTAGAATGAACATTGATAGCTTTGATTTTGCACATGAAGGTGCTAATGATGATGCTCCCATGTTTGTGAATTATCTCGTCACTAGGTTGCAACAAGCTATGGGCAACCCTGTTTTGCAAGCCGAAGTTACTCAACAACTTCGTGCTTATGGAATTTCCCTTCCTCTCCCAGAGGAGAGAGAGCTTAGGAGGCCTCTTGAAGAGACCCCCAAAAGAAGACTCTCTCCCATTCGAGAGGAGGAATCCAAAGAGAAAGAAAGCAATGACAGTCTAAGTTCTTCTGAAGATGTGGCTCCACGAAGACGGCGGTCTAGACGATCGCCTACTCCTCCCAAGAGGAAAAGAGCAACCTATAGTCCTTCTCCTCATCACTCTGAAAGGCAAGAGAGGAAACAAAGGAAGAAAAGGGCTAGGAAGAGGTCACCCTCTTCTCCTTCTTCTTCACCTTCCTCCTCTTCCGATGAAAGTTATGGCTATTCTCCTAGAGAATACAAGAGGGGAGGACATCGCAAATCATTTCCTGCATGGCGAAGGTCACAAAAGCTAAAGAAGTTCAAGGAGGGAGGAAAGAGTATCTCTTTTCTCACCTACGATGGAACCTTTGGTGCTACCGACAAAGTGTTGGCCTTCATCCAGCAATTTGATGTGGCCTTTGGGGACGAGGGCTTCACAGAGTCCTCCAAGCTACGCCATGTAGCTATGCACTTCCAAAAATCAGCTCGTCAATGGTGGGCTAGCCTTCGTGGCAATGGAGAAGCCCTAAAGACATGGAAAACTCTACGAGTTTCCATTATGAAGCAATTTCTTCCAAGCGATACTAAAGATAAAGTTCTTACCGAATGGCGCGGCTTGAAGCTTCTCTCTCATGAGTCTATCAACAAGTATGTAGACAAGTTTTGGGATTTACATCTCAAAGCTACTGTCTTTCAAAAGATAGACTTTGCCGAGCAAAGACAGAAATTCTGTGCGGGATTACCTGAAGAGATGGCCGAATACATCAACTCTCAACGGCCCGGTACTATTACCGAAGTAATCCACCACACCATGGTTGCTTCACGCATCAATTTCCATCAAGGGGCTAGACGTAATGTCAAGCCCATGGAAAACAAAGATAAAAATGATGCAAAGGGGAAATCCAATGCTCAAAATAATTCCCAAGGCACTTCCAACAACAACAACAATCAGTCCAAGGAGAAGGGAGTTTACAAAGGTAAAAACAAACTCTCTCCTGAAGAGCTTGAAGCTTTTCGCAAGGACCATAAATGTTTCAAGTGTGGGGAGCAAGGACATGGCTATCGTTCTTGCCCCAAGAAGAATACTCGCAATGAGACTCCTAGGGCTTCCACCATCGAAGCTCCAAAAGAGGATGCTCATTGCAAAGGATCATCACTCTCCTATGCTTGGGGAAAGGTAAGAGAGCATGATGCCTTCATCTTGTTTGACCCTGGCTCTACTCTCAACTTCATATCAATAGAGTTGGCCACCAAGTTGGGCATTCAAGCTTTTGAGATGGGAGATATAGTAACAGCTGATGCAGCTTTCAAGGGACAACAAGCCTCCGTTACTCCCTTGATTGGGAAGTTGAGGCTTCATGTCCAAAGCTATGTCGACAAAGAATACTTCTTCATCTCTCCTCTCCAACATCAGGATGTTATCCTAGGGGCACCATGGTTTGATCGCATGGCTGCCAACATGAAGTTCCCTGAAAGGAGAATTTACTTCACTTACAGGGGAAAGAACATGTATATAGATTCTAGTGAGCGTGGTCGCACTATTCCACTTGTAAATCCTCTTTCTTTTGATAAGTCAATGAAGAGCTCAGTTTCTGCGTACATGATTTTTGTCAAAGAGTCTCCAAAAGATACTAATGTTTCATCAAATGTAAATGATAGGAATCAAGAAGAGTTAGACTTGTCTAATTTTCTAAAAGGATTCCAAGATGTGTTCATCGATGATATCCCTATGGACTTACCTCCAAAACGAGGGGATGATGACCATCGTATTGAGCTCCTTCCTGGAAGCTCACCACCTAACAAGCCTCCTTATCGAGTCTCACAAGCTCAACAAGAGGAGATCATGAGGCAAGTACAAGAGCTGGTAGACAAAGGGATGGTGAGGCCTAGTTCCTCTCCCTTTTGTTCTCCAGTCCTTTTAGTGCAAAAGAAAGATGGTACATACCGTATGTGTGTGGACTATCGAGCACTAAACCATATCACTATCAAAAACAGATTTCCCGTACCTCGGGTAGAAGATCTGTTTGATAAGCTACAAGGCTCTACCTACTTCAATAGGATTGACCTTAAGAGTGGCTATCATCAAATAAGGATAGTGGATGAAGATATCTTAAAGATCGCGTTTCGCACAACGTTTGGTCTTTATGAATATCTAGTCATGCCTTTTGGCTTGACTAATGCACTAGCTACGTTCAATCGTTTGATGGAGAAAGTTTTTAGACCATATCGAAAATTCACTGGAGTGTTCTTTGATGATATCATCATCTACTCCAAGTCTTTGGAGGAACATAAGCAGCATCTCCAAGTGATTTTTCGAGCATTGAGGGAGAACAAGCTTTATCTCAACCAAAAGAAAAGCGAATTCTTCCTTCAAGAGATTCAATATCTAGGTCATATTATCTCTCACGATGGTATTCGTATGGATCCATCAAAGTTAGAGGTAATAAAATCATGGCCTTACCCAAGGAATCTACATGAGCTAAGAAGCTTTATTGGTATGCGTGTATACTATAGACGCTTCATAGCAAAATTCTCTCAAGTAGCAGGACCACTTCACGACTTAACAAAGAAGAACGTTAAGTTTGTATGGACTGCTAATGAGCAAAATGCTTTTGAAAAACTCAAAGAGAAGCTTACTTCCCAACCAGTCCTCGTGCTTCCGGATCTCTCAAAGCCATTTGAGGTCCAATGTGATGCGTGTGGTGATTGCCTTGGAGCGGTTTTGCTTCAAGAAGGGCATGCCATAGCATATGAGAGCCGAAGGCTCAATAGTGATGAACGAGTCTTGGGCATTTATGAGAAAGAGCTTTTAGCTGTTCTACATGCCCTAGACACATGGAAGCACTACCTATTGGGGACTCCATTTATCCTACGAACCGACCACCAAAGTCTCAATTATTTCATGACGCAAACCAAGCTTTCCGACAAACAAATGAGGTGGGCAAATTTTCTTTCGCAATTTAATTCCATATTGCTCACATAGCTGGTAAGCACAATCAAGTTGCCGATGCACTTTCACGACGACCAAAAGTTAATGCGGTGTCACAATGATCTATCCTCTATGATAGATGAGTATGCTACTGACCTTGACTTTAGAGACATAATGTCAGCCCTTGCTTTGGGGAAGAAAGAGGAACCATTCACCTTGCAGGATGGTTATCTTCTCCACGGAAATAGGCTATGTGTTACCCATTCCCTTCGTGAGAAGGTTATGTATGAATCCCATGCTCCTCCATATGCAGGGCATAGAGGTATTCAACCTACTCTCCGAGGAGTAGAGACGTATTTCTATTGGCCTACCATGAAAGTGGACATACAAGAGTATGTTTCAAAATGTGTAGTATGCCAAAAGACCAAGTATGATAGAGGGAAGCAACCTGGATTACTCCAGCCATTGCCTATTCCAAATTCACCATGGGAGAGTATATCCATGGATTTCATCTTTAAATTACCCAAGTCTATCCATGGGAATACAGGAATATGGACAATAGTCGACAGGTTTAGCAAGCAAGCACATTTTATTCCTGTCAAAAAGACTATTAAGGCACATCAAATGGCAACTCTCTTCATATCTCAGATTTTCAAACACCATGGATTACCCACATCCATCGTGTCAGATAGAGATCCTAGAATGACCAGTAATTTCTGGAAAGGTCTCTTTGAAAATCTAGGAACAAGATTGAATTTCTCTTCGGCCTATCACCCACAAACGGATGGCCAAAGTGAGATAGCCAATCTTACGATACTCGATCTACTCAAGACTTATGTTACCGAAGTAGATCAACGCTCACAATGGGAAAAGTATTTACCTCTAGTAGAGTATGCCTACAATAATACTGTACATACTTCTACGGGGAAAGCACCTTTCGAGATCATAGAGGGAAGACCTAAAAGTCCCTTGCTACTCAAAGTACATGGGAAGATCTTCGTCGCCGATGAGTATAGCCGTGACCTACAAGAATCTTTTCAAAATATTAGGGAGGCTATAGCCATCTCTCAACAAAGGCAAAAAGCTGCTGCTGATAAGCACAGAAGAGCCTTAATGTTCAAAGAAAATGATTGGGTCTTACTCAAGTTTCCTAAGGCTCGATTAAGGCAAACGACGGGCAAAAATCCTACGGGCCATCAAAAGTATTATGCTAAACTAGCAAAAAGATACTATGGTCCTTTCC
This sequence comes from Adiantum capillus-veneris, assembly GCF_014529385.1. Lineage (NCBI taxonomy): Eukaryota > Viridiplantae > Streptophyta > Polypodiopsida > Polypodiales > Pteridaceae > Adiantum > Adiantum capillus-veneris. Next base: position 71,865,498 of record NC_140958.1, on the reverse strand, counting down.
AAATCTTGAAGCCCATTAATGAGACGGCTTATCAACTCAAGTTGCCCAACCATTGGCTTATCCACAATGCCTTTCATGTAAGCCTGCTTAAGCCCTACAAAGGAGAGCTACCAACTGAACCAATTATTGAAGACCCTCCCGAAGTTGAAGACCAAGAAGAGGTGCTACAACCCGAAGCTATCCTTCGGCATGAAGACAAGGTACTACGACATGGTAAGATTATCCGACGGTATCTTATTAAGTTCAAAAATTATCCTTTTGAAGATGCTAGATGGATGCAAGGAATACAGCTTAAGGATAGTATGAACCTTGTCAATGCTTACAATGCTACATTAGAGTAAGCACATGTACAAATTTCTTTTAAATCACTCATGTTTTTGTCTTATAAGACTAGTCCTCTTTTTAAGTGTGCACAAATTTAACTAATATGCATGCTTAAAATCATGTTTGTGATGACGACGTCTCTCAAAAACCAAGTAGAATTTGTCACTCTACTTTGGGAGAATGAAATGGACTAAAGAGCAGACATGCTTGCGGCAGCTATGTCTCCCAAGCACCAAATGTATTAGTCATCCATCTTGGAAAGATGTCGTAGGGTAAAAAGGGATCCTTTACCCGCTAAGTACGATTGACTAATGACTAAGACTTTATCTCTTCTACCTCATAGTCGAGGACGACTATGATTTCAAGAGAGAGGTAATGTCATAAAATCTAATATCTAACCAACCCAAATGATTTTCTCACATTAAATTGATCACTTAATTTGGGAGAATAAACGAGAACAAGTGTTAAGATATAGATATGTGCTTATAGATCTATCTCAACACGGGGCCAATGGTAAAGGGGCCCAAAAGGGAGATGGTCTATCAAAGAGCAAGGCTAACCAATGGAGCATAAGACCTTAGGGTTAGCTTCATTGAAGACCTCCGATAAATGTGTGTAAAAGTCCTTTGACCTTAGGTAAGCTAGGGCTGAGCTTGAGGTGGGAACCCGGCCCAAGCTCGAGGTGCTTGTCCTGCTTGAGGTGCTTGTTGTGCTTGAGTTGTTTGTCATGCTTGAGGTGCTTGATTAAGATGCTTGAGGTGCTTGAGTGGCTCCATGCTTGAGGTGCTTGACTTGTTGCATGATTAAGGTACTTGAGGTGCCTTGAGAAGCTTGCCTAAGATGCTTGTGGGAACACCCCCTAGTTCAAGTGCTTTGTCATGCTTGGTGAGTAAGGTGCTTGATCACCTAAATTCAAAAGCATTCCTACAAGAGGGGGGGCGAGCCCTTTTCCTAGGGGCTAGAGAGAGAACACCCACTCACACACACAAGGGAAGCCCCAACTTAAAGAGGCAGCAAGGACACATGTCAGGCCCCTACCCATGTTACCTTCATGTGTTGCTTGAAGCCTATTGGCTAGGCTTCAAAGGGGTCCAATGATAAATTACATGAATTATCTAATTGTTTTAGCATTTATCAAGTCCTCTCTCTCAAAGGGGAAAGGGGGACACTTGTCCCAAGGCTACCCATGTTGCTTGTAATGGCTCCTGCTTGTGATTGGCTAGGCCTGGAGGGGTCCAATGAGCTTCAAGCATGAGCTACAAGGGGGGGTTGACCCAAGCAAGCTAGGGGGGTGCTTAGGGGGTATACTCGCCCACAAACACTCACAAGCACTCTCATTGTGTACTATGAAAAGTGCAAGAGCTCCCTCTCCTTCTCCAAGCAAGTAGAGGTTGAGAGCCTACACCAACACTCTTGGCTATGGAGTGCAAATCCAACCAAGAGCCATGCTTCAATGCTTAAGCTTGACATCTCCTTCTTCTTCATTACTATGCTATTATGTATGCTAGCAACAAGAGTATGATAAGTGAGGAACTAGTTCTTTCTCCTATGAAATGTTTCTTCTTCCTCTTCCCTACCCTCATTCCCTACTAGCTCTCTCCACCTTCGAAGGTGTTTGCGGTCTTGGGACTAAGTCTTGGGAAAATTAAAGCTTTCTTCAAGTTCATGTTATGCTATGATTGTGATGCATGAAGCTTTCCATATTCATTGCATCACCTAGGTCACAAGGAACACAAAGAATGTATTGTAACAAGTCTCTCTTAATGGGAGAAATCATAATACAAATGCCTATTGGAGGGGGGACCGGCTCCACATAAATCCGGTCCTCAACTGTTGTCATGTTCTCTAAATTCTCTCTCTTGCAAAAGTATTGTTCATGCCAAGTTAACTAATTGCTATGATTATGTTGCTATCTTCAATTATGTCTACCCGCTATGCTCACAAAGTTATTTCTCGAAAGTATTCTCATTAATTTCCGCTATTCTCAAGTTGAATAGGCTAATTCCATTACAGTTGGTCTATGGTATGTGAAATTCATTTTGCAGAGCATGGTTTTTTATTCAATCATGTTTAGTCACCTCATTGATTTTTTTTCTCCTCCCAACCTGGTGGTCTCTAGTCTCTCGTGGAATCATCAACCCGAGGTCTTTGTGCTAGATGCACATCTATTGGTGTTTCTCACCTCAAAGTCTACCTCTTTGATCAATGTTGTTGATTGGTTTCAATTCCTCAACATGGACATAGCCAAGGTTTACCTCTAGCTTACAATGAAAACCAAAACACCATATTAGATAAAATGGAAAAGTCCCAATGCCCACTTAAAAAATTGTGAGTTTCATAATGACAAACTCTATGATTTTTGCACGTTGAGAAAAATGTCTTCTATGTTGAGGGTCTACTTCTAGGCAATGATTGAATAGCTTATTACATCCATTGTGATCCCCATATCCAAAGAGGACATGATGCTCATACCAGGTTGATGGTGTTGATAAACATCGAGATGTGAATCAAACAAAGCATCAAGGAAAAGTTGTTGAACCATGAAATCATATCCTTTGTGATGCCAGCATACAAATTACTTGAAGTATTCTCGATGAAACTATACATTTGATTTTTACAAAACCAAAATCAAATGATTTTTGCAACTTGAGAAAAAAAATTATATGTTTATTCTCTATTTGTGTTTTAGGGGCTCACTTACATGAGATAATCTATATCACATACATTCAGAGGATATTAGAAAAAACCCTTTACTTACATGGTAGTGTGGGTTATAAAATTAATTCATTTTCTTAACAAAATTAATGTTTTTCTCTCAAATTTCAATAAAATTTTTATTTTTAAAAAATTTGATCCAATTAACTTACTTACATTTCTAGAGGTACACCCCCAAGATGTGTTTATGCCTAGAGGCAAGCACTAAATAGCATTATAGTCACATCAACTAAAGAGGACATTATTCTTATCTTTGAATGATGGTGTCGATAAACACCAAGATACAAACCAAATAAGGGAGAAAGCACGAGGAGATTGAACAATGAAACATTACCTTCATGATGCCCACATACAAATCACTTGCAGTTCTCGATAGCACTATTAATGTAAGTTTCATAACAAAAAAATCTATGATTTTTTCAAGTTGAGAAAAAGGTATTCGATGTTTATTCTCCATGTATGTACACGACGAGGCAATGTATGAATAGTTTATATGTGTATTACAATCCCAACATCTAAAGAGGAGATTAATGTGAAAACATAATCGTTGTGTGTTTATTCTCCATGTGTGTACACCACAAGGCGATGAATGAATGGTTTTTATGTGTATTAGAATCTCAATAGCTAAATAGGAGATTACTGCAAAAACATAACCGTTGTGATGGAAACATACAAATCACTTGTAGGTTATGCATGATAGCACTATGAATGTGAGTTTCCTAGCCAAAAATTCTATGATTTTTTAAAGTTAAAAAAGGGGGTCTTCCAAGTTTATTCTCCAAGTGTGTACACCTTGAGGAAATTGAAGTGCATGTGCAAGAGCATGTGTGTGTGTGTGTGTGTGTGTGTGTGTAGTAATGGAGAAGAGAGAAGAACAGAGAAGACACAGGTTTGGGTGGATTCCAAACACAATAGTGTGAGGGTTGTGAGTCCTTATTGTTTCGTGTAGAATGAATGGTCAGTGTTAGTTCTCGGTTAGTCTCCAACCGCCCAACACTTAGGGGCGGCACATTGGGCTTTACCACCCCAACAACCTCCCACTTAAAGGACAATGTGCATTTAAAATGGGGTGACAATGTATATATACATACAATACAAGTAGACAATGACCATGATCATCTACCCAATTCCCATGAGTGCCTGACACTGTGTAAACCGCTTTGAAGGTAATCCCTTTTTAGAAGATCAATAGGATTCTCAGTGGTGTGAATCTTCGCAAGCTGCAATCACTTGTCCTCAAGCACATCACAAATAAAGTGATACTTCACATCCACATGCTTTGTCTTTGCATGAAGCATTGGATTCTTTGCCAATTGTGTAGCACTTTGGCTATGACAATGTAACAAAGGCATCTCAACATTGATTTCCAAGTCTCCCACCAGCCAACCAAGCCATATAGCTTCCTTGCAAGCTTATGAAGCTGCAACATGTTCAGCCTCTGTAGTAGATAAGGTAACACAATCTTGCAAACAAGATCTCCATGAAACTGCACCTCCAGTGCATTCAAAAACATATTTTGAAGTGGACCTTCTCTTGTCCAAGTCTCCTGCATAATCTGCATCCATGTAACCCATTACACATGCTTCCTTTCTTCCAAAGAAAATGCATATGTCTTTTGTACCATTCAAATATCACATAACCCCTTTCATTGCCTCCCAATGTTTCTTGCCTAGATTTGACATATATCTGCTAACAACTCCCACTACAAAAGCAATATCAGGATGAGTAGCAATCATAGCATACATCAAACTCCCAACTGCAGATGAATAAGGCACTTGTGCCATTTTAGTATTTTCCTCTTCAGACTTAGGACAATCATTTTTAGAAAGTTTCACATATTGACGCAATGGAGTACTCAATGCCTTCCCCCTCTCCATATTGAAATGATTGAGCACTTTAGCAATGTACTCAAATTGAGACAAATAGACCGATTTCCTGCATTTGTCTCACTTATGCGTGTGCCAAGAATATGGCTTGCTTCACCCATGTCTTTCATTTCAAAGTTTGCATGTAACTCTGACTTCAAGGCTGAAAGTTCATCCATGCATTTCTCAAAAATTAACATATTATCCACATAAAGAACCAAAATTAGCAAACTACCATCTTTAGCTTACTTAATGTAGAGGTAATGGTCCATATTTCTAGGTTTGTAGCCTTGAGAGAGCATGAACAAGTAGAATCTACAATGCCACTCCCTTGATACTGTTTTAGACCATAAAGAGTCTTTTCTAACTAACACAACAAGTCTTCATTGCCCTTCTCAACAAAACCTTCTGGCTGCTCCATATAAACTTCTTCTTGAAGATCACCATGCAAGAATGCCATCTTGACATCCATCTGGTCAAGTTCCATGTCCTCTTTTGCAACCAACACAAATACACACCACAGAGTAGTCATCTTGACAACCGAAGAAAAGATGTCATCAAAGTCAATGCCTTGCTGCTGCTTAAATCCTTTAGCAACAAGTGGTGTCTTGTACTTGGGTTTATTATCATGAGGTGTATTTTTTTGTTTATACACCCATTTACATGGTAATGCCGTTTAACCTTTAGGCAACCGAACCAACTTCCAAGTTTGATTCTTATGAAACAATCCCATTTTTGATTGCATAGATTTCTCCCACTTTGCCATTTCATCCATTGACATGGCTTCCTTATAACAGGAAGGCTCTCCGTAAACTATCAACATAATGTAGTCCAATCAGGGATTAAATCTATAGGAGGCCTTAAACAATGGCTGGGCAACTTGAGTTGATAGGCCATCTCATTGATTGGTAGAAGAATCTGGAAGGGACCATAGTACCTTTTTGCTAACTTAGCATAGTACTTTTGGTGTCCCGTAAGATTTTTGCCCGTGGTGTGCCTTAATCGAGCCTTGGGAAATTTAAGCAAGACCCAAACATTTTCTTCAAAGTTTTGGGCTCTTCTGTGCTTATTATCAGTAGCCTTTTGCCTTTGTTTTGTGAGATAGAGATAGCATCCTTAATATTTTGGAAAGATATTTGCAGCAAAGATCTTCATGTGTACTTTAAGTAGCAGGGGACTTTTAAATCTTCCCTCAATTACTTCGAAAGGTGATTTTCTTGTGGAAGTATGTACAGTGTTATTGTAGGCATACTCCACTAAGGGTAAGTACTTCTCCCATTGGGACCTTTGATCTACTTCCGTTACATAGGCTTTTAGTAGATCAAGAATTGTTAGGTTAGCTATTTCACTTTGTCCATCCATTCACGGATGATAGGCCAAAGAGAAATTTGCCTTGTCCCTAAATTCTCAAAGAGACCGTTCCAAAAATTACAGGTCATTCTAGGATCTCTATCCAACACTATGGACATTGGCAAGCCATGGTACTTGAAGATTTGTGATATGAAGAGGGTTGCCATTTGATGGGCTTTGATAGTCTTTTTGACAAGGATAAAATGAGCTTGTTTGTTGAACCTGTCTACTATCGTCCATATTCCCGTATTCCCATGGAAAGACTCTAATTCCTTATGATTGTTTATATTTTCTTTTGCTAAAGCATTAGGTTCATTTTGAGAATCTTTAACAAAAATCATGTACATGGAAATAGAGCTCTTTATTGACTTATTGAAAGCTTGTGTATGTACAAGGGGTATGGTGTTACCCAACTCCTTAGCATCTATGTACATATCTTTTTTCCTCAACCTAAAGTAGACTTTGCTTTCATGGAATTTAACATTGGCAACCATGCGATCAAACTATGGTGCCCCGAGGATTACATCCTTGTGCTTGAGAGGAGAGATAATCAAGTCCTCTTTGTCCACATAGCTTTAGACATGGAGCCTCAATTTCCCAATTAAGGGAGTGACTGAAGCTTCTTGTCCCTTGAAGGCACCATTAGTGGGTAGGACATCTCCCATCTCATAGGCTTGGATGCCTAGCTTGGTGGCCAACTCTATGGATATGAAATTTTTAGTAGAACCAGGGTCAAAGAGAATAAAAGCATCATGTTCTCTTACCTTTTCCCAAGCATGGCATAGAGGAGATCCTTTGTGGTGAGCTTCCTCTTCTTGGATTTCGACCAAGGTAGCTCTAGGAGGCTCATGGCAGGTGTTCTTTTGGGGGCAAGCCCGATACACATGCCCTTGCTCGCCGCATTTGAAACAACGATTATCCTTGCAATAATGCTCAAGCTCTTCAGGAGAGAGTTTGTTTTTGCCTTTGCAAACTTCCTTCTCCTAATTAGCTTTGTTGTTATTGCAATTGCCCTTAGGAGGCTTTTTGACATTGTCCTTCCCCTTAGACTCATTGGAACCCTTGTTTTGTGTGGGCTTAAGATTTCTCTTAGCCCCTTTCTAGAGATTGATTTGTGAATCCACCATGGTATGGTGTATGGCCTCAGATATGGTGCGTGGCCTTTGGGAGTTGACATACTACGCCATATCTCAGTTAAGCCCGAGCAAAATTGTTGTTTTTGCTCTCCAAAATCCATTTTTTGAAGACAGTGGCTTTGAGATGTTAGTCCAAAACCTTGTCTACATATTTCTGAATGGATTCGTAGGGAGAGAGCTTCAAGCTTCACCATTCGATAAGTACTTTGTCTTTGGAATCGGTGGCCAAAAACTGCTTCATAATGGAAGCTCTTAAAGCTTTCCATGTTCGTGGAGCTTCACTATTTGCCCGTAGGCTAGACCACCATTGCTTGGTGGACTTTTGAAAATGTATAGCTACATGGCGTAGCTTAGAGGACTCTTGAAGCCCTCATCTTTGAATGCCACATCGAATTGTTGGATGAAAGCCAAGACTTTGCATGTAGCACCAAAAGTGCCACTGTAGGTAAGAAAAGAGATGCTCTTTCCTCCCTCTTTGAACTTCTTGAGCTTGGATGATCTCTTCCATGTGGCATAGGATTTCCTATGGCCTCTTCTTTTTTATGGTTCAAAAGTTGCACCATCGCTTTCTTCAGAAGATGAAGAATTTGAGGAACATGGAGAAGAGGGTGACCTCTTTCTCGCCTTTTTCTTGCCTTGGTCCTCTTTGTCTGCACCATCACTTTCTTCATAGAGGAAGAGGATGAAGAAGATGGAGAAGAGAGTGACCTCTTTCTCGCCTTTTTCTTCTCTTGTTTTCTATCATCCCTCTTTGAATTATGGTGTGGAGAAGTGTGCGATGATCTTCACTGTTTAGGAGGTGATGGAGAGCGTATTGCCTGCCATCTTCGTGGATCCATCTCTGCCAAGGTGGCAGAAGACTCACTTCTTTCCCATTTTTTTGGTGGGGGCTCTTGAGTTCTTTGGGAAGGAGATGCATCATCAAAAAGTAAATTTTTGAGCCCTTCGTATGGATACTCTTCTTCTTCCCGAATCGGAGAGAGGCCTCTTTTGGAAGTCTCACAAGGAGGCTTCCTAGTACTCTCTCGTCATGGTGGGGAGTTTGAGGAATCCCATGAGCACGAAGCTGCCTTTGCACTTCACTTTGGAGGGATGGATTGCCCATGGCTTGTTGAAGCCTAGAAACAAGGTAGTTAACAAGCATAGGGGCATCATTAGTAGCCTGTTCATTAGCAAAATCAAAGCTATAAACATTAATTTTACTCTCTTTACTATTGTCATCCATTCTAAAAACATCTAGGTGTACTTTGGCACTTAAAGCCCTAGTTGCTGCTCCTCTTTACCTCTTTAGAAAAGCACTCAAGCTACTCTACCCGTGGCTCGAATATCATTAATTGCAAGGAATAGAAGAGAGGGTCTTTCAACACCAAAATAGTACAGGCTCCTACCAAGCTTCTAATAGCTCAATAGTGGTTAAGCCGTAGGCAAGCCCTGTAGGACTCCACTATTAAGACCATAGCTCTCGACGGTGGTGCCCCATTATCTACACGAAGGCAAGCACACTACAAGACTAAAAAATCCCTATTCTACTTATTGCAATTAATAATACCAACCATTTATAGCTCGCTTGAGGACCTCCCTTCTTGAGCAAGAAAAGAGAAACCTTGTGCTCTGATACCAATGTAGCATTTAATGGCCCAGTAACTTGTGTATAGCGGAAAATAGCATATACATAGTGAGCATTTCATTAGAATAGATTCCTAAAATGAGCATAGCAAGAGTGCTTGGATGGAGAGAGCAACAAAAAGCATAACACCTAGTTAGATAGGCATAAACAATACTTCAAAAGAGAGAGAAATTAAGCTATTGATAACAGTTGAGGACCGAATTTACATGGAGCTGGTCCCCCCTCCACAAGGCTTTGTATTATAGGTTTCCCCCATCAAGGGAGACATCAATTCCCTCACGGTCTCAGACCCAAGACCTCACACACCTTCGAAGATGGTGAGAGCTAGCAGGGTATGAGAGTAGATTGAGAGGAAGAAGGAGTAGTCTTACGAGAAAGAAGTATATCTCCTCACATAATCACTCATAATAGCTTAGCATAGCTTAGTAATTAGCATGGTAGAGGAGATGAGCATGCATTGAAGCTTGGCTCTTGGTTGGATTTGCATCACAAAGCCAAGAGTTGTTGGTGTAGGCCTCCCTTCTCACGAGCTTGGAGTAGATAATGAGCTTTCCATTAAAGCTTGATAAATGGAGAGAGAGTCTTCTTGCTTCACACATGAAATTGTGTGAGTGTGTGTGTGATAATTCCTTGCCAAAATCAGCCCCCTCTCTCTCTTGGTCGACCCCTCTTGCAAATTACTCTTGCTGGCACCCTGTTGGACCCTGCAAAGCGTAGCCAATCAAAATTGAGAAGCATAAGTGATAGCCTTGTGACATGTGTCCGCCTTTCCCCTTTTGTGAGAGCTTTAGGTAATTAAATAATGCAACTAAACTCTCATTGGACCCCTTTGTCTTCTGGCCAATAGGAATCAGGCAAGCCATTGGGCTGTTGGATGCTCATTGGACCCCTTGGGAGACTGTCCAATAGTCCTCTAGAGAGCTTAATTCTTATTGGTTCTTTTATCAATGTTTTTAAATGAAGTAAACTAGATTTACTCTAGCCTAATTCTCATTGGTCCACCTCTATGGCCATCCAATAGGATTTGAGTGTACCTTGTGGGCAGTTGGCCTAGGGAGCTAACATGTGTCCACTAAGTCCTTTGATGTAAAGGGAGCCTGTGAGTGTGTGTGTGTGTGTGTGTTTCTCTATCATCCCCTACTTATAGGGCTCGCCCCCTCCTATGTAAGAGTCTTGAAGAATTTTGTGTACACTCACAAAGCATCCAATTCCACTAAGCTTGACCATTTGGACGTAACCTTTGAATTTTGGAACCTTAGCATTTTGGAAGTCTAAATGGGCTGAACCTTAGGGTCTTTGAAGCCCATTGTTGCACATTGCTCTTTTGTAGATGGCCCCCCCTTTGGATCCCTATTTTCCCTCCTTTGGATCCTTATTGTGGCCGCGGTCTGCCAGATTAACCAATATTCTATCTTTTTCTCCCCTGGTACTTCCCCATATTAAATGATCAATTTAACATGAGAAAATCATTTAGGAGAATTAGATATTAGTTATTATGACACTTTTCCATGTTTACAATGAAGTACACATTTTTTGACAAAGTTAGCATGATGGTGGACCTGGAAAGCTCATCCACCTCCCTCCAATCATACTCATCCATATCCTCAGGCTTTATCCCCTTCATCTTTATTGGTCAGATTTTCTTCTTCTGTACTAAGACCTTGTAAGTTCGTTCCTTCCAAAATGGGAACTTAGTGTCATCTAACTTCTCAATGTTTAACAAAAAGTTCTCCGATGATGAAGCCATCACTCAACAAGGAACAAAAGTGGTAGATCTGCTGCACTAAAGAAGATGATAGAAATCCTTAAAAATTTTGACAGAGTCTCCCCTGCAAAACTGACTTCTGAACCCAAAACAAATGTGTGCAATGACTAAAATGTTGCTCAAAGTGGCTAAACTGGCAAGATAGAATCTCAAAGAACTGTGATCATTAGTGTCTCCGACTCTAGAAGAGTGTCTCTGACCGATTGAACACTGCCAAACACATACGCATAACGATGACATCAATGCCAATAACGGCGGGTCAGCAGATGCACACTAATGTTGCACTGACCGCAAAAACATACATCCTATGTTGATGCCGACACTATGGGGATATCGGGGGCTCGCTCCAAAACCTTTATCACCGAAAGGATCTCCACATTTGAGAATCCCCCAGCTCAACAAAACCTTACCCCACGACCCTCAACAATAGGCTTTGCATATTTCCATCACAATACATTAACCACATAAGATCTTACATCAACCACAGACACCCTTTTCTATAATTGGTACGGTAGTTTGTCTGATTTAACAAACCCTCAAGATCTTGCATCAAATATGCATGTGACAGAAATTGCAGAAAGAGTCTGCAATGAAAACCTATACGTAGAAGAACCGACGAAGGTAGATCACCCTGCTATCTGAATGAAATATCTCTCAAATCGTGCAAAATTTGCAAAAACTTCCTTCTACAAAGTTGTAGACCACGTGAAAACGGTTGGGTAGAGTCGGACTAGACATGAAGTCAGCTGTTTTTACAGGTCAAAATAGATCTGTAAAAATTTGCAGCTTGTACTTCATGACCTACAGGTAGTCTGAGTGACATATCTCAAAATTCGTGAAGATTTTGAGGTGAAAATTTTGAGAGAACTTTATTTTGCAAAGTTGAAGAGGACCAAAAATCCATCAAGCACAGCGATAATCGGCTTCAATGAAGACGTTTTTATAGGCCAAAACACATCTACAAAAACATGTTGCAGTTTTTGCTACTTCTCCGCCTGCTTCCCCGATCGGAGCTCCAATGGTGCTCCCAATCCTTGAGCTCTAATACCCGTTGAAGTGCACGTGCAAGAGCATGTGTGTGTGTGCAATAATGGAGGAGAAGAGAGAAGAAGAGAGGAGACACAAGTTTGGGTGGACTTTAAACACAATAGTGCGAGGGTTATGAGTCCTTATTGTTTTATGTAGAATGAATGGTCAGTGTTAGTTCCCGGTTAGTCTCTGATCGTCCAACACTTAGGCGTGGCACATTGGACTTTACCACCCCAACAATAATGATTGAATAACTTTTATGCATATTACAAGCCCAAAAGCTTAAGAAGAAATCATTCTTATATTTGTGTTAACACCGGCATCCACTTCTACTCAACTAGTAGTCATGGGCCGGGATTGTCGGTCCAATAGGAAAAGGGTAAGAGTGATCGCCGATGAGAGGTGCACTCTAACTTGAACATTCAAGGGTTAGTTGGCTAAGCATGGGTACCCGAGTGTGAATGGGCGAGCTCATATAAAAGTCACCTAAGCCTAAAAAACACTCATTCTCTCATTTGTGCAATTGAAGAGTGCTCTTGCTCCATCTCCATCTTCTTCTTCTTCATCTCCTTGTGTGTATGTGTGTATGCACGAGAGGGAGACACACACACACACACACACACACACACACACACACACACACACACACACACACACACACACACACACACACACACACACACACACACACACACACAGCGATCAAGCATTGTGATGATGGCACGGTGGCGGCGGTTGAGCGCGGCACGACGGTAGCTCCTTCTTCTTCGCGGCGAGGAATTCTCCACGAAGGCGAGCGTAGGGCGGTGAGTGACACACCCTTTCTCTCTTGAGCTTGCTAGATTAGTTTGGTTGTATTCTTGTAGCCATTTGTGGCTCGCACACAGTGTATGGCAAGTCCCTTGCATTGATACGTACAACAGACGCACATATTTTTGGCACCGTTTCCAGGGAAATTCCCTGCATTAAGCTCGAGTAGCACTCTATGCTGCTTTGTGGTGCATTATGAAATGTAAGAAAGGTAGAGAAAGAAGGTGTGTGGCTTGTTGAGAAGGATTTTTGACCTTTGTTTTGCTGCAGTGTACTGTTTTTGTTAATAAGGTGTTGAAAGGTACTGTGTTTTCTCTGTTGATAAGGTATTAGAATTAAGGTAGTAGATCTATAATGTTAGTTCTGTGTAAAGTACACTAAGTAGATTTGTTAGCTAATGAGTTGTTGTAGTATTGTGTTAGTGTGTAAAAGTAGATGCGTTAGTTGTAAGTAGGTAGGTTAGGCGTGTGTGTGCTCGCAGCGTAGCGTGGCCACAGTGACCTTATCCCCCCGAAAAAAATGTAAAAAAATTTCAAAAAAAACTAAAGGTAGGACCGGGATCAAGAATATTCCCCAAGCCCAAGGCCACGCTTAGGCTCAGGCCTGAGTCACCCTTTATAATTACTTATTTTAGCCTCACGTCTAAGTAAAAACCGACCTTTTTGAGGACCAATGGAGCTTCGGGTAACCGAACATTATGTTGTAAAGCACATCACGAGCCCCCGAGTGATACGCTTGTTTCGAGCTATCACACGCTCTAATCCAAAAGCTGATCATTAAAAAAACATTAAAAAACATAAAAAATGAGTGAAAACGGGATGCAAAACGCCCAAAAAATCAGGTAGCTAACCTTCGAGGGTATTCACCGACGCTTGTAGGGTGTCAAAGGCACATGCATCTGCGCTCTGATTGTGTGCTAGAGGCCGAGAAACTAGCGAGAATTTCAACTTACACGAGTTCTCAATACCCACCTACTTTAGGTTTCGGGCCCTCGGCGAGAACCCAAGGTAGTACCACTCAGGACCCGCATATAGCGTCTAGTGACTCTTCCTCTGACTACGACGTCATGGAGGGTTACCCAATTCTTAATCTTGATAGCTCAAGCCAAGACATGCATGCCATGGGCCCACGGTCCAGACCGAGTGTGCTTAGCCACTTGAAGGAAACCTTTAGTGGAGCCACTCTCCGAACATGGAGCTAACGATGTAAATGAGGGGGTGGGGAAGTAAATTTTCCATTTATGACCAACGTAGACCCTATGCTCTTAGAGAGTGTGCACGTGAATACTCCAATCACTACACCCCCTGACTCTTCAAAGCTATTCCCCTCTGAGGTTATATTACCTGATGGTAGAAGCCTTGCCGAAGTACAAGAAGTTGAGCGATATATCATTGCGGCTAGGGAAAAGGAAATTGAAAGCTTACGCAAGACGGAGCAACGAAGAGAGTTAAAAGCGAAAGCCCCTATGTTAAATTTCTTGCTAGGAGAGCAATTGAGTGCGCTTGAATTAGCGACCACTAAGGGTCAACCCATAGAGAGCCACATTGCATCTAGTTCAAAAGACACCCCTAGCACCTCAATCCTAGATGGAGCATTCTTAAATGAGAACTGGAAGTACGAACTACAAACAAAAACTCTAACCAACCTATACACAGGTCACACCTATCACGTGGGTTGGTTAGATGTCCTAAAATCCACAACGGGTGCTACTAGTGTGGAGGATCAACAACAAAGAGTTTGTGAGGTCATCCATAGGGTTATTGAGCTAGAGAGATAGAACAAGGGGATCCACATGCCTTCAACAGGTCTCATGAGATTCTTGGATACAAGGAAGGCTAAACAACCAACCTTATCGCAAATGGAGACTCCCTCGGTAAGTCCGATGGATCCTCCATATGTTGTTTTGACAGGGGTCTCAGTGAAATCTGAGCCCACACGTGATATCTTTACCTTTCCAAGTCTAGCTCATCTTTCCCTTGATGGAACCATGGCTACCATGCCTACCCCAATGATGGGCATGCCAAGAAACACGCCATGGACCTCATTTGTTAGTAAAGCACCACTACATGGTAGCTCAATACCTGCAATAGTACCTACAAGTGTGTACCAATCGTATACACCTATGGGTCCTCGTACTCATGTAGTTCGTACCCCTCCCATTGTTTCAAAAACCTATTCCACAAACACAACACCCAAGCTCTTATTTCCATGGGACCATACCGGCTAGCATTAGCATGTCACATCCGATGTCTGCTATGCCTAGGGCCACACATATGAACTTTGGGCCACCACATGGCGCAACATCGTACCAAACTTGGAACCCAAGGGCTTCCTATGCACCAAGCCCAATTCCAATACCTACTCCAAATGTAGTCTTTGGAGCACCTTCACCCACGGTGCCTACTCACTTAGGTGACCTGGCAACATTTTCTCAAGCTACCGGTCGGTCTATTGCTGAGAATATGCATAACATGCCCGATAGAGAGCCTAGAAGTAAGGCAGTACAAATAGCCAAGCTCACCCAAAAATTTAGTGGGGATGGGGATGTGAGAAAGCATATCGAAGTGTTTGAACAAATATGCAATTCTCTAGGAGAACACAATGACCTGCATAAGAGTAATGCTTTAAGCCTAACCTTAAGTGGGAAGGCTAGGGATTGGTATAGAGCCCTAAGGGTGGAAGAAAAAACAATTTACACTAGTCTTAGGAGATTGTTCTTGAAAGAATATATACGAGAGGGAGTGCTTTGGGGTGTAGCCTCTCAGCTCCAGAAAGCCCAATGAGAGGAAGGAGAGTCGATGAGAGACTTTATTAGTCGCTTGAAGCATTTGAATTCTCTTTGTAATCCAAATAAGCGCTTCAATATTAATCAATTGCTTGATAGATTCATTAGGGGATTACGACATGAGGATATCTTCAATGGCCTAGTCATTAGAGGTATCACCACTTGGAAAGCAATCATCACCAATGCAGTCCAATTGGAGGATAATTTAATGATTCAAGGAGAAAGAATGTCTGCTGAGCCTAAATCTATTAGCTCGCAAGCATCGGGGCATCAGAAAAGAGAGAAAAAAAGAGAAAAGAGAAAGCAAATAGCACAAACTTCCTCGTATTTTATGCTGATCACACTTAAGTGGTATAAGTGATAAGATCACTAGTCTTTAGACCCTAACGAGCATTCCTAGGGTTAACTACTCTTTAGTTGACATTTTTTAATTAATGCTAGACAATCTAGTACTTACTTTAGCCCTAGCTCTTGTGTACTTCTCTTAGAGTCAACCTAATAGACCTTAACTCAATTGCATTTCATTCAGGTACTACGCTTGTTCTAGTTGGCAATGTTACAATTCATGATTTTTTTTGCATTTCCTAGAATATCATGTATGCATCTCACTTATTGCATGCCTGCACATGGTGCCTTTGAGCTTTCACAATGTTGCTCTTCTTTTGAGACAGGTACTCCTATCGTGGATCCCAATGCTTCACAGCTATATTCCAAGGATGGAATCTACATCAGGTAGGGGGGCATGTTAACGACCGGCGTCCACTTCTACTTCTAGTAGTCATGGGCCGGGCTTGTCGGTCCAATAGGAAAATGGTAAGAGTGATCACCGATGAGAGGTGCACTCTAACTGGAACATTTAAGGGTTAGTTGGCTAAGCATGGGAACCCAAGTGTGAATGGGCGAGATCATATAAAAGTCACTTAAACCCAAAAACACTCATTCTTTCATTTGTGCAATTGAAGAGTGCTCTTGCTCCATCTCCATCTTCTTCTTCTTCATCTCCTTGTGTGTGTGTATGCGTGAGAGAGAGAGAGAGAGAGAGAGAGTGTGCGATTGAGCATTGCGACGACGGCACAGCGGTGGCGAGGCGGTTGAGCGCCGCATGGCGGTAGCTCCTTCTTCTTTGCGGCAAGGAATCCTCCACGAAGGCGAGTATAGGGCGGTGAGTGACACACCCTTGCACTCTCTTGATCTTGCTAGATTAGTCTGCTTGTGTGCTTGCAGCTATTTGTGGCTCGCACACAGTGTACTGCAAGTCCCTTGCATTGACACGTACGATATACGTGCACAATTTGATTGATGTGGTTTGGAAACACCGAGGTGCAAAACAAACAAGGAAAATATAACAAAATCATTTAACCATGAAACCTTGTACTTCATGGTGCCACCATACAAATCACTTGAAGTGTTTCCATGTACAACTTTAGTTCCCAATATATTACTACACAAATACGAGTTTGCCAAATAGAGCCGTGTCAATGGGAACAAAAAACATTTCCTTCAACGTAGAAAATGATTGATAGCCTTTGAACTATGATATAATATAACACCTATTTTGCAATATGATTTTGAAGTGGTTTTCCTATGTATCCCAAACGGGTGGCATAATATATCATACTAGAGTCCTTTAATTAAAATTTTGATGGATCTTTCCTTAGAATTTCTATTTGTTTCTTCATTTAGCTCAAGAGTGGCTTACTCATAATAGGAAAAGAATTGCTTTTGGGTATGGATGATGTTTACTTTTGGGTATGGATGATATCATACTAGAGTCCTTTAATTAAAATTTTGATGGATCTTTCCTTAGAATTTCTATTTGTTTCTTCATTTAGCTCAAAGAGTGGCTTACTCATAATAGGAAAAGAATTGCTTTTGGGTATGGATGATCTCCTCCATACTAAATACATAGTTCTTTCCAATGTCTTTGCGAAAAGAGCTACTAGTATTTATCAATCAGATAAAGAAATACGCATGAAAATTAAGCACAAGTGATTTCTATTCTTCAATTTGTGTTTTTGGCTTTTGGATGGTTGTTCAAATCTCATAAAGACCGGGGAAGAGCCAATCTATATTCTATATTCTTTATAATGCACCTTAAAATTTTCAAGGAAGAAGAGGGCGTCCATGTGTCACTCCCTGGTTCATTTCAAAAAATACCTTACAAAACATCTAATCTAAAATGTAGAAGTAAAGGGTAAGATTGTAAGAAATGACAGCTTTCTCCTTTTCAGAATGTAAGAAGTGACAAGCCTTTTCAAATGTAAAATTAAGAGACTTTGTATTTCACATAAAATAAATGTTGAAATTTTATTGCACATAACAAAAAGGGGATAACTTTAGTGGAGGTTTTGTTACTTAATGCGAATTTACTTTTTGAAGATATAACAAAAAAAGAAAAATTTTAGTGATTTTTTTTGTTTAATGGAAATGTGTGTGTGTGTATGTGTGTGTGTGTGTGTGTGTGTGTGTGTGTGTGTGTGTGTGTGTGTGTGAGAGAGAGAGAGAGAGAGAGAGAGACCATCACATTGCATGTGTGCATCCACATGTACATTTATGAGGGGGAGAGAAAGAAAGAAATATTTTACCGTTGAGCTCACGCACTTTTTAAATTTTGTACAATTCTCCAATCAGCGTTCTTGAGTTTTGTACAATTTTCCAAATATCATAAAGGCTAAGGGAAAGACAATGATAGATGGTAAAATATCTTTTAGTACACCATTCCAAGTTCATGATGTTTAGACAATTATCCAAATCTCACAATTACTAGGAGAGGGACAACAATTGATGGGCATCTAGTTCAAATAGAAAACAAATCATCTAATAAATTAGGAAATGTAAATATGAGATGGTACATACATGGTTATAAGTACGCATGAGAATATGTTTTATCAATTAGTTTCTATCATTAAGTACACAAGTGCATGGAAACATTCACGAAATCACACAAGTAAGTAGAAGTAACGTATAGAAGTTAAAAATGTTTAGGTACTTACATCCTCATTGTTGTGGGTGGCATGATTTGGGATCCATTGAAAAGGCTTCACAAGTGTTCCAAAGATGTCCCACTACCTTCTCACATGCGTTAACTACTCTAGAGTTGATTGTTTGTCATAAAAACTAATATCTAATTCTTCCAAATGATTTTCTCATGTTAAACTGATCATTTAATATAGAGAAGTACCAGGGGAGTAAAAGCTAGAATATTGTTAAGGCTGCCAGATCGGTCTCTGCAGGGATCCAAAGGAGGAAAAATAGGGATCCAAAGGGGGACACTCTACAAAAGAACAATGTGCTTCAATGGGGCTTAAAAGACCTAAGGTTCAACTCCATTAAGACTTCCATAGGCTAAGGTTCCTAAATTTAATTTAATTGTCCAAAGGCCAAAGTAGGGGAAAAATGGATGGTCATGGGAAGACTAAAAAGTCTTCCCACATCCCTAGGAAGGAGGGGGCGAGCCCTAATAGTAGGGGACGAGAGAGAAACACACACACACACACTCCAAAGCTCCCCCTTTACACAAAGGGAATACTGCACACATGTCAGGCTCCTAGGCCAGTTGCCCCCAATCTACCCTCAAATCCTATTGGATGGTCATAGAGGTGGACCAATGACAATTAGGCTAGAGTAAAATTAGTCTAATCAATTTAAAAACACTTGATAAAAGAACCAATAGAAAGTAAGCTCCCTAGAAGACTATTGGACAGTCTACCAAGGGGTCCGTCCAATGAGCATCCAGTAGCCCAATGGCTTTCCTCATTCCTATTGGCCAAAAGACTAAGAGGTCCAATGAGAGTTTAATTGAATTATTTAGTTACGTAAAGCTCTTGCAAAAGGGGAAAGGGGGACACATTCAAAAGGCTATCAATTATGCTATTAATTTGTGATTGGCTAAGCTTTGCCGGAGCCGATAGGATGCCAACATGAGCAAAAAGCAAGAGGGGTCGACCAAGAGAGAGGGAGTTTGGCATTTTAGTCTATCTTTTATGCTACACACACACAACTCATGTGTGCAAGAAGAACTCCATCTCCTTCTCCAAGAACAGAGAAGTAGAGGCCTACACTAACAACTCTTGGCTATGGAATGCAAATCCAACCAAGAGCCAAGCTTCAATGGCATGCTTATCTCCTCTACCATGCTAATTACTAAGCTAAGCTATGCTATTGGAGTGATTATGTGAGGAGAATACTTCTTTCTCGTAGATACATCTTCCTCTCAATATATCCTCGTTCCCTCCTAGCTCTCACCATTTTTGAAGGTGTGGGAGGACTTGGGACTCAGGCTAGGGACACTAGGTCTGTTTTTCAAGAATAATTTGGTGCATGAAGCTTCCATTTTCATTGCACCAACTAGTTTTGTTAAGGAACAAAAATATTGTATTGTACAAAAGTCTCCTTTGATGGGAGAAGCTATAATACAAAGCCTTTATGGAGGAGGGATTGGGTCCATGTATATCTGGTCTTCAACTGTTGTCAATTGTTCTATTTCTCTCTTTTCAAGTATTGTCAATGCCAAATCAGCTAGGTGTAAATTGCTATGTTGCTTTCTCAAATTAAGTACTCTCTCTATGCTCATTAGGAACTTGTTCTTAATGAAATGCTCACTATGTTATCAGCTTCTGCTACACACAAGTTATTAGTGCATTAAATGCTCCATTGGTATCAGAGCTATTGGTTTCTCTTTTCTTGCTCGAGAAGAGAGGTCATCAAGCTTGCTACAAATGGTTGGTATTATTAATTGCAAACGAGTAAGTAGATTATGGATTTTTTATCCTTGAAGCACGCCTACTTTATGCAATTAACGAGGATACCGTCAAGAGCTATGGTCTCTTCTGAAGCAAGTGATGGTGCAGACAAGGAGGAACAACGGAAGAAAAAGGCGAGAAAGAGGTTATCCCCTTCTCCATCCTCCTCATACTTTTCCTCATCTGAAGAAAGTGATGGTGCAGCTCTTGAACCACCTAAAAGAAGAGGCCATAGGAAATCCTATGCCACCTGGAAGAGGTCGTCCAAGCTCAAAAAGTTCAAAGAGGGAGGAAAGAACATCTCTTTCCTTACCTACAATGGCACTTTTGGTGCTACTGACAAAGTCTTGGCCTTTATCCAACAATTCGATGCCGCGTTTGGAGATGGGGGGCTTCACGGAGTCCTTAAGCTACATCATCTAGCTATGAATTTTCAAAAGTCCTCCAAGAAATGGTGGTCTAGCCTACGAGCAAATTGTGGAGCTCCACAAACATGGAAAAATTTAAGAGCTTCCATCATGAAGCAGATTTTGGCTACCGATGCCAAAGACAAAGTACTCACCGAATGGCGAAGCTTGAAGATCTCTCCCTACAAATCTATTCACAAATATGAAAACAAGTTTTGTGATTTACACCTCAAAGCCATTGTCTTCAAAAAGATGGATTTTGGAGAGAAAAACAACAATTTTGTGCGGGTTTAACTAAGGATATGGCGAAGTATGTTAACTTGCAAAGGCCACGCAGCATATCTGCGGTCATACACCATACCATGGTGGCTTCAAAAATCAGCTTCCAACAAGGGGCTAAGAGAAATCTTAAGCCCACGGAATACAAGGACCGTAACAAGCCTAAGGCGAATGACAACGTCCAAAAGTCTCCCAAAGGCAACGCCAACAACAAAAAAGCTAAGGAGAAGGGAGTTTATAAAGGAAAAAATAGACTATCTCCTGAAGAGCTAGAGTGTTATCAAAAAGATAACCGTTGTTTCAAGTGTGGGGAGCAAGGGTATGCCTATTGTGCTTATCCCCACAAGAATACACGTAATGAGCCTCCTAGAGCTACCTTGGTCAAAATTGAAGAAGAGGATGCTTATCACAAAGGATCTCCTCTATGCCATGCTTGGGGAAAGGTAAGAGAACATGATGCTTTTATTCTCTTTGACCCTCGTTCTACTCACAATTTCATATCCCCATAGTTGGCCACCAAGATAGGCATCCAAGCCTATGAGATGGGAGATGTCCTACCTGCTGATGGTGCTTTCAAGGGGCAAGAAGCCTCAGTCACTCGCTTAATTGGGAAATTGAGGCTCCATGTCCAAAGCTATGTGGACAAGAAAGATTTCTTCATCTCTCCTCTCAAGCATGAGGATGTAACCCTAGGGGCACCATGGTTTGATCGCATGGCTGCCAATGTTAAATTCCCTGAAATGCAAATTTACTTTAGGTTCAGGGAAAAAGATATGTACATAGATGGTAAGGAGTTGGGTAGTACCATATCCCTTATACATAAGCAAGCTTTCAATAAGCCAATAAAGAGCTCTATTTTTGTGTACGTGATTTTTGTCAAAGATTCTCAAAATGAACCTAATGCTTTAGCAAAAGAAAATATAAACAATCAAAAGGAATTAAAGTTATGCAGTTTCCTCAAGGGGTTCCTAGATGTTTTTATTGACGATATCCCTTGTGGACTACCTCCCAAACGAGGCAATGACAACCATGCAATTGAACTTCTTCCAGGAAGCTCACCGCCTAATAAACCTCCTTATCGAGTTTCTCAAGCTCAACAAGAGGATATTATGCAGCAAATGCATGAGTTGGTTGAGAAAGGCATGGTTAGGCCTAGCTCATCTCCATTTTGTTCACTAGTGTTATTAATGCAAAAGAAAGATGGCACATATCGTAGTTGTGTTGACTATAGAGCACTAAATAGGATCACTATCAAGAATAGGTTTCCCGTTCCACGGGTAGAAGACCTATTTGATAAGCTACAAGGGTCGACCTACTTCAGTAGGATTGACCTAAAAAGTGGCTACCATCAAATGTAAACACGGCATTTCGCACCACATTTGGTCTTTACAAGTACATTGTCATGCCTTTTGGCTTGACCAATGCACCAGCCACATTTAACCGCTTGATGGAGAAGCTATTCAGGCCTCACTGAGCCTTTATTGGAGTGTTCTTTGATGATATAATCATCTACTCTAATTCATTAGACGAAGACAAGCAACACCTCCAAGTAATATTTCAAGTTTTATGAGAGAATAAACTTTATATTAATCGAAATAAAAGTGAATTTTTCTTCAAGAGATTTAATATTTAGGTCACATTATCTCTCAAGATGGCATCCAAATGGATCCATCAAAGCTAGAGGTAATAAAAGGATGGCCTAATCCAAGGAATTTACATGAACTAAGAAGCTTGATAGGTATGTGTGCATACTATAGACGCTTCATAGAAAAGTTCTCACAAATTGCAGGACCATTACATGACCTAACAAAGAAAACGGTTAGGTATATATGGTCCACCAAGGAGAACAATGCTTTTAAAAAGCTTAAAGAGAAGCTCATCTCTCAATCTGTGCTTACACTGTTGGATCTTTCAAAGCCATTTGAGGTCCAATGCAATGCTTGTGGTGATTGCCTTGGAGCTGTTTTGCTGCAAGAAGGGCACGCCATAGCCTATGAGAGTCAAAGGCTTGACCCTATTGAGCAAGCTCTAGGAATATATGAGAAGGAACTCTTAGCAGTTCTTCATGCTCTAGACTCGTGGAAGCTATTTATTGGGGACTCCTTTCATTCTGTGAACGGATCACCAAAGCCTTAAGTACTTCATGACACAGATCAAGCTCTCCAAAAAACAAATAATGTGGAAAAATTTCCTTTTGCAATTTCATTTTCATATTGCTCACATTGTTGGCAAGTATAATCAAGTGGCCGAGATGCACTCTCAAGACGACCGAGAGTGAATGTGATATCCATAGCAACTCACAATGATCTATCTTCTATGATAGATGAGTACGCTATCGACCTTGATTTTAGAGATTGATTTCATCCCTTGCACTAGGGAAGAAGGAAGAACCATTTACCTACAAGATGGTTATCTTCTCTATGGAAATACACTATGCGTTACTAACTCACTAAATTAGAAAGTAATGTATGAATCTCATGCTCCTCCTTATGTGGGGCATAGAGGGATTCAGTCTACCCTAAATGGGATAGAAACATATTTGTATTGGCCTACCATGAAAGCAAATATACAAGAGTATGTTTCTAAATTTGTGGTATGCCAAAAGATGAAGTTTGATAGAGGGAAGCAACCTGGATTGCTTCAACCTTTGCCAATATCTAATATATCATGGGAGAGCATTCCATTGATTTTATCTTTGGATTCCCCAAGTCTATCAATGGGAATACAGGAATATGGACGATAGTAGACAAGTTTAGCAAACAAGAACATTTCATACCTGTCAAAAAGACTATCAAGGCCCATCAATTGGCACTCTTTATATCCCAAATCTTCAAATACCATGGCTTTCCAATGTCTATAGTGTTGGATAGAGATCCTAGAATGACCAGTAGTATCTGGAAGGATCTCTTTGAGAATTTAGGTACAAGGCTAAACTTCTCTTCGGCTAAACCAGTAGTATCTGGAAGGATCTCTTTGAGAATTTAGGTACAAGGCTAAACTTCTCTTCGGCCTATCATCCACAAATGGATGGCCAAAGTGAAATAGCTAACCTAACATTCTTGATTTACTAAAAGCTTATTTCCCAAAAGTAGATCAAAAGTCCCAATGGAAGAAGTACTTACCTTTAGTGGAGAATGCCTACAATAACATTGTACATACTTCCACGGGAAAAGCACCTTTTGAGGTGATAGAGGGAAGATAAAAAAGTCCCTTGCTACTCAAGGTACATGGGAAGATCTTCGCTGCAGATGAATATAGCCGAGACCTACAAGAATCTTTCCAAAAGATTAAGGATGCTAAAGCCATCTCTCAGCAAAGGCAAAAGACTGCTACTGATAAGCACAAAAGAGCCCTAGCCTTTAAACAAAATGAGTGAGTCTTGCTTAAGTTTCCCAAGGCTCGATTAAGGCACACAACGGGCAAGAATCCTACAGGACACCAAAAGTACTATGCTAAGTTAGCAAAAAGGTACTATGGTCCCTTTTAGATTCTTATGCCCATCAATGAGATGACCTATCAACTTAAATTGCCCAACCATTGGCTCATACACAATGATTTCCATGTGAGCCTACTAAATCCTTACAAAGGAGAGCCACCTTAAGAAGCAATCATTGAAGACCCAACGGAGATAGAGGACCAAGAAGAGGTGCTGCAGCCCGAGTCCATTATTCTCCAACATGAAGAGAAGGTATTAAGAGGCAGTAAGACTATCCGACGATATCTTATCAAGTTTAAAATTTATCCTTTTGAATATTCTAGATGGATGCAAGGCATACAATTAAAGGATAGTCTAAACCTTGTCAATGCTTACAATAATTCCCTAGAGTAAGCAAATGTAAATATGTTTTAATGAACAAAGTTTTTGTCTTATAAGACTCTCTTTTTCTTTATTGTGCACAAATGTTAATAAGTATGCATTCTTAGGATCATGTTTGTGGAGACGACGTCTCCCAAACAAAAGTAGAGTTTGTCACTCTACTGTGGAAGATTGATACAGACTAAAGTGCAGACATGCTTGCGGTACCTAAGGCTCTCAAGCACCAAATGGACTAGTCATCCATTATGGAATGGTGTCATAGGGTACGATAGGGATCCTCTACCCGCTAGCAAACGGACTAATGACTAGGCTTTATCTTCTCCACCTCATGGTCAAGGATGACTATGATTTCAAGAGAGAGGTAATGTCATAAAAACTAATATCTAATTCTTCTAAATGATTTTCTCATGTTAAACTGATAATTTTAATATGAGGAAGTACTAGGGGAGTAAAAGCTAGAATATTGGTAAGGCTGCCAGACCAGTCTCTGTAGGGATCCAAAGGGGGACAGTCTACAAAAGAGAAATGTGATTCAATGGGGCTTAAAAGACCTAAGGTTCAGCTCCATTAAGACTTCTATAGGCTAAGGTTTCTAAACTTAATTCAATTGTCCAAAGGCCAAAGTAGGGGAAAATTGGATGGTCATGGGAAGACTAAAAAGTCTTCCCACATCCCTAGGAAGGAGGGGTGCGAGCCCTAATAGTAGGGGATGAGAGAGAAACACACACAAACACACACTCCAAAGCTCCCCCTTTACACAAAGGGAATAATGGACACATGTCAGACTCCTAGGCCAATTGTCTCCAAGCTCCCCTCAAATCCTATTGGATGGACATAGAGGTGGACCAATGAGAATTACGCTAGAGTAAATTTAGTCTAATCAATTTACAAATGCTTGATAAAAGAACCAATAGAAATTAAGCTCCTTAGAATACTATTGGACGGTCTACCAAGTGGTCCAATGAGCATCCAGTAGCCCAATGGCTTGCCTGATTCCTATTGGCCAAAAGACTAAGAGGTCCAATGAGAGTTTAGTTGAATTATTCAATTACCTAAAGCTCTCGCAAAAGAGGAAAGGGGGACACATGTCAAAAGCCTATCAATTATGCTTCTAATTTGTGATTGGCTAAGCTTTGCAAGAGCCAATAGGATGCCAGCATGAGCTAAAAGCAAGAGGGGTTGAACAAGAGAGAGGGAGTTTGGAATTTTAGTCTATCTTTTATGCTACACACACACACACACACACACAAATCATGTGTGCAAGAAGAACTCCATCTCCTTCTCCAAGCATGGAGAAGTAGAGGCCTACACCAACAACTCTTGGCTATGGAATGCAAATCCAACCAAGAGCCAAGCTTCAATGGCATGCTCATCTCCTCTACCATGCTAATTACTAAGCTAAGCTATGCTATTAGAGTGATTATGTGAGGAGAATACTTCTTTCTCGTAAGATACATCTTCTTCCTCTCAATCTATCCTCATTCCCTACTAGCTCTTGATGGGGGCTTTTCACAAGCCAAGCTCCCATACCCCTCTTCTCTCATCCCCACCCCATGAAAACCCCCTCTTAGGGAGGGAGTGATAAAAGACATTGGAAAAAGTAAGAAAAAAATAAAGTATGATTATGTAAATATATAAGAAAGGTAAAATAGGCCACCTCATGCCTGCGGGGTAGCCCATCCCCACCTTGCCTCCTTTTTCTTCACTGTTGCCCCGCCGGGTGTCCTTTTTCCTCTCCTCCACTCAAAAGGTCAACCCCCTCTCTCTTCCCCTTGTCCTTTCTCCTTTCTCTCTCCCCTCAAGCTACCCCACCTCTCACCAATAATGCATTATAACTCACCAATAATGCACCCTAACTCACATGCAACTTATGCTATCTTCCAAAACAGTATACCCCACCCCCCTTTTCTCTCTCCTACACTCTCCCATGATCCAAATACCCCCCTCTCTCTCTAAAATTCGAAATCTCTCTTGTCTTGTAGCCAGATGGCCTCCCCCACACTCACACACACTTAGTTTCACTGAAAAAGGTGCCCACAGACCCATCCCCACCCAGTGGTTACCTGATTTTCTTGTGTTCACACACATCTGTACACAGATTCACCTCTTAACACACTCCCCTCTCTCTCCTCTTGTAATTACTTTATTCTCCATGTCACCTCTCACTTTTTTTCATCAACCCATCTCTCTCTCTTAGTCTCTCTCTCATGAGACTGCTGTTCTGGCACATATACACACAGCCAGACAAGTGGGGCCCACAGTCACATGGTTTGTGTAGATAATGATTTCTTCATTTCTAAATTCTAGAATTTCTCCCCCCTCCTACCCTATATAAAGAGGGGTCACTATCACACTAAACACACACAACATCACCAAAGAATACACTATGCATTGTGTGTGCCTAGTGCACACACACACACACCCACACCATCACCATCACCGCAATCACCATGCTCGTCTTGAGCATGACCTCTACACCCTTGGGCTATGGAAGATGAAGGGCAGCTAAATGAAGGATGATGGCCATAATCCTCGTGCGAGTCTTCGCCATCAACTCCCACATATCCGCCATGTGCTCTACCACTCTCTCCCTTCTCATTCCCCTACCTTATGCTCCCCATTTCATCACCTTATTCTCTAAATAAAGCTTGAGGTTTTGTGAGTATGTTTTCCTGCAATTTTTTGCCCATGTGAGGTGTGCGGAATCGCCACCTAGTCTTGTGTTTGGAGTGAGCTTGCGTATGTGTGAAGGGTGTGCGGATTCGCCATCCTTCTGTGGTGCCTAAGTACTAAGCCGCTATACCCCCTCTCTCACTCTCTCTCTCTCTCTCTCTCTCTCTCTCTCTCTCTCTCTCGATCTCATTTCCCTTCCTCTTCATCATTACTCCCAAGCATCCATCTCTCTTGGATGAAAACTTTGTTATGGTGGTGTGTTGTTTGCGTCCTAGCCGCTGAAGCTAGGTGGTGCCCCCTGTTCGCTTTACCGTGACAGGCTCGAGGCATGCCATTCGGTCCCCGGTGTTTTAGAGGCCGTCGGGGGTTCGGGGTTCGCTTTGCTCCCGTCACTCTCACCAATTTTGAAAGCGTGTGAGGTCTTGGGACTGAGGCTAGGGACACTAGGTGTGTTTTTCAAGCATAATTTGGTGCATGAAGCTTCCATCTTCATTGCACCAACTAGTTTTGTTAAGGAACACAAAGATTGTATTGTACAAAAGTCTCCTTTGATGGGAGAAGCTATAATACAAAGCCTTTATGGAGGGGGGATTGGCTCCATGTAAATCTGGTCCTCAACTATTGTCAATTGTTCTATTTCTCTCTTTTCAAGTATCGTCAATGCCAAATTAGCTAGGTGGAAACTGCTATGTTGCTTTCTCAAATTAAGTACTCTCTCTATGCTCATTAGGAACTTGTTCTTAATGAAATGCTCACTATGTTATCAATTTTTGCTACACACAAGTTACTAGTGCATGAAATGTTACATTGTTTCTTCAACAAAAATTACTTTTCTAGATTTACCATCAAAGAGATCTGACACAAGATTGTGATGGACAATCATCCATAAATATTGCCAAACTTTTTTGCTTTGTTTTTCATGTGGCATACTCAGGATCATCTATGCTTGTGAAGATCTTTGCAACCATTATTAAGTGTTGACCCCCAAGAATCTAATACCTAAGTATGCTAAGATTTTTCTTCTTAAATTGTTCCAATTTAATTGGTTTCTTTGTCTCTAAATTGTATGTCATAAGGTCTACTACAAAAGAGCATGGTGTCACATTGTCCCAAACTCTTCTACTACATTCTCAAAGAATGGTTCATTCATAAGTAGCAGAATGTCAAATCACATAATGCAACTAGGTGTTACTTGGTATATGAAAGCCCCAATGGATAACATTTCTCATATTGAACGAGTCTAGCTAACACAATATGGCTTCTATTGTCAAAATTCTTACTAATTCTTTATATCAACATTGGGTAAGACATTGTGAACACTCTCTCAAATGATTTCTTAGTATGCAACATTGAAAAGATCATGTTTCTTTTCCATTTCCTCATCATCAAGTAGGATGAAATCTCAATAGAAACTAGCTCAATAGATTGAGCCTCATCTATAACTTATTCTTCAATAGGACTCAAGTTCAAATCATACCCTTCTTCTTGAACCATGCCATGCTTTGGGGATACCACTATTGCTAATTGTTGCATTGAGTGTTGTTTCCTAAAAGAGGATCTTGAACCATGCCATGCTTTGGGGATACCACTATTGCTAATTGTTGCATTGAGTGTTGTTTCATAAAAGAGGATCTTGCCTCAATTTTACTTTGAATGATCTTCTCTATTTGCAAAGAGTTTCAATGAGACAAATGAAGATGCAAGTTTTGATAGCGATCAAGTATAACACTACTTGGGATGTCATTATTATCCACCCCTTGGAAACCATGATACTTGGTGCAATATATTTCTCATACCATCAAAGTTATAGTATTCTAGATCTAAGAGCAATTTCTTACTTACATGAGAACAGACGACACCTTGTGAATATGGGATTGATATCTAGATGAGTTTCTAGATCGCATTAACCCCTAAGTTTAAAAATTTGTTAGATTATGTTAAGACCACAATTCTATAAGTGACAAGTTTATGAGATATGGTCAATTGCCCAAATATAATTCCCTAGTTTGTGTATTTTTTAGGGATGCTAAGATGTCAAAAAGAGTGATCAAGGCTTTTATACTTGAAGCAATTGACTATAAGAGGTGCAAGATCCACATGTCAATTTAACAAAAGTAAAATATGGTGTCTAGTAGTAGAAATCCCATGAGAAATGTTGTCATTGAAGCTTGGGTTAAGACATTGATCACTCTCTAAATCTTATTTGAGGTTGATATATGGATGAATTTCCAAAACTCATTATCCCATAGGTGTCTTTATTTGTTATGCATGTTAAATGTTCTATATTTAAGAGTCACAAATCTATTGGATCGAGACAACCGTCCAAATCTCATTTTAAAGCATGGATTCTCTTTGAGTTTGAGATTTGGACAATTTTCCAAATCACATTCCCTAGGTTTGTGTATTTCTCATGGATATTAATATGTAAAAACTATTGATCAAGGGTATTGAATTTGAGCTAAGCTTTGAGAAATGGACAATCTACCATATTTGGTACAAGACCCATAAGTAAAAATAGAAAATGGATAATGTGGTATTTGGTTGAACCAAACTCATGAGATAGGTGGTATAGAGATTGGGTTTAAGCTTTGGATGGTGGTTTAAATCTAGTTTGGGTTGAGATTAGACGTTGTCTAGATATCATCCCCCCATAGGTTTTTGTATCTGCTAAAGGTGTTAAGATTGTTGAATCAATGGGTGTCAAGCCTATGAGATTTGGAAAATTGTCCAAATATCATGGTCAAGCATGGATCTTCTTTGAGCTTGAGATTTGAACGATTTTCCAAAACTCATCTTGTAGGTTTGTGTATTTGTTAGGGATGTTAATATGTCAATAAGAGTGACCAAGGATTTTTAACTTGAGATAAGCCTTAGGAATTAAACAATCATCCATAATAGGCCCAAGAACCATACGTCAAATCAACAAAAGTCTGTTTGGCATATGGTTGCATCAATGCTATGAGAAAGGTTGTTAACAGGTAAAGATTGGGCTTGAATTACATATAGCTGTCCAAATCTCATTATCGCACATGTATCTATATTTTTTAGGAATTTTAATTGTCTTAAACCAAAGTGTGGCAATTCTACTAGATTTGGACAACCAATCAAATCCAATGTTCAAGCATGGATCTTATTTTGGGTAGAGCTTTTGACGATTTTCTAGATTTCATCTCGTAGGTTTTTGTATTTGATAAGGATATGAACATGTCAACAAAACTGATCAAGGGTCATGGATTTGAGATAAGCTTTGAGAAATGGAAATTGAGTGGAAAATCAACCATAATTGGTACAAAACCCATAAGTAAAATTAACAAACACCGGATTGTGTATCTAGTTGCACCAAACCTATGTAAAAGGTGATCTTTGAATCTTGGGTTTATTGGATTGTTGTTTAAATCTGGTTTTGGCTAAGATCAAAACCGTTATTTAGATCTCATCTCATAGGCTTTTGTATATGTTAGAGATGTTAAGAGTCCTAAATCAATGAGTGACAAGTGTATGAGATTTGGACAACCGCCAAAAAAATATGCTTGGCCGTGGATCTTCTTGTGCTTGAGATATGGACAATTACCTAAAACTCATCTCCTAGGTTTCTTCATTTGTTAGAGACATTGAGGGTCTTAAATCTTTAAGTGAAAAATCTCTGAGAATTAGAAACCATCCAAATTTCATGCTCAAGCATGGATTCGATTTGGGGTTGAGATTTGGACTCATGTGACCTTTGAAGCTTGGGTTTAAGATTTTGATGGTTATTTAAATTTGGTTTGGGGTTGAGATCTAAATTGTTGTCGAGATCGCATACCATAGGTTTTCATATTTAAAATCAATGATAAGAGTCCTAAATCAATGGGTGAAAGTTTATGAGATTTGTCCAAATCTCATGGTCAAGCATGGATTCTCTTTGGTCTTAAAATTTGGACGATTGAAAAAGCTCTTCTCATAAGTTTTTGTACTTGTTAAAGGTTAAGAGTTTTAAATCTATGATGAGTGACAAGTCTATGAGGTTTGGACAACCATTGAAATCTCATGTTCAAGCATGGTTTGAGGTTGAGGTTGAGATTTGGATGATCCACCTTCATGACCATTTCAGAGGGAAGAGTACATTTACTACTATTGAACATCTGTTAAAAGTGTTATTTAAATTATCAAATAATATCTAAAGACAACCTTTATCCATGATTTGTTGCAACTTTTAGCCTAGCAACTTGAGGCATGGTAACAAAATTTCACCTTAGAAATGTTGAGATTGGGATGTCCGTACAAATATCATGCATCTTCTGTAGAGCTCCATTCCTTAGCATTCCATCTCTGTAGATTTAAACATCTCATGAAGTTTTGTTTTGAAGGAAAAAACAATGGTGGCATACGAGTTTTGGACAGCCGTCCTAAACTAAGCATGTCCTTATCTTGTCTACAATACCTACTGAACAATAGTACCACTTTAACACATAAGAATTTTGCATGCAAGTAAAACACAAATAAGTCATCTGCCCAATGAAGTGCGCGAGCGGGAGCATGTGTGTGTGTAGCAATGGAGAAGAGAGGAGAAGAGGAGACCTTGTTTGCAGGGGCTAAAATTCACTTTCAATATGTGAGCCCCCTTATTCTATTATGTACATAATGAATAAGTATAGTGGGGAGGCACATGGCCTAACCGGCCACATGGGGCTTTATCCCAACAACCTCCCACGTAAAGACCAATGTGGCTGTGAGACAAAAAATAAAA
Source organism: Adiantum capillus-veneris (assembly GCF_014529385.1). Taxonomy (NCBI): domain Eukaryota; kingdom Viridiplantae; phylum Streptophyta; class Polypodiopsida; order Polypodiales; family Pteridaceae; genus Adiantum; species Adiantum capillus-veneris. The sequence continues at coordinate 71,833,448 of NC_140958.1, read as the reverse complement.
CCGTACAAAACTTGTACAAGGTCATCACAAGTATGACCTCAACCAATGAGCACTGGCTCACTGAATCTGTGTGCATCCATCTCTAATGTAGAGAAATTATAGAGCGATTGACATCATACCCCTCACCAAAGTCGCACACATCTTGTAGGTATCTCACCATATGCTGCAAAGTGCCTTTATGCTCAAGGCCAATATCAGTCATTGCATGGTTGACTACTCCCACTACAAATGCACCTATCGCAAATGCAATATTGGGTCTCGAGATCAGTATCTCGTACATGAGACTCTCGAATGCTGATGCAATCCTGGCAATCTCTGCCAATGTGACCATCTCAAGCAAATCTGGCTCACAACTCCACTCATGGAAATCACCCTTACACCCGAACTCCAATCCCTGGAATCCATCCTTGTGTCTATCTCATGCCACATGTGCACCAAGAGCATATGTTTGTCTTGAACCCTGTGTGGCAAGAGAAATGTCTAGCTCCAACTCACACGCATCAGCCTCTAGCCTAAGCTTATCCATGAATGAATGAATCATGGTTGAATCCTCAGCACTCAAGCCATTCATTTCCATCATTATATCCATGAATGACATGCCCTACTGCACAACTATCTCAACATTCTCACAAACTGGAGCATCATGCAACCTATCCGCAAAGGAGACATGCCTCGTCTCTTTGCATGGCTGCATATTGACAAAGATTGTATTGTCTCGCACATGACATACTGGTATGTGAATCATGCCAACACTAGCACCTCTCACTATGACTAGTTGTCCACGATGCAATCTAAAACTGTGCTCGTGAAGCACTACCTGGCACCCACTATCTCGCAACTTACTCACAGATATCAAGATTTGTGTCAAACTTGGCACATGACGTACATCTTGCAACACATATGATGCACCACTCGGCAATAATAGTCTGACATCTCCTGCACCAACTATGTCATGCATTGAACCATCAGCTAGACACACACATCCAAGCATACCACTAGTATATGTGGCTAACTACTCACGACTCGGTGTGACATGAAATTTTAGCACTCACATCTAGTATCCAATGCACCACTCGGTAACAATAGTCTAACATCTCATGCACCAACTATGTCATTCATTGAACCATCAACTAGACACACGCATCCAAGCATACCACTAGTATATGTGCTAAACCACTCACGACTCGGCGTGACATGAAATTTAGCACTCACATCTAGTATCCAATGCGAAGGTAATGTGTCGTCAAAAACCAACATAAGAAAGTCAAGTGTAAACATGGAAGAAAATTCAACATCTCCGTCATGCGTAGTCACATACGCTACATCTACTCCCACATCATCCAAAGTGACAGCATCCCTCTTGTGCTGTCTCATCCGTCAAAAACAACACCTATGTACATGTGTTGTATGACCACAGTGCCAACATGTAACATCTTTGTGTCTGCAATATTTTCCTTTGATTGTAGTTATCTCTCTAGACTCATTTGTGCCAAAAATCATTGCACAATATTTTCCATAACTCTCTAGATGTACATGCATACAAACCAATGCGATAAACAGGCTCACCAAGATGTAACATGATTGTTGAACGTGCAAGATCATCTAAGTCCTCCCACTCATCCTTAGTCACTGACTCCAGCCTAGTATCCATGCCCTATAGTGGCAACACTTGGCCCAACCCATTCAATGCATTATGCATACCTACTTTCCAATGCTCAAAGTTTGAACCATCAAACTTCGTATGGAAAAGAATAAACCCTGACAATGATTTATATGCCAAATCTATGGCGATAACCTATGACAAGATCAAGCAATAATCGATCAATTGACAATAGCCAAAGCCTGGCTAACTCATACACCAAGTACTGTCAAAATACAACATAAGCTGGTATAAGCTGTCTAAGAGAATTGTCAGCAAATATGGCGATCAATGTAGCAAAAAAATTGAACAAAACCGCTCAAATGATGCCAAAAAACCCACTCTAATCCAAGAGCACTATGTGGTAACTGATGAAACTATCATTAACAATCTCCCTCCTGAAAGATTACAAAATACATGTTAAATGACATAATCCGATGAGCAAACACTCTCACAATGTGATGCCAAAACACTATGGCAAAGCAACCACTGAGTGCCAAATGCAATCAAAACACGGCTGCAAACCATGCTCATAAACAAATAAACTCGCAAGAAAAATGCGGCAGAGTTTTGGCATTATTTGGCTATCTAACCATAATAACCATACATGCCATGAACATGTTCAAAACCGTGATTAAATCATGCACAAAATCCGCACTCAAGACATGAGTTTCCCCAAAGTCTCAGCTCCCTAAACTTGGAACACAATCTTGTAATCCGAAACACAAAGTGCATCAACCGCACTTTATAAGCGAGGCATATACTAGCATAAACTTGGACGCAAACCAACCAAAATATGGCACAAATTGATGCTCAAAACATCTGAAAATCAGCCCACGTATGCCATTGCAAGGCGAACAATATCATCCGCCGAAAAGTGTACATCATGTGTATCCACATGACAATATAAACGAGCATCAAGCATGCACCAAATGTGTATCAACAAATGAGCATCCAAATTAGCTGAAAATTCAACTCAGAGTCATGCCAAAAATGTTTGCAAAACTCTCTCCGTGCACCACACTCTTGAAATCTGTTTAATCGCATAAGTCAATGCACATAACCTGTGATGAATCCACTCTCGAATCCTGAGAGTCCACAAGAATGCATACATCCACAAAGTGTTCTCAATGTATGCGCATAAATTTGTTGAAAATTCTCAATCCACACTCTCTTCATTGAGAGCAAAACAACAATGCACAAAACAAGAGAATGAAAAAGCTCAATCCGAGCTCTCCGAATGTAGCAAATCACCACAATAGGCATACATAATCTTCGACTTTCCGAACACCATGCAACAACTGGTTACCCTATATCTCTCAAACCATTCAGAATTTGCAGAAACTTCCTTATACAAAGTTATAGATCTCAAGAATATAATTAGGAATTACTGGAATGGATCTGAAATGGGTTGTTTTTACAGGTCAAAACAGATCTGTAAAAATAAACTAATCTTTTTCTCATCCAAAATTCTACTGCAAAATAGTGTTGAAAATTTCACAGCTTCATTGCAATCTCCACCACAATGTCTCCGTGCTCTCCACATTCTCCATGAGCTCTGATACTGGTTGAAGTGCACAAGCGGGAGTGCGTGGGAGTGTGTGCAGCAATGGAGAAGAGAGGAGAAGAGGAGACCTTGTGTTTGCAGGGGCTAAAACTCACTTTCAATATGTGAGTCCCCCTTATTTTATTATGTACATTATGAATAAGTATAGTGGGTGGGCATTTGGCCTAACCGGCCACATGGGGCTTTACCTCAACACCCAAAACCAATGTGACAAATTTCTAACTTTCCCATCACATATATTGAGGAAAGAAAGGTTATGCTCAACATTGTACAAGCTACTCTTTTTCTTTGCTTGTCAAAAACCACACATTAAGCAAGGACAATGGTAGCACCATGCTAGTGTTCCCTTGCTAGACATTTCACAAGTTACTATCTTACTTATCAGCCCTAGAAATTCACACAAGGGCAAGGATAACACCCTACTATCTTGACTTTGTAAGACTCTCTAAGACAATATTCTAGCCAAAAGGCTATAGGATTCAAATAGTAAATCTGACATGATCTTTACAAAATCCCTAGCACATAGAAAGATAATATGATAACCCAACCCTAAGGTGAGAGTGTCTTTAAATGAAACATATATTTTGTAAGGGCAAGCCTTTATACGTTAAGAGGTCTATGAAAGTAGTTTTTGTATTTCTTTTGAATTGTTATAATGAAGAAATAATGGTTTGTACAAAATTTGCAAGAGAATTGAACCCAAAGGCTCTTAAGTTTTGAATGGCTCTTGCCGATTATCCTCTTGAAATTGATCTCTTCTTTTGCTTCTCCTAAAGGGATGTAGACCATCGTCCAAGTCTCATGAGGAGGGGTTTGTAGGGTTGATATTTGGATGGCTATCCAAATATCATGCGATAGCACTTGCACAACTGAAGGACCACCACTTTTAGTTTTGAGTAGAGAGTTTGATTTGGATGGTTGGCCAAACTTCAAGAGCCAAAATTTTAATATCAGAGAAGAACACACATGTGAGTCCTAAATTTGTGAGTCACGAGTCTATGAAATTTGGAGAACTATCCAAATCACATGTATCAGATTTGTGGTTGGTTGTCTAGATCTCATACCCTAGGTTTCAGTATTTCTTAGAGATGATAAGAGTTCCAATTCTAGTTTGGGATTGAGATTTAGACGGTTGTCCAAATCTCATCATCCCCTAGTATTCTATCCAAAATTTTGGAGTTATTGGGAAGACTCTGAGTTTTTACACATCATATGATAAGCTCCATAACATACCCTTTGTTCAAAAAAAAAATGATGCATGATAGCTGGATGAAACAATAATAATTTCATTTGCATTATCATTGGGTATGGTCAGATGGTGTTGCTTCACAGTTCAAGGCACGACGGCCACACTATTTTGTAGCCAGGTACTTTTAGTTGACAAGATTGCATATGATGCACAACTTCTCCATTTTAGGACATGGAAAAAGAGAGCATGATGGTGTAGGTGTTGTTATCAAAAGAACCCTGATGCATGAGGAGCTAAAACCCCATGATTGGCCCATGCATTGTGCGGCTAATGTGGTCAATTTTTGAATGCAAGGTTTCAACCGACAAGGAAATGTGGGAGTGTCAACATAAAGAGGGTGTTTTGGTTGGTTTCACCGAAAGATGTGTTGCGTTCTCCACTATGGAACTATAAACCAATTCACGCTCTTGCTCATTCCATTTTGTTGACGGCTACTCAACGCACAATCTATGTGCAAATCTAAATCTCTCCATATTTTCATAAGCACTTAAAACCTAGCAACTTAACTAATAGAGATTGAAAATGAAACCATTGTAGATTTTGAAATGCGAGTTTGAGAATGAAATTTGTGTGTATAGCCCGCACAGAAGAATTTCCCCCAAGGTTCTTAACACTAGTTCTGTGATTGAACACTCAAGTGTCTTCAGACACTAAAGTGTCGTGTTTTTCCAGCAACTTGTCATAATTATTTGATGAAGCTAGAAAAAAAAAATCGGTCATGTTCATACCTTAAGTCAGCTATGAGGTGAAGAACATAGCCAAATTTTGATTTTGTCAAAATTAATAACAAATTAAGATTATGGTGATAAGTTTTAAGATGAAAAAATCTTTAAAAATTAGTAGAGTTTTGATAAAATTTCCATAAGTTGAATATAGCTTCTTATCAAAATAAGATTTTGCATAGATTTCAAGGTGTATAGATAGGAAAAACTTATAATAGCAAGAAGTCAAGCTTCATAACTTAGTTATGAGACTAGACTTTTGTTATAATAAAAAAACCCAAATCCTTAAAATGCTGACAATGAGGAAAACCTTTTTCATCATCAACATGATGAGGTTATGGAGAAAAACTTAAGATCTATAATGTATCTATACGCCAATACCCATCAAGTAAGCATTTTTCAAGGTTTCAAACTCACATGAATCTTGTATTTTATGCTCATTCAAACAATTTTATGGTGTGTAATTTCTTACAAAATAAACATTGCTATGGAAAACTAATGAAAGTGCGGATATATATTTTCCAATTGTGTCCATGTAAAGTATTTGTATACAAATAATTGAACTAAATAAATAAATAATAAAAATGGACTTTATTTTAAGGATAATATTTAATAATAAAAAATATAAAAAACATATGCACAATTTTTGGGATATGACATAAATCACCAATTGTGGTTTGCATAACCATCAAATAGGATCACCTTACACACACTCGAGGTCGCCCATATGGGCCATATACTTAGGGATTGTCCCCAGCTAGAGATCCGACTGTTCCAAACAATGTCGCACCGCATTCGCTACTACATTCACCTACCGACCAAACCCTAGCACACAGTCGGTAGCGTGCACAGCAGGAAGCACGAATACTAAATGCAAAGAAGAGTTTATACGCTACACAGTATTCTATTGTGTATACAACAGAGATTTTTTAACGTCCATAAAAGTCCATAGTGCTGAATCCAACTTGTCATCCCAATCCGATTTGTTTTCTGACACAATCTTCTTCAAAATTCTCACCAACACTTTATTAGAGCTTTCTATCTGCCCATTTTCTTGAGGATGATATGGGGTAGATTTCTTATGCAAAATCATATGTCTAGATGTCAACTCCTGAATCACAGAATTCAAAAAATGTGTTCCCTGATCCGACACCAACTCAATAGGACATCCGAATCTTGTCATAATGTTTTTATATAGAAACCTTGCTACACTTGCTGCTTTATTATCTCTCAAAGCCACTGCTTCCACCCATTTGGTAGCATAATTTGTTGCAACAAGAATGTATTTGGAACCTTTCCTCTTTGCCCTTGGTTTTATTGGACCTACAAAATCCATTCCCCACTTCTGAAATGGTTCTAATGGCAATACTGGATGATCCTGCATCCTGTCCCTTTGTGTAGGCTGCCCCATCTTTTGACATTGAATACATTCCTTGGCAAAACTATATGCATCCTTCAATAACAAAGGCCACCAAAGTCCAGCTTGTAAAATTTTCCGACCTGTAATTTCCCCTGAGAAATGTCCTCCAGCTGATCCCCAATGTGCCTCCTGCAACACTGCTTTCTGCTCTTCATCCGAAACACATCGTCTTATAATCTGATCTGCTCCTCTTCTATATAATTCTCCAGCTATAATTAGAAATGGTATGCTCCTCAATGCAAACTTCTTCCTCTGATCTGGAGACATTGTCGGAGGTAATACTCCATCTGTCAGAAACTGAACCATCTGATCATACCAATTGTCAAAAAATTGTCCTTCTACTCGGAACAAATCCGCATCAGGAAATTTATCCGATACTCCTGGTAATTCCTCCTTATGTTTCAATCTGTTGAGGTAATCCGCCACTGCTTGCTGAGTTCCTAGAGTATGAACAACTATGTAATGAAATTCTTGCAACATGAGCATCCACCTTGCTAATCTGCCTTCCAGTTTTGGCTTCTTTACCAGAAACAATAAAGCCTGATGATCCACATGAAAAACCACTTTGTTCCCCAACAGATAATGTCAGAATTTTTCCAAAGCAAAATCATTCCCAAAGCTTCCCTTTCCGTAACTGTGTAATTCTTCTCCGGTGCTCTCAACATTCTACTAGCATAATAAACTGGTCTGAACCATCCCTTAATCTTCTCCTGCATTAAAACAGCTCCTACTGCCATGTCGGAAGCATCAACATACACATGAAATGGCAATTCTCAATTTGGTGGTTGAAGTATAGGTGAAACTACCAACATCTTTTTGATAATCTGAAAAGCCTTCTCTTGAGCTTCTCCCTAAACAAATTCCACTTCCTTCTTAGTCAGATGACTAAGTGGTGCGCTCACATCCGCCAAATACCGTAAATACCTACCATGCCATTTGATTTGTCCAACAAACCGCATTATTGCCTTCAAATTTTCCGGAGCTACAACTTTCTGAATGGCATTGATCTTGTCCCCATCAATCGACATTCCTTCTTGAGAGATGATATGTCCCAACAATTTTCCCTTCTGTACTGTTATTGCACACTTCTGGGGATTAAGTGACATCTGAAACATCCTACATCTTTCAAAACACTTCCTCAAATATTCCAAATGCCTGACTTTTTCCCCAAAAACTGAAAAATCATCCATAAAAATCCTCATGAAATCTGTCAAATGTGGCTCAAAAGTTTTAAAAGCTGCCTTAGAAAACGATGGTGGTCCATTCTTCAATCCAAAGCTCATTACTGTATATGCAAAAGCTCCCCATTCTGTGATAAAAGAAATTTTTTCAATATCCTCCTCAGCCATTGGTATTTGATTGTACCCGAAAAATCTGTCAAGGAAAGTGTACATCTCATGTCCCGCTACATCATCCAAAACTAAATCAATAAAGGCAATGGAAATGAATTTGCAACTGTTGCTGCATTCAATTTTCTGTAATCCACACAAACCCTTAACTTCCCCGACTTCTTGGGTACCACTACAATTGGTGACAACCATTCCACCTGATCCACTCGCACTATAAACCCTGCATTCAGCAATTTATCCAATTCCTCTTTCACCTGCTTGGCATAATTTGGATTCATCCTGTATCTTTGCTGAATCACTGGAACATCATCCGTTTTCAAATTTATATAATGCTTATATACTTGAGGATCCATGCCTTTCAAATCAGAATAATCCCATGCAAAGACATCAATATATTCCAACAGTAATTCCTTCAAATCCTCCTTGAAGCCTTCTTCCAAATGAACACTAACTCTTACCATCTTCGGATGATCCTCCGTTCCCAAATTAAAATCCTGTAAATCATCCTCCTTTACTCGAGAACCTTTCTGTATCATCTTATCATACAGAGCTTCCGCTCTCTGAATTGCCTCCTTTGGATCCAATTCTGAATCTTCAATCACAGTTTCCTCTCGGATTTTCTTCTCTTCTAAATTTTCCTGTTCCCCACCATCTGTATTCCCCTGCAACTGATCAATTCTCAAACTGTTCTCTTTTTCTACATATTTATCAATGATCTGCTCCACATCTACCTCAAATACCGGAACAATTGTTGGATTTGCTGCCAGAAAATATGCTTCTTCATCATCCTCGAATCCTTCAGACATGGTAATTGCTTGTGCCAACATTGGCTTCGTCTCTACTGACAATTCCTTCTTCGGCCCCATTGGTAATGTGACTTCTCTCCTTCCTTTCTTAACAGTCACTTCATTCTTTCCCCAATCCTGTTTCAGCTTAGCCGTGCGAAACCATGGCCTCCCCAACAACATAGAATAGGTATTTTTTGAATACTTCACCTTGATGACTACAAAATTTACCATAAACTGCAATCCATGAATAATAATTCCTTGCCTCCTTAACATCCCCCCTGGTTGAACTCTGCTTTGATAATCCATACGCACTTGAAATGGAGCTGGTTCCAACTTAACATCTTGCATCCTTAGAAATTTCCATTTCGAAAGTATGTTGACCCCTGATCCACCATCCAATAGTACATCTGAAAATTTGCGGTTATTAAATTCCAATGACAATGTTGGTACTGAAAAATCCACATCCTCTGAGCTAATCTGACAACTCTGAACTGTCTGCTGCACCTCCTTCATACTCGGAACAGTCTTTGTCCTTCGCATCACTGTATATAGTCTATCTCTGAAAATTGGAACTAATGACAATAACTGATCCAATGTAAAATGTATAGAGGAATTAGTTAACTCCTCAAACAAAGCATCCATCCTTTCTCCGAATCTCCTTCTGCTCCTCCCAATCCAGTGGAGGTTTCAATCTTGCTTTGGACCTTGTTGTCACTAATACATCTACTTCCTCTTGCAAACATTTAGAACAATCACATTCCGGTTGACAATCCATAGCAACTTCATTCACCTCTTGATCCTGAAACGATTCTACTACTATCAAACTGCTTCCAGGCTCTTTGTTTGCTTCAGCTGACTGTATTGGTGGTGCTGGCAACTGCGGCACTGGCCCTCTTGGCTGTTGTTGATTCCCCCCTTGATAATTTCAAACCGGCTGATTCCATCCTTATGGTTGTGGCTGCTAATTCTACCACCGCTGCTGTTGATCCCAATTTCCCCCCCATGGGGGTCTTGAATTCTGCCATCCTCAAATCTCGGTCCTCCGCCCGAATTGAAATTTCCTCTAAATGGTGGTCCCCTTTGTGGTCTCCACCCTGAATACGATTGTTGCCTTTGCCATCCTTGATTATTGAACATCCCTTGCCTTCCTCCTGTCTCTTGAAACACCCCATGAGTTTGAGGTCCTTGTTGCTGTAACTTCTGTTGAATCCTTTCTCGTACAAAACCTCTGAAATTAGGACTAAACCAACATTCCTTTGTCTAATGCCCATCTTTAACACAAATTTCACAATGAGGGGTTTTTGATTCCACAGCTTTCTGCACTCCCAACTTCTTCAATTTCTTTGCTACCAATTTTTCCAATCTATCCTCTTTCTCTTTAGACTTTTTCTTCGACTTCTTCTTGCCTTTCTTCTTCTTATCCTCATCTTCATCTGAATCCGAATCCTCACTGGAATCCTCTTCACTATCTGAATCTATTTTCGTATCTGAATCAGTATCAGTTTTCGAATCCGAATCACTGTCCGAATCCGAATTATCTGACCTCTTCTTTTTCTTCGATCTACCTTTCTTCTTCTCTTTAGACGACCTCTTGGCTGCTTTTCCATGAGAGACCCCAAACCTTTTCTTTGCTCTTTGAGTTGTTTCCACTAATGCTTGTAATCCACCTACAACATCAACTCCAGCAACAACATTCTTCAATTCCTTCCTTAATCCATTCAAAAAATATCCAGCAAGCATTTCATCAGTTGGACTTTCTTGAGCAGACAACCTTCTCACATATTGGTTAAACTTTTGTGCATAATCCTCAACAAACATTTTCCTTTTGTTTCACTTCCCTAAGCTTGGTCAACACATCATGTGGAGTCTTTTCCTTTCTAAACCCATTCAAAAATGCTGCTTTCAATCCATCATAATCAGCAAAATGACCTGTTGGAAAATTACTGAACCACTGCATAGCCTTCCCATCCAAAGTAGCCTCAAGCTGACGCATCTTAGCCTGGGCATCGTACACTCCGGAAAATCCTCTGGCCTGCCATCTTGTCTTGTATTGAGATATGTGGCAATCGGGGTCTTCTTTCAACTTTCCCAAAAAGGTCCAGAATTTGACGTGCATATCCTGCCTAGCCACCGCCATATTTGTAGGTCCACCTATTTGTACAGGATTTCCTGCACTAGTACTTCCCAACGGATCAAAAATCAATCTCCTTCGCGCCACTAATGCATGTTGAATAACTGCAACCGCAAACAGCCGCGGAAATATATCCTATTCTTCATTCGGTACTTCTTCTTCCCATCTATCACTTAGATAATCCTCTGCGCCATCCAAATCCTCCACAGTATCATCTGAATCTTCTCTTATAGAAACTCGATGCATCCCAGGATATTCCAAAATTCCCTGCAGTTTGGAACGATGACCATCTCGCCCATACAACTGTCGAAACCGCCCAGCAATTGACCTTGTCCAATACGGGAATATATCCTCCTCCACTTCCTCCAGAGTGCAACCAACTATCCATGCCAACTCACACTATTCTGAACATCCTCCCTCCATTGCTGCAGCACTCGCTCCTACAAGAGAAACTTGAATCCATCCATGCTACATCACATATACACCATGATGGCCAAGTGTTTAAGGCATAAACATTCAGAATAGACAAAACACAGAAATCAGAATGGAACTGGAACTGGAACAGAATACAGAAATTGACAACATAGTAAATCTGCCATAACGTCCGCCTTCACATTCCCAAGAAGATACTAAACATCAGCTACATAGTTCGATAAGATTAAATGGGCAACGCCCTTTCCCAAGACACCTCTTGGAATCCCAAAAGTACAAAGGTTCACATTCCAACTTCGATTAAGTAAAACATCCCAAAATTCTTAGGCTTAACATGTACATTCAGACAGAGCCCAATCTTGGTACTTATAAATAGAACCCATTACTTCATTTTTTGGGCTAGTCATTCCAGAGTCTAAAGTTACCCTTGTGTAATTGTTGAGCATTTTCTTTGAGTATCATTTAGCTCTGTGTAGCTTTATCTAGTGCCATTTGTACAATTTTTAGTATTTAAATACATATCAATTACAGTCTCTTGTCTTCATACTTCAAAATCTGAACATGTGATCTGAAATAGCTATTAGAAGCGACCAAATCATTCTAATCACCTAGTACACAGTTGAGCTACAAGATTCTGCAAGAGACATAGACATGCAAGAACACAAGAATCCAAATTAATTATAGGGAGCATATGGTTTCCCTTCTCTGCCACTCACAAGTCTCTCTCTAGCTGAAGCTAGTGGTGACTTGTGTTATTTGACTAAAATCTGACGTTGAGGCACACGTAGCCACCACTACGTGTGCCATGTCAATCTCCTCTGCCAAATCTTTATTACCGTAATCTCTGTCCAGCTTGCCTTTGACTTTGTCTATTTGTGAGTTCTTGCTTCTGCCTTTGGCTTCAAACTCTCAAGCCAAGCAAAGCGTCAAATCACAATCATGACTGTGGTCATACCTCTCGAGTACCGAGGCAGCTAATTGAGTACTGGTACTTCCATCCTTGTCCAACTGACCTTTGTTGTTGTCCTCTAGTGAAGTCCTCCATTTGATTTTGACTTCACAAACTGCGCCAAACAAATTGCCTGGTTCCTTGAGAATTGTGTCGGTGTACAGGCCGCTAAATGGATGGTTGGCGATCCGTTATCTGTAGCTTTTGATTGTCTTTGGCCGATGTCATTGGGCCTCGAGCAAGGTGGGGACATATTGAAGTTGTAAGATCTGGTAATCGGGTATCTTCTCGCACTCCAAAAAATGACCGTACAAACCAAGCCAAAAAAGATCCAAGCCGCTTCAACTCCACCGCAAAGGAAGCTCCACACGCAATGGGCTCCGTAAAATTTTTTATCCCTCTCTAAAATCTAAAACTCTGTCACCAATAGCTGCTTGGCACATTTGCCATGTGGTAGGCCTCAAACAAATCCAAAGCTCCACAATAAACTATGCATAGCAAGGGCTAAGAGCTCCGTCCAAGCCGATGTCAATCTGCTCCTCTGCAAATCAAAAGCCTCATAGAAAAATCGGTCCTCTTCGGAGTCCAAAGCTCTTTGGGGGATGCTGCTTCCAAGCCGAATGATAGGTACTAAACCACGTGGTACAAAACTGCTCCCCATTGCTTCATAAAACCGCTTCGTAATCTGCTTTTGGGTGAGTCGCCTCCTACCATCTCAAGCCACTAAGAAGCCGCCTTTAGATGCCCCTCTCTTGGGCTCTAAGATCCTCAAGGGCCTCCAAAGGCCGCACTAATTCCAAGGTGATCAAAAGACCCTCTTCTGATGCCCCACTCTCCAACTCCAACTTACCAAGACAAGGCTGTCACCAGCGTTTTAAATTGTTGGCTGCTTACTTAGTAATAACTGGTGGGAGTGATCAAGAGCCGGATATGGGCGTTTTAAAACGCTCAGTGAATGGAGGGAGCAACACCGGCAACATTTCAGAATGCTCGCTCTAATGGGAGTCTGCGCCAAGGGGAGGAGGGGCTGCATCGTTTCAGAATGCTCGAGGAGTGGCTATCCGATGCCACTGCACTACATCGTTTCGAAATGCACGAGGGGAAAGGGCCTTGCAAGCTGTTGGGGCATTTCCGGCAAGAGAGGAAGGGCAACATTTTGAAAACTCTAATGAGACCACAATAGAGCAGCGTTTAGAGAGGTCTTTGGCAATGAAAAAACTTCTTCTCCTCTTTGCTCCTCCCGCCAAGGCCTTCAAGCGGTAAGCTCCACCAAGAAGCTCTGATAGCATGTCAAAGTCGACAATGCGGAAGTGTAGAGACCACGGGGAGAGAGAGAGAGAGAGAGAGAGAGAGAGAGAGAGAGAGAGAGAGTCTCATGAACCAATCAACCTTGGCAATGAATAACTGCATGTGTATACAGTGGAGGCAAGGGGTTTCTTATATAGCAATCCCAATAAATTGCCCTACCCAAGACTTGGACAAATAAGTAAAATAAATACCTAAAAGCCAAACTAAATAATGAGATCACATTAGGCAGTTCACTTGAGATGCCAAAACTTTAACACTTACATCTCATGCCCATAGAGTGACTGATGCCCTAAGAAATCAATTCCTTAAGGCTCTTGTGGTTTAGGTACGACAAGACCCTTGTGCTAGTGACAATTTTTTGATAGGAAAATGGATAGAATTTGACAATCCTGTCAATTAGTAAAGTGAAGGTAACGGAAGTGAGTACCACCCCCAACACATGTATGGCATGCATCTGAATGTGGAACGCATCCTACATTGATTCAAATGAAGTGAGATAGTATTGGCTATTGATGAAGCCAACAAGAAAGCCTACTCTTCCTTGGTCCCCATTTTGACATTGCCCTTTTTTTTTGGGGATGCATTTTTGTACATTCCCTTTGGGCTTCAAGAGATTACCGTATTGTGAGACGGTATCATGGATTTGACGGACCAAATTATAATGTTGGTGTCATAAAATATAATATCTAACCAACCCAAATGATTTTCTCATATTAAATTGATCACTTAATGTGGGAGAATAAACGGGAACAAGTGTTAAGATATAGATATGTGCTTATAGATCTATCTCAACACGGGGCCAATGGTAAAGGGGCCCAAAAGGGAGATGGTCTATCAAAGAGCAAGGCTAACCAATGGAGCATAAGACCTTAGGGTTAGCTTCATTGAAGACCTCCAATAAATGTGTGTAAAAGTCCTTTGACCTTAGGTAATCTAGGGCTGAGCTTGAGGTTGGAACCCGGCCCAAGCTCGAGGTGCTTGTTGTGCTTGAGGTTTTTGTCATGCTTGAGGTGCTTGATTAATATGCTTGAGGTGCTTGAGTGGCTCCATGCTTGAGGTGCTTGACTTGTTGCATGATTAAGGTACTTGAGGTGCCTTGAGAAGCTTGCCTGAGATGCTTGTGGGAACACCCCCTAGTTCAAGTGCTTTGTCATGCTTGGTGAGTAAGGTGCTTGATCACCTAAAGTCAAAAGCATTCCTACAAGAGGGGGGGCGAGCCCTTTTCCTAGGGTCTAGAGAGAGAACACCCACTCACACACACAAGGGAAGCCCCAACTTGAAGAGGCAGCAAGGACACATGTCAGGCCCCTACCCATGTTACCTTCATGTGTTTCTTGAAGCCTATTGGCTAGGCTTCAAAGGGGTCCAATGATAAATTACATGAATTATCTAATTGTTTTAGCATTTATCAAGTCCTCTCTCTCAAAGGGGAAAGGGGGACACTTGTCCCAAGGCTACCCATGTTGCTTGTAATGGCTCCTGCTTGTGATTGGCTAGGCCTGGAGGGGTCCAATGAGCTTCAAGCATGAGCTATAAGGGGGGGTCGACCCAAGAAAGCTAGGGGGGTGCTTAGGGGGTATACTCACCCACACACACTCACAAGCACTCTCATTGTGTACTATGCAAAGTGCAAGAGCTCCCTCTCCTTCTCCAAGCAAGTAGAGCTTGAGAGCCTACACCAACACTCTTGGCTATGGAGTGCAAATCCAACCAAGAGCCATGCTTCAATGCTTAAGCTTGACATCTCCTTCTTCTTCATTACTATGCTATTATGTATGCTAGCAACAAGAGTATGATAAGTGAGGAACTAGTTCTTTCTCCTATGAAATGTTTCTTCTTCCTCTTCCCTACCCTCATTCCCTACTAGCTCTCTCCACCTTCGAAGGTGTTTGAGGTCTTGGGACTGAGGCTTGGGACAATTAAAGCTTTCTTCAAGTTCATGTTATGCTATTATTGTGATGCATGAAGCTTTCCATCTTCATTGCATCACCTAGGTCACAAGGAACACAAAGAATGTATTGTAACAAGTCTCTCTTAATGGGAGAAATCATAATACAAATGCCTATTGGAGGGGGGACCGGCTCCACATAAATCCGGTCCTCAATTGTTGTCATGTTCTCTAAATTCTCTCTCTTGCAAAAGTATTGTTCATGACAAGTTAACTAATTGCTATGATTATGTTTCTATCTTCAATTATGTCTACCCGCTATGCTCACAAAGTTATTTCTCGAAAGTATTCTCATTAATTTCCGCTATTCTCAAGTTGAATAGGCTAATTCCATTACATTGGTATCAGAGCATTTGGTTTCTCTTTTCTTGTTTAAGAAGAGAGGTCCTTAAGTAGCCTATAAATGGTTGATGTTGTTAATTATAATAGAGTAAGTGGAACTGGGATCTAATATCGGTTTTGTTAAGCCCACTATGTGGGGGATGGTGCACACCTCGGGAGCTTTGGACTTAATAATGGAGTCTTTTTAGACTTGCCTACGGCTTTACCATTATTGAGCCATAAGAAGTCCGAAAGGAGCTAGCCCTTGGCAACTCTGCTATGTTAGACCTACTCCTCTACTCTCTATAATTAACCACTTTGAGCCGTGGGTGTAGATACTTAAGAGCCGATTTTCAAAGGCTAAGAGGAGTGGCAACTAAGGTTTTGTATTGCCAAAGCATACACTAAGTATAAACATAAATTTTGTTAACATGGCTGACAATAATCAAGAGAGTAGAATGAACATTGATAGCTTTGATTTTGCACATGAAGGTGCTAATGATGATGATCCCATGTTTGTGAATTATCTCGTCACTAGGTTGCAACAAGCTATGGGCAACCCTGTTTTGCAAGCCGAAGTTACTCAACAACTTCGTGCTTATGGAATTTCCCTTCCTCTCCCAGAGGAGAGAGAGCTTAGGAGGCCTCTTGAAGAGACCCCCAAAAGAAGACTCTCTCCCATTCGAGAGGAGGAATCCAAAGAGAAAGAAAGCAATGACAGTCTAAGTTCTTCTGAAGATGTGGCTCCACGAAGACGGCGGTCTAGACGATCGCCTACTCCTCCCAAGAGGAAAAGAGCAACCTATAGTCCTTCTCCTCATCACTCTGAAAGGCAAGAGAGGAAACAAAGGAAGAAAAGGGCTAGGAAGAGGTCACCCTCTTCTACTTCTTCTTCACCTTCCTCCTCTTCCGATGAAAGTTATGGCTATTCTCCTAGAGAATACAAGAGGGGAGGACATCGCAAATCATTTCCTGCATGGCGAAGGTCACAAAAGCTAAAGAAGTTCAAGGAGGGAGGAAAGAGTATCTCTTTTCTCACCTACGATGGCACCTTTGGTGCTACCGACAAAGTGTTGGCCTTCATCCAGCAATTTGATGTGGCCTTTGGGGACGAGGGCTTCACAGAGTCCTCCAAGCTACGCCATGTAGCTATGCACTTCCAAAAATCAGCTCGTCAATGGTGGGCTAGCCTTCGTGGCAATGGAGAAGCCCTAAAGACATGGAAAACTCTACGAGTTTCCATTATGAAGCAATTTCTTCCAAGCGATACTAAAGATAAAGTTCTTACCGAATGGCGCGGCTTGAAGCTTCTCTCTCATGAGTCTATCAACAAGTATGTAGACAAGTTTTGGGATTTACATCTCAAAGCTACTGTCTTTCAAAAGATAGACTTTGCCGAGCAAAGACAGAAATTCTGTGCGGGATTACCTGAAGAGATGGCCGAATACATCAACTCTCAACGGCCCGGTACTATACCGAAGTAATCCACCACACCATGGTTGCTTCACGCATCAATTTCCATCAAGGGGCTAGACGTAATGTCAAGCCCATGGAAAACAAAGATAAAAATGATGCAAAGGGGAAATCCAATGCTCAAAATAATTCCCAAGGCACTTCCAACAATAACAACAACAACAACAACAACAATCAGTCCAAGGAGAAGGGAGTTTACAAAGGTAAAAACAAACTCTCTCCTGAAGAGCTTAAAGCTTTTTGCAAGGACCATAAATGTTTCAAGTGTGGGGAGCAAGGACATGGCTATCGTTCTTGCCCCAAGAAGAATACTCGCAATGAGACTCCTAGGGCTTCCACCATCGAAGCTCCAAAAGAGGATGCTCATTGCAAAGGATCATCACTCTCCTATGCTTGGGGAAAGGTAAGAGAGCATGATGCCTTCATCTTGTTTGACCCTGGCTCTACTCTCAACTTCATATCAATAGAGTTGGCCACCAAGTTGGGCATTCAAGCTTTTGAGATGGGAGATATAGTAACAGCTGATGCAGCTTTCAAGGGACAACAAGCCTCCGTTACTCCCTTGATTGGGAAGTTGAGGCTTCATGTCCAAAGCTATGTCGACAAAGAATACTTCTTCATCTCTCCTCTCCAACATCAGGATGTTATCCTAGGGGCACCATGGTTTGATCGCATGGCTGCCAACATGAAGTTCCCTGAAAGGAGAATTTACTTCACTTACAGGGGAAAGAACATGTATATAGATTCTAGTGAGCGTGGTCGCACTATTCCACTTGTAAATCCTCTTTCTTTTGATAAGTCAATGAAGAGCTCAGTTTCTGCGTACATGATTTTTGTCAAAGAGTCTCCAAAAGATACTAATGTTTCATCAAATGTAAATGATAGGAATCAAGAAGAGTTAGACTTGTCTAATTTTCTAAAAGGATTCCAAGATGTGTTCATCGATGATATCCCTATGGACTTACCTCCAAAACGAGGGGATGATGACCATCGTATTGAGCTCCTTCCTGGAAGCTCACCACCTAACAAGCCTCCTTATCGAGTCTCACAAGCTCAACAAGAGGAGATCATGAGGCAAGTACAAGAGCTGGTAGACAAAGGGATGGTGAGGCCTAGTTCCTCTCCCTTTTGTTCTCCAGTCCTTTTAGTGCAAAAGAAAGATGGTACATACCGTATGTGTGTGGACTATCGAGCACTAAACCATATCACTATCAAAAACAGATTTTCCGTACCTCGGGTAGAAGATCTGTTTGATAAGCTACAAGGCTCTACCTACTTCAATAGGATTGACCTTAAGAGTGGCTATCATCAAATAAGGATAGTGGATGAAGATATCTTAAAGACCGTGTTTCGCACAACGTTTGGTCTTTATGAATATCTAGTCATGCCTTTTGGCTTGACTAATGCACTAGCTACGTTCAATCGTTTGATGGAGAAAATTTTTAGACCATATCGAAAATTCACTGGAGTGTTCTTTGATGATATCATCATCTACTCCAAGTCTTTGGAGGAACATAAGCAGCATGTCCAAGTGATTTTTCAAGCATTGAGGGAGAACAAGCTTTATCTCAACCAAAAGAAAAGCGAATTCTTTCTTCAAGAGATTCAATATCTAGGTCATATTATCTCTCACGATGGTATTCGTATGGATCCATCAAAGTTAGAGGTAATAAAATCATGGCCTTACCCAAGGAATCTACATGAGCTAAGAAGCTTTATTGGTATGTGTGTATACTATAGACGCTTCATAGCAAAATTCTCTCAAGTAGCAGGACCACTTCACGACTTAACAAAGAAGAACGTTAAGTTTGTATGGACTGCTAATGAGCAAAATGCTTTTGAAAAACTCAAAGAGAAGCTTACTTCCCAACCAGTCCTCGTGCTTCCGGATCTCTCAAAGCCATTTGAGGTCCAATGTGATGCGTGTGGTGATTGCCTTGGAGCGGTTTTGCTTCAAGAAGGGCATGCCATAGCATATGAGAGCCGAAGGCTCAATAGTGATGAACGAGTCTTGGGCATTTATGAGAAAGAGCTTTTAGCTGTTCTACATGTCCTAGACACATGGAAGCACTACCTATTGGGGACTCCATTTATCCTACGAATCGACCACCAAAGTCTCAATTATTTCATGACGCAAACCAAGCTTTCCGACAAACAAATGAGGTGGGCAAATTTTCTTTCGCAATTTAATTCCATATTGCTCACATAGCTGGTAAGCACAATCAAGTTGCCGATGCACTTTCACGACGACCAAAAGTTAATGCGGTGTCTATAGCTACTCACAATGATCTATCCTCTATGATAGATGAGTATGCTACTGACCCTGACTTTAGAGACATAATGTCAGCCCTTGCTTTGGGGAAGAAAGAGGAACCATTCACCTTGCAGGATGGTTATCTTCTCCACGGCAATAGGCTATGTGTTACCC
This sequence comes from Adiantum capillus-veneris, assembly GCF_014529385.1. Taxonomy (NCBI): domain Eukaryota; kingdom Viridiplantae; phylum Streptophyta; class Polypodiopsida; order Polypodiales; family Pteridaceae; genus Adiantum; species Adiantum capillus-veneris. The sequence goes on along the minus strand of NC_140958.1, from coordinate 71,813,724 downwards.
ATTCCCTTCGTGAGAAGGTTATGTATGAATCCCATGCTCCTCCATATGCAGGGCATAGAGGTATTCAACCTACTCTCCGAGGAGTAGAGACGTATTTCTATTGGCCTACCATGAAAGTGGACATACAAGAGTATGTTTCAAAATGTGTAGTATGCCAAAAGACCAAGTATGATAGAGGGAAGCAACCTGGATTACTCCAGCCATTGCCTATTCCAAATTCACCATGGGAGAGTATATCCATGGATTTCATCTTTAAATTACCCAAGTCTATCCATGGGAATACAGGAATATGGACAATAGTCGACAGGTTTAGCAAGCAAGCACATTTTATTCCTGTCAAAAAGACTATTAAGGCACATCAAATGGCAACTCTCTTCATATCTCAGATTTTCAAACACCATGGATTACCCACATCCATCGTGTCAGATAGAGATCCTAGAATGACCAGTAATTTCTGGAAAGGTCTCTTTGAAAATCTAGAAACAAGATTGAATTTCTCTTCGGCCTATCACCCACAAACGGATGGCCAAAGTGAGATAGCCAATCTTACGATACTCGATCTACTCAAGACTTATGTTACCGAAGTAGATCAACGCTCACAATGGGAAAAGTATTTACCTCTAGTAGAGTATGCCTACAATAATACTGTACATACTTCTACGGGGAAAGCACCTTTCGAGATCATAGAGGGAAGACCTAAAAGTCCCTTGCTACTCAAAGTACATGGGAAGATCTTCGTCGCGGATGAGTATAGCCGTGACCTACAAGAATCTTTTCAAAATATTAGGGAGGCTATAGCCATCTCTCAACAAAGGCAAAAAGCTGCTGCTGATAAGCACAGAAGAGCCTTAATGTTCAAAGAAAATGATTGGGTCTTACTCAAGTTTCCTAAGGCTCGATTAAGGCAAACGACGGGCAAAAATCCTACGGGCCATCAAAAGTATTATGCTAAACTAGCAAAAAGATACTATGGTCCTTTCCAAATCTTGAAGCCCATTAATGAGACGGCTTATCAACTCAAGTTGCCCAACCATTGGCTTATCCACAATGCCTTTCATGTAAGCCTGCTTAAGCCCTACAAAGGAGAGCTACCAACTGAACCAATTATTGAAGACCCTCCCGAAGTTGAAGACCAAGAAGAGGTGCTACAACCCGAAGCTATCCTTCGGCATGAAGACAAGGTACTACGACATGGTAAGATTATCCGACGGTATCTTATTAAGTTCAAAAATTATCCTTTTGAAGATGCTAGATGGATGCAAGGAATACAGCTTAAGGATAGTATGAACCTTGTCAATGCTTACAATGCTACATTAGAGTAAGCACATGTACAAATTTCTTTTAAATCACTCATGTTTTTGTCTTATAAGACTAGTCCTCTTTTTAAGTGTGCACAAATTTAACTAATATGCATGCTTAAAATCATGTTTGTGATGACGACGTCTCTCAAAAACCAAGTAGAATTTGTCACTCTACTTTGGGAGAATGAAATGGACTAAAGAGCAGACATGCTTGCGGCAGCTATGTCTCCCAAGCACCAAATGTATTAGTCATCCATCTTGGAAAGATGTCGTAGGGTAAAAAGGGATCCTTTACCCGCTAAGTACGATTGACTAATGACTAAGACTTTATCTCTTCTACCTCATAGTCGAGGACGACTATGATTTCAAGAGAGAGGTAATGTCATAAAATCTAATATCTAACCAACCCAAATGATTTTCTCATATTAAATTGATCACTTAATTTGGGAGAATAAACGAGAACAAGTGTTAAGATATAGATATGTGCTTATAGATCTATCTCAACACGGGGCCAATGGTAAAGGGGCCCAAAAGGAAGATGGTCTATCAAAGAGCAAGGCTAACCAATGGAGAATAAGACCTTAGGGTTAGCTTCATTGAAGACCTCCAATAAATGTGTGTAAAAGTCCTTTGACCTTAGGTAAGCTAGGGCTGAGCTTGACGTGGGAACCCGGCCCAAGCTCGAGGTGCTTGTCCTGCTTGAGGTGCTTGTCGTGCTTGAGGTGTTTGTCATGCTTGAGGTGCTTGATTAAGATGCTTGAGGTGCTTGAGTGGCTCCATGCTTGAGGTGCTTGACTTGTTGCATGATTAAGGTACTTGAGGTGCCTTGAGAAGCTTGCCTAAGATGCTTGTGGGAACACCCCCTAGTTCAAGTGCTTTGTCATGCTTGGTGAGTAAGGTGCTTGATCACCTAAATTCAAAAGCATTCCTACAAGAGGGGGGGCGAGCCCTTTTCCTAGGGGCTAGAGAGAGAACACCCACTCACACACACAAGGGAAGCCCCAACTTAAAGAGGCAGCAAGGACACATGTCAGGCCCCTACCCATGTTACCTTCATGTGTTGCTTGAAGCCTATTGGCTAGGCTTCAAAGGGGTCCAATGATAAATTACATGAATTATCTAATTGTTTTAGCATTTATCAAGTCCTCTCTCTCAAAGGGGAAAGGGGGACACTTGTCCCAAGGCTACCCATGTTGCTTGTAATGGCTCCTGCTTGTGATTGGCTAGGCCTGGAGGGGTCCAATGAGCTTCAAGCATGAGCTACAAGGGGGGGTTGACCCAAGCAAGCTAGGGGGGTGCTTAGGGGGTATACTCGCCCACAAACACTCACAAGCACTCTCATTGTGTACTATGAAAAGTGCAAGAGCTCCCTCTCCTTCTCCAAGCAAGTAGAGGTTGAGAGCCTACACCAACACTCTTGGCTATGGAGTGCAAATCCAACCAAGAGCCATGCTTCAATGCTTAATCTTGACATCTCCTTCTTCTTCATTACTATGCTATTATGTATGCTAGCAACAAGAGTATGATAAGTGAGGAACTAGTTCTTTCTCCTATGAAATGTTTCTTCTTCCTCTTCCCTACCCTCATTCCCTACTAGCTCTCTCCACCTTCGAAGGTGTTTGAGGTCTTGGGACTAAGTCTTGGGAAAATTAAATCTTTCTTCAAGTTCATGTTATACTATGATTGTGATGCATGAAGCTTTCCATATTCATTGCATCACCTAGGTCACAAGGAACACAAAGAATGTATTGTAACAAGTCTCTCTTAATGGGAGAAATCATAATACAAATGCCTATTGGAGGGGGGACCGGCTCCACATAAATCCGGTCCTCAACTGTTGTCATGTTCTCTAAATTCTCTCTCTTGCAAAAGTATTGTTCATGCCAAGTTAACTAATTGCTATGATTATGTTGCTATCTTCAATTATGTCTACCCGCTATGCTCACAAAGTTATTTCTCGAAAGTATTCTCATTAATTTCCGCTATTCTCAAGTTGAATAGGCTAATTCCATTACAGTTGGTCTATGGTATGTGAAATTCATTTTGCAGAGCATGGTTTTTTATTCAATCATGTTTAGTCACCTCATTGATTTTTTTTCTCCTCCCAACCTGGTGGTCTCTAGTCTCTCGTGGAATCATCAACCCGAGGTCTTTGTGCTAGATGCACATCTATTGGTGTTTCTCACCTCAAAGTCTACCTCTTTGATCAATGTTGTTGATTGGTTTCAATTCCTCAACATGGACATAGCCAAGGTTTACCTCTAGCTTACAATGAAAACCAAAACACCATATTAGATAAAATGGAAAAGTCCCAATGCCCACTTAAAAAATTGTGAGTTTCATAATGACAAACTCTATGATTTTTGCACGTTCAGAAAAATGTCTTCTATGTTAAGGGTCTACTTCTAGGCAATGATTGAATAGCTTATTACATCCATTGTGATCCCCATATCCAAGGAGGACATGATGCTCATACCAGGTTGATGGTGTTGATAAACATCGAGATGTGAATCAAACAAAGCATCAAGGAAAAGTTGTTGAACCATGAAATCATATCCTTTGTGATGCCAGCATACAAATTACTTGAAGTATTCTCGATGAAACTATACATTTGATTTTTACAAAACCAAAATCAAATGATTTTTGCAACTTGAGAAAAAAAATTATATGTTTATTCTCTATTTGTGTTTTAGGGGCTCACTTACATGAGATAATCTATATCACATACATTCAGAGGATATTAGAAAAAACCCTTTACTTACATGGTAGTGTGGGTTATAAAATTAATTCATTTTCTTAACAAAATTAATGTTTTTCTCTCAAATTTCAATAAAATTTTTATTTTTAAAAAATTTGATCCAATTAACTTACTTACATTTCTAGAGGTACACCCCCAAGATGTGTTTATGCCTAGAGGCAAGCACTAAATAGCATTATAGTCACATCAACTAAAGAGGACATTATTCTTATCTTTGAATGATGGTGTCGATAAACACCAAGATACAAACCAAATAAGGGAGAAAGCACGAGGAGATTGAACAATGAAACATTACCTTCATGATGCCCACATACAAATCACTTGCAGTTCTCGATAGCACTATTAATGTAAGTTTCATAACAAAAAAATCTATGATTTTTTCAAGTTGAGAAAAAGGTATTCGATGTTTATTCTCCATGTATGTACACGACGAGGCAATGTATGAATAGTTTATATGTGTATTACAATCCCAACATCTAAAGAGGAGATTAATGTGAAAACATAATCGTTGTGTGTTTATTCTCCATGTGTGTACACCACAAGGCGATGAATGAATGGTTTTTATGTGTATTAGAATCTCAATAGCTAAATAGGAGATTACTGCAAAAACATAACCGTTGTGATGGAAACATACAAATCACTTGTAGGTTATGCATGATAGCACTATGAATGTGAGTTTCCTAGCCAAAAATTCTATGATTTTTTAAAGTTAAAAAAGGGGGTCTTCCAAGTTTATTCTCCAAGTGTGTACACCTTGAGGAAATTGAAGTGCATGTGCAAGAGCATGTGTGTGTGTGTGTGTGTGTGTGTGTGTAGTAATGGAGAAGAGAGAAGAACAGAGAAGACACAGGTTTGGGTGGATTCCAAACACAATAGTGTGAGGGTTGTGAGTCCTTATTGTTTCGTGTAGAATGAATGGTCAGTGTTAGTTCTCGGTTAGTCTCCAACCGCCCAACACTTAGGGGCGGCACATTGGGCTTTACCACCCCAACAACCTCCCACTTAAAGGACAATGTGCATTTAAAATGGGGTGACAATGTATATATACATACAATACAAGTAGACAATGACCATGATCATCTACCCAATTCCCATGAGTGCCTGACACTGTGTAAACCGCTTTGAAGGTAATCCCTTTTTAGAAGATCAATAGGATTCTCAGTGGTGTGAATCTTCGCAAGCTGCAATCACTTGTCCTCAAGCACATCACAAATAAAGTGATACTTCACATCCACATGCTTTGTCTTTGCATGAAGCATTGGATTCTTTGCCAATTGTGTAGCACTTTGGCTATGACAATGTAACAAAGGCATCTCAACATTGATTTCCAAGTCTCCCACCAGCCAACCAAGCCATATAGCTTCCTTGCAAGCTTATGAAGCTGCAACATGTTCAGCCTCTGTAGTAGATAAGGTAACACAATCTTGCAAACAAGATCTCCATGAAACTGCACCTCCAGTGCATTCAAAAACATATTTTGAAGTGGACCTTCTCTTGTCCAAGTCTCCTGCATAATCTGCATCCATGTAACCCATTACACATGCTTCCTTTCTTCCAAAGAAAATGCATATGTCTTTTGTACCATTCAAATATCACATAACCCCTTTCATTGCCTCCCAATGTTTCTTGCCTAGATTTGACATATATCTGCTAACAACTCCCACTACAAAAGCAATATCAGGATGAGTAGCAATCATAGCATACATCAAACTCCCAACTGCAGATGAATAAGGCACTTGTGCCATTTTAGTATTTTCCTCTTCAGACTTAGGACAATCATTTTTAGAAAGTTTCACATATTGACGCAATGGAGTACTCAATGCCTTCCCCCTCTCCATATTGAAATGATTGAGCACTTTAGCAATGTACTCAAATTGAGACAAATAGACCGATTTCCTGCATTTGTCTCACTTATGCGTGTGCCAAGAATATGGCTTGCTTCACCCATGTCTTTCATTTCAAAGTTTGCATGTAACTCTGACTTCAAGGCTGAAATTTCATCCATGCATTTCTCAAAAATTAACATATTATCCACATAAAGAACCAAAATTAGCAAACTACCATCTTTAGCTTACTTAATGTAGAGGTAATGGTCCATATTTCTAGGTTTGTAGCCTTGAGAGAGCATGAACAAGTAGAATCTACAATGCCACTCCCTTGATACTGTTTTAGACCATAAAGAGTCTTTTCTAACTAACACAACAAGTCTTCATTGCCCTTCTCAACAAAACCTTCTGGCTGCTCCATATAAACTTCTTCTTGAAGATCACCATGCAAGAATGCCATCTTGACATCCATCTGGTCAAGTTCCATGTCCTCTTTTGCAACCAACACAAATACACACCACAGAGTAGTCATCTTGACAACCGAAGAAAAGATGTCATCAAAGTCAATGCCTTGCTGCTGCTTAAATCCTTTAGCAACAAGTGGTGTCTTGTACTTGGGTTTATTATCATGAGGTGTATTTTTTTGTTTATACACCCATTTACATGGTAATGCCGTTTAACCTTTAGGCAACCGAACCAACTTCCAAGTTTGATTCTTATGAAACAATCCCATTTTTGATTGCATAGATTTCTCCCACTTTGCCATTTCATCCATTGACATGGCTTCCTTATAACAGGAAGGCTCTCCGTAAACTATCAACATAATGTAGTCCAATCAGGGATTAAATCTATAGGAGGCCTTAAACAATGGCTGGGCAACTTGAGTTGATAGGCCATCTCATTGATTGGTAGAAGAATCTGGAAGGGACCATAGTACCTTTTTGCTAACTTAGCATAGTACTTTTGGTGTCCCGTAAGATTTTTGCCCGTGGTGTGCCTTAATCGAGCCTTGGGAAATTTAAGCAAGACCCAAACATTTTCTTCAAAGTTTTGGGCTCTTCTGTGCTTATTATCAGTAGCCTTTTGCCTTTGTTTTGTGAGATAGAGATAGCATCCTTAATATTTTGGAAAGATATTTGCAGCAAAGATCTTCATGTGTACTTTAAGTAGCAGGGGACTTTTAAATCTTCCCTCAATTACTTCGAAAGGTGATTTTCTTGTGGAAGTATGTACAGTGTTATTGTAGGCATACTCCACTAAGGGTAAGTACTTCTCCCATTGGGACCTTTGATCTACTTCCGTTACATAGGCTTTTAGTAGATCAAGAATTGTTAGGTTAGCTATTTCACTTTGTCCATCCATTCACGGATGATAGGCCAAAGAGAAATTTGCCTTGTCCCTAAATTCTCAAAGAGACCGTTCCAAAAATTACAGGTCATTCTAGGATCTCTATCCAACACTATGGACATTGGCAAGCCATGGTACTTGAAGATTTGTGATATGAAGAGGGTTGCCATTTGATGGGCTTTGATAGTCTTTTTGACAAGGATAAAATGAGCTTGTTTGTTGAACCTGTCTACTATCGTCCATATTCCCGTATTCCCATGGAAAGACTCTAATTCCTTATGATTGTTTATATTTTCTTTTGCTAAAGCATTAGGTTCATTTTGAGAATCTTTAACAAAAATCATGTACATGGAAATAGAGCTCTTTATTGACTTATTGAAAGCTTGTGTATGTACAAGGGGTATGGTGTTACCCAACTCCTTAGCATCTATGTACATATCTTTTTTCCTCAACCTAAAGTAGACTTTGCTTTCATGGAATTTAACATTGGCAACCATGCGATCAAACTATGGTGCCCCGAGGATTACATCCTTGTGCTTGAGAGGAGAGATAATCAAGTCCTCTTTGTCCACATAGATTTAGACATGGAGCCTCAATTTCCCAATTAAGGGAGTGACTGAAGCTTCTTGTCCCTTGAAGGCACCATTAGTGGGTAGGACATCTCCCATCTCATAGGCTTGGATGCCTAGCTTGGTGGCCAACTCTATGGATATGAAATTTTTAGTAGAACCAGGGTCAAAGAGAATAAAAGCATCATGTTCTCTTACCTTTTCCCAAGCATGGCATAGAGGAGATCCTTTGTGGTGAGCTTCCTCTTCTTGGATTTCGACCAAGGTAGCTCTAGGAGGCTCATGGCAGGTGTTCTTTTGGGGGCAAGCCCGATACACATGCCCTTGCTCGCCGCATTTGAAACAACGATTATCCTTGCAATAATGCTCAAGCTCTTCAGGAGAGAGTTTGTTTTTGCCTTTGCAAACTTCCTTCTCCTAATTAGCTTTGTTGTTATTGCAATTGCCCTTAGGAGGCTTTTTGACATTGTCCTTCCCCTTAGACTCATTGGAACCCTTGTTTTGTGTGGGCTTAAGATTTCTCTTAGCCCCTTTCTAGAGATTGATTTGTGAATCCACCATGGTATGGTGTATGGCCTCAGATATGGTGCGTGGCCTTTGGGAGTTGACATACTACGCCATATCTCAGTTAAGCCCGAGCAAAATTGTTGTTTTTGCTCTCCAAAATCCATTTTTTGAAGACAGTGGCTTTGAGATGTTAGTCCAAAACCTTGTCTACATATTTCTGAATGGATTCGTAGGGAGAGAGCTTCAAGCTTCACCATTCGATAAGTACTTTGTCTTTGGAATCGGTGGCCAAAAACTGCTTCATAATGGAAGCTCTTAAAGCTTTCCATGTTCGTGGAGCTTCACTATTTGCCCGTAGGCTAGACCACCATTGCTTGGTGGACTTTTGAAAATGTATAGCTACATGGCGTAGCTTAGAGGACTCTTGAAGCCCTCATCTTTGAATGCCACATCGAATTGTTGGATGAAAGCCAAGACTTTGCATGTAGCACCAAAAGTGCCATGTAGGTAAGAAAAGAGATGCTCTTTCCTCCCTCTTTGAACTTCTTGAGCTTGGATGATCTCTTCCATGTGGCATAGGATTTCCTATGGCCTCTTCTTTTTTATGGTTCAAAAGTTGCACCATCGCTTTCTTCAGAAGATGAAGAATTTGAGGAACATGGAGAAGAGGGTGACCTCTTTCTCGCCTTTTTCTTGCCTTGGTCCTCTTTGTCTGCACCATCACTTTCTTCATAGAGGAAGAGGATGAAGAAGATGGAGAAGAGAGTGACCTCTTTCTCGCCTTTTTCTTCTCTTGTTTTCTATCATCCCTCTTTGAATTATGGTGTGGAGAAGTGTGCGATGATCTTCACTGTTTAGGAGGTGATGGAGAGCGTATTGCCTGCCATCTTCGTGGATCCATCTCTGCCAAGGTGGCAGAAGACTCACTTCTTTCCCATTTTTTTGGTGGGGGCTCTTGAGTTCTTTGGGAAGGAGATGCATCATCAAAAAGTAAATTTTTGAGCCCTTCGTATGGATACTCTTCTTCTTCCCGAATCGGAGAGAGGCCTCTTTTGGAAGTCTCACAAGGAGGCTTCCTAGTACTCTCTCGTCATGGTGGGGAGTTTGAGGAATCCCATGAGCACGAAGCTACCTTTGCACTTCACTTTGGAGGGATGGATTGCCCATGGCTTGTTGAAGCCTAGAAACAAGGTAGTTAACAAGCATAGGGGCATCATTAGTAGCCTGTTCATTAGCAAAATCAAAGCTATAAACATTAATTTTACTCTCTTTACTATTGTCATCCATTCTAAAAACATCTAGGTGTACTTTGGCACTTAAAGCCCTAGTTGCTGCTCCTCTTTACCTCTTTAGAAAAGCACTCAAGCTACTCTACCCGTGGCTCGAATATCATTAATTGCAAGGAATAGAAGAGAGGGTCTTTCAACACCAAAATAGTACAGGCTCCTACCAAGCTTCTAATAGCTCAATAGTGGTTAAGCCGTAGGCAAGCCCTGTAGGACTCCACTATTAAGACCATAGCTCTCGACGGTGGTGCCCCATTATCTACACGAAGGCAAGCGCACTACAAGACTAAAAAATCCCTATTCTACTTATTGCAATTAATAATACCAACCATTTATAGCTCGCTTGAGGACCTCCCTTCTTGAGCAAGAAAAGAGAAACCTTGTGCTCTGATACCAATGTAGCATTTAATGGCCCAGTAACTTGTGTATAGCGGAAAATAGCATATACATAGTGAGCATTTCATTAGAATAGATTCCTAAAATGAGCATAGCAAGAGTGCTTGGATGGAGAGAGCAACAAAAAGCATAACACCTAGTTAGATAGGCATAAACAATACTTCAAAAGAGAGAGAAATTAAGCTATTGATAACAGTTGAGGACCGAATTTACATGGAGCTGGTCCCCCCTCCACAAGGCTTTGTATTATAGGTTTCCCCCATCAAGGGAGACATCAATTCCCTCACGGTCTCAGACCCAAGACCTCACACACCTGCGAAGATGGTGAGAGCTAGCAGGGTATGAGAGTAGATTGAGAGGAAGAAGGAGTAGTCTTACGAGAAAGAAGTATATCTCCTCACATAATCACTCATAATAGCTTAGCATAGCTTAGTAATTAGCATGGTAGAGGAGATGAGCATGCATTGAAGCTTGGCTCTTGGTTGGATTTGCATCACAAAGCCAAGAGTTGTTGGTGTAGGCCTCCCTTCTCACGAGCTTGGAGTAGATAATGAGCTTTCCATTAAAGCTTGATAAATGGAGAGAGAGTCTTCTTGCTTCACACATGAAATTGTGTGAGTGTGTGTGTGATAATTCCTTGCCAAAATCAGCCCCCTCTCTCTCTTGGTCGACCCCTCTTGCAAATTACTCTTGCTGGCACCCTGTTGGACCCTGCAAAGCGTAGCCAATCAAAATTGAGAAGCATAAGTGATAGCCTTGTGACATGTGTCCGCCTTTCCCCTTTTGTGAGAGCTTTAGGTAATTAAATAATGCAACTAAACTCTCATTGGACCCCTTTGTCTTCTGGCCAATAGGAATCAGGCAAGCCATTGGGCTGTTGGATGCTCATTGGACCCCTTGGGAGACTGTCCAATAGTCCTCTAGAGAGCTTAATTCTTATTGGTTCTTTTATCAATGTTTTTAAATGAAGTAAACTAGATTTACTCTAGCCTAATTCTCATTGGTCCACCTCTATGGCCATCCAATAGGATTTGAGTGTACCTTGTGGGCAGTTGGCCTAGGGAGCTAACATGTGTCCACTAAGTCCTTTGATGTAAAGGGAGCCTGTGAGTGTGTGTGTGTGTGTGTGTGTTTCTCTATCATCCCCTACTTATAGGGCTCGCCCCCTCCTATGTAAGAGTCTTGAAGACTTTTGTGTACACTCACAAAGCATCCAATTCCACTAAGCTTGACCATTTGGACGTAACCTTTGAATTTTGGAACCTTAGCATTTTGGAAGTCTAAATGGGCTGAACCTTAGGGTCTTTGAAGCCCATTGTTGCACATTGCTCTTTTGTAGATGGCCCCCCCTTTGGATCCCTATTTTCCCTCCTTTGGATCCTTATTGTGGCCGCGGTCTGCCAGATTAACCAATATTCTATCTTTTTCTCCCCTGGTACTTCCCCATATTAAATGATCAATTTAACATGAGAAAATCATTTAGGAGAATTAGATATTAGTTATTATGACACTTTTCCATGTTTACAATGAAGTACACATTTTTTGACAAAGTTAGCATGATGGTGGACCTGGAAAGCTCATCCACCTCCCTCCAATCATACTCATCCATATCCTCAGGCTTTATCCCCTTCATCTTTATTGGTCAGATTTGCTTCTTCTGTACTAAGACCTTGTAAGTTCGTTCCTTCCAAAATGGGAAATTAGTGTCATCTAACTTCTCAATGTTTAACAAAAAGTTCTCCGATGATGAAGCCATCACTCAACAAGGAACAAAAGTGGTAGATCTGCTGCACTAAAGAAGATGATAGAAATCCTTAAAAATTTTGACAGAGTCTCCCCTGCAAAACTGACTTCTGAACCCAAAACAAATGTGTGCAATGACTAAAATGTTGCTCAAAGTGGCTAAACTGGCAAGATAGAATCTCAAAGAACTGTGATCATTAGTGTCTCCGACTCTAGAAGAGTGTCTCTGACCGATTGAACACTGCCAAACACATACGCATAACGATGACATCAATGCCAATAACGGCGGGTCAGCAGATGCACACTAATGTTGCACTGACCGCAAAAACATACATCCTATGTTGATGCCGACACTATGGGGATATCGGGGGCTCGCTCCAAAACCTTTATCACCGAAAGGATCTCCACATTTGAGAATCCCCCAGCTCAACAAAACCTTACCCCACGACCCTCAACAATAGGCTTTGCATATTTCCATCACAATACATTAACCACATAAGATCTTACATCAACCACAGACACCCTTTTCTATAATTGGTACGGTAGTTTGTCTGATTTAACAAACCCTCAAGATCTTGCATCAAATATGCATGTGACAGAAATTGCAGAAAGAGTCTGCAATGAAAACCTATACGTAGAAGAACCGACGAAGGTAGATCACCTTGCTATCTGAATGAAATATCTCTCAAATCGTGCAAAATTTGCAAAAACTTCCTTCTACAAAGTTGTAGACCACGTGAAAACGGTTGGGTAGAGTCGGACTAGACATGAAGTCAGCTGTTTTTACAGGTCAAAATAGATCTGTAAAAATTTGCAGCTTGTACTTCATGACCTACAGGTAGTCTGAGTGACATATCTCAAAATTCGTGAAGATTTTGAGGTGAAAATTTTGAGAGAACTTTATTTTGCAAAGTTGAAGAGGACCAAAAATCCATCAAGCACAGCGAGAATCGGCTTCAATGAAGACGTTTTTATAGGCCAAAACACATCTACAAAAACATGTTGCAGTTTTTGCTACTTCTCCGCCTGCTTCCCCGATCGGAGCTCCAATGGTGCTCCCAATCCTTGAGCTCTAATACCCGTTGAAGTGCACGTGCAAGAGCATGTGTGTGTGTGCAATAATGGAGGAGAAGAGAGAAGAAGAGAGGAGACACAAGTTTGGGTGGACTTTAAACACAATAGTGCGAGGGTTATGAGTCCTTATTGTTTTATGTAGAATGAATGGTCAGTGTTAGTTCCCGGTTAGTCTCTGATCGTCCAACACTTAGGCGTGGCACATTGGACTTTACCACCCCAACAATAATGATTGAATAACTTTTATGCATATTACAAGCCCAAAAGCTTAAGAAGAAATCATTCTTATATTTGTGTTAACACCGGCATCCACTTCTACTCAACTAGTAGTCATGGGCCGGGATTGTCGGTCCAATAGGAAAAGGGTAAGAGTGATCGCCGATGAGAGGTGCACTCTAACTTGAACATTCAAGGGTTAGTTGGCTAAGCATGGGTACCCGAGTGTGAATGGGCGAGCTCATATAAAAGTCACCTAAACCTAAAAAACACTCATTCTCTCATTTGTGCAATTGAAGAGTGCTCTTGCTCCATCTCCATCTTCTTCTTCTTCATCTCCTTGTGTGTATGTGTGTATGCATGAGAGGGAGACACACACACACACACACACACACACACACACACACACACACAGCGATCAAGCATTGTGATGATGGCACGGTGGCGGCGGTTGAGCGCGGCACGACGGTAGCTCCTTCTTCTTCGCGGCGAGGAATTCTCCACGAAGGTGAGCGTAGGGCGGTGAGTGACACACCCTTTCTCTCTTGAGCTTGCTAGATTAGTTTGGTTGTATTCTTGTAGCCATTTGTGGCTCGCACACAGTGTATGGCAAGTCCCTTGCATTGACACGTACAACAGACGCGCATATTTTTGGCACCGTTTCCAGGGAAATTCCCTGCATTAAGCTCGAGTAGCACTCTATGCTGCTTTGTGGTGCATTATGAAATGTAAGAAAGGTAGAGAAAGAAGGTGTGTGGCTTGTTGAGAAGGATTTTTGACCTTTGTTTTGCTGCAGTGTACTGTTTTTGTTAATAAGGTGTTGAAAGGTACTGTGTTTTCTCTGTTGATAAGGTATTAGAATTAAGGTAGTAGATCTATAATGTTAGTTCTGTGTAAAGTACACTAAGTAGATTTGTTAGCTAATGAGTTTTTGTAGTATTGTGTTAGTGTGTAAAAGTAGATGCGTTAGTTGTAAGTAGGTAGGTTAGGCGTGTGTGTGCTCGCAGCGTAGCGTGGCCACAGTGACCTTATCCCCCCGAAAAAAATGTAAAAAAATTTCAAAAAAAACTAAAGGTAGGACCGGGATCAAGAATATTCCCCAAGCCCAAGGCCACGCTTAGGCTCAGGCCTGAGTCACCCTTTATAATTACTTATTTTAGCCTCACGTCTAAGTAAAAACCGACCTTTTTGAGGACCAATGGAGCTTCGGGTAACCGAACATTATGTTGTAAAGCACATCACGACCCCCCGAGTGATACGCTTGTTTCGAGCTATCACACGCTCTAATCCAAAAGCCGATCATTAAAAAAACATTAAAAAAACATTAAAAAACATAAAAAATGAGTGAAAACGGGATGCAAAACGCCCAAAAAATCAGGTAGCTAACCTTCGAGGGTATTCACCGACGCTTGTAGGGTGTCAAAGGCACATGCATCTGCGCTCTGATTGTGTGCTAGAGGCCGAGAAACCAGCGAGAATTTCAACTTACACGAGTTCTCAATACCCACCTACTTTAGGTTTCGGGCCCTCGGCGAGAACCCAAGGTAGTACCACTCAAGACCCGCATATAGCGTCTAGTGACTCTTCCTCTGACTACGACGTCATGGAGGGTTACCCAATTCTTAATCTTGATAGCTCAAGCCAAGACATGCATGCCATGGGCCCACGGTCCAGACCGAGTGTGCTTAGCCACTTGAAGGAAACCTTTAGTGGAGCCACTCTCCGAACATGGAGCTAACGATGTAAATGAGGGGGTGGGGAAGTAAATTTTCCATTTATGACCAACGTAGACCCTATGCTCTTAAAGAGTGTGCACGTGAATACTCCAATCACTACACCCCCTAACTCTTCAAAGCTATTCCCCTCTGAGGTTATATTACCTGATGGTAGAAGCCTTGCCGAAGTACAAGAAGTTGAGCGATATATCATTGCGGCTAGGGAAAAGGAAATCGAAAGCTTACGCAAGACGGAGCAACGAAGAGAGTTAAAAGCGAAAGCCCCTATGTTAAATTTCTTGCTAGGAGAGCAATTGAGTGCGCTTGAATTAGCGACCACTAAGGGTCAACCCATAGAGAGCCACATTGCATCTAGTTCAAAAGACACCCCTAGCACCTCAATCCTAGATGGAGCATTCTTAAATGAGAACTGGAAGTACGAACTACAAACAAAAACTCTAACCAACCTATACACAGGTCACACCTATCACGTGGGTTGGTTAGATGTCCTAAAATCCACAACGGGTGCTACTAGTGTGGAGGATCAACAACAAAGAGTTTGTGAGGTCATCCATAGGGTTATTGAGCTAGAGAGATAGAACAAGGGGATCCACATGCCTTCAACAGGTCTCATGAGATTCTTGGATACAAGGAAGGCTAAACAACCAACCTTATCGCAAATGGAGACTCCCTCGGTAAGTCCGATGGATCCTCCATATGTTGTTTTGACAGGGGTCTCAGTGCAATCTGAGCCCACACGTGATATCTTTACCTTTCCAAGTCTAGCTCATCTTTCCCTTGATGGAACCATGGCTACCATGCCTACCCCAATGATGGGCATGCCAAGAAACACGCCATGGACCTCATTTGTTAGTAAAGCACCACTACATGGTAGCTCAATACCTGCAATAGTACCTACAAGTGTGTACCAATCGTATACACCTATGGGTCCTCGTACTCATGTAGTTCGTACCCCTCCCATTGTTTCAAAAACCTATTCCACAAACACAACACCCAAGCTCTTATTTCCATGGGACCATACCGGCTAGCATTAGCATGTCACATCCGATGTCTGCTATGCCTAGGGCCACACATATGAACTTTGGGCCACCACATGGCGCAACATCGTACCAAACTTGGAACCCAAGGGCTTCCTATGCACCAAGCCCAATTCCAATACCTACTCCAAATGTAGTCTTTGGAGCACCTTCACCCACGGTGCCTACTCACTTAGGTGACCTGGCAACATTTGCTCAAGCTACCGGTCGGTCTATTGCTGAGAATATGCATAACATGCCCGATAGAGAGCCTAGAAGTAAGGCAGTACAAATAGCCAAGCTCACCCAAAAATTTAGTGGGGATGGGGATGTGAGAAAGCATATCGAAGTGTTTGAACAAATATGCAATTCTCTAGGAGAACACAATGACCTGCATAAGAGTAATGCTTTAAGCCTAACCTTAAGTGGGAAGGCTAGGGATTGGTATAGAGCCCTAAGGGTGGAAGAAAAAACAATTTACACTAGTCTTAGGAGATTGTTCTTGAAAGAATATATACGAGAGGGAGTGCTTTGGGGTGTAGCCTCTCAGCTCTAGAAAGCCCAATGAGAGGAAGGAGAGTCGATGAGAGACTTTATTAGTCGCTTGAAGCATTTGAATTCTCTTTGTAATCCAAATAAGCGCTTCAATATTAATCAATTGCTTGATAGATTCATTAGGGGATTACGACATGAGGATATCTTCAATGGCCTAGTCATTAGAGGTATCACCACTTGGAAAGCAATCATCACCAATGCAGTCCAATTGGAGGATAATTTAATGATTCAAGGAGAAAGAATGTCTGCTGAGCCTAAATCTATTAGCTCGCAAGCATCGGGGCATCAGCCAATGATCCTAAAGACTATTGCTAAGGAGCCAAAAATATCTGAGATGACTTTAGCAGATCTCACCAAGGCCATTCAAGAGAGTCTTAGAGGCAATCGTGCTCCGCAAAACAATCATATGTATCCAAGAAGGGAGCAACAATGGTGCTCAGTATGCTATGGTCCGCATAGTACATGTGAATGCCCTACTTTTAGAGTAAAATTCAATGGGAATTTCAATGCGTATGGGAGGTATGGTCATCAAGCTAAGGATTGCATAGTATTTAAACGCACTATGGCCAATAGACCAACCTTAGCATGGACAGACACACCTCGAGTTCTTGCATTGATGTCGGTCCCACCTCTGGAACAAACATCACAACACATGATCCCTAGGGCCCAAAATATTGTTCAAACAACACCCTTACCACCTCCAGTGCTAGGACCGCAACCACCACATCTGAGAATCACTTCTGTGAATCAAGTGGGTTGTGAGTCATCTATTTCTTGTTTGGAAGGCTGTGAGGAAGATATAGACCCTAATATTTCCTATGGGATGGATGCGCTTGAAGAAATTCCACTGTACTACATGGAGGACTATTGGGGACAAGTCAAACCTGTCTATCAAGTAGTTGCTCTTGCTGCAAGAGGCCAAAATATCAATTACACTGCTAAGAGACCACCTCTTCAATGCTATGAGTGTGGAGGTTCACATCGTGTAGTCGAGTGTCTATTAGGCTACAAAAGAATGCCACACTAATGCAAACCAATCAAGTAAGCACATCTACAATGCCAATACTCATGTGTAATCAGTGCGGCATAGATCATTTGATTGCCCAACATCCAAATAATCCAAATGCATCGAAGATTACGGCATTAAACTTGATTGAGGTTACTAAGGAGCCATCACAAACTATAATTGTGGTACTAGTAAACGTACTCACACGATCGATGCTCCAAAAACAAAATTATATTCTTGAGGAAAGAGACACGGCATCAATTGCCTAATCACAAAAAAAGAATAAAACACGAAGGAAGAGATCGTAAAAAGTAGCAAAGTCAGACCCCAGTTCAAAGACCAACATAGGGACTGGTGACGACCCCGTATATATGAACGACACTAAAGAGGATTCTGATTCAGGTGAAACCATGGAGACCAAAACGACCACTAAGATAGAAACAACCAAGGAAGATCTTCATGAGCCACAATGGCCAAGATCCAAGAAGAAGATAGGAACTTATCCAAACCCTACAAAGGAGATCAAGCAACTTAGGCAATCAAGGAGTTTGGTAGAAGATACCCAAAGGGATCTAGAACCAGCACCTAGGCAGATCCAGATTATAGACACAGTGTTCCCTACGCAAAAACAACCTCACCAAGTACATAGACCCTTAGCCATACCTAGTGTCATCCAAGAAGACAGTGACTTAAAGTCATGGGAAAGTGGGCATACTCACTTCTTGATGGAAAGAATGTTTATAGAGGGACTACCTGACCCTATCAAAGAAATGGAGATCCCATCTTCCCCACATCAAGGGACTGAAGCCCAAAAGGTGCCGTTAAACATTGCCAAATTGATGGATTTCATGTCTTAAAAAGCTAGAACCACCATTATGTCTAAACTATGTAAAGACCCTAAGCTAGTCTTAACTCTTCGAGCTTTCCTCAATGGAGAACTGAAGGTTTGGCTACCACAATTTTCACAGATGGATGGAGCTGGGGAGATTCTAATAGAGGAGGAACACTTAGATCCACAACCCAACCTAGATGAGAACCTTGTTGTAGAAATACATGTTAACAAGTTGGGACAATACTTTGAGAGCAATGAATCCAATGCAACCATACCAATCACTACCAAGGGATTAACTATGAAGGGAATCCTTGATGGTGGCGCTGGGGTTAGCATTGTGACTAAAAATTGCTGAGAAACTATGGGAAGACCTCACCTTGGGACCACAACCATACTAGTAAAGACGGCCAATGGGTCTATTGTTAAACCAATTGGGATGCTAGAAGATCTCAAGATCAAGGTCTTTGGACATAAAATACGAATTACCTTCATTGTTATGGATTTATCCAAGCAAACTAGGGCATCTGAGATGATCTTAGGATGTCCTTTCATGAGGGAAACAAAAATGGTGCATGACTGGTCTAAAAACCATGTCTACTTGCAGTTCCAAGATTCTGTTCATTTGAGTGGATCTTATAACTGGTCGAGCACATCCTCTAGGAAACAGGTTTATAATTGATCATAGATCTGACACCACAGTTCACTCGGCCGCATTGCAGCATTGTTACACGTGTAAAGTGGACATTGATGTTGGGGAAGATTCTCCTTATATGGATGTACTATCTGGGATGATTGAGTCGGACAATGTGGATTGGGTCCACCTAGCAGCAACCATAGACACTTGGGGAAACAGGGGGACGACCTGGGTAACAACCGTCGAGGGGGATGAAATACCACCACTCGTACCTTTAAATATGCTAGAAGCAACGCATATAGCTTTTGATGACCTACAAGATGAAGGTTTGACTGGCATTGGGACCATTAACGTCTCACAAGACTATAGTCCACATGATTTGGGGTCAGCATCATCAATTGAAATTGACTCTGAGGACAAAGAATCTAAGTTAAATCTTAGTGCAAATGTGGGGACAAACCATTCAGGGCCTAGTGGTACCCTAGATGACAATCTATCCAAGGGAGCAAAAGACACAAGTAGCGATTCATCTAGTGACTCTTCACTAGAGATCCGCCGTAATTGAAAATAAGACAAGAAGAGTAAGAGATATAAGAGGCGATGATATCGATCAAATGTGTGTGCTAGAAAAAATGAAAAGAAAGCAGCCAAAGAACAGGCAGAGCGTAAAAAGATCCAAGCAAGAGTTGAGGCTCAAGAAAGACAACAACGTCTTAGACGCCAACGAGAAACTAATCTGGGAATCACGGAACCGTTTTTTGAAGACACTGATGATGATTCATTGGAATTTGAGCCACCTCTACGGTATCCAATTGAACTAAATAGCCTCTATGGGAAAGTACTATATAACGCATTATTGGATACATGAGCTCAACATAATTTGTTATCCTATGGAGTTTGGTGTCAACTAGAAAAACCACCCCTATCCACAAGCACCATCCAAGTCAAGGGTGTCAATAGAAGAAGACCACTATTTTAGGAATCCTAAACACTCATGTTATTTATGACAATGGAACCGTGGTTCAAAGCTTTTTGGTCATGCCTATTGGTACTATGGAGGGTAATATAAACCTGGTTGCAAATGGATGTCTGCAGTCAAATGTAATATTGATTGGGAGATCGGAGTATCACGACGCAGAAACCAACTCATGGCCCTATGGCTCAAGGAATAACACCTGAAATCTCACCTCTTCATAACACAAAAAACAACAAAATATTGCCAATCCAAAAAGTCACAACATCCTTGCGAGTAGCACAACCCTCTAAAGCTTCAAATTCCATGGACAGATAATGCTACATCAAAGGCTCCACGTGATTTGACCAAGGGGACATATCAATGGGTCCCCAAGGTATCATTATCGAACCCCCCTATGGTTCAAGTTCATTCACAAAGGAAACCTCAAAGGAAGGCGTCCACTCAGGTTAAGAAGGTGAAAACCAAATCATGTTGGATTCCCAAACAACTATTAGAAGCCCAAGTCTACTATGATGGAAATGATTGAACTTGGGTACCTAAACGTAAATCATGTCCTTTCCTATCCACTATGAAACCATGTCAGTCAAACCTTGTGATT
Source organism: Adiantum capillus-veneris (assembly GCF_014529385.1). NCBI lineage: Eukaryota > Viridiplantae > Streptophyta > Polypodiopsida > Polypodiales > Pteridaceae > Adiantum > Adiantum capillus-veneris. The sequence goes on along the minus strand of NC_140958.1, from coordinate 71,793,348 downwards.
CCAAAGCTGATGGAAGACCGTGGGAAGGGAAAGATCATAGAATGCTACACACCTATTCCAGAGCTAGTTTAGGTTCCAAGGCAAAACCAATCTATTTAGCTTAGCTTAGGAAAGGGGGAGTTCCGTGAAGCTTCTAGCTCCTCATGTAATGCATCCATAGAGGTAAAAGATTCTACTCAATCTTCACCTACCATAGGCAACCTCCATGAAGCTACAAAAGATTCGACACCTCCCATTGTTCAATTATTACCTGATGCACTACTTCAAGTTCGTTCATGGGAGAGTACCTTACCACCCTTGCAACTCGATGAGGCACCCAAGGTAATAGAGATCTAATGGCTAAAACCCTCACTTATTACCAATTAGAATAACTGGTTCCAAAAGGTGATGACATCCTTTTAAAGTATGATCTACCCAAGGAAGGGGGAGGTCTTCATTCATGTCAGCCTATTGAATTATTTCCCTCTTACCCTTCTTTCCCTAACCCTTGAGCTTTCCGATTTTAGTGATTGTATATATATAGATATATAGTAACTAACCACCCTAGTTTAAAACAAAACAAAAAAAATATATAGTAAAGAGCAAGAGCAATTAGCAAACGAGTGTGCACAATACTAGTCATAATCATTGACCCAGACCTACACATGTCACATCCAGTACACTGAAACAGAAACCTATGTCATTAAACACCTTTGATCCTCATCACTTGAGTGATGAAGAGTAGGTAGGATTAGTACGATAGGAGTGTTTTAGTTTTAGAGTTTAGTGATTACCAAAGTTCTTTTTTTCCATTGATGTGCCTCTGGAAGGTAGATTTTTGGTGGTGACTATTGTGCAGTTTGTGACTACATAAGGATGCCTTTGAAGGACAATGACAATGGATGTTTACATGTTACAACGTTCTCCATTATATCAGGTGTACTACTTCCTTTTATCTATGCTTCCGCATTTACATGTTTGCATCTTGTCATTTGAATTCTAACAATGAATAAAATTTATGAAGTTGTGACATTGCCAATTTAGATGCTATAATTTTTTCAAAATTATAGTACCTTGTTCTTCTCTTTGAGTTTGGTCTATTAGTTGACTTTAAGTAGGTATTAGGACCTTAGGCTAAACTAGGCCATTTAATTGCTGACTTCAATTCCTAAATAGTCTATTAATTGTAGTAACTTTTAGTAATGGTTTAGGCTCTGAGGATATAGTTCTCTCTAGCTATTCCACCTAAGTGTGACTTGTGTTGTGGAAGTCCATGTATTAATCTGGTATTTGAGACCTTGAGTCTCTCGGCTAGTTTATGCTCAAGCTGGTATTTGAGACCTCAAGTCTCCCAGCTTGCTGGTATTTGAGACCTCGAGTTCTCCAGCTACTTGTAACAACTAGCACACCAACAAAAAAAAGAGAGAAAAAAAGAGAAAAGAGAAAGCAAATAGCACAAACTTCCTCGTATTTTATGCTGATCACACTTAAGTGGTATAAGTGATAAGATCACTAGTCTTTAGACCCTAACGAGCATTCCTAGGGTTAACTACTCTTTAGTTGACATTTTTTAATTAACGCTAGACAATCTAGTACTTACTTTAGCCCTAGCTCTTGTGTACTTCTCTTAGAGTCAACCTAATAGACCTTTACTCAATTGCATTTCATTCAGGTACTACGCTTGTTCTAGTTGGCAATGTTACAATTCATGATTTTTTTTGCATTTCCTAGAATATCATGTATGCATCTCACTTATTGCATGCCTGCACATGGTGCCTTTGAGCTTTCACAATGTTGCTCTTCTTTTGAGACAGGTACTCCTATCGTGGATCCCAATGCTTCACAGCTATATTCCAAGGATGGAATCTACATCAGGTAGGGGGGCATGTTAATGATGGAATCTACATCAGGTAGGGGGGCATCTCACTTATTGCATGCCTGCACATGGTGCCTTTGAGCTTTCACAATGTTGCTCTTCTTTTGAGACAGGTACTCCTATCGTGGATCCCAATGCTTCACAGCTATATTCCAAGGATGGAATCTACATCAGGTAGGGGGGCATGTTAACGACCGGCGTCCACTTCTACTTCTAGTAGTCATGGGCCGGGCTTGTCGGTCCAATAGGAAAATGGTAAGAGTGATCACCGATGAGAGGTGCACTCTAACTGGAACATTTAAGGGTTAGTTGGCTAAGCATGGGAACCCAAGTGTGAATGGGCGAGATCATATAAAAGTCACTTAAACCCAAAAAACACTCATTCTCTCATTTGTGCAATTGAAGAGTGCTCTTGCTCCATCTCCATCTTCTTCTTCTTCATCTCCTTGTGTGTGTGTATGCGTGAGAGAGAGAGAGAGAGTGTGCAATTGAGCATTGCGACGACGGCACAGCGGTGGCGAGGCGGTTGAGCGCCGCACGGCGGTAGCTCCTTCTTCTTTGCGGCAAGGAATCCTCCACGAAGGCGAGTATAGGGCGGTGAGTGACACACCCTTGCACTCTCTTGATCTTGCTAGATTAGTCTGCTTGTGTGCTTGCAGCTATTTGTGGCTCGCACACAGTGTACTGCAAGTCCCTTGCATTGACACGTGCGATATACGTGCACAATTTGATTGATGTGGTTTGGAAACACCGAGGTGCAAAACAAACAAGGAAAATATAACAAAATCATTTAACCATGAAACCTTGTACTTCATGGTGCCACCATACAAATCACTTGAAGTGTTTCCATGTACAACTTTAGTTCCCAATATATTACTACACAAATATGAGTTTGCCAAATAGAGCCGTGTCAATGGGAACAAAAAACATTTCCTTCAACGTAGAAAATGATTGATAGCCTTTGAACTATGATATAATATAACACCTATTTTGCAATATGATTTTGAAGTGGTTTTCCTATGTATCCCAAACGGGTGGCATAATATATCATACTAGAGTCCTTTAATTAAAATTTTGATGGATCTTTCCTTAGAATTTCTATTTGTTTCTTCATTTAGCTCAAGAGTGGCTTACTCATAATAGGAAAAGAATTGCTTTTGGGTATGGATGATGTTTACTTTTGGGTATGGATGATATCATACTAGAGTCCTTTAATTAAAATTTTGATGGATCTTTCCTTATAATTTCTATTTGTTTCTTCATTTAGCTCAAAGAGTGGCTTACTCATAATAGGAAAAGAATTGCTTTCGGGTATGGATGATCTCCTCCATACTAAATACATAGTTCTTTCCAATGTCTTTGCGAAAAGAGCTACTAGTATTTATCAATCAGATAAAGAAATACGCATGAAAATTAAGCACAAGTGATTTCTATTCTTCAATTTGTGTTTTTGGCTTTTGGATGGTTGTTCAAATCTCATAAAGCCCGGGGAAGAGCCAATCTATATTCTATATTCTTTATAATGCACCTTAAAATTTTCAAGGAAGAAGAGGGCGTCCATGTGTCACTCCCTGGTTCATTTCAAAAAACACCTTACAAAACATCTAATCTAAAATGTAGAAGTAAAGGGTAAGATTGTAAGAAATGACAGCTTTCTCCTTTTCAGAATGTAAGAAGTGACAAGCCTTTTCAAATGTAAAATCAAGAGACTTTGTATTTCACATAAAATAAATGTTGAAATTTTATTGCACATAACAAAAAGGGGATAACTTTAGTGGAGGTTTTGTTACTTAATGCGAATTTACTTTTTGAAGATATAACAAAAAAAGAAAAATTTTAGTGATTTTTTTTTGTTTAATGGAAATGTGTGTGTGTGTATGTGTGTGTGTGTGTGTGTGTGTGTGAGAGAGAGAGAGAGAGAGAGAGAGACCATCACATTGCATGTGTGCATCCACATGTACATTTATGAGGGGGAGAGAAAGAAAGAAATATTTTACCGTTGAGCTCACGCACTTTTTAAATTTTCAAGATATTATTTTTTGGCGTTAGTGTATTTTCAAAAGGATAGCTAAAGTTTTTAACCCGTAGAAAAAGGATTAAATACCCAACAAAGACCAACCCTCACATTAACACCCCAAATGGGTCCTTTTACCAATTCTTGGATATTTTGTTCTTTTTATTTTTAAAAGTTAACATGTGGGCCATGCTTAAAAATTTATAAATTCCTTAAATTTTGGCAGACAAGGGTGCCAATCTAAAATCAACAAGAGAGAACACCCCAAATGGGTAGAGAGATTTCCCAGTTGATGGACCTTTTACCAATTCTTGGATAATTTTGTTCTTTTTATTTTTAAGAGTTAACATGTGGGCCATGCTAAAAATTCTATAAATTCCTTAAATTTTGCAAGACAAGGGTGCCAATCTAAAACCAACGAGAGAGAGAGAGAGAGAGAGAGAGAGAGAGAGAGAGAGAGAGAGAGAGAGAGAGGGGGGAGGACAATTGTTAATGCCGTATTTAATTTGTTGAAATGCAAAGTTCAACAAATGACGCAAAAGGAGAGAGGAAGACATAACAAAATGATTGTGTGTAGCAAGAATCTAAAGTGACTTTAAAAGTTACAAGACAAGCCTTCAACAAAAGTGAATATCTATGGGGAGGAGAGAGAGAGAGAGAGAGAGAGAGAGAGAATAAACAAGCAGAAAATTTTTAATGCCATCAGAACAATCCCAAAAGATATATCTCACAACATGGGTAAGAATAAAGTTATTTTTTGTTTCATCTTCTCTCTCTCTCTCTCTCTCTCTCTCTCTCTCTCTCTCTCTCTCTCAAACACACACACACACACATGTCTTGATAAAAGGAGAATTTGAAATGTTGTAGGAACATCCAATGAGATCTCAAATATCTATCCGATGGTAGAGAGAGAGAGAGAGAGAGAGAGAGAGAGAGAGACCAATCAATATTTTTCTTTTCAAAAAAAATGAGAAAAATGAGTTCAATTCTTCTTTTTAAATGTCCACCTCGGATAGTCACTTCAACTAGAGGGTTTTGGGGGGCCGGGGGGGGGGGGGGGTGAGGGGAGCATAGAAACTTTGAATGTCATAGTTACTGTATTGGAACAATAGCAAGATGCCTCTTTGTGACAAATGTGACAAACTCAAGACATATGTGACAAAGCTTTCCTTCAAGCATATATGTGTGTGTGTGTGTGTGTGTGTGTGTGTGTGTGTGTGTGTGTGTGTGTGTGTGTGTGTGAGTGTGTGAGCGCGCACTATGTGTACATATAGACATAGTTGGAACATATCACGATGTCTCAAGATTTATGTGACAAATCTTCACTTCAAGCGCATATATATATATATATATATATATGTATGTATGTATGTATGTATATGTGTGTGTGTGTGTGTGTGTGTGTACTATGTGTACATATAGATGTATATATGTATACATACATCCATACATACGTACAAGGATAGAAGCATGTAAGAGAGTGGAGCAGAGATATTGAATCCAATTGCGTTCCTATCATTGAAACCAATTCTAGAACTCAGTCCATTTTATTTATTATTTTAATTATTACATTGAATTCTCTTAGATTTCATCTCTTCACACCATGCTAACTTATCTAATCTCTATAATCAAGCTTGGTAGCATTGCTAGATCAAGGTAGACCAAATGAAGGAATCTCTCTCTCTCTCTCTCTCTCTCTCTCTCTCTCTCTCTCTCTCTCTCTCTATGCACACACACACACACACACACCCCAATAGAATTAGATCACTCCTAAGTTTGTTGAACAAGGGCTAGCACCTCATGAAAAATAATGTTTATGAGAAGCTTCCAATCTTGGTATCAAAGAATGCTTTGCATCATCTATTAAGAGTTCGTGTCATGCATCACTTTTTAAATGCCATAGACTATACGTGTAGGAAGAGAGTATTGACATTGTTCCACTTGGAAGAGAAGATAGCCCTATGAGAATAGAGGCATTGTTTCCTTGACCGCAGTAACGCGCGGGTCACATATTAGTGATAGATGGAAGTTAACGCTCAAGAGATCTTGTAAACTCAAGATGCATGTGCACTAGTGGAGATAATAAAGTCATGGTTCAGCTCACATAAGAACTGTTACTTTCTTTTGTATTTGCAATGTACTTTTGTGAATGTATTTTGTCCTTCTTAAGGTAGCATGGCACTAGCACCCAGAAAAGTCAATCAAGAATAGCCTATAAACCTATGATCCATAGATTTTGATTTGGTGTGACAAACAATTAGATCAAACAAATATATTGAAAAAATTGAGAGTGAGCAATTTTATTCTCCAATCAGCGTTCTTGAGTTTTGTACAATTTTCCAAATATCATAAAGGCTAAGGGAAAGACAATGATAGATGGTAAAATATCTTTTAGTACACCATTCCAAGTTCATGATGTTTAGACAATTATCCAAATCTCACAATTACTAGGAGAGGGACAACAATTGATGGGCATCTAGTTCAAATAGAAAACAAATCATCTAATAAATTAGGAAATGTAAATATGAGATGGTACATACATGGTTATAAGTACGCATCAGAATATGTTTTATCAATTAGTTTCTATCATTAAGTACACAAGTGCATGGAAACATTCACGAAATCACACAAGTAAGTAGAAGTAACGTATAGAAGTTAAAAATGTTTAGGTACTTACATCCTCATTGTTGTGGGTGGCATGATTTGGGATCCATTGAAAAGGCTTCACAAGTGTTCCAAAGATGTCCCACTACCTTCTCACATGCGTTAACTACTCTAGAGTTGATTGTTTGTCATAAAAACTAATATCTAATTCTTCCAAATGATTTTCTCATGTTAAACTGGTCATTTAATATAGAGAAGTACCAGGGGAGTAAAAGCTAGAATATTGTTAAGGCTGCCAGATCGGTCTCTGCAGGGATCCAAAGGAGGAAAAATAGGGATCCAAAGGGGGACACTCTACAAAAGAACAATGTGCTTCAATGGGGCTTAAAAGACCTAAGGTTCAACTCCATTAAGACTTCCATAGGCTAAGGTTCCTAAATTTAATTTAATTGTCCAAAGGCCAAAGTAGGGGAAAAATGGATGGTCATGGGAAGACTAAAAAGTCTTCCCACATCCCTAGGAAGGAGGGGGCGAGCCCTAATAGTAGGGGATGAGAGAGAAACACACACACACACACACTCCAAAGCTCCCCCTTTACACAAAGGGAATACTGCAAACATGTCAGGCTCCTAGGCCAGTTGCCCCCAATCTACCCTCAAATCCTATTGGATGGTCATAGAGGTGGACCAATGACAATTAGGCTAGAGTAAAATTAGTCTAATCAATTTAAAAACACTTGATAAAAGAACCAATAGAAAGTAAGCTCCCTAGAAGACTATTGGACAGTCTACCAAGGGGTCCGTCCAATGAGCATCCAGTAGCCCAATGGCTTTCCTCATTCCTATTGGCCAAAAGACTAAGAGGTCCAATGAGAGTTTAATTGAATTATTTAGTTACGTAAAGCTCTTGCAAAAGGGGAAAGGGGGATACATTCAAAAGGCTATCAATTATGCTATTAATTTGTGATTGGCTAAGCTTTGCCGGAGCCGATAGGATGCCAACATGAGCAAAAAGCAAGAGGGGTCGACCAAGAGAGAGGGAGTTTGGCATTTTAGTCTATCTTTTATGCTACACACACACAACTCATGTGTGCAAGAAGAACTCCATCTCCTTCTCCAAGAACAGAGAAGTAGAGGCCTACACTAACAACTCTTGGCTATGGAATGCAAATCCAACCAAGAGCCAAGCTTCAATGGCATGCTTATCTCCTCTACCATGCTAATTACTAAGCTAAGCTATGCTATTGGAGTGATTATGTGAGGAGAATACTTCTTTCTCGTAGATACATCTTCCTCTCAATATATCCTCATTCCCTCCTAGCTCTCACCATTTTTGAAGGTGTGGGAGGACTTGGGACTCAGGCTAGGGACACTAGGTCTGTTTTTCAAGAATAATTTGGTGCATGAAGCTTCCATTTTCATTGCACCAACTAGTTTTGTTAAGGAACAAAAATATTGTATTGTACAAAAGTCTCCTTTGATGGGAGAAGCTATAATACAAAGCCTTTATGGAGGAGGGATTGGGTCCATGTATATCTGGTCTTCAACTGTTGTCAATTGTTCTATTTCTCTCTTTTCAAGTATTGTCAATGCCAAATCAGCTAGGTGTAAATTGCTATGTTGCTTTCTCAAATTAAGTACTCTCTCTATGCTCATTAGGAACTTGTTCTTAATGAAATGCTCACTATGTTATCAGCTTCTGCTACACACAAGTTATTAGTGCATTAAATGCTCCATTGGTATCAGAGCTATTGGTTTCTCTTTTCTTGCTCGAGAAGAGAGGTCATCAAGCTTGCTACAAATGGTTGGTATTATTAATTGCAAACGAGTAAGTAGATTATGGATTTTTTATCCTTGAAGCACGCCTACTTTATGCAATTAACGAGGATACCGTCAAGAGCTATGGTCTCTTCTGAAGCAAGTGATGGTGCAGACAAGGAGGAACAACGGAAGAAAAAGGCGAGAAAGAGGTTATCCCCTTCTCCATCCTCCTCATACTTTTCCTCATCTGAAGAAAGTGATGTTGCAGCTCTTGAACCACCTAAAAGAAGAGGCCATAGCAAATCCTATGCCACCTAGAAGAGGTCGTCCAAGCTCAAAAAGTTCAAAGAGGGAGGAAAGAACATCTCTTTCCTTACCTACGATGGCACTTTTGGTGCTACTGACAAAGTCTTGGCCTTTATCCAACAATTCGATGCCGCGTTTGGAGATGGGGGGCTTCACGGAGTCCTTAAGCTACATCATCTAGCTATGAATTTTCAAAAGTCCTCCAAGAAATGGTGGTCTAGCCTACGAGCAAATTGTGGAGCTCCACAAACATGGAAAAATTTAAGAGCTTCCATCATGAAGCAGATTTTGGCTACCGATGCCAAAGACAAAGTACTCACCGAATGGCGAAGCTTGAAGATCTCTCCCTACAAATCTATTCACAAATATGAAAACAAGTTTTGTGATTTACACCTCAAAGCCATTGTCTTCAAAAAGATGGATTTTGGAGAGAAAAACAACAATTTTGTGCGGGTTTAACTGAGGATATGGCGAAGTATGTTAACTTGCAAAGGCCACGCAGCATATCTGCGGTCATACACCATACCATGGTGGCTTCAAAAATCAGCTTCCAACAAGGGGCTAAGAGAAATCTTAAGCCCACGGAATACAAGGACCGTAACAAGCCTAAGGCGAATGACAACGTCCAAAAGTCTCCCAAAGGCAACGCCAACAACAAAAAAGCTAAGGAGAAGGGAGTTTATAAAGGAAAAAATAGACTATCTCCTGAAGAGCTAGAGTGTTATCAAAAAGATAACCGTTGTTTCAAGTGTGGGGAGCAAGGGTATTCCTATTGTGCTTATCCCCACAAGAATACACGTAATGAGCCTCCTAGAGCTACCTTGGTCAAAATTGAAGAAGAGGATGCTTATCACAAAGTATCTCCTCTATGCCATGCTTGGGGAAAGGTAAGAGAACATGATGCTTTTATTCTCTTTGACCCTCGTTCTACTCACAATTTCATATCCCCATAGTTGGCCACCAAGATAGGCATCCAAGCCTATGAGATGGGAGATGTCCTACCTGTTGATGGTGCTTTCAAGGGGCAAGAAGCCTCAGTCACTCGCTTAATTGGGAAATTGAGGCTCCATGTCCAAAGCTATGTGGACAAGAAAGATTTCTTCATCTCTCCTCTCAAGCATGAGGATGTAACCCTAGGGGCACCATGGTTTGATCGCATGGCTGCCAATGTTAAATTCCCTGAAAGGCAAATTTACTTTAGGTTCAGGGAAAAAGATATGTACATAGATGGTAAGGAGTTGGGTAGTACCATATCCCTTATACATAAGCAAGCTTTCAATAAGCCAATAAAGAGCTCTATTTTTGTGTACGTGATTTTTGTCAAAGATTCTCAAAATGAACCTAATGCTTTAGCAAAAGAAAATATAAACAATCAAAAGGAATTAAAGTTATGCAGTTTCCTCAAGGGGTTCCTAGATGTTTTTATTGACGATATCCCTTGTGGACTACCTCCCAAACGAGGCAATGACAACCATGCAATTGAACTTCTTCCAGGAAGCTCACCGCCTAATAAACCTCCTTATCGAGTTTCTCAAGCTCAACAAGAGGATATTATGCAGCAAATGCATGAGTTGGTTGAGAAAGGCATGGTTAGGCCTAGCTCATCTCCATTTTGTTCACTAGTGTTATTAATGCAAAAGAAAGATGGCACATATCGTAGTTGTGTTGACTATAGAGCACTAAATAGGATCACTATCAAGAATAGGTTTCCCGTTCCACGGGTAGAAGACCTATTTGATAAGCTACAAGGGTCGACCTACTTCCGTAGGATTGACCTAAAAAGTGGCTACCATCAAATGTAAACACGGCATTTCGCACCACATTTGGTCTTTACAAGTACATTGTCATGCCTTTTGGCTTGACCAATGCACCAGCCACATTTAACCGCTTGATGGAGAAGCTATTCAGGCCTCACTGAGCCTTTATTGGAGTGTTCTTTGATGATATAATCATCTACTCTAATTCATTAGACGAAGACAAGCAACACCTCCAGGTAATATTTCAAGTTTTATGAGAGAATAAACTTTATATTAATCGAAATAAAAGTGAATTTTTCTTCAAGAGATTTAATATTTAGGTCACATTATCTCTCAAGATGGCATCCAAATGGATCCATCAAAGCTAGAGGTAATAAAAGGATGGCCTAATCCAAGGAATTTACATGAACTAAGAAGCTTGATAGGTATGTGTGCATACTATAGACGCTTCATAGAAAAGTTCTCACAAATTGCAGGACCATTACATGACCTAACAAAGAAAACGGTTAGGTATATATGGTCCACCAAGGAGAACAATGCTTTTAAAAAGCTTAAAGAGAAGCTCATCTCTCAATCTGTGCTTACACTGTTGGATCTTTCAAAGCCATTTGAGGTCCAATGCAATGCTTGTGGTGATTGCCTTGGAGCTGTTTTGCTGCAAGAAGGGCACGCCATAGCCTATGAGAGTCAAAGGCTTGACCCTATTGAGCAAGCTCTAGGAATATATGAGAAGGAACTCTTAGCAGTTCTTCATGCTCTAGACTCGTGGAAGCTATTTATTGGGGACTCCTTTCATTCTGTGAACGGATCACCAAAGCCTTAAGTACTTCATGACACAGATCAAGCTCTCCAAAAAACAAATAATGTGGAAAAATTTCCTTTTGCAATTTCATTTTCATATTGCTCACATTGTTGGCAAGTATAATCAAGTGGCCGAGATGCACTCTCAAGACGACCGAGAGTGAATGTGATATCCATAGCAACTCACAATGATCTATCTTCTATGATAGATGAGTACGCTATCGACCTTGATTTTAGAGATTGATTTCATCCCTTGCACTAGGGAAGAAGGAAGAACCATTTACCTACAAGATGGTTATCTTCTCTATGGAAATACACTATGCGTTACTAACTCACTAAATTAGAAAGTAATGTATGAATCTCATGCTCCTCCTTATGTGGGGCATAGAGGGATTCAGTCTACCCTAAATGGGATAGAAACATATTTGTATTGGCCTACCATGAAAGCAAATATACAAGAGTATGTTTCTAAATTTGTGGTATGCCAAAAGATGAAGTTTGATAGAGGGAAGCAACCTGGATTGCTTCAACCTTTGCCAATATCTAATATATCATGGGAGAGCATTCCATGGATTTTATCTTTGGATTCCCCAAGTCTATCCATGGGAATACAGGAATATGGACGATAGTAGACAAGTTTAGCAAACAAGAACATTTCATACCTGTCAAAAAGACTATCAAGGCCCATCAAATGGCACTCTTTATATCCCAAATCTTCAAATACCATGGCTTTCCAATGTCTATAGTGTTGGATAGAGATCCTAGAATGACCAGTAGTATCTGGAAGGATCTCTTTGAGAATTTAGGTACAAGGCTAAACTTCTCTTCGGCTAAACCAGTAGTATCTGGAAGGATCTCTTTGAGAATTTAGGTACAAGGCTAAACTTCTCTTCGGCCTATCATCCACAAATGGATGGCCAAAGTGAAATAGCTAACCTAACATTCTTGATTTACTAAAAGCTTATTTCCCAAAAGTAGATCAAAAGTCCCAATGGAAGAAGTACTTACCTTTAGTGGAGAATGCCTACAATAACATTGTACATACTTCCACGGGAAAAGCACCTTTTGAGGTGATAGAGGGAAGATAAAAAAGTCCCTTGCTACTCAAGGTACATGGGAAGATCTTCGCTGCAGATGAATATAGCCGAGACCTACAAGAATCTTTCCAAAAGATTAAGGATGCTAAAGCCATCTCTCAGCAAAGGCAAAAGACTGCTACTGATAAGCACAAAAGAGCCCTAGCCTTTAAACAAAATGAGTGAGTCTTGCTTAAGTTTCCCAAGGCTCGATTAAGGCACACAACGGGCAAGAATCCTACAGGACACCAAAAGTACTATGCTAAGTTAGCAAAAAGGTACTATGGTCCCTTTTAGATTCTTATGCCCATCAATGAGATGACCTATCAACTTAAGTTGCCCAACCATTGGCTCATACACAATGCTTTCCATGTGAGCCTACTAAATCCTTACAAAGGAGAGCCACCTTAAGAAGCAATCATTGAAGACCCAACGGAGATAGAGGACCAAGAAGAGGTGCTGCAGCTCGAGTCCATTATTCTCCAACATGAAGAGAAGGTATTAAGAGGCAGTAAGACTATCCGACGATATCTTATCAAGTTTAAAATTTATCCTTTTGAATATTCTAGATGGATGCAAGGCATACAATTAAAGGATAGTCTAAACCTTGTCAATGCTTACAATAATTCCCTAGAGTAAGCAAATGTAAATATGTTTTAATGAACAAAGTTTTTGTCTTATAAGACTCTCTTTTTCTTTATTGTGCACAAATGTTAATAAGTATGCATGCTTAGGATCATGTTTGTGGAGACGACGTCTCCCAAACAAAAGTAGAGTTTGTCACTCTACTCTGGAAGATTGATACAGACTAAAGTGCAGACATGCTTGCGGTAGCTAAGGCTCTCAAGCACCAAATGGACTAGTCATCCATTATGGAATGGTGTCATAGGGTACGATAGGGATCCTCTACCCTCTAGCAAACGGACTAATGACTAGGCTTTATCTTCTCCACCTCATGCTCGAGGATGACTATGATTTCAAGAGAGAGGTAATGTCATAAAAACTAATATCTAATTCTTCTAAATGATTTTCTCATGTTAAACTGATAATTTTAATATGAGGAAGTACTAGGGGAGTAAAAGCTAGAATATTGGTAAGACTGCCAGACCAGTCTCTGTAGGGATCCAAAGGGGGAAAAATAGGGATCCAAAGGGGGACAGTCTACAAAAGAGAAATGTGATTCAATGGGGCTTAAAAGACCTAAGGTTCAGATCCATTAAGACTTCTATAGGCTAAGGTTTCTAAACTTAATTCAATTGTCCAAAGGCCAAAGTAGGGGAAAATTGGATGGTCATGGGAAGACTAAAAAGTCTTCCCACATCCCTAGGAAGGAGGGGTGCGAGCCCTAATAGTAGGGGATGAGAGAGAAACACACACTCCAAAGCTCCCCCTTTACACAAAGGGAATAATGGACACATGTCAGACTCCTAGGCCAATTGTCTCCAAGCTCCCCTCAAATCCTATTGGATGGACATAGAGGTGGACCAATGAGAATTACGCTAGAGTAAATTTAGTCTAATCAATTTACAAATGCTTGATAAAAGAACCAAAAGAAATTAAGCTCCTTAGAATACTATTGGACGGTCTACCAAGTGGTCCAATGAGCATCCAGTAGCCCAATGGCTTGCCTGATTCCTATTGGCCAAAAGACTAAGAGGTCCAATGAGAGTTTAGTTGAATTATTTAATTACCTAAAGCTCTCGCAAAAGAGGAAAGGGGGACACATGTCAAAAGGCTATCAATTATGCTTCTAATTTTTGATTGGCTAAACTTTGCAAGAGCCAATAGGATGCCAGCATGAGCTAAAAGCAAGAGGGGTTGAACAAGAGAGAGGGAGTTTGGAATTTTAGTCTATCTTTTATGCTACACACACACACACACACACACACACACAAATCATGTGTGCAAGAAGAACTCCGTCTCCTTCTCCAAGCATGGAGAAGTAGAGGCCTACACCAACAACTCTTGGCTATGGAATGCAAATCCAACCAAGAGCCAAGCTTCAATGGCATGCTCATCTCCTCTACCATGCTAATTACTAAGCTAAGCTATGCTATTAGAGTGATTATGTGAGGAGAATACTTCTTTCTCGTAAGATACATCTTCTTCCTCTCAATCTATCCTCATTCCCTACTAGCTCTTGATGGGGGCTTTTCACAAGCCAAGCTCCCATACCCCTCTTCTCTCGTCCCCACCCCATGAAAACCCCCTCTTAGGGAGGGAGTGATAAAAGGCATTGGAAAAAGTAAGAAAAAAATAAAGTATGATTATGTAAATATATAAGAAAGGTAAAATAGGCCACCTCATGCCTGCGGGGTAGCCCATCCCCACCTTGCCTCCTTTTTCTTCACTGTTGCCCCGCCGGGTGTCCCTTTTCCTCTCCTCCACTCAAAAGGTCAACCCCCTCTCTCTTCCCCTTGTCCTTTCTCCTTTCTCTCTCCCCTCAAGCTACCCCACCTCTCACCAATAATGCATTATAACTCACCAATAATGCACCCTAACTCACATGCAACTTATGCTATCTTCCAAAACAGTATACCCCACCCCCCTTTTCTCTCTCCTACACTCTCCCATGATCCAAATACCCCCCTCTCTCTCTAAAATTCGAAATCTCTCTTGTCTTCGTAGCCAGATGGCCTCCCCCACACTCACACACACTTAGTTTCACTGAAAAAGGTGCCCACAGACCCATCCCCACCCAGTGGTTACCTGATTTTCTTGTGTTCACACACATCTGCACACAGATTCACCTCTTAACACACTCCCCTCTCTCTCCTCTTGTAATTACTTTATTCTCCATGTCACCTCTCACTTTTTTTCATCAACCCATCTCTCTCTCTTAGTCTCTCTCTCATGAGACTGCTGTTCTGGCACATATACACACAGCCAGACAAGTGGGGCCCACAGTCACATGGTTTGTGTAGATAATGATTTCTTCATTTCTAAATTCTAGAATTTCTCCCCCCTCCTACCCTATATAAAGAGGAATCACTATCACACTAAACACACACAACATCACCAAAGAATACACTATGCATTGTGTGTGCCTAGTGCACACACACACACACCCACACCATCACCATCACCGCAATCACCATGCTCGTCTTGAGCATGACCTCTACACCCTTGGGCTATGGAAGATGAAGGGCAGCTAAATGAAGGATGATGGCCATAATCCTCGTGCGAGTCTTCGCCATCAACTCCCACATATCCGCCATGTGCTCTACCACTCTCTCCCTTCTCATTCCCCTACCTTATGCTCCCCATTTCATCACCTTATTCTCTAAATAAAGCTTGAGGTTTTGTGAGTATGTTTTCCTGCAATTTTTTGCCCATGTGAGGTGTGTGGAATCGCCACCTAGTCTTCTGTTTGGAGTGAGCTTGTGTATGTGTGAAGGGTGTGCGGATTCGCCATCCTTCTGTGGTGCCTAAGTACTAAGCCGCTATACCTCTCTCTCTCTCTCTCTCTCTCTCTCTCTCTCTCTCTCTCTCTCTCTCTCTCTCTCTCTCTCTCTCTCTCTCTCTCGATCTCATTTCCCTTCCTCTTCATCATTACTCCCAAGCATCCATCTCTCTTGGATGAAAACTTTGTTATGGTGGTGTGTTGTTTGCGTCCTAGCCGCTGAAGCTAGGTGGTGCCCCCTGTTCGCTTTACCGTGACAGGCTCGAGGCATGCCATTCGGTCCCCGGTGTTTTAGAGGCCGTCGGGGGTTCGGGGTTCGCTTTGCTCCCGTCATTTGGTGCCCCCACTGAGGAGGGCTTTCTAAGACCCTTCAGTTTACAATGTTGAAAGTGACGCCCACTATCAATCATGGACGAATGGCTGAAGGAATTTTTTAACTGGAGGACGGAAGAAGAAGAGACGAAGGAGGCACTAGCCGCCTTCATTGAGGTGCTACTGCCAGGCTGCAGTGTCGTCAGCATTCAAGAGGTAAATTCTCCATCTCGTGTCGCTCGTTCTAACTATAAATTGAGAGCATCAGGTGGGAGGTCGGTGAAGTGCCATCACTATTGTCAACCAAGGCACACTGTCAATGAGTGCCAGCAACGAAGGCAGCGAAAGGGCTGAAGTCATCTACATCAACATTCATCGCAAAGAAGTCATTCACATCAAGGAAGGGAAGCAAACGGTGAGACCTCTTTTCCCTAAAGAAACTACAGTCAAAGTTATAACTCCAAAGTGGCCTAAAGGGGCTGCTCAAGCCAAAGGCAAGGAGAAGATAAGCCAATCTGGAAACACATGACCCCGAAGGGAGAAGCATCTGGCCAAGCAAGTGCTTCAAGCTCAGAAATCCGGGTTGTACCCAGTTTTCCAAAGAGGAGGTCATCCGAAGCTAAGCGGCGAAAGGTCGCCTACCGATTTGCCCGACGCATGCGAGTGCTACCAATCCACTTCGACAATCCGGAAGAAGAAGTGGTAAGAAGATTCCCATGTCCTAGAGAAGAGTGGTTCGGCTACTGCTCTCGCTGTTTTGGAAAGAGAGTGGAGGATCTTCCTCCTCTCCCTGTACAACTTATCCTGAAGAAGCTCTCTACCACGGGAGAAACCCAGTGGGCTGGGGACGAGTTGCAACTGAATGGAGTAGAATTCATGCAAAACGCCGACTACGGAAATTACCTGCAATTGCTGTTAGCCAAGAGGCTGGGAGTGGTCAGACGCGTCGCCATCACCGCGTACATGCTGAGCAACGAAGGAAAGGTAGAGCCCATGAAAGGCGACGACCTCTTGTGGATGTGCCGACTCATCAACACTGGCACGGTAAGAGTATAAGTAAGTATTTCATCCTCTGGCATGATGGAAAACGGGCCAACGGCATTCCCGTTCAGATTCTTGCAGCATATGCATGTGAATATCTATGTAGATAGGAAAGTCTTCTACCAACAGAAGATCGTACACCTATTCGGTGCGGCGGTACTAGGAGAAATCCTCAATTCCCTGAACCCTATCATTCTCCCCATATTAGATTACCATCATTCCTTTAATGTTTCTATCTTTATCTTGTTTTAACCTATCCACCCACCCTTGTAAAAAAACTGCTATGAGCCGCTACTGTTAATGTAATGTAAAAAAGAAAAGGAAAAAAAAGAAAAAAGAGGTTTGTAATTTCCTGAGTCACTACCATGGCAAGTGTTTCTTTCCCCACATTCAGTGGAAAGAAGGGAGAGGATCTCACCACCGACTTTTTGGATGATTTCGACATTGCTTGTATCGTCTCCAACAAAGATGACGATGCTTCACGACTTAGAATTTTTCCTCTACTGATGAAAGTAGAGGCCAAGTCTTGGTATAATGCATTGCCCCAGGCCACCAAGAATGCATGGGATGTGTTAATGGCTGCTTTTGTAAAGAGGTTTGGTGGAGGCACAACCACGGAGAGGCTATGGCAGTTACTGACAGAATTAAAGCAGGGAGGCCTGTTGGAGTATGCCACCTACGAGTCTAAATTTGTGGACTTATGGGAGACATGGGTTGCCTCACTGGAGGAAGGTGAAGGAGCGCCTAATTTCCTAAAGAAGGACCGTTTCATTGCTGGTCTATGGTCGTCGCTTAGAGAGAAGGTGAAGGGAAGGTTTCCTGCAACATATGAGTTGGCAGTCGAAGTAGCCCGCCTTAAAGACAAGAAGCTACGCATGCAAGCAAGAGTAAACGAGTCAGAGGAAACAAGCTCGGCCCAACCAACCCCAGTGACTGCAACAGCCAATCATAGAGTCCAACCACAGGAGGCATCAGAAGAGCAAGACCTGCTGAGTCGCATCACCACCCAACTAGAGAGTTTATCTGTGCATCTGGTGCAGCAAGGGCATACACCTTGAAGGAACCCAGAACAAGGAAGAGGACAACGAAGGCAGAACCCAGAGTACCATTGTTACAACTATGGGGAAGATGGCCGTGGAATGTACTACTGCCCACACCCGAGGAGGCAGAATTTCAATAGAGGGGAGAGACAGAATCAGATCTCTCCACCAAGAGCAAGACCACCGCCACTCACGCAACCAATCCCACCTGTTCAAATCCCACCACCAGCGGTGCAACCACAGCTGGACACACCAATTCGATGCCAGTCACCAATGCAACCACCACCACAATCACCACTTACAATCATCCTACGCCCACCATCAATTGGTACCCGCACACCAAGTATCATTGGTCTTGTAGAAGAGGTCAAAATGAGTGTAACAGAAGAAGGATCAAGTAAGAAGTTTATTCAAAGAACTCAAGCAGTGGAACAAGAGGTTAAAGAATCAAAAGATGCTACCCAGGTAGGGGAGGTAAGTGAAGAAAATTGTGTTACAAATGTGATTACATCTTTAACCTTGAATGAAATAGGCACCAAAGCGATCAATCGACAGCATTGGGCAGTAAGGGTAAGAAGGTGTAAAGTCTTGATTAGGCCTCGTCAGAGTAAGAGGAATGCAAAGGGCATGAAAGATACAAGAGAAGAGGAAGACCAGCCTGCTAGCAAGGCTTTGCAGAAGGTGGACAACATATCAAGCAAAGGGGAGGGCTTTGAAAACGGAAGCCTGTGCACCACCATGGACCCAGGACAGTGTAGCAAGCTAAAGGAATCTTGCATCAAGGCAGTTTCACTTAAGGACCATAACGAAGAGGTAAGTATGACTGAATGTTTGGAGTTGGCTATTGCTCCAGAGGCTTGGCAGCCGAACAAGACTTTATTGTGTAGTGTTATAGACTTAGAGATGGGTAATGCCTCTAGTCTACTAAAGGGTGTTATAAACTTGGAGATGGGTAATGCCTCCAGTTTATGTGAGGATGTTCATAGTAAGTTTGATGATCAATATGTTGCCAACCTTTTAAGGATGTTCCAAACTCCTCCACAACACAGCATTGTGTTTGTATGGGATGCATCAGACCTATGGCTATGGCTAGCTGCTCTAACATATAGAGAGAAGATCAGCATGGAGATAAGAGCAAAGGATCCATGGATAGACAAAAGCCTGATAGAATGCAAGAATAAAGACCTCATTCACAATTTGGTACAATTTTTTACAAATAGTGCATCCTCTCTTTGGAGAAACGTAAGTGGATTACGCTTGTATTTAAGCCGCAAGGTAGGTGGCTTGCTATTAGCATCAGTAAAGGAAGCTGACATGTTTGAGCACACCCAAAAGAAGCATGATATGCTTGCAGTTTTTTCTAATGGCAGTAAGCAGGACTCTGAAGACAACTTGAGCTCACCACACCAACAAGGCGGCCATATATGGTGGATTCTTGGTACACTCTTGGGAATCATAATTTTCAGTTCTGTCTTTGCAGGAGCCAAGATGCTCATTTCCCCTCTCGCTACTGGTGGTTACAAATTTGATCCAATTTGGCATGCAAATTTTATTGTTCGGACACTGCAAACAATGATCCTATTTTTCACTTGGGATCCAGGAGGACACTGGCATAAAGTTCTGGAAGCCATGGGCTTCCCCTTTAATCAACCGACACTATTCCAAGAAACAAGCTATCACCCGGACCTGTTACAGATCAACGAATATCCCAGAAATCTCACCAATGGCCAAATGGAATGGATAGTTCAGAAGGCAACTCGATATCGGATCCTACAGCTAAGCGGAAGAAGAAACAGATGAGCTAGAGGCACGAATGCCTCTAGCCAAAAGGGGAGGGCTAATGATGGGGGCTTTTCACAAGCCAAGCTCCCATACCCCTCTTCTCTCGTCCCCACCCCATGAAAACCCCCTCTTAGGGAGGGAGTGATAAAAGGCATTGGAAAAAGTAAGAAAAAAATAAAGTATGATTATGTAAATATATAAGAAAGGTAAAATAGGCCACCTCATGCCTGCGGGGTAGCCCATCCCCACCTTGCCTCCTTTTTCTTCACTGTTGCCCCGTCGGGTGTCCCTTTTTCTCTCCTCCACTCAAAAGGTCAACCCCCTCTCTCTTCCCCTTGTCCTTTCTCCTTTATCTCTCCCCTCAAGCTACCCCACCTCTCACCAATAATGTATTATAACTCACCAATAATGCACCCTAACTCACATGCAACTTATGCTATCTTCCAAAACAGTATACCCCACCCCCCTTTTCTCTCTCCTACACTCTCCCATGATCCAAATACCCCCCTCTCTCTCTAAAATTCGAAATCTCTCTTGTCTTGTAGCCAGATGGCCTCCCCCACACTCACACACACTCAGTTTCACTGAAAAAGGTGCCCACAGACCCATCCCCACCCAGTGGTTACCTGATTTTCTTGTGTTCACACACATCTGCACACAGATTCACCTCTTAACACACTCCCCTCTCTCTCCTCTTGTAATTACTTTATTCTCCATGTCACCTCTCACTTTTTTTCATCAACCCATCTCTCTCTCTTAGTCTCTCTCTCATGAGACTGCTGTTCTGGCACATATACACACAGCCAGACAAGTGGGGCCCACAGTCACATGGTTTGTGTAGATAATGATTTCTTCATTTCTAAATTCTAGAATTTCTCCCCCCTCCTACCCTATATAAAGAGGAATCACTATCACACTAAACACACACAACATCACCAAAGAATACACTATGCATTGTGTGTGCCTAGTGCACACACACACACACCCACACCATCACCATCACCGCAATCACCATGCTCATCTTGAGCATGACCTCTACACCCTTGGGCTATGGAAGATGAAGGGCAGCTAAATGAAGGATGATGGCCATAATCCTCGTGCGAGTCTTCGCCATCAACTCCCACATATCCGCCATGCGCTCTACCACTCTCTCCCTTCTCATTCCCCTACCTTATGCTCCCCATTTCATCACCTTATTCTCTAAATAAAGCTTGAGGTTTTGTGAGTATGTTTCCCTGCAATTTTTTGCCCATGTGAGGTGTGCAGAATCGCCACCTAGTCTTGTGTTTGGAGTGAGCTTGTGTATGTGTGAAGGGTGTGCGGATTCGCCATCCTTCTGTGGTGCCTAAGTACTAAGCCGCTATACCCCCCCCCTCTCTCTCTCTCTCTCTCTCTCTCTCTCTCTCTCTCTCTCTCTCTCTCTCTCTCTCTCTCTCTCTCTCATTTCCCTTCCTCTTCATCATTACTCCCAAGCATCCATCTCTCTTGGATGAAAACTTTGTTATGGTGGTGTGTTGTTTGCGTCCTAGCCGCTGAAGCTAGGTGGTGCCCCCTGTTCGCTTTACCGTGACAGGCTCGAGGCATGCCATTCGGTCCCCGGTGTTTTAGAGGCCGTCGGGGGTTCGGGGTTCGCTTTGCTCCCGTCACTCTCACCAATTTTGAAAGCGTGTGAGGTCTTGGGACTGAGGCTAGGGACACTAGGTGTGTTTTTCAAGCATAATTTGGTGCATGAAGCTTCCATCTTCATTGCACCAACTAGTTTTGTTAAGGAACACAAAGATTGTATTGTACAAAAGTCTCCTTTGATGGGAGAAGCTATAATACAAAGCCTTTATGGAGGGGGGATTGGCTCCATGTAAATCTGGTCCTCAACTATTGTCAATTGTTCTATTTCTCTCTTTTCAAGTATCGTCAATGCCAAATTAGCTAGGTGGAAACTGCTATGTTGCTTTCTCAAATTAAGTACTCTCTCTATGCTCATTAGGAACTTGTTCTTAATGAAATGCTCACTATGTTATCAATTTTTGCTACACACAAGTTACTAGTGCATGAAATGTTACATTGTTTCTTCAACAAAAATTACTTTTCTAGATTTACCATCAAAGAGATCTGACACAAGATTGTGATGGACAATCATCCATAAATATTGCCAAACTTTTTTGCTTTGTTTTTCATGTGGCATACTCAGGATCATCTATGCTTGTGAAGATCTTTGCAACCATTATTAAGTGTTGACCCCCAAGAATCTAATACCTAAGTATGCTAAGATTTTTCTTCTTAAATTGTTCCAATTTAATTGGTTTCTTTGTCTCTAAATTGTATGTCATAAGGTCTACTACAAAAGAGCATGGTGTCACATTGTCCCAAACTCTTCTACTACATTCTCAAACAATGGTTCATTCATAAGTAGCAGAATGTCAAATCACATAATGCAACTAGGTGTTACTTGGTATATGAAAGCCCCAATGGATAACATTTCTCATATTGAACGAGTCTAGCTAACACAATATGGCTTCTATTGTCAAAATTCTTACTAATTCTTTATATCAACATTGGGTAAGACATTGTGAACACTCTCTCAAATGATTTCTTAGTATGCAACATTGAAAAGATCATGTTTCTTTTTCATTTCCTCATCATCAAGTAGGATGAAATCTCAATAGAAACTAGCTCAATAGATTGAGCCTCATCTATAACTTATTCTTCAATAGGACTCAAGTTCAAATCATACCCTTCTTCTTGAACCATGCCATGCTTTGGGGATACCACTATTGCTAATTGTTGCATTGAGTGTTGTTTCCTAAAAGAGGATCTTGAACCATGCCATGCTTTGGGGATACCACTATTGCTAATTGTTGCATTGAGTGTTGTTTCATAAAAGAGGATCTTGCCTCAATTTTACTTTGAATGATCTTCTCTATTTGCAAAGAGTTTCAATGAGACAAATGAAGATGCAAGTTTTGATAGCGATCAAGTATAACACTACTTGGGATGTCATTATTATCCACCCCTTGGAAACCATGATACTTGGTGCAATATATTTCTCATACCATCAAAGTTATAGTATTCTAGATCTAAGAGCAATTTCTTACTTACATGAGAACAGACGACACCTTGTGAATATGGGATTGATATCTAGATGAGTTTCTAGATCGCATTAACCCCTAAGTTTAAAAATTTGTTAGATTATGTTAAGACCACAATTCTATAAGTGACAAGTTTATGAGATATGGTCAATTGCCCAAATATAATTCCCTAGTTTGTGTATTTTTTAGGGATGCTAAGATGTCAAAAAGAGTGATCAAGGCTTTTATACTTGAAGCAATTGACTATAAGAGGTGCAAGATCCACATGTCAATTTAACAAAAGTAAAATATGGTGTCTAGTAGTAGAAATCCCATGAGAAATGTTGTCATTGAAGCTTGGGTTAAGACATTGATCACTCTCTAAATCTTATTTGAGGTTGATATATGGATGAATTTCCAAAACTCATTATCCCATAGGTGTCTTTATTTGTTATGCATGTTAAATGTTCTATATTTAAGAGTCACAAATCTATTGGATCGAGACAACCGTCCAAATCTCATTTTAAAGCATGGATTCTCTTTGAGTTTGAGATTTGGACAATTTTCCAAATCACATTCCCTAGGTTTGTGTATTTCTCATGGATATTAATATGTAAAAACTATTGATCAAGGGTATTGAATTTGAGCTAAGCTTTGAGAAATGGACAATCTACCATATTTGGTACAAGACCCATAAGTAAAAATAGAAAATGGATAATGTGGTATTTGGTTGAACCAAACTCATGAGATAGGTGGTATAGAGATTGGGTTTAAGCTTTGGATGGTGGTTTAAATCTAGTTTGGGTTGAGATTAGACGTTGTCTAGATATCATCCCCCCATAGGTTTTTGTATCTGCTAAAGGTGTTAAGATTGTTGAATCAATGGGTGTCAAGCCTATGAGATTTGGAAAATTGTCCAAATATCATGGTCAAGCATGGATCTTCTTTGAGCTTGAGATTTGAACGATTTTCCAAAACTCATCTTGTAGGTTTGTGTATTTGTTAGGGATGTTAATATGTCAATAAGAGTGACCAAGGATTTTTAACTTGAGATAAGCCTTAGGAATTAAACAATCATCCATAATAGGCCCAAGAACCATACGTCAAATCAACAAAAGTCTGTTTGGCATATGGTTGCATCAATGCTATGAGAAAGGTTGTTAACAGGTAAAGATTGGGCTTGAATTACATATAGCTGTCCAAATCTCATTATCGCACATGTATCTATATTTTTTAGGAATTTTAATTGTCTTAAACCAAAGTGTGGCAATTCTACTAGATTTGGACAACCAATCAAATCCAATGTTCAAGCATGGATCTTATTTTGGGTAGAGCTTTTGACGATTTTCTAGATTTCATCTCGTAGGTTTTTGTATTTGATAAGGATATGAACATGTCAACAAAACTGATCAAGGGTCATGGATTTGAGATAAGCTTTGAGAAATGGAAATTGAGTGGAAAATCAACCATAATTGGTACAAAACCCATAAGTAAAATTAACAAACACCGGATTGTGTATCTAGTTGCACCAAACCTATGTAAAAGGTGATCTTTGAATCTTGGGTTTATTGGATTGTTGTTTAAATCTGGTTTTGGCTAAGATCAAAACCGTTATTTAGATCTCATCTCATAGGCTTTTGTATATGTTAGAGATGTTAAGAGTCCTAAATCAATGAGTGACAAGTGTATGAGATTTGGACAACCGCCAAAAAAATATGCTTGGCCGTGGATCTTCTTGTGCTTGAGATATGGACAATTACCTAAAACTCATCTCCTAGGTTTCTTCATTTGTTAGAGACATTGAGGGTCTTAAATCTTTAAGTGAAAAATCTCTGAGAATTAGAAACCATCCAAATTTCATGCTCAAGCATGGATTCGATTTGGGGTTGAGATTTGGACTCATGTGACCTTTGAAGCTTGGGTTTAAGATTTTGATGGTTATTTAAATTTGGTTTGGGGTTGAGATCTAAATTGTTGTCGAGATCGCATACCATAGGTTTTCATATTTAAAATCAATGATAAGAGTCCTAAATCAATGGGTGAAAGTTTATGAGATTTGTCCAAATCTCATGGTCAAGCATGGATTCTCTTTGGTCTTAAAATTTGGACGATTGAAAAAGCTCTTCTCATAAGTTTTTGTACTTGTTAAAGGTTAAGAGTTTTAAATCTATGATGAGTGACAAGTCTATGAGGTTTGGACAACCATTGAAATCTCATGTTCAAGCATGGTTTGAGGTTGAGGTTGAGATTTGGATGATCCACCTTCATGACCATTTCAGAGGGAAGAGTACATTTACTACTATTGAACATCTGTTAAAAGTGTTATTTAAATTATCAAATAATATCTAAAGACAACCTTTATCCATGATTTGTTGCAACTTTTAGCCTAGCAACTTGAGGCATGGTAACAAAATTTCACCTTAGAAATGTTGAGATTGGGATGTCCGTACAAATATCATGCATCTTCTGTAGAGCTCCATTCCTTAGCATTCCATCTCTGTAGATTTAAACATCTCATGAAGTTTTGTTTTGAAGGAAAAAACAATGGTGGCATACGAGTTTTGGACAGCCGTCCTAAACTAAGCATGTCCTTATCTTGTCTACAATACCTACTGAACAATAGTACCACTTTAACACATAAGAATTTTGCATGCAAGTAAAACACAAATAAGTCATCTGCCCAATGAAGTGCGCGAGCGGGAGCATGTGTGTGTGTAGCAATGGAGAAGAGAGGAGAAGAGGAGACCTTGTTTGCAGGGGCTAAAATTCACTTTCAATATGTGAGCCCCCTTATTCTATTATGTACATAATGAATAAGTATAGTGGGGAGGCACATGGCCTAACCGGCCACATGGGGCTTTATCCCAACAACCTCCCACGTAAAGACCAATGTGGCTGTGAGACAAAAAATAAAACCGTACAAAACTTGTACAAGGTCATCACAAGTATGACCTCAACCAATGAGCACTGGCTCACTGAATCTGTGTGCATCCATCTCTAATGTAGAGAAATTATAGAGCGATTGACATCATACCCCTCACCAAAGTCGCACACATCTTGTAGGTATCTCACCATATGCTGCAAAGTGCCTTTATGCTCAAGGCCAATATCAGTCATTGCATGAGTACTAATTGGGTTAAGCCTTTGTATAAATGAGGGAATGTAAAGAATGTAAACAACTACCGGAGTATAATGATTGGGTCTCTTATGGCAAAGTTGTTTGGGTGCATAATGGAGATGAAATCAAGTGATTGGGCTGAAGAGAATCACAAGCATGCAAAGGGACAAGCGGGTTTTTGTCGATGCCATAGCATCATTGCTCATCTTGTCACTCTTCGTGTTCTCATGGAGGAAAGTCAGTTGAAAGGCAAGCGATTGTATTGTTGTTTTGTGGACTTTAAGGAAGCCTATGATATGATTCCATGTAACATTTTGTGGAGAAGGATGGAAGAACTCCAAACGCCAAGTGAGTTTGATTTGTCAATTGCGCATGGGAAGAGAAATTTCAAAAAAAAATTGTAAGCACCATTGGGGTTAAACAAGGATGTCCGTTGTCACCAACTCTCTTTGGTCTATGCATCGATCAATTGGAACAAATGGTACTTGACTTTATGCAAGAAGAAGGCATTGAAGAGGTCACTATTTGCAATGCAGTAATCATGCTTTTGTTGTATGCGGATGATGTAGTGCTTCTAGCACACACTTTAGAAGATGCACAAAAGCTTATGGTTGTCCTTGAGAACTTTTGCTTGCATAGTGGGATGATTGTGAATGAATCCAAGCCAAAGGTTATGCTTGTGAAAACCAACCATAAGGAGAAGCCATGCATTGTGTACAACAATGAGACACTTGAAGTTGTTGAGAGCTTTAAGTACCTTGACCTTGAGGTTCCGTCCAATCACAAGTGGTATGAATGTGCTATGCGTCGTTTGGAAGTGGAAAAGAGAGAATTTTATGCATTTGAGAACATGTGTAATGCGGGAAACATCAAGTGTTGCGTTCTCAAGAAGTATGTTTTCGATGCATTGGTGACACCGGTTCTTCTTTCTGGAGTTGAAGTGTGGGATGGGAGCATCTCAAAGTCTACTTGGAAAGAGTTTGAGAATTTCCAAAAGCGTTTTCTCACAAACTTTCTCCACAAACACCTTATATGCTCCTACTTCTTGAGTCGGGATCTCTTCCAATTGAGGTTATGTACATGGAAAGGGTTGTGGAGTACATGATAAAGATGCATCAAAACCCCTCACATCGCCTTCCTACAATTGCATGGGAAGCAAGCAAAAAAGTTCAAAAGATGCATAAAAGCAAGATCTTGAGGACAGGATGGATGCAAGACATAAAGAAGTGGTTTGGGAGATGGGATGCATTACACTTGCTACATGATGCTTCGACTCCCAAGTGAATGAAGCTTTTCTACAATGCTAATGTATTACGGCTTGGGAGAAATCGGGTGGGTCACGCTACATACATTACACCACCCGTATTGCCTCCAACTACAAAACCATGTTCTTCGCTGAAAGAGGAAACCGTACTTAGACTTACATGCTTGAGCCTATCCTCTTGTCGGCGATACGCACTACCGCAACCATTCGGCTTAGCTCCCATTTCCTTCGATGCGAGATAGGGCGTTGGGGAAATGGAGAAGAGTCAAATTGATTGTGCACATTATGCTCACTACAAGTTCGAGAGTCTGAGTACCACACACTACTAGAGTGCTCATCTTTTGGTCACATCCGAACTTGCTTCTCTCACATTTTCAGCCATAACTTAGACCTACACACTTTCCTCTCCCAGCCACAATGTAGGCTCTCCATTGCGACTCTCATCACCACAATTTTGGAGCATCGAGAGTCACTCATCAGCCATACACATACTACATCACATGTAACTTTGGTCCCATAGGTCATATTTGACCTTCGAGGACGATAATAAACTCTCTCTCTCTCTCTCTCTCTCTCTCTCTCTCTCTCTCTCTCTCTCTCTCTCTCTCTCTCTCTCTCTCTCAAAAAGTCATATACATCTAAAGATCATAAATACAAGAATCAATGGACTAAGAGTGTTATGGTTAGTAAATCTTCCTTAACCAAGAAACATACGGGCCAAATTTGCGTTCTGCTAATTGCACTGACATAAAAAAATTGTCTTTAATTTCTAGCATGCTAATTTATAGTAATGACGAATGGTTTTTATAGTAAAATTTCTAGCATGCTAATTTATAGTAATGACGAATGGTTTTTATAGTAAAATTGTGTTCCCTTTATTTGTGCACATTAATTTCATTGGCATATATAGTGGAAGTTTAACTTCTCTAAGTCCGTCTTGTGCAAATTTTCTTTTTTAATACTTCATTAGAATGAGTAACTATTGGACTCACTTTTCATTATGGTATGCCTCATTATTACCTTGTTACCTAAGGATATGGTAATATGAACTAAGAAATTAGGAATTGATAATGAGAAAATTCTAAAAGATACCAAACCAGGTCTTCTTAAATTTGTGATTACTCCGTTTTGGGAGATTTATGAGTTACTTTCTCAAGTCCTTTTCTCTCAGAGGGAGTAGAAAGTGGAGTTGAGGAAATATTTAAAATGATTTTCAAGGTATAGCACTTAGAAAGAAGCTTTAGTCATTCAAAGGTCTAAAATGCATTTCTTTTGTACAATATAATGTGCCAAAATCTCATAGATGATCTATGTGGTTTTGTACAATCATATTTATCTAGTTTCGCAAGCAATGGTCAAGTTTGGGCCAAAAGAGCACTCAAACAAACATTCTTGGCCATGGCCAACAAAATTGGGACAAGTAATGAGGAAATTTTGATTAGAAATTATAGCACTTTAAAGAACAATGCAACTTTTGTTAGAAAATGGAAGTTTGACACGTTTTGGAGCACATTCAATAGTTGCAACCTGGAATTGGTGAACTGATATCAATTGGAGTATGTGTTTTGCTATAATTCTTTTAAGTTTTATGGGCAACCCCAGTTTTGCAATGAACCTTTACAAGAACTCTAGAAAAAGGAGTGTTCAATAACAAAAAAAATTGAACACCTATAATACTAGTTGAAGGACAACCAAAACAAACAATGGATTGCCAACTAGTAGAAAAGGGATACATGTGTCAAAAAAATGTGCCACCTAGAAAAAGGAGAGTGTTGAATTCAAAATAAGAAGCAAAAATGCGGATGGGCGTCTGATAAGTCGCGCTTCTTCTTACAATACATTTGTATTGTCTTTTTGCAAGCAATAAGAGTATTTCAATCAACATTATGTTGAAAGTTGGGCAGTAATGGTTGGCAAAGTCACAATGGCCCACATAAGAGGATGAGAAAGAATGTGTTTGATCCACTACTCCATGCCTCTATTTAAAGAAATATGATAAGCAAATGTGTTTGATTCACTACTCCATGCCCCTATTTATAGAGATATGATAAACAAATGGGAACTATCCTTCACTAGACTCTCTTAGAATTCTTTTATCCCATTATTCACTTGCCATGTGGCATTAATCGTCAAGCTTTATCCAATGGTCCACAATTGCTCCCAAGGGTTCAATGTAAAGTTCTTTCTATGAGTACATTGTTTGTATTTAGCTTTTTTTTTACTCTAGCATGTTAGTGTGTGAGATATGACTATATTCCTTGGTAGAGAAATATTTTTCTAGCTTATTGTGTCTAGAGACTTATCACAAATCCTTGCCCTCATTTATAACCATTTGTGATTATGTTACTAAGGGGTAGGGAATGGTCCTTTGGTGACCATTCCTTGTAATCCTTGTGACCCCTTGGCGATTGGCGGAGGTCGAGAGCCATGGGGGAGCAGAGTTTGCTAGTGACCAATTCCAACCATCAAGAGTCAGGAGACAGCGACGTTGCAAGCCATGGTGAGGCAAAGCGCAGCTGATGATTGCTAAGGTGATATTTCAACTGCTGATCTGTCGCGCGGTGATTGCATGCACCCCTTGAAAATTTTGTGCGATGAGGTGTAGCACGCTAGTTGAAATTCTCATTGTTCACCTGCCATGCAATCATTGAATAAGGCGAAACTAACTTTCGCATGTTGCCGCAAAGTGCAACAAATGGAGGGCGCAATCTACTACCCTGTGACTCCCAACCTTGACGGGTTGGGGATCTCTCAATTTAAGTAATATCCATGCAATTGAACCTTTTATACAAAGACTTATCAGAGTGGGCTTTTGTTCATGTCAATTTAGCCTCTTCTTTGTTTCTTGTAGCCTTAACCAGTGGCATTGGTGTTGCTAGTAGCCTTGGTAAAGTCATAGTACACATTGCTGGAATAATAGAGGGATAAGGCTACACAAGGTGAGTGTCCGGCTATGCACTATGGAGATTAATGTGATTTAGAATTTACTCACACAAAACATAAAGTCAATGTAATACTATTGAGGAGACATTTTACTTTCAAGCTATAAAGCTAGTAATATGAACATTTTCCCTTGTATTTAGGAGTTGCAAGACCATGATCTTTGTGTTTGCCAAAAACATCATGATTTTTTTATTTTTGCATAAGCCTGTAGCCCTTAAATTCCTTAATGCTCTTAAGAGCATAGGGGGACTCCTCTCCATCGCCTACTTTACAAGCAACACTCCCTCGTCTCTCTATCTACACACACACCAAAGTTGTGCGAGAGAGAGAGAGAGAGAGAGAGAGAAAACAATATTATCCTTTAATTGTGCAAAAAGTGGAAAACCTTACGAAGTAGACAACGCATCAGGCGAAAGGAACAAGTAAAGTTTTGTTTCTTACCTCCATCGCTAGATCCTCTAGCTCAAGCATAATTTTATAGCAAGAAAGAAAAATAGAATTTTGCCATTGGAACTTGGTGAGATGGAAAAACAGTTTTAGGCTTAGCACAAACTTTTGTACAAGAAGGTTGACCTCCTTGAGAGAGCAACATGTGACACCTTATGTCTGCAAGAGAGCAGTGCTACATCACACTTTTCTCCAATAAAGAAACAGTGTTAACTCCTCTAAAGGAAAAGGCTTGCTAGGTGCTCAAGACGACATATTAAGGTGGTGTGACATCCATGGTCATAGCTATGCTATGACACACACAAATCATTGGAGCCTTTGTGGTTGAGCAAACAGTGTTTGGAGTAGGATATCTTGGGAGTGAAAAGCCCAAGATCTTGGTGTGACATCCATGATCATAGCTATGCTATGACACACACAAATCATTGGAGCCTTTGTGGTTGAGCAAACAGTGTTTGGAGTAGGATATCTTGGGAGTGAAAAGCCTTATCTCGACATAGGATTTCTTGGGGGTGAAAAGCCCATCTCTCTTATTTTGTTTGATGTGTGAGATGGTAATTTTGCAAGGCGTTTTATGTTTTGCATGCATCCGACTATGTGCACGGATACAATGGTTGATACACACCTCAAGAAGTAGCATTGAAGAGTTGTGGTACACTCTTCACTAACCTGTTTGTACAGGTTCATTCTTGTATGGTACATTTAGAATAACATAACTTAAAAGATAGCTGACATTAGGAGTAGAAGTAACTAGGCAAGAGTAGGATATGATGGCAACCTTAGCACCCTCGCATATATGCATGAAAGACATGCTCTTGTAAAATGTACATATTCTCGAGTCTTCTTGAGAATATGCTAACAGATCCACAAGTCTTCACTGTCTGACTTCTGACAAGGGCATTCCTCAGATGCTTCCAAGCCCTTCAGAAAATGCAATACCTGGCCACAGTATTTGGTCAGTGCTCTAAAAAGCAAGCAATCTTATCGATGCATTTGAGAAGTTTGATCTGGTAAGCTGTAACTCGGGCTACCTATTGTTGGCTCTACCAAATGCTTTGAAACCAGGCAGTGACAAATCGCCGCAAACAAATGACAAAAAGATGAGACACAATGGACTTGTTCTTAAAATGCTAAGGTACCACTACTTCCTCATTACTTGAATTCATAGCACAGGAGTAGGACAATCCTGTGAAACATGTATACAACTTTATTTAGATCGTCAGTCAGTTGTTGAATGCTCACGAGCAAAAGTACCTAGTTTCTTGTACATCCGGGTACTGTATACTGCATGTGGAGGAAAGAATCTTTGTGAAGGCGTGCCATCTTGAGTTTCGAACATTCCTAAATCTTGCTCCTTAGGTGGACTCCCATCATCCTGCTTTAATCTTTCTGTAAGGGCCCTGAACATAGCGCGTCGCTCACTCATTTCTTGCTGGTGCTGTTGCTGGAACTCCCTCTTAATGGCTAGTAGTTTTTTCCTCTCCATCTGCCTCCATTCCTTGTCTGGCACCCCACCAGGGTGGGTCCTTGGTCCACTCCCCATCATCCATATGGTTTGTAAGGTTGCCATATTTCTCTTAGTGGCTGCACATGCCCCAAGCAACAGACACTTCACCACAACCCTTCAGATTATAAATAACCTGTAAAATTGGAAAAGGTGAAGCCCTTCTCTGCAATCACACTCTCATCTAGTATTATTCCTCGAAATGATAAAAAACCAACATCTAGTGAGCATACAAAAGTGGATATCAGGGTTCATACATCGTGGTTCACATGTACGCACAGTAATTAACGCTTCGCCCATTTCAGTAAAACAATTTCCACAAATTTGTGAGTCCCCAGCTTAGATTGGCCTTTCGTAATCTTCTGCTTTTCATCAAGCATAATCCTGATAGACCACTCAGACATCCCTAATGATGTACATTGAGTGTAACCTTCGTGTACACTGACAAGAATCTTTAGGCACAGCAAGGAGATTAGTAAATTATCCTCATTGTTGTTATCTGAATAAAAATGAGAATAGCCACTCAATTTATGTGCAAGAGTCATGGGTTACCGAAGTCCAGTTGATTCATGATCACAGCTGGCACTTGAAATACAGGGTATCCCCAACTTGAACAAGGCAAGGTATGAAGGTGTTAGAGAACGAGTTTGTGGAGGTGGTCTAGGAAGAAGCAGCACATAATCTTGCCAAGAAGGAAGTGCCACCTGGCACAAGGAGTGCCCTTGTTTGGCTGACATTTGTTGAGTCTGCAAGGGCGTTGCCCACATCCAACGGTGCACCCCTACATCCAGCCCATCTAGTCCTGTATGAACTAGTATGTTAGGTGTCTGATCAGTTTGACCATTGACTGACCAGCTGTCGTTTTGGGCAAATTTTGGCCCACGGCCAAGGCCCAAGGCTCAAGGGTGTGGGGCCAAGGTTCAAGCCTCTTGTGCTCCAAAGATGGTATTTGAGCCCTTCCAACTTTGGTATCCTAAGCTCTTTTCTAGACTCTCTTTCTTTCATCGTATGTGTCGTACTAGCTTTGGCTTAGTCCATTTTGTACCGTACTAACCTCAGAAGCTCGGACTGTACTAGCAAAGGACATTCGGATGTGCCAACCCTGGGTAAGACCTGCGTATTTGACAGCCATCTGGTCAATTTTCAGTCAATTGGTGCCAATTGGCATGCACAGCATATCCGATTGGCCGGCTGCTCTGAAATAGGAAGAGGAGAAGTTTCCTGGAAGTTGAAACCACAAGGAAGTTGCACGGGCAGCTCCCCCATTGACTTTTTGAGCTGAAGAGGAAACTGCTTAAGCAGCTGCCCACAACTGACTACAAAGAACATGCAAGGGAGGTGGCTAGAAATCCCCATGACATTTCTGAGAGGCTCCCCCTTTCCAGCTTCCCAGAAGCATGGAGATCATAAACAGGCGCTTCAAGGAAGGTTCCATGCAGCTGCTTCTTAAAGAAATGCCCCCGACAAGACACTGCTGCCTCGAGAGCCCCCTGACGAGAGATCATTAGTCAGCACTGCCAGGAAGTAACCTGACTGGCACGTGGAAGTTGCCGTGAAGCTTCCTCAGGTTGGAAAGCTGGCCCCCACCTTGCTGGAGTTGTCATCAAGACGGTACGCTGCAGCAGTGGAATAGGGAGGGAAAATCAGCAGAAGTGAGGGGAAGAAAGCAGCAATCCTCTGAGCAATAAGCCCTTACTTTGAGGGAAACCATTGATCATTCCTGTCCTTTGAACAAGAAGCCAGTAGGTTGTGGTGTTCAATCTGACTGCATATGCCTCCAATAATTGTAGTGCACAAGATGACTGCGAACACAACCGATTGCCAACTAGAGGATGGTCAGAGTTTGTCTGTTGAGGGTGCTTCAAGATCTGCTCCAATAGGCCAGAACAAATCCATCCTGTATGACTCCCTTATACTCCAGAAAACCCAGCCTTAGGAAGCTAAGCAAGCTTCCCAGCTGGCTGAACAACATCAAGCACAAGCCTTCCTGGTTGAGATCATCAACCAAAGATAATGGAAAGGTAAATGACAGCCATTTGTTTCTCTCCCTCTCTCTTTAGATGATTCATACCATTCCTGGCTATGTGGTGAGGGGTGCTAGCATGCCTCGAACAGCTCCCTCAAGACGCCTATAGGCAGGCTCTGCTTCTTATGTGACTTCTGCGCAGCGGAAGGAGCGCAAAGAGACCCATATTGACTCTTGGCTGGTGAAATGGACAGACTACTTCGATTTGTACCATTCGACTGATGCCCAGCACATCTCGAGGAGGAACTACAGGTACTCTATAGAATTTAGAAGCGCCATCTTGCTCTCTCTGTTCTTGAAGGGACCAGTTTGCTTTCAAAAAAGCACACACTTGAAGCTCTAATACCACATTAATGGGATGGCACCAATGCCAACTAAAAAGAACAGATTGGAACAGACTTCTAGAACTTCAAAACAATTGAACACAGAGAGAGAGAGAGAGAGAGAGAGAGAGAGAGAGAGAGAGAGAGAGAGAGAGATTTTTAACATCTATGTGAGGCCGAAGTCAGCCTATGAGACAAATCAAATATACATGTGTGTGTATGTCCCCATCTATCAGAAAAGACAAAACAATACAAATTGGTACAAAATAAGGATAAGGAGAAAAACCTTGGTTTGTGATGGGATCCGGGGGGGGGGGGGGGGGGGATGGATGGATCTCTAGTACTAGGGGTATGTGCATGTCTATATGCTTAGGTAGTACAACCATGCAAATGCATCAAGCTAGCTAGCTCCATTCTGTGCCAATAGGAGAGTGTAAAATGTGGTACATGGGAGGATCGTGAGCAAGGGTTGCTCGGATGAACGCAGCTGGGTGAGCCATCATCTCGGCTATTCTCTCCTCGGCAGCTCGACGCGCTCACATCTGGACCTCCTCAATCTGTCTGCGGTGAAGTCGTGGGGCTCGGCTTGTCTCAGCCTGCTAGAGAGTCACTCCTCTCGGTGGATCTGGGGGGGGGGGGGGGGGGGGGGGGGGGGGTCCTCTAGAAAAAATTTGTAAGCTATGGCAGTCTGCTCCTCCCCCCGTGTCTCTGTAGCTGGCTGAAGAAGTGTATCTTTGTGCCTCTGATCTCCAGCAGGTAGCGCCCCAACTTTCTCTGATCTAGAGAGTGCATGATCTTGCGGAGGGTAGGCTGCCCTCTGAAAAGTGACTTGTATCTGCCTCTGATATCATCATAAGCTCTGCATCTGCAAACAAAGTGCTCCTCACTCTCCACCTCCTCTCTGCATACTCGACAGACTCTCTCCTCTTTGGGAATGTCATGAGCGCGCCCCACCTCGATCGGTACTGATACTCTGAGCTGACCAATCGCCACTCGTGAGCTATGTGGTATGTAGATGTCCATATAGCGTGGTCGCTGTCTGAACCCGTCCTTGTAGTGTGACATCTGTATGGATGACTCAATGCTCGCCATGTTAGTCTGTCGGGCGGGAGCTCTCTCGCCCTCTAAATAAAGCACATCATCTGAAAGAGTGCCTCCACTACCATGGGGGGGAGCAAGCTCTGCCCTGATGATGTCGAAGGCACTGTGTGCTTGCCTCGAATTAAACAGGAGATCATATATATGTGTGGTCTCTCGATCCGTGCCCACTGCCTATCTATCAATCCGGGTGCCCACATTGCTGCTGCGTACATCAAGGCTGGGGTGACTAATGTATCAAATAGTCAGCCCTTCGTGCCGGGCTCCTGAAAGTGTGCCTGATGACATCTCCGCTCTAACATGGCCAAAGCTGCATATCCTTGGGTGAGTCTGTCAGTGGCGGCCTGTGCCATGGAGAAGGGTCCCTGTTTGCTAGTGAAGGTGACTCCCAAGTAGACGTAGGAGGTGACCACCTTAACTGGGCCTCCTACTGCTGCTGTAAAAGTGGCTGCTCACCGCACTGATCTGGAGGTGTGGAAGATCATGACCTTGGTCTTCCCAAGGTTCACTGTCTGTCCTCTATGTGTACACAACTCATCCAAGGCACTCAAATCGCTCAAATGGCTCTGTAAACCCTCTGGTGACTTTGAAATCAAAACAATGTCATCAGAATCTCGCATAATGTGGATTGGGGTACCTGCTAGGTCAGCTCCTGCTCCTCCCGCTCGTAAGATGTAATTGGAGATCTCGTCGATGTAGAATCCAAAGACGGTCGGGGAGAGGGGGCATCCTTGCTTAACACCAACGCTAGCAATAGACTCTGACAGGCCACATGGACAACGAACTCTCCCAGTCACTCTCTCATAGAGAGCATAGGTGGCCCATATCATCTCGGATGGTATCCCCAGACTTTGAAGCCACTGAAAGAGCCTCCCCGTGGGACTATATCAAACGCTTTGCGGAAATCCACAAAGCGGCAATAAAGTTTCTTCTTCCGCACCTTTGCCCCATCAATGAGGCACGCAGAACGAAGATGTGGTCGATGGTGGAGAAGCCCCGCCTGAACCCTACCTGGCCGAGAGCCCATAGGCCCTCATTTTCTCCATATAAACTGAGCTCAGCCTCAAGTATTGCCCCATATAGTTTGGCCATTGTATGGCCAATCATGATAGTCCTGTAATTCCCTTGGTCCAAGGTGTCCCCAGACTTGTGGATTGGCACAATGGTGTGCCGCGTCCACTCCTCTAGGAAGCCCTCCCCTACAATCTGATTGAATACATGTGCAATCAACGGGGCTATAGTGGCAGCTGCGTAAATGAGGTGCTCACTCCGTAATCCTGTATAATCTGAAGACCAGCAGTCCTGTAGACGGTGGATGGCCTTCTTGACCATCTCCGCTATGAAGAAAGAGGAGCTTGTGGGTCGAGGCCTAGGTGGTTGTGGGATCAAAGACTGGTTTGGTACCCGATAGAATTTCTCTGCATAATCATGCCATACCTGTGGATCCTTGATAGGGTAAGAGAGAGAGAGAGAGAGAGAGAGAGAGAGAGAGAGAGAGAGAGTCCACGTGAGAGACACGGAGTGGCCGAGGTCCACTCCCAGACTACACTAGCCCCAAACCCTGGTGCCCCTTTTGGTATTACTTTATATTGCTTCCACAAGGTTATAGCTTTGGGTCTCTTCTCCGCTCTTCTGAAAGGTAGGATGCCAGAGTGAAAGCCCACAAAAGGCCCTTGGCCCCCAAAAGCATCTCACATGAAAAGCAACTGCTCTAAAAGCGTCTGGTCCAAAATCTGCCACATATGGGGTGGTTCGTACAACACTACCATGTCAGCAAGAATTTCCATAATTTGCGGACAGGTCTGTACGGTTTGCCACGTCATCATCGCTTGCGCAATTGGTGCTCTGCTTGCTCTTTTTAGGGTTTAGACCCCTCAGCCGAGATATGCAAGTTGGTAGAATCCTAACCCCCATTGTCTTCAGTTCAAGTGTTAGGCCCCTCAGTTGGGATTTGTAAGTTAGCTAGGGTTAGGATCACGAAGTCATAACCCTCTTCATCTTCAGCGGTTGACACATCTGCAGTTTGTAACATAGACTCCCACCATCTGCTTGCATGTGCCTGTCACAAACTGCTTGACGTGTCAAAGCCCTAAAGAATGGAGCCAACTTGCAGATCCCGGCTGAGGGGCAACCCTAAGAACAAGTAACAGAAGAAGAAGTCCTACCAACTTATGGGGACCCCGTCCCATGGGGCCCCTGTGAAATAAAGGAATTAAAAATAAAGCAAGACCGACACACACACACACAAAGGCTTGCACAACCAATTGATGACGTGGCAGAACTGTATGGATCTCTGCAATTTGCGTTGACGGTGCT
This sequence comes from Adiantum capillus-veneris, assembly GCF_014529385.1. Taxonomy (NCBI): domain Eukaryota; kingdom Viridiplantae; phylum Streptophyta; class Polypodiopsida; order Polypodiales; family Pteridaceae; genus Adiantum; species Adiantum capillus-veneris. The sequence goes on along the minus strand of NC_140958.1, from coordinate 71,755,493 downwards.
GACGTGGCAGATTTCCACAAAACGTGCTAAGAGAGCTGACGTTGTAGTTGTATGGAATTCCAGGATTTACGCTAGCAGCTTTTTGGCATTGCTTTTGGACCAGAAACTTTTGAGTTTGAAGGCTTTTCATGTAAACTGCTATTGGGACCTAGGGCCTTTAAATATGAGGCCATGGGCTCATTCTCTGGCATGCTTCCTGGAGAAGGTGCAGAGTCTGGAGTACCGGCTTGTACTGTGTTGATGCAATATAAAGAAATACCGAAAGGGGCGCCAAGGTTTGGGGCCAATACTTTCTGGGGTGGAATTCCGCCACTCCGTGTCGCGTGTCGTCTCTCTCTCAGTGTGAAGTGCTAAAAGTCTGTTCTTTTCTATTGGCACGTGGTGCCCGTCTTGTGACAGTGGTATCAGAGTAGCAGGCATGTGCTTTTCTGAAAGCATACTGGTCCTACCAAAGAGCAGACGGAATTTTATTTGAGGTATCTTCGGGGCTCGACCCAGACCCTGACCCCGACCCCGGACTTATTAGCCACTCGCACCCTTCATACATCGCGCATCGGGCGTGCTGCTCATGTCTTACAAGGCATAAGCCAAAAAGATCACTTGCAAGAGAAGGATCCAAGATTTGTTTCAAGTCAATGTTTTTCTCAAAAGCAGTGCCATAGAGATGTCAATGTCTATACCTACCAAGCCGCACACTCCAAGACCTTGGCAAGCTTTCAAGAAAAATTTTGCCCGAAGTTATATGGTTTCTCACATCTTCCTTCTGGGTGCAACTTCTGGTAGAGTGGGGTATCCTGAAATGCTTGCCATGGAAACCCTAGCAAATTATAACTTGAAATTTCTCGACATCTCTCAGTAGATGTCTCTTCACGAGCTGATGACCTTGGAGGTCCGATGTGATTGCTATGTCTTGGGACTACCATTGCCACCAGAGGAAGACTGTCAAAGAGATAATGGACCATGCTATGGTCGGCTACGACCTTATGGAAGGAACCTAACCCTAATTTTTGGTGCAGGTTTCAGGATGAAAAGTCAATCGATTTTCGAGCTCGTCTGATGTCAAGATTGCTTTTTAAGTTTGAGTTCTGTTTGAATTTGTTTGACGATGTTGTTTGGAATTTGTTTGAAATGGATGGTATCTGTTTTGAACCTGTTTTGGTGCCGATTTGAAATGTTTAACTTTGGTTTTAATATTGGTTTCATTGATTGGTGATCTTTACTCCCGAGTGGAGTAGTGAGAAATGTTGTTTTGGTATTGTTTGAACCTCAGAATGACGCAGGCCGATGCCTGGGGAGCGTTTCATTGTGTGTTTGAAAACCTCGGAATGACGCAGGCCGATGCCTGGGGAGCGTTTCGTTGTATGTTTGAAAACCTTAAAACGACGCAGGCCGATGTCTGGGGAGCCTTCCGTTGTATGCTAGAAAACCTCCGAACGACGCAGGCCGATGCCTGGGGAGCATTTGGTTGTATGCTTGAACCTCCAAGCGACGCAGACTGCGGTGGGGAGCGTTTGGTTGTACAGTCCTCTGAGCTCATGGCCCGAACCTTTTTGGGTTATTTGCGGGGGGTGGGATGAGGTAGTCGTTGAGTAGTTTCATACCGCAGACCATTTGTCTCGGGGGAGTGCTCAGCGGCGTTGTTTGTTAGCATGCATATGTGAGCATTTGTGTTGCATTGTGATGTGCCAACTATTGAATATTCCTAATTGGATGAGATTGCCTGGGTATGTAATTTTAGTGCATCAAGACACCCGTGGAACATCAATGCGGTCTGGGTGTGATGGCTAATTTTACTACGCCAACATATCAAGAGTGCCGAACTGGACGAAAGAAGAAGCCAACTCCTTAACAAAAAAATAGCGAACTATTTGTCCCTCGGAATGATCCTCGGAAATCTTTGAGCTAACTTGAGTTGTTTTGCAGATATGCTAGAATCGCGGATGATTACTTTCTTTCAAGAAGGGGGGATGTCACAAACTGCTGACTGTCAAAGCCCTAAGAATGGAGCCAACTTGCACATCCCGGCTGAGGGGCCTAAACCCTAAGAAGAACAAGTAACAGAAGAACAAGTCCTACCAACTTATGGGGACCCCGTCCGATGGGGCCCCAGTGACATGAAGGAATTAAAAATAAAGCAAGACCCACATACACACACAAAGGCTTGCGCAACTAGCTGATGACGTGGCAGAATTGTACAGATCTCCACAATTTGCGTTGACAGTGCTGACGTGGCAGATTTCCGCAAAACGCGCTTACAGTGCTGACGTGGCAGTTTTACGAAATTCCATGATTTACGTTGGTAGCGTTTTGGCATTGCTTTTGGACCAAAAGCTTTTGAGTTTGAAGGCTTTTCATGTAAACTACTTTTGGGGCCTAGGGCCTTTAAATATGAGGCCATGGGCTCATTCTCTGGCATGCTTCTTGGAGAAGGTGCAAAGTTTGGAGTACGGGCTTGTACTGTGTCGATGCAATATAAAGAAATACCGAAAGGGGCGCCAAGGTTTGGGGCCAATACTTTCTGGGGTGGAATTCCGCCACTCCGTGTCGCATGTCGTCTCTCTCTCTCTCAGTTCAATTGTTATTGAAGTGCTAAAAGTCTGTTTAGTCTGTTCTTTTCTATTGGCACGTGGTGCCTGTCTTGTGACAGTGCCCCCCTTGCTCTCCTTTCTTGCTAGTAGTGTCCCATACTGCACTCTGCAAAAGTGTAGAGAGCTTTTCACGCTAGGCCATCATGGCCTCATGAGCTCTAATGAATTTTTGCATGTTTCCATGTCATACACATAAGCAAGAAGAGGCTCTAATACCAGTGTTAGTCCCTGGTTGGATCCATCCTGCATATATCACATGACACAAGCCATACTCATGCATAAATGAGCGTAGAGAGCGGACATCAAACTCACCTCCAACCATCGAGCTAGTGCTAGGTTTATACTTATACAAACTTAGCAAAATTGCCCTACCTACTTTCCAACAAAAGTCACTTAAAAATAATAAGTGAAAAATCTCAAAAATAGGAAAAATAGGTTTAATGCACTGGAAAATTCCCTTGATGGATTCTAATGGATATGATGGGAATGTTGATGATCATGTTGTGTGCAACCAGAGGATATGCATCTAATCTAAGTGTCTGGACATGCACCGTCTACGAACAGACTCACAAAAGTGCCAAATCACTTCCTATTCTAGACTGACTTGACTGAACTGAACCTTGGTCATGCTGTAGCTTGTCCATGGACACATAGGGTTGGATGTGTCATGTGACAACCACTCGGCAAGACTTTGCAAGTTGGAAAAACTTCTTCTGCTTCTCTTCTTAGGGTTTAAGCCTCTCGGCCACGATTTGCACGTTGGCTCCGTTCTACAGAGAAACTCAAGCTAGCTCAAAAATTTCCAAGGGACAATCAGTTTTCTCATTCCAAATCGGAGCTCTTGATTTCCTAGGTCGTTGGCTTCCCAAAAGAATCTCATTCAATAAGGAGTCTCATTCCAGATTGGAGCTCTTGATTTCCTCAGTCGTTGGTTTCCCAGAAGTATCTCATCCAATAAGGAGTCTCGTTCCAGATCTGAACTCTTGATATCCTTAGTCGTTGGTTTCCCAGAAGTATCTTATCCAATAAGGAATATTCAGTGGTTTGCACATCACAATGCAACACGAATGCTCACATATGCATGTTACAAGACATAGAAACAAAAAGGCGTCGATTAACACTCCCCATGTAAATAACCATCCAGGTCTGGGCCATGAGTTGTTCAACGACTCCCTCATCACTCCTCCCGCATAACCTAAAAAGGTCCACGCTACTAACTTAAAAAGCAATCTCAACATCAGTCGAGCTTGAAAAGACGACTGGCTTTCCATCATGAAACCTACACCAAGATTAGGATTAGATTTCGTTCATAAGGTCGTAGCCGACTACAACATGGTCCATAAGCGCTTGAATAGTTGAAACAAGCCTCGACAGAGAGTTTTTCATGTGGCGACGATGGTAACCCCAAGATATACCAATCATATTGGACCTCCAAGGTTATCAGCTCTGGAAAAAACACATGTTGAGAGATCTCGAGAAATTTCAAGTTTTAATTTGCTAGGGTTTCTATGGCAAGCCTTTCAAGATACCCCACTTTGCCAGAAGTTGCAATCCGAAGGAAGATGTCTAAAGGCATGTAACCTCAGGCAAAAAGATTCTTGAAAGCTTGCCAAGTCCTTAGAGTGTGCGGCTTGGTAGCTATAAACATCCACCACTACATGGCACTGCCTCTGAGAAAAACAGCGGCTTGAGAAAAAATCCTTGATCCTTCTTTGCGAGTGATCTTTATGGCTTATGCCTTGTAAGGCAAAGCAATGAAGACAGGAACACGCCCGATGCGCGATGAAGTAAGGGTGGGAGTGGCTAATAAGTCTGGGGTCAAGGCACGAAGATAGGTCGGGGCATGAAGATACTTCAAATAAAATTCCAATAGAATTTGGAAGCGTCGGTTTGTTGTCTGCTCTTTGGTGGGACTAGGATGCTTTCAGAAAAGAACACGCCTGGGCCCTGAAGCTCTGATACCACTGTAACAAGGGGACGGGCCCACGTGCCAATGGAAAAGAATAGACTGAACACTTTTAGCACTTCAAAATAACATTGACCTCAAAGAGAGAGAGAGTGCACGACACACAAGACGGGGAGTGGCGGAGTGCCACTCCGAGAGAGCACTGGCCCCAAACCTTGGCGTCCGTACAACTGCCACGTCATCATCTTCTTCGCTTTGTGTGTGTGTGTGTGTGTGTGTTTTGGTCCCGCTTTAGTTTATTCTCTCTAGGTCACTAGGGCCCCATCAGACGGGGTCCCATAAGTTGGCGGAAACTCCTCTTTAGTAATAGGCCACTCGGCAAGACTTTGCAAGTAGGTAAAACTTCTTGGTGCAGCTTCTTCTAGGGTTTAGGCTTCTCGACCGCGATTTGCAGATTGGCTCTGTTCTTCATTGGCTTGGCACGTCAGCAATTTGTGACATCCCCCCTTCTTGATAGAAAGTAATCGTCCTTGATTACAGCATATCTGCAAAACAACTCAAGTTAGCTCAAAAATTTCCGGAGTCATTCCGAGGGACGAGTAGTTTTCTCATTCCAAATCAGAGCTCTTGATTTCCTTGGTCGTTGGCTTACCAGAAGAATCTCATCCAATAAGGAGTCTCATTCCAGATTGGAGTATCCTCGGTCGTTGGTTTCCCAATAGTATCTCATCCAATGGAGAGTCTCATTCCAGGTCGGAACTCTTGATATCCTTCGTCGTTGGTTTCCCAAAAGAATAATGAATATTCAGTGGTTGGCAAATCACAATGCAACATGAATGCTCACATATGCATGTTACAAGACCTAGAAACATAAAGCCGCCGAGGAACACTCCCCCCATAAATAACCATCCAAGTCTGGGTCATGTTGTTCAACGACTCCCTCATCACTCTCCCGCATAACCTAAAAAGGTCCAAGCCGAGAGATATAGAGGCCTTTTACAACCAAACATCCCCCCGGACCGCAGTCTGCGTCGTTTGGAGGTGCTGAGAGTAACCACTGCTTAGACTTCTTAATACTCCCCCCGTAATAACCACAAGGATCTGGGCCATGAATAAAAACAACACTTTTCAAACATCGAAACAAGCCTCAACAGATAGTGTTCCTGTGGCAGTGATGGTAACCCCAAAATATATCAATCATACTTGACCTCCAAGGTTATCAGCTCGAGAAGAGACACCTATCAAGAGATGTCAAGAAATTTCAAATTTTAATTTGCTAGGGCCTCTGCAACAGGCCTTTCAAGATACCCCACTTTGCTAGAAGTTGCAATCCAAAGAAAGATGTCTGAAGGCATGTAACCTCGAGCAAAAAAAAATTTGAAAGCTTGCCAAGTACTTGGAGTGTGCGACTTGGTAGCTATAAACATCCACCACTACATGGCATTGCCTCTGAGAAAAACAGCGGCTTGTAAAAGAATCCTTGATCCTTCTTTGCGAGTGATCTTCATGGCTTATGCCATGTAAGGCCGAGCAATGCAAAGAGGAGCGCGCCCGATGCGCGATGAAGTAAGGGTGGGAGTGGCTAATAAGTCCATGGTCGGGGAACGAAGATACTTCAAATAAAATTCCAGTAGACTTTGGAAGCACCGGTTTGCTCTGTTTGCTCTTTGGTGGGACCGGTATGCTTTCAGAAAAGCACATGCCTGAAGCTCTGATACCATTGTAACAAGGGACGGGCACCACGTGCCAACGGAAAAGAACAGACTGAACACTTTTAGCACTTCAAATAACCCTGACCTGAGAGAGAGAGAGAGAGAGAGAGAGAGAGAGAGAGAGAGCGAGCATGACACACGAGACAGGGAGTGGCAGGGTTCCACCCCGAGAGAGCACTGGCCCCAAAACTTGGCGTCCCTTCGGCATTTCTTTATATTGCTTGAACAAGGTACAATGTCGGTACTCCATATTCTTTGCACCTTCATACTGCAGCATTCCAAAGAATGAGCCCTTGGCTCATATTTAAAGGCCCTTGGCCATGAAAAGTTGTTACATGAAAAGCTTTCAAATTCAAAAGCATCTAATCCCAAAAACTGGCTAAAAAGTTGGTAGCACATCTGTACAGCTGCCACATTAGTAGCGCAAAATGCGGAAATCCGTATTGTCTGTCACGTGGCACTGCCACGCAAATCACATGTGTCAGTATAGCTGCCATGACATCATCTTTTACGCTTTGTGTGTGTGTGTGTGTGTGTGTGTGTGTGTGTGTGTGTGTGTGTGTGTGTGTGTTGGTCCCGCTTTAGTTTATTCTCTTTAGGTCACTAGGGCCTTATCGGACGGGGTCCCATAAGTTGGCGGGAACTACTCTTTAGTAATAGGCCACTCAGCAAGACTTTGCAAGTTGGTAAAACTTCTTCTGCTGCTTCTTCTAGGGTTTAGGCTTCTCGGCCGGGATTTGCAAGTTGGCTCTATTCTTCAGTGGCTTGACACGTCAGCACTTTTTGACATGCAATGTGCCATGTGGAAATTTATCCGTGTCCAGATAGTATGATAAGTAGAACAGTAGTCGGACGTAGTGCAGAATAGTTCTAAACAAGCACATGAATAAGATGGTGTCCCTAGTCTGCTCGAGCAAGCTATAATGTAATAATCTTGCAGTGGCTGCCCACGAAAGTGGCCGGTTGGACACAATGGAAATACGACCCGGCGAGAGCCAACAAATTGGGTCGGGAGAGACATAAAATCAGTCGAGTTGTTAATACTCTAGAGTGGCCAAAAACCCGGGTTTCAACACTCATCTTTAAGTCTAAGGTTTGAAACCTTTTAAAAAATGAGTGGCCCGGTCAGTATGAACGCGGTCAAATGACTTAACATTACAATAAGACTAAAAACTGCTAGCGTAGGATTCTAGAAAGCCCAACGTTGGCAACTCTCTCTCTCTCTCCCTCTCTCTCTCTCTCTCTCTCTCTTTGGTGCCATCTAGCAAGGATTTAGCATGTGCAACCTTACATAAGGCCTAGTGCTACCACATTTTCGAGTTCTGTAGCAATTTCCACCCACGCACAGAGTCCCCTCTCTCGGCTCTAAGTTCAGCCAATTCTCTCTCCCCTCGCGATTTTCTTACTATGGAATCCGTGAAGGCCGGGCAGAGGCTATGAAGCCCGCGACGGAGGTAGAGTGCAGCCATAGCAGCTTGTGTGCGTACCTGCGGAAAGCGTCCCACTCAGACAAGTCCAGTACCGGCCGCCCATGAAAATTTCCGCACTCTGACACATTTCAGAAGTAGGTTCCAACCAAGGAGAACTCGTGTGGGAGTCCCCTACGCGAGCAAATATAAGTAGAAGCTTCTCCCACGCTAAAAATCCCTGTACGAAGCAGACATATCCATTCTTGGCTACAAGTATGATGATTTCAGCCAATAGGCTTATGAAAGCATGCATCTTTACGCATCAAAAATATTTGGGACATGAACAATGAATTCTATTTCGGGTTCACATGCTTGTAACACTTACAAATAAATTAAAATCTCCTTCAAGGGGGAGAACCAGTCCATCTTCTAGTCCCTAGTGTTGTGTCGATTTGTTGCAATTTTATGTCTTGCAGAATTCCACGTGAATTAGTCACTTAGTTTTAAAGTATTATGTACACGCTTCCATTTTTGTGGCAGTGATATCAAAGCAAGGTCCTCTCATTTCCTTTCTTAAGAAGAGACAGTCCTTGGAAAAAAAATACCCGTCATGGCAGGACAAGCACAAGAGCTTGAGCAACTCAGGCAACAAATGGCAGAATTGCAAGCTGCTGTTGCTCAGCCATAGGTGCAAAAAGTACTTAAGCCCCTTGAAAAAGGGAAAGCAAAGATGGTGAAAGAACCACCTCAAAACTCCCCCAGTACCTCAAAACTCCCCCACCTCAAAACTCCTGCAATAGGAACCTCCCGACAGCACGAAGAAGAAGAAGAAAACAAATTCGCCGACTTACTCGCCAGAATACTCTTTTATGAAGAACCTGGATAATATCATTCCTCATGAGGAACGTGAGTTGCCCCCAGAGAAGGCTATAGATCAACCACCAAAAGCAGAAAAGCAAGAAAAGGATCGTAGGAAGAGTCGGCACACAATTCTGGTGCACAAGGATTCCAAAGCCATCTCCAAGAAGCGGACCCGACACCACAAGAAGAAGAAGAAGACATTCAAAGCTGGAGATAAAGATGTTAAATTCAAATGTTATAATGGAAAGAGGATTGATACGAAGGCTCTCCCTTTTATTCGACAATTCGAGGTGGCCTTTGTAGAAGGTAATTTCTCAGAGCGCTCAAAACTACGCCATGTTAGCATGTATCTGAAAGATACGGGTAGCAACAAGTGGCTTACCACAATTCTGGAAAAACACAAACCCAAAGACTTGGGAGGAGTTCAAAAAGGAGTTCTACCCTCAATTCCTTCCCCCATACTTTGCCGACAATGTGTAGACAGAATGGGATTGGCTCTCCCAAAGAGAGAACGAAGTTGTGTCCGACTACGTCTACAAATTCTGAGAAGTCCTTAAAGTTACTCCCTTTATAAAAGTTTCTGAGAAGAGACGATGCACAAGTTTGAAGCTGGACTTTAGCCAATACTTCAAAAAAGTATGAAGCTCTACCCCCGAAACACTGTTCAAATTATGATGCAGTCCGTCTTGATAGCCAATAACTTGCATTGGAAAGGAATTCCTCGCAAGCAGGAGTTTAGTACCTTTCATGCAAAGCAAAAGGCTCTCACTACTAAGCCAGAAATCTCCACACGAAAGCGGCCTTCAGATCAAACTAAAAGCCCAGAAAAGAAGCTAAAGTAAATTCTTCACTCCCTCTCAATTAAACCTACATGGACGAGGGAAAATGTTTCTATTGAGGTGAGAAAGACCATAAGAAACCAAATTGCCTACAGCTTAAGAAAGATTCTCCTCCTGCATCAAATCTTGTACCTGACGTACAAGCCAACACGAGGAAGGATAAAGAAAAAAGGCAGCTACTCATAGGGTGGGGCAGTCTCAATGGGCAAAGAGGATTGATCTTGTTTGATCCAGGATCCACCAACAATTTCATTTCATTGGACACCTCAGAATCTATGCCCGAGTGATTGGGAACTCCAATCAGTTCAGGATCAGCCTTTGACGGGTTGACTACGAATTCCATTTCAGTGCAAGAGCATTTGAATCTAAAGATTGGGAAGTACTCCTGATCAAGAGTCTTTCCTAGCTGCTCCAATACAAGGCTGCGATGTTATTTTGGGAATGCCTTGGCATTACATAACTCATCCATTTCCAGATTATGTAAATAAGGAGAATGGGTCTTGTTCGCCCTAGTACTTCTCCTTATTGTTCACCAATATTGCTTTTTCAGAAGAAAAACGGTACTTTTTGAATGTGCATTGACTATCATTCTCTCAACAAGATTACAATCAAAATTAGATTTTTGATTCCGCGAATCGATGATATCAAAGACAAGCTACAAGGGCACAAATTTTCAACCGCATAGATTTCAAGAGCAGCTACCATCAAATTCATATTGCTCCAAAAGACATACATAAGATTGCATTTCGTACAAATTTAGGATTGTACGAGTTTTTAGTAATGCCTTTTGGTCGTACAAAAGACTGCATTGTTTGCTCCATAAGATATACACAAGACTGCATTCTGTACAAATTTAGGATTGTACGAGTCTCTAGTCATGCCTTTCCGTCGTTCCAGCAACTTTCAATCGAATGATGGAACAAATTTTTCGTCCTCATCGACAATTCACAGGCATCTTCTTCGATAACATTTTTGTCTTCTCTCACACAAAGGAGGAACACAAACGACACATTGCCTCCCATAATCAAGTACGCATTGACCAAGCAAAGGTTCAAGCTATTTCAGATTAACCACACCCTGCTTCAGTTCATGATGTCCAAAGTTTCCTTGGCCTTTGTTTCTACTACAAAAGCTTTATTCGCCATTTTGCTCATGTAGTTGCACCTCTCGATGATCTCACAAAGAAAAAGATATCTTTTGTATGGGGCCTAGAAAGAAGGAAGCTTATGAAAAGCTTAAGTACCTTCTCACCCATGGACCCATCCTCATTGTCTCTGATCTCCGAAAACCATTTAAAGTACATTGTGATGTTTCAGGCGATTGCATTGGCTCAGCTCTTAATCAAGAAGGCCACGCAATAGCTTATATAAGAAAGTAGATGACTACGTGATGTGGAGCTTCATGCTTCCATCTATGAGAAGGAACTCATGGCAATCATTCATGCTCTCTCAGTTTGGAAACACTACCTTCTAGGAGCAGATTTTACGATCAAGACAGATCATCAAAGTCTTTGATACTTTCTCTCTCAACACAAGTTGTTTGAGAAACATATGTTGTGGGCCAATTTTCTTTCCATCTTTCACTTCCAAATTCTCCACACTCCTGGAAGTAAAAATGTGGTGGCAAATGCTCTCTCTCTCTCTACGGCCCCAAGTAAATGCCATAACAAATATACATTATCAAGAGTTGGAATCTCTACCCGAGATGTACTCTGACAACCTCGATTTCGGTGAAATTTGGCAGCAACTACAAACTGCTACTGAAATTTTTCCCTACTCTATTAAAGCTAGTTACCTTTATTTTCATCAGGCTCTTTGTGTGGTGCGTCCCACTTAGAACAAAGGTAATGGATAAAGCACATGCTTCTTCTTACGCACGACACGACATAGAGGTGTAATGTCTACGACACAAGCCTTAGAGATATTTTTATTGGCCAACACGACGAGCCTCAAAGACACACTCCTCAAGAAAGACGGTCCCAGATTGTTCATGTAACTGCTCATCTCGTTGTCAAGGTCTAGTTGCTCATCCTCAGTGAACATCCTATCTAGGTACTCCGATCGCAAGTTGAGCAAACCGCTCTCTGCAAAAAGCTCTGGAGTCTTGTAGAGAGGATGGAGTATAGCAGCCATCCCATGAATAGGACAACTCATATACGTCCATCTACTCTCCACAATAGCAAGGATGTCATCCGCCTGCAATTCACAAGACTTCACGATCAAGACTTAAAACAAATACAGCATCCAACTTTCCAAGGATCAAGCGAGAAGGCAGAAACAAAATACAGTACCAATTTTCAAATGCATTGACTTACCGCTCTGATGTCACGGAGGTACGTGTTGCTATATGCTGCCTCATCTGCATGAATAGATGATACACAAGGCCAAGAGTCGACCCCTCCATGTCTGTACACGCAAGAGAACATAGAGAGGCTGGAGAGCCACTGCCAAAGAGTGCACCTCTACCCAAAAGCTCTCATCAAGCACTTTCCTCTGTATGTACTTGGTAGGCTCCGTCTGCGCATGGTGCATCAACCGCCACTTAGGGTCCACAACTGTCTGCAACAATGGATCCCTCAACCTGTAAAGCCTCTGAAGTACTAGGTACATGTATGCAAACCTAGTCTTCAAGCGACGCACCATGTCTAGTGTGCTGACTCCTGAATATGGCAAGTGCTTGATGTTTCTTGCGGAAGAAAGTAGTCATCTTCGACGCATCAGAAACAATAGGCTGTACCCAAGTCAACTTGCCAATATCCTCCACGAGTAAGTCGAGGCAATGTGCAGCACATGGAGTCCAAACTATGCGAGGGAACTCCGCCTCAACCATCTCCCCCATGGCCTTGTAGTTGGACGCATTGTCCGTAACAACCTGCAAAATCAGTGACCATTATACGACCAATATCTTGTTAGTTACAAACTATGGCTTCTAAAAAGCGCAAGAGATTCGACAAACTACAAAACGCAAGAGATTCGACTCTCGAGAATGATAGAGTAACTGTACGACATTATCCTTCCCAACCCCCTTGATGGCTTGCCGAATGTGCCCAAAAATAAACTCTGCCGAAATATGCTCACCAGCCTTGCCCGCGTCCACAACACGTAGGAAGTATGTACCAAGGCAAGAGGAAACAAGGATGTTGATAATGTGGCGTCTGCGAATATCACTCAACCCATCAAAGATAATAGTACAACCAAACTGCTGCCACCCAGCTTTCACTGGGACCAATGCTCTATCAATGATCTCTTGCTGCTCATCTAACATTTTTGTGCGCATCTTCTGATAATCCAAGCCACTCCAAGAATCTGTGGCGCCGACTTGTGCAATGGCTCGGACCATTTTCTTCCATTGCTCTGTCCGCAAGACATTAAATGCAATGTTGCACCCTATAAGAGTGCGAGCAATCTCTGTTTCTGCAGTTTTTTGCCTCTCATTTACCCCGGACTGTGCATGGATACGTAAAGGCAAAGTAGACTACGTATACATGCCTGTCTCTTGATCTGTATCCTCATCTACATCCTGAGAACAACGAGCCCTTTTCCTGCTAACGTCCTTTCCTTGTTGTATATGTGCATCTGGAAAATCTGCAAACAATGCATCATGCGTTGCCTCATCTACTTTCTTACTCTTGGACGAGGGAAGACCCTGAAACGAACTCTCGGAGTGGATCTCCCAGCTACACGGACCGCCTACAGACACGCATCGGAAAAACCACCCGACCATAGCCAACATCCGACAACTCCCCCGTGCTGGGGCGTGCACCTATAAGACCAAGCATCCCATACCACCCGGCCTCACCTCCTCGAGGTGACCTCGTGCACTCCTAGCCTTGCAGGCTAACCATTGGCACTCTGTCGGTGGGGGTCGATAACTTCAAATGAGGCCTTGGCCTCCCTTTTATAATAATGGCCGGCCACACTAGTCGAGTTCACACTACGTCCGCCCGGACACTGGACGCCCATCCCGACGGCGTCTGGACTAGATCCCCTCTCCTATGAGCGGGACATAACAAACTTCCCCCCTTAAGAACCATTGATGTCCTCATCAATGAAGTGGGGATACTAAGCTGTCAGAGCCCTAACTGGTTCCCAAGTAGCAAACCTTTCAGTTTGACCCTTCCATTTAATTAGGTACTCGTCATAAGCCTTTTGGCGTGAATGATGGGTACGATGATTTAAAACTGCCTCTGGTTCTCGAGGAATATACTCAGTTTGCATATCTTGCCATACATTTTCCTCGATGGGCACAACAACGTCAGCTTCGCCCAATTTTACTTTAAGGCGGCTGACATGAAACATTGGATGTACACTAACATCCGAAGGAAGAGCCAGTTTATAGGCAACTTGGCCAATTTTCTTTGTGATCAAGAACGGACCACAATATCTAGCTGAAAGCTTATAATGCTTTCCTGTTCACATAGTCTTGGAATCCTCAGATAGACCCATTGTCCCACATCTAGAGTCCTTGGAGATCTCTTTTGATTAGCATAAGTAGTGACTCGATCACGAGCCGTTCTTATCTTATCCTTAGCCAATTCGAGCATTTCTTGCATGTCATGCAGGATATCACGAGCTTGGTGTTCGTTGACTTTCTCTAAGCCAATAGCAATCGGGGATTTAGGCTCAAATCCATACATCAGCATGAACGGGCTAAATCCAATAGCAGAATGCTTGCTACTATTATAGGCAAACTCTTAACTGTGGGAGATACCTTTCCCAATCAGACTGCCTTGAGAGACATAGGCTCTCAACATGTCCTCTAACGTCTAATTCATCCTCTCAATTTGTCCATCGGACTCAGGATGGTCAGAAGACGACATACTCAACTTAGTCTGAAGATGAGCAAACACATCTCGCCAAAATCGGCCAGTGAACTTAGTATCTCGATCACTGACGATATCCTCTGGCAAACCATACAGCTTATAAAGCTAATCGACAAATAAAACTACCAACTAGTGGCTTTTTGCTGTCAACTTCGTTAGTATCAACACTTCACCATTTTTGTGAGTCTATCGACCACAACCCAAATAGCGTCATTGCCCCAACTAGTATTTGGCAAACCAACGATGAAGTCCATGGAAATACTCTACCACTTGGCATCTGGGATTTCCAATGGATGTAGCAGGCCAGCTTTCCTAAGGCACTCTGCCTTATTGACCTGACACTGAGCGCACTTCTTCACATAGCCCTCTATGTATGAGCGCATCCTTGGCCAATAGAAATATCACTTGACCAAAGCCAAAGTTCTTTGGATGCCTGGGTGCCCAGCGCTAGGAACATCGTGGCATTCGCACAAAATCCTTTGTCGAACCTCATCGATTTTCGGCATGCAGACTTTACCATTTCTGAACAATAGTTCAACTTTAATGGAATATTGTCGTTGTCTCGTCTCTCTGGCACGACTCACTTGGGTCTCCGGATCACCCAAGCCTGTACGCGAGTGATCCCTCGCTTCGACCTCGTTCCATATCTTGCCAAAATGGCCATCGGAACGACATAGCCCTCGGAGGGAGAGAGAGAGAGAGAGAGAGAGAGAGAGAAGTCCGTCGAGATTTCAACCATAGACAAGGGCATTAACCTTAGGAATCCTGTTGAGTGCATCAGCAACTCGATTGCTGGATCCTTTTCCATAACGGATCTCAAAGTCAAACTCTTGCATAAGCTCAACCCATTTAGCCTTCCGGCCCTTGAGATCACCCTGATCACAGCCATAGCGCAAGGAATGATGATCTGTCCATGCAACAAATGTAGAGCCATACAAGTAGTGTCGCCATTTCCTCAAGGCGCGAACCACGGCGTAAAGCTCCTTCTCATACGTTGGATAACGCATCTCAGCATCAGAAAGTTTCTTACTTTCAAACGCGACAGGACGTCCATCCTGGTATAATGCCACACCAATGGCATAATCACTAGCATCCGTTTCAACCACAAACGATTTGCTAGGATCCACAATGTGCAATATTGGCGCAGTAGTCACCAAGTGCATTAGTGTTCGAAAGCTCTCATCGAGACACTTATTCCAGACAACAGGGGGGTTACCTTTACAATGAGGACCCGAAGTCTTCGGTCCTGTCACCCCTCCTTTTAAAAGTTGCGTAAGCGGAGCAACAACTTTAGAGTAATCCTTGATAAACTTGCGAAAGAATCCAGTAAAGCCTCAAAAGGACTTTACTTGGCGTACATTCTTCAGAATGGGCCAATTTCACACTTTATCCAACTTTTCAGGGTCAACGCGAATTCCATCACGAGTAATGATGTGACCCAAGTACAGAAGCTCTTTCTTGAAAAATTCACACTTGGAAGCCTTAGCATAAAGCTTCTCAGTTCTCAGTACTTCGAGAACAGCGCGTATATGTGCTAAGTGCTCAGACAAACTTCGTGTCAAGTGACACATCCAACCCTATGTGTCCATGGACAAGCTACACCATAACAGGGTTCCCGTCAGTCCAGTCAATCTAGATTAGAAGTGATCTGGCACTTTTGTGAGTCTATTCGTAGACCGTGCATGCCGAGTCACTTAGTGTAGATGCATATTCTTTGGTTGCACACCGCATAAGCATAAGCATTTCCATCAGATTCCATCAGAGTCAGTTTGGGGATTTTTCAAGTGACTTTATCCTATTTTTCCCTATTTTTAACATTTTTCACTTATTTATTAAGTGACTTTTGTTGGGAACTCAGTAGGACAAATTGGGTAAGTTAATATATAAGCAAACCCAAGTTAGCACAATTGGGCAAATGAGCAAGGAGCACAGCAGGCTTTCCAAGCAACAGGTGTTCCCTCCCTCTCTCAGCAAGATCCTCCCCAAGCCATCTTGGTAGGTCACTCCACCATCAGCCCCAGCGTTTTATCATCGCCATCTATTCTCCCTCCCTTGGCGTTTCTCAAGCATCAGCCCATTGCCATCAAAGCTCCCCTTTCCTGGCGTTTGTCTCCCCTACCGGCAGCCAACCCTAGCATTTACTAACGCTAGTAAGACCTGCAAATTCTCAGCGTCTTCAGCCACAAAAACGCAGCCTCAGCCCTGCAGCAAGGCAGCGTTTTCAGCCCTCGACTTCAGCCCAAAAACGCAGATTGATTATTGCAATAACCCAGCGTTTTTGTCATCTGTATGAGCCTCTACCAATCAGAGAATTTCAGCCATAAAAACAGCAGTAAGACAGGGATTTTCAGCCATACGAAACAGCCCCAAGATCTCGCACATTCTTAGCCATTAAGCCCTTGTGGACAACAGATAGAAGCGAACCAAATTCAGCCCTAAGTCATCATCGTCGTCATCGACATAGTCCCCGTTTGCATCAGTCCATGCATCATCATTGTACACCTTTGTGCAATCAAAAGTAGACCACTCTCGCCGACGAGAGTGGGGCCTTCGGAGGAGGGTTTTACAACCTCTCGGGTGTCATATCTCTTTCTCTCCTCTCAGTCTCATACATTTTGCACGCACAATATCCACTCACTTTGTTCGTGATCATAGCACTCTCCATAATGACGGAAGGATCTCTCCTTCCCTAAGAACTAAAAGGAACCTTGAGCAAATAAAGATCACTAATCTTGAGAAAATACAACATTCATTCCGTTGCACCTTACATTCGTATCAGAGCTTTGGAAGTGTTCTGCATTACTCAAGGAAAGAACCACAAGAATTTTTTTTGCTTGTTGCGGTCGCACGAACCCAAGTTTACTTGGGCGTGTCGATTCCTAATCATGTTTTGTTGAAGAGTGACAGGAATCCCAAGAAAGAAGGGCTTGTCCAGCCTCACCTTGTGTCTCTTTTCACTCATTGAGAGCGGACCGTGCACTTAGCAGCCGGCCAATCGACGTGAGGTGGGAAACTGCAACCTTGGTGTGAGTGCAAGGCCTCCAAGGGGTGCGCCCACAGAAAAGAGTAGAACTCGGGTGAAGAGAAGATCATTCTCCAACGTGATTTGCAAGCAAAAGGAAACCTCAAGAACCTCAAGACCCTCAAGAACCAAGTTCCTCGTGAACTTAAGAACCAAAGATCCTAGTGCATGGTTGTCACCCGAAGCGGAATGGACTTCGCATACAGGTGATGAGCATGAGAGAGGCGACGAAAGATTCTCCCCACCAGGAGATTTTTCCAACCCTCCCTCTTCACCATCTACGCCACGAGTTGTTCTAACTCCTATGGAGATGATGGTCAAGTCAATGATGGACATGATGTTGGCACAACAAGAAGCGACTCGTGTCACTTTAGAAGCGAATCCCGTTGCGTTGGCACAACAAGAACCAATCGCCTTGCTTTCGAACACAAGCGCGATGAACGAAATGAACGAAAAGCAGAAAGGGAGGCCGAGCGTGAAGCTCAAAGGGAGATACGCACTCAAGAATTTATTTCCCAAGTGCTAGCCTCGAAGATCGAACCACCCAAAGATCGTGGGAGTTCCTCAAGTGGTGCAAGCCACGATGTGGATTGCAACAACCCAGTCACCGAAAAGTTGACTTTCAGTAAGTATGATGGTAAGATGGATGCTACGGTGATTCAATTTTGGTTGCATCAATTTAATGCTTATTTTGCGACAACTAAGAAAATAGGAAATAGCAAAGTTTTGACGGCAGCTATGTACCTTGCCGGTGATACCATCAATTGGTACCACGCATGGCAAGAGGCACAGCTAGCCGCGCACCTAAAGGCGGCTGCCGACGATTTCGCGCCCCTCTCTTTTAGTTGGGCGAATTTCCAAGACAAGCTCAAGGCGCGGTTTATGCCACCTCAGTACCTCGCACGATTGAAAGAGGATTGGCGCAATCTCAAGCAACATGGTATGCCAGTCATGTCTTTTTCTAACCGTGTTTTGCAGCTACGTACTCAATTACGCAAATCGGATGATGAGCGCAAAGAGGCTTTTCTCTTTGGGTTAGACGAATACATCAAGTTTGATGTCGAAGTCTTTGACCCCGCGGATCTCAACAAGGCGGTAGCAATCGCTCTCTCCCAAGAGATGAAGCACAACAAGGGAAAACCTAAGGAGAACAAGTCTTCTCAAGGGACATCTCAAAATTCTCAGAACACACTGAATGGTAAGAACGGTAAGAATTGTAATTCTTCTAGCCCTTCTTCCTCTAATTCCTCGGAAAAGAACTCTAACAATGAATCTAAGGGTAAAGCTAAAGCACCTGCAAAACCTAAGCTAACCCCTGATGAAAAAGCTTCACAAGGAACTATAGGAGGATACATCACAGCTGAAGAACAAGTGATTTATGCTAAAGAATGTAGATGTTTTCAATGTCACGTCAAGGGTCACATTAAGAAGGCTTGTCCTAAGACAGTCCCACCTAAAGAACCAAAGGTACCCACAGCTACCACAAACTCTGTCACGACACAACCTGCATCTTCTCCTGACTCTGACACTCACATTGATGAGTCTCTCTTGAAGTGTTATGGTCATGTAAAGGGGCAGCGTTTTATCATATTGTTTGATCCAGGCAGTATGCATGATGTGATTAGTCCCCTCTTGTTGAGAGAGCCCGCCTAGAGGTTAGTCAGAAATCTCCTCTCGAGGTTTTTGGCTTCGCTCCTGGTATGGACTCTCTCATCACGAAGGAGTGCCTTGATGTGATGTTTACCGTTCAACAAGCTTCTTTTCGTAGGAAATTTCTTGTGTCTCCTCTCTCAGGATGTGATATGATTTTGGGTATTAAATGGTTTTGTGAACTCGACGCTCTCATTGATTTGAGGCTAACACTCTCATTTTACATTCCAAATCTGATTCCCCCCTCATGATTCGTGCTGAGGAGGGCTTCCATTCTTTGCCTCTCATCTCGCATGTGCAGGTAAAGCGTGAATTACGACGAGGAGCACAAGCGGCATTCATCTATGCTGCTCCAGTTTCCTAAAGCATTCAGGCTCCAGGTAAGTAATCGGAGTTGTTTACCAAGTTTAAACATCTCTTTTTGCAGGATGATCTTCCACCTCGTCTCCCACCCGAGCGGCCGGAGGACCATCGCATCGAGCTTATGGAGGGAGCACAGCCTATCAGTAAGGCTCCCTGCCGTTTGAACAAGTCACAGGAGGAAGAGTTAGAGCGACAACTCACGGAGTTGGTGGCTAGAGGATTCATACGTCCTAGTGTAAGTCCTTTCGCTGCTCCTATTTTGTTTGTTCGCAAGAAGGATGGTTCGTCTCGTTCGTGTGTTGATTACAGGGCATTAAACAAGATGACCGTCAAGAACAAGTTTCCGATGCCTCGCATTGAGTATATCCTTGATAGGCTCAATGGGGCAAAGGTTTTCAGCAAGATTGGATACCATCAGGCACGGGTATTCAAAGGCGACATTTTCAAGACCGCCTTTCGTACCAAGCGAGGGCAATGGGAGTACATTGTTATGCCTTTTGGATTGACAGGAGCCGTGGGTACGTTCAATTGTCTCATGGTAGGTCATTTCAGCGATATGGTAGGTGTATGTGTGTGCATCTTTTTAGATGATATTCTCATTTTTTCTGCATCGTGGAAGCAATATGAAAGAGATGTTGAAAGGGTACTAACTCATTTGGATGAGTGTCAATTGTACCTTGCAGCTAAGAAGTTTGATTTTTTTCTTACTGAAGTCACTTATCTGGGTTATATCATTTCTACAGAAGGCGTCAAGCTAGATCCCGCGAGGGTGGAACAGGTTCGAAATTGAGATTTGCCCAAAACTGCATATGATGTGCGTTCTTTTCTTGGTTTATGTCAAGCATATAGTTCGCACATAGAATTTTGCCCGCATTGCTGCACCTATGACTGATGTTTTGAAAGGGGTAAAGACTCGCCGTCAGCACGAAGACTTGCCCGAGGCAGCCATTGAGGCTTTCGCAGCTCTCAAGGTTGCGGTGACAGAAGCTCCGTGTCTTATCCTTGCTTCTTGGGATGATCCCTTTGAGATATGGACAGATGCGAGCAATGTCGCCATAGGCGCTGTGCTCCAGCAGCATGGTCGTCCTGTAGCTTTCCTTAGCCGGAAGCTCAATAGTGCGGAAAAGAATTATTCAGTTTATGATAAAGAACTTTTATCTGTCATTCACTCTCTTAAGCATTGGAAGCATTTTTTGTATGGTAGAGAGTTTACAGTGCGCACAGATCATCAAGCCCTCAAGTGGCTCCAGTCTATGCCTAGTGCACATTGGAGTGATTGCCAAGCGCGGTGGTCACAATTTTTTGAGCAATTTGGCGGTTTGATTGAGTATGTGCCTGGAAAAGCTAACCCTGTTGCAGATGCGTTGAGTCGCAAAGGACAGATTTTGGCTCTTGAGTCAAGAACCACATTTTCTATACAGGGTGAGTCTTTCGACAGCATGAAGAATCAGTATGCAGATTCGGAGTTTGGTATGTATTGGTTGCAGGCTCTTGCTTCCCAAGGGCCCAATAACTATCTCATTCGTGATGGATTGTTATTTTTTGGTCAGCGTCTATGTGTGTTGCCCTCTCTCAGGCCAACCATATTGCATGGTGCACATGATTCTTTCACGGGTGGGCACAGGGGAATGAACACCACATTGGAAAGGATTGAACGTTTTTTTTATTGGCCTAAAATGCGGAAAGATGTCTTTCGTTATGTCACACAGTGCACTATATGTCAAAAAGTAAAAGCTCCTCGGGGTAAGCAACAAGGCCTCTTGCTTCCGCTGCCTATTCCCAAGGAACCTTTTCAGGATATCTCTATGGATTTTGTGACTAACTTACCACCAAGTCTGCATTCAAGGAACACTCAATGTTTAACAATTGTTGATCGTTTCAGCAAATTTTGCATGTTGATTCCTTGTAAAGCCACAATTACTGCACAGGATGTTGCACGATTGTTCATTAAGCATTGGTACCCCCTCTGTGGTTTGCCAAAGTCCATTGTTTCAGATAGGGATGTTAAGTTCACGTCCAACTTTTTGCGTGCACTCTTTGAAAATTTTGACACAAAGCTGAATTTTTCATCCGCTTTTCATCCACAATCAGATGGTCAAACGGAAATTTATAATCAGTTGGCTTTTGATGTGTTGAAATCTTATGTTCATGATCAGCAGTCTCAATGGGAGCTCTATCTCCCATTGGTTCAGGCTATTCTAAATGATTCCTTTTCTTCTGCTTTTGGTCAAACTCTGTATGGGGTAGCTTTTGGCCGTCCGTTCCAGTCACTTTTGACTAGATCGGTCAGTCAAATGCCTGATGCCAATGCTGAGAGCCAGTCATTGGATGAGATTTCTGAGAGTGTGAAGCTTCGGCTAAGCAAGGCTCAGGAGTCTTATTCTCTATAGGCTAACAAGCATCGCCAAGAGGTCTCGATCAAGGAAGGAGATTGGGTGTATCTACAAATCATGAAACAGCGCCTTAAGCAAGTTGGAAAGAAATGTCCTAAGTTGTCTTTTCGTATGTATAGTCTATTTCCAGTCATCAAAAAGATTAATGAGGTTTCAATGAAATTGCAATTGCCTACCTCATGGTTAATGCACAATGTTTTCAATGTTTCTTGGTTGAAAGTGTTTCAGGGAACACCTCCAAAGGACGTTTCGGAAGAAGAAGAACCGGAGATCATCGATGAAGCTGAAGTCATGGAGCCGGAGCAAGGCTTGTTGCATTGGTTTCGCCATGGTTCAAAGAAACAAGTACGACAATATTTTCTGAAGTTCAAAGATCGAGGAACCCATGAAGCGGTGTGGGTAGACAAAGAGTTCTTCAAGGATTATCCAGAGTTGTTGGCAGACTACAAGGAAGCCATGCAGCTCGGTACCAGTACCTCACTTTAAAAAGGAGGGGATGTCACTTGACACATCCAACCCTATGTGTCCGTGGACAAGCTACACCATAACAAGGTTCCCGTCAGTCCAATCAGTCTAGATTAGAAGTAATCTGGCACTTTTGTGAGTCTATTCGTAGACCGTGCATGCCGAGTCACTTAGTGTAGATGCATATTCTCTGGTTGCACACCGCATAAGCATAAGCATTTCCATCAGATTCCATCAGAGTCAGTTTGGGGATTTTTCAAGTGACTTTATCCTATTTTTCCCTATTTTTAACATTTTTCACTTATTTATTAAGTGACTTTTGTTGGGAACTCAGTAGGGCAAATTGGATAAGTTAATATATAAGCAAACCCAAGTTAGCACAATTGGGCAAATGAGCAAGGAGCACAACAGGCTTTCCAAGCAACAGGTGTTCCCTCCCTCTCTCAGCAAGATCCTCCCCAAGCCATCTTGGTGAGGCCACTCCACCATCAGCCCCAGCGTTTTATCATCGCCATCCATTCTCCCTCCCTTGGCGTTTCTCAAGCATCAGCCCATCGCCATCAAAGCTCCCCTTTCCTGGCGTTTGTCTCCCCTACCGGCAGCCAACCCTAGCATTACTAATGCTAGCAAGACCTGCAAATTCTCAGTGTCTTCAGCCACAAAAACGCAGCCTCAGCCCTGCAGCAAGGCAGCGTTTTCAGCCCTCGACTTCAGCCCAAAAACGCAGATTGATTATTGCAATAACCCAGCGTTTTTGTCATCTGTATGAGCCTCTACCAATCAGAGAATTTCAGCCATAAAAGCAGCAGTAAAACAGGGATTTTCAGCCATACGAAACAGCCCCAAGATCTCGCAGATTCTTAGCCATTAAGCCCTTGTGGACAACAGATAGAAGCGAACCAAATTCAGCCCTAAGTCATCATCGTGGTCATCGACATAGTCCCCGTTTGCATCAGTCCATGCATCATCATTGTACACCTTTGTGCAATCAAAAGTAGACCACTCTCGCCGACGAGAGTGGGGCCTTCGGAGGAGGGTTTTACAACCTCTCAGGTGTCGTATCTCTTTCTCTCCTTCTCTCAGTCTCATACACTTGCACGCACAATATCCACTCACTTTGTTCGTGATCATAGCACTCTCCATAATGAAGGAAGGCTCTCTCCTTCCCTAAGAACTAAAAGGAACCTTGAGCAAATAAAGATCACTAATCTTGAGAAAATACAACATTCATTTCGCTGCACCTTACACTTCGGCTGTAGATCAAGATATCATCGAGAAATACAACAACAAAGTTGCCTAAAAATGGCCTCAGCAGATCATTCATCATCTGCTGAAACGTAGCTGGAGCATTGGTCAAACCAATAGACAAGACCAAAAACTTGTAGTGACCATAACACGTATGGAAGCCTATCTTGGGAACATCTTCCAGTTTGATGCGTATTTGGTGCTAGCCTGATCGCAGGTCTATCTTCGTAAAATACAACGCGCCAGACAAACTTCGGCTGTAGATCAAGATATGATCGAGAATTACAACAACGAAGTTGCCTAAAAATGGCCTCAGCAGATCATTCATCATCTGCTGAAACGTGGCTGGAGCATTGGTCAAACCAAAAGGCAAGACCAAAAACTCGTAGTGACCATAACGCGTATGGAAGCCTGTCTTGGGAACGTCTTCCAGTTTGATGCGTATTTGGTGCTAGCCTGATCGCAGGTCTATCTTCGAAAAATACAACGCGCCATGGAGCCGATCTATCACATTGTCCATGCGCGGGAGCGGTTACTTGTTCTTAACAGTGAGCTTATTCAACCCTTTGTAATCCACGCAGAAGCGCATAGTGTTATCCTTCTTTCGAGAAAGTAACACTGGCGCTCCCCACGAGGATTTACTTGGCCGAACAAAACCCTTGTCGAGATAATCTTTCAGCTGCCGCTGAATCTCGTCCTCTTCGGTTTTACTAAACCGATAGGGTTGCTTTGAGAAGGGCTGCCTACCAGCCACCAACTCAATGCCATGATCTGCTCCTCTCGAAGGGGGCAAGCCAAGAGGTAGATCATCAGGAAAAACATCCTTGAAAACAGTCATGATTTCTCGGATAAGGTCGGATTCGTCAGAATCCCCAAGTTTAGCAGAAGAACATGAAACATTTTTACGAAATTCAGTGACAGAAGTATCAAGCACTAATGAATCAAACCAAGCAGATGGTACACATTGATAAAAGTCAACATCAGAAGACTTTGTATCTTTATACATTTCCAAAGCAGTAACAACTGGTATTGCAAAACCATTATTTACAGACCTATGGTTACAAAGCGACACAAATACATGAGGCATATCTTGCTTAACAAAAACAAGAGAGTGATGTACATAGTCTATATACAATGAGTCTTGTTTATCATAAAACCATGGAATTCCTAAAATAACATCTGCTCTATCGAGGCGCATGATGTGGAAATCCAGGTTCTCTTTGTAATCAGCCAACTCGAGCGACAAATCTGGAACCATCCAATTCCATACATCCGTATCCTCGCCACGAGCCATCTTCACGCGATACTCATGGTCACTGTCCCGTGTCCGCAGGCTCAGTTTCTGCACCAATTTTGCATCCACAAAATTGTGTCAGCGAGCTTCCATTATCAAGGAGTACGGTCACGTCGTGACCATTGATCTTCCCGAGAAAACGGAGAAGATCATGCTTATCAAACACTTTGGTGCTAAAAGTACAGTTAGTGCATGAACTGTGCGCTAAATGATGGATTTCAACTTGAACAACATCAGAGTTACCTGAGATCTCGTGAATCTGAACCGAAGGACGACCTTGCGGTTTCTGCATCTTTTTCTTCTTGGGGCAGTCCTTGATTTAGTGACCTGTCTGGCCACATCCGAAGCAAGCCCCCTTCTTCACTGCATCAGCAACTGAAGCATTTTTGGCTTTCTTCTTCTCCTGAGAAGATCTTGGCGGTGATTTTGACTTATGCTGGATTCGGGGTCGCTTCCTCGAAGCGCCCTCACCGGATTGATGGTTTGCAGTTCTTTTCTTCTCATAGTTGCTCCATTTATTAAATGGAACGTCCTGGCCTTTCTACTGCATCCTCGGCGTCAATCGGGGCTTTGTCCTTGATTAAGGCCCATAGGTAATCTTCATGTAATCCCAGCAAGTACATGTGCATAGCGTGCGTGGAATCCACCTTACAGAAGGTGAGCGCCTCTTTGAAAGCTGTCGTATACTTAACAAAAGATAGAGCTTTCATCGAAAGACTCTGCAATTTGGCATAAGCTTTCAAAGGATCCATTTTGGCGAAATCCTTCTTGAATTTCACACAAAAGTGAGCCCACGTCGTAGGCTTCTTTGTCATATCACGCCACCAGGTAAGCGCCTTACTACGCAAATAGAGAGGAATCGTCTGAATCCTCCGTTCATCATGCTCCCCATGGAGATCAAAATACGCCCACTGGTGCAGCCAGTTATTTACGACCAATTCCGTACACTCCTTCTCTTCCCCTGAGAAATTTTTTGTACGGAATCGTGGCAGTCGGACTACCCTGTGAACGCCCAAAAGCAGCAATCTGCATCCGCAATTGCTGGAGATGGGTTTCGCCCTCGACAAGACGCGCAGTCGTCGACTGATCCATATTAGCGGGACATAACAGACCCCCTCCCGGGAAGTGCTCCAGAATCAAAGCATCCTTGATCTCTCGCGGAACAAGCTTGCATCCTCTGCATTGGCCAGTAGTGCCGATGCCAGTAAGGTGCCTGAACACACGCGTCACCGTACTTGTCTTTTGCTTCCCACAATATTTGCAAGTCCAAGTGCGTTTCCTGATCCTGCTTGCCCTCCTGTATTTACCACCGCAATGACATTGGTGTGTGCGCTCCAGGCTGGGTTGGGTTTGCGAGGCATGGTGGACCTACACATGCAGTATGAACACGACATCGTGACTAAAACGCATGTGCTATCGCGAGAGAATCACAAAGAAATGTGCGAGGGAGAGAGGGAGAGAGGAAAGATTTGCTTTCTTACCGATGAACATGCGCGAAAAGGCTCCGCAGATGGACTTTGCAGGTTGCAGGTCACTGTTGCAGACAATCTCCAGTAAAATAAGGCGCCCAAACTAAACCCAGCCAGGCGAAAATATAAGGCTCCTCGCGTAGGGTTTTTTCTCAAGCCAAAAAAATTCCATACACTACGGATCCGTACGGTACAGACGTACGGTGCCGTACAGATACGTACGTACGTCCGGATCCTTCCTTGGGTGGAATTCTGCCACTTCGTGTCACGTGTCGTCTCTCTCTCTCTCTCAGTTCAATTGTTATTGAAGTGCTAAAAGTTTGTTCAGTCTATTCTTTTCTATTGTCATGTGGTGCCCGTCTTGTGACAAGAACAGTAGTTGTAAGCAATGTAAAATAGTTCAAAACAAGCGAATGAATAAGATGGTGTCCCCAATCCGCTCGGAAAAGCTATAATTTGATAGTCCTGCAGTGGCTGCCCAAGATAGTGGTCGGCTGCACAATGGAAATACGACGCAGCAGGAGCCGGCAGATTTGGTAGGGGGAGACATAAAATCGGCCAAGTTGTTAATACTCTAAAGTGGCCAAGAATCTGGATTTTAACACTCATTTTTAAGTCAACCAAAAAAAATGCATTTGATAGCCTTATCATCCAGTTTTCTTTGCTGTATTTGTGGCACTAAAGCATAAGCTTCAGGTTTGAAACCTTTTGAAATGAGTGGTGGGGTCAGTATAAAAGCGGTCAAATGAATTAACATTAAAAATACTACAGCAAACTCGCGTAGGATTTTGGAAAGCCAACATTGGCGGCTTGCGAGCAGCTCTCTCTCTCTCTCTCTCTCTCTCTCTCTCTCTCTCTCTCTCTCTCTCTCTCTCTCTCTCTCTCTCTCTCTCTCTCTCTCTCACATTTAGCATGCGCAACCTTACATAAGGCCTAGCGCTACTAATTTGTGGAGTTCTGCAACAGTTTTCACCCACGCAAAAAGTCTCCTTTATCGGCTCTCAGTTCAGCCAATTCTCTCTCTCCTCACGATTTTCTTACTTTGGAGTCCGTGGAGGTCGTGCATAGACTGTGAGGTCCACGGCGGAGGTAAAGTGCAACCATAGGAGCTTGTGTACGTCCCTGCGGAAATAGTCGCACTCAGATAAGCGCAGCACCGACTGCCCACAAAAATTTATGCACTCTGACGCGTTCCAGAAGCAAATTCCAGCCAAGGAGAACTGGTGTGGGAGTCCCCTACGTGAGCAAATATCAGTAGAAGCTTCTCCCGCACTGAAAATCGAAGCAGACATAGCCGTTTTTGGCTACAAGTATGATGAATTTCAGCCAATAGGCTTCTAAAACCAAAATTTCTTGAAAGATTGTCAAGTCCTTGGAGTGTGCATCTTGGTAGCTATAGACATCCACCACTATATGGCACTACCTTTGAGAAAAAAGGAGGCTTTAAAAAAAAAACTTTGATCCTTCTCTTGCAAGTGATCTTGGATTCTTTATGGCTTATACCCCTTCAGAAAGAGCGATGAAGACGAGAGTGCGCTTGATGCGTGATGGACTAAGGGTAGGAGTGACTAGTAAGTCCGTTGCAGGGCCACAAAGATTCTTTGATGAAAATTTGGAAGCGTCATTTTGCTATGTCTGCTCTTTGATAGGACCGGTATGCTTTGAGGAAACCACTCGATTGGAGCTCTGATACCATTGTAACAAGCGAAACCACGTGCCACGGAAGAGAACATACTGAACAACTTTTAGCACTTCCAATAACATTGAACTGAAAGAGATGCACGACACACGAGACAGGAAGTGGTGGAGTTCCACCCCAAGAGAGAACTGGCCCCAAACCCTGGCGCCCCTTTCGGTATTTCTTTATATTACTTCATCAGAAAACAATGCCGATACTCCATCCTTTGCACCTTCACGTGGAAGCACACCAGAGAATGAGCCCATGACACATATTTAAAGGCCCTAGGCCCATGAAAAGCAATATATATGAAAAGATTCAAGTTTTAAAAGCATCTAGTCTCGAAAAGCTTGTGCAAAAGGTCTAACTATACAATTTGCCACGTCATCAGTAGTCATCGAAAATCCGTACTCTACCACATCATCAGCGCAAATCGCGGGCGTCCGTACACCTGCCACATTATCAATAATTTATGCAAGAATTGAGAGTGTGTGTGTGTGTATGTGTGCTCCTACTTTATTTACTTGTTCTTTGAGTAACCTGGGTCCCATAAGTTGGTAAGAACTCATCTTAAAAAATAAGCCACTTGGCAAGACTTAGTAAGTTAGTAAAACTTCTTCTGCTGCTTCTACTTCTTCTATTGCTGCTTCTTACGATTTAGGCCCCTCAGCCGGGATCTGCAATGGCTTGACACGTCAATAGTAGTTGTGACAGCAACCATCGAATTTCTAACCAATACCACCATCAATGCCACCACCGCCAAATGGGTAAAACGGTTGGAGCCCGTATGCCTTCCTCTATTATCCACATCCTAGATTTGCACCGCATCAGCCAAAAGATTTCAAGGATGGTGGATCTATATTTAAATTTTTCTCCTTTTTAGGCATGAAAGATAGAAAAAAAGCTTTACAGTTCTTGGAGGACTTTGACATATCTATGACTCTTGTAGAAGTGAGCAGCTTGAGAGTGCGACTGTATGTTTATGTTGTGGGCGATTTGGCGTATAAGCCAATGAGTTTTCTTCTTAAAGCTTATAAATCCAAAGGGAGGCAAGACTAGCTACAAAAGAATCTTTTTCACAGACACATTGCGAAGGGTAGAGTCAAGGCTGAGAATGCCTTTGGTATTTTAGAAAATCGATGGCGCATTCTCCATGACGACCTTAATGTAAATCTTCCTTTTGGTCCCTTAGTTGTTATTGAAATCAAGGGAGTAATGGAGGCTTGCTGTCCCTTGAAAGTGGCTTCGGCAGTTACAACATCTCCCATCTCAAAAGTTTGAATGCCCAACTTGGTGGCCAACTCCATTGATATGAAGTTGTGAGTAGAACCAAGGTCAAACAAGATGAAGGCATCATGATCCCTTACCTTTCCCCAAGCATAAGAGAGAGGTGATCCTTTACAATGAGCATCCTCTTTTGGAGCTTTGATAGTGGAAGCTCTAGGAGTCTTATTGCGAGCATTTCTTTTGGGGCAAGAACAATAACCATGTCCTTGCTCCCCACACTTAAAACATTTGTGATCCTTGCGAAAAGTTTCAAGCTCTTCAGGTGAGTTTATTTTTACCTTTGTAAACTCCTTACTCTTGGACCGATTGTTGTTGGTGTTGTTGGAATGGCCTTGGGAAAAATTTTGGGCATTAATTTTTCCCTTTGCATCACTTTTGTCTTTATTTTCCATGGGCTTGACATTTCGTACAACCCCTTGACTGCGTGCTACACAATTTTGTGCATCTGAAGCGAGAACCGGAGTTTTCGAAGCAAATTGACCCATGCCCCAATGCGGAGGAGACCATGAGGTGGCGCACAATGATACGTCAGCGTGCGGCAAGTCTAAGAATGCGAACGGCACTATTTATGGATTTCAATAGGCAAATGTCGCACACTCAAGTTGACTTTTGATGTGTTTGCCATGCAGGAATAGCTCGTTTCGACTGCACGTTTTTTGCATTGTTACATGTTTTTACATATGTGCATATTGTGATATTTGCTTGTTTCATATGTTTCCTCTTGTGTGTTTTATCAGCTTGTGTATTTCTTTCTTTGTGTGTGTTGCTTGATTGACTTGTGTTACATTCCATTAAAAATATATATATTTTATCCTTGAAAGGCATGGGTAACTTTGGGTAGAATGTGCACATAGCCTGTGGAGGGGCCGGGTTCGAATCCCAGGTAACTTTGACGGAGTGGATCCCCCCCCCGTAGCATGCATCTACGTAACTTTTTTTTTAAAAAAGCTTATTTAGATAGTTTTTAGCGAGGATTAGGCTTGTTAACTCTGAGCGGCCACTCTCTATGTATTCAAGAAAACAACCACCTCCCGACGGCTTGATAGCAACCCAACAAATAGGCATCGACCTGTAGCGAAGTGCTCAAAACCACCGACTGACCGGAGAATATTCTCGAGTGACCATACGGCGGCCGCACGGCCTCATGTGCTAAGGCTAAGGGTTGGGTGGCCGCTCTGCGGTCACTCTAAAATCCCAAGAATATTCTCTGGCTCGCCGATGGTTTTGAGCATATGACTGCCGGTTCACGCCCATTTAATGCCCTGCTATAAGGCCACCAGGAGGTAGTCGATGTTTTGAACTCATGAAGAGTGGCCGCTTGGAGTTAACAAGCATTAATCTTACCTAAAATTTATCTAAATAAGCTTCTTTTTTTGGTAGTTACGTAGATGCATGCTACGGAGAAAGATCCACCATGTCAAAGTCACTTGGAATTCAAACCTAGCCCTACACAGGCCATGGACATGTTCTCCCCAAAGGTTGCCCAGGCCTTTCAAGGATAGAATGCTTCTTTTTTTCATGAAATGTAAACACAAGTCAATACTGAGGATACGCGAGGAAAAAAACACACAACCTAATAAAACACACAAGAGTAAATATATGAAACAAGCAAATGCTACACTATGTACACACACGTAAAAACATGCAACAATGAAAAAAAAATCATTCGACCCAACTATTCTTCATGACAAACACATCAA
Organism: Adiantum capillus-veneris; assembly: GCF_014529385.1. Classification (NCBI taxonomy): domain Eukaryota; kingdom Viridiplantae; phylum Streptophyta; class Polypodiopsida; order Polypodiales; family Pteridaceae; genus Adiantum; species Adiantum capillus-veneris. The sequence goes on along the minus strand of NC_140958.1, from coordinate 71,724,790 downwards.
AACTCAGTTTGAGTCTCAAAATCAATACACACTGTCAGAATAAACACTCAATTTTACGACGTTCGCCTATTGAATCACGTGCTCATTCTTAGACATGCCACACACTGACGTGTCATTGCGTATCACCGCATGGTCTCCTCCACATTGGTGTGTGGATCAATTTGCTCCAATGGCTCTGGTTCTCCCGTTAGTTGCACAAAATTGTGTAGCACCTAGCAAGCAATAACAACTAAGGGAGCAAAGGGAAGATTTAGATTAAGGTCACGGAGAATGCGCCATCGATTTTTCAATATACCAAAGGAACTCTCAACCTTCAACCTACCCTTCACAATGTGTCTATCAAAAAAATTCTTTGTAGCAGGTCTTGCTTCCCTTTGGATTTATAAGCTAACTCGTCGTCTTATACACCGAATTAACCACAATATGCGGCCGCACTCTCGAACCATTCACTTCCACAAGAGGCATATTTAAAACCTCATTCCTCTTCATTTGAGCATATATTGTAGACTCCTTGAAGACTGGCATAATGTTCTCACGGAATGGCCATGTGTAAGCCTCCATGGCACGCAGCCACGAGCTTGATCAACTTGGATGGGCTCCAAAATGTCACCTGCCTAGAGAAGCACCACCACATCCATGGCACAATCCCATCAAACCCTCCTCTATCAAACCAGACATGGATGCAATGCAACAAACTACACAGCAAAACAAAGAGAAAAACAACCAAACTACACAGCTAAACAAAGAGAAATACATAGAGTGCATTCTATGCCTCTTATGATCCTACAATGGGTCTTCCTTGCTAGAGGAAATGTGATGCAAATTTAGCAATAACATAAGAAGAAATTTTGTTGCATCAACATCATCCATCTATATTTTCAAAAGAAAAAAGACACATTAAAGAATAACACAAAGCAAAAGTTTATTTCCATTTACTTCCTCCTTCCCTCTCTTCGTCCCTCGACAAAATTTAAAGTCGAGTAGCAACGTACCTTGTATTTGGTGACAATCTTCACGACGTCCAGTTGAAATTTTATGTACATCTTCATTCGTCAAGCCTCCTATTATGTAGACGGCGAAAACAGTCTCAACAGGCAGCAACCGTCTCCTGGAAGCCGAACAGTGGATCAGTCAGTAATTACCACGGCGATTACCACAGTAACTTCGAGAGGCTGTAAATAGGACCCATTACATTGTAATTGGGCTGCTTGTATTTTGACTTCTTACTCCTAGTCTCTTGGTTTTAGTCTCCGAAGCTGTTCTTGAGTTACAATCTCTTCACTTGTAATTCTACTCTATAATCATTACTACAGTAGTCAATTGGGCTTCAATCTGTTATACCTTGTACTTGTTCTTCATAAACTCTGAATCTGAACCTGAAACACTTTTCCAGTCATTCAATCTGTTTCTAATCCCAGTAGAGTATTTCAGTTCAGTTAACTATTTCACTTCAGTTTCCATATTCCATTCCAATTTCATTGTCTGAACTGACGACTTCCAGTAGCTGTAAATTCTTTGCAATCAACTATCTAAAGAGATCAGCTCCAATTCCATTTTGGCGATCACGGTGGCTAGAGTTGTTTGCTCGTTGACCAGAACGCTTCTCCCAGTTTGAATTTTCAGCTGAAGTTATGGCATTTCCATTGTGAATTGCCACAATTGATTGCTTTAGATCAAAAGAGAAAGATTCGATCTCATTGTTTGCGTGTGTGTGGTGAACCGTTTGGCAATCCGTCTCTTTGTTCATCTACATTGCATGCACACTCTTTGAGGAAGACAAGATTTTTTCTAGTCACTTTACATGAAATAGGTATGTTCATGGTTTTGTGTTGGAAGTGGTTTCAGGAATTTTCAGCCATGGTGATTCTTGAAGAAGGAAGAAGCAGGACTCTGGACGAAGTTGAAGCATCGAAGAAGCACGTTCTGCGAACAGACTCACAAAAGTGCCAGATCACTTGCTAATCTAGACTGACCGGACTGACAGAACCCTTGTTATGAAGTAGCTTGTCCAAACACTTAGATTAGATGCATATCCTCTGGTTGCACACAGCATGACCATCAAATTACAGTCAGAACCCATCAGTAGCATTTTTACAGAGCATAGGCCTATTTTCCCTATTTTTGACATTTTTCACTTATTATTTTTAAGTGACTTTTGTTGGAAAGTAGGTAGGGCAAATTGAGTAAGTTTGTATATAAGCAAACCTAAGCTAGCACTATTTGGTAGAAGAGGCAGCAAGAGCACCTTGCTCAACAGGCAACTTCTCAGCAAGACCAACCCCCGCGACAACTTTGGCGTTTTCTCTCAACAAAAGGCCTAGCATTTTTGCACCAGATCAGACAACGTTTTTGCACTTGCAGATTCTCAACGGCAGTAGATAGCAGATCAGCCCTAGCATTAGCAGATTCCCACAACAACACAGCAGATTTCCTAGCGTTAGCATATTTCCCCGCAAGGTCAGTTTTCAGCCCTAGCGTTTTTGGTTTGCAGATCAACCTCAACGTTTTTGCAGATCATCGCGACAGAATCAACCATAGGACCAGCGTTTTCAGTTTTCAGCCTTTAGCACTCGCAGAACAAGTCCCGAACCTCGCAGACCTCACCTTCCCGCAGCAGTTCCTCGCCGCACGGTCAGATCCAACGAAGTTTGCAGTTTCAGCCCAGAAAACGCAGATTTCAGCATCTGCGTTTTCAGCGCGTCGTCGTCGTAGTGTCGTCATCGACATAGAGTAAGAATTCAGCAGATAAAGATTTGCAGATTTCAGCCCTTAGAGTTTTCAGAATTCAACCCATCTCGTCATCGTCCTCATCGTCGTCGACATCGTCGGCAAGTCCAAGCATTGTAGAGATTTGTGCAATCATAAGTAGACCGCTCTCGCCATAGAGAGTGGGCCTTCGGAGGAGGGTTTTACAACGTCTATAGTGTCGTATTTCTCTTCTTTCTCTATCTCTCAGTCTCATGCACTTTCACGCACAGTGTCCATTCACTTTGTTTGTGTCCATTGCACTCTCTCGTTAAGAACGGAAGGCTCTCCCTTCCATAAGAACAAAAGGAACCTTGAGCACAGTTCGAAGCACTCATCTTGAGCAAAGCGCAAACATTCATTCCGCTGCACCTAACATTGGTATCAGAGCTTTGGCAGTGTTCTGTATCACTCAAGGAAAGAACCACAAGAATCACAAGAATTTTTTTGCTTGTTGCGGTCGCACGAACCCAAGTTCGCTTGGGCGTGTCGATTTTTTGAAGAGTGACAGAAATCCCAAGAAAGAAGGGCTTGTCCAACCTCCCCTTGTGTCTCTTTTCACTCATGGAGAGCGGACCGTGCACTTAGCGGCCGGCCAATCGACGTGAGGTGGGAAAAAGCAAGCTTGGTGTGAGCGCAAGGCCGCTAAGGGGTGCGTCCGCAGAAAGGAGTAAAACTCGGGTGAAGAGAAGATCCTTCTCAAACGCAGTTTGCAAGTGAAAGAAAATCTCAAGAACCTCAAGACCCTCAAGAACCCAAGAACCCAAGACCCTCAAGAACCCAAGAACCCAAGACTTTCAAGAATCCAAGTTCCTCGTGAACTTAAGAACCAAAGATCATAGTGCATGGTCGCCACCCGAAGCAGAATGGATACTTCGCATACAGGTGATGAGCATGAGAGAGGCGACGAAGAATTTTTTCCCCACCAAGAGATTTTTCCGACCCTCCCCCTTCGCCATCTACACCACAAAGTGTACCAAACCCTATGGAGGCAATGGTCAAGCAGATGATGGACATGATGGCCAAACAAGAAGAGACTTGCATGAACATGATGGCCCAACAACAAGAAGCGAATCAAATTGCATTGGCACAACAAGAAGAAAATCACATTGCTTTAGAACGCGAGCGCGATGAACGAAAAGAAAGAAAAGCAGAACGAAAGGCCGAGCGTGAAGCTCAAAGAGTAGCCTTGGAGGTCGAGCGTGAGGCTCAAAGAGAACTACGCACTCAAGAATTGGTTCGACAAGTACTTGCCTCGAAGTCTGAACCAGTCAAAGATCGTGGGAGTTCCTCGAGTGGCGCAAGCCACGATGCGGATTCCAACTATCCAGTCACAAAGAAGTTGACTTTCAGTAAGTATGATGGTAAGATGGATGCTACGGTTATTCATTCTTGGTTACATCAATTTAATGCTTATTTTGCGAAAACTAAGAAGACAGTGAATAGCAAGGCTTTGATGGCAGCTATGTACCTTGCCGGTGATGCCATCAATTGGTACCACGCTTAGCAAGAGGCACAGTTAGCCGCGCACCTAGAGGAAGCCGACAAACTCACGCCCCTTTCCTTCAATTGGGCTGATTTCCAAGACAAGCTCAAGGCGCGGTTTATGCCACCTCAGTACCTCGCACGATTGAAGGACGATTGGCGCGCTCTCAAGCAAAATGGTATGCCGGTTATGTCTTTCTAATCGTGTTTTGCAGCTAGGTACCCAATTACGCAAGTCGGATTATGAACGCAAAGATGCATTCCTTTATGGATTGGACGAGTATATCAAGTACGATGTCGAGGTGCTCGATCCAATCGATCTCAACAAGGCGGTAGGATTGCTCTCGCGCAGCATTGAAGCACAACAAGGGAAAGCCTAAGGAGAACAAGACTTCCACAAGTCCCTCGCAGACTTCTCTGAACCCTCAGAACGGTAAGAATGGTAACTCTTCTAACCAATCTTCCAACAGTCTCTCAGAAAATAATTCTTCCAATGAATCTAAGGGTAAAGCTAACACAATTGCTAAACCTAAGCTTACTCCAGATGAAAAGGTAGCACAAGGAATTGTAGGAGGATACGTCACGTCGAAAGAGCAAAGCACTTATTCTAAGGAAGGTCGTTGTTTTCATTGTCACATTAAGGGTCACATAAAAAGAACATGTCCTAAGCTTGAATCGAATGAATCTAAAGAATCCACAGTGCAATTAATGATAACACGAGTGTGCCCCAAGTTTCTCTTGACCCTCCCATTAATAATTCTCTCATTAAATGTTATGGTCAGGTGTCGGGACAGTGTTTTGTCATATTGTTTGACCCAGGTAGTATGCATGATGTGATCAGTCCCTCTCTTGTTGAGAGAGCCCGCCTAGAAGTTAGTCAGAAATCTCCTCTTGAGGTCTCTGTCTTTGTTCCCGGTATGGACTCTCTCATCACGCAGGAGTGTCTTGGTGTGTTGTTTACAATTCAACAACTAAATGCCTTCACTAGAAGATTTGTTGTCTCTCCTCTCTCAGGATGTGATATGATTTTGGGCATTCGATGGTTTCGTGATCTTAACCCTCTCATTGATTTGAAGGCTAACATTTTCACTCCCTATGCCAAAAGTGATTCTCCCATTGTCATTCGTGGAGAGGACATTGTTCATTCTCCCTCTCTCATTGCTAATATGCAAGACAAGATTGAAAGGATTCATGAGAAGGAGACTCTCTCACTCTCTTCTTCTCCAAAGCATGACACACAGGATTTGCATGAGTACGAGAAGCATGATGATGATTTGATTGACAATGATTTGCATGATGATTTGGATGATAATGATGAGCATGATGATTTGCATGATCAAGATGTGATTTCTCACAAGCATGATGAGTTGCATGAAGATGATGTGATTGTTCACAAGGATGCTGTGTTAGTGGATGCTTTTTCTAGCGAAGCTAACCTCGTTGTAGATTCGATCAATCACGAAGAACCGATCTTGGCTTTCGAGTCGAGGTTCAAAGAACCCCCACGGGACGATTCGATCATTCAGGAAGAACCGATATTGGTTCTCGAGCCTAGGTCCAAAGAACCCTCACAGGAAGTATTATGTGTTCGCATGATTGATACGCACGCATTGATCGAGTGTTTCATTCGTGATCGTTTCCTATATTTTAGTCAACGTCTTTATGTGATCCCTTTTATTAGGCATGACATATTGTACTTTGAGCACGTTTCACTCATGGATGAGCACGAATGTATGCGGATTGTTTATAAAAAGCTGAAAAGTATGCATTCAAGGAAGTCACATTCCATGTCTCTTTCTTGGCATGACACAGTTGTAGAAAGAGCACATGAAAGTATGAGCACCAAGCATGCGCATTTCCATTGTGAATTGCCACAATTGATTGCTTTAGATCAAAAGAGAAAGATTCGATCTCATTGTTTGCGTGTGTGTGGTGAATGGTTTGGCAATCCGTCTCTTTGTTCATCTACATTGCATGCACACTCTTTGAGGAAGACAAGATTTTTTCTAGTCACTTTATACATGAAATAGGTATGTTCATGGTTTTGTGTTGGAAGTGGTTTCAGGAATTTTTAGCCATGGTGATTCTTGAAGAAGGAAGGAGCAGGACTCTAGACGAAGTTGAAGCATCGAAGGAGCACGTTCTGCGAACAGTCTCACAAAAGTGCCAGATCACTTGCTAATCTAGACTGATTGGACTGACAAAACCCTTGTTATGAAGTAGCTTGTCCAGACACTTAGATTAGATGCGTATCCTTTGGTTGCACACAGCATGACCATCAGATTACAGTCAGAACCCATTAGTAGCATTTTTACAGAGCATAGGCCTATTTTTCTTCTTCTTGATATTTTTCACTTATTATTTTTAAGTGACTTTTGTTGGAGAGTAGGTAGGTAGGGCAAATTGAGTAAGTTTGTATATAAGCAAACCTAGGCTAGCACTATTTGGCAAAAGAGGCAGCAGGAACACCTTGCTCAACAGGCAACTTCTTAGCAAGACCAACCCCCGCGACAACTCTCGCGTTTTCTCTCAACAGAAGGCCTAGCGTTTTTGCACCAGATCAGCAAACGTTTTTGCACTTGCAGATTCTCGGCGACATTAGAAGCAGATCAGCCCTAGCGTTAGCAGATTCCCACAACAACACAGCAGATTTTCTAGCGTTAGCAGATTTCCCCGCAAGGTCAGTTTTCAGCCTTAGCATTTTTGGTTTGCAGATCAACCTCAACTTTTTTGCAGATCATCGCGACAGAATCAGCCATAGGACCAGCGTTTTCAGTTTTCAACCTTTAGCACTCGCAGAACAAGTCCCGAACCTCGCAGACCTCACCTTCTCGCGGCAGTTCCTCGCCGCACGGTCAGATCCAACGAAGTTTGCAGTTCAGCCCGGAAAACGCAGATTTCAGCATCTGCGTATTCAGCTCGTCGTCATCGTAGTCGTCATCAACATCGTCACCGATATAGAGTCAGAATTCAGAAGATAAAGATTTGCAGATTTCAGCCCTTAAGAGTTTTCAGAATTCAACCCGTCTCGTCGTCGTCCTCATCTTCGGCAAGTCCAAGCATTGTAGAGATTTGTGCAATCATAAGTAGCCGCTCTCGCCATAGAGAGTGGGCCTTCGGAGGAGGGTTTTACGTCTCTAGTGTCGTATTTCTCTTCTTTCTCTATCTCTCAGTCTCATGCACTTTCACGCACAGTGTCCATTCACTTTGTTTGTGTCCATTGCACTCTCTCATTAAGAACGGAAGGCTCTCTTTTCCATACGAACAAAAGGAACCTTGAGCACAGTTCGGAGCACTCATCTTAAGCAAAGTTCAAACATTCATTCCACTGCACCTTACATGAGACGAGGCAGAAACGATGCTGATCGACATGATTACACCTCTTCATTGAAAATTTCTTTTCCAGTTTTCAAAGGTGGGAAGACAGATGACCCGGATGTTCATATCCAAGCCTTTGGACAGTATGCTGAGTTGAAAAATATTGATGAAGATGACTGGGGGGAATACTTTCCTCAAACATTAAAGGAGGCAGCAAAGAAATGGTACTACCATTACACAACTTGCCAACTCATATCATATAACAAACTACTCAAAGCTTTCCGACTGGAATATTCAGATAACAGAGGAGATGAGGATATCCTCTGTGAATTGGATAAGATAAAGCAAAGGAAATTATCAATCAAAAGTTATGTTGAGAAAATCAAAAAGCTGACTAAGTAGCTGCAGGAACCACCATCAGAAAAGCGGTTGCGGACATGGTTTTAAAATGGTTTCCACAGTAAGAAGCTTAGGGAACAGGAGGATCACAAACCGGCTACTGCAACTTATCGAGGAGTCCTCTAAAATCCCTGAAAAGGATTTTACGGCTACACCAAGCCTGGGACCACAGTACAGAGAGATGGTTGAGATTCTCTTTGAAGCTAGGATTAAAACAAATCAGCCTCTTCCAAAAGGATGGATCCATACAGGTTCGCGTTGTCATAAATTGGCCAGAACTCGTCTAACAAAAGGCAAACGCACGCTCTATGATCCCGACACCAAAACCTATCATCCTCTCACGTCTTATGAATTGGAAATGACCACAAAAAGGTGGGATCAACTTGAGCAGGAGTCCATTTACAGACTTATCCGGAAGGACAATGCTGGTACTAGGACTTCTGAAACACCAACACGACCCAAGGGCAAGAGAAAGCGGATTCAGTGGAAGGATACTGGGTAGTTCTATCTCAGAATCCGATGGTGGATTTTTCCAGCCGTTCTCAGAATCAGATGGTGGATTTTTCTAGCCAATTTCAGAATCAAAAGGTGGATTTTCCCAGTAAGTCTGAATCTGAAACACTTCTCCAGTCATTCAATCTGTTTCTAATCCCAATAGAGTATTTCAGTTCAGTTACTATTCCAATTCAATTTCCATATTCTATTCCAATTTCACTGACTGAACTGACGACTTCCAGTAGCTGTAAATTCTAACACTGGAATCACCTATCTAAAGAGATCAGCTCCAATTCCATCATCCATCCTCAACTTCAACAAGCTCTTCTCTTGGGCGGTCCGTCCTTTTTCGTAGACTTTCCTTGTTTGGGTCATCCCTTTCATCCCCTCCCCGAGCACTTTGTCAATAGATCCTAGCGATGTGCGTTTGGGCTCTTTGACTTTTTGCGATTTAACTCCAGGAAGGTCTTGTACCTGAGGTATCCGTGTTGTATTCCCCCCCATCGATTGTGCCACCCGCACTTGCAGTCTCCTCTATCATAGTCTCACTCTCGCCCCCAATCTCTCCCTCCCCCTTTTCCTCTCCATAAATGCTCCCTCTCCCTCTTGATCGTTGAAACCAGCTTGTAGGGCGTTAGACTTTAGCTTTCACCCGATCTTTACATTGTAAACTTTATGACATAGGAACTTCACGAATAAGCCTGCAACTGGGAATTACACTTCAAACAAAACACGGCTTAGCAGCTAGAGTCCTTCCAAGCAGACAGTGACGCACTCTAGGCCCCAAAGACTAGCGCCCCTTTCGGTATTTTTTTAGCCTTATTAAACTTAAGCGCTTTTACCGGGCCAAAAATGACCTCGATTTCGACAGCATAACCGCAGTAGGAGGTTTCACATACAAAATCCACGTGGAAGAGGTGACTTTCCTGGCGCATTCGAGCACTTTCTCAAACCCAGCGAGAATCTGCAGCCACTGAATTCTCTGCTTTCTGCCCCAAAAATGCACTAGACCACTTGTACAGTGATCCCCTAGCTTCCCCAAAGGTCTTGAGGGTATTAGGGATCAATTAGGGTCAAAATCCTAAACCTGCAAAATTACACAGCAGGCTGTGCAACCTACTGTTTCGCGCTCCGCTTCGCGAGCCGGTCGCATCCGTAGCAAGCCCTCGAGCTCCCGCACCTAAAGGGATACTTGCTTTTTGAATCGGAGGAGATTTCTCGCGTGAAATCTCTCCGAGTTCACCAATACCTGTGAGGGATAAGCAATTAGCTAATCCAGCACCTGTGCAAGAGGCTCTTGCCTCAACAATCACGCATGAATCCACACAACTCTACATACACATGAAAAGCCCTCGAGTGGGGGATCACGTTTCTGTATTCAAAGGGGGGGAGAGGTGCACGAGAGCGGAATCATCGTGCTACATAAGACAAGGGCAATACACATGCGCCAAGAGCCATCCTTCTTCTGCGCTAGAAGCGATTGGGAGCAAAAGGGTGAAGAACTAGGTTGAATCAGCCCTTTTTCTACCAGTTCCTCTACTTGGCCCATAATCTCTTTTTGTTGAGCCGCACTAACCCTATACAGAGGCCTATTTGGTGGGCTACAACCTGGCACCAAATCTAATCCTCAGGCCTCTCCGACGGCAACCAAGACAGTAATGAGTCAAAAAAAATGGTCACTAAATTCTCGTAAAAATGCTAACCTTTCTTTATTTAACGTAGATAAATTTGACTGACAATTATCTGAAACATCACATGCGAAAATCAAGTACGTAGAAAGATGATTCTTAATTTACAGAAGTAGATACAAGAGGGACACACTCCCCTTTAAGCTTTACATCAAGGATGTGAGTTTTGCCCTATGTTGAAGGGTGATCTTTTTGTTAAAGACATCCAGCACTCCATGTATACGGAACATCACCAGGCTTCCCAACAGCGCATCACACCCTTCCAGTGGCATGATATAAAATTCCACTGTGTCCACATATGATTGAAAATGGAAACGCAACTTTCCAATGATACGCGTAACACGCTCTGAATGGCCAGGACATCCCTGCCTGAGCTGAATACCCCATCTCTTCAACTTTGTTGCCCAACTTGATGGCCAACTCTGGTGAGATAAAGTTTGCTTTATAGTTTTTTTCAGACGCGTCTGATTGGGCAACCATACTTCCAGGCGCGTCCGCGTGAGATTGGAGTGAGATTGAGGATTTCGGACGTGGGCAGGGTCGATTTGACGATGTGGCATTTTTTCCCCCAAAGGTCACATTTGCCCGTAAACGCCTCTACGCGAGTCTTCTGGAGTCTGCCGCGCTGCATTTTCTGCACAGCCGTGACCCGATTGAGGCCATTGTGGGCTTGAGCCCGTGAGCCCTACCCACACTCTCTCTCCTGCGGTTCTCCATCTTCACCTACGCTCTCCTTTTACCCGTGAGCTGCTCCTGAGGCCTCCACTTTGTCAAGGTTTGAAGTTTGAACTTTGGACTATGCAGATGGGCCGAGTGAAGCGTCCTGAATGGCAGTATGTAGAACAATTGAAGCCTCAAAAGAAAGGGCAATTTACATGTAAATGCAAGTATTGTGGGCATACTTGGGACGGATGTCCCTCCGTATTCGTGCACATTTATTGTCCATCTCTGGCCATGGTGTAGACCCATGTGAGAGTGTGCCAGAGGACATCAAAGAGGTGGTCACAAGATTGCATGTAGACGTGAAGAATGATGGGAAGGACCCAAATGCATATGTAGATGCCTTGGTGGATGATTTGGGAGGTAATGCCTCTCTATCTCAAGGAGGTGCCTCAGGCTCAATGAGTACACATGCATCAGGGAGTGCACATGTAAGTGCCACTGGGACTTCGGCTTCCAAATCAAATGTGGGGTCCTCAAGCAAGAAGAGGAAGGTTGCACAAGGGCCTTTGACAAGTGCATTTAGCTTGCAAGCACGCAAGCAAGCAGATCAAGCCTTGCGCATGTTTTTTTATGCAGAGGACATTCCTGAATGGAAAGTGCGGATTTCTTTCTTTTTGGAAATGGTCAAGGCAATTGGACAAGTTGGTCCATCTTATGTGCCTCCCACATACAATGCTTTGTGCACCACAGAGTTAAATGATGAGGTCAAATGCATTGGTCATGAGATCATGGGTGTGCGCGAGAAATGGAAGAAACATGGATGCACAATTGTATGTGATGGATGGTCTGACACTAGACGCAGGTCTATCATTAACTTTCTTGCATGCTCTATACATGGTTCTGTGTTTCTGAAATCGGTGGACACATCTGGGGAGATAAAGACATCAGAATTTATTTTCAAGCAGCTTAAGGATGTGATTATTGGGGTAGGACCCTCCAATGTTGTGCAGGTATGCATGGACAATGCAACTAATTGTGTTGGGGCTGGGCAAATGGTGGAAGAGAAATGGAAACACATTTTTTTCACGAGGTGTGCATGCCATTGCTTGGACCTCTTGTTTGAGGATATTGGGAAGCTCCCTTGGATTGCAAAAATTCTTGAAGATGCAACAAAGGTTGTCACATTTGTCACAAGGAAGTCCACTGTCTTGGCATTGTTTCGAATGCTTAGCAAGAAGGAATTGTTGAAGCCATCGGCCACTCAATTTGCCTACTACTTCATCATGTTGGTAAGCCTTGTGGATGAGAGATGTATGCAAGGTGTGCGTAGGCTTATGATTGATACAAATTTTGTGAAAATGAAGGCATCCAGGACTACAAAGGCCACAGTGGTCTCGGACATTGTGTTTAATGTATCCTTTTGGCAAGAGGCCAAGTTGATTTTGAAGAGTTGTGCTTCCATCACTTCATTTGGCTGATAGGGAAGGAGCCACCATGGGGCTTGTGTATGAGCTTACGGATCGCATGGTGAGAAAATTCAAAACATGCAAGGTATTGATGCGGCAAGGATGCAAGAGATCAAGGACCTATCCGTTGATAGATGGAATATGATGCACACACCATTGCATGCTGTGGGATACTTGTTTCATCCTGTATGGCGAGGAAGAGGGCAATTCAATGATCATGTGGTTCATGACGGGTGGATGACATTTGGACAAGAATACCAAAGATGATTTGACCATGCAAGGTACCCTCATTGATGAGTTGGACACTTTCCTCATTGAAAGAAAGTCATTTGCTCATCCTATTGCACAAGATCCAAAGAGAATGCAAGAGGGTGTAAAATGGTGGGAGACTTTTGGAGCTTGCACGCCCACATTGCAGACTCTTGCACTTAAGGTGCTTTCTCAAGGGACATGTGCCTCTCCATGTGAGAGAAATTGGAGCACCTTCTCTCTCATTCACACCAAGAGAAGAAATAGGCTACTTCCTGCAAATACCAAGAAGCTTGTCTACATACACACCAACTTGAGGCTCTTATGCAAGATCAAAGAGCGCGGCTATGAGAGAATGGAGGTGACATTAGAGATGCTTAACAAAGAGAAGGATGAGGAGCGCTTGCTTGAATTGCAGGAGATTCAGGAGGCGATTGCACAGAGCACTGATGATGTTATGGAGTCTCTTCCGATTAGCATGCCGAGTGATATTGGGACTTCATGCTCCGTTGCTGAGGATGAGGCTTGGGATGAGGATGAGGATGAGGATGAGGATGAGGATGAGGAGGGTGATGATGAGGATGACGATGAAGAGGTGGCCTGCGATGAGAGTTAGAGCTCATTGCATTTTGCTCTAGCCTCGTTCCTGACTCTTCTTAGCTCTACTTATGTTTTGGATTCACTATTTAGCATCGAGCTGTTGGACTCCACCCTCTAGGCTCTATTTATGTTTTGTCATTTGGAGTACTCAGTATACAGTCTTGTTGGTTTTGGAGGCTCCCTATTTTGTCATCTCCTGCTTTGCTCTAGCCTCTAGTATGATGTATCTATTGATCAGAGATCTTGATCTGTTTCTCAACTCCCGACTCCTTGATTTAGCTAGATTCTACATTTTCTATAATGTTTTAATGCATTATGTGGCTTTGGGCTGCTCTCTAGAGTCTAGTGTTTTAAATTTAATTGCTATTTGTTGTGATATATATATATTTATATATATACACACACTAATTTTTTAGTGTCGTGTGGTATTCCACGTATGGAATCTTCGGGGGGTTTAAATCGGGCTTATATCGGGCTTCCATACCCGTCCGAGTGAGACGCACGGTTGACGTATGAAAAAACTATGGTTTGCTTTAGCACCTGGATCAAAGAAGATAAGTGTTGCCTGGTCTCTGACTCTACTCCACGCAACTCACTGGCATCTGAGTTCGGCCTATGACCCACCATATTTGGCACTAACCCGGCCATGGGTGTCACGTGACACATCCAACCATGTGTGTCCGTCGACAAGCTACAGCAGGACAAGGGTTCAGTCAGTCCAATCAGTCTAGATTTAGTAGTGATCTGGCACTTTTGTGAGTCTATTCGTAGACCGTGTATGCACAGATACTTAGTGTAGATGCATATCCTCTAGTTGCACACAGCATGATCATAAGCATTCCCATCAGAATTCTTCAGGGGAATTTTCCAGTGCCTTTAGCCTATTTTACCTATTTTTGACATTTTTCACTTAATATTTCTAAGTGACTTTTGTTGGAAAGTAGGTGGGGCAATTTTGCTAAGTTTGTATATAAGCAAACTAGAGCTAGCACTAAATGGCAGAAGAGGCAACAGGAGCCAAGCTCAGCAGGCAACTTCTCAGCAAGACGAAGCCTTGGTGGATTCCCTCCAAGCAGCAGATCCCCCCTATTCTAGCGTTTCTTCATCAGCATTGCCTGGCGTTTTTGCACCAGCACATCATCGCCATACCCCCCAGTGCCTAGCGTTTTGCATCAGTTGTCATTGCCAGAAGACCACAGGAGCTAGCGTTTTTGACAAGACAACAGGCCAGCGTTTTTGTCATCAGCATCTCTAGCGTTTTTGGTCCTAGATCCAGCATTTTCAGTAGATACCACCCACAGCAATGCAGCGATTTTCAGCAATGAAGTAGTTGCAGATTCAGCCCCTAAAGGTAGCAGATTCAGGCCAGGAAAGACCATCAGTTTTCAGCCTTAAGAACCTTTGTTTTCAGCCCTAAACCTGCAGATTTTCAGCGTCAAAGACCCACCGAAAACGGCCCCCAAAATCAGCGTTTTCGGCTTAGTCGCAGATTTCAGCCCATGCGTTTTTGAACAGCAGTAGAAAGATTGCAGATTTCAGCCCTTAGATCGACTTCGTCATCACCGTCGTCATCGTCGACATAGCCTAGACTTGCATCAGTCTCATGCATCCCCATTGTACCAGATTGTGCAATCAATAGTAGACCACTCTCGCCGATGAGAGTGGGGCCTTGGGAGGAGGGTTTTACAACGTCTCTAGTGTCGTATCTCTCTTCTCTCTCTATCTCTCAATCTCATACACTTGCACGCACAGTGTCCATTCACTTTGTTTGTGATCAAAGCATTCTCTCGTTAAGAACCTAAGGCTCTACCTTCCATAAGAACAAAAGGAACCTTGAGCACAGTTCGGAGCACTCATCTTGAGCAAAGCGCAAACATTCATTCTGCTGCACCTAACATTGGTATCAGAGCTTTGGCAGTGTTCTGTATCACTCAAGGAAAGAACCACAAGAACCACATAATTTTTTTTTGCTTGTTGAGGTCGCACGAACCCAAGCTCGCTTGGGCGTGTCCATTCCTAATCGTGTTTTTGAAGAGTGACGGGAATCCCAAGAAAGAAGGGCTTGTCCAGCCTCCCCTTGTGTCTCTTTTCACTCATTGAGAGCGGACCGTGCACTTAGCGGCCGGCCAATCGACGTGAGGTGGGAAAAAGCAACCTTGGTGTGAGCGAAAGGCCGCCAAGGGGTGCGCCCGCGGAAAAGAGTAGAACTCAGGTGAAGAGAAGATTCTTCTCAAACACGGTTTGCAAGCGAAAGAAAACCTCAAGAACTCAAGAACCCTCAAGAACTCAAGACCCGCAAGAACCCAAGTTCCTCGTGAACTTAAGAACCCACAAGAACCCACGACTTCAGCATGGTCATCACTCGAAGCGGAATGGATACTTCGCTTGGAGGTGATGAGCATGAGAGAGGCGAAGAAGAATTTTCCCCACCACCAAGAGGTTTTCTGACCCTTCCCCATCTACATCAAGGATAGCACTAACTCCTATGGAGGCTTTAGACCAGATATTTATGGAAAGAAAGTTAGAACGCGAAGCAAGACATGCAGAAAGAATGGCAGAAATGGAACACAGACACGCAGAAAGAAGAGCAGAAAGAAAATCAGAAATGGAGCGCAGACACCAAGAAAGAATGGCAGCCGCTGTCAAAGGAAAGAGCGACCAACACATGAAAGAGTTCTTGCGACTCGTTTCTCAAGCTCAGGCACAGATGCAAGAGATTCGGGAAAAGGTGACTCTCTCAGTCTCTTCTTCTCCAAAGCATGACACACAGGATTTGCATGATTGTGAGAAGCATGATGATTTGAATGACAATGATAAGCATGATGATTTGAATGATAATGATAAGCATGATGATTTCCATGATCAAGATGTGATTTCTCACAAGCATGATGAGTTGCATGAAGATGATGTGATTGTTCACAAGGATGATGAGTTAGTTGATGCTTTTTCTAGCGAAGCTAACCTCGTTGTAGATTCGATCAATCACGAAGAACTGATCTTGGCTTTCGAGTCGAGGTCCAAAGAACCACCACAGGACGATTCGATCATTCAGGAAGAACTAATCTTGGCTCCTGAGCCTAGGTCCAAAGAACCCTCACAGGAAGTATTATGTGTTCGCATGATTGATACGCACGCATTGTTCGAGTGTTTCATTCGTGATCGTTTCCTGTATTTTCGTCAGTGTCTTTATGTGATCCCTTTTCCTAGGAATGACATATTGTACGTTGAGCACGTTTCCCTCATGAATGAGCACAAATATATGCGGATTGTTCATGAAAAGCTGAAAAGTATGCATTCAAGGAAGTCACATTCCATGTCTCTTCCTTGGTATGACACAGTTGTAGAAAGAGCACATGAAAATATGAGCACCAAGCATGGGCATTTCCATTGTGTTTTGCCACAGTTGATTGCTCTAGATTCTAAGAGAAAGATTCGATCTCATTGTTTGCGTGTGTGTGGTGAACAAGTTAGCACTCCGTCTCTTTGTTCATCTACATTGCATGCACAGTCTTTGAGGAAGACAATATTTTTTCTACACACTTCACATGGAATAGGTATGTTCATGGTTTTGTGTTGGAATTGGTTTCAGGAATTTTCAGCCATGGAGATTCTTGAAGAAGAAAGAAGCATGACTCTCGACGAAGTTCAAGCATTGAAGGAGCCAAAGAAGACTTTGTGTCGCTTTTGGCGTGGCCCAAAGAAGGAGCCAAAGAAGACTTTGGCCATTGAAGGAGCCAAAGAAGACTTTGTGTCGCTTTCGGCGCGGCCCAAAGAAGCAAGCGTTGCAGACCTTTATGACATTCAAGTACCACACGACCCACACATCAGAGTGGGCCGACGAAGAGTCCCTTTTAGGATTCCGGATGCTATTGGCGATCTCCCTCGACGCCATACAATTCGGTACCAGTACCTCACTTTGAAAATGAGGGGATGTCACGTGACACATCCAACCCTATGTGTCCATGGACAAGCTATAGCACGACAAGGGTTCAGTCAATCCAGTCAGTCTAGATTTAGAATCGATCTGGCACTTTTGTGAGTCTATTTGTAGACTGTGCATGCGCAGACACTTAGTGTAGATGCATATCCTCTAGTTGCACACAGCATGATCATAAGCATTCCCATCAGAATCCATCAGAATTCTTTAGGGGAATTTTCCAGTGCATTTAGCCTATTTTACCTATTTTTGACATTTTTTACTTATTATTTTTAAGACTTTTGTTGGAAAGTAGGTAGGGCAATTTTGCTAAGTTTGTATATATGCAAACTAGAGCTAGCACTAAATGGCAGAAGAGGCAACAGGAGCCAAGCTCAGCAGGCAACTTCTCAGCAAGACCAAGCCTTGGTGGATTCCCTCCAAGGAGCAGATCCCCCCCATCCTGCGTTTCTTCATCAGCATTGCCGGGCGTTTTTTGCACCAGCACATCATTGCCATACCCCCCAATGCCTAGCGTTTTGCATCAGTTATCATCGCAAGAAGACCACAGGAGCTAGCGTTTTTGACAAGACAACAGGCCAGCGTTTTTGTCATCAGCATCTCTAGCGTTTTTGGTCCTAGATCCAGCGTTTTCAGCAGATACCACCCACAGCAATGCAGCGATTTTCAGCAATGAAGTAGTTGCAGATTCAGCCCCTAAAGGTAGCAGATTCAGGCCCGGAAAGACCATCAGTTTTCAGCCTTAAGAACCTTTGTTTTCAGCCCTAAACCTGCAGATTTTCAGCGTCAAAGACCCACCAAAAACGGCCCCCAAAATCAGCGTTTTTGGCTTAGTCGCAGATTTCAGCCCATAGCGTTTTTGGACAGCAGTAGAAAGATTGCAGATTTCAGCCCTTAGGTCGACTTCGTCATCACCGTCGTCATCGTGACATAGCCTAGACTTGCATCAGTCTCATGCATCCCATTGTACCAGATTGTGCAATCAATAGTAGACCACTCTCGCCGATGAGAGTGGGGCCTTGGGAGGAGGGTTTTACAATGTCTCTGGTGTCGTATCTCTCTTCTCTCTCTATCTCTCAGTCTCATACACTTGCACGCACAGTGTCCATTCACTTTGTTTGTGATCATAGCATTCTCTCATTAAGAACGGAAGGCTCTACCTTCCATAAGAACAAAAGGAACCTTGAGCACAGTTCGGAGCACTCATCTTGAGCAAAGCGCAAACATTCATTCTGCTGCACCTACCAATGGGTTTGGGATTCTTCCCTCTCCTGTCCTCTGAGTAGCTAGCCTCCTCCTCTCGGGACAATCTGCAACAAAATGGCCAGGCTACTTGCATCTAAAGCATTTGTTCTCAGCCATTAAAGCCTTTTTTTCCTCTAGCGACTTACACACAAAAGGCTTCCTTTTCTTTTTCTTGGCCTGTCCTTCAGACGTCTCGGCTGAGTCCTTAGCTTTCCCTGTCTTTTCTGACCCTTGGGACGCTTCAACAGTTACTTTCACAAAGGGGCTCTTTGCTGAAATTTTATTTTGCTGACTCCCTTTCACGTTGCCCTGAAACCCATTGTTCAACAAGGCATGACCAGTTTTGGCAACTGCCATAAGTTGAGTAAGGGTGGCCACTTAGTTCTTTGTAGAATAGTTTCAACTTTCAAAGCCCTTTAGGCAGCTCACAACAATACTTCTCAATCTGCTCTGTCAATGGCACAAACCTATAGGAGGTTCCTGAGAGCAACGCTTTACAGAACGTCCGATCGTACTCCTCTAGGCTCTTGCAAGTAGCCGCAGTGAGTTGGTGCCAATCCGTCATGACATCGCCTTCAGATTCATTTGACAGTGGTGCAGATGCAAGCATTTGCTTGAAGTATACCCTTGTGGCAGGTGCTTGTCCTTGCATAAACAGCGTCGTCCACCATGTAAGCGCATTGCCTTTCAAGAAAGTGGCAGCTTTCCTGACCTTGGAGGCTTCTGTAAAATCCCCCCCTGCATAAGCACTATCAAACTGCTGGAAGAAATTGAGAGCCTCTTTTATCCTCAAAGCCGATGAAAGTATCAAACTTAACAATTGCAACACCTTCTTTGTATGCTTTTGGCTTTTCTTGTGCTTCCAAATTATCATAGGGAATTGTCTGCAACATGGCCACTGTAATAGGGATCATCGGCGCCTCTTGGCCATTGACATTCTGAGTCACCGGTGCCATATCTGACTGCTGGTCGGAAAAACCATCCATACCAAAATTGCCCTGTGGCACCCCAAACTGGCCATGATTGCACTGAAACCCTTGTTGCATGCCAATGTTACCATACATGGGATTTGGCATCATGCCTTGCATACCCCAAAGACTGTTCCTTGCATATATTGCTGGTTTCCAGGCACATAACCAGTCATGCTCTGAAACAAAGATCCGCCCCAAAATACCCAGGATGTACTGTGGGTGGTGAAAGAACCTGTTGCATAGCTTGCAAGCTGTTTCCCTGTCCATTTAATGCAACATTTGGACTCCGAAAGGTGTCAGTTCAACCTGTGGAATAGGCGTCCTAACCACCTGTTTATGGACAGAAGGAATTTGTCTTGGAGCCCCAACTGACTCCGCAACATGCGAGTGCTCCCTGCCCTATTGGATCCAACGTTACCCGAAATGGGAACGAGAACGGGAGTGTCCAGAATGGGACGGGAACAAGGAGGAGGAGGGGAGGCCAGAACGAATCAGCCCCAAAACGTGCCCTCAAACAGCCCCGAAACGTGTCCCCAAATGCCTACTTTTGCCCGTTCTGCCCCACATTCTGCCGTTCCAAAACACCGTTCCGGTTACACCCCGTTCCGGAACAGTGTTTCGATCTCGACTCCATTTCGGGAGCAGAACTCGTTCGGAACACCGTTTCGAAACATTTGGGCTGCGTTCCGTCCGTTCCCTGTTACACTGGCTAGGACACATAAGGGACCTGAGCTTGAGCCTCAACGGACTCTCCTACATGAGAGAATTTCCTTGTCTGCTGTGGCATTGGTGGTGCTTGCAGAAATTCCATAAACCTAGGATTCTGCACCAACCGAGTAAACACAATCATAGCAACAACCAAGTGTGTCCTGAATGCATCCTCTTCTACTTGTCCCAGTCATAAACCCCTGGACTTGTGGAGCATTCACATCAACAAAAGGTACAAACATGGGTGGCCGAGAACTTTCACGACACTCGAACACTGGAGGAGGAACAGCTTGTCTGTCCTGTAAAGAGGAACCCTCTTCCGTGGTGTTATTTGTCCTATGATTCTATCTTGGGGACCAGTGTTAGAAAAAAACCAAGGTCTAGTGTATTTTAACCGGCTGAAAATTATAAAATCCCGGTTAGATTTTGAGCTTGCCTTTAAGAAAACCGGAAAATTTACACAAGTTTTAGTGTAATTACTGGCAAAAGCTTCAAATTTTGACCTGAAAACCGAGAGAATTTCAAATTTCCCCTTATTTTGATCGATTAGGAAAAATGTATTTTTCTAGCCCTGCTGGGGACGGAATCATGAAACCAGCCCGTAGCACGGTACCCACACAATTGTACATATAGATGAAAAGCCCTCAAGTGGGGCATCACGTTTCTGTATTCAAAGGGGAAATTTGAAACCGGCCCGTAGCACGGTACCCACACAATTGTACATATAGATGAAAAGCCCTCAAGTGGGGCATCACGTTTCTATATTCAAAGGGGGCTACTCACACACACAAGAGTTCACTTAATGAAGGAGAAGCAGCCTCCCCTCTCAAAATTGGGCGCCTCCTCTTCATGTGAGTCCGGCAAGATAATCTGGGGCCACCATGTGTCCACTTTGCCTCTTTTAAGTGAATTTCCTGGTACCCACCAACTTATAAGCACCGCGTGGGGCCTAAATGACTTTGAACTGAGCCTAGACATACTTTTACTGCTCAAATTTCAGTGCCGACTTGCCCGACCATCCTCGTGGTGACTTGCCCTTCACTGATGCGGGTGAACACACTCGCCATACAATGTCCGGTCATTTGCGACTTCAAAAGAGGTTCCCAAAAATTAAATAAAAATAACCAAAAAGAAACCAACAACTAAGGTTGGTGGTTGACATAGCCTCGTGACATGGCCCCTGCATGATGGCTATGCCAGCTAGCACTATTAAAGGCTCCCGGAATCCCGACACATCGTGGAGTGCACGACCACAGGGAGTCGACCACCTTGAAGTATTCCCATGTGGTCCTCATTCCCCCAATGGTGGTTGTTTTTTACTTTTCTTTTTTGTATTTTTTCTAAGAGTGTTTATGCAATTCCTAACCTGCTCCAGTGTAAACGTGCCAATGACCTCATTGTTTAACTGCAATGTAACTTCCTCCCAATCTTTCGGTCACAAATAGCCTCTGTATACATGAGACCATCGCTCTTCGTAGTATTTCAACAAGGTCGATGTTCCATCCCACACTGATACCGCCACATGAGGGCGTTTAGCCCGACTCACTCGAAGAGGTCTCGGGAGGATGCAATTGAATAGGAGAGGTGTTGTGGACAGAAGAGAAGGCATGACACTCATTGCAGGCACGGTCGGAGGTGCCCCCATGCGAAGAGGCCAGAAGTCTTGGGAAATCATCGAAATAAATGTTGTAGGTAGGGGCCTCAGACATATGAAGGAAACACCCGGAGCGACACTAGGCTTGAGAGGGATGGTCGAGTGACTCAATCCTATGTTCTCAATTGACTGACCCTCAGTCAATGTGCCCCCCAACCACCCTCTTGAAGCAACTACATAAAACCTAGGTCTTCGCTCAATTGTGTCTCGAAAACTGTTCTGTGACTACCTAACCCATATCCATCGCTCAAAATATATAAACTTAACAAGAAACTTCTAATTAGATGGTTCATCCTCATGCGGTCACTTCAATGGTCAGGAAAAAAAAAAAATCAGATAAAAAACCCTGCAGCAAAACTCAACTCGACTGAAAACACATGCATCATTGATTCAAAACAACAGAGCCGATTGAGGATAAAGTAATAGTAGGTGTGTGTGTGTGTGTGTGTGTGTGTGTGTGTGTGTGTGTGTGTTTTGGGGGGAGAAATCAGATTAAAAACCCTGCATCAAAACTCCCCAAACAAACACACACTCACTAACTAGCTATTGCTTTTTCCTCAAACGCCTCTGTTGTTTTTAATCAATGATGCATGTGTTTTCAGTCGAGTTTTTTTTTTTTTTTTTTTTTTTGGGGGGGGGGGGGGGGGGGGGGGGGGGGTACCTTGATGCAGCTTGAACAGTCGAAAGCACTGAATGAAGAAGGCTTCACGAACTTGGAATCAGCAGCGCAAAATTATGGAGGGCATACGAAAAACCGAGAAGTAGGGAGTGAAGTAGGCCGTTGCGCAGCTGCAGCCAAGCGGATTGCGTGCTCTATGTCATTGGCCAGCCAAAAATGGCATTGGGGGGGGTGGGGGGAGGGGGCTTTGTGTTGTTAATTAAATGAAACCTTTGTCATGGGATCCATCTACGAGCGAGAATCACGAGAGGTGTAACGTCGTCTGATTTTTACAAGTAAACTTAGTAAACTAAGACACGAGAGAGTGGACATTCGAGTTTATTTTTAAATCTTATGTTTGCCTATGAAATCACATGATGCACGTGAGTGACGTGGTTAACCATGAGCCTCATTAGGCGAAGGTTTCGGGTTCAAAACACTTGGCGAAAAACAAGGGCACGTTTTTTATGGACTGCACATTCGCCTTGAGATTCCCATCGGGGACGAACACCATGGATCCCACCCCTCAAACCCTATGTTAGATAATGCGAGGGGGAGGGGAGGCTAAGCACTATTCGATACGAGGTCTTAAATGTCCCAAGGTGGTGGGATCGACGGTAGAGGGTGAAGCGCATGAATCTCAAGGCACGAGAAGTGTGCAAAAAGAAGTCAATGTGCGCCAGGATTTGAAATTTGAACCCAGCACTTCGACATTAGGGCTCACCACGCAGGTGCGTGTGGGTTGTTGAAACCCATGTGAGTCCATATCTATACTATATATAATGGAGCTTAAAATTTCAAGGAAAGAGAGGGCATCCACGTGTCACTCATTGGTTCTATCTATATTATGTACTAGTATGTGACCCGTGCGTTGCTTCGGCCAAGAAACATCGCTTCTATTCTTGTAAGAATATCTCCTCTTCTAAGTGAAACATTATCAATACTCTTTTCCTACATGTATATTCTATTGCATTTCTAAAAGTAATGCACTGCACAACCTCTTCAACATTCTACCAAACATAAATATATGTAAGATTCTACAAAGCATTCTTTGATACCAAGCTTGGGAGCTTCTCATAGACATTTTTTTCATGAGGTGCTAGCCCTTGTTCAAAAAACTTCAGAGTGCTCTACTTCTATCGTGTGAGAGAGAGAGTAAGAGAAAGAGAGAGAGTCGCCTCCTTCTGGTGTATCTTTGTTTAGCAATGCTATCAACGTGGATTATACAGATTAGGTAAGTTAGCATGGTGTGAAGAGATGAAGCCGTCTGAAATCAATGTAAAAATAAAGCTTTTTTGAAAATGGAGTGGGTTCTAGAATTGGCTTCAACAATAAGAACACAATTGAATTCAATGTCTCTACTCCATTCTCTTACTTACTTCTATCATTGCTTCTTCCTTATGAGCAAGACATGGTAGAAATGTACATCATAACTTTCTATATGGCAAGAAGACCATCTTTCCCTTGGTCTACCTAGAGTTGACAAAACTGCTACCAAATTTTCATGTCTAAGAGTAGAGTTGTGAAAATATAAGGGCTCATAGTTCCAATGTACCAGAAAAGCTTCAAGTACAAAAAGAGATGAGCTAACTTGCTTTTAATATTAAGAATGTGATTACATCTATGCTGCTCTCTCTATGCTTCTCTTGGATCTTTATCTATGTTCACAAGCATGGTAATGGTTTACGTCATCACCTAATCACAACAATACACAAGCAGCTTAGTATGATAAGGTGCACTATATTTGTTCATGTACACTTTCTGTAATGGAAATGGCCTATGAACTTAGAGAATAGCGGAATTAAGAGAATTAGAGTGAGCAATTTTGAGAGCATAGAGGGTGAACTTAATTGGTAGTAGAAACTCTATCATAACACTTAATTAACTAGGCATGAACAATACTTTTGCAAGAGAGAGAGTGTAGAGAATATGACAACATGCACTTGTAGAAAGCATTAACTATCCCAAGTCTCAATTCCAAGACCTCAAACACCTTCGAAGGTGGAGAGAGCTAGTAGGGAATGAGGGTAGGGAAGAGGAAGAAGAAACATTTCATAGGAGAAAGAAGTAGTTCCTCACTTATCATACTCTTGTTGCTAGCATACATAATAGCATAGTAATGAAGAAGAAGGAAATGGCAAGCTTAAGCATTGAAGCATAGCTCTTGGTTGGATTTGCATTCCATAGCCAAGAGAGTTGGTGTAGGCTCTCAACTTCTCAAGGAGCTTGGAAAAGGAGATGGAGCTCTTGCCTTTGCATAGCACACCATGAGAGTGTTTGTGAGTGTGTGTGGGTGAGTATACCCCCTAAGCACCCCCCTAGCTTGCTTGGGTCGACCCCCCCTTGTAGCTCATGCTTGAAGCTCATTGGACCCCTCCAGGCCTAGCCAATCACAAGCAGGAGCCATTACAAGCAACATGGGTAGCCTTGGGACAAGTGTCCCCCTTTCCCCTTTGAGAGAGAGGACTTGATAAATGCAAAATCAATTAATTAAATATCCTAAATTATCATTGGACCCCTTGGGTGGCCAACCAATAGGTTTCAGGCACACCATGAGGGCAACATGAGGAAGAACTTGACAAGTGTCCTTGCTGCCTCTTCAAGCTGGGGCTTCCCTTATGTGTGTGTGTGTGTGTGTGTGTGTGTGTGTGTGTGTGTGTGTGTGTGTGTGTGTGTGTGTGTGTGTTCTCTCTCATCCCCCCCCTTGTAGGTCTCGCCCCCCTCCTTGTAGGGATCTTTTTGACTTTGGATGAGCAAGCCCCTTAGTCATTAAGCATGACAAAGCACTTGAACTAGGGGGTGTTCCCACAAGCATCTCAGGCAAGCATCTCAGGCAAGCATCTCAAGGCACCTCAAGCACCTTAATCATGTAGCAAGTCAAGCACCTCAAGCATGGAGCCAATCAAGCACCTCAAACATCTTAATCAAGCACCTCAAGCATGATAAGCACCTCAAGCACAACAAGCACCTCAAGCAGGACAAGTACCTCGAGCTTGGGCCGGGTTCCCACCTCAAGCTCAGCCCTAGCTTACCTAAGGTCAAAGTACTTTACACACATTATTGGAGGTCTTCAATGAAGCTAACCCTAAGGTCTTATGCTCCATTGGTTAGCCTTGCTCTTTGATAGACCATCTCTCATTTGGGCCCCTTTACCATTGGCCCCGCCTTGGGATAGATCTATAAGCACATGTATATATCTTAACCCTTGTTCCCGTGTATTCTCCCACATTAAGTGATCAGTTTAATATGAGAAAATCATTTGGGTTGGTTAGATATTAGTTTTTATGACACTTTCACATCATTTGCATCTTAAAATGTGATAGAAATGAAAGCAAAGTAAAGTTGCTCAATTGTTTATTTTTGTAGGAGTTTTGGCCATTATGCTAAACTGAAGGACGTGGTGTAAAATTGAGGTTGTGACTAAAATCATGCATACCATTGATCTCTATTTGTTCTCTAATTACAAAAGCATATTCCTCCTTGAGAGAGAAGATTGTATTCAACCAGCTTGAACCTATTTCCTTGCGCACAATCTATACTATACCAACCATTTGGTATAATTGTTGCTTTGTTAAATGTGTGATTGGACATTGAGGAAATGTAGGACAACCTCCTTTTGTGTACACATTAGGTTCCTTGAAAATTTGAGAATATGAGTATCATACCCTACTTGAGTACACACACACATCCACATATGTGTATTTGTGTGCATATGTGTGTGTGTGTGTGTGTATGTATACATACATACATACGTATACATACACACACATAAAAGATTCGTCACATAGGTCTTGAAGCCTCTTGTTGTTGTTATAGTACAATAACTATGACATTCAAAACTTTAATGCTTCCTTTGTGCTCCCCCCCCCCTCTCTCTCTCTCTCTCTCTCTCTCTCTCTCTCTCATACACACACACACACATGATTAGATGGATAGCAGTTTGCATGGAGCTTATGTGTGCATACACATACGACTTGTCCTAGTGGTATAGTAGTTGATTGTTAACCCTCACGGACACCTTCGACGGATACCTTATCATTTATTCGAGTCATGGACCGAGCTTGTCGGTCCTATAGGTGTGTATGTGATCGCCGATGAGAGGTGCACTACTTATCTTATTTTTACAGTATTTTTGCAACGATCGGCTACTGTGGGCGCCCATGTGTGAATGGTTCGGACTCTTATAAAAGGTCTATTTTTTGACATAAAATCCTCATTCTTTAAGGTGTATTCTAAGAAGTGCTCTTGCTCTACCTCTATCTCCTTCTCTTTTGTGTGCTCACGCGCGCGCGTGTGTGTGTGTGTGTGTGTGTGCACGCGCTTGAGAGAGAGAGAGAGAGAGAGAGAGAGAGAGAGAGAGAGAGAGAGAGAGAGAGAGAGTCGTTCTGTGATCGAGCATTGCGGCGACGAGGCGGTTGAGCATGGTGGCGACGGCGGCTCCTTCTTCTTTGCAGCACAGGATCCTTCACGATGGAAGCATTGAGAGGTGAGTGACACACCATTGCCCCTTTGAGCTTGCTAGGACTGTTTAGTTGTGTGCTTGCAGCCATTCATGGCTCGCACACTGTGTTTTGGCAAGTTCTCAGCCTTCGACACGTGCGGCAAAGCGCACATTTTTGGCATTGTTTGGGACTGCCATGCACTAAGCTTGAGGAGCACTCAATAGTACCTCAGAAAGGCATTCACTTCTGCCATTTCTGGTTTTTTGTTGAGTTATGTTAGATCTTTTAAGTGGCTGCAATGTGCAGGTTTTAGTAGGTTTTTGTTAGCTCTATTAAGTGTTGTGATGTACATGTTTTGTTAGATTTGCTAAGTGTTGCAATGTGCAGGTGTTAGAAAATCTATTAGTTAGTGTAGGTTTGTAATGTGCAATGGACAGTGAGCAATAGACTGTGAAGGTTGATTGTCTATCAGTGTGTAGTTTACTGTGTTAGGCAATTTGTGATCAGAGATAATTAGTTTTCATTTTTTCTGTGAGCTATAGACAGGTTAGACAAAGCTGTCAGGGGCAGTTGTGTGAGCACGTGAGCTCGGCGTCCACGCGCAGCATTATCCACAGAAAATGTTTTTTCAAAAAGTTATATATATATAAACGCTCAAAAATTTGAGATCAAAAAGGAAATTCAAAAATAAAATTTTAAAAATCTTATTTTAAAAGAAGGATCAGGACCAGGATCATTCCTCGAGCCCGAGCCCGTAAAGACTAGCACCTCAAGTGAGGGGAGGACATGTGAGAGAAGTTCCTCAAGTCCTTAACCCTTCCCTTCGCACTTACCCTTTGGACTTACTAATTCTACCCTTCTTTTCGATTTGAAAAAGACTGTTTTAAGAATTTCGAGGGCTTTAAGTAACCGAATCGGGATTTGTAAATCACGGCACGTCCCTCTAACCAAGACGCTTATTTTGAGCTATCACACGCCATATTTCGTGGCTTGATTAGAAAAAAAGGACCATAAAAACAAAAAAAATTGAGAAAAAATTTGGGTTGTAAACACCTTAAAAACTAGGTGAGCGACCTTCATGGGCACTCACCAACACTTCTAGAGTGTGAGGTCACATGTCCTTATGCTCTGGTCGTGTGCTAGAGGACAATCGCATAGAGAGTGTTTCCGTTTACGCGGGCACTTATTATTTCTCCACGTTATACTCTAGGCCCTCAGCGGGAACCCAAGGTAGTACCACTCAGGATCCACATATTGCATCTAGTGACTCTTCCTCTGACTACGACGTCATGGAAGGTTACCCGATGCCTAATCTTGATAGTTCAAGCCAAGATATGCATGCCATGAGCCCACGGTCCGGGCCGAGCGTGTTTAGCGGCCTGAAAGAGACTTTGAGTAGAGCCACTCGCTTCGAACATGGAGCCGACGATGTGAATGAAGGGGGTGGGGAAGTAAATTCACCATTCATGACCAACATAGACCCCATTCTCCTAGAGAGTGTGCATGTGAATACTCCATTCACTGCACCCCCTGACTCTTAAGAGTTATTTCACTCCAAGGTTATATTATCTGATGGTAGAAGCCTTGTCAAAGTGCAAGAGGTTGAGCGATTTATCATTGCGGCTAGGGAAAAGGAAATCGAGAGTCTACGCAAGACAGAGAAACGGAGAGAGCTAAAAGTGAAGGTCCTTATGTCAACATCCCTGCTAGCCGAGCAATTAAGTGCTCCTGAATTAGCAACCACTAAGGGTCAACCCATAGAGAGCCACATTGTATCTAGTTCAAAGGACACCCCTAGCACTTAAATCCTAGATAGAGCATTTCTAACTTAAAATTGGGAGTATGAACTACAAACGGAGACTTTAATCGACCTATACACAGGTCACACCTATCACGTGGGTTGGTTAGATGTCCTACAATCCACATTGGGTGCTACTAGCATAGAGGAGAAACAACAAAGAGATAGTGATGTCGTCCATAGGTTTATTGAGTTGGAGAGGCAAAAAAAGGGATCCACATGCCTTCAACGGGTCTCATGAGATTCTTGTATAACTCCTACCGCTCCCATTGTTTTAACAGCTTATGCTCCACAACCACAACATCCGAGCTCTTATTTCAATGGGGCCATACTAGCTAGCATTAGCATCTCACATCCCACATCTGCTATGCTTAGGGCCACACATATGAACTTTGGGCCACCACATGGCACAACATCATACCCAACTTGGAACCCAAGGGCTGCATATACGCCAAACCCAATGTCAACCCCCATTCCACATGCAGTCCCAAGAGCGTCTGTCTCCACTATACCTGCTCACTTAGGTGACTTGGCAACATTTTCTCAAGCTATAGGTAGATCTATTGTTGAAAATATGCGTAACACGAGAGATCCTAGAAGTAAGGCAGTACAAATAGCCAAGCTCACGCAAAAATTTAGTGGAGACGGGGATGTAAGGAAGCATATCAAAGTATTTGAACAAATATGTGATTCCCTAGGAGAACACAATGACCTGCATAAGAGTAATGCTTTAAGCCTGACCCTGAGTGGAAAGGTTGGGGATTGGTATAAAACCCTAAGGGTGGAAGAAAAAACGATTTTCCCTACTCTTAGGAGACTATTCTTGAAAGAGTACATACGAGAGGGAGTACTTTGAGGTGTAGCAATTCAGCTCCAAAAAGCCCAAAGAGAGGAAGGGGAGTCTGTGAGAGGCTTTATTAGTCGCTTGAAGCATTTGAATTCTTGTTGTAATCCAATAATAACCAATTTCTTGATAGCTTCATTAGGGGACTACAACATGAGGATATCTACAATGGCCTAATGATTAGAGGTATCACCACTTGGGAAGCAGTCACCACCAATGCGATCCAATTGGAGGATAATTTAATGATTCAAGGAGAAAGAGTGTCTGTTGAGCCTAAATCTACTAGCTCGCAAGCATCAGGGCATGAGCCAATGACCATAAAGCCTATTGCTAAAGAGCCAAAGATATCTGAGATGACTTTAACAGATCTCACCAAGACCATTTAAGAGAGTCTTAGAGACAATCGCACTCCACAAAACAACCATATGTATCCAAGAAGGAAGCAACAATGGTGCTCAGTTTGCTATGGTCCGCATAGTACCAGGGAATACCCTACTTTTAGAGTAAAATTTAATGGGAATTGCAATGCATGTGGGAGGTATGGTCATCAAGACAAGGATTGCATAGTATTTAAATGCGTGATGGCCAATAGACAAACCTTAACATGGACGGACACACCTCAAGTGCTTGCATTGATGCCGGCCCCACCTCTTGAACAACCGTCACAACACATTGTCCCTAGGGCCCAAAATGTTGTTCAAACAACACCCTTACTACCTCCAGTGCTAGGACAACAACCTCCACATTCGAGAATCACTTCTGTGAATCAAATTGGAGTCTGTGAGGAAGATATAGACCCTAATATTGCCTCTGGGATTGATGCACTTGAAGATAGTCCACAATACTACATGGAGGACTATTAGGGACCAGTCAAACCTATCTATCAAGTAGTTGTCTCTTGTAGCAAGAGGCCAAAATAGCAATTTCACTGCCAAGAGATCACCTCTTCAATGCTATGAGTGTGGAGGTCCATATTGTGTAGCCGAGTCTCCTATTAGACTACAAAAGAATGCCACACTAATGCAAACCAATCAAGCAAGTACATTTGCAATGCCAATACTCATATGTAATCGATGTGGCATAGATCATTTGATTGCCCAATGCCCTAATAATCCGAATGCGCCAAAAATCACACCATTGAACTTAATTGAGGTTACTGAGGAGCCAACACAAAGTACGCATGTGGTACCAGTAAATGTACTCACACGATTGATGCTCCAAAACCATAATTATATTCAGAATCTCGAAGAAAGAGACACAGCATCAATTGCCCAATCTCAGAAGAAGAAGAAAACACGAAGGAAGAGATCGAAGCAGGTCAAACCCCAGTTCAAAGACCAACATAGGGACTGGTGACGACTCCTATGTATGAACGACGTTGAAGATGATTCTGATTCAGGTGAGACCATGGAGACTAAAACGACTACTAGGAAAGAAACAAAAAAGAAAGATTGTTATGAGCTACAATGGCCAAGACCCAAGAAAAAGATAGAAACTTACCCAAACCCTACAGAGGACTTCGAGCGACTCAAGCAATTAAAGGGTTTGGTAGAAGAGACCCAAAGGGATCTAGAGCTAGCACCTAGACAGATCCAAATTATAGACATAGTGTTTCCTACACAAAAGCAACCTCACAAAGACCATAGACCATTAGCCATACCTAGTGTCATCCAAGAAGAAAGTGACTTTAATTCATGGGAGAGTGGACGTACTCACTTCTTGTTGGAGAGAATGTTTACAGAGGGATTGCCTGACCCCATTGAAGAAATGGAAATCCCATCTTCCCCATGTCAAGGGATTGAAGCCCAAAAAATGCCGTTAAATATTGCCAAATTGATGGATTTCATCGATTCAGAAGTTAGAACCGCCATCATGTCCAAACTATATGAAGACCCCGAGCTATTCTTAGCTCTTTGAGCTTTCCTCAATGGAGAACAAAGTCAGGCTACCACAATTTGCACAGATGGATGGAGCTAAGGAGGTGCCAATAGAAGGAGAACACTTAGATTCACAACCCAACCTAGATGAGAACTTTGTTGTTGAAATACTTGTTAACAAGTTGGGACAATACTT
Source organism: Adiantum capillus-veneris (assembly GCF_014529385.1). Taxonomy (NCBI): domain Eukaryota; kingdom Viridiplantae; phylum Streptophyta; class Polypodiopsida; order Polypodiales; family Pteridaceae; genus Adiantum; species Adiantum capillus-veneris. Next base: position 71,693,352 of record NC_140958.1, on the reverse strand, counting down.
TGAAGGCAATGAATCCAATGTAACCATACCAATCACTTCCAAGGGATTATCTGAGGGAATCCTTGGTGGTGGTGCTGAGGTTAGCATTGTAACTAAAAATTGCTAGAAAAATATGGGAAGACCTCACCTTGGGACTACAAACATAGTGGTAAAGATGGCCAATGGGACTATTGTTAAACCTATTGGAATGCTAGAAGATCTCAAGATCAAGGTCTTTGGACACAAAATAAGGCATACCTTCATTGTTATGGATTTTCCAAGCACACTATGTAATCTGAGATGATCTTAGGACGTCCTTTCATGAGGGAAGCAAAAATGGTACATGACTGTTCTAAAAACCATGTCTACTTGCAGTTCCAAGACTCTGTCATTCGAGTTGATCTTGTAACTGGTCGAGCACATCCTCTAGGAAACATATTTATAATTGATCATAGATCTGACACCACGATTCACTTGGCCCCATTGTAGTATTGTTACATGTGTAAAATGGACAATGATGCTGGGGAAGATTCTTCTTATATGGATGTTCTACCTAGGATGATTGAGTCTGACAATGTGGATTGGGTCCAGCTAGCAGCAACCATAGACACTTGGGGAAATAGGGGGACGACCTAGGTAACACCTGAGAGGGATGAAATGTGACCACTCGTACCTTTAAATATGATACGAGCAATGCATATAGCTTTTGATGACCTACAAGATGAACGCTTGACTGACAATGGAACCAATAACGTCTCAAAAGAATATAGCCCACACAATTCGGAGTCAGAATCATCAATTGAAAATGGCTCTGAGGAAGAAGAATCTGAGTTAAATCTTGGTGCAAATGTGGGGACAAACCATTCAAGGCCCAGTGGTACCCTAGATGACAATCTATCCAGGAGAGGAGAAGACACAAATAGCAATTCATCTAGTGACTCTTCACTGGAGATCGGCCATAATAAAAAATTAGATAAGAGGAGTAAGAGATATAAGAGGCAAGGATATCGAGCCAATGTACGTGCTAAGATAAATAAAAAGAAACCTACCGTAGAATGGCTTAATTATATAGGGGTATGTGATGCTCATTGTAAGTTGGTAGATAATTGGGGTGAATACCTTCAAAGCGTCATGTGGTGTAGTCCAAAACCCATTGACATTGCGCATTTAGAGGCTACAGAGAAGCCAAAGTTGAGCCGTACTGTAAGGAGACAACAAAATCGAGAGTTAGCTCAACGACAAAAGGAAGCGGAAGAGAAATCACTGTCCATACATAGAACAACAAGACCACACAGACTTACATCCTGCACCTGAGCATTTCAAGTCCTACACCATGGAGGAGCGTAAGTTTGTGTATACAAAGGCCTAGAGAACACCTATCGATGGAACTAATGGAGTCTATGATGGTCCAATGATAGCTAAGGAAATAGAGTTAGTAGACCAAGGTGAGGAGTCCAAACTTGTTTTCATTGCCCAAGATCTGATAGAGACTCAGGAATATGTACTCAAGGAGCTTCTCAAGTAATTCAAGGATATATTTGCTTGGACATATCATGATATGAAAGGTGTTCCACCTTCCATGGTGCAACACAAAATCCCCATGAATAGCATGGCTAAACCAGTTCAGCAACGACCCTACCCAGTGAATCCTAAGTATGTAAAAATTGTTCAAGAAGAGATTGAAAAGCTTGTCAAATGCGGATTCATATACCCTATTGAGCACTCAGAACAGGTGTCTCCAATAGTTATTGTGTCAAAAAAGAATAAGACACTCAGAGAGTGTGTGGATCTCAAGAAGGTCAATGCCGCCACTAGGAGAGACCGTTATCCCTTGCCATATTTGGAACATGTGCTTGAAAGAGTTGCAGGGAAGGAAGCTTATAGCTTTTTAGATGGGTACTCTAGATACAATCAAATCACAATTACGCTAGAGGACCAAGCTAAAATTTCTTTTATAATCAAATTTGGAGTGTTCGCATTTTGTGTTATGGCTTTTGGCTTAACCAATGCCCCTGCTACCTTCCAATGATTGATAAACACTGCTTTTAGGGAATATTTGAGGGAGTTTTGCGAAGCTTTCTTAGATGACCTTTGTGTTTATTCTTCTTGGAAAGAACATCTATCATGTTTACAAAAAGTGTTTGAAAAGTGCATATTGTATCACATCTCATTAAATCCTTTCAAATGCCAATTTTGGGTTAAACATGGAGTTATTTTAGGGCATATAGTGTCCAAAAATGGGATTTCCACAGATGAGAGAAAAATTAAGGCCATTTCCAATTTGCCACCACCTACAAACTATAAAGGAGTTCAAAGGTTCATGGGCAATGTTGGTTATTACCGACGTTTATTTTAAACTTTGTCAAGATAGCTCGCCCATAGTACAAGATTCTTATTGAGTTCCACTGGACTACGGAGTGTGAACATGCTTATGAGTTATTAAAAAAGGCCTTAACAAATGCTTCCATTCTATGAGTGCCCGATTGGAATGTAATTTCACATGTGCATATTGATGCATCGAACTTTGCTATTGGGTGTGTTCTAGCTCAACCAAGAGAACATAAATTGGATTGCCCCATTAGCTTTGCAAGTCGTTAATTAAATGATGTTGTGCGCTCCTTGCCGCACTGTCGAAGCAAGGGGCTTACCGATACACCGTGTACGAGCCGCAGACGGCTCCAAGCACACAACTAGTTTAACTAGTAAGCTCAAAGAGGGCAATGGTGTGTCACTCACCGCCTTATGCTCCTGCCGTAGAGGATTCCTCGCCGCGAAGAAGAGGGAGACACCGCTACGCCGCGCTCAACCGCCTCGCCGCCGTCGTGCCGCCGCAACGCTCGATCGCACACACACTCTCACTCTCTCTCTCTCTCTCTCTCACACACACACACACACATACGCACACACACAAGGAGATGGTGAAGGAGAAGGTGGAGATGGAGCAAGAGCAGCTTCTATTGCACAATGAGAGAATGACTCAATTTTAGGTTTAATTGGCTTTTATGTGAGCTCACCCCATTCACACTTGGGCGCCCATGCTTAGCCAACTAACCCTAGCATGTTCGTGTTAGAGTGCGCCTCTCATCGGCGATCACTCCACCTTTCCCTATTGGACCGACAAGCCCGGTGCCTGACTCTACTTAAATAAATAATACGGTTACAGTGTCCGTCGTAGGCGATAGGGTGTCCGTGAGACACGAGGGTTAACATTGCCCCCCTTCCTGATGTAGATTCCGTCCTCGGAAGCTATTGAGTTGAAGCTTGGTATGTCCATGTTGTAGAGCATCTAGATTTGAATCTGCAAGGCAAAGTCACTGTTTTAGCAAGCGGAATTATATTGCCATAAATCATGAGGGGAATGTAAAGTACATGTGGAAATGAGTAAATGCAAGATTTATGACATGTTAGACTGCCATTAAGGACAAATAAATTGCACTTTGAGTAAATTAATTAATCAAGAGTTTTGAGCTTATGGGTGAGTCTATCAATTAGTTAGCTATGACTAAGGTTAAAACAACTACTCTAGTACTAGCTAAGCTAAGAAGATTATCTAAATGCAAGATTCCCTAATTATGCTTTTCAGCTTTGATTAGCCAACTCGCTCTCACAACTGCAAACAAAAGCTTGAAATGTTAACTGTAAGCTCAATGGAAGTCTTTTAATTTTAATTTTAATTTTTTTAATACTTTTTTACTTTGGGTCACAATCATGTGACGTGTGTGCTTATTTTGTATGTCCAGGGTTTTTTGATTCTCAAGGAAAAGCGCCCACACTAGGAACCTCTAGGGCTCTAGTACCATAGACAATATATGTGAGTGAAGTACCAATTCAAGCCAGGATTTCTCTTCCAGCGTAAGATTTTTCATTTGTGGCACTTATGTTTTTTTTTTTTTTTTGCTTCCATTTCCTTGGTATTCACACTAGTGTTTTTTGTTGTTTGAGTGAGCAAGCCTTTCTCTGTTCCTAAGGTCTCAAATACTCGGATAATTTTATTAGCTAGGCCTAGTGGTCAAGTAAATGAGTTAACCTAAATTCACGGTCTCCTAATCTCCAGGCTCATCCATAAGATTAAACTGGAGTTCAATCAACTTAAGCAAAGACAAATTTGTACATCTATAATGGCAGATAACAATCATAACTATTGCACTCAAACAAAGAATGAATAATCATTATTAGCAATTACACATATCCACCAACATGAATCATGGAAAGTAGTACACCTGGAGGTATGGAGTGGCTCATTTCGTTGAAGCAGATGTCCTCAGCCATGTGGATGGAGATCCATATAAGTCCTACCTAACACATCCAAAAACAGGCACTATACCTCTAGGAGGCATGTCAGTGTGAAAAATTAAAACTCCTAAAAAACAAACTCAAAACACAATCTAGACCCCTAACCTACCTATCTGTCACCCCTTTTAGAATCAAGGAAAGAGGATATTATATAAACCGGGTGGCCACCCTAAGGCTAGGCCTCTATCCTAATCATCTAGATAAATAAAATCGTTGTCCATGAGGCCATAGTCTTCCTCGGTCTCTATTAGTTCCTCTTCATCATCCTCTTGTGCAAGCATACTAATCAAGAACCTCGCGATGCGTGGATACTCATCTTGTGCAAAAGAATAAGCATGTGCCATTGGAGACACATTCGCTACTGGGTAGGGATCACTAGTTAGCCATAGACGTATCAGCCATTCTAACTCCTCAAAATTTCTCTCACATGCAAGGCTCTCTATCAAATCCCATTCGCAAGAAAGTATAGGGTAGCATACGTAGAACACTTTAGGAAAAGACAAAGGGTACCTTTCATCAAAAATAGAAGTGCATGCCTCTGGTGAAGTAGCCATTTCTGACAAGACAGATAGATTTGGTTAGGCCTTTAAAACATAAGAGTTGTTTTTGTGTGTTGCTTGAATTGACACGGTGAATTTGGACTTATATGTAAGATCTGATAGGGTGCTCTCTGGTTGCTAGTCGCTCTTGCTCTTTACTATTTTTGTTTTTTGTGAGTATAAGGCTATATATATACATTCCCTAAGATTGGAATTGAGAGGTCAGGGAGGAAGGTTGAGAGGGGAGCGAGTGAATAATTGATGTTAGCAAACACTCCCCCCTTCCTTGGGTAGATCATACCTTTTGGAATGAAGTCATCACCTTTTGAAACCAATTGTTTCAAGTTGTTATGGGTGAAGGTTTTAACCAATAGTTTTCGACCGCCCTATGCGTTTCATCTAGTTGCAAGGGTGGTAAGGTACTCTCCCATGATTTTATTTGCAACGTTGTTGTAGGTGGTGAACTTACCCCGGGAGGTGAAAACTCTTTCGTGCTTGTATGGATATGTACAGTGGTAGGTGGAGGTTGTGTCGAAGCTTCTATTTGCGTATAGGAACTACATGAAGAGCAAGAAGCTTCATTTGATTTCCCTGTTCCTGAGCTAGGTGGAACAATTCGTTCTTTCTTTGGTACCCAAACTAGCTCTAGATCGGGTGTGTAGCATTCCATGATTTTTTCCTTTCCGCGATTTTCAATTTGTTTTGGAGCCACAGGATTGGGTTTACATGGGCCAGGTGACAGGTAAGAGTACACTTTACGTTTGGGCACCCAGATTTGATCATTTCCTTCATAGTATCCTTGGGCTTCCAATAGTCGTTTAGGAATCCAACGCAACGTTTCTTTACATTTCTTGGAGTGAGTGGGACGGTTCTTACTAGGTTTCCGTTTTTTTGCATCAATCATGCTCACTACAGAGGCTTTAGGGACCCACTTGTATGTTTTCTCTGTTATATTAGGATGGTTCTTGTGTGTCTCAAGCTTTCTTTCAACTACATCAGTTGAAGCTCTAGAGAGTTGGGCTATGGGGACGTATGGTTCAACCTCCTGGACATGCAATGTCTTGGGTTTTATTTCCTTAGGCAATATCTCAGGGACTATGGCTTGAGTGGTAGGGCTAAGAGTTGGTTTTTGCGTTGTAACACCCCCAGTCCCCCAATCAATAGTGCATTTGGTGGCTATCATCCACGTGCGGCCTAGGTTTATATTACCCTCCATAGTTCCAGTAGGCATGAACAAAAAGTCTTGAGCTACAATTCCATTGTCATAACTGACAGAAGTGTGCCAGATTCCAAAAACCGTAGTTTTTTTCTTGTTGAAACCCTTGACTTGGATAATACTCTCAGATAGAGGTGGCTTCCCTAACTGACACCACACCCCATAGGATAGCAGATTATGTTTAGCACCCGTGTCCAATAAGGCGTTATATAGCACTTTTCCATAGGCACTATTTAACTCGATAGGGTATCGTAGAGGTGTGTCAGAGTCCAACCCATCCTCTTCGATTTCCACGTGGAATGCATTTGTGACTCCAAGGTTAGCCTCTCGTTTTTGTCTTATACGTTGTTGTCGCTCCTTAGCCTCAGCTTGAGCTTGTATCTTGTTTAACTCGGTTTGTGCTTTGGCGGCCTTCTTTTGATGAATGGCCCGTAGTTCTTCTTGGCTTAAAGGATCATAATATCTTTTGAATTTACTCCCATTGAGGAATCCAATGGTTTCAACTCCATCAAGAGTTTCCACACGAAGGGTACCTTGTGGGGTAATTTCACATACTCTATATGGTCCTTTACCAGCATATTTCAACTTTTTCTTCTCTTTACGTACTCCATACATAAGAACTTTATCACCAACTTTGATGTCCTTGTCCTTCACATGGCGATCAAACCACTTCTTTCTCCTATCCTTTTCCACAAGAGCATTTTGCACAGCCAACTGTCTCTCTTCGTCTAGTTTTTCTAAGATATACAAACGCTCGGTTAAGGGGTTACCATTCCATCCTTCTTGCGAAGCTACCCTAAGACTAGGAATGACAAACTCCCAAGGCATAACCGCTTCTTGGCCGTATACCATTTTGAATGGCGTACAATTAATAGCCACTTTATAAGCCCATAGAGCAGATGTCAACTTCAAATCCCAATCAGTGCGATGAGCTTCTACCGTCTTGGTTAAAATAGAGATTAGAGTCTTGTTGGTGCTCTCGGCTTGTCCATTAGCTTGCGGGTAATAAGGTGTAGACTTATGGTGGGATATCATAAAGGTCGTGGTAAGCTCTCTTATTACCTCATTTATAAAATGGGTACCATTATCACTAACAATTTCAAAAGGGCAACCAAATCTTGTGATAATGTTCTCAAAAAGAAACTTAGCTGTTGTCCTCGCGTCAGCTTTTTGTGAAGCCTTAGCTTCAGCCCACTTTGTTACATAGTCCGTAGCAACTAGAATATATCGAGATTGAGTGTTGCGAGCTGCGGGACTAATTGGACCTACAAAGTCTAAGCCCCATTTTTCAAATGGTTGGGTTACTTTAATAGGATGTAAGGGCATTCTGTCTTTGCGCTGTGTGGTCTTGTAACGTTGGCACTCATCACACCCTTTTGTAAAAAGTGATGCATCCTTAAATAAAGTTGGCCACCAATAGCCTGATTGCAGCACCTTTCTAGCAGTCAGGTCTCCTGAAAAATGTCCTCCTGCTATGCCCATATGTGCTTCTTGCAAGATATACAAATATTCATCCTCGCGGGCACAACGCCTAAGAATATCATCCTTGCCTAATCTATACAGAGTTCCGGCAATCAAACAATAGGGTTCACATTCTTTTACTAGCCTTCGAGCGATATCCTTACGAAGTTCCTTGGGTGGAAAACCATTAACTAAAAAGTTAACAATGTTCTCACTCCATTCAGGCATAGTCTCAACTATGAATAGGGAAGTATCGGGTAATTCATCATCAACTCCTGTAGGGGCTTCACCATTGGGTATGCGAGACAAATGATCAGCCATGACGTGCCTTTTACCGGGTCTCACTACAATCGTGAAATCAAACTCCAGAAGAATTAACAACCATCGTGTGATTCTTCCTGTGGAGCATGGCTTGTTTACCAGATACAACAACGCTTGATGGTCCACATAAAATACAAACTTGTTTGCCAGAAGGTAGTAGCGAAATTTCTTTACTGCATAAACCATTGCCAAACCTTCTCGCTCTGTAGTGGTGTAGTTCCTTTCAGCATCGTTCAATTGACGGCTTGCAAAGCTAATGGGATAGTCCAATTTATGTTCTCCTGGTTGAGTGAGAACACACCCAATAGCAAAGTTTGATGCATCAATATGCACATGGAAAATGACATCCCAGTTAGGTGTCCTTAAAATCGGAGCACTTGCTAGTGTTTTCTTCAATTGTTCATAGGCCTGGTCACACTCTTCAGTCCATTTAAATTCAATGAGAAGCTTGTACAAAGGACGTGCTATCTCAGCGAAAAATAAAATAAACCGTCGATAATAACCCACGTGTCCCATGAACCTTTGAACTCCCTTGTAATTGGTTGGTGGTGGTAACTCTAGAATCACTTTAATTTTGCTCTCATCGGTTGAGATACCATTCTTGGATACTATATGCCCTAAAATAACTCCATGCTTGACCCAAAATTGGCATTTGAACGGGTTCAATGAGATACGATATAACCTACACTTTTCAAACACCTTCCGCAAACATGATAGATGTTCTTTCCAAGAAGAGTAAACACAAAGGTCGTCTAAGAAAGCTTCACAAAACTCTCTCAAATATTCTTTAAAAGCAGTGTTTATTAATCGTTGGAATGTAGCAGGGGCATTTGTTAAGCCAAAAGCCATCACACGAAATGCAAACACGCCAAATTCTGTGATGAAGGCAGTTTTAGCTTGGTCCTCTAGCGCTATCGTGATTTGGTTGTAGCCTGAGTACCCATCTAGAAAGCTATAAGCTTCCTTGCCTGCAACTCTTTCGAGTACATGTTCGGAATATGGTAGGGGGTAATGGTCTCTTCTAGTAGCTGCATTAACTTTTTTGAGGTCCACGCACACCCTGAGTTTCCCATTCTTTTTTGGCACGATAACTATTGGAGACACCCATTCAGAGTGTTCAATAGGATATATGAACCCACATTTGATAAGCTTTTCTAGTTCTTCTTGAATGATCTTTGCGTACTTAGGATTCATCGGGTAGGGTCTTTGTTGTACGGGCTTCGCAGTGCTAATCATAGGGATTGTATGTTGGACCACAGAAGGTGGAACACCTTTCATATCATGGTATGTCCAAGCGAATACGTCCTTGAATTCCTTGAGAAGCTCTTTGAGGACCGCCTCTTCAACTTCTGTGAGGTCTTGGGCAATAAAAACAGGTTTTGATTCTTCACCGGGGTCAGCTAATTCTATTTCTTTAACTATTGCCGGACCATCATAGATTCCATTATTCCCATCGATAGGTATTCTTTGGGCTTTTGTGTACACAACCTTTGCTTCCCCTGTGGTGTAAGATTTGAAATGTTCTGGTGCAGGATGCAAGTCTGTGGATTCTGGTTGTGCTTTGGTTTGTGCTTCCATTTCTGCTTTCTTGTGTTGTCGAGCTAACTCTTGGTTTTGACGCCTCCTTGCAGTGCGGCTCAACTTTGGCTTGTCTATGATCTCTAATTGGGCTATGTCATGGGGTCGTGGTCTACACCACATAACATTTTGGAGATATTCACCCCAATTGTCTACCAATTTTCGATGAGCATCACATGCTCCTATATAACTGAGCCATTCTGCTGAGGATCTCTTCTTTTTTATCCTAGCACGTACATTGGCTCGATATCGACGCCTCTTAAGGTTTTTCTTTTTCTTATTTGAGACCTGCTTTTGATTTGCATTTAGATCTGGCTCACTAAAGGAGTCCTCGTTGGTGTCCTCTTCACTCTCGGAGGAGCTATCATCGGTTGATGTGCTCGGTCCTTCCGAATGTTTTGACTCTGAACTTGCTCCACTCTCTAATTCATGAGATTCAGAATCCGTTTCACTCTGGGAGTCAGTGTCCAAGTCGTGTTGGTCAAAGTCTTCTATTGAGCTATCGGTGTCACTGTCAGATTGGTCCACAATTGCCTTGCCCTTAGAAGATGCATGTATGGCACTTATCATGTTCAGAGGTGCAATTTGTGGTACCTTTTCCCCCTCTGGTGTGACCCAAGTGGTCCTCTATTTCCCCAGGTATCTATGGTTGCAGCTAGGTGTACCCAGTCTACGTTGTCTGATTCCGTCATACCCGGTAACACATCCATGTAAGGAGAATCTTGGCCAATGTCTGTATCCTTCTTACAAGTGTAACAATATTGTAGTGGGGCCGAGTGAACTGTGGTGTCAGAGCGATGATCAATAATGGTTTTACTCCCTAAGGGGTGTACCTTACCAGTCACCAAATCCACTCTAAGGACAGAGTCTTGGAATTGCAAATAGACATGATTTTTAGACCAATCATGAACCATTTGTGCTTCCCTCATGAATGGTCGTCCTAAAATCATTTCATATGACATAAGGTGTTTAGAGAAATCCATTACAATGAACGTATGTCGTACCTTGTGTCCTAGAACTTTGATCTTAAGATCCTTGAGCATCCCCATAGGTTTGGCTATGGTACCATTTGCCATCTTTACCACAATGTTAGTAACACTGAGGCGGGGTTTTCCCATGGATTCCCAACAATCTTTTGTAACGATGCTAACTCCCGCACCACCATCAAGAATTCCCTTTATAGTTAATCCCTTGGTAGTGATGGGTAGGGTTGCATTAGACTCGTCGCCTTCAAAATACTGCCCTAATTCGTTAATGGGTACCTCGATCACAGACTCGTGTCCATCTAAGTCAAGTGATTGCACATGATTTTCCTCATCAATCATAATCGAGTCAGGGCAGGTGCTTGACTAGGAACTAGTGAGGATGGAATCTCATATTCCTCAATGGGATCAGGTATTCCTTCGTTAAACATCCTTTCCAACAAGAAAGGTGTATGCTCACTTTCTGATGTCCTGTCCTCACTCCCTTCTTGGATGATACTAGATATGGCTAACGGTCTATGGTTCATGTGGGGTGGATGAACTTGCGTGGGAAACACTGTGTCATGAATTTTGACATGCATGGGTTCTGGTTCTAGTTTCCTTTGAGTCTCCTCCACTAAACCTCTTAGATGTTTCACCTGCTCAATCTCGTCTACTGGTTTGGGTACGTCCCAATCTTCTTTTTACGATTTTTCCCTTTTTGCCCCTGCGGTTTATCTTGGGGGTCTTGGATTGGATTTGGAAACACTTGTGGTGTTTTCAGAGGCTCTTTATGGTTTTCTCTTATTCGGTTTTCATTTGGTTCCATGTTACGGTTTTCTTTGTCGGTCTTTCCCTTTGTGGTATTGGTTCTAGTCTCCATTGTCTCGATTGAATCTGAATCATCCTCGAGGTCATTCATATACACGGGGTCATCTCCTGTTCCTATGTTTGTTTTGGAACTTGGCTTTGAATTTCCCGTATTCTGCGACCTCTTCCTTCGTGTCTTCTTTTTCTTTGCTTGGATAACTGACGCGGTATCTCTCTCTTCGAGGATATGGCCTGGCCCTTGAAGCATGGACCGTGTAATCGCATAAGCGGGTGCGACGGGTGGTATTGGCGATGTCACACTAGCAATTTCGACCAAATTTAGGGGTGTGATTTTAGGCGCATTTGGGTTATAGGGGCATTGGGCAATCAAGTGATCTATGCCACAACGATTACATGTGAGTATTGGCATTGCAGACGTGCTCCCTTGATTCATTTGCATCTGTGCAGCATTCTTTTGCAGCCTAATAGGGCACTCCGCTGCCCGATGTGGTCCACCACACTCGTAGCATTGAAGAGGTGGCCTCCTAGCCTGGGTGTTGATATTTTGACCTCTGGATGCGAGAGCAGCAGCTTGATAAACCGGCTTGACTTGCCCCCAACAATCTTCCATGTAGTATATAGGACACTCTTCCAATGTATCAAGTCCGTAGGCAATACTAGTGTCTATTTCCTCCTCACAGCCATCTGCATAAGCATTTGATGGCTCGCAACCCACTTGGTTCATAGGGGCGACTCTTGGATGCGGGGGCTGCGGTCCTAGCACAGGAGGTGGTAGCGGTGTAGCTTGTACAACATTTTGAGATCTAGGGACCATGTGTTGCGGTAGTTGCTCAACAGGTGGAGCAGGCATCAATACAGGAGCTCGAGGTGCATCCGTCCAGGCTACAGGTGGTCTATTTGCCATCATACGTTTGATCATTAAACAATCCTTAGCTTGGTGACCATACCTACCACATGCGTTGCAAGTTCCATTAAATTTTACTCTAAACGTAGGGCACTCACTAGTGCTATGTGGACCTAAGCAAATGGAACACCATTGTTGCTCCCTTCTTGGATACATGTGACTATTTTGAGGGGGTCGATTATCCTTAAGAGACTCTTGGATTGCCTTGGTGAGGTCTGTCAAGAATGTCTCAAATACCTTTGGCTCATTGGCAATGGGCTTTGCAGTCATGGGTTCATACTCAATGGCTTGTGAGCTAGTGGATCTCGTGTCAGTAGACACCCTCATGCCTGCTATCATCAAGTTGTCCTCTAATTGGATTGCATTGGCAGTGACATCTTCCCAGGTTGTGATACCTCTAATCACTAGTCCATTATAGATTCCTTCATTCCTCAACCCTCGAATGAATCGATCAAGCAGTTGGTTATTGTTGAAGCGCTCATTTACAGGGCAGCGAGAGTTTAAGTGCTTTAGACGACTAATGAAGTCCCTTACTGACTCTCCTTCCTTACGTTCGGCCTTCTGTAGCTGAGATGCTACACCCCAAAGCACACCTTCTCGTATGTACTCCTTTAGAAACAACCTTCGAAGGGTAGGGTAGATTGTTTTCTCGTCCACCCTTAGGGTTCTATACCAATCTCCAGCCTTCCCACTTAATGTCAAGCTTAAGGCATTGCACTTATGTAGTTCGTTGCGTTCCCCTAAGGAATCACATACTTGTTCAAACACTTCAATGTGTTTTCTAGCATCTTCGTCCCCATTGAATTTTTGCGTGAGTTTGGCAATTTGTACTGCCTTACTTCTAGGCTCTCTATCAGATGCATGACGCATATTTTCCGCGATAGATCGACCTATGGTTTGAGCAAACGCTGCCAAGTCACCTATGTGAGGAGGCAGGGCCGGTGGAGGTACTCTTGGAATCATATGTGGGAGAGGGACGGGTACCGGTCTTGGCATATGTGTGGATGATGCAGGATATGGAACATAACCGGGCATAGGTCCACTCGGATAAGGGCTAGGGAGCGGCACTCGAGGAGCATAAACAAGTGGTACAATTGGAGGTGTGGCGGCGATGTGTGCATAAGGGGCTAGAGGCACATACGGTCGAGGCCCCATATTAGGTACTACGACACTAGGTAGTGGCACTGCGCTAACCGTAGATATCATCGGTACATTCTCTGTCAGGCTTATCCCTGGAGTGAGCACTGTGTTTTCCTTAATAGAGGGTTGAGCCAAGTTAGGGAAGCTAAAGTTGTCGCTCGGAGGCTCAGATTGCATAGAGACCCCAGGTGAAATGACGTAAGATGGGTCTATGGGGCTCATTAGAGGAGTCTCCATTTGTGATAGAGTAGGCTGTTGAGCCTTGCTCATATCCAGAAATCTCATGGGGCCAGTTGAGAGTATATTTACCCCTCGGTTTTGCCTTTCTGATTGAATAATGCCATGGATAACATTACAGATCATTTTCTGTTGATCTTCGATGCTCGTGGCACTAGAGGTGGATTGTACAATCTCTATCCATCTTACATGGTAGGCGTGGCCAGAGTGTAGATCCGTCAACACCTCAGTGTGGAGGTCGTATGTCCAATGATCATTAATGAACAATCCTTCTAGAGTCGACGTGTTAACGGTTTCTTGTGAGGTAGAAGCAATGTTGCTCCCCGTGGTTTTACTTGTTACCAACGGTACTCTAGAGGGAACTTCTGAAGGAGGCAGCTCAGCAGAGCCTTCTTGGTAAGAAGTTGACAGGATATCCACATGGACACTCTTTGGGGGTGTGGGGTCCACGTGCGATGTGAAAGGAGAGTCCACTTCCCCACCCCCTTCGTGTGCTTCATTTGCATCAGGTTCCGAGCGAGTAGCTCTACCTAATGTTTCCATGAAATGGCTAAACATACTAGTACTAGGCTGTGGAGCTTCGGGAGGTGCGTGGCCTTCTCTCTCAGTGTTTTGGGTAGGGTATGCTTCCATGATTTCTGAGTCGGAGGAGGAATCACTAGCGGCTATTTTAGGGTCTTGGGTGGTGCTACCTTGTGTCCCCGCTGAGGGTCTAGAGCCTATCGTGGATGGGTAATGGGTGTCCGTATGAACAGAGGCACCCTCAATATGCTTGTGTTCTAGCACCCGCCCAGAGCGTAAGTGCATGTGCTTTTGATACCCTAAGGTGTCAAAAAGCTGCTCTAGGAGGCCTTGTGACTAGTTTTTAGCGTGTTTTTTGTTTGTTTTTTTGCTAGATTTTTTAGAGCGTGTCGTGGAATGGGCCGTGTGATAGCTCGAAACGAGCGTATCTCTAGGAGGGATGCTCTGTGCTTTACAGCCCACCGTTTGGTTCTATTTTGCTCTAGAAAAGCCCGAAACAGTCTTTTCCTAGCTGGGGAACTAGGCTCCAAATAGCAAGTCTAAAGGTGCAAGTGGGAAGAGAAGGGAGGAGAGTGGAGGACTTGTCCCACATGCTCTCATTCCCTCTTGAGGAGGTAGGGGAAATGATCCCGATCCCGATCTAAAGCACAACGCGTCCCTCCTAGCGATCGGGAAATGCAAAAAAAACGCAAGAAATGCTAACTGTGTGCAAACAGAAAAACAGAATTTTGCTAACTGTCCAACTAATACTAAATGTACGCAGCAGAAAAACAGAAAATGCAAACTGTGCGCAACAGAAAAACAGAATTAACAACTTGCAGAAAAAATACGCCTTCCTCTCCCTCTTCTTTCCTACTGCAAACCACTCATACAAGAAGCACAAAGTGCCTCTTGGACTTAGTGTAGGGCTATTCCCCGGCAGCGGCGCCAAAAATGTGCGCTCCTTGCCGCACTGTCGAAGCAAGGGACTTGCCGATACACCGTGTACGAGCCGCAGACGGCTCCAAGCACACAACTAGTTTAACTAGTAAGCTCAAAGAGGGCAATGGTGTGTCACTCACCGCCTTATGCTCCTGCCGTAGAGGATTCCTCGCCGCGAAGAAGAGGGAGACGCCGCTACGCCGCGCTCAACCGCCTCGCCGCCGTCGTGCCGCCGCAACGCTCGATCGCACACACACTCTCACACACACTCTCTCTCTCTCTCTCTCTCACGCACACACACAAGGAGATGGTGAAGGAGAAGGTGGAGATGGAGCAAGAGCAGCTTCTATTGCACAATGAGAGAATGACTCAATTTTAGGTTTAATTGGCTTTTATGTGAGCTCACCCCATTCACACTTGGGCGCCCATGCTTAGCCAACTAACCCTAGCATGTTCGTGTTAGAGTGCGCCTCTCATCGGCGATCACTCTACCTTTCCCTATTGGACCGACAAGCCCGGTGCCTGACTCTACTTAAATAAATAATACGGTTACAGTGTCCGTCGTAGGTGATAGGGTGTCCGTGAGCCACGAGGGTTAACAGATGCTAAGAGAAACTACACTACTACAGAGCAGGAAGTTTTAGCTATGATTTATGCAATAAAGAAATTTCGCTACTACCTTCTTGCCAGCAAGATTGTTTTCTATGTTGATTATCAAGTGTTGTTGTATCTAGTGAATAAACCTTGTTCCACGGGAAGAAATACACAATGGTTGCTAATTCTTCTTGAGTTTGATTTTACATTGTGGTGAGACCCGAAAAGACATGTCATGGCGGATCATTTGTCTCGCATACCCAATGGTGAAGCCCCTGCTGGAATCGATGATGAATTGCCCGATACTTCCCTATTCCTAGTCGAGACCATGCCTGAATGGAGCGAGAAGATTGTGAACTTTTTAGTTAATGGTTTTCCACCCAAAGCGGCTTTGTAAGGATATAGCTTGAAAGATGTTAAAGGAATGTGAACCTTATTCTCTAATTGCACGAACTCTCTACAAGATAGGGAAGGACGATATTCTTAAACGTTGTACCCATGAGGATGAGTATTTATTCATACTGCAAGAAGCCCACATGGGTATAGCCGGAGGACATTTCTTATGGGAACTAACTGCTAGAAAGGTATTGCAATCAGGCTATTGGTGGCCTACCTTATTCAAAGATGCATCACTTTTTGCAAAAGAGTGTGATGAATGCCGATGTTACAAGATCACACAACGAAAGGATAAGACGCCCTTACATGCTACTAAAGTGACTCAACCATTTGAAATATGGGGTTTAATCTTTGTAGGCCCGATTAGTCTGGCAGCTCATAACACTCAATCTTGATATATTATTGTTGTCACTGACTATGTGAAAAAGTGGGCGGAAGCCAAGGTGACATGCAAGGCTGATGCAAGGTCAATTGCCAAGTTTCTCTTTGAGAACATTATTACGCAATTTGGTTGTTCCTTTGAGATTTGAGTGACAATGGTACTCATTTTATAAATGGAGTGATAAAGGAACTCACAACAAACTTCATGATAGGTCACCATAAGTCCACACCTTATTATCCACAAGCAAATGGCCAAGCTAAGAGGACTATCAAGACCTTAATTTCTATCTTGACCAAAATAGCGGAAGCTCATTGCACAAATTGGGATTTGAAGCTGACATCAACTCTATGGGCTTAATGTACTGCTTACAAAGTGGCTATTAATTGTACACCATTCAAGATGGTATATGGCCAAGAAGCAGTTATGCCATGGGAGTTTGTAATTCCTAGTCTACGGGTAGCTTCACAAGAAGGTTGGGATGGTAACCCTTTAGTTGAGCGTATATATCTTGGAGAGGTTAGATGAAGAAAGACCATTGGCAGTGCAAAATGCACTCGTGGAGAAAGTTAGGAGAAAGAAATGGTTTGACCGTCATTTAAAGAACAAGGATATCAAGGTTGGGGATAAAGTCCTTATGTATGGAGTGCGTAATGAGAAGAAAAAGTTGAAATATGCGGGAAAAGGACCATATAAAGTATGTGAAATCACCACAAGGTACCATTCGTGTGGAAACTCTTGATGGAGTTGAAACCATTGGATTCCTCAATGGGAGTAAATTTAAAAGATAGTATCATCTCTACCATCGGATAGATCTTTGAGATCTCATTGGATGTTCCTACCACATTTCAAATTCTCCTTTTATCAGAACGTGTGTGTACGTGTGAGTGTGAGTGTGAGTGTGTATGTGTGATTGTCCTTTTATCAAAACGTGTGTGTGTGTGTGTGTGTGTGTGTGTGTGTGTGAGAGAGAGAGAGAGAGAGAGAGAGAGAGAGAAAATGACACAAAAATAACTTTATTCTTACCCATGTTCTAAGATGTATCTTTTGGGATTGTTTCGATGGCATTAAAAACTTATTTCGTCTCTCTCTCTCTCTCTCTCTCTCTCTCTCTCTCTCTCTCTCTCTCTCTCTCTCTCTCTCTCTCCTCCTCCTCCCCATAGATATTCACTTTTGTTGAAGATTTGTCTTGTAAATTTTAAAGTCACTTTAAATTGTTCCTACACGCAAACATTTTGTTTTGTTTTCCTCTCTTCTCCTGCGTCATTTGCTAGACTTTGCATTTCAACACACTAAATACAACACTAAAAAATTGTCCTCACCCGCCCCCCCCCCCCCCCCCCCCCCCCCCCCCCCCCCCCTTCTCGTTGATTTTAGACTGCGACCCTCGTTTGCCAAAATTTAAGGAATTTATAGATTTTTAAGCATGGCCCACATGTTAACTTTTAAAAATAAAAAGAACAAAATATCCAAGAATTGGTAAAAGGTCCATCAACTGGGAAATCTCTCTACCGATTTGGGGAGTTAATGTCAGGGTTGGTCTTTGTCGGGCATTTAATCCATTTTCTACAGGTGAAAAATTTTAGCCATCCTTTTAAAAATATACTAATGTTAAAAATAATATTTTGAAAATTTAAAAAGTGTATGAGCACAATGGTGAAATCTTTCTTACTCCCTCTCTCCCTCATAAATGTACATGTGTATGCACACACGCAATGTGATGGTCTCTCTCTCTCTCTCTCTCTCTCTCTCACACACACACACACACACACACACACACACACACACATAAGCAATGCGGTGGTCTCTCTCTCTCTCTCTCTCTCTCTCTCTCTCTCTCTCTCTCATTCATGGTCAACAATGTGGATAACGACCCCTGCATTTGCATGTCATGCATGTCCTAAAAGCGAGACAGTCCCAAGTCAACATTAGGCAAGCTTTTTTCTTTTTCTCAAGCTCTTTAAAAAAATACATACTTCCAAAATTTTATAAAACATATCAATAATGGTTTTGAAAAAAGCCCCTTGAAAAGATGAAACCCAAATGTATCTTCAAAAATTACATTTTCATTAAACAAAAAAAATCACTAAAATTCTTTTTTTTTTGTTATATCTTCAAAAAGTAAATTCGCATTAAGTAACAAAACCTCCACTAAAGTTATCCCCTTTTTGTTATGTGCAATCAAACTTCAACATTTATTTTATGGAGAATACAAAGTCTTTTGACTTTACATTTGAAAAGGCTTGTCAGTTAGTACATTCTGCAAAGGCTGTCATTGCTTACAATCTTACCTTTTAGTTTTGCATTTTAGATTAGATGTTTTGTAAGGTGTTTTTTGAAATGAACCAGAGAGTGACATGTGGACACCCTCTCCTTCCTTGAAAATTTTAAGCTCCATTATAAAGAGTATAGAAGGTCATGTGATGGGGCAAGGAGGTGGTCATTGTCTCAAAGGCAATCAAAACACTAAAGTTAAAATAGCCCTTTGTTTCAAAGTACAAGGGTGGTCATTGTCTCCAAAGTATTCAAAATACTAAAGTATTCAGCGTGAGAGACGTAGAAAGGAGAAACCTACCTCCTCGTTGAACAAGTGATAAAATCACAAGGCGTGCCTATAGGTAATTGATAGATTGGTTCAAATAATTTTTTAATTTTTAACTCGCTATATCATTTGCAGAACTGTGGCTAGATTTAAAGATTGCTTTGAAGAAAACTTGTAAAGCTTTACATGTTTTTAGTGTAAAGTAGCTTGCGGGAGCTGCCTATTGGTGGGTCTCGCTCGCTCTTACTATGACACAAATCAAATTAATTAATGATATTTGTTTACATGCTGCCAGATCCTGGTTACTCCATGTTGTAGAGAGAGAGAGAGAGAGAGAGAGAGAGAGAGAGAGAGAGAGAGAACGTTATCGTGCATTTGTGTCGTGTTTTGACTTATGCTTGCAATCATTTCATACGGATTGTCTTTTCTCTCTCTACCTTCAATGAGAGAGAGAGAGAGAGAGAGAGAGAGAGAGAGAGAGATTACACAAAAACACATCAATAAAGAGAGAGATTTCAAACAAAAAAGGATTTTGTACCTTTTCAATCGAAAAGATTTCAAAAGTCACATCATTGTCATAAAGGCTCTAGAATATATATATGTACATAGCATAGCATTCATAGTTGTGCTATTTCAACAAAATCAAGATATTGAGCTGGAGCTTGACATACTTCTCTTAATTTTTTTTAAAAAAAACACTATCACCAATAACTTACGAATACTTATTTACCCATTGTTCAAATGCGAGTTTTTGTCTCACTTTGTCTTTGGCCCCTTTAGACTACTCCTGTCACATTTAACCTTTTCGCATCTTTCTCTTCTTCTTCTCCCTTTTGCGCGCGCACACACACACACACACACACACACAAAGAGAGAGAGAGAGAGAGAGAGAGAGAGAGAGAGAGAGAGAGATTACACAAAAACACATCAATAAAAAGAGAGATTTCAAACCAAAAAGGATTTTGTACCTTTTCAATCAAAAAGATTTCAAAAGTTACATCATTGCCAAAAAGGCTCTGGAATATATATATCTACATAGCATAGCAATCATAGTTTTTTTTGTGTGCAAAAATTACAATTGTGAGTGAATTATATTGAGCAGCCCAAAAAACTAAAAGGTTTTGTCATGCTCATGTTAAGCCATGACATCATCCAGGGATCATAATTACAACGGCTATTAGGGCAGCCACTCCTACCACTCCGCCTCCACGTCCTTGATACCCAAGGTCCATACTCTTTCATTCAGAGATCTTTAATTATCGATGGCCAAGATTTGCCCCCCTCCCAGGTATTCCATCTGCTGACAACAAGGCACAACTAATCCTAGACCAATCCTCTGAGTGATGCTTGCGCCCGAGTGCCCATATTAGCACTTTGCTTTCCTGTATAATTTTTGCGAAGCTTGCCACCTCAAATCCTCCTTCAAAAACACGGCGGTTCCTTGTTTGCCATACATTATGAAAGAAGAAGTATCTGACGATCTGAGTGCTAACGAGGAGTGCTGGACTACCTGATTTTTTACCTCCAAAGCATAGGTCAGTCTTGAAAAACCTAATTTTCCATGTTCTCTGGACCCACTTGCATACTTTCCCTGCGAGGCCTTTTATAGCTGGGGCAGTCCATGAAAAGGAGGGCCAGATCTTAACTAGTCAACCTGCACCCCAAGCATCGATCTGACCCAATCCCTCTCTCCTAAATCTTCACCCCCATCGGTAGAGCACCCCAAATAACCTTCCATAAGAAAACCTTCATGTGCTATGGAACCTTTGGATGCCATATGTTCTCCATTACATGCTCCCACCTTTCCTCCGGCCATTGCTTTTTCCATAGCTTATTAAGGGGGCTAGACCAATTCTTCTTTTGCATCATTGTCTGATAAATGATTTTAGTATGGGGTTTCCACAAAAGAATGCTTCCGGGCCATTTCCAGGCTTTCCAGTCCAACTCCGAGTCACAGATTGGCATCACTAGAGTGTCAAGTTCTTTCATCACTTTGTGGACAAGCAAGACCTCCAAGCTATTGAGTTGGTATTGGGCAATCATAAGGTCAATGGTTTTCCAATCTTGTTGACACTGTCCCAAAAGTGCTCAAGTCGGATCAGACCCTTATTATTCAGCTTCCTTGCAGTCTCAATCCAATAAGGAGTTTGTGGCGGATCTACAACTTTGGAGAGCCAAGAGGACCAATGTAGGATGGAGTTCTTGAAGTATCTGGCTTCTTCCCCCCACTTTAAGACTCCTACTACTCTATTGCATTTTCTTACCAATTCTCCTGAGCCGCCCCCCAATCTTAAGGTAGACCACGCCGGGGCCAACAGCTTGTCATGAACCTCCACCCCTCTCCACTTTCCTCCATTCGAGCCAATCTTAGTTGCTTCTATCATATCTCTAATCATGACTGCCCAAACTTGATCCTGTTTAGCCAAGGAAACAAAAAATTTGGCGCAACAAGCTTCTGCATGGGTCATAGGGTTAAGAATCAGGAGGCCTCCTTGATTCCCTGGCCGAGCAACCGATTCCCATTTGGCCCATTGCCATGGCCTGGAAGATTTCTTGTTATTTTTCCATAAAAATGTTTTTACGTTTTAAGAACTCTTTCCAGTGATACTTAGCCATCTTGAGAAGCGGGCTAGTGAAGGCAATATAAGGAATCATGAAGGCATTCATCACTTTTATCCGACTTGGGAATGGGAGAAGAGCATACTCCCACCTACTCATTTTTGTTTTGATTTTTTCAAGCACCCACTCGAATCTTTGCTTGTGAGTTACATCCACCCCCAAGGGGGCTCCCAAATGTCTGAAGATATTTCCTTTTGTGACAATCTCCCTTGACCAGACACAAGGGTCAAATGAGTCATTTTCTGATAGGGAAATCATCCTTGACTTCTCTATATTACACTAGGACCCCGAAGCTACCCAGAACATTTGTACAATCTCTAGAGCTTTTCTGATGACCTGGGGGCACGTCTTCAAGAAGAGGAGAGAATCATCTGCAAATATTTTTGCCAGGAGTTGTCTATTTCCTAGTAAAACAAGGCCTTGCACCTCCATGCGTTCAGCACTAGCTTCGAGCATCATGATTAGAGAATGTGATCCTATGGCGAATAGTAAGGGGGCAAGAGGGCATCCCTATTTAATAAACCTTTTAACCTCAAAAGAGCCCACAATTCTACCGTTAAACAAGAGCTCTGACTGGCTTCTAGCCCCCATTACACGAACCATCCGACAGAGGTGCGGCCCAAAGCCTAGAGCTTCCATGATGGATTCTATATATGTCCATGTTATTCTATCATAGGCCTTGTCCAGGTCCAACTGCAGCAGAATGCACTCTTGCTTTGTGAAAATTGTGTATTCTATGCCCACCATTGCTGCCAAGATGTTATTGTATATGGACCTTCCTTTAATGAACCCATGTTGATGGGGGGAGATGATCTTGGTTAGTAAGGGGGCTAGTATGAGGGCCACTGCTTTAGCTATAATTTTGTAGGCCACCGACATCATCGTTATAGGGCTCCAATGTTGTAGTTTAGAGTAGCATATCTGTTTTGGGATGGGCTTGATAAGCCCTCTCTTCACACTTGTCTCCAACGACCCTTCAACCATGGCTTTATTGACCAAACTTGTGATTGGGGCCTTGAGATCATCCCAAAATTTTGCATAGAATTCCACTGTCATCCCATCCCAACCAGGAGACTTTTCCTTGCCGAGGCACTACAAGAGGTTGTGTGCTCTTGTGACGCTTTTAGCAACGGAAATACACTAGGTTTTTATAACCCCCGACGTCGATAAGAGCGTCTCTATTAGTGTCGATATGGGGACGTTGCTATAAGCGTCGCTATGGCCATCGCTACAAGCGTCGTTATAGGCATCGCTATATAGCGACGCTGCATGGCCATCAGTAGTGACGCCTATAACGACACTGTAGAGCCTAATATAGCTACACTCATAGAGACGCCCGATATGAAATTTTTTTGGTGGCAGGGCATTCACCCCCATCAACCATATTGAATGTTTCATTTGTCTATTTACCTTTGAAAAAAAGTGCAAAGGTAAATATAGACCCAAAATAGTCACCCACAAGACAATATAATCATTAACTCCATCATCCGTAGTACGTACTGTTTGCAAAATAAACATACAAAAATGACAAGCGTGAATTAATAAAAGTAAATCAATGACAATTGTACACAGCAGCAAAATCACTTGATTGTTAATCATTGCAAATGTAATAGTTACAAACCATTGTCATTATCTAAAAAATATACATGGTTTTCAAAAAGACGTATAAAAGTCGTCTCATGATACATAATCTATGTCAAAACGAAACTAATGCTATCTAGCTATGATGAGTCTGACGTCGTCTAATCAGACGTCTCATGGCGTCGAAGCGCCATATCTGTCGGATTCTGCAAAAAAAAACAATAAGATAGCTTTTTGTAAGTATAAACATATAGCGATGTTTATAAAACAATACAATAAATAGAAAATAATAAACCCTAATACTAACCATGCCGCAACGAGAAGTCAGGATGTCTATAAGGGCGTTTAAGCCCTTCCTACCTACGTACTCATGCTCGTACGGTGTGGGATCACGTCCTGTAAACGACCACTGTCAAAACATACAAAGAATCCATTATGTTAGAATTTCAAATCCCATAAACCCTAAACTATCAAACATAGATGCGAAAACACTTACAAAATCGGCCTCAAATGATGCCCACCCAACGCTCCCCAAGTGGCTCACCAAGTGGTGCGAGCTCCCTGCCTCTACTCGCGCTCTGGATACCTCCTTTTGTTGCTTCCACTTGTCGGGATTCTTGCGCGCTTCTTTCTTTGCATGCTTCCAATCTTCTTTGGCCAGCCAATCTTGTCTGCTCCACCCATGCTTGATTGCTTTTTGCACTTCGGAACGCTTATGCTTGCAGTATTAGCGCATTCGAACCTTCATCACATCTTCATTGAAGCGGTCATCCCGTGTTGGAACGGGAAACTCGTCATGAAGCATGCTGATGACTCTATCTTTTAATTCATTTGGTACTTCACTCGAGGTGTTTAGTATGTAGTGTCTAAACACCTGAGAGCAAAGACCGCGCATGCGCGCAATCACCTTCTTGCCTTCATCATCCAAGATGATGCCATCGCTGAAGTCGACGGAGTAAGGCAAGCCCTCTTGCCGCTGACGCGTGAACCTGGGTGTCTCGGCAGGGGTCTCTAGCAACGTGTCAACGGGGGTACGGACGCCAGGTGTCTCCACTGGAGTCTGAGCCCCGAAGCGAGGAGTGTCCACTGGAGTGACTCCTGGAGGAGTAGCTAGTGGTGTGTAGCTGCGGGGAACGGCAGTCAGCCGCGCAAAACCTGGTGTCGATGGCGATGTTGTGGCTGGTGTCGGGACGGGAAAAGAAGGGGAGGGTAAAGAGCCTTGTCGAACACGAGGCGGTGTCGAAGCATCGGTGGCGCCACCCCCACAACAACCGCCACCGCCGCCGCCACCACTAGAGCGCCGGTGCCTAGACGAGTGTGAAGATCGTCTCGTCGACACCGAAGCTTCGGAAAGCGCTAAGCACTCCGAAACAGAGGGAGATGCGGATGGAGTAGGAACGCGCGATGGTGCGCCAGAGCGTGACGCTCCACGTACCATTGTCTCTGCTGGGG
Source organism: Adiantum capillus-veneris (assembly GCF_014529385.1). Classification (NCBI taxonomy): domain Eukaryota; kingdom Viridiplantae; phylum Streptophyta; class Polypodiopsida; order Polypodiales; family Pteridaceae; genus Adiantum; species Adiantum capillus-veneris. The sequence goes on along the minus strand of NC_140958.1, from coordinate 71,668,885 downwards.
TGACAAAGAAGAAAGAAACTCCTCATCATCCATACTTGCATTAAACACACAAACATTTAAACTTAATATTGAATGAATGGAGTAGAAAACATGGACAAGTAGATAGATAGATAGATAGATAGATAGAGAGAGAGAGAGAGAGAGAGAGAGAGAGAGAGAGAGAGGAGGAGGAGGAGGTGCTCGTCGTCTCTGCTTATGAGAACATACCTAGAGCATACGTACCTGGAGTGGATGCAAAGACCATTAAATACAATGACGCAATGACGCATATAAATACAATGACGCAAATACTTAAAGAGCCGAAGAATCGCACAAGAACTTGAATGTGCTTGTAGCTTTGGAATGTTCAAAGGCTAGCAGCAACAGAAAGCGTTCTTCGTCTATTCAACTTAAGTGATGGAAGAGGCAAGTGCATAACTCTGAATTTACAAAACGGAGCAAAATTGTTCAAATACAATATTTATGGCTTTAAGGGATCTCTCTCTCATCCTCGCATAGCTCAGCATAACTTCCTATATCTATATAGAGCTCTCCGTTTAAACAGATGTCCTCTGTTTCATTTTGTAGATCCTCTGCATGCACCCCATAGAGAGTAGCAGCTTGATGTTCGTCTTGCACCACCTCCACGGCTTCTGACTGAGCATCTTCTCCGATCTCCTCCATTGATGCCGTTGTGATTGGCACATGGTAGCCTTCATACGTTCGTGCACAACGAGGGGCTACCTCTATGATGTACCACCAGTTTGATGCAGACTTTGTAGGATGAAATATCACATGCCAGAGCAGGTGATAACTTACATGAGAGCTTCCAAGCACATAAATTCTAAAATGGGATGTTAACTATTTACATACTTACTTGTTCACAATGCTCGGATAGTACGAAAGTGTCTCTTAGGTCAGTCCATTTCTTAGTTGAATCCACCTCAAGAAAACCAGACTCTCCTCTACGCACAGTAGCGTTGCGACCCTCCATGATTATCTTGAACCATTGCACGTTGAACAAGTCAACAAAAAATCCTCTATAATCGATCCTCAAAATCTCTTGTAGCGTGCCGAAGTACGTGAGTTCCGCCACCATAGGATCTGCATTAGAGGACCTTCGTCGACTAGACTGTTCAAATTTTGCCATGATTCCACAATCTTGAGTAAAACGTTTTTTGTCGATCCGTTCCACCCTAAAATGTCGACCTTTACACCATGTTGCTGTGTATGACTTATACTACAACCAACAAAGATTATGAGTGGCCGTTCAAACATCTAGAAAGTTACTAGCTAGTCGTACATTGCAAACATACCTTGGTCGCGCAACCCCTAGAGTACTTCCACTCTTCCTCAGTCACTTCTTCACCGCATTATTGTGCGCTTTTCAATTGGTTGTGCAACCATCTGGAAACCATCTTAAGCTCATGAATGTTGGTAGGCTCTCCAGACTGTCGGATAGTGCATCGGTGGTCATCTTCCCCGTCTCCACTCGATTCTTGCTCTTTGTCGCTCTTGCTTTGCATCCTCATATTGTGCAATCCACTTCTGCATGACTGGATTGTGAAGCATGCAAAATCGGTTGATTTTAGCCTCTAGATCTTCTGTCATCTTCTTCTCAACACCGAGATTGCACATGACAATTCCAGATATGCGCTCATCATCTATGGTTCGCCATAGCGTGTCCCGGGCTTTATCAAATCGGTCTAGCCACTCTCCAATGTACACTAGGGACTCTGATACCAGCCAACCTTCTGCCATGCTACCCTCCGGACGTGCCTTTTGACGCACATATCCCTTGAGCGTTTTCATGAAACGTTCTAAAAAGAACATCCATCTGGAAGTACTGTGCCAGCTATTTCCACCTCATCAACTATGTGAACAAGAAGATGCACCTGAATGGTTAGCATGGTAGTAGGAAAATGTTTCTCAAACATGCACACAACCTCCGCAACGTTTAGTTTGGCGAATGATATGGAGTCTACGTTGATCTCCTTTTGTGAGATCCATTGCACCAACTTTGTAAGTTTGTAGAGTGTGTTACGGACGTCAAGAGACAAACATCCCTCAATGGCAATTGGTAAAATAAACTGCAAAACACGTGCAGCAATGATATTAAAGTCCACACAAGAATTTTTTACACAATTCCCACTATGATATACTCCACTATGAACATACCTGACACATTTTATGCTAGTCGTGTGACTTCAAACCGGTAAGCTTTCCTTATTTAGTAAAACACGTTCGGAGCGAGTGCATTACGCCAGTGGGGGTCCACAAAGATCGAATGATCTCTTTTACTTTGCGTTCTTGGGCTCTTGTGAAAATCCATGGTGCTTTAGGGAGTTTTATCGATCCATTGGACGCTGTTTGCGGCGAATATTGCTCCATACGATCCACATTTTTAAGGTCAACTCTCGCTCCCAAAGTATCTTTCTTGCCGGTCAGATGGTCCCATAGTAGATAAACATTGTCTTGTTGGGAATGTGGTCAGCATGATCATCCCCCGAGCTGTCAGAGGCTACATCTTGTGGCCTCACATATGCTGCTTGACCAAAGCGCCTGCGAACATGTCTATTGGGTTGCAAGATTGCTGCCTGTTGGCCAACGTTAGAGTCCGACGAGTTATAATTGGCAACAACTCGATTTAGAATAGATGGATCGAACTCGCCAAATTTGCGAACGTGCTGCAAAGAAACGTGTCTTGTCCGTCGCACAACATTCTTGCAATGGTTACAAGGACATAAGATCCTCGTTGAGAGATATGTGTTTCGGTTGGATGGCCCCACATCCTCGTCACTACTCATAATAAGGGTAAAAATCTTATAACCTGGACAACAAATTTAATCTTCTATTAGCATTCTTCGTCTTTTATCTCTCTCTCTCTCTCTCTCTCTCTTTGTTCACAGTGTAAACTACCTCACATTCTCTAGTCATGTCCAATCCCCGCACACCTCGGTCTAGAGGTGCACGGAGATCAGAACCACTAGGTTATAATCTCATCTTTATTGGTCAATGCCTATATTTGTGGGTACAAGAAATCTACACACCCACGTCTACATGATACTGCATGTAGTGGACAAAACCCCTTTGCCTCTTCTCTAGCTGTAGCATTTCACAGCATCTTAACATCTTTTCACAGTAGATCTTTGTTTGTAGCATGCAGGTACGCCATTCTTGCAATGTAGCTGATGTCTACTCAAGGCACTTAATTCTTAATCTAGATTTGATGGGATGTGGTGTGTGTGTGTGTGTGACCCTTGGAATCGTCATCTTGCATCACTAATTTCTGTGTAGGCTCAATTTGCTCTTCCATTAGCTGAACATGACGGCTGATTGTATGGTAGCAGCAGTCGAACATGTAGGTGGAATTGCTGGTCCCCATGGACTGTCGAAGCTGTGAACGCAGGAAATTTTCTCGCCATTTCTTCTAACCTTATCTTAAACGATTAAAAAAAGAAAATGGTATAACCTTTCTATCACCCAAGTGTGGTAGATTGGTTATGCCAATTCCCTCTTCAATAACAGGTAAATAACCTAAATCTAATCTAATATACGTAAATAAACCTAAACCTAATCTAATATAATGTAAATCTAAATCTAACGTAAATAAATCTAAATCTAATCAAATGTAAATCTAACTAAATAAACCTAAATCTAATTTAATTTAACTTAAATAAACCTGAATCTAAATTAACGTAAGTCTACATCTAACCTAATCTTTAACGTCTTTTAGGATAGTTTCCTACGACAATAAAACTCTCTTCTTCTTGTGTGCATGTGTGTGTGTGTGGGTGTGTGTGTGTGCCAATAAAAAGAGAAAAATGGTATAACCTTTCTATCACCCAAGTATGCTAGATTGGTTATGCCATTTTCCCTCTTCAATAACAAGTAATTAACCTAAATCTAATCTAATATAACATAAATAAACCTAAATTAATAAACCTAAATCTAATCTAATATAACATAAATCTAAATCTAACGTAAATAAACCTAAATTTAATCAAACATAAATCTAACTAAAAATAAACCTAAATTTAATCTAATTTAACTAAAATAAACCTAAATCTAATTTAACGTAAGTCTACATCTAACCTAATCTTTAACGTCTTTTGGGATAGTTTCCTACGACGTTAAAACTCTCTTCTTCTTGTGTGTGTGTGTGTGGGTGTGTGTGTGCCAATAGAAAGAGAAAAATGGTACTAACCTTTCTATCACCCAAGTGTGGTAGATTGGTTATGCCATTTTCCTCTTGAATAACAGGTCTTGAGTTCAACTCCTCGTCAGCTAGATTTTTAGGTCTCTTTAATTAGTTTCCTACGACGTTAAATTAAACTCTCTTCTTCTCGAGTGTGTGTGCACGCCAATAAAAAAAGGAGAAAATGGTATAACTTTTCTATCACCGAAGTGTGATAGATTGGTTATGCCATTTCCCTTATGAATAACATGTCTTGAGTTCAACTCCTGTCGACTAGATCTTTAAGGTCTCTTGGGATAGTTTCCTACGATGTTAAGACTCTCTTCTTCTTCTTCTTTTCTCTCTCTCTCTCTCTCTCTTTGTTATATATATATATATATATATATATATATATCTTTTCTTCTCTCAATGTGTGTGTGCATTCTTTGTTTATGCATGTGTGTGTGCGTTTTTGGTTTATGCATGCTCTCTCTCTCTCTCTCTCTCTCTCTCTCTCTCTCTTTTCCTCTCTCAAGGTGTGTGTGCTTTCTTTGTTTATGCATGTGTGTGTGCGTTTTTTGTTTATGCTTGTGCTCTCTCTTTTGTTCTATCTCTCTCTCTCTCTCTCTCTCTCAAAAACACAATGTGTGTGTGTGTGTGTGTGTGTGTGTGAGAGAGAGAGAGAGAGAGAGAGAGAGAGAGAGAGGGAGAGAGAAAGAAGGGAAGGGACCATGAGAGTGAGGAGAGGGAAGGAGCATACCTGGCTCTCCTTCCTCTCCTCGTGTGTGTGTGTGTGTGTGAGAGAGAGAGAGAGAGAGAGAGAAAGAGGGGAAGGGAACATGAGAGTGAGGAGAGGGAAGGAGCATATCTGGCTCTCCTTCCTCTCCTCGTGTGTGTGTGTGTGTGTGTGTAGAAGAAAGAGAGAGAGAGAGGGAGAGCGTTACCTTGCTTGCTTGAGCACGCGTCGAAAACTCAGATCTGAGATCCGAGTTTTTGGACGCTCTCGATTATTTTTTTTAGCCTTGGCGGCGTCGCTTTGTTACTTTTAACATAGCGACGCATATAGCGATGCCGTATTTTTCATGTTTGAGCATCGCACTACGAGCGTCGCTACTATTAAGCACGTCTTGTAGTGAGGGCTTGCAATGCAAGTGAACATTCGTCTTCGGAAAATGCCCGCTCCAAGTTATTAGCTTCTGAGTGGGGAATTTCCTTTTTAACACTCTGAAGTAAGGTCCCTTTGGCTTCTTCCACTTCTTGGGACTGGGTCTCCGTCCGTCCAATGATTTGACTGAGATAGCTCAGCATCATACCAGCCACTTCATCCTGGTTATGAACTGCTGTCCCTTTCTCATCATCGAGCGAGCGGACGTAGCCCCGACTCTTCTTGCTTTTAAGAGCCCTAAAAAAATGAGCTTGATTGGAGGCTTCCGGTTGCAAATAAATCTCCCTAGAGAGAAGTCTAGCCTTTTTGATATCTTCTAACTACTCATTAGCGAGGGTCGATTTGGCTTCAAGCCATCGTTTGTGTTTGACCTCACTAGCATGCCCAGTGGCTTTTATAGTGGTAAGTAATTGTACCTCCGCTGAAAGATGCAACAGGTGATCCTCCCTAGCTTGCTTGATTCGGGGGCCCGAGGTTTTGATTGCTTTCTGGATGCTCCGAGCAAAGAGGTCCCACGCATTGTGTTTGTTGAGGTCGACATCTTTTTTTAGCTTACCCAGTGCTTTCTTGTCTTTGAATAGGTGTGTCCCTGTTACCAACATTTTTTTTTAACCTCTTGGGACTTGCTCCTCCTCTTTATTCTTCTTAAATTGAATGTGCATAGGAATGCGATCCGAGAGGATTGTTGTTGGGACTGTTGTTGGGACTATCTTCATTTCCATCAGCGTCGGTATCCAGTCAGCTTGGTGCGAGCAATAGCATTTGTTCACTTTGGAGGCAGTGCGGGCGTACTGAAGGCTTGTGTAGGTGAACCCAAGCATGCTGTTCCATGGGCCAACATCCCATAAGTCGATCATTGCCCACCTCTTGCACAAACTTTGCCATTTAGACCTTTCTGAGCAAGCCAGCACACTGGAGGATCCTGTTCTATCCCTGCTCTTTTCTACCATGTTAAAGTCACCAACCAACAACCACTCCCCTTCATATAGGGGTATCTCTGAGATGCATCCATAGTTTGGCTCTATCTTTTGCATTGCAAGGGCTGTACACATTCACAATGGTGAGGGGACGCCCTTACCATCTGATTCTAATCCCCAGGATCTTGCCGGGTGGGTGGTTAAGAACCAACTTTGTCTCCAATTCTCTGTCCACAATGCTGAGGACGCCACTGAAGGCGTTATTTCCTCCTCCATAGAATACCAATTTCTTTCCTAGCATCTGCTTTCTCTTACTATGGGCGTCTAGATGGTGTTCCTAAATGGCCCAAAAGTTGACTGTCTTCTCCTTTTTTATTTCCTCCCAAAAAAGGGTACTCTTCTTCCGGGTTTTCAACCCCTTTACGTTTCAAGATTGGATAGTTAGAGACTCCATCATTAATACGAGGCTCATTGGGATAGAGGAACAAATTCTTCAGCATCTAAATCATTCCCCCCCCCCTTCTCCTTGGTCTCAGGAGAATCCGGGGGTTCCAAGTCAGAGGATTTCTTTTCTTGCAGTGTTGCAAATGGATTGTGCATAGGGATAATGAACCCCCCTCCTTTCGAAGGGGTAGAGGATGAGTTAGATCCTTTCACCTCCAGTGTTCTGACGACTTGCAGCACTTTGGAGTCTCTTGCCACTACCTTCACTCTTTTGGCTCTTTTCAGACCAGGGACTTGGACAGCCGTCGCCGTTGTTACTGTCATAAATTTGGGGGTAGCAGCGGGAGTAATGATCCTATTAATATTGCTTATACCTTTCAAAGCTCATTGTATGGGAATCGATTCTTACACCATCTTTTCCTGCATCTTCGTATCCATTTTCTCACATACCATCCCTCCTTCATCCTTCCCTGTATTTGTCCCTTCATTATTGTCTCCCTGCTTCTCCAGCCCTCCTATCGGGGATTCCATTTTATTGGGGCCCTGTACTGCCAGAGCTGTAGTACCATTAGAATTCAATGGGAAATCCTTGGCGAAGTGACCAAAGTTGTTGCATTTAAAACATGCCTCAAAGTATGTTCCAAAGTTTAGCGGAATGGTAACAAGCCCAACTCTGACATTGATAACCGTGCTTTTAGGTGGCGTTTTAGATGAATCCCATCCTATACAAACCCTGTTTGAAGTTCTGCCAAACCCTCTCTTACTAGGTATAAATAAGGGAGTACCGAGTTGTCTAGCAAGCATCCTGAGATTATCCCACAGCCAGCTAGGCAGTCCCACAAACTCAACCCAGAGCGGATGAACCGCTTGTAGAGATTCAGCTGAGTCGAGCACTCGCTCCCAAGGCACCACACACAATGTAGTCCTGTTAAATACTAGGGGCCCTTTGTCTAGGATCTTATCCACATCGGAGGCTTCTTTGAATCTCACCGAGCAAAAACCCTTAGCTAGGTAGGAAGTACTTTCAACTGCTCCTCCATGACCAAGAATTTGAGGGCCCTGAAGCCATTGGATCATCTCAAACCTGTTCGGGATTCTTCCACTGAACCCAAATACAAGCGTCATCTTAGCTTGGCTGGCTAATTGTTTCTTTATCAGTGCTGGTGGAATCGCTACAGTAATAGCCTCGGCAACCTCCACTTGCTGTGGCAAGGATTTTCTAAAGCAGAGAAGTCTCGATCTGCCAACCTGTCTTCTATCAGCCCACTGAATTCTGAATGGGAGCAATTTCTTCTGTTGTTGTTAGGGCCGGCCTCAAGCATTTTGTTGACTTCCAAGAGCTCTTGTTGCAATCTAGCTTTTGTATTCGGCAGGTTTTTGATATCTCTTGCACTTGACATCCCTCTTGCTGAGCTATTTCCATTATCCCTAGAGTTAGGCCCCTTGAGTATGCTAGCAAATGATATACGTGGCCTGCAAGTAGCCGATGAACTTGACGCTTTATTTACGTTTGCACAAATTGGTCCCTGAGGAACCCCATCTTTGATGGTTTTTACTTCGAATTTGAACCCTTGCACTGAGCCCATTTTCTCTCTTGTTTCCTCAAAGGGGACTTTTTCGGTCAGAACAATATTGTCCTCTTTCGTGGTTGATACCTTTGGCGAATTGGGGCCTGACATTTCCGTGTCATGCACCTGTCTCAAGACAAAGCCGCCGCCTATATCCATTGGCACCGCTAGCTCCATTTCGGACCTTTTCGTCGCCGCTAACATCTGCGAGAATTTGCAAATGTCCTCACTTACGGCCTGACCGTCGAATTCTATTAGCACAGAACCTTTAACAGCTTATCAAAGGCTCAATTCCACAATTGGGCCAACCGCAAACTACAGGCTTTAAGGCTATGGTATGACTGGGGTACAATGCAAAAGGGAGGTCTCAAAGGGACTCAAAGGAGCAAGGGATTACAGAAAACAATAATTGTAAAACATGATATGGTGATTATTATCTAGGGCGCTTATTAAGGTTAGTGATCGCAGTGCGGGCTAGTTAATAATTGTTATAGCAAAAGGTAGCGATTATTAATAAAGGGGACCTTATTAAGGTTAATAATCACAATGCGGAATCGTCGCAACAGGCAAAGCCAAAAAGTAGCGATTATTAAGGTTAATAATCGTTACAGCAGGTAGCGATTATTAACAGCTCGGCATATGCAGGCAGACTTGAATGCATCCGGGCAGGAGGGGGTCGCTTAAGGAGGGAAATCTTTATGCTGTACTGATGAGTGCTCCGGCAGCTGACTGGCGCTACCACGGCTCACCGGGCCGACAATATCCACTCACTCACCTTCACGCAGTTTGTCACTCACCCAAGGTGGCTCAACGATAATGAACAGAGCTTCATCTCGCAGCTTACGCTATCGGGCGATTATTAACAGAGCGCGTCTTCATCTTCCCTAACTTCATCTTTTCAAACCAGCTTTCATTCTTAAGGCTCCCAGCATAGCATTCATAGTTGGAGTTGGAGCTTGACATACTTCTCTTAAATCTTTTTTTTAAACACTATCGCCAATAACTTACGAGAATATTGTGCGTGTATGTCGGACGTGTCAATGCAAGGAACTTGCCGATACACCGCGTGCGAGCCACAAATGGCTCCAAGCACACAACAAGCCTAAACTAGTAAGCTCAAAGATGCCGATGGTGTGTCACTCACCGCTCTACGCTTGCTTCGTGGAGGATTCCTCGTCGCGAAGAAGAGGGAGATGCCGCTACGCCGTGCTCAACCGCCTCGCCGCCGTCGTGCCACCGCAATGCTCGATCGCACACTCTCTCTCTTTCTCACACACACACACACACACACACACACACACACACACACACACACACAAGGAGATGATGAAGAAGAAGATGGAGATGGAGCAAGAGCACTCTTCAATTGCACAAATGAGAGAATGATTGAATTTGAGGTTTAGTTGACTTTTATATGAGCTCACCCCATTCACACTTGGGCGCCCATGCTTAGCCAACTAATCCCTTGAATGTTCCAGGTAGAGTGCGCCTCTCATTGGCGATCACTCTTACCCTTTTCCTATTGGACCGACCAGCCCGGTACCTGACTCTACCAAGTAAATAATACAACGTTTGTCGTAGGTGATATGGTGTCCGTGAGCCGTGAGGGTTAACATGCCCCCCTTCCTGATGTAGATTCCGTCCTCGAAAGCTATTGAGTTGAAGCTCGTTCGTCGAGGTGGAAGAGCATTTGAGATGAATGTCCTTAGCCTTCTTCAGTCACTTCAAAATCAAACAACATTGGCACAGTAATTGCATTCTCATAGAATTAAAAAGCATATGCAATTGTAGGCAGACAATGTGATTGGTAACGGAATTTTAAACCATTTGTCAGTAATAAACATTAAATTTTAATATAATCAAATGCATAAACAGATATAAAGGTAAAAAATTAAACAAGTCTGGGGTCGCTAATTTAACGGTCAAAAGGCACTAGAGATTGACTATTAATACCATGGGTAAGCTTCTCAATTTTCTATGGTCAATTAAGTTGTTTAATCGCGAGAGCCAAGTATTTCATGTTCGAGGGCTGACTAGAGGCTAAACTTAGAAGACCTTGTAGTTAAGCTACGATAAAAGGAATTTCTCATGTGACTGATTACTTTTTCTTTGACCCCCCAAAGTCTTTTCACAATGATTCAATTTTGATGTGTGTGCTTATTTTGTATGCCTTGGGTTTTTTGCTTTTCGAGGAAAAGCGCCCACACTGGGAATCTCTAGGGCTCTAGTACCATAGGCGATACATGTGAGTGAAGTACCAAATCAACTGAGATTTCTCTTCCAGCTTAAGATTTTACATTGTGGCACTTTGATTTTTTTGTTTTTTTGTTTTCAGCATTTTAATTTTGTAACTTTGGGGGTCATATAACACTGTTACACCTCCCCAGGCTCATCACACTAGTAAACTCCCTTTATAATACTTAAGCTAAAGGTCAATAGGGTCAAGCCCACTAGAAAGCCCTAGTACATTTTACACAATGCTGCCTAAATCGGATTAAGAACCTAAGTAACCATTGATTATTAGGAAGGCATTCCCCATGGTATTAAGAGAAGATCTCTAACGCCTAGCTTGGTCAAACTAGCTTAGTTGGACTGCTTGATTTTTAAGCCTAAACAAGTGATTATGACAAAAAATTACATTGAATTTAATGTTTGGTGCTAAACAAAGGCACTAAATATTATGCTACCAATCACAATCAAAGCAGACAATCATAGATGCAAAAAAGATAAGGGGCAATGCTAATGGACAAGAAACACCTGTTTGCGTTGATGGTCGTGCTTGATTTGAAGAGTGAGTCGAGATAAAGATTCCATGAAGGTCCAAATCCTAACAACAGCAACACGCTCCTGTACACACTAGGAAACACAAGGAATACCTCTAGGAGGCACATCAGTGGGAAAAGGTACCAACACTTATTGAACACAACAAAAAACATAAGGAATCCTAACCTAATTATTTGCACTCCCCCTAGAGAGTCAAGGGAATAGGATATTGTAGAGATTGGGGGGAAACCCTAAGGCTAAACCCCTATCCTCATCGTCGAGATAAACAAAGTCATCATCCATGAGACCATATGTGCCATCTGTGTAGTCATGTAAATATTCTTTCTTCATCATAGGTACCCATGTTCACTACGAAGGTCACTAGACGCCTATAGTCATCTTGGTCAAAAGGGTAGGCTTGTGCAATGGGAGAAACGCTCTCTACTAAGTATGGATTAGTCGTGGTCAAGAGACGTATCAGTCACTCTAACTCCTCAAAATTCCTCTCACATGTTAGCGTACCTACCAAATCCCATTCACATGCAAGCACCGGAAAGACCATGTGAAACATTTGTGAAAAGTAACGAGGGTACCTCTCACCCAAGGCAGAAGTGGATGACTCTAGCGTACTAGCCATATCTGTACACGCAAATAGATGATGGTTAGAGTGCAAATATTACAAGGGTCGTGTTCTTGTGCATAATGTGTTTTTATGATTTTGTGTTATGGCTCTTGCTCTTTTACTTTTTATCTTGTTTTTGTGAGTATAAGGCTTTATATATACATTCCCTAAGATTGGAAATTAAGAGGTCAGGGAGGAAGGTTGAGAGGGAAGCAAGTGAATGATGGATGTCAGCAAACACTCCCCCCTTCCTTGGGTAGATCATACCTTTTGGAATGATTTCGTCACCTTTTGAAACCAATTGTTCCAAGTTGTTATGGGTGAAGGCTTTAACCAATAGTTTTCGACCGCCCTATGCATTTCATCTAGTTGCAAGGGTGGTAAGGTACTCTCCCATGATTTTATTTGCAACATTGTTGTAGGTGGTGAACTTACAACGGGAGGTGCAAACTCTTTCTTTCTTGTATGGATATGTACAATGGTAGGTGGAGGTTGTGTTGAAGCTTCTATTTCCGTATAGGAACTACATGAAGAGGAAGAAGCTTCATTTGATTTCCCTGTTCCTGAGCTAGGTGGAACAAATCGTTCTCTCTTCGGTACCCAAACTAGCTCTGGAGCGGGTGTGTAGCATTCTGTGATTTTTTCCTTTCCGTGATCTTCAATTCGTTTTGGAGCCACAGGATTGAGCTCACATGGGCCCGGTGACAAGTAAGAGCACAATTTACGTTTTGGCACCCATATTTGATCATTTCCTTTATAGTAGCCTTGGGCTTCCAATAGTTTTTTAGGAATCCAACGCAACATTTCTTTACAATTCTTAGGGCGAATGGGACGTCTCTTACTAGGCTCCTGTCTTTTAGCACTGGCTATGGTTGCTAAAGAAGCTTTAGGGACCCACTTGTATGTTTTCTTTGTTATATTGGGATGGGTCTTGTGTGTCTCAAGCTTTATTTCAGCTACATCAGTTGAAGCTCTAGAGACTTGGGCTATGGGGACATATGGTTCAACCTCTTGGACATGCAATGTTTTGGGTTTTTGTTAGAAGCTGGACACACCCCACGGCAACTTACTACTCGGAGGATTATTATTTTTGTAATTATTCATTAATTGAGGAAAACTTGATTTTTCACCTTGTAAATATTGGGACTTACAGAAGTTTCCAGATTGTATCCCAGTTTTGATAGATAGATTGAGTAGATGGTTGATTTTGGAACTTTAGGGTTTGAGAATTGTAAGGTATATATACCACTTTTTGACCTTAATGAAGCACCATTTGTCATTAAAAAAAAAACAAGTTTTGAAGTCTGTGAGTGAGCGTACTGTGTACGAGAGAGAGTGCGAGCTTCATCTTGACGCTACGTGTGCTCCGGTGGTCGGAATTGAGTGCGGAGAAGTGCAGCGTGTTGCCCCTGACGAGAGCTAAGTGCCGATACCTACATTGCGCGCGTACGGTCCGGTTTTGCGAGCTCCTTCTACGAGATTCATCTGGTGTTTTGGTGAGCATACGTTGTCTGATTTTGCATTGCAGCATATCCACGCGTTCACATTGAGTAGAACTACACATTAGGCACTTTAGATTTCGGAAACGAAGACCTACGAATTTCGGCCAGACATCCTACGTGATTTTGCACCGAGTGTTTTGGGTTGGGGTTTTGGTTCATAGACCTTAGGGAGAGCGACCTATTGGTAGGGTCTCCTTCAAGTTCTATGGTGTTTCGAGATTGTTTGATGGGTGTTCGGCTCTATAAAGCGTTGTAGGAAGTTTCCTCTTATGCACTCTTGAAGGCTGTGACTTAAACAATTGGTAGAGACCTCTGTAGGAATTAGTTAGGAGTCGGTCGAGTGTAGGTTGACACCTTATGCTTGCTTCCACGCGCCTGCGGGTCGAGCTTCGTCCTTAGCTGACATTATATGTTAGGTGAGTTCTCACTGTGCTGACGTCTGTCGCGGCGTATCCGTCCAACATTGGCGCCGCTGCTGGGGACGAAAACCTTAGGTAGGTGACCGAGACTAATCCTTGAGGATTGGGATTTTTGGCTTGCCAAGAATCTTGTTTTACATTTAGATAGGATTAAAGGGTGGAGGACTCTCTAGGTCTTAGAGGGAGTCTAGGAAGCGTGTGTCTGGCCTAGATCCTTCGACTTAGGTAGATTAGGTAGACCAAGATAGTTTTAGGTAGTAGTCGAGTTCTTGAGTAGGAGTTGGAGTGGTAGAAGCAGCGAGAGGAGAGCTTGAGAGTCCGGAGAGGCCAAAAAGCAACCAGAAACACTATTATCACCATTTCACATGATAAGTAGGAGCAGAGTAAGTAGGACATCATGATTCAGGATCTAGAGCATTTCATGCATGTACACTTGCTTGGTAAAGTCATCACAAGTTTGTAAAAGACGCAAAAAGACGCAAAAGTGTATTTGAAAGCCTAATTGAAGTTCAAAAGTTACCGTGAGTGTTTCTGATATATCTACAAAGCATTCATGTCAGAAAAAAATTTAATTTTAAGCCAGGAGACATCCTACGCGTAGGATGTCTATAGGCTAATCTGGGAGGAATTTTGGGATTTTGAGTTGACCAGTGTGTTCAGAAGGTAGGGTTTACCCTAATTTCAACTAGAAAGTGGAAATTTGACCATATCTTGACAGGATAAGGCCAGATAGATTGAATTTGCCAAACATCCTACCCAAATAGGGCCAAAAAATTATTTTGAGACCAAAACCATAAGATGGCTACATGAGCATGTCCTGCATGATATATTGAGTGACTGAAAAGGGTTTCACCTCATTTGGGTGAGAAAATTGGGTTCAAAGCGGACTTTAGCACTTTTGACTAAAAAAGGCAAGAACAGCTAAAATTTGGGACTTTTGAAATCCAAACCAAAATCTAAGCATACCACTGGGTTACTGACATCAAGGGGAAGCTGTGGGACAAGTCTGGGGTCAAATAGGCCAAAAAGACATCCTACGCGTAGGATGTCTTCTGTGTGATCTTGGACTCTAAACCAAATTTTGAGTATACCAAAGTGATCAACAACTCAAGGGGGGCCTGTGCTTTGAGTTTGAATCCATTCTGATGAAAAAGACATCCTACGTGTAGGATGTCTAAAGCAAGAAATTGAAGCCAGACTTTGACAGTAAGCATAGCAAGGTGTTGAATAGCCTAAGGCAAGCCTCCTAGTCAATTTTGGTCCAAATTGGAGTTGATTAGACTGATCAATATCAGCAATAGGCTGTCGAAACAGATTTCTGACTCATTGACCAGCTAATAGGTGTCCAAATCAAAAAGTAAAAACAGCTGTGGGCTTAGCACATCAAGGGGAAACCATAGTGCAAAAATCCAGGCAAAACAAAGCAGGAGACATCCTACGCGTAGGATGTCTATTGAGGCCTACTGAAGAGAAAATTTGACTGGGCATAGACAGTGAGATTCCATTTGGCTTAAGGGTTCTAGAACTTCTTTCAGAAGTGATTTTGGACCTTGTTTGCCCATTTGACGAAGCAAAGACTGAATTCAGCCTTTTTCGCGTAAATTGACCAACATCCGAGGGAAGCACAGTTTCAGATTAGCAGACCTAATCCAGAACATCAGCAGTGTATACAATACAGTAGTGGTTGAGATTAACTCTCCAGTTACACCAATCATTACTAAGATAACCTCTAGCAAATAAATGCTTTGACTCGATTGCCGAAATTAAAACGCTTGTGTATAGGTATATTCAGCAACAAAGCAAGAAGTTGTGCAGAAACTGACCCTTTGCCAGGTGAGTGGTTGGATTTGTGATAAATTGCATTGATAAGTTTGATGAATTTAAGATCAGGAAGATACATTGTTAGAGACCAGAAGGTGGCAGGTGACCAAGGTAGCTTAGTGTCCACCGAAGAGAGTGTAACTCAGGCAAGGCTAGATCCGCTAGCATCGATTATTGAGGAAGGTAGTGATACTGACACTTCATCAGACAAATCTTTCTTCATGATGGGTAGTCAACAGTCAGGAGGTTTCACCTATGATGGACCTATGCGAGGAGGAAGCACCTCCCAAAATCCTTTGAATGATTCCAAACTCACTGTGATCTTCTTAGAGGGAACAAAATCGAGGGGAGCCCTAGTCTATTCTGACTATCGAGGATGCAAGTGCATTTGTATCAAAGAGAGACCGGCTCAAAGATTGGAGATAATACGAGTCTATGATGATGGAGATAGATTCCGAGACGAAAAGGGGAACCACTATTTGATAGTTAGTAACCTTGAAGATTACAACAGATATGGAGATAACGTGGCGAAAGGGAAAATGGTTTCAGAAGCTCAAGAACCGCCACCAAACATTGATCGGCCCGGAGCTATTTTTATGTATGATAAGAAAACAACCACGGTTCCAACTTATAACGAGAACGTGGGAATCGACAAGCATGAGAGTGAGGATATAGTCTCTTACTTTCGCAGCAAAGAATCATACGTAAACGAATTAAGCAAAGACAAGGTTCTTTACTTATTCTCTTATGAAATAGCTACGGGGAGGGGTATAGTTTTTGTTGATAGATACGGGCGAGAATACCAACGTATTCTCCCAGAGGAGGTAGAAAGGGCAACAGATCCAGGAGCATCAGCATATGCCCCTGAAGAAGTGCCAAGAGCCACCTACACCCCAAGTAAGTCGACGAACCCTTTTTCAGATGAGTATGACGCTACCTCACATTCCACCCGACCGCAAGCATGCAGCAACCAAGACCAACCAGCAAACCAGCCATCCTTGCAGGCATGGCTCCGATAGAGTGCAACAATGGAGCAAGACCGAAACCGAGATGGTTATCAAGCCGCACAAGGGCTAAGGGATTTGTAAGAACCACCACTCTATTCAAGGTATCAGGGAGAGAGTAAGCCAAAGACTCAAGGGTCAACAGAGCTTGGAGGACCACCCATAGAACGAGTTCGAAGAGATGAACCACCTCCAGCGAGAACCGTTAGAAATTATGGCTTAGGAGCACCTCTGGGAGAGGAACCAGCCTATTACAGAAGACCTGAGGAGGTATATCGATTAGGACGTGGAGATCCAATGATGAGGTTTGTAGACCATCGGAGAATTAGACCTTCTCAAGTGCAAAAATGGGTAAACAAGAAATACACAGGAAGCAGAGACCCAAGAGATCATGTAGCAGCCTTTGTGCGTGTAATTAGAGCCGAAGAGGTGTTAGACTTTCCTACCCAATTTGCAGGGTTTGGACTAACCCTAGAGGAGATGCTGCCACTTGGTTTGACTCTGTAGAGCTTAGAGCCTTTGAGTCCATGGAGGAAGTGTTTGACGAGTTTATCGAGGAATTCTCACAAAGGGGAATAGCTCATAATAGCGTCTCACAGATCCATAAATTCAAACAGAAAGATGGAGAATCTGTACGAAAGGCAGCCCTAAGACTAAAAAGATATGTTAAGTTCTGCCCTGTGGAAGAACTGCCAACTCAGTCCAGACTTATGCTGATATTCATCCAAGGACTAAGGAATGCGGATCTCCAGTAAGATTTATATATGAAGAGGAGCACGACGTTGAATGAGTTGACCAAGGAGGCTCTTTACTTTGTGGACAATTGTGCGGTCTACAAAGAGGGGGAGTTCAAGGACCTTGATGACGATTCTTCTTCACAACAAAGTGGAAGCAAGTCTTCTAAGACATCACCGAAAGGAGAAGTAGCTGTAAACCAGGAGCAGCTCGTGGATGAAGTACTAAAAAAGATCAACTTGTACGCCAAACCCCTGGCTAAAGAGCCCAAGTGGTGTGCTATTGAACAAAAATGGACAAACCATGGGACCGAGGAATGTTATTATAACAAGGGATATGTGAGAGAGAGACCTTACGCTCCCCAAGCTCCGGTAGCTTCTCCTCAAGTTCCACCGATGCCTAGATATCAAGCAGGCAACCTACCAGGACCTGTAGGTGTAGAAATACCACAACCAGTGTTGGGGCAACAACCACCCCTACCAGGATTATGACCAGTTGGTATAAGATACACACCAACTGTAACTGAATCAGAGGATAAGGCTTTGGTGCCTATGCATGCATATTATGAAGATCCCAATAGATATGCGGCAAACCCTGTCTATTATCCACCTGAAGAACCCTCGACACCAGAACCATGGAGTATGATAGGAAATACAGGACCACCAACTGCTGCACAGGCAGCAAGAGAAGGAAGATATGCTTAGATGAACGAACATTGTTGTTCATAGCCAATGGAGGCATGGGCGGACAGAGACATGCATACCAACAAAGAGGAGCTCAAGGAGCACCTCAACAACCCAAAGGACCCTGCTACAAGTGTGGTGGAGACCATTGGCTGAGAGACTGTCCTTACGATGAAATCATTAGAGTCAATACGTATTGCCCAGAATGTGGAATTACTCATTTGATTCCCGATTGCCCTAAAAACCC
The DNA here is from genome assembly GCF_014529385.1 of Adiantum capillus-veneris. Lineage (NCBI taxonomy): Eukaryota > Viridiplantae > Streptophyta > Polypodiopsida > Polypodiales > Pteridaceae > Adiantum > Adiantum capillus-veneris. The sequence goes on along the minus strand of NC_140958.1, from coordinate 71,650,839 downwards.
GAGCAAAGGAGCAAAAACCACCTTGACCATGCTAGAAACAGTATCTTCTAGTGGAGGATCGGAAAATGAAACAATCATACCCATCCAGGCGGTAACACAAGCCCAAGCTCAAAGAAGGACGAACGAACCCATAGTTGAAGAACCAAAAACCGATGCCCAAAGTTCAGAAACAAGAAATTAGAGAAGCACTTGGAAAGCTAGAAAGGCGCGTAGGAAATCCAGGAAGGAACGAGAGCAAACAGCTCTATCCGAGGAGTTAAAACATACAAAGGATAGATTGGAGCGGTTAGAGGATCTAGCTAGCTTAAGCTCACACACCACAACAACCATCGCACCCAAGGAAATAGCAAAGCCCAAAAGTGCTGGATCAGGAGGATCTGTACTGGCAGACAAGGTAAATGAGCAGTTGGATGCACTGCTAAAAGCTTATGAAGCTAGATTTAAAAGGAACCAAACCCACGAACAAAGATGGATGACTTATCCATATGCAGAAATAGAAAAACAGAGGTTGGATATGTGTAAAAAGATGATCGAAACAGCTCAATCATTAATGGAAGACCCGCTGGGTAAACCTGCAAATTGGCATCAGACACCAGCTCCAACCCCTATCCAACCAACTTTAGAAAAACATGTAGAAACAAAGGAAAGACTCACTAATGCCTATGAGTCCAGAGGAGAGCCTATCATAGTGCCAAATACCACAGATGGGACAAGTGACGGGTTCCAGCCTAAAATCTTGGCAGAAATGGGTAAGGACTGTAACGGTCTAGACGATCTGTGAAAGCAAATCCGTGAGGCCAACGAGGCTAATAGGATGAGTAACCACATGAATAGCACGAGAAAAGAAAAGAATGTGATCTTACCTCCTATTGAAGAATTTGAAGCGAGATCACAAATGAACTTTGAGATACATTCAAAAGGAGGAGACCAAGGATCAAGTATTTCTGGGCATAGCCAACCAGACTCGCTGAGAACTTTACCCTCTTACCTAGGAGAGTATGAAGCTAAGTCAGAAGTGAGAGCAATCCCATCTCAAAGACTTTCTTCTAACAAAACGATGGATTCGCAAGGATTGATTGAGTTGCTGCCCACCCCGGTGGCATGCACAATCACATTGGCTGAACTCCTAAGGTTACGACCAAACATGTGGACCACAGTACATAAATGCCTAGAAAAATTTGGAGTGAAAGAACCCACCTTGAAGCTACAGGAAGGGATCAGAGAGTTGGACAGGCCTCAACTAAACACTAGGCCAGTACCATTGAACAAGGTTGGAGAGTACTGCGAGGGAGAAGATGGAAACACCACGCTACCAGTAGAATTCCAAGGAGTAGTTTCCAAAGCTTTCTTGACAGTGGAGCGGGAGTTGCTATCGCCACCAAGGAAATATGGAAAAAATGGAAAAAACCAGCTTTGAGGACTACCAGAATGAAACTGCAATTGGCAGATGGGTTCATGGAGAAGCCCCTAGGACTCTTAGAAAAAGTGATTGTCACTCCGTGCCGAATCGAATATGAGCGTACATTTGCAATAGTCGATTTTGACAAAAAGAACAGTTACGAGATCATCTTAGGACGACCATTCATGCGACAATTGAAGATGTTCCAAGATTGGGGTTATGACCACATATACCTCAGACATGGCGAGACAACCACTAAAATACACATGAAAGACCATAGTTACAAAGATGTGAATCAAACACCTGTGGAAGAGTTTGATTCAGCTACAGTAGCAGGATTAGAACTCCCAGCATGGTTAGGGCAACCAAAAGAGCTATGGATGTGCAGAGCTTCACATTGTGGAAGCTTAAGAAGAGAGGAATGCGTCTTAGAAAGAGTGATAGAGGATAATTAATTAGCTTAGTATTACTAAGCTTAATTCTAATAATCAGCAGAGATTAATTAATTATGAGAGATTTGAGGAGCATAGGCCTAATCTTTGATTTATTAACAAATATCTTAATCTAACCTTGCTAATTAAGAAAGATTAGACAAATTATCATTTAGGTTAATCAATTAGAGATTAATCTCTAATGATTTCTGCGTAGCGGTCTCACTAGATGAGAGAGAGTGTGTCAAGGCTCCGAGTCTGTGTAAAATGTGAAGCTAGGGGTCCTATTTATAGTTTTCTGGCACTCATAAGCTCTCACCGACTGAAAAAGGCAGTTGCTTGAAGTTCAAGCAGCCCCCAACAAGTCAAAAAACGCCCCCTGCTGCTAAATGAGTCCCTGGCAGGTCAGTGATGACCCTCCCATTACCTGCCAGCTTTTAAAATGTCAATTTTGCTATAATTTGACCTAATTTTGCTTAATTGGTAAATATCTTATAAATATCTGGGAGACCTTTAATAAAGTCTATGCTTAAATGATTACTGCAACCCTTCAATTTTACCTATTTTACTTAATTCACAGTGTAAACTTTCAGGGGTTATAACTATTCCAGTTTTTATCGAAATTCAATTCTGAAAATTTCTAGCCCGGGGTTTGCTGTGCTTAAGATTCCAAAAATACCAATATTTGCCATGGTCGGACAATCTACATTGCTTTTTCAATAATCATATCAGTTTGATTAAGCTTTATACAACCTTTAAGGTTTCAGAAACTGGAAACCTTACATTTATGCTGTTAAGAAATTTCGGCATTATTTGCTTGCAAACAAATTTGTGTTCTTCACAGATCATCAAGCTCTTTTGTATATGGTAAATAAACCTTGCAATACAGGGCGAATTTTACGCTGGTTTATTATATTATTAGAATTTGACTTCACAGTGGTGGTCAAAAAGGGAAAAACCCATTTACGAGCAGATCATCTTTCAAGGATACACAACGGGGAAGCTCTTGAAGGAGTAGATGATGACATACCAGATGCTTATCTTTTATTTATTGAAATGGTACCCAAATGGTCTTAGGAAATTGTTAGCATTCTTTCCTTTGGAAGTGGGTTTGATAATACGGAATACAGATCCAAACAACAAACAATTCAACAAACAAAAAACTTCCAGTTGATAGCAAGACGGCTGTATCATCTTGGATCGGACCTAATCCTACGATTATGTATAAACCCGGAAGAATTCGAGTGCTACCTTCAAGAAGCACATGTTCAGGATTGTCCATTTCATTGTTCAACAGTGAAAACACACCAGAGACTGAAACAATTAGGGGTTTATTGGCCAACTATGTATGCAGACACACATTCTTATGTTACCAATTGTACTATATGTAGCGCCAAAAGACCAGTGAATCACGCAACTTTGTTTCAGGTAAACATAGCACCTGCATGGAGTCAATATATCATTGACTTCTTAACCACCAGGACATTCCCTGAGAACATCACAAGATCACGAAAAAAAGCTGTAGAGCTGGAAGCTCGTGACTTTCAGTTAATTGGGAACCAACTCTATAAGCGAGGAAAGGACAATCAACTTAGAATCTGTGCAAGTGAAAGCGAATACCTGCTAATTCTAGAACATGCACATAGCGAAATAAGTGGAGGCCATTTTTCGGGCGATAAGACGGCAAAAATTATCTTAACCGCAGGAATTTGGTGGCCTACATTACACATAGATGCTTAAGAATTTGTAAAGCGCTGTGACGCATGTCAACGCACCAAGGTGCCAATAAAAAGAGATGAGATGCCATTACGGCCAATGATGGGAGCAAGAGCATTTGCAAAATGGGGCATTGATTTTGTGGGACCTATATCACCACCTGCATAGCACACCCATACCCAATATATCATTGTGGCTACAGACTATCTCACAAAATGGGTCGAAGCCAAGGCAACACAAAAAGCTGATGCACGCACCACTGCACAATTTTTGTATGAGAATGTTTTTGTACGATACGGGTTACCAATAGAAATTGTCAGTGACCGTGGGACACGTTTTCTCAATGAAGTCATTGAATATCTGCTAGAGGAATTCATGGTCATACATAGGAAATCTGCACCATACCATCCACGGGCCAATGAACAAGCTGAGGCGACAAATAAAACACTATGCACGGTTCTCACTAAAATAGTGTCAGAATCAAGAACAGATTGGGATCAATAGCTACACTCAACACTATGGGCATACAGGGTAGCTTACAAAACATCAATAGGAACAACACCATACAACATGGTGTTTGGCCTAAATGCTATACTATCCATAGAGTTTTTAATTCCAACTCTACGAGTAGCAAAAAGTTTAGAATGGACAGGGCATGAGCTCTCTTCAAGAATTGATGATCTTGAAAAGCTAGATGAACTCCGATTACGAGTTGTAGCTTCAATCTATGCAAAAAAGAGAAGACAAAAAGAATTTTTTGACAAACATGTGTGCACTAAAGCGTTCAAAACAGGTGATTATGTACTTGTTTATACTTTGAAGCAACATGCCAAGAAACTTAAAAAGCGAGGGATGGGACCATTTGTGATTAGTGATCTATCACAAAGTGGAGCTGTCAAGCTTGCTACATTAGCATGTGAAGAAATGCCGAACTAGATTAGTGGATGTCGACTAAAGAGATATCATATACCACTCACACAGGAGATGCTCCAACAAATTCATCAAGGAAAACAAAGAATGAAGGAAAAACAAAGAGTACGAGAAGAAGCTCAAGCAGAAGCAAAAGAACGCATTGCAAAAAGAAGACTTCTACGACAACAACAACAAAGTGGACCACCATTGCGAATCAATGCCATTCGACTGACGAAGCTGGATGAAGAAACAGTGGAGCCAATAATTGCGGTCAAAGCGGGCAGAAATCAAGTTGAATCGACAGCATTGCTTGATTCAGGAGCTCAGTAAATTTGATCTCTTACAGATTATACCAACAGCTCAAATTCACAGGTCAACTTCATCCTACTCCTCAAGTGCTGGAAAGTAGCACATCACACCCGTTGAAAACATTGGGATGGACTATATTGCATGTACAGATACATCAATATATTTACCCACACAAATTCTATGTGGTGGTGGATGAAAGCACACAACACCCAATGATGTTGGGGCAACCTTGGCAAAAAGAGTACAATGTACAGATAGATTGGAATGCAAAGGCAGTCAAAATTCAGCATGCACATGAACAACAGATGATAGCCTTTGCTCAGCAATACCAGAATGATCAACAGCAAGCCAGGCAATCACTGGAAAAAAATCCAAAAGCAAAAATTCCATCAAAGAACAACATGATACTTGAGACCAACAATCAGGTAAAGGCCAAACATGCTAATTGCAAACATACAAAGTCACCGGCCGCAATGCAAAGATCTAGGTTACCAAAACCAGGGGAACAAGTATGGATGCGGAAGGATAGAAATGACATGACAGACAAACAACAATGCAACAAAAGAATTCCAATGAAGTAGATGGTTCCACCAAAAACCAAGGGCATAAAACAAATATGGATCCCAAAGAAAATTCTTAACCATAACCCAAATGTCACTCGCATTTGGATACCAAAACAAAAGCAAAAGGAACTCCCTTCAGTACAAGTAACAATGGAAGGCAGACCGCTGCATTTGAAAAAGCAAAACCGACTTATGTGGATGCCAATCAACAACAAACTAGGGGCAAACAAGGAAGTGCCAAAACATCTAAAAAAATCGGCAGCAACAAAATACCAATGGAAAGCAAAGGCGATACGGCCCATAGCCATTCCGGCCCAGCCAATTCTCTCCTTAGAAACAACTACGGCTCTATCAACAGTGTTGGCGAAGCAATTGCCTTTTGCAAAAAAGACAATTAAACAGAGAGAAGTAGAGTTACAGCTGTTACTTGCAAAGAAAACAGGAAACCTCAACGGAGAATGCCAGTAAGCATCTTGCTTATTCCCTTCTCTTGCATAGCATTAATTTTTCCATGCATTGACTGAGTATGCATAAATTAGGGCCACATTAATCGGCCAGGCATTAGCACAACTTTTCAACCTATGCACGGCACATACTCCGAGGCGATACCTTGTCGTCCGGGAGGACTCTGGCTAGGAGGGGGGGAGGCATTCTCAAATGCGGAACCAATAACAGAAAGAGCAAAAAAGGACATGATTTTCGACTATTTTAAGGGTTGTTGTTTGATTGCGAAATTTTTTGGAGTAACCCAAGTACATATGCCCTTATACAACATGTATCTATAGGTATATGGGGCCAAAAGCCAAATCAAGCCCCTAGGTGTGTGTATATAAGTAGAAATAGCCATTTTTCGGGCAAAATATTGGTAAAATGGAGAAATCCGGACATAAAAATTGCATAAGAGTGTATATAATGTTTTGTGGTGATGTTTGTGATTTATTATGATTTTTTGGGAATTTTCTGGGTTTCATTTGCTATTTTCCTTTTAATTTTTCTAATTTTCGGCAAAAAAACTTCAAAAACACAAAAAAGCAGGTGAAAAATGGTCGTAATGAAAAAAACAAATATGGGGATGATCAATGACTATAGGACAACCTATGGTACAGTGGGGGTGCAATTATGAAACTGGAGCGAAAAGCGTGTTTTGGCCAGGTTTTGACCGAAATGCCAAATTTCTGATAAATAGAGCAAATGGAGTCCAAATCAAGAAATTTTTGAGCCTAAACCACATCTCGCAAGAAGATAGGAGCACATGTCAAATTTCATGAAAAGTGGTTCGGGGACCTCCATTATAAGAAATTTTCACCTCATTTTTAGCTCATTCTCACTATTGACTTTGTGGAGAGAGCTTCTGCCACCTAGAGCGGACCGACCTTCCAGTAGCTTCTAAGACGCGCACGACTACCTGACGAGCTCCAGACATGAGAGGTAGGCTCACCACCTTGAGTTTTTCGCGCATGTTTGTCGTTATGTCGCGAAAACTAGTGTAGGGTCACACACAAAGCGGGCGGTAGTGACCTACAAGTAGAGACGGCGGCCTAACGGCTAACCCGAAAGCAACAAGACTTCATCGACAGCTTACCCTAACCTAGGAGACTAGTCCTGGATGTCCAAAGGCAGTAGAAAACCATCGGGAAAAACCCTAATTCCCAGAAACCCGCAAGAAGCCACCAAATGGGAAATTGGCGAAACGGCGACCAAATGCTACCAAAATTCATGGGTAGGAGCATCTCGACATGCTCGACAAGTCTATGTGACCCGCATAACCAAAAAGCGACCCGAGACGGCACTAAAATTTAGAAACGGCATCAGACACACAAAGCGTCAAACTGCTCTTGCGGCCAAACCGCAAGTCCGTTTGCCACCAAACTTCACAAGCGGCCTTCCTAGACCATCAACAACCAAGTCCTATGAGGGTAGACCACCACAAATCATCGAAGGTATGTAAACGCAACCACGGGTGCTTCTAGAGCAACAAATTGCCAAATGAAGCTCCGGTGAAGCCAAAGTCGACAAAAACCATACGGCAAGGATCCCTAAGGGATTGGGAAGCTATGGAGACCAACATCAAGAAATTTCATCGCCAAAAAGCACTCCAAAAGTCAGAAAATGGCTCGGAGGCTCTGAAGTCCACACAAGGAGTTATTCTCTATGCATTTGACTTTTTTGTTGAAATTAGGTTCAAAAGGGACTCAGGGGGACCAAGGGCAAGCACTGGCAGCACCATCCATAAAAAAATCACCAGGAGACATCCAACGCGTAGGATGTCTCAAGGGCACTTCTGGGCACAAACTCCAACATTTTTCATCATGCACATTTTTTGAATGACATTTATAAGCTATCCACCAAGTCTCATCACATTTGGATCAAAATTGACCTCATATGCATGAAAAAATGGCAAAGTTAGGGCATAGAGACAATAATGGGCCATAGACCTACCAAATCTTGTCCAAATCCCATGAAACTTGCACAACACATTCACCAACACATCAACAACCAATCTGTATGGTCAGAAACAAAAAATGATGAAATAGACATCCTACGCGTAGGATGTCTATTTGACTTTTTTGACCTGCAGGGGATGTTTGATCATTCCAGATCTAATCACCTCATCATCAGGAGCTCATATATCAAGTTTGAAGCCATTCTAATAATTTTTGATCCCCAACACCTTCAAGATACACTTTTTGAGCCCAAAAACACCACACAGACCCTTACAAGCATCAATCCTTGTCCAAATCCAAATCCAAGAACATGGCCATGTTCCATAGGCCAAGGACTACCCACACAACAAATTTCATGTCATTTTGATGAAAAAGACATCCTACGCGTAGTATGTCTCCATCATAAATTTAGCCTTCTGTGCAAAGAGTGACATCATGGGAGCCAATACCATGGTGCAATAAGCCCATATATCAATTTTCAACCCATTTGGACATCAATTGCTACCTATGATGGACTTTCTACCCAAACTGTGACCTAAAGCCTGAATCAACTCAAAAATCCACTTTTTGATATCCAAATCCAAATCCAAGCATATAGCCATGTTCCATGAGCCATACACTACCAGCATATCAAGTATGAACCAATTATGATGAAAAAGACATCCTACGCGTAGGATGTCTAGATGAAAATTTTTGGCCAGATTTGCACTGTGAGCACATGCACAGCTTCACAAGTTCCTTTTAAGCTTTATTTTCAATTTTCAAGTCATTTGGATAAGTACAACTCAGTTGCGCAGCTAGTATGGAAAAAACGCTAACTTCGGGCTACTGAGTGCAACACGATCTATGGCAGCCGCGAAGTCACCGGCAAAGAAGAAAAGAATGACCATCAAGGATTACCTGGAAGAAGTGGAACCCTTCGTCATACCAGAAGGAACACTAAAGCCCACCGGAACATGGATACAAGAAGATCTATTAGAGTCCAACGACCTGAAGATCTACCAAGGAGTGTTCAAAGACATTGAAGGCAATGTTATCGAGCTACCAATGCTGCCGCGAGAACTCAATGAGTTCGTACGAAGCAAGATGGCTGGATACTTGGAGAAGATTTATCTCCACAACTACTTTGAAGCAATACCGGCAGGGGTGGACATCAAGAGAGTCTGGGAGTTTGTGACAAGCATCAAAGAGGATGGAGTGGCCAAAGTAACAGCTCTACAAGGCAGGCCAGAAACAGAGATAATAATCACTGAGCAGGTTGTAGCAGAGGCACTAGACCTCTCTAACAAGGGGGATAGTGTAACTAAAAGAAGGGATGAGGTCAAGGTGTACAATGAAAAGAAGGGGAATTACACCTTTGAAGATATTGCCAACCCAAGAGTGGAAATCATGAGCCAGTTATACAACCAGTACTTCCACATGTGCACGAAGAGGCCACAAAAGTACAGGATGACGCCAGGTGCAATTGCCACGACATTCACTTGGAGAATGACGAAAGGCACCCCAAAGATAATCAACTATGCGGCATATATACTTGACAACCTAGTAAAGATGGGCAAAAAGAAGCCAACCTATATAGTGCTTGGAGAACTAATCACCAAGGTGATTTATGGGGCACTACACGCAAAGGGAAGGTGGCCTGACCCCCTGTCTCAGAACGACTGGCTAAGTCTAAAAGAGACAAGGAAGACGAGCTGCAAAGAGCACCAAGGGTGGCAACAAGACTGAAAAGGCGGCTAGAGCCAGTTCAAGAGAGCAGCCCGAGCAAAAGAAAGGGAAGAAGGAATTTGCCCAAGTGCCTGCCAAAGAAACAAGGTCACAGAAAGCGGAAAGACTAGAGAGGCTGATGGAGAGCTTTCGAGCAGAGAGAGCCCTCAAGGGTGATTTAAGTGAACTCTGGAAGCTCTCTCTAGAGTCTCAGGATCGTCCCAAAGAGTGCAAAGGGACCGATTTTCCCTCAACACCACCTCTCCACCTCCTCGCAGCCCTCCACCAGAAGATAAGGAGGCTGAAGACAAAGCAGAAGAACGGCAAGGAGGAGAGCAAGAGCAGAGTCAGGAGCAAAAGCCAAAGGAAGAGGCTAAGCCTCGAGATGAGCAAAAAGAATTAGAAGATTCTTATTACGCATTTTTGGACCTACTAGCTACAAGATACACGAAGGAAGAAGCCGCCACAGTCGCATTCGACTTGGCGAGGATAGGGCCTAAAGAACAGACGCAAGGCATTAGGCTAGTGGAATTGAAAGAAATTGCCACAGATACAGTGGACCTGCACCCGCCCTCCAACGACTGGGACGTGGTGATGACAACACTCCTTAATAGGTTTGAGAGCACAATCCATGGCTTCAGAGAAAGAGATGACAACTCTCAAGGCCACTGAAGTAAAGATTAAGACGGAAGTAGACGCTCTGCAAGGACATAGCCAAAGGCAAAAGGAAAGGGAAGCTGAGCTACACGCCAGCCTAGCAAGGGCACTACAAAGCTGCCAGGCAATGGAGGAAGCAAATCAGGCAGCCGCAAAAAGAATGCAAGCAGTTGAAGAAGAATGTCAGTAGCTCAGCAAATCATTGCTAGATGCCGAGAAGGAAAGAGATAACTTGACACTACAACTGGCAGAAGAATCTAAAGAAGTAGAAGCCATGAGAAACGCCAAGGAAAGAGCAGAGATAGATCAAGAAGCAAGCCAGGATGAGGTCCTTGAGCTCAAGGACCAACTCAAAGTAAAAGATCAGACCATCCAGAGGCTGCAAGCATCACCTGCCAGAGTTAGAGCTACTAGCTCGACTCAAATCATGACTGAGAGTCAACTCTATGAAGAACGAATGCAAGAACTTCAAAAAGAGCTGACTCTAGAGAAAAAGCAGAGATTGATGATGGCAGAAGGATCTATTGTCATGCAAATGAGAATGGAAGAAGGCCAAAAAGCCTTGCAAGAATAAGTAGAAAGCATGAAGAGAAAGCTCGAGGAGGCGGAGAGAATAAAGGCCGAACTAAATGACCTCCTCGTAAATATGGGCGAAGAAGCGGAAACAGAAAATCAAAAACTCTGGAGGCAAATTGAGGAGTTAAAAGGACAGCAAGCAGGAGATCCAGAGAGCACATATCCAACAGCCAATGAGGGCATTGACTTAGAAAATGTGGCAGATCCGGTGGACACACCTATGCAAGAGGAAATCCTAGAAGGATCCTCTCAAGAGCCACAGGATCTAACACAGGAAGAGGAAGAAAAATTGCGTAAAGCAATAGAGGTGGAGCTCAAGGAGACAACAAAGGAAGCCTTAGAGTGGGAGCAGAGGGTCTTCAAGTCTATGACTATTCAGAAGATCGACGCCAGCAACCTCAGGCGCGAGTGGCTTCAACCCTCTCTCCCATATCCATTGCTGAAATATGAAGCAGCTACCATAAACAAGAGGATCAGAGAAGATCCAACAGTACCACTGTACAATGCAAATACCTCACAACCAGAAGGGTTCAGGCTCATTGTTGATTCTCAGCCAAAGTGGAGGAAGGCCTGGCTTACAAAGTACCCACGATACCTAATCCACTTGGTAGAGGCACCGAAACATATCAGAGACAACCTCAGCTTTTGTCCTCTACCAAGGATCAGGACGTGGAAAGCACAGGAAATATTACAAAGGAGCCAACCCACTTGGCTGAACTACCCTAAGCTGCCGGGCTTGAAGGCAGGTGAGAGAATAAGTGTCCAATACATGGTGAAAACCCTAACGGGCGCCATCAAGTTGTTCACTGGCTCACCTGACCTTACATGCATTATGATGAGGAAATCTGCAGAACCCTCTTAGCAGTGTTCGAGACTTTCAAGCCAGGCCAAGTGACCGACAACATCTTTTTCTTGTAGGATACTTACAGATGCGCTTATGATCTGTCTGGTCAGCCTTCCAAGGAGGTGATACATGCGCTGTATCAAAGGATAATGTTTCTACCATCCTATCATCTCTAGGATTTTGAAGAAGCGTTCTACATAGGCTTCTTCACAATAAACACTGACATTTTTGGCCCGACAATGATGAACCTGCATGCAAGATACGAATCTCTGCTAAAGATGCGAGAAACGATACGATGAAGAAGTAGATCAGCGGTCATGTCGGGGACGACATGAGCAAGGAGGGGGGGAGTGTTAGAAGCTGGACACACCCCACGGCAACTAACTACTCGGAGGATTATTATTTTTGTAATTATTCATTCATTGAGGAAAACTTGATTTTTCACCTTGTAAATATTGGGACTTACAGAAGTTTCCAGATTGTATCCCAGTTTTGATAGATAGATTGAGTAGATGGTTGATTTTGGAACTTTAGGGTTTGAGAATTGTAAGGTATATATACCACTTTTTGACCTGAATGAAGCACCCTTTGTCATTAAAAAAAAAACAAGTTTTGAAGTATGTGAGTGAGCGTACTGTGTATGAGAGAGAGTGTGAGCTTCATCTTGATGCTACGTGTGCTCCGGTGGTCGGAATCGAGTGCGGAGAAGTGCAGCGTGTTGCCCCCGACGAGAGCTACGTGCCGATACCTACATTACGCGCGTACGGTTTGGTTTTGCGAGCTCCTTCTACGAGCTTCATCTGGTGTTTTGGTGAGCATACGTTGTCCGATTTTGCATTGCAGCATATCCACGCGTTCACATTGAGTAGAACTACACATTAGGCACTTTAGATTTCGGAAACGAAGACCTATAGATTTTGGCCAGACATCCTACGTGATTTTGCACCGAGTGTTTTGGGTTGGGGTTTTGGTTCATAGACCTTAGGGAGAGCGACCTATTGGTATTAGTAGGGTCTCCTTCAAGTTCTATGGTGTTTCGAGATTGTTTGATGGGTGTTCGGCTCTAGAAAGCGTTGTAGGAAGTTTCCTCTTATGCACTCTTGAAGGCTGTGACTTAGACAATTGGTAGAGACCTCTGTAGGAATTAGTTAGGAGTCAGTCGAGTGTAGGTTGACACCTTATGCTTGCTTCCACGCGCCTGCGGGTCAGCTTCATCCTTAGCTGACATTATATGTTAGGTGAGTTCTCGCTGTGCTGTCGTCTGTCGCGGCGTATCCGTCCAAGAGTTTTATTTCCTTAAGAGGCAATATCTCAGGGAGTATGGCTTGAGTGGTAGGGCTAAGAGTTGGTTTCTGTGTTGTGACACCCCCTGTCCCCCAATCAATAGTGCATTTGGTGGCTATCATCCACGTGCGTCCTAGATTTATATTACCCTCCATAGTTCCAACAGGCATGACCAAAAAGTCTTGAGCTACAACCCCATTGTCATAACTGACAGAAGTTGCCAGATTTCAAAAATCAAAGTTTTTTTCTTGTTGACACCCTTGACTTGGATAATACTTTCAGATAGAGGTGGATTCCCTAACTGACACCACACCCCATATGATAGCAGATTATATTTAGCACCCGTGTCCAAGAAGGCGTTATATAGCACTTTTCCATAGGTGCTGTTTAGCTCAATAGGGTATCGTAGAGGTGTGCCAGAGTCCAACCATTCCGCGTCGATTGCATAGTGGAATGCATGTGTGACTCCAAGGTTAGCCTCTCATTTTTGTCTTATGCGTTGTTGTCACTCCATAGCCTCAGCTTGAGCTTGTATCTTCTTCAATTCTGTTTGTGCCTTGGCTACTTTTTTCGTATGGATGGCACGTAGCTCCTCTTGGTTTAAAGGATCATAGTATCTTTTAAATTTGCTCCCATTGAGGAATCCAATGGTTTCAACTCCATCAAGAGTCTCCACACGAATGGTTCCTTGTGGGGTGATCTCACATACTCTATATGGTCCTTTTCTCGCATATTTCAACTTTTTATTTTCGGTACGCACTCCATACATAAGGACTTTATCACCAACATTGATATTTTTGTTCTTTAGATGACGGTCAAACGATTTCTTCCTCCTATCTTTGTCCACAAGTGCATTTTGCACAGCTAATCGCCTCTCTTCCTCTAGCCTTTCAAGGATATATAATCGCTCAACTAAGGGGTTACCATCCCAACCTTCTTGAGAAGCTACTCGAAGACTAGGAACGACAAACTCCCATGGCATAACCGCTTCTTGCCCATACACCATCTTAAATGGTGTGCAATTAATTGCAACTTTGTACGCAGTACGATAAGCCCATAGAGCTGATGTAAGATTTAAATCCCAATTTGTGCGACGAGCTTCCACCGTTTTGGTCAAGATAGAGATTAAGGTCTTGTTGGTGCTCTCAGCTTGGCCATTTGCTTGTGGATAATAAGGTGTGGACTTATGGTGAACTATCATAAAGTTGGTAGTGAGTTCTTTTATTACTCCATTTATAAAATGAGTACCATTGTCACTCACAATCTCAAAGGGACAACCAAATCTTGTAATAATGTTCTCAAAGAGAAACTTGGTAGTTGACCTCGCATCGGCCTTACGTGTCCCCCTGGCTTCCTCCCACTTTGTCACATAGTCAGTGGCAACGATAATATATCGAGATTGAGTGCTACGAGCTACCGGACTAATTGGGCCTACAAAGTCCAAACCCCATTTTTTAAATGGTTGAGTCACTTTAACAGGATGTAAGGGCATCCTATCCTTTCGTTGTGTGATCTTGTAACGTTGGCATTCTTCACATCCTTTTGCAAAAAGTGATGCATCCTTAAATAAGGTTGGCCACTAATAGCCTGATTGCAACACCTTTCTAGCTGTTAGTTCCCCTGAGAAATGTCCTCCGGCTATACCCATGTGGGCTTCTTGCAGTATGTATAAATACTCATCCTCACGGGCACAATGTCTAAGAATATCATCCTTCCCTAGCCTGTAGAGAGTTCCTGCAATGAGAGAGTAGGGTTCACATTCTTTTAGCAGTTTTCGAGCTATGTCTTTACGAAGCTCTTTGGGTGGAAAACCATTAACTAGAAAGTTCAAAATCTTCTCACTCCATTCAGGTATGGTTTCGAGTAGGAATAGAGAAGTATTGGGCAACTCATCATCGACTCCAGTAGGGGCTTCACCATTACGTATGTGATACAAATGATCAGCCATGACATGTCTTTTAACAGGTCTCACCACAACGGTTAAATCAAACTCGAGGAGAATTAACAACCATCGTGTAATTTTTCCCGTGGAACAAGGTTTATTTACTAGATACAATAAGGCTTGATGATCAACATAGAACACAAACTTGTTGGCCAAAAGGTAGTAGAGAAATTTCTTCACTGCATAAATCATACCTAAACCTTCTCGCTCTGTAGTGGTGTAGTTTCTCTCGGCATCATTCAATTGAGGACTTGCAAAGCTAATGGGGTAGTCCAGTTTATGTTCTCCTGGTTGAGCTAAAACACACCTAATAGAAAATTTCGATGCATCAATATGCACATGAAAAATTACATTCCAATTGGGCACTCGTAGAATAGGAGCGCTAGTCAAGGTCTTTTTCAATGACTCATAAGCATGGTCACACTCCGCAGTCCATTGGAACTCAATAAGAAGCTTGTACAAAGGAAGAGCTATCTCGGCAAAGTTTAAAATAAACCGTCGGTAATAACCAACATGGCCCATGAACCTTTGAACTCCTTTATAGTTTGTAGGTGGTGGCAATTCAGCAATGGATTTAATTTTTTCCTCATCTGTGGAAATCCCATTTTTTGACACTATATGCCCTAAAATGACTCCATGTTTAATCCAGAATTGGCATTTGAAAGGGTTTAAGGAGATGCCTTACAATCTACACTTCTCAAACACTTTTCGTAAGCATGATAGATGCTCTTTCCAAGAGGAATAAACACAAAGGTCATCTAAGAAAGTTTCACAAAACTCCCTCAAATATTCTCTAAAAGCAGTGTTTATTAATCTTTGAAAGGTAGTAGGGGCATTGGTTAAACCAAAAGCCATAACATGAAATGCGAACACTCCAAATTCGGTTATAAAGGCTGTTTTAGCTTGGTCCCCCAGCGCAATTGTGATTTGATTGTAGCCAGAGTACCCATCTAAAAAGCTATAAGCTTCCTTTTCTGCAACTCTTTCAAGCACATGTTCTGAATATGGCAAGGGGTAATGGTCCCTCCTAGTGGCGGCATTGACCTTCTTGAGATCCACGCACACTCTGAGTTTCCCATTCTTTTTTGGCACAATCACTATTGGAGACACCCATTTTGAGTGCTCAATAGGGTATATGAATCCACATTCCACAAGCTTTTCAATCTCTTCTTGCACGATTTTTGCATATTTAGGATTTATTGGGTAGGGTCGTTGCTGAACTGGTTTAGCCATGCTATTCATGGGGATTGTGTGTTGCACACGAAAGGTGGAACACCTTTCATATCATGATATGTCCAGGCAAATATATCCTTGAATTCCTTGAGAAGTTCTTTAACTACACACTCCTCAGTCTCGGTCAGATCTTGGGCAATGAAGA
Source organism: Adiantum capillus-veneris (assembly GCF_014529385.1). NCBI lineage: Eukaryota > Viridiplantae > Streptophyta > Polypodiopsida > Polypodiales > Pteridaceae > Adiantum > Adiantum capillus-veneris. The sequence goes on along the minus strand of NC_140958.1, from coordinate 71,634,677 downwards.
CAGGTTTAGACTCTTCTCCTGGGTCTGCTAACTCTATTTCCTTAACTATCGCTGGACCGTCATAGACTCCATTGCTCCCATCGATAGGTTTTCTTTGAGCCTTTGTATACACAACCTTACGTTCCTCTGTGGTATAGGATTTGAAATGTTCAGGTGCAGGGTGTAAGTCTGTGGAGTCCTGTTGTTCTGTGGACTGTGATTTCACTTTTGATTCCTTTTGTTGTTGAGATAACTCTTGATTTTGTCGTCTTCTTACAGTACGGCTCAACTTTGGCTTCTCTGTAGCCTCTAGTTGTGCGATGTCAATGGGTTGTAGACTACACCACATAACGCTTTGAAGGTATTCACCCCAGTTATCTACCAACTTCCGATGAGCATCACATGCCCCTATATAATTAAGCCATTCTGTGGTAGATTTATTTTCATTTATTCTAGCATGGACATTTTCTCGATATTGTCGCCTCTTATATCTCTTACTCTTCTTGTTTAATTCTCGAGTACGACCGATCTCTAGTGAAGAGTCACTAGATGAATCACTACTTGTGTCTTCTGCTCCCTTGGATAGATTGTCATCTAGGTTACCACTGGGCCCTCAATGGTTTGTCCCCACATTTGCACTAAGATTTAACTCAGATTCTTCGTCCTCAGAGTCAATTTCAACTGATGATTCTAACCCCAAATCGTGTGGGCTATAGTCTTGTGAGGCGCTACTGGTTCCAATGCCAGTCAAACTTTCATCTTGTAGATCATCAAAAGCTATATGCATTGCTTCTAGCATATTCAAGTGTACAAGTGGTGGTATTTCATCCCCCTCAGGTGTTACCAAGGTTGTCCCCCTATTTTCCCAAGTGTCATGGTTGCTGCTTGGTGGACCCAATCCACATTGTCCGACTCAGTCATCCCAGGTAGTACATCCATATAAGGAGAATCTTCCTCAACATCAGCGTCCGCTTTACACGTGTAACAATACTGCAATGGGTCTGAGTGAACTGTGGTGTCAGATCTATGATCAATTATAAACCTGTTTCCTAGAGGATGTGCTCAACCAGTAACAAGATCCACTCGAATGACAGAATCTTGGAACTGCAAGTAGACATGGTTTTTAGACCAGTCATGTGAAGGAGTACGAGCGGAAGTGCGACGCGAGAGAGAGAGAGTGCGAAAAGAAGAGCACGACGATATGGTGAACTCGCTCTACTGTAATGTGTAGAGAATAGTGAGTTCTTATTAGGTTTTTACAAAAGAATATGTGTACATACCTGGCGGCCCGCCCACTTACCTAGGCGACCACATTGGGCTTTATACCCCAACAACCTCCCACTTAAAGTCCCATGTGGTACTTTAAGTGTGAGAGAAGCTACTATACAAGCTAATATACAAGAGATGTAGAGAAGTGATGTACTACCCTACACCTAACTGCTTGCGAAAATGCGCAAAGCTCTCTGAGGGAAGTCCTTTTGTAAGTAGATCAGCAGGATTTTCTGTGGTGTGAACTTTGACAAGCTGAAGTTGCTTATCCTCGAGCATTTCCCTGATGAAATGATACTTCACATCCACATTCTTTGTCTTTGAGTGATAAACTGGATTGCGAGCCAATTGTATAGCACTTTGACTATCACAATATAACACAGGAATCTCTTCTTTGATTCCCAAATCTGTTACTAGTCGATTAAGCCAAATTGATTCTTTGCATGCCTCTAATGTTGCAACATATTCAGCCTCTGTAGTAGACTGAGTAACACAATCTTGTAATCTAGATGCCATGATACTGCTCCACCAGCCAATGTAAAGACATACCCTGACGTAGACCTTCAGTTGTCTAAGTCACCTGGATAATCTGAGTCTGTAAAACCCTTTACACTTAGCTCCTGACTCCCATAGAATATGTGCATACTCTTTGTAGCTTTTAGGTATCTCAATATTCCTTTCACTACCTCCCAATGTTTCTTGCTTGGGTTTGACATGTATCGACTTACTACTCCCACTACAAATGCAATGTCTGGGCGAGTTCAATCATTGCATACATCAAACTACCCACTGCAGACGCATATGGAATCTTATCCATTTCAGCCTGTTCTTCCTCAGACACGAGACAATCTTGTTTGCTAAGTTTCACATATGGTGGCAATGGAACACTCAATGCCTTTCCCTTCTCCATATTGAAACGTTGCAAAACCTTGTCAATATACTCTGTTTGAGATAACCAAATCAACTTCTTTGATCTGTCTCTCTCAATGCGCATACCAAGTATATGACTTGCCTCACCCATGTCTTTCATGTCAAACAATTTTTCCATCTTTAACTTCAAAGCTGAAATTTCTTCCAAGTGCTTGCCAGCAATCAACATGTCATCCACATACAAAATAAGGATCAGCCAACTGCCATCCTTAGCCTTCTTTGTATATAGACAGTGATCGAACTCACTACGTTTGTAGCCTTGAGAAAGCATAAACTTGTGGAACTTATGGTACCATGCCCTCGGTGATTGTTTTAAGCCATAAAGGCTCTTTAACAATTGGCATACCAAATCTTCCTTGCCTTTCTCAACAAACCCTTCTGGCTGCTGCATGTAAATTTCCATATCTAAATCACCAAGAACGCTGTCTTGACATCCATTTGGTGCAACACCAAATCTAATATGGCAACCAATGCAAGAAAGCATCTCAATGTAGTCATCTTGACCACCGGAGAGAAGACTTCATCAAAGTCAATGCCTTGTTCTTGCTTAAAGCCCTTGGCAACAAGCCTTACTTTGTACTTTGGCTGACTATCATGAGCGGTGATCTTATACCTGTAAACCCATTTACAAGGTAGAGCCTTTTTTCCCTGTGGTAATTTAACTAGCTTCCATGTCTGGTTTTTATGTAGAGCTGTCATCTCTGACTGCATGGCCAATTGCCAATTCCCGAAGTCCTTCATTTGCACTGCTTCCTTGTAACATGAAGGCTCATTGCAATTAGGCAACATGACATAGTTCATAGATGGAACAAACCTATCAGGAGGTCGTATGACACGTCCAAATCTACGCACAATAGGTGGCTCAGGCTCAGCCACAACCTGTGGTTCCAATCTATCCTGTCCTTGCTCCTGAGCCCTGAAATTTTGTCTTGCACGTGCAGGTCCATCTTCTTGGAAGACAACTCTTCTAATCTCCTCAACCCTCTCATTTGACACTCTGACTTTGCTAAATTTGACAATTGAAGCACTTGAAATGTTCAAACACTAAAAACTTGACACGTTTTCCAAGTAAAGACTACCATGTGCACAATATGTGTCCATTCCCTAACCAATCTGCTTCAGGGGTCATGAATTGCGATCCATGTTCCGACACCATTTTGCACAAAACTTATAGGGTAGCTGCCAGGAATCTTCCATAAGCTATTGGTGCACTTTTCACTGAATTTGGGTCAAAATTTCCCAACCATGGGTGAATATGACCATTTGGAGATTGAAATCCCAATTTCCATTGATTTTGTATGACTTCAATGTCGATTTTAACTCAAATTTGTAGGGCACATTTCCCAAGGCAAGATTGAATTGACTGTACTGAAATTTCCCTATTATGGCATGTTGGGGACATGGATCGCGATCCATGTCCAGCAATAGTTTTTATCTGTGATCACTGTAGTTTGTAAGTGCTTTCAATAACAGTCTTTTGCATCACCTTTTTTTTGCAAACTGAGATGGGGGGGTCATGGATCGCAATCCATGTTCCACCCCATTTGGTAACTATGATTGCTTAGCCCGATTCTACCATACATCTTTGGTGAAAACATTATTGAAATTTGACTTCATTTGCCCTCCCAAATTCTTCTTACAGTTTAAGGATTTCTCGCTTTTGATTTGATTGATTCAGTTTTTCTGATTGTTTTTGTGCACATTTGAGCATACATGACTGCTTATGCACTGATAAGGAGCATACCTATGAAATTTGGTGTGGTATAAGTGTCAGAAGTGATTGTAGCAGGCAAAAGTTTGGCAAGGATCTCTAGGTCAAAAAGCTTTCTCTCTCTCTCTCTCTCTCTCTCTCTCTCTCTCTCTCTCTCTCTCTCTCTCTCTCTCTCTCTCTCTCTCTCGGTGTTTGACTGCAATGACGTCTAATTGCCCATTTCTACCTATATGTGTTCAACTTAAATGGAGTACAATGTGCATACTTACCTTACTTGCCCACATTTCTCATGTCATACCACCTGCAGATCCAATGACTCATCATTTGGACACCTCATCATTAATTGCCCTTGATTTTGCAATTCTGGTATGTTGTAAGTTGTCCCAAAACTTGACTTGTGCCAAATCCTTTCATATTTGACATGCTCAAAGCTCTTGCTTTGTAGATTTGGCATTTGATTTCAAAGTTCCTAGCTCTGCTTATTATTTTTCTCTCATTATTAGGTTAAAAAGAAAAGAAAATTAATGAAATTTATTATTAATCGACCATAGTTTTGCCAAAATTATTCCTCACACTTGTATGTACATACTCTCATTCTCGCCATCTCACTTGTCAAAATTTGTCAGTATAGCTGAGTTTTTGTCTGATACGAGCAAAATTCTACTAAAAAGCAAAAATTTAAGCAACACTTCCCTTTGTCGAAATATGGCTTGATTGGTCTCTAGTAGTAGGGTTTCTATTCTGATAAAACTTGCCTAATCACAAATACATAAAGAAAATGAAGCTTGCAGAATCCTGACCTGTTACCTTTTATGGTGCATTCAACCCTCCTATCAAAAGCAAGCTCTGATTCCCACAACCTGTACAAAAACCACTTGGCGGCTATAACTTTATATCCACTTGGTTAGTCAACAATCTCCTCGAGTCTGAATCATATAGCACTTTTGGTGCAAAATCCTATTTTTCTTGTAATTTGCACAAATCAACTCCAATTTGAATTTTGAAAACACTACTATGCTACCAAGGACTAGTGCTAGCTCTAGTACCACTCTGTGTTTTTTCTGTGAGATAGGGGGCTATGGATCGCGCTCTAGTACCACTCTGTGTTTTTTCTGTGACAGGGTACATGGATCGCGATCCATGTACCCTAGTGTCCAAATATCATGAATTTTAACCCAGAGATCTCTCGCAGACTCTTGATCCCTATTATATGATTTTTAGGTGGTTTGATCCCCCTTAGGTCTCCCAAGAGTCACTTCCTAGGTCTGTTTTGTGGCTTTTGGTCTTGAATGACTTTGGCCTTGTTTGACCCTCTTCGTGAAGTTTTTTCGGTAGCCTTGTTTTTGGATAAGTTGTTTGTGTTAGTCTCTATTACAAAGTTGTAAGGTCCCAATCCAAAAATTTAGCAACGGGACATGGATCGCGATCCATGTTCCATCAGATCTAAAATCCAACTTGGTATGGTGATTACCTGCAGTCTTTGAAGTTTACCTATTCACTTATATTTGGATTTAAAAACCTTTTTGTCTCACAAAAAGAAAAATTTTGTGGCTGCTGCCAGATTTTGACTTGCAACCTTGTATCTTGCTATGATGACCTTTATAAAAGCTATCCCAAATGATGTCAGCTCCGACTACCTCAATCTTAGCTTCATATGCCTCAGGGTGTCATGGATCACAATTCATGTTCCACCTCATATAGACATGAAATTTGGTCAATTGTATACCTGTCCCCTATAGAGGTTAAATTTCCACTTATTTTTTAATTTGGATTCCAAAAAGTCAAAAAGCCCTAATTTTTTATCTATTTCCAATGTTTGTATGCTTTTTCCCCAATTTCTTGATTTGGATGAGTTTCATGTGTCAATTTTCCACTGAAAGTGTATATATTGTGATTTGGAACCTCACACTACCCTTTGGTATCAGTTTTTGACCAAATTGCCTCAGGGGGGTCATGGATTGCGATCCATGTTCCTGTACATTTTCGCCTAAAACATTCGAGATCAGCTCTCTTTAGTTCAGTTCACCCCTTTTTCCACTTTTGTTTGGATTTTTTATTTGCTTTTGAGCTCCAACCATCAGATTTCTAAGTTCATGTTAAATTGATCATTTAATATGGGGAAGTGCCAGGGGAGAAAAAGCTAGAATATTGGTTAAGCTAGCAGACCGGCCACAGTAGGGATCCAAAGGAGATAAAATAGGGATCCAAAGGGGGTGCCATCTGCAAAAGAGCAATGTGCAACAATGGGCTTAAAAGACCCTAAGGTTCAGCCCATTAAGACTTCCAAAATGCTAAGGTTCCAAAATTCAAAGGTTGTGTCCAAAGGCCAAACAATGGGGAAATTGGATGCTTAGTGTGTGTCACAAAAAGTCTTTGCCAATCCCTACATAGGACGGGGCGAGCCTTGCAAGTAGGGGATGAGAGAGAAACACACACACACACACACACACACACACACACACACACACACACACACACACACACACACACACACACACACACACACACACACACACACACACACACACACACACACAAGCTCCCTTTACACAAATGAAATGAGGGACACATGTCAGCTCTCTAGCTCAGATGCCCACAAGGTGTACCCAAATCCTATTGGATGGCCTTGGAGGTGGACCAATGAGAATTAGGCTAGAGTAAATCTAGTTTAATTAATTTAAAAACACTTAATAAAAGAACCAATAATAATTAAGCTTTCTATAAGACTATTGGACAGTCTCCCAAGGGGGCCAATGAGAATTCAACAGCCCAATGGCTTGCCTGATTCCTATTGGCCAGGAGGCAAAAGGGTCCAATGAGAGTTTAGTTGAATTAAATAATTACCTAAAGCTCTCACAAAAGGGGAAAGGGGGACACATGTCAGAAGGCTATCACTTATGCTGCTTAATTACCATTGGCTAAGCCTGGGGGACACATGTCAGAAGGCTATCACTTATGCTGCTTAATTACCATTGGCTAAGCCTGGGGAGGTCCAATAGGATGCTAGCAAGAGCAAAAAGCAAGAGGGGTTGACCAAGAGAGAGAGGGGGCTGATTTTTGCAAGGCATTATCACACACACACACTCACACAATCTCATGTGTGAAGGAAATAAGACTCTCTCTCCTTCTCAAGCTTAAATGGAAAGCTTATCACCTACTCCAAGCTTATCACCTACTCCATGTGAGAAGGAAGGCCTACACCAACAACTCTTGGCTTTGTGATGCAAATCCAACCAAGAGCCAAGCTTCAATGCATGCTCATCTCCTCTACCATTCTAATTACTAAGCTAAGCTATGCTAATATGAGTGATTATGTGAGGAGATGTACATCTTTCTCGTAAGAATACTCCTTCTTCCTCTCATTCTACTCTCATTCCCCACTAGCTCTCACCATCTTTAAAGGTGTGTGAGGTCTTGGGTGACCGTGAGGGAATTGATGTTGTGTTTGATAAGTGTTTTGCGTAGTGCATGAAGTTTCCATCTTCATTGCACTAGCTAGTATTGAAGGAACACAAGAAATTGTATTGTAAAATGTCTCTCTTGATGGAAGAAACCATAATACAAAGCCTTTTGGAGGGGGAACCGGATCCATGAAAATCCGGTCCTCAACTATTGTCAATTGCTCAATTTCTCTCTCTTTTGAAGTATTGTTCATGCTATGTAACTAGGTGTTATGCTTTTTGTTGCTTTATCCACCCAAGCACTCTTGTTAATCTCATAAGGAATCTATTCTAATGAAATGCTCACTATGTTCATGCTATTTTCCGCTACACACAAGTTACTAGGCCATTAAATGTTACATTGGTATGAGAGCACAAGGTTTCTCTTTTCTTGCTCAAGAAGGGAGGTCCTCAAGCTAGCTATAAATAGTTGATACTATTAATTGTATGTGAGTAAGTAGAATAGGGATTTTGCAGCCTTGCAGTGCGCCTGCCTTTGTGCAGTTAACGAGGCATCACCGTCGAGAGCTATGGTATTAATAGTGGAGTCCTATGGGGCTTGCCTATGGCTTAATCAGTATTGAGCTATTAGAAGCTTGACACTAAGCCGGTGCTGTTTTGGTGTTGAACGACCCTCTCTTCTATCCTTGCAATTAATGGTATTCCAGCCACGGGTACAGTAGCTTGAGTGCTTTTTCTAAAGGGGTAAAGAGGAGTAGCAACTAGGGCTTGAAGTGCCAAAGTACACCTAAAAGTCGTTAGACTGGCTGACAATAGTAAAGAGAGTGAAATTAATGTTGATAACTTTGATTTTGCTAATGAGCAAGCTACTAACGATGCCTCAATGCTTGTTAACTATGTTGTTTCTAGGCTTCAACAAGCCATGGGCAATCCATCCCGCCAAAGTGAAGTGCAACGGCAGCTTCGTGCTCATGGGATTCTCCAAGCTCCAAGAGAACACCTAGGAAGCCTCCTTGCGATACTACCAAAAGAGGTCTTTCTCCGACTCGGGAAGAAGAAGAGGATCCCTATGAAGGGCTCAAAAATTTGCTCCTTGATGACGCATCTCCTTCTCAAAGGAGAATTCAAGAGCCTCCACCGAAGGAACGAGAAAGAAGTGAGTCTCCCGCCACCTCAACGGAGATGGCTCCATGAAGACGGCGGGCTAAACGCTCTCCCTCACCTCCAAAATGGAGAAGACCATCGCATACTTCTCCACACCATACTTCAAAGAGGGATGACAAAAAGCATGAGAAGAAAAAGGCGAGAAAGACGTCACCGTCTTCTCCATCTTCTTCATCCTCTTCCTCTTATGTAAGTGATGTCAAAGACAAAGAAGATCAAGGAAAGAAAAAGGCGAGAAAGAGTTCACCCTCTTCTCCATCTTCCTCAAATTCTTCATCTTTTGAAGAAAGTGATGGTGCAACCTTTGAACCATCAAAAAGAAGAGGCCATAGGAAATCCTATGCCGCATGGAAGAGATCGTCCAAGCTCAAGAAATTCAAAGAGGGAGGGAAGAGCATCTCTTTCTTTACCTATGATGGCACTTTTGGTGCTATGGACAAAGTCTTGGCCTTTATCCAACAATTTGATGCGGCGTTCGGAGATGAGGGCTTCACGGAGTCCTCTAAGCTATGCCATGTAGCTATGCACTTTCAAAAGTTCACCAGACAATGGTGGTCTAGCCTATAGGCCAATGGTGAAGCTCCACAAACATGGAAAGCTTTAAGAGATTCCATTATGAAGCAATTTTTGGCCACCGATGCCAAAGACAAAGTACTCACCGAATGGAAAAGCTTAAAGCTCTCTCCCCATGCATCCATCCACAAATATGTAGACAAGTTTAAGGACCTACAACTCAAGCCATTGTCTTCAAGAATTTGGATTTTGGAGAGCAAAAGCAGCAATTTTGTGTGGGCTTAACCGAAGAAATGGCGGAGTATGTCAACTCCCAAAGCCCATGCACCATATTGGCGCTAATACATCATACTATGGTGGCCTCTCAAATCAATTTCCAAACAGGGGCTAAGAGGAATTCTAAGCCCCCTAAAAACAAGGGTTCCAATGAGCCTAAGGGGAAGGACAATGTCCAAAAGTCTCCTAAAGGCAATTCCATCAAAGCTAAGGAGAAGGGAGTTTCAAAGGCAAAAATAAACTCTCTCCCGAAGATCTTGAGAGTTATCGCAAGGATAACCGGTGTTTCAAGTGCGGCGAACAAGGAAATGCATACCGCGCTTGTCCCCAAAAGAACAACTGCCATGATCCTCCTAGAGCTAACTTGGTCAAAATCCAAGAGGAGGAAACTCACCATGTAATGGAAATGGCCTATGAACTTAGAGAATAGTGGAATTAAGAGAATTAGAGTGAGCAATTTTGAGAGCATAGAGGGTGAACTTAATTGGTAGTAGCAACTCTATCATAACACTTAATTAACTAGGCATGAACAATACTTTTGCAAGAGAGAGAGTGTAGAGAATATGACACAGTTGAGGACAAGATTTATGTGGACCGGTCCCCCCTCCAAAAGGCATTTGTATTATAGATTCTCTCATTAAGAGAGACTTGGTACAATACAATCTTTGTGTTCCTTGAGACCTCTTTGGCAATATGGAGATGGAAGGTTCACACACCAAGATTTTGCATAGTTTCAACAATCAATCTTATCTTGAAAACAATCAAGAACTTGTGAACATCGTTAATCTTTGTGTTCCCTAAATCATTTGAGTGCATGAAGATGTATACTTTTATGCATCAACTTGTGCTTAAAGCAATAATTAATCTACCTTGCAATACAATTAATCTACTTGCAATAAACCATTATCCTTCTTGAAATAAGCATAACATGCACTTGTAGAAAGCATTAACTATCCCAAGCCTCAATCCCAAGACCTCAAACACCTTCGAAGGTGGAGAGAGCTAGCAGGGAATGAGGGTAGGGAAGAGGAAGAAGAAACATTTCATAGGAGAAAGAAGTAGTTCCTCACTTATCATACTCTTGTTGCTAGCATACATAATAGCATAGTAATGAAGAAGAAGGAAATGGCAAGCTTAAGCATTGAAGCATAGCTCTTGGTTGGATTTGCATTCCATAGCCAAGAGAGTTGGTGTAGGCTCTCAACTTCTCAAGGAGCTTGGAGAAGGAGATGGAGCTCTTGCCTTTGCATAGCACACCCTGAGAGTGTTTGTGAGTATGTGTGGGTGAGTATACCCCCTAAGCACCCCCCTAGCTTTCTTGGGTCGACCCCCCCTTGTAGCTCATGCTTGAAGCTCATTGGACCCCTCCAGGCCTAGCCAATCACAAGCAGGAGCCACTACAAGAAACATGGGTAGCCTTGGGACAAGTGTCCCCCTTTCCCCTTTGAGAGAGAGGACTTGATAAATGCAAAATCAATTAATTAAATATCCTAAATTATCATTGGACCCCTTGGGTGGCCAACCAATAGGTTTCAGACACACCATGAGGGCAACATGAGGAGGAACTTGACAAGTGTCCTTGCTGCCTCTTCAAGCTGGGGCTTCCCTTATGTGTGTGTGTGTGTTCTCTCTCATCCCCCCCCCCTTGTAGGGCTCGCCCCCCTCCTTGTAGGGATCTTTTTGACTTTGGATGAGCAAGCCCCTTAGTCATTAAGCATGACAAAGCACTTGAACTAGGGGGTGTTCCCACAAGCATCTCAGGCAAGCATCTCAAGGCACCTCAAGCACCTTAATCATGTAGCAAGTCAAGCACCTCAAGCATGGAGCCAATCAAGCACCTCAAGCATCTTAATCAAGCACTTCAATCATGATAAGCACCTCAAGCACGACAAGCACCTCAAGCAGGACAAGTACCTCGAGCTTGGGCCGGGTTCCCACCTCAAGCTCAGCCCTAGCTTACCTAAGGTCAAAGTACTTTACACACATTATTGGAGGTCTTCAATGAAGCTAACCCTAAGGTCTTATGCTCCATTGGTTAGCCTTGCTCTTTGATAGACCATCTCTCATTTGGGCCCCTTTACCATTGGCCCCGCCTTGGGATAGATCTATAAGAACATGTATATATCTTAACCCTTGTTCCCGTGTATTCTCCCACATTAAGTGATCAGTTTAATATGAGAAAATCATTTGGGTTGGTTAGATATTAGTTTTTATGACATTACCTCTCTCTTGAAATCATAGTCGTCCTCGACTATGAGGTAGAGATGGTAAAGTGTCACCCATTAGTCCATTGGTCTTAGCGGGTAGAGGATCCATTTTTACCCTACGACATCATTCCAGAGTGGATGACTAATCTACTTGGTGCTTGAGAGACACTGTCTGCCGCAAGCATGTCTGCCTTTTAGTCCATATCATACTTCCAAAGTATAGTGACAAGTTCTACTTGGTGTTTGGGAGACGTAGTCACCACAAACATGATTCTAAGTATGTATACTTCTTAAAATTTGTGCACAATTAAAAAGAGGAGTAGTCTTATAAGACAAAAACATTGATCATTTAAAATGGATTTTTTTTTTATACATTTGCTTAAGCATGATTAACAAGGTTCATATTATCCTTAAGCCATGTTCTTTGCATGCATTTAGCATCTTTGGAAGGATAATCAAATAAGATACTGTTAGTAATCTTACCATTTCTTAATACCTTGTCTTCTTGTTGAAGGATGAACTTGGGTTGGAGCTCCACTACTTCATCCTCGATCTGAGGCGGGTCTTCATTTGTGTGTAATTTGCCTTAGATGAGGCTTAGGGAAGTTTAGTAAGACTCAACTTTTTTTTTTTTTTTTTGGGTAAAGGATAAGGCTCTTTTATGCCTAATGGCAAGAGCCTCTTTTGCCTAGCTAATATATGGATATAGCCTGTTTAATCTTGTAAAAAGATTCATTTTGATCTCGACTATACTCCTTTGCAATGAAGATCTTCCCAAGTATCTTAAGGTACAAGGGTCTTTAGGATCTTCTGTCTTTAGCCTTGAAAGATAGTTTCTCCTTAGAAGTATGTTCACATTATTAGAGACATACTGTTGTTAGGATAAGTACTTCTCCCATTTTGAGTATTGGTCTACTTCGAATCACAGGCTTTTAGTAGATCAAGGATCATTAGTTTTGTAACTTTGCTTTTGGCCATCCGTTGGAATAGTAGGCCGACATAAGAGGATTACTCTAGTTCTGATAGAGACTCTATCAAAAATTAGTGGTCATGGTAGGATTTCTATTCGACACTATTGGATGTTGGCAAGCCATGGTCCTTTTTTCATACTTCATCTTTTGGTATACCATACATTTTGAAACATTCTCTTGTATGTTATTGTTTCTTGGTAAGCCAATACAAGTATGCTTTTACCTCTAGCAGAGTAAATTCGAATTCCTCTTTGCCCCGCATATGGAAGGAGCATGGGAAGTAAGGAAGATATAGCCTATTGAGGTATGGAAGATAACCATCCTTTTATGTGAGTGGTTCTTTTTCTTCCATTTGTAAGGCTATTATCATATCCCTAAAGCCTGGGTTAGAAGCATTTTTAACTATCATAAAACATAGCTCATTGTAAGTTGCTATTGATATCCTATCTACCCTTGGCCATTGGGAAAGTGCATCGGCTACATGATTGTGCTTGCCAGCAATGTGAGCAATGTAGAATTTAAATTGCAAAAAGAAATTTTCCCACCTCATTTGATTGTCCGAGAGCTTGGTTTGCATCATGAATGGAGTCCGCAAGAAGTACTTCCATGTGTCTAGAGCTTTTAAAATAGCTCATAGGTCCTTTTGTATATGACCAACATTCGCTCATTGGAGTTGAGTCTTTGAATCTCGTATGCTATGGTATTCCCTTCTTGAAGCAAAGTTTTGCTTAAAGGCAATCATCCAAGCATTACATTGGACCTCAATTAGCTTTGAGAGATCCCATAAGTTGAGAAATAAGTTTCTCTTTGAACTTTTTAGAAGTATTTTTCTCTCTTTGCGGTCCATGTATACTTAACGTTCTTTTTTGTTAAGTCATGTATTGGACTTGATATAAGCATGGATTTTTCCTATGAAGCATCTCTAGTATGCACTCATACCTTTAGAGCTTTGCAACTCATATAGATTCCTTGGATTAGGACATCTTTTATTACCTCTACTTTTTGTGGATCCATAGAAATACCACCTTTAGAGATAATATGACCTAATTATTGAATCTCTCTCAAAACTTACCAGTCCATGTTATTGCCTTTTTGAACTACTCTTGTGGAGCTTATAAAGCTCAATAAGGAGGCTTATTAGGCAGTGAGCTTCATGGTAAAAGCTCCATTGCATGGTCATTATCCCCTCATTGTGGAGATAGCTCACGGGGGTATCATCAATAAAAACATTTTGGAATCCATTTAGGAATGTAGAAAATTCTAATTCCTCTTGATTCCCGTCTTTTTTTTTTATTGTTATTGGTTGAAACATTGAATTCATTTACAGACTTTCTAACAGAAATCATGTATATGAAAATATAAATTTTCATTAACTTGTGAAAGCATGCATATTTACATGGGATAGGATACTACCCGACTCATAAACATGTATGTACATATCTCCTAGCATAGGAAAAAGAAAAGTCTTTTTCTATAAGCATCCTCTTTTGGAGCTTCCAACATAGAAACTCAAGGTGGCTTGTTACGTTCATTTCTTTGGGGACAAGCACGATAGACATGCCCTTGTTGTCCACACTTGTAGCATTTGTTATCCTTACGATAACACTCTAGCTCTATTGCAGAGAGTTTATTCTTACCTTTATAGACTCCTTTCTCCTTAGCTTTGTTATCGGTGTTGCTAGAGTTGCCTTTGGAGGAAGTTTGAGCATTATTCCTCGCTCTAGGCTCATTTTGATCCTTCGCTTCCATGGGCTTAGAGTTTCTCTTAACCCCTTGTTGGGAATCGATTTGAGAGGTGACCATAGTATGGTGTATGACCGCCGATATGGTATTAGGCCTTTGTGAGTTAATATACTCGGCCTTCTCTTCAGAAGTACCCGCACATAATTGTTGCTCTTGTTCCCCAAAGTCTATCTTTTTGTAGATAGTGGCTTTGAGAAATAAATCCCAAAACTTATCTACATACTTTTGGATAGATTCGTAGGGAGAGAGTTTCAAGTTTTGCCATTCTGTGAGGACATTATCTTGAGCGTTGCTTGCCACAAACTGTTTTATGATGGAGGCTCTTAAAGCCTTCCATGTCATTGGAGCTTTTCTTTGGGCTCGTAGGTTATCCCACCATTGTCGAGCGAAACTTTGGTAATGCATAGATACTTGATGCAGTTTAGAGGACTCTGTGAAGCCCTCATCACCAAAGGCCGCATCAAGTTGTTGGATGAAGGCCAAGACCTTGTCCATAGCACGAAAGGTGCCAGCATAGGCAAGGAAAGTGGTGTTCTTCCTTCCCTCTTTGAACTTCTTTAGCTTCTTGGACCTTCTCCATACCGGATAGAACTTGCGATGGCCTTTCCTCTTGGGCTCTTTGAGAGAAGAGCCACTACCTTCATTGGAATATGAAGAAGTTGATGAAGATGGAGAAGAGGGTGACCTCTTTCTCTCCTTTTTCTTTATTTGGTACCTCTCTTCCCTTTTGTGATAACGAGGAGGAGGACTTTGCAGTGATCTTTCCCTCTTGGGGAAAGTTGGAGATCGTTGAGGTTGTCGTCTTCTTGGAGCCATATCTTTGGAAGTATTGGAAGACTCACTTCCTTCTCTTCCTCTTGGTGAAGGCTCTAAAGTAGAGACTTTGTCTTTCTTCTTGGATGGAGGTAAGCCCGCTAGTAAACATTTAAGCGCTTTGTATGGGTTCTCCTCTTCTCTCACCGTAGAGAGCCCTCTCTTGGAAATCTCATGAAGAGACTTCTCAGGTGCTCTCTCTTTTGGGGGAGTTTGGAGAATCCCATAACTATGAAGTTGTTGGAAAACTTCACCTTGTAGGAATGGGTCTGCCATAGCTTGTTGCAGCTTAGAAACAAGACATTTGATAAGCATAGGAGCATCATCATTAGCACTTTCATGTGCAAAATCAAAGTTATCAATGTTCGTTCTACTCTCTTGATTATTGTCAGCCATGTTAACAGAATTTATGTATGTACTTAGTGTATGCTTTGGCAATTCAAAACCTTAGTTGCCACTCCTCTTAGCCTTTGAAAATCGGCTCTTAAGTATCTACACCCACGGCTCAAAGTGGTTAATTATAGAGAGTAGAGGAGTAGGTCTAACATAGCAGAGTTGCCAAGGGCTAGCTCCTTTCGGACTTCTTATGGCTCAATAATGGTAAAGCCGTAGGCAAGTCTAAAAAGACTCCATTATTAAGTCCAAAGCTCCCGAGGTGTGCACCATCCTCCACATAGTGGGCTCAACAAAACCGGTAATCGATCCCAGTTCCACGTACCCTATTATAATTAACAACATCAACCATTTATAGGCTACTTAAGGACCTCTCTTCTTAAGCAAGAAAAGAGAAACCAAATGCTCTGATACCAATGTAATGGAAATGGCCTATGAACTTAGAGAATAGCGAAATTAAGAGAATTAGAGTGAGAATTTTGAGAGCATAGAGGGTGAACTTAATTGGTAGTAGCAACTCTATCATAAGACTTAATTAACTAGGCATGAACAATACTTTTGCAAGAGAGAGAGTGTAGAGAATATGACACAGTTGAGGACCGGATTTATGTGGAGCCGGTCCCCCCTCCAAAAGGCATTTGTATTATAGATTCTCTCATTAAGAGAGACTTGGTGCAATACAATCTTTGTGTTCCTTGAGACCTCTTTGGCAATATGGAGATGGAAGGTTCACACACCAAGATTTTTCATAATTTCAACAATCAATCTTAGCTTGAAAACAATCAAGAACTTGTGAACATCGTTAATCTTTGTGTTCCCTAAATCATTTGAGTGCATGAAGATGTATACTTTTATGCATCAACTTGTGCTTAAAGCAATAATTAATCTACCTTGCAATACAATTAATCTACTTGCATTAAGTAATTAATCTACTTGCAATAAACCATTATCCTTCTTGAAATAAGCATAACATGCACTTGTAGAAAGCATTAACTATCCCAAGCCTCAATCCCAAGACCTCAAACACCTTCGAAGGTGGAGAGAGCTAGCAGGGAATGAGGGTAGGGAAGAGGAAGAAGAAACATTTCATAGGAGAAAGAAGTAGTTCCTCACTTATCATACTCTTGTTGCTAGCATACATAATAGCATAGTAATGAAGAAGAAGGAAATGGCAAGCTTAAGCATTGAAGCATAGCTCTTGGTTGGATTTGCATTCCATAGCCAAGAGAGTTGGTGTAGGCTCTCAACTTCTCAAGGAGCTTGGAGAAGGAGATGGAGCACACACACACACACACACACACACAAGATCCCTTTACACAAATGAAATGAGGGACACATGTCAGCTTCCTAGCCCAGATGCCCACAAGGTTTGCCCAATTCCTATTGGATGGCCTTGGAGTTGGACCAATGAGAATTAGGCTAGAGTAAATCTAGTTTAATTACTTTAAAAACACTTAATAAAAGAATCAATAAGAATTAAGCTCTCTAGAAGACTATTGGACAGTCTCCCAAGGGGACCAATGAGCATTCAACAGCCCAATGGCTTGCGTGATTCCTATTGGCCAGGAGGAAAAGGGGTCCAATGTGAGTTTAGTTGAATTAAATAATTACGTAAAGCTCTCACAAAAGGGGAAAGGGGGACACATGTTAGAAGGCTATCACTTATGCTGCTTAATTACCATTGGCTAAGCCTGGGGAGGTCCAATAGGAGGCTAGCAAGAGCAAAAAGCAAGAGGGGTTGACCAAGAGAGAGAGGGGGGTGATTTTTGCAAGGCATTATCACACTCACACACTCACACAATCTCATGTGTGAAGTAAAGAAGACACTCTCTCCTTCTCAAGCTTTAATGGAAAGCTTATCACCTACTCCAAGCTTGTGAGAAGGAAGGCCTACACCACCAACTCTTGGCTTTGTGATGCAAATCCAACCAAGAGCCAAGCTTCAATGCATGCTCATCTCCTCTACCATGTTAATTACTAAGCTAAGTATGTGAGGAGATGTACATCTTTCTCATAAGAATAATCCTTCTTCCTCTCATTCTACTCTCATACCCCGCTAGCTCTCACCATCTTTGAAGGTGTGTGAGGTCTTGGGTCTGAGACCATTAGGGAATTGATGTTGTGTTTGATAAGTGTTTTGCGTAGTGCATGAAGTTTTTATCTTCATTGCACTAGCTAGTATTGAAGGAATAGAAGAAATTGTATTGTAAAATGTCTCTCTTGATGGGAGAAACCATAATACAAAGCCTTTTGGAGGGGGGACCAGCTCCATGCAAATCCGGTCCTCAACTGCTGTCAATTGCTTAATTTCTCTCTCTTTTGAAGTATTGTTCATGCTATCTAACTAGGTGTTATGCCTTTTGTTTCTATCTCCACCCAAGCACTCTTGTTAATCTCATAAGGAATCTATTCTAATGAAATTCTCACTATGTTCATGCTATTTTCCGCTACACACAAGTTACTAGGCCATTAAATGTTACAAATCCACCGACATAATGTCAAATCCATGGACCAAAACACGGCTAGTGTATGGAGGCATGTAGTCAAAGACTATGCAAGAAGAGGACCCTAATCAAGAGAGAGAAGAAGAAGGGAATGCAATGCTAATAGCATGCTACTCAATGCCTACTCTCTAATTTCACAGTCAAGAGGACAACAATGCACACACTCATTAATCACTCACACATATAAATCAAAGAGCCCAAAAATCAAGTGAGGGAGAAGAGAAATGAGAGTGGGAAGCAACAATTAGAGACTAATTAACGTTGAACCACACACCATTGTCGCAATTGACAAAGTGATTGAAAAAGAAGATCACTTAACTTTCAATTGCATGCCATCGAAGAATGGAAGCACAAGAGGAAACTCCACTACACGCATCAACATCTCCACCTTCTTCACAAGCTTTCCGTGAAAGCTCTACTGTTAAAAGGATAAGTGAAAAATGACCTAATTTTCACTATACCAAGGGCATAAAAAATGTCTAGCCGTCCATGAAATGCATAAAATTGTGTGTATCTCTACAACTGCTAGGCATCATGGTAGCATCAATATACAATATGGAACTCATGTAGAGCTTGTAAGTACATCAAAAGTGCATATACAAATGATATGTCTATTGAAAAATGAAGCTTTGTATGCTAAAAATAGCATCACTAAAGGTCATCCACTATGCGCTCCTAACAAAGGAGAATCTCAAGGACTCCAAAGCGACACACCTCATGAGTTATCCATAGGAGTGGTCTCAAAAAAATGAGGCTGAGAGCCCTAATTCCATTTACACACTACCTTATATACCTAGGGTAATGTGCATTTTTTGGGCATCCAAGGCCTTTAGGCTCCACAGCTTACTATATCTACAACCTAGGCACACTAACTCATTATGCTTTACATCTTGAAACTCTCATCAAGCCCGTAACACATTAAAATCCTTACAATGGCTTGAATTAAATTAAAAAAACATAATACATGGACATTTTGGGAAAATGTAAACAATTTGTATCTCCAATCTTTATTGATTCTTTTTATTCATCCTTGATGTGCATTTGTAAGGCTTGGACCTTTAGCAAGTCCTGTTAACTAACATCACTCCCCCTTCTGATTGTAGTGCCCATCCTAAGAAGTCCATGGAGGCTAGAAGGTCTTCAATTGGTGTCGATGGGCTAATTTTTCTTCATTTGTTGATGAGGTTCATTTCACTGTAGCATTTTGAATGTCCAAATTTGTCTTTGGTGTGAGAGATGATGTTGCATTTTCCATTAGGAGTATGTACAAGAGAAGTAGAATGACGAGGTTCTAAATTAGGGTCTAACACCTCGATGACCAAAGGAAAAAACCCTAGTGGAAAAAAGTGCCTTTGGGATACGTGCATTATTGGAGTACTTATTAACATTGGAAAGATTATCAAAGTTATTGAAGGGATTTTTTGTTGATGGTTATAGAAATAAGAGGGCAACTAATATAAGAGTAGCAATATGGAAAGGTTGTTTTCTTGTTGTAGTCCACTCAAGGTGCATAGGTGGAAGCAAAAAAGTTGTGTAATGAATATGTCCAATGATGGGACATCCTATATGCATACACAGAAATGCATGGAAAACAATATGCTATGCAATTAAGATTTTTGAGGGGTTCTTCAGAAAGAAGGTGTAGCTATAAAACCCTATGACATGGATTTACAAGCTCGAACACCTTTAGGAAGGGTTTTTGTTGTCGAGGATAGGTGCTCTCATCTTACTGTGCACTGTGTGTGAGTGTTAGACTCTATGCCACTCCACCATGATTAAGTTAATAGACTTTTACTCTTATGCTCATCTCATCCATCATGAGAAACAAGAGTTAGATATGATCAACTCTTCCAGCTTAAGTGTATAATATCCCATGCATTGTTTATATCTACGTTCCCATGGTGAAAATCAAAAGTGTCTCGTGGATAGCTTTGCATTGGTTATATCTACGTTCCCATGGTTAAAACCAAAAGCATCTCAAGGGTAGTTAGGGTGCTTGACTATAGTTTAATTTTTACTCAATCGTATTCAAAAAGTCGACGGCTTAGATATGCCATGAAGAGTAAGGGCTAAGAGGAGGACCTTACAGGCCATCTCCGTCGAGGTGGAAGGAGACTCACTTCTTTCCTGTTCGTTTGGTGGGGGCTCTACCATTGAAACTTGAGTTCTCCTTTGGGAGGGGATGTGTCATCAAGTAGTAGATTTCTGAGCCCTTCGTACGGATCCTCTTCTTCTTCCCTTATCGGAGAGAGGCCTCTTTTGGAAGTCTCACAAGGAGGCTTCTTAGGTACTCTCTCTTCTTGGTGGGGAGTTTGGAGAATCCCATGAGCATGTAGCTGCCGTTGCACTTCACTTTGGAGGGATGGATTGTCCATGCCTTGTTGAAGAGGGTCTTTCATCACCAAAACAGTATCGGCTCCTGTCAAGCTTCTAATAGCTCAATAGTGATTAAGCCATAGGCAAGCCTCGTAGGACTCCACTTTTAAGACCATCTCGATGGTGATGCCCCGTTATCTACACGAAGTAGGCGCGTTGCAAGGCTGAAAATCCCTATTCTACTTACTCAATTGCAATAATAATACCAACCATTTAAAGTCAGCTTGAGGACCTCTCTTCTTGAGCAAGAAAAGAGAAACCTTGTGCTCTGATACCAATGTAACATTTAATGGTCTAGTAACTTATGTGTAGCAAAAAATAACATAGACATAGTGAGCATTTCATTAAGACTAGATTCCTAATGAGCATAGCAAGAGTGCTTGGATGGAGAGAGAAACAAAAGTGTAACACCTAGTTAGATAGGCATGAAAAATACTTCAAAAAGAGAGAAATTGAGATATTGACAACAATTGAGGACGGGATCTACATGCAGCCGATCCCCCCTCCAAAAGGCTCTGTATTATAGGTTTCCCCCATCAAGAGAGACATTTTACAATACAATCCTTTGTGTTCCTTCAATAACTTGCAGGTGCAATGAATATGGGAGCTTCAAGCACCAAGCTTACACTTTGAAAACACAACATCAATTCCCTCACGGTCTCATGACCAAGATGTCACACACCTTCGAAGATGGTGAGAGCTAGCGGTGTATGAGACTAGATCGAGAGGAAGAAGGAGTATTCTTACGAGAAAGAAGTATGTCTCCTCACATAATCACTCTTAATATCTTAGCATAGCTTAGTAATTAGCATGGTAGAGGAGATGAGCATGCATTGGAGTTTGGCTCTTGGTTGGATTTGCATCACAAAGCCAAGAGTTGCTGGTGTAGGCCTCCCTTCTCACAAGCTTGGAGTAGATGATGAGATTTCCATTAAAGCTTGAGAAGGAGATAGTCTTCTTCACTTCACACATGAGTTTATGTGAGTGTGTGTGTGTGTGTGTGTAATAAATCCTTGAAAAAGTCAGCCCCCTCTCTCTCTTGGTCAACCCCTCTTGCTATTTGCTCATGCTAGCATCCTATTGGCCTCTACAAAGCTTAACCAATGACAATTAAGAAGCATAAGTGATAGCCTTGTGAAATGTATCCCCCTTTCCCTTTTGTGAGATATTTAGGTAATTAAATAATGCATAAACTCTCATTGGACCTCTTAGTCTTCTGACCAATAGGAATCAGGCAAGCCATTGGGCTACTGAATGCTCATTGGACCCCTTGGAAGACTATCCAATAGTCTTCTAGAGAGATTAATTTCTATTGGTTATTTTATCAAGTGTTTTTAAAGGAATTAAACTAAATTTACTCTAGCCTAATTCTCATTGGTCCACCTCTATGTCCATCCAATAGGATTTGAGTGCACCTTGGGGGCAACTGGCCTAGGAAGCTGACATGTGTCCACTATGCCCTTTGTGTAAAGGGGAGCTTGGAAGAGTGTGCGTTTGTGTGTGTGTGTGTGTGTGTTTCTCTCTCATCCCCTATTAATATGGCTCTCCCCCTCCTAGATAGGGATGTGGGAAGACTTTTTAGTCTTCCCCATGACCATCCAATTCCCCACACTTTGGCCATTGGACGTTACCTTTGAATTTTGGAACCTTAGCATTTTGGAAGTCTTCATGGGCTGAACCTTAGGGTCTTTGAAGCCCATAAATGCACATTGCACTTTTGCAGATGGCCCCCCCTTTGGATCCCTATTTTTCCTCCTTTGGGTCCCTACTATGACCGGTCTGCCAACCTAACCAATATTCTAGCTTTTTCTCCCCTGGTACTTCCTAATATCAAATGATCAGTTTAACATGAGAAAATAATTTAGGAGTATTAGATATTAGTTATTATGACATTACCTCTTTCTTGAAATCATAGTCATCCTCGACTATGAGGTAGAGAAGATAAATCTTAGTTATTAGTCCTTGTTCTAGTGGGTAGAGGATCCCTATTTTACCCTACGACATTGTTCCAAAATGGATGACTAATCCATTTGGTGCTTGAGAGCCTAAGCTGCCACAAGCATGTCTGTACATTAGTCCTATCAATCTTCCATAGTAGAGTGACACGCTCTACTTGGTGTTTGGAAGACGTCGTCTCCGCAAATTTGATCCTAAGCATGCATACTTTTTAACATTTGTGCACAATAAAGAAAAAGAGAGTCTTATACGACAAAACATTGTTCATTTTAAACATTTTTACATTTTCTTACTCTAGGGAAGCATTGTAAGCATTGACAAGGTTTAGGTTATCCTTTAATTGCATGCCTTGCATCCATCTAGCATCTTCAAAAGGATAGCTCTCAAACTTAATAAGATATCATCGGATAATCTTATTGCCTCTCAATACCTTGTCTTCATGTCGGAGAATGGACTCGGGCTGCAACACCTCTTCTTGGTCCTTGATCTCCGGTGGGTCTTCTATAGTTGGTTCTTGAGGTGGCTCTCCTTTGTAAGGATTTCGTAGGCTCACATGGAAAGCATTGTATATGAGCCAATGACTGGGAAACTTGAGTTGATAGGCCATCCCATTGATTGGTCTAAGAATCTGGAAGGGACCATAGTATCTTTTTGCTAATTTAGCAGAGTACTTTTGGTGTCCCGTAGGATTATTGCCTGTTGTGTGCCTTAATCGAGCCTTGAAAATTTAAGTAAGACCCAATCATTTTGTTAAAGGCTTGAGTTTTTTTTGTGCTTATCAGCAGCAACCTTTTGCCTTTGCTGTGAGATAGAGATAGCATCCTTAATCTTTTGGAAAGATTCTTGTAGGTCTCGGCTATACTCATTTGCAACGAAAATCTTCCTGTGTACCTTAAGTATCAGGGGACTTTTAGATCTTCCCTCTATTAACTCAAAAGGTGCTTTTCTGTTGGAGGTATGTATAGTGTTTTTGTAGGCATACTCCACTAACGATAAGTACTTCTCCCATTGGGATCTTTTATCTACTTCTGTTACGTAGGATTTTAGTAGATCAAGAATTGCTAGGTTATCTATTTCACTTTGGCCATCCGTTTGAGGGTGATAGGCCAAAGAGAAGTTTAGCCTTCTCCCTAAATTCTCAAAGAGACCCTTCCATAAATTACTGGCCATTCTAGGATCTCTATCTGACACTATGGACATTGGCAAGCCATGGTACTTGAAGATTTGTGATATGAAGAGGGTTTCAATTTAATGGGCTTTGATAGTTACTGAACCTGTCTACTATCGTCCATATTCCCGTAGTCCCATGGATAGAATTAGGCAATCCAAAGATAAAATCCATGGATATGCTCTCCCATGGTGAATTTGGGATTGGCAAAGGTTGAAGCAATCCAGGTTGCATCCCTCTATCAAACTTCGTCTTTTGGCATACCACACATTTAGAAACACACTCTTGGATGTTTTCTTTCATGGCATACCAATAGAAATATGTTTCTATCCCTTTTAGGGTAGACTGAATCCCTCTATACCCCGCATAAGGAGGAGCATGAGATTCATACATTACTTTCTCACGTAGTGAGTTAGTAGCACATAGTCTATTGCCATAGAGAAGATAATCATCTTGTGAGGTAAATGGTTCCTCTTTCTTCCAATGTGCAAGGGATGAATTCACATCTCTAAAATGAGGATCAATAACATACTCATATATCATAGAAGATAGATCATTGTGAATTGCTATGGAAACCGCATTCACTCTCGGCCGTCTTGAGAGTGCATTGGCTACTTGATTATGCTTGCTAGCAATGTGAGCAATATGTAAATGAAATTGCAAAAGGAAATTTTCCCACCTCATTTGTTTGTCGTAGAGCATGGTCTGCGTCATGAAGTGCTTAAGGCTTTGGTGATCCGCCTGCAGAATGAAAGGAGTCCCCAATAAATAGTACTTCCACGAGTCTAATCCATGTAGAACTGTGAGGAGTTCCTTTTCATATATGCCTGGAGCTTGCTCAACAAGGTCGAGCCTTTGAATTTTGTAGGCTATGGCGTGCCCTTCTTGGAGCAAAAAAACTCCAATGCAATCACCACAAGCGTCACATTGGACCTCAAATGGCCTTGCAAGAACCGACAGTGTAAGCACATGTTGAGAGATGAGCGTTTCTTTAAGCTTTTCAAAAGCATTGTTCTCCTTGGAAGACCATGTATACCTAAGGTTTTTCTTTTTTAGGTCATGTAATGGTCCCACAATTTCTGAGAACTTTTCTATGAAGATTCTATAGTATGCACACATACCTATAAAGATTATTAGTTCATGTAGATTCCTTGGATAAGGCCATCCTTTTATTACCTCTAGCTTTTATGGATCCATTTGGATTCCGTCTTGAGAGATAATATGACCTAAATATTGAATCTCTTGCAGCAATGCGATCAAATTATGGTGCCCCTAGGATTACATCCTTGTGCTTGAGAGGAGAGATAAAGAAGTCCTCTTTGTCCACATAGCTTTCGGCATGGAGCCTCAATTTCCAAATTAACGGAGTGACTAAAGATTCTTGCCCCTTTAAAGCAGCATCAGCGACGGGTAGAACATCTGCCATCTCATAGGCTTGGATGCCTATCTTGGTGGCCAACTTTGTGGATATGAAATTGTGAGTAGAACCAAGGTCAAAGAGAATAAAAGCATCATGTTCTCTTACCTTTCTCCAAGCATGGCATAAAGGAGATCCTTTGTGGTGAGCATCCTCTTTTTGGATTTCGACCAAGGTAGCTCTAGGAGGTTCATTTTGTGTATTCTTGTGGGGACAAGCACAATAGGCATGCCCTTGCTCCCCACACTTGAAGCAGCGGTTATCTTTACGATAACGCTCAAGCTCTTCAAGAGAGAGTTTATTTTTTCCTATATAAACTCCCTTCTCCTTAGCTTCTTTGTTGTTGGCGTTGCCTTTAGGAGACTTTTGGACATTTTCCTTCCCCTTGGGCTTGTTATTGTCCTTGTTCTCCGTGGGCTTAAGATTTCTCTTAGCCCCTTGTTGGAAATTGATTCGTGAAGCCACCATGGTATGGTGTATGATCACAGATGTGGTGCGTGGCCTTTGGGAGTTGACATACTCTGCCATATCTTCAGTTAAACCCACACAAAGGTTTTGTTTTTGCTCTCAAAAATACATCTTTTTGAAGACAGTGGCTTTGAGATGTAAGTCCCAAAACTGTCTACATGTTTGTGAATAGATTCATAGGGAGAGAGCTTCAAGATTGTCCATTCAGTGAGTACTTTGTCTTTGGCATCAGTAGCCAAAAGCTGCTTCATGATGGAAGCTCTTAAAGCTTTCCATGTTTGTGGAGCTTCACCATTTGCCCGTAGGCTAGACCATCAGTACCCGGCAGACTTTTGAAAATTCATATCTACATGGTGTAGCTTAGAGGACTCCGTGAAGCCCTCATCTCCGGATGAAGGCCAAAACTTTGTACGTAGCACCAAAGGTGCCACCGTAGGTAACGAAAGAGATATTCTTTCCTCCCTCTTTGAACTTTTTGAGATTGGACGACCTCTTCCACATGGCATAGGATTTCCTATGGTCTCTTCTTTTTGGTGGTTCGAAAGCTGCACCATCACTTTCTTCGAAAGAGGAAGAATTTGAGGAGGATGGAGAAGAGGGTGACCTCGTTCTCGCCTTTTTCTTCCCTTGTTCCTCCTTGTCTGCACCATCACTTTCTTCAGAAGAGGAAGAGGATGAAGAAGATGGAGAAAAGGGTGACTTCTTAAGTTGCCTTTTTCTTCTCTTGTTTGCTGTTGTCCCTGTTTGAATTATGGTGTATAGAAGTGTGCGATGGTCTTCTCCGTTTAGGGGGTGTTGGAGAGCGTTTTTCCCGCTGTCTTTGTGGATCCATCTCCATCGACAAAAAGAGAGAGAAATTAAGCTATTAACAAAAGTTGAGGATTGGATTTACATGGAGCCGGTTCCCCCTCCAAAAGGCTTGTGTTATAGGTTTCCCCCATCAAGGGAGACATTTTACAATACAATACTTTGTGTTCCTTCAATAACTTGCTGGTGCAATGAAGATGGAAGCTTCAAGCACCAAGATTACACTTAAAAGCACACATCAATTCCCTCACGGTCTCAGAACCAAGACCTCACACTCCTTTGAAGATGGTGAGAGCTAGCGGGGTATGAGAGTAGATCGGGAGGAAGGAGTATTCTTACGAGAAAGAAGTATGTCTTCTCACATAATCACTCTTGATAGCTTAGCATAGCTTAGTAATTAGCATGGTAGAGGAGATGAGCATGCACTGGAGCTTGGCTCTTGGTTGGATTTGCATCACAAAGCCAAGAGTTGTTGGTGTAGGCCTCCCTTCTCACAAGCTTGGAGTAGATGATGAGCTTTCTATTAAAGTAGCTTGAGAATGAGATAGTCTTCTTCACTTCAAACATGAGATTGTGTGAGTGTGTGTGTGATAAAACTTTGCAAAAATCAACCCCCTTTCTCTCGACCCCTCTTGCTATTTGCTCATGCTGGCATCCTATTGGCCCCTGCAAAGCTTAGCCAATGACAATTAAGAAGCATAAGTGATAGCCTTGTGACATGTCTACCACTTTCCCTTTCGTGAGAGCTTTAGGTATTTGAATAATGCAATTAAACTCTCATTGGACCTCTTAGTCTTCTGGCCAATAGGAATCAGGCAAGCCATTGGGTTGTTGAATGCTCATTGGACCCCTTGGGAGATTATCCAATAGTCTTCTGGAGAGTTTAATGTCTATTGGTTATTTTTTCAAGTGTTTCTAAATGAATTAAACTAAATTTACTCTAGCCTAATTCTCATTGGTCCACCTCTATGGCCATCCAATAGGATTTGAGTGCACCTTGGAGGCAACTAGGCTAGGAAGTTGACATGTGTTCGCTATGCCCTTTGTGTAAAGTGGAGCTTGGAAGAGTGTGTGTGTGTTTCTCTCTTATCCCCTACTAATATGGCTCGCCCCCTCCTAGATAGGGATGTGGGAAGACTTTTTAGTCTTCCCCATGACCATCAAATTCCCCCACACTTTGGCCATTGGACATTACCTTTGAATTTCGGAACCTTAGCATTTTGGAAGTCTTAATGCGCTGAACCTTAGGGTCTTTGAAGCCCATTGATGCACATTTCTCTTTTGCAGATGGCCCCCACCCCTTTGGATCCCTATTTTTCCTCGTTTGGATCCCTACTGTTACCGGTCTGCGAGCATACCCATATTCTAGCTTTTTCTCCCTTGGTACTTCCCCATATCAAATGATTAGTTTAGCATGAGAAAATCATTTAGAAGAATTAGATATTAGTTATTATGACATTACCTCTCTCTTGAAACCATAGTCGTCCTCGACTATGAGGTAGAGAAGATAAAGCCTAGTTATTAGTCCTTATCTAGCCCGTAGAGGATCCCTATTTTACCCTACGACATCGTTCAACAATGGATGATTAATCCATTTGGTGCTTGAGAGCCTAAGTTTCCGCAAGCATGTATGCGCATTAGTCCTATCAATATTCCATAGTAGAGTGACACTCTCTACTCGATGTTTGGAAGACGTCGTCTCTGAAAACTTGATCCTAAGCATGCATACTTTTTAACATTTGTGCACAATAAAGAAAAAGAGAGTCTTATAAGACAAAAAATTTGTTCATTTTAGACATTTTTACATTTTCTTACTCTAGGGAAGCATTGACAAGGTTTAGGTTATCCTTTGATTGCATGCATTGCATCCATCTAGCATCTTCAAAAGGATGGTTCTTAAACTTAATAAGATACCATATGATAATCTTACCGCCTCTCAATACCTTGTCTTCATGTTGGAGAATGGACTCAAGCTGCAGCACCTTTTCCTTGGTCCTCGATCTCCGATGGATCTTCTATAGTTGGTTCTTGAGGTGGCTCTCCTTTGTAAGGCTTTAGTAGGCTCACATGGAAAGCATTGTGTATGATCCAATGACTGGGCAACTTGAGTTGATAGGCCATCTCATTGATTGGTCTAAGAATCTAGAAGGGACCATAGTATCTTTTTGCTAATTTAGCATAGTACTTTTGGTGTTCCGTAGGATTCTTGCCCGTTGTGTGCTTTAATCGAGCCTTGGAAAATTGAAGTAGGACCCAATCATTTTATTTAAAGGCTTGAGCTCTTTTGTGCTTATCAACAGCAGCCTTTTGCCTTTGCTGTGAGATAGAGATAGCATCCATAATCTTCTAGAAATATTCTTGTAGGTCTTGACTATACTCATCTGTAGCGAAGATCTTCCCATGTACCTTAAGTAGTAGGGGACTTTTAGATATTCCCGCTATTACCTCAAAAGGTGCTTTTCTAGTGGAGGTATGTATAGTGTTATTGTAGGCATACTCCACTAACGATAAGTACTTCTCCCATTTGGATCTTTGATCTACTTCCGTTACGTAGGCTTTTAGTAGATCAAGAATTGTTAGGTTATCTATTTCACTTTGGCCATATGTTGGAGGGTGATAGGCCAAAGAGAATTTTAGCCTTGTCCCTAGATTCTCAAAGAGACCCTTCCAAAAATTACTGGTCATTCTTGGATCTCTATCCGACACTATGGACATTGGCAAGCCATGGTACTTGAAGAATTGTGATATGAAGAGGGTTTCATTTTGATGGGCTTTGATAGTGTAATGGAAATGGCCTATGAACTTAGAGAATAGCGGAATTAAGAGAATTAGAGTGAGCAACTTTGAGAGCATAGATGGTGAACTTAATTGGTAGTGGCAACTTAATCATAACACATAATTAACTAGGCATGAGCAATACCTTTGCACGAGAGAGAGAGAGAGAGAGAGAGAGAGAGAGAGAGAGAGAGAGAGAGAGAGAGAGAGAGAGAGAGAGAGAGAGAGAGAGATTTTAGAGAATATGACAACATTTGAGGACCGGATTTATGTGGAGCCGGTCCCCCCTCCAAAAGGCATTTGTATTATACATTCTCTCATTAAGAGATACTTGATACAATACAATCTTTGTGTTCCTTGAGACCTCTTTGGCAGTATGGAGATGGAAGCTTCGTACACCAAGCTTTTGCATAATATCAACAATCAATCTTAGATTGAAAACAATCAAGAACTCATGAACATCATTAGTCTTTGTGTTCCCTAAATCATTTGAGTGCATGAGGATGTATACTTTTATGCATCAACTTGTGTCTAAAGCAACAATTAATCCACCTTGCAATACAATTAATCTACTTGCATTAAGTAACTAATCTAATTGCAATAAACCATTAGCCTTCTTGCAATAATCATAACATGCACTTTGTGGAAAGCATTAACTATCCCAAGCCTCAGTCCTAAGACCTCAAACACCTTCGAAGGTGGAGAGAGCTAGCAGGGAATGAGCGTAGGGAAGAGGAAGAAGAAGTATTCCATAGGAGAAAGAAATAATTCCTCACTTATCATCACTCTTCTTGATTAGCATACACAATAGCATATTAATGAAGATGGAGAAGATGGAAATCTTAAGCATTGAAGCATAGCTCTTGGTTGGATTTGCATTCCATAGCCAAGAGTGTTGGTGTAGGCTCTCAACTTCTCAAGGAGCTTGCAGAAGGAGATGGAGATCTTGCACCTTGCCTAGCACACAATGAGTGTGTGTGTGGGTGAGTATACCCCCTAAGCAACCCCCTAGCTTTCTTGGGTCGACCCCCCCTTGTAGCTCATGCTTGCAGCTCATTGGACCCCTCCAGGCCTAGCCAACCAGGCCTAGCCAATCATAAGCAGGAGGCATTACAAGCAGCAAGGGTAGCCTTGAGACAAGTGTCCCCCTTTCCCCTTTGAGACAGAGGACTTGATAAATGCACAATCAATTAATTAAATCCCCAAAATTATCATTGGACTCCTTGGGTGGCCAACCAATAAGCTCTAGGCACACCATGAGGGCAACATGAGGAGGAACTTGACAAGTGTCCCTTTTGCTATCTTTGTACCATGCATGCCTTGTGTGAGTGTGTGGGTGTTCTCTCTCATCCCCCCTCATGTAGGGCTCGCCCCCTCCTTGTAGGGATTGAATCTTTGACTTTTTGACACCTCAACCCCTCATCCATAGGCCCAGTTCTCACCACAAGCTTGGCCCTTAAGCACTTTAATCTTGGGCTGGGTTCTCACCTCAAGTGCAACCCTAACATCTCAAGCATGTCAAGAACCTCAAGCATCTCAATCATTAAGCACCTCAAGCATCTCAAGCACCTTAGTCATCAAGCATGACAAGCAGGCCAAGCACCTCGAGCTGGGTCGGGTTCCGGCGCCTCAAGCTCAGCCCTAGCTTACCTAAGGTCAAAGGACTTTTACACACATTATTGGAGGTCTTCAATGAAGCTAACCCTAAGGTCTTATGCTCCATTGGTTAG
Source organism: Adiantum capillus-veneris (assembly GCF_014529385.1). Taxonomy (NCBI): domain Eukaryota; kingdom Viridiplantae; phylum Streptophyta; class Polypodiopsida; order Polypodiales; family Pteridaceae; genus Adiantum; species Adiantum capillus-veneris. The sequence continues at coordinate 71,604,106 of NC_140958.1, read as the reverse complement.
CCTTGGTCTTTGATAGACCATCTCTCATTTGGGCTCCTTTACCATTGGCCTCGTGTTGAGATAGATCTATAAGCACATGTCTATATCTTAACCCTTGTTTCCGTTTATTCTCCCACATTAAGTGATCAGTTTAATATGAGAAAATCATTTGGGTTGGTTAGATATTAGTTTTTATGACAGATAGTCTTTGAAGATAGATCATTGTGAGTTGCTATGGAAACCGCATTCACTCTTGGCCGTCTTGAGAGTGCATCGGCTACTTGATTATGGTTGTCATCAATGTGAGCAATATGAAAATGAAATTGGAAAAGGAATTTATCCACCTCATTTATTTATCAAAGAGCTTGGTTTGCGTCATGAAGTACATAAGTCTTTGGTGATCCGTCCGCAGAATCAAAGAAGTCCTCAATAAATAGTGCTTCCACGAGTCTAAGGCATGTAGAACTGTGAAGAGTTCCTTTTTATATATGCCTAGAGCTTGCTCAGCGGGTTCAAGCCTTTGACTTTTGTTGGCTATGGAGTGCCCTTCTTGGGGCAAAACAACTCCAAGGCAATCACCACAAGCGTCACATTGGACCTCAAATGACGTCGAGAAATCCGACAGTGTAAGCACAGGTTGAGAGATCAGCTTTTCTTTATGACTTTTGAAAGCATTTTTTTCCTTGGCAAACCATGTATACCTAACATTTTTCTTTGTTAGGTCATGTAACGGTCCCACGATTTGTGAGAACTTTTCTATGAAGAGTCCATAGTATGCACACATACCTATAAAGCTGCTTAGTACTTATAGATTCCTTGGATTAGGCCATCCTTTTATTACCTCTAGCTTTGATATATCCATTTGGATGCCATCTTGAGAGATAATGTGACCTAAATACTAAATCTCTTGTAAGAAAAACTCAGTTTTATTTTGATTAATATAAAGTTTATTCTCTCGTAAGACTTGAAATATTACTTGGAGATGTTGCTTGTGTTCATCTATTGAATTAGAGTAGATGATTATATCATCAAAGAAAACCACAGTAAAGTTTCGGTGAGGCCTGATTAGCTTTTTCATTAAGAGTTTAAATGTGACTGGTGCATTGGTCAAGATGCGGTCTTTACAATGTCTTGATCAACTATCCTTATTTGATGGTAGCCACTTTTCAGGTCAATCCTCCTGAAGTAGGTCTAACCTTGCAGCTTATCAAATAGGTCTTCTACCCGTGGAATGGGAAACCTATTGTTGATAGTGATCCTATTTGGTGCTCTATAGTCAACACACATACGATATGTACCGTCTTTCTTTTGTACTAATAACATGGGTGAAAAGAATGGAGATGAGCTAGGCCTAACCATGTACTTCTCAACTAACTCATGCACTTGCCACATAATCTCCTCTTGTTGAGCTTGAGAAACTCTATAAGGAGGTTTAATAAGCGGTGAACTTCCTAGAAGAAGTTCAATTGCATGGTCATCATTTACTCATTTAGGAGGTAGTTCACAAGGAATGTCGTCAATAAAAACATCTTGAAATCCCTTGAGAAAATTGGATAACTCTAATTCCTTTTGATTGTTTATATTTTATTTTGCTAAAGCATTAGGTTAATTTTGAGAATCTTTAACAAAAATCATGTACACGGAAATAGAGCTCTTTATTGACTTATTGAAAGCTTACAAATGTACAATGGGTATGGTGTTACCTAGCTCCTTAGCATCTATGTAGATATCATTTTCCCCTGAACCTAAAGTAGATTTGCCTTTCAAGGAATTTAACATTGGCAACCATGCAGTCAAACCATGGTGCCCCTAGGATTACATCCTCGTGCTTGAGAGGAGAGATAAAGAAGTCCTCTTGTCAACATAGCTTTGGACATGGAGCCTCAATTTCCCAATTAAAGGAGTGACTGAGGCTTCTTGCCCCTTGAAAGCACCATCGGCGGCTAGGACATCTCCCAACTTATAGGCTTGGATGCCTAGCTTGGTAGCCACCTCTGTGGATATGAAATTTGAGTAGAACTAGGGTCAAAGAGAATAAAAGCATCATGTTCTCTTACCTTTCCCCAAGCATGGCATAGAGGAGATCCTTTGTGGTGAGCATCCTCTTCTTGGATTTTGACCAACGTAGCTCTAGGAGGTTCATTTTGTATATTCTTTTGGGGACAAGCACGATGGGCGTGCCCTTGCTCCCCGCACTTGAAACAACATTTATGTTTACGATAACTCTCAAGCTCTTCAGGAGAGAGTTTATTTTTGCCTTTTTAAACTCCCTTCTTCTTAGCTTATTTGTTGTTGGCTTTCCCTTTAGGAGACTTTTGGACATTGTCCTTCCCCTTGGGCTCGTTATTATGGTCCTTGTTCTCCGTGGGCTTAAGATTTCTCTTAGCCCCTTGTTGGAAATTGATTCGTGAAGCCACCATGGTATGACGTATGACCACAGATATGGTGCGTGGCCTTTGGGAGTTGACATAATCCACCATATCTTCAGTTAAACCCGCACAAAATTGTTGTTCTTGCTCTCCAAAATCCCTCCTTTTGAAAACAGTGGCTTTGAGATGTAAGTCCGAAAACTTGTCTACATATTTTTCTGAATAGATTCATAGGGAGAGAGCTTCAAGCTTCCTCATTCAATGAGTTTTGTCTTTGGCATCAGTAGCCAAAAAGTGCATCATGATGGAAGCTCTTAAAGGTTTCCATGTTCTTGGAGCTTCACCATTTGCCCATAGGCTAGACCATCATTACCTGGCGGACTTTTGAAAATGCATAGCTACATGGAATAGCTTAGAGGACTCCGTGAAGCCCTCATCTCCAAACGCCGCATCAAATTGTTGGATGAGGGCCAAAATTTTGTCCGTAGCACCAAAGATGCCATCAGTAGGTAAGCAAAGAGATGTTCTTTTTTCCCTCTTTGAACTTTAAAAAAAAAGGACGACCTCTTCCATGCGGCATAGGATTTCCTATGGCCTCTTCTTTTTGGTGGTTCAAAAGCTGCACCATCACTTTCTTCAGAAGAGGAAGAATTTAACGAGGATGGAGAAGAGGGTGACCTCTTTCTCGACTTTTTCTTCCCTTGTTCCTCCTTGTCTCCACCATCACTTTTTTCATAAGAGGAAGAGGATGAAGAAGATGGAGAAAAGGGTGACCTCTTTCTCGCCTTTTTCTTCTCTTGTTTGCTATTGTCCCTCTTTGAATTATGGTGTAGAGAAGTGTCCAATGGTCTTCTCCATTTAGGGGGTGTTGGAAAGCGTTTTGCCCACCGTCTTGGTGGAGCCATCTCTGCCGAGGTGGCAGGAGACTCACTTCTTTCTTGTTCTTTCGATGGGGGCTCTACCATTGAAACTTGAGTTCTCCTTTGAGAAGGAGACACATCATAAAGTAGTAGATTTTTGAGCCCTTCATACGGATCCTCTTCTTCTTCCCTTATCGGAGAGAGGGCTCCTTTGAAAGTCTCACAAGGAGACTTCCTAGGTACTCTCTCTTCTTGCTGGGCAGTTTGTAGAATCCCATAAGCACGTAGCTACTGTTGCACTTCACTTTGGAGGGATGGATTGCCCATGGCTTGTTGAAGCCTAGTAACAAGGTAATTCACAAGAAAAGGGGCATCATTAGTATCATGTTCATTAGCAAAATCAAAGCTATCAACATTAATTTCACTTACTATTGATAGACATTCTAACAACTTTTAGGTGTAAAATGTTTAAGCGTACTTTGGCACTTCAAGCCCTAGTTGCTACTCCTCTTAACCCCTTTAGAAAAGCACTCAAGCTCCTATACCTGTGGCTCGAATATCATCAAGAAGGAGTATTCTTACGAGAAAGAAGTATGTCTCCTCAGATAATCACTCTTAATAGCTTAGCATAGCTTACTAATTAGAATGGTAGAGGAAATGAGCATGGATTGGAGCTTGGCTCTTGGTTGGATTTGCATCACAAAGCCAAGAGTTGTTGGTGTAGGCCTCCCTTCTCACAAGCTTGGAGTAGATGATGAGCTTTCCATTAAATCTTGAGAAGGAGATAGTCTTCTTCACTTCACACATGAGTTTATGTGAGTGTGTGTGTAGTAAATCCTTGCAAAAGTCAGCTCCCTCTCTCTCTTGGTCGACCCCTCTTGCTATTTGCTCATGTTGGCATCCTATTGGCCTCTGCAAAGCTTAACCAATGACAATTAAGAAGCATAAGTGATAGCCTTGTGACATGTATCCCCCTTTCCCTTTTGTGAGAGCTTTAGGTATTCAAATAATGCAATTAAACTCTCATTGGACCTCTTAGTCTTCTGGCCAATAGTAATCAGGCAAGCCATTGGGCTGCTGAATGCTAATTGGACCCCTTGGGAGACTATCCAATAGTCTTCTAGAGAGATTAATTTCTATTGGTTCTTTTATCAAGTGTTTTTAAATGAATTAAACTAAATTTACTCTAGCCTAATTCTCATTGGTCCACCTCTATGGCCATCCAATAGGATTTGAGTGCACCTTGGGGGCAATTGGCCTAGGAAGCTGACATGTGTCCACTATGCCCTTTGTGTAAAGGGGAGCTTGGAAGAGTGTGTGTGTGTTTCTCTCTCATCCCCTACTAATATGGCTCGTGCCCTCCTAGATAGGGATGTGGGAATACTTTTTAGTCTTCCCCATGACCATCCAATTCCAATACGTTGATAAATCAAGCACTTGACAATGAAAATCCTTTAACCCATGCGACCCTTTTTTGACAACACCCACGAAGGATATGCACCCAAGTTAGGAACAAGGGAATTGTGTAGTGATTTTCACACACTACAAAATTGCAAGTTACAATTGATAAAGTGAAGGAAAAATTGGAGTTAAAAGTGCGAAAGCAGTTATAATTTTCAATTTCAATTATCATTTTCAATGTAAATTCTCTCAATGTGGTATTATAGTACGATTAATTGGAATCTTAATGAGTTCCAAGTTGTAAACTTGTAAGAGCCTTGAGATAATTGCATCCTAAGTGATTCGGGTAAAGGGGCCAACAAGAGCTGGATCCCAATACAGGGACACAACCACCCCCACTAAATATGTAAATATTTTCCAAAGTGAGGACATAGTATGATGAATGCTCGGGTGCTTAGCCCCTTTGAGCGTGAATCCTCACCATGAAATCTTGGATTTGAGCCTTGTTGTCCATATGAATCTAAATGGCCCTACCTTGGATTGCTTCTCGCCTGCAATTTTTTTACACATGAAAAGACTATTGTTGTCGTACATGGTCTGTGTAATGTCGATAGTGCTGCGATTTTTCTTGCTCAAAGGATGGAGGCTCTGCTTCCATTTTCACCTCTATATGTTTGATTATGTGCACCATGTTGCTAGAAATTTGTTGCATAGCTTAGATGGCCATATATTGGCCCCTTTAACCTGGTCAAGTGATAAGAGTGCTCACCAATTTTGGGCGCAATTGTAACTTAGGTATAAAAATCACTTGTAGAATGTGAATTCACCTTTTATGAGGCTGGGAAGAAATAAGGATCTTGGAATTTTATTCATGGAGTTTTCTTCTTCTTCTCCACTACCATTCTATGAGTGTTGCTTACATTCTTTTTGTGTTATAGCACATATACTTGTTTGCATGATTTGTGTGTGTTTGAGTAGTATACATGTGTGGTGTCGACTAATAGAGATGTGCATGCTTGCTTTCCTTGGATATGCATTGCACTCTATGCTATAATATGTGTGTGCATGTGTGTATGAAAAGAGAGAGAGAGAGAGAGAGAGAGAGAGAGAGAGAGAGAGAGAGAGAGAGAGAGAGAGAGAGAGAGAGAGAGAGAGAGAGAGAGAGAGAGAGAGAGAGAGAGAGAGAGAGAGAGTGTAGATAGCAATTTTACAACTAGATTATGTGTTGATAGGCTAAGAGCAATGGTTGAGAGGAAGTAGGAGATTGCTTTGCCATGGAACCTCTCCAATAGCTTCTCTACTTGAATAGGTCAAACTTCCCATTCCAACCAAGGATCTCTCTCACATTCATGAGATGTTTATGAGAGGTCCCCTTCTCCTACGTCTATGCCAAAGCTATACAATTTTACATTTATTTGGGGACACAATTTATATTACATCAAAGTGTAGAAGAAAAAGATAGCGGAGGGAAGTCTCATGCCCGACATAGCATGGAGTTTAAGCCATGAACTAGACTGCACCCAGAGGCACCTAGTGGCTAGTGCTACCCCTAAATCTGTATGAATGAATGTGGAATCCAAAAAGGACCAAGTGGAGGGTGAATACATGGATATACCACTTTCTCCACTAGAAGGGAGAGAAGAGAGATAATTGTGCAGGGTGAAACAGAGTGTTCAGATGGCCAGAAAGAACACGTTAGAGAATTTCAATGGCCAACTAAATGAGACAAGCATGAAAAAGAAGTATATTATAAATTATAACAAAAAGTGACTTCTTAAGGGTGTTAGACCGTGTGTATAATCAATTGGTCTATATATCCACATGCTGCTACTACATACATAGAGAGTGTCAATTCAATGAGAGCGAGTCAAAACACCTTTGTCTCATGCCACATTATGAAATGAAGCTGCTTTGCCTTCCTCCATGAGCTTGAGCTTTGACTCACGGGGTCAAAAAAACAAAAAAATTCCTATCACGTGGGTTCAATAGTAGGGATTGTTTTATGCTATATTTTCTCATAGTTTCAATACATAAGGGTGTTAAAAAAATGATTTTGAAAACAAATTTATAGGTTGAATATATAGAAAAAGGATCCCTTTTATTGGTAAAAATTTCACAACTAAGGCGCTTTGTAAATAGTGCTTGAAGGAACCTGATATGTAGGTTTTATAGATGGTGACCCCCCCTTTAGAGCTTTGAAAGGATTCCAAATACTTCTCGATGGCTGGATATTGACACCAACAACACAAATTTAGGAATTATTCCTCTTTGATGCTCACATCGGGTGTCAAATAAGAACCTTATAAATTAATTTAGCCATAAATACCCACCACAAATTTTTTGGCCAACTGAATAGTATAGGTCCATCTGAATATCCTACCTTATAGAATCCCTCTTATAGGAACACAATAGATTTTCCCCCATATACCTCCCCTTTATTGTTGTGAAATGTAGATTGCTATCCACCAACGATGCTACATATCAACATAAACATAAGTCCTCCTTATGCAAGCACAATATGTATCAACCAATTTCTTTCAAGGTAGTCAATCATGCTGAGCATCTACACTTAGCATGAATCATAAACCATATGTATGGCTGTCACAATTCATACCAACAGACCTTGTGTATGGCCAAGTTACCAAAACCATCAACCATCATCCAAACCATGAATCATAAATCTAAAAATCACATCACACATGGGTGAGCTCCCCACCCTTCTTTGGGTGATGCATGACCATCCCTGTAAATTCACTTTAATACAACTTATGGCCACAAAAACTTTAATATCATTTTGGCAACACAACCATATCCTAAACAAATAATCCAAAAGCCACATAAGGGTATCACAAACATAACCAAAAGGGAACTTCACCCCTTATCCATAAACCAAAAAAAACATAATTGTCATTCTTGGATTTCAAGCACAGTCATTACCATCGGAATTAAAATCCATAATCAATCCTTGAAACATAATCTTTATGTTTCAAGGCTTTCTAATTAGCAAGTAAACATCTTATTAAAACGCCAATTCTGTTAGAAAATAAGACGTAGCTAAATAGATTTTTGAGTAGATTACTTAATGGAGAGAGATAGATTTCACACACAAGAGATTATAGAGTAGAGAGAGAGAGAGAGAGTACACACGATATACGTGGTTCACCCAATGTGGGCTACGTCCACGGGAAAGCAGTCACTCAATGGCTTTAGCACTTCAAAAGAAGAAGTAGTTTACAAAGGGATTAAACCCTTGATAGAGCTCCCGCCTTGCTTCACTCTCACCACCTCACACTCACCTTGTTGCATCAACTTCACACTATGAAATGTGTGTAGAAATGGCCTCCTTTTATAGGCCAAAAGGGTTGCCCTCTCTTATGAGAGACAGCCATGTGTAGCCGCCCTTGTGCGAATAAGTCCAAATCCGACCCTCCAATCCGCCCATGTGTGGCCGCCCTTGAGAAGACAAGTCCGCTTTTGAATTCGGCCACCGGCCATTGAATTTCGACCACCGGCCACCGGCCATTGACTTCTGACCACCGGCCATTGACTATCGGCCACCGGCCAACCAACCGGTTGTTTTCCGACCACTTTGCGGCCGCCGTCCGGCCATAATATTCCGGCGAAAAAAAAAGTCTCGGGGGCCTCTACCCCCGAGGCCTCTAAAGTTGCCCCTGATTCTTGTCCGTGAAAATTTTGGTTTCCGGTGAGTGATTTTCCTTCATGCACGATGGCTTCTCCTCATAATGGAGGCTTTACAAATGTGCACTTTTACCACAGAAAATTACAAGGGTAAATCAGGCTCCATACTTAACAATCTCCCACTTGGAAACTGATCTCCAAACCAAATCTGTGATTGCTTTCCATTCTGGCTTCTTATCCTCGAATGCGGATTGAAGATGAGCAAAAGCTCAACTTCTCCTTGTTGACCACCTTTGTAAACATGTCTGCAGGATTTTCACTTGTATGCACCTTTCCTAGCTTTAGCTGTCCCTCTTCCAAAAGAGTGCGTATGAAGTGATATCTCACCTCAATGTGCTTTGTCCTTGAATGAAAGGCTGAGTTCTTCGCAAGATGGATAGCGCTTTGGCTATCACTGTACAAAACACAATTGTCTTGTTTGAATCCAAACTCTTCTAAGAATCTGTGAAGCCACATAATTTCTTTGCTTGCCTCCGTCATTGCTACATACTCCGCTTCCGTGGTAGAAAGTGAAACCACTTTCTGCAGCTTTGAAGCCCAGCTTACTGCTGTGCCTCCAACCGTGAACACATAGCCAGTAGTTCTCCTTCGAGTATCTTTGTCACCTGCCATATCTGCATCAGCATACCCTTCTAGAAAAATATCAGTTCCTCCAAAATACAAAGCATTTGTTGTTGTCCCTTTTAGATACCTAAGTATCCACTTCACAGCTTGCCAATGCTCTTTACCTGGGTTGTCCATGAACCTACTCACAACTCCCACTGCATGTGCAATGTCTGGCCTTGTCCAAACCATAGCATACATTAGAGAACCTACCACTACAGCATATGGAACTTTAGACATATAGGCTATCTCCTCTTGTGTCTTTGGACACATATCCTTCGTTAGTTTAAAATGACAAGCCAAAGGTGTAGAAACTGGTTTTGCATTTTGCATTGCAAACCTTTCTAGTACCTTCTTGATGTAATATTCTTGAGATAGCTTTATTGTCTTCTTCGTCCTGTCCCTTGATATTTTCATACCAAGTATCCTCTTTGCAGCACCTAAATCTTTCATTGAAAAATATTTGGACAACTCCTCTTTTAGGTCTTTGATGTCCTGCATGTTAGCACTTGCAATCAACATGTCATCAACATACAACATTAGGATGATGAATTTCCCATCTCCCAAATTCTTCGTGTAGACGCAGTGATCCGAGTTGCATCTTGTGAATCCATGATCCAACATCCATCAATCAAACTTCAAGTACCATTGTCTTGATGCTTGCTTTAAACCATACAAGCTCTTCTTTAATCTGCAAACCATTTTATCCTTACCTTTTACTTCATACCCCTTTGGTTGAAGCATGTAGATTTCCTCCTCTAAGTCACCGTGAGGGAATGCCGTATTTACATCCATGTGCTCGAGATTTAGATCATGAGTAGCCACAAGGCTTAAGACAAGCCTAATTGAGTTCATTTTTACAACAGGAGAAAATATTTCATTGAAGTCAATACCTTTCTTTTGAGAAAAACCTTTTACTACAAGCCTAGACTTGTACCTTTTCTTCCCACCTTCTTCTTCCTTCAGCTTGTACACCCATTTGTTTTGAAGTGCCCGCTTACCTTTAGGCAACTCAACCAACTCCCATGTTTGGTTGCGATGTAGTGAGTCCATCTCCACTTGCATGCTCTTCGTCCATTGTTCTTTGGATTCATGTTGCATCGATTCTTCGTATGATTCCGGCTCTCCAGAATCTGAGATCAAGAGATGGTTGAAGGAAGGAACAAACCTTTCTGGAGGTCTACTTGCTCTTGTAGATCTTCGGGGAATAGGTTGAGGCTCCTCATTGGTTGATGTTGTTGCACATTGTCACCGTTTGCAGTCCTTGAGTCTTCACCGTCCTCAAGCTCCATGTACTCATCACCTGTTTCTTTTGTTTGTTTTCTTTCCAAGTAATCTTTGTACATATTTTGTTCATTAAAAATTACATCCCTACTCCTTAAGATTTTACCATCTTCAGGATTCCATAGGCGATACCCAAAGTCTCCTTCTCCATAGCCAATGAAGAAACACTTTTTGGACTTTGCATCTAGCTTTGATCTTAGGCTTCTATCTATGTGCATGAAAGCCTCACACCCAAACACTTTGAGAAATGCATAATTCACCGGTTTAACTGTCCATGCCTCTTCTGGAACTCCCCCATCCAATGCCGTTGAGGGTGACCGATTGATTAAGTACACAGACGTACGTACAGATTCCGCCCAAAGCTCAAGTGGTAGGGCCTGCATGTAGCCGCATGCTTCGTGCTCGTTTCATGATTGTCCTGTTCATCCTTTTCGAAATCCCATTTTGTTGAGGTGTCCTTGGGGTTGTCCTTTGCCTCTGAATTCCATTGCTAGCACAAAAGCTTTCAAAAGCTTGGCTGCAATATTCGCCTCCATTGTCAGATCTGAGGCATTTAACCTTGGTTCCTGTTTCATTTTCCACAAAGACTTTCCACCTTTGAAATATGGAAAATACATCGGATTTATTCTTCATGACATAAACCCATGTTTTTCTACTCGCATCGTCTATGAATGTTACATAGTACAATGAGCCACCAAGTGATGGTGTACTTGCAGGACCCCAAACATCAGAATGAACCAACTCAAGTTTTTTATTTTTTCTTTCATTTCCTAATTTTTGAAATTTTACCCTCTTTTGTTTACCATAAACACAATCTTCACAGAACTCTAAGTCCACTTCTTTCAAACCTGGTAGAAGCTTCTTTGTTTGAAGGATTTGCATTCCTTTGGCACTCATATGCCCAAGTCGGTAGTGCCACACCGCACTGTCAACTTCTGTAGTTGCTGCACAAGCTGAAGGTTGCGTGCTAACAGTACACAAGTAAAGTGTACTAACTTTTTCTCCCTTGGCAACCACCAAAGATCCCTTTGATATCTTCCACCGTTTGTTTCCGAATGCAATGTTGTGACCTTCATCGTCCAATTGTCCTGTAGAGATCAAATTTTTGCGAAGAGAAAGAACATGCCTAACATCTTTAAGCTTCCATTCATTTCCGTGAGCAGTTTTGATAGAAACTGTACCTTTGCCGACAATCTCACAAGCTTTATCATCTCCCAAGTATACATACCCAATATTACCTTTGGTGTAGTCTTGGAAATGTTGCTTGTATGGTGTCGCATGGAATGAAGCCCCGGAATCTACTATCCAGGAATTAGACACGTTGTCTAATGAGAGAATTAGAGAATCTTACTCTACTTTACCTGCCACATTGGCCTCCGATGTTGGCTTGTTGTCTTGAGACTCTGTCTCCTTCTTCTTCTTGGACCAGCAATCCTTCTTGACGTGGCCCTTCTTGACGCAGTTCCAACATTCAAGAACTGACTTTGTGCGTGACTTGCTCCGCCTTGAGCGATCACGACCCTTTTGGTTTTTGAACCTCTCCTTAGGCCTTCCTCTTATTTCCACTGATAGTGCAACACTTGATGATTCTCCTGTGCTTCTCCTTTGCATTTCCTCGCTTAGGAGAACACCCACAACATCATCAAACTTAAGAGTATTTGTGCCAGAGATAGAATTACTTACAGCCATCACAAGGTTGTCCCACCTATCTGGTAGAGATGATAGTATAAGGAGAGCTCGCACTTCATCATCGAAATTGATTTTCACTGATCGAAGTTGACTTATGTTTGTGTTAAAGTCATTTAGGTGTTCTGCAACTGAACCATTCTCTGCCATCTTTAGATTGAACAAGCGCTTCATAAGAAATACCTTATTGGATGCCGATGGTTTCTCGTAGAAGTCGTCAAGTGACTTCATCAAGTCCTCTGTGGTCTTCATCTCCGAAACATTGAAGGCCACCATTGACGCCAAGCTTAACCGGATTTTTCCCAGTGCGTTTCGATCAAGGACAATCCATGCTTCATCTACCATTGTTGCGGGCTTCTTCGCAAGACCGCCTAGTGGCAAATAGAGGTCCTTCTGGTAGAGATAGTCTTCAATCTGCATCTTCCAATGTTGGTAGTTTTTGCCGTTGAACTTCTCAATCTTGAGCTTCCCTTCCTCCGCCATAACTCCCACTCAATTCAAGGAATCCTTTCCTTGAGATAATTTAGCTACGAGTAAACCTTGCTCTGATACCAGTTGTTAGAAAATAAGACGTAGCTAAATAGATTTTTGAGTAGATTACTTAATGGAGAGAGATAGATTTCACACACAAGAGATTATAGAGTAGAGAGAGAGAGAGAGAGAGAGAGAGAGAGAGAGAGAGAGAGAGAGAGAGAGAGAGAAAGAGAGTACACATGATATACGTGGTTCACCCAATGTGGGCTACGTCCACGGGAAAGCAGCCACTCAATGGCTTTAGCACTTCAAAAGAAGAAGTAGTTTACAAAGGGATTAAACCCTTGATAGAGCTCCCGCCTTGCTTCACTCTCACCACCTCACACTCACCTTGTTGCATCAACTTCACACTATGAAATGTGTGTAGAAATGGCCTCCTTTTATAGGCCAAAAGGGATGCCCTCTCTTATGAGAGACAGCCATGTGTAGCCGCCCTTGTGCGAATAAGTCCAAATCGGACCCTCCAATCCGCCCATGTGTGGTCGCCCTTGAGAAGACAAGTCCGCTTTTGAATTCGGCCACCGGCCACCGGCCATTAACTTCCGACCACTGGCCATCGGCCATTGACTACCGGCCACCGGCCAACCGTCCGGCCATAATATTCTGGCGAAAAAAAAAGTCTCGAGGGCCTCCGTCCCCGAGGCCTCTAAAGTTGCCCTTGATTCTTGTCCGTGAAAATTTTGGTTTCCGGTGAGTGATTTTCCTTCACACACGATGGCTTCTCCTGATAATGGGGGCCTTACAAATGTGCGCTTTTACCACAGAAAATTACAAGGGTAAATCAGGCTCCATACTTAACAAATCTTAGTTTCCTTAACCACATAAAAGTGTTATATCATAATCCTGTCTCATCCTCCTTTCATGTAGAAGCACTTTTGACCTAAAACAAATGAAAAATGGTGCAGGCATGCAAATGAGATATCCAAATAAGTCATTAGGAAGAGGATGGGGTCTAGGAGGGCCTCTTTATTTGCCTTGAGATTATGGAGGTTATTAGCATTTTGACAAATAGGTTCATGCCATGTGTGCAAGAATGGTGGGTGTGTAAGAGAGGTGTAAGAGTGGTCAAAGGATGCACTTCCCCCCCCCACAAAAGGGGGGAATAACTTTATGATTTTTGGCCTTCCATAACTTTTACATACTATCTCTAATTTGAGCGGACATTATAGATCCGTAATCTACACGTCGAGCTCTTTTCATAGATATGTTACACAATATGGTTTTGCCCGTTAGATTTTGAATTTCATTTTGGGGGGGAAATTTGGATTCAAATAAACTAGCCGTTTTTCCTGTTTGAATTCAAAAACGGTTCTTTGATTGCTTTCTTAATACTAAAGGTTTGACTTCCTTAAATTGCCAGATAAAGAGGCCCTCCTAGACCCCATTCTCTTCCTAATGTTCTCTAAGGTTCCACTTATAACATAGCATCACCAAATGATCATAAGCATGATACAGAACAGCCATAGCACACACGGGAGAGCATATGACCTCATACCAATGCATCCAACTTAGTCTTATATTATAGGCTATCACTCTATCATTCACTTGTACATGCTACACATACCAACTTCTATGATGCCAAAAGAAATTTATTTTATGCAAAATTGATTATACGATGGTATAGGTGACCATACAACAACACATATCTCTTTGGAGATCAAACAAGTGCAATGAACCCACCAAAAAAACTTACAAAATGAATAAGGATTTCATATTAAATTCACGATTCTATGTGGTGTCCCTCTCTGGTACCACCCCTATGTACATAGAAAAATTTCCCTAGCGATGAATAACTCACACTCAAGACTCAATGATGGTGATATAAATTTATATTTTAGCATGTTTAATCAAGGTTATAACTTGGATAACCAAGCTCCTCTATCATGCGAGTCCATAAGGTAGCCCTCCTAAGAGCCTAACGTTCAAATATTGAATAAGTGTAGAAAAATGGCAAGATGTATATTGACCATAACTTTTCACAAAAGTGGACTATGGACATATACCATGCAAGAAGAAAAACTTCAAACAATTTGGCTAATATGCGGTTGGAAGGGTTCTTGTATATATATATGACCAAAATAGTGTCCACCAAAACAACTTATCGAATGTATATGGATTTCATATCAAACTCATGATTCTATGTGGTGTCCCTCTCCGGTACCACCCCTATGTACATAGAAAATTTTTGCTAGCCATGAATAACTCATACTCAAGACTCAATAATGGTGATATAAATTTTTATTTCAGCATGTTTAATCAAGGTTATGACTTGAATAACCAAGATCCTCTATCATGCGAGTCCATATGGTAGCCCTCCTAAGAGCCTAAGGTCCAAATATTGAATAAGTGTAGAAAAATGGCAAAATGTATACTAACCATAACTCTTCACAAAAGTGGAGTTTGGACATATACCATGCAAGAAGAAAAACTTCAAAAAATCTGGTTAATATGTGGTTGGAAGGGTTCTTGTATATATGACCAAAGTAGTGTCCCTACGGCATACATGGCGTAGGAGAAGAGCATGCTTTTTACATGTTTATACAAGCACATGCACGCCATATGTACACATCAACATGCTAAACATGATTAGATAAGTAAGTTGAATCACTCCCATACACTTTTGGAAAGCCCATGCATACATATGTGTGTGAAGAATTTCGACTAAGAGTGTGGTTTCCATATACAGACTATAATCAAAAGTAGAGAAAAAGATAAGGTGGCTATGGAGTATAGAGATCCTTGCCGTCATTTAAGATTAGATTCTGATTTTTGAAAGGCATCTTGCTTTGTCCCAAGAGAGTGGTGATGAGAGTTATGTAGAGGTTTATGCCATGAGGTTACCAATAAAGAGCATGCCTAAAATGGAAAGAGAAGAGAGAGAAAGAATCTTCTTCTTGTGTGTAGCAAGTGTAAGCACTTCTAAAGAATATAAACATGATGAATGAGAGAGAGAGAGAGAGAGAGAGAGAGAGAGAGAGAGAGAGAGAGAGAGAGAGAGAGAGAGAGAGATCTTTACAGCTAATAGGTGTACACAAATATGTTATATATGGTGTCTTTTGTGTGAAGGGAGCTACCCTCAAATAAAGAATTGGTAAGAGGAGAGAGTGGCTAAAAAAAGGGCATCCAATTTTGTTCTAAAATCTCTTCCAATTTTTTGGGAAAAGCATATTCCTTCCTTTAAAAAATGCCTTGCTTTGCTTTTTCTTTGATTTGGCTAACTCTCACCCCCTAATTTAGTTCCTATACCTCAATTTTTTTGGTTCTCTGATTAGAATTTTGGTAGTAAATACATTCACTGACTCATTGAATCGCAATTGCATAATTATGGTGCTGCTGTTCATATAAGCATTGTTACGGCATAAGCCACACACTGCGGTCCTACGGATGTCCGGACACTGTAGACTAGGACTTCATGCGGCTTTGGACAATTCTTCCTGGGATATCATGGGACAGGACGCGGTTGTGCACCGCTCCCAATCTGCGTTGGAGCAGCGGGTGTATTTGGGGGGGCATACCAGTCTTTGTGGATATCTCTTAATCAATCAACATATCATTCTAATGTAATCTTGTGTTCGGTTACATATCAATGAAGAAGATGGTGTTTTGTTCCTGTTTATTGTATTCTATCTGTCTTCATATACATTGTTGTTCATCTAATGTAAGGAAGTGTGAGGGTATCCATTCTCATAGTGCTTATTGCTCCACTGTGGAGCTATAGGCATTACATCTAGCGACCACGATGGGATATGGGCGACCTGTTCTGAACATGCATGCGCACTAGGTTGCAGGGTCCTCCTGACCCTGTTGTTCTAGTTGTGGGAAGACGACGGAGAAGAGGTGGTTCGGATGAATTCATTTTTTCTACACCCCAGGTTGAGGAACATGTGTCTCTGTCGCCAAGCCTGGTTCGTGGACGGTGTTTTAGGCGCATGCGGCGTACTCCACGTAGTCAGTCATGTCCTCCTGCCATGCACTCTCCCTCACCCACTCATGTTGCTCCACCACCAAATCCGGTAAGCAGTCCCGGGGTTTCACTACCATCGTCCCTGCCTCCTATTGTTCGGTAGCTATTTCCAAGAGGGGGCACAGTTGGGCCAGATGTTAAGGTGCAACCAGTGGCGAGTGGTCAGATTAAATATATTCGCTTTTGAGGTCTCTCAAAGGAAGACCTTGATACACATTTGCGGCAATTTAAGAAAGTGTATGGGTTGAATCATCCTAGCGCTGTGGTTCCTCTCCATCAACAATCAGTGTTTGAGTCCACACTTTCAGGAAAAGTTGCAAAATGGCTGTCAGAGTATCCTGATGATCACTTTCAAATTTATGTCGAAGGTTCCAAAGCCTTCTTGCGTCAATTCAAAATGGAAAAGATGGTCCCTCAACATTTGGAAAATCTTTGGACGTTGCGTCCAAAGCTGCTATGGCAATAGTGGATATGGTAACCACTCCACTGGCTAATGTTATTGCACGGGCTATTGTGGCTGTAGAGGCCTTAGAAGATACCGAGTCACCAAGGAAATCAAAGAAAAAGGATCGCAAGAAATCTCATCGTAAATCTCAGGAAAGTGGCAGTGATAGTTCTGAGTCGGAGAGTGCAGACTCAAAATCGTCAGATTCAGGCAGCAATGGTTCGGTGAAAGAATTGGAGGAAGCACCTCAAAAAAAATCCCAGCATCAAGGGAAAGGTGTTCCATCCAGATTGGCGAAATCTTTTGCGGTGGTAAAAATTCTGAAGGAGTTGTGGTGTACTTAGTGCCGGAATCCAAGACATGCCGCTCAAGAGTGTGCGATTTGCACAACCAACACCCATAATACAGTGGAATGCTATTACAATGGTCATGGTCGTACAAGTCGGGATTCTTCTACATGGTAGTCACAACAGGTAGGACAAGAGCATGTGGTGGCATTGACCCACACTCATGCATCAAAGGTGCCTTTTCAAGGACCATCCGGTGGACGGGGTCAAGGAGGGGGTCACGGCCGCGAAAGAGGTGGCCGAGATCCTAATTGACCCAAGACCTGCCTTTTCTGTTTGGGAGATGGGCATTGGTGGTCGGATTGTTTAGAAGCTATGGGATATGATTAAAAGAAACAAGAACGTGCTGCCGGCAAGCAACTGAGTGTGGCTATGGTTCAGATTGAGGGTTTGGACAAATTTGACCCAGTGGTTTCACTGATTACCCATTCTGGCAAAAATGTGGTACCAGCAGCCAATGTTAGCTTCCGGATTGGGCAACTCAAGAGGATGTACGCAAAAATACGATAACTTGGATGCCACATTCAGTACCACCATTGCAATCATTAGGACCATCGATAACCTCTTCAAAGAAGAAAGAGGGGAAAGTCATAAATAGGGTAAATACCATGGAAGAAGATAATTGGGATTCTGTTTGGAAAGAGGCTCTACAATCACGACTACAAGTACGATTGGAATTGTTATTGAAATTAGTTCAAAATTTTTACAAAGCTTTGTTGAGTCAGAAGTTCAAAGAAATGAACAAGATGGAAGTTGATGTTGCGGCATCTGAAGGTGAGCGGGATGTTTTAGCCCCGTTGCCAACTAGGATTACGGATACACGCATTCTGAAGCTTTTAGTGAGATATCATGGAACATATATCAACAAATTCCTATTAGATGGAGGTGCGGGAGTGAATATTAGTACTCAAGCGGCTTGTACATGCTTTGGTTTTAGTGATTGGGAACCTTCTCCCTTTGTAGTTTGCATGGCGGATAAAAGAAGAGTACAGCCAGTAGGATTGCTCTGAGGCATGGTGCTGGATGTGGTTGGTTTGTCCTCTGTTGTTTCATTAGTGGTGTTAAACATTGAGGATCACAATCAGGATTATCATATTATTTTGGGGAGACCATGGTTACGCCAAGCCAGGGTAAAGCATAATTGGAAGGCAAATATGCTGACAGTTAAAAAGGGTCGCAGGAAAGTTTGGGTGATGTTCGGAACGTGCACACAACCAGTTCAGGCAGCATGGCCTGTGATAGCAGAGACAATGAATATGGTGAAAGGATTAGAAGAGGATGAAGAAGAGCAATTCTTGAAGGCTAACCCGGATTTATTCTCTCTTTATCTTGCAGATATTTCTACGATTTTGGAGAGGAAGTCTATAGGGGATCAAGAAATGACAGTGCCAGGGGGGCAAGAAAAAGTTTTCCCTATTCCCGAACCATTGGAGGAGATTATTAGGAAAGAGCATGAGTTTGAAGCACAGATGAGTAAAGTAACAAGGGTGAAGGAGGATGAACTGGAGACGGTTAGCTAGTATTACCTTCAAAGCCTTTTCAGAAATGGGGATTGGATTTTATTGGACCTTTTAAACCAGTAGTAGTTAGCACTAGTAATCGGTATATTTTGACGGCCATGAATTATGCAACTAAGTGGGTGGAAGCATGGCCTTTGAAAAAAAATAGTTTCTGTTGATGGGTGCTTGTATAAGGATAATTTTTCTCAATATGGCTATCCTATTGAGTTGGTTAGTGATTGGGGTAGCCATTTCTTGAATAAGGTGATGGAGAGAATGTGGCAGTTTTATTTTGTGTTATACAGGAAGTCTTCTCCATATTATTCTCAGGCGAATGGGCAGGTAAAATCAACTAATAAGCAATTGGTCCACATCTTGACAAAGCTAGTTAATTTGCATCAAACGGATTGGGATGTCAAACTTCCTTCTGCATTATGGGCCTATTGTACGACATATAAAGTGGCAACATGGCTAACTCCTTTCAAATTGGCATTTGGAATGGAGGCAATTATCCCAATGGAGCATGTGGTGCCGAGCTTGCAGATGCTGATTGCGGATACTAGGCTTCTTTTGGAAGATCCATTGTTTCTCATTTGGATGTTTTGCAGGAATTAGATGAAGAGTGTTGCAAGATCTGCTATCCCGACGGAAGAAATGGTTGGATCGACCTAAAGCGCGACAATTTTTGCGACGCCACTTGGTTCTTGTATTTAACTCCCAACTTGGGAAGATGCCCGAGAAGCTGAAATTAAGGTGGTCTGGCCGTTCTGGATTTTTAAGTCATGTGGGCCTACTTCCTTTTATTTGGCTGATTTATGGGGGAAGGTGATTGGTGTTCCGATGAATGGTTTTTGACTTTGCCATTACTTCTCACCTACCACAATTAAGTGCCCCTTTGCTATGGTACAAGATCCGGAAGCCGCCTTAATCATGATTGGGGATTTTATTAGGAGAAAGTTGGACTCACTTTTGGGCCTTTCAGTTCTAGAGAGAGAGTGGCGGTCGACCAATGAGGAAGAGGCTAACGTTACGTTCATAATCAACATTTTGGAGCCAAGCTCTTTTAGAAAAAAAGGGAGAAAATATTATTTTTGTTCATCAAATTACACAATTTCACGCTTTCAAGGCATAAATGCCATAAGTCGTACTAACTCTGAACCGACGAATTTTAGAACTTTCATTGAAGACTCTATCTAGTATCTATGTTCCTGCCCAAATATGACTTTGAGTAGCTCTACTTCTCTCTCAAAAATTCTTCCCTTTTTCATATTTGCGCCAACTTTTCTGCGTATTCTAGTGCACACGACTACTTCTCAAAGGCCTAGCACTACCATTGACTCCGTTAGCATTTTTAATAGTTATACTATAAATGATCAAGCATGGATACCATCTCGAATAACTATCGGAAGTTGGGTACTACTGCAAACTAGGAGGAGGAAGAGGAGGCAACGCAACAATGATTTTTTGGAGGCTTTCAAGGGACAAGTTAAAGAGTTTAAAGTGTGTGCACAAAGCAAGCGGGTGAAAGAGGTCCTCATACAACATGCTTTCCAGCATGCACACTTAAGGTTGCAAACATCTCCTCCAAGTTTTCCACGACAACGACCGAACTGTAAGTTATTTTGAGCATCTCACTTAGTGCATGATTATATTTGAAGGTTAAGTGGTGGATAT
The DNA here is from genome assembly GCF_014529385.1 of Adiantum capillus-veneris. NCBI lineage: Eukaryota > Viridiplantae > Streptophyta > Polypodiopsida > Polypodiales > Pteridaceae > Adiantum > Adiantum capillus-veneris. Next base: position 71,583,762 of record NC_140958.1, on the reverse strand, counting down.
CATCTTTGGTATGTTTCATATATTTATCCATCGAATAGGACGGATTGGCAACCAGTTGAGAGTATAGTTGGGATTTTGGATGCTTTCCATGCATTTATTGGTGAGCAAATGTACCGAGAAAGACAAAACAAGGAACTTGCAGATAATGGAATATTCTTTTATGATATGTCATGTTTGGAACCAAGAACTTCCTTTGGTTGGGGTCATGTAGCTCCTTTGTCACTTCCATCCTTTGACAACAAGGATTGGGCTCTGCGCTTTGCAAACTAGTGAAAGCTTTAGGAATACGTTGTTTAAGTATGTCCAAAAGTCCCTCAAGTATTCAATTGCCACAAAAATAGTTCGGCTCGCACTATTATGCCTCTTGAAGTGTTTGTAGATTTCTTCTTCGATGAGAAAATAAGAACTACTGCAACAATGTTTGTTTGCAAGTCTGAGAGCTGTTTGGACTTTTTAGATAATAATTGGGATAGGAAACAGTCACAGGGAAAAATCTGTATTTTGCAAAAAAGTCCATAATTTGCAAGTTTGTTATAAGCTCTCAAAATTTCATAGTGTCGTTTTACTATTTTAGAAATCATCTTCTTAGTGGGCAGCTTATTCCACTCGACCAAGATACAGAGTCTAGCCTCAAGAACAAACCTTTATCAATGGAGATCTACTTTCAAGACAACCTACTTACTGTGATGGAGACAATGTCAAGAACAACTCTTGCACAGCTTAGGGTACATCTTACATGTGAAGAACTTCCACTTTTGTCCAAACTGTATGCATTCAGTCTCAACAATAGAAAGGTGCTTACTAAATGGATGAATTTTGATTGTCTTTAATACATTAAGACATAAAATCTAACTCTTTCTTCTTCGATTCCAAGATGCAAGGAGAAAAAAACATTGTGCAAGGAGTCACTCTCAAATACACTTCACTTAATTGCTTCCACCGGAAGCTAGGTCACATACCTTGTTCACGCAATGAGCTTTGATGCCATGCAAACCATGATGTACTCTAGTACAGAGACATTGTGTGCCGCTTAAACAATGTTTAAAAAATGTACACTTTTCATTGTCTCAAAACTTTACAAATTGTGAAGTTTCTATCAAGATGTATACAAGTTATTTCTCCCTTTCCTTGCAACTGCTCCGTTGTCCACTCCCCCGATTTGTGCCACTGATCTTATGTCCTTTACCTTGGTTGCTGCCACTGGTCCCATGCCCTCTCTCCCCATTGCTGCCACTGCTCCCCCGCCCTCTCCCCCGGTTGTTGCCACTGCTCCCCTGCCCTCTTCCTCGATTGCTGCTACTTTTGCCACTGGGGACGCTAGGCTTGGGCATCCTTTTGTGTCGTTCAAAATCATGCGCCTCTTCCATGGCTTCCCATGCATCTTGCACCTGTGAAGCTTCACTATGTTCTTGCTCTTGCCGCTAACGTGCAACCCATTCCTCTACTTCTGTGGCGTTCACATAATATTGATTTATTGCTTCTTGCATATTGTGATCCTCCTCTAGAGTCTGATTGTAGTGCTGTGTCATTTTGTCAATGCGAGCCTATTTGAACTCCTCAACTCTTGCCCCTTCCTCTCTTGTATGTCTGTTTATCGAGATTATAATATGTTGGAACGCAGTGGATTTGGTGCGCACATAGTTAACAACACACAGGCAAGAGAGAGAGAGAGAGAGAGAGAGAGAGAGAGGGGAGAAATAACCTATCTCTGCAATATCCAATGGCGCCGAGTCGGATGGTGATGTTGCAGGTAGCTGAGAGCAAGAACTAGAAGGTGGTCATGAGGAAGAGGAACAAAAGGCGAAGGCAAGGGCGATGGCGACGTGGCTGCAAAGGACTCAAAGCAGTGGAGGTCACTCAACCCAGGATCACGAGAGGTAGCCAAGGGGAAGAGCGCAAAAAAGGTGAAGGCAAGGGAAATCTGTTTGTTCTACTTGGAGATGGAGATGGCAACTGCAATAGATATCAGCGTCTGACTCTAAACGGACACTCAAAAAAGGCACATGGGTTGTATTCACAAGGAAATCCAGTAATAAACGGGCTCAAATTCCCATGCAGTCCAATCTATCAACCACAATCTCTGGTGTAATCATGCATATAAGTGAAGTTGTCACCCTTGCCAAGGTAAGCATTTTAAGTTTAGAGACAGTACCCCCACCAAACATTTTAACTATACCCTCATCCCAGATGAGCACTCTTCTACCTCTTTTTGCATCCTCTACTGCCCAACGTTTTAACTCTGTCCCCATCGACGCTACACGGTAAGCAAACCATCTCTATTGTGCTCCCAACCCTTTTTGCGCATCTTCTCTTACTCTCTAGTGCTTCTCCTTTTTGCGCATCCTCCTCTCACTCTTGTTCTCTAGTTCTTTAGTGACGTAGAACTCTACACACAATGAAGAGGTATGCTACTACACTTTTGTGTACTTGTATTTTGTGTGGTCAATACCAAGTGAATAAGGGAAGGCAAACTCTATTCGTTGCACCTGTTCGCTTGGTACTGACCTCAAAAAATATTAATGATGTTTGCTATCATAATTTTCTGAGGTCAGTACCAAGCGAATAAGGGAAGGAAAACTCTGTTCGTTGCACCTATTTGCTTGAACCTGACCTCAAAAAATATTAATGATGTTTGCTATTACACTTTTTTGAGGTCAATACCAAGCGAATAAGGGATGGCAAACTCTGTTCATTGCACATGTTCGCTTGGTACTGACCTCAAAAATATTAATGATGTTTGCTATTACACTTTTCTCAGGTCAGTACCAAGCAAATAAGGGATGGAAAACTCTGTTCGTTGCACCTGTCCGCTTGTTACTGACCTCAAAAAATATAAATGATGTTTGTTATTACGCTTTCGTGATGTCAATACCAAGCGAATAAGGGAAGGAAAACTCTGTTCGTTGCACCTGTTCGCTTGGTACTAACCTCAAAAAATATAAATGATATTTGCTATTACACTTTTCTGAGGTCAGTACCAAGCAAATAAGGGAAGGTAAACTTTGTTTGTTGCACCTGTTCGCTTGGTACTGACCATTGTCTTTATTTATGATGTTTGCTATTAAACTTTTCTGAGGTTAGTACCAAGTGAGTAGAGGCAATACAACCATATTTGGTGCACTTCTTCACTTCGTGCTGACCCTAGAAATCTTAAGTCCCTTGTGTAGCAAATGACATGTCGTTTTTTGTTATGCTATTTGTAGAGATGCCTCGTGCAAAGGCCACGCCTAGAAGGGCAACAGGTGACTCTTTGAATGCTCAAGCAAGAAGACACCCATATGAGGCGCACAGAGGTGTACTGCAGGAGCTACAAAGGATCGAACAACACATGCAACCGGCCATTCCACGTCTTCCTTTCCAGCGAGTAGTGCGAGAGATTTGCGAGCAGTGGAGAGTTGGGATGTGATGGGCCAGCAGTGCACTTCTTTGCCTGCAAGAAATTGCAGAAGAATACCTCGTTGAATTCTTTAGCGAGCGATGGATATATCATGGCTGCTCATGCACACCATGTTACTATCATGCCGTGGGATTTTGACACTCTTCGGAGGATGTGCTTTTGCTACGATGGGCTGCTTCAGCCAGCACCTATCCGGGATAGTAGAACCATGGGTATTCTTAGAATCCCCCCTCTCCATCCTCATGCATGATAGACAGAGCCTTCATCGGCTGGATTAAACATTAGAAGGACATGATCATGGGTCGAGAGAAAGGACACAGATGGGCAGGCTGAGCCAGTCTATGAGGGGCATGAGCAGGCCAGGGTGGACCTTGAGGCGGTCATTGAAGAAACAGAGACAGTTATGGAGGAACCAGTTATGAAGAAAAATGAGCAAGGCATGGAGGATCCGGAGCCTGTGCCTGTAAGGGAGGAGCCCTTGCCTGCTAGGGAGGAGCATGTGCCTGTTAGGAAGGAGCCTATGCCATTAAGGGAGGAGAATGGGGCAGCCACGAATAAAGCTCAAGAAAGGCAAGGGAAAGGCTCTTCTTCACAAGGGCCATCCAATGAGGATCCTTTATCAGAAGAGTTGATTATTTTAGAGCAAATCAACGAAGAGAATGAAGAGGTGTTGCAAGTTCTGATCAGCACAGCGCCTCTGCATGCACTGCTTGGAAGGTCATAGGAGGCCTGCATTTTCAACCTCAATCAATAAGATTTCCTGTGCATACACAGTTTCTCCAACTCCAACGCAACGGATGGCGATCGTCAACATTGCTTTGTGGTACTTCTCAAGCTCTTTATAAGTCATGCTTGGTTCATTAAATGGCTCACTTTCGCTAAGACATGGGTTAATACCGAGCGAGTGAGTGGCTTATGGAATTGAATAGTGATACCACTCACTCGGTATTGTCCCATGTCTTCGCGGTAGTCGTCTACGTTGCTATGTGTTACGTCTCAAGTTTTTCTTTATAAGTCACGCTTGGTTCATTAGATGGCTCACTATCGCCAATACATGGGTCAATACCAAGCGAGTAAGTGGCTTATGGAATTTGATATTTGTCCCAATTGCTCTGTATTGACTCATGGGTTTGTGGCAGTGACAGCCCACTGAAATATGTTAAGTCTAATCTCTGCCATTGATTCATGTTAGGCATGCTATCTCGCTTTTGCCCGATGAGGTTCAAAACAAAATATACGTAATAGATCCACTAATCTCGCCTATGCTGTAGAACAGCAGAGTTTCCTTTTTGGTTCTGATGGGCTGGTTTAGCAGAGTCAATTTTGATCTAGCGCGTTTTCTGGTCATTGCATACAATCAATCATGAGTTTCTTCTTGCCTTGTAAAAACCATGTTGGATTTAGAATCTTTCTCCTCATCTTTGATGGTTTTGGTGTAGTGATCATTGGAGTTTGTTGTTATTTGACATTGAAGATAAGATCGACTACTACGCATACTCTAGGCAAAGCAGGTTGTTTTATGGTCGTGTAAAAACGTAAGGCACATCTGGGTACATTTGGAAGTAGTGTCTCTTTGTAATGTGTTACTGACTCAAGTGGTTACGTATGTAGTGCCGCAAAAAACTTGTATGCTGTGTAGAGCATGTTTTGTTAGAACATGATCTAAGGACTACCATCCGGCACAAACGGGTAACCGTGCCCACACAGGTTGATGACTATAGCTATGGCTGGCAAACTTGTTTGAATGCCTTGTTGCTCCTCAGTCAAATTTTGGATGTACCAAATGTAAGTAATTGTGTTGTTTCATTGTTTGTTTGTTGCAACGTTTGTATTAAAAGAAGCAACATCTTTACTCTTGTGGGGGAGGTCGATGCTGGAAATGGACGAGAATCAGACTAGTAATTTTTAAAGGCATTCAAATGGTATTGGAGATGGCCCAATGATAAATATCATGATCAATTTTTTTGTTTACATGTGCTAGTGTATGACAATAGTTTCCTTATAAGAGCGGGAGGCTCATGGCAAGGGCTTGTCACTGGAGTACAAGGCAAGGATGCGGCATTGTCTCACTACATCGGGCGTTTCAACCACAAAAAGGTTTGTAGAAACAATTCAAGTACTTGGCAGTTGTACTCACCTCACTTACGGCCCATAAATGTTTTACTATTGTTTTGTAGATCATAATATACCACAAGGAATACTCCGAGGACAATGCAAAGTTTCCACTATTCGCAATGAAAGTTATTACAAGATTGTGTGGTGGGCACCCCCTCCCACTAAACACGAAAAGACTAATTTTGATTGAGAAGCAGTTTTCTCTACGCGTCTTTGGCATTGGGTATGGGTGCCAAGCACTCAGAGCCCCCTATTTCATGTCCTGCACAGCTCAGGCTTTGGCTGCAAGGGTTGAAGACCCAAAGAGCTTAGATCCATACAACAAGCGGCTGTTTTTGAGCGAAAGAAGACGCCTGATGCCTGTGGGGATGCTGCCATCAACAGAGGAACGAGCTCGTCTATAGAGATTGCACATCGAAGAGTTACAAAGTGAGGAAGAAGGAGATGCATCAAAGAGGATAAAAACGACGTGCTCAGTCCATCTTCTCCCTTAGGTCCATCTTCTCCCGCTCCTGACTCGTGACTATCGCCACCTTGCATGGCGCTCCCCTGCATTTGAATTTCCCCAAGCCATCTGTTTCTTCTCTTTGCGGATGTGTTGTAAAGACCGTGTAATTTTTGAGCTCTTAAGAAGCTCCTTTTGCCTTGCTCTATGAAATAGTCGTCTATAAGTCCATTGGTGTAACTCTAATAGGCTATTGACCTTATCCTTTCCTCCCCCATGTCACTTACAGTAACCTGTTCTTTCCACGTAGTGGGTTTTCTCCATGCCTTGTGTGGACAATATTGATAGTGAGCCGTATGTCTTGGAAAAATATGGACCATGGTTGAACAGTATGTGCTGCATTGAAATAAAACAAAATGGTCAGTAGAGTACAATTTAAAGTTTTGTTTTGTATACGTAGAATCCCACCCCACCCTGTAAGGTAAGCCTTCTTCCAATCTAGCAAGGCTGCTTGGAATGATGTGAGCTTATTTTGGTCCCAAGAATGCTACTCAATGTAGTGGAAAATTTTATCTAGTGATTTCCACACGCTCGCCTTGTGATTTTGGATTGCCCTACCGCTAGCATTGTCTTTAACCACTTTATGTAACTATTTCCATTTGTTGAACAGGTTTCTCATCTCTTCTCAATCTGAATCTTTGAGGCTAAACCCAAGAAATTTTTTGGCCTTCACGCCACCTATCGATGCTTTCCTAGGTACCTTGTAACGACTTTGAGACAGCTTAGGGTCCTCTTCAATTTTGACATTGCCTCCATGCAAACCAATGTCTAAGAGCACTCCCTCTAATGCTTTGATCACTCGACTCACTCTCTGGATTTAATGTCCATGCAAAACATGTGTACAAATGAACCAAGTTTTCAATTATTTGACAGAGTGCATGAAGTGTACAGATGTGAACTCTACTCAGAGGAATACCAAGAACTGGCCTAAAAGTTTTATCTTGAAGATGTCTTTTGGGAGCTCTATTCCATGCACACTCTCAAGAGATTTTGCATCAGCCATGCAATATAAGCATAAATTTGCCACAACTGCTCCGTGTGTTATGTTGTACATACACTTAAGAGTTTTTAAGTCACCTGCCATGTGCCATTCCACTGTATAGTCACCAAATCCTTCCACTGAAAGAACAACTCCGTTTCTTTGTTCACTGATGATAGAAGGAATTTGGATTTGACTAAAAAACCAATCGAGGATTTCAAAATTTTCCTTATCAACCTGTAGTGAAAACAAATCAACAACCAAATAATCAATATTTTTGTTATTATAGAGTGAACTAAGTATGCCTGAAATGATCCTAGAGTTATAATGTTGTTTTCGGATTGCACGCTAAAATATCGTGGATCCTCTTTTGTTATTGATGGATTGAGAGCTTTGTTTATGAGGGTAATGGTGACTCTCTCCAGATTCTTGTTCTTCAGGACCTTCACTCCTTGAGCTTCAAAACAAACTTGAGAACCCCACCACACTCCTCTCAACTGATGTCAAAGAAGTGAACTGCATTCCTTTGCAATGCTTCAAGGTCAACGAAGAGGTTTTTGTGCTCGTTAAACTATACCTCTCTGTTGCCCTTTCCTAAGAATGTTGCTTCAATATGGAATGGTGACCCAAGTTTCTCAAAAACCTCATCGTTTACGTGCCGGCAAGCAACATTTATATGTGAGGGCTTTGGCAACAATGATCCTCTCTGTAGTTTATTTTGAGACTTTTTAGCTAATGATTTGAAGAGTGCCCTGTATCCCATCTGCGAGATGCCACTCTCATCAAGTATTGCTTGCACTTCCATTGGTTCCAACTGATTCTTGTTCATGAAGGAGGTAAGGAGCCTCCCTTTCAACTTATGAATTTTTTTTTGAGTAATCATCTCTTCAACTACTTCTTTTGGAACTAGACGGTTGTAATGCACTCTGGCATTGAAGCCTGCACCATTTGAGTTTGGATGTAGTAAAGACCTGTCAAAAAAGCACCATGCGTTATGATCATGTATAGGAAAGTGTATACGTTTCTTAGTGAATCACATTGAAGATACAAAAGCAGAAACAAACTTTGAATTACCTTAAAGCTCGTATTTGTTTTTCAGGCCACCATTACCAATCTTCATGTTCTCAATGTTGCACGGATCTCATTTTTTTTTTCAACTACCAAGCACGGTGTCTTTCTCTCGCAAACTTGTAATCTTCTTCTAAAGGCCTTGGATTGTCTCTTTGTTTGATGAAATCTTTCGAGAGCATGCTTCATTAAGTTTGTTCAGCTGCATGTTCTCCATCGCCAAGAAGCTTCTTTGCTTTTCCGCATTCAATCCTCTCATTTCCAAATGTTCGGTGTATCTCAATAGCCCATCCTTGCCATCGCCTATGAAATGTAAGAGGTTAGTGATATTAGCAAAGGGAGGTGGCGCATTTGTTGTGGGATCCTTTGGATAAATAGACCCATCAGTCCACAAATCCAAATGATGATCCTTGTTTGTCCTTCTAAGTTCTTTCTCCCATTGAGATAAGAAAGACTCCCTCCTACGTTTCTGCAACGGTGCATACCCTTGCAATACATCAACATGAAGATGATGTGTGTTCTTTCTTTGGGTAAGTGTTAAAGATGAAGGGGTTGAGGATTGCAAGTTCAAATTGGTGTTTTCATAAAAAAAGAAAGCGTTCTCCATTCCTAGAGTTGATAGAGAAATAGATAGACACTCGAAACTCATAAAATATCTCAGGTTTTGGGAGGAAAGGCCATATTCTCATGTTTAGAGTTGATAGAGTTCGTGTGGCTTATGTTTCTGGAGGGAATGCTTGTAAGTTGGCATTTCAAATCATTAGTCATACATTTAGTTGGATTCCTGACAAGAGAACGAAGGATAAGAATGATAAAGACAGCGGCTACCTACCAAAGAATGTCATTTTGGCTTTTTGTTGGTGCAAAAAAGTATCACATAAAATGCACAGTTTATCATTTTCATTTTCTCTCTCTAAGCCGACGTGGAACTTCTTATAGGGCCCAAAAGTGAGTCCAACTTTCTCCTAATGTTTAACATGCAATCTCAAAAAGCGGGAAAAGGGCTATGATGGTTGCAACACCGTGGCACGCCCTATTTTGAGAACTCTTTGTGAGTGGTTTCTTGCATGCAACAGATACCTTATACTTTGTTCGTACTATTTACAAAGCTTTTGCACTGCTGCATTTCTTTGTTTTTTTTTTCTCCTATGTGCCTTTGCCACCATGATGGATTCTTTACTACAGTTCATTCCTTTCACTCCTCTGCATCAATTAGCTCTCAGAAGGGTGGACGCATGGTTGCAAGATTTGTGGTTGCGTGTCTTCGCCAACCTTGAATGGCAGGGTATCCTTGTTCACCCGCAGGCTACGGCTTTGATCGAACAGTTGGCTCTTGGTGATATGGTGCAAGTGAACAATAAGCAGGTACAAATAATAGCTAAAATAATTTCAAGGTGCTGTTGCCTGCCCGGGGAGATCACCTAATAAATATGTAACCTATCATGTGAGTTCAACAGAAGGGTACCTAAAATTCCTGAAACTTACAAAAATATATATATACAGCAGGGCATCATTTTTTTAAATTTGAAAAAAACTTAAAGATTTTAAAAGAAAATGATACATTATATTCTTAACAAAATTCACAGATAAGGGGTTCTACAAACATGTTTTGAACGCACGTGATATGGTAGTTTTACACATAGTGAACCCCCTGAGGTTGCCTGCCTATCGATGGCATTGTTCGCGCTTCACACGTTATTCCTGCTCTGCAGAGGCAGAGCTTGAGTTTGGTTTGAAGGTGAAGGGCGAATACAAATTGTCAGGGCTCACTGATGCAGCGATAAGAGATGTGTATCGCTGGTTCTTGGAAGCAATTTGGTTGTAGGCCAAAACGCATACCATTTTTGCTAAAGCACGTAATGTGTTGCATTCATCAACTTTGGTCCAATGGCCTGGGAAGCAAAAGACATGGAAAGGTTGTTGGAAGAGTGTCAACGAGTGGTGGGGTAGATGGGGTGCAAAAACTCGACAAATACAAAGTTAGGGCAACTTCTCACATTGGTGTTTCCCTTACAGGAAGTTTTTCCTCTTGCCCTCCGACCTTTGTGCCACTTTGAGGATGAAAGATTTCTCACTCGCAACACCGTACAGTCAGCACAGGATCCAAGTTCTATGCATATTGAGGAGTTTTTTTATACCCGTGCTCGTGTAACGGATGTAGTTGGTTCTACTGTAGTGGTAGCCTCTGTTTCACTGGAGATGGCCACTACGAGGACATCGAGCCGAAAGCGAGGATGGGAGGAAGTCCTACTTTCCACTCCACCTCCTACCCAGACGTTGTCTCTATGGCCAGAGGCCAACTGCCAGAGGATTTTGCAGGTGCACGCTGGCGTCGAAGAATGCAGGAGTGTGCTACAACTTCAAATCCTGAGGGAATTGGCTCTGTGGGTGCGGACACTTCCTCACAACCAGAAAACCCTGATGCTGTTCAGATAGCTATAGATGTAGTGGGAACAAATCCAGTCCCTCTACCTTGGGAAGCTCAAACCGCAAATCCCTTGGATCAGCTCCAAGCATGTAGAACCCTTTTGCAACGCATGGCGGATTCTTTGTGGCCAGTTTGGCTAGCATCGACAAACTGAGCCACAGGTCACCAGCTCGAATCTCAGGTGGCTGCCTTGCAGGCTCGCATATGAGGAGTTGGCAAGGCAAAACTCAGCACTACTTAGTACAACTCAGAAACATGCTGGTGAGATGCAAACTTTGAAGGAGGCTAATTCTGAGTTTGTCTCCTCTATTCAAGATGAAATTCTTTGCTTGCGAACGCAGAATAGCCTGGCAAATTATTTAGCATCACATCGTGGTGATGTGATGATCAATGTGAATGATCTTGATGCACTAGCAGTGGAAATGCAGCAGGATCTGCACAATTTTTGGGAGGGTTAAATGCAGAATTAGAGAGCTATGCTATCCAATGTGGTGGTAACTCAGCAACAACCAGCTCAACAACTCGTGGTGAGCCGCCTCCTAATGATAGAGGTAGGAGCATTGTACAAGAAGGTTTTGATATTCCTGATTGGGCAAAAGCTATAGAAGAATGTGATGAAGCCCAAGCCCATGTCTCTCGTTTGCAGCGAGTCATTTGTCATCTTCGTAATGAGCGGTGCAGAGTTTGTTTTTGGGTGGAGACACTTGCTCACTCTTTTTCACTCAGTCTCCTGCCATGTCCACCATTTTGGCCTGCTTTAAACCGATATGTGGCTCGGTATTACCCTATTCATACCCCTCTTGCCCCTTTATCCCAGGCCCCTCAGTCTATTTCCTTGCCAACACAATTCATTCCACGGGAACCTTGGCTAGAGCAGCCTGAGATAGATCCATAGTTGCTGGAAGATGTTTATAGGGCTCATCAACAAGATTTTCAGGGATTCGGCAACATCGACATTTTGTCATCACGAGAGCGTGAAGAGGAGCAACGATCGGAGCCTTCAACATGGAGAGGCTAAAGCTGTGGATTCACGCAATCCATCGTGTGTGCTAGGTGTTACGACATAAGCCGCAGACTGCAGTCCTACGAATGTCCGGACATTGCGGACTAGGACTTCATGCGGCTTTGGACAGTTCTTCATGGGATATCATGGGAGAGGATGGGGTTGTGCACCGTTCTCGATCTATGCTGGAGCAGCGCGTGTATTTGGGGGGCATACCAGTCTTTGTGGATATCTCTTAATCAATCAACATATCATTCTCATGTAATCCTATGTTCGATTACATATCAATGAAGAAGATGGTGTTCTATTCATGTGTATTGTCTTCTATTCTATCTTCATATACATTGTTGTTCATCTAATGTAAGGAAGTGTGAGGGTATCCATTCCCATAGTGCTTATTGCTCCACTGCGGAGCTATAGGCATTACAAGCATTTCCCAAAAAAAAAAAAACATCATTTACATGATACGCCCCACCCATAGACATTTTGTGATTTAAAAATCATTTTAAGATTAGACATCATCAAAAGCATGTTGCTTTTCAAGAAGTGTCGATAAGCACAGAAACTAAAAAAAGTTTAAAAGAAAAAAATGATTTTTTTCTAGAATTGAATTACAACTACATTAGATATCATAGAACTAAGAAACAACCCTTTTTTTGCCAAAAGTATAAAAAAAACACAAAAACAAACCTAGTAGAAATTGGAAACGGTGTGGCTTTCCCCTTTAAAACACTAGAAGTGTGTACAAAAAGCATATATGTCATGAAGAATGGGACTGAAATTATGTACACTTGGAATACTATTTATCTATTTTTCATAGAGATTCAAAAATATAGGATCTTACATCCTCTTAAACTTGAAAATTTTGAGGTATCTTCACTTTGACATAAAGGTAGAGTAATTTATGTTTCAAAATATCATCATGTTCCCAAGTAGCATTTTCCTCATGGTAAATTGACAATTTTACAAAATGTTGAATTATGTTCATGTTACAAAGAGGCTTGGCTCTACCTTGGAGAATGGGGTCATGGCATCTTCAAATGTTTCATTTATGGAAGTACTCAAAGGAGAATATGCAAGTTTGTGATTTGGGCCAGGTACTTATTTCTCAAGTAAACTCAGATGAAAATCATCATATACCTTTATGTGAGGTGGTTACAATAATGGGTAGGCTTAGTTGTTTAGTTTCTTTGTGGATAACAAAATAATTTACACTAAGCTTCTTTCACATACACATTGGTCTACATAGATTTTTTGGCTATCTTGAGTTTACTTTTATGTCTTGCCATATAAGATTAGTCTACAATTGCATTTCATCCAATATCTCTTTCAAAGTTTATACTCTTATAAGTAGATCCATCCATTTAAAGGAGTAAGGCATTGTTGACCTTGAAAAGGAGAAATATCAGTTGTATGTTGATAAGATGCGTTGTATGCTGAGGTGGTAACAATAATGGGTAGGCTGAGTCGTTTAGTTTCTTTGTGGATAACAAAATAATTTACACTAAGCTTCTTTCACATATGCATTGGTCTACATAGATTTTTTTGGCTATCTTGAGTTGACTTTTATGTCTTGCCATATAAGATTAGTCTACGATTGCATTTCATCCAATATCTCTTTCAAAGTTTATACTCTTATAAGTGGATCCGTCCATTTAAAGGAGTAAGGCATTGTTGACCTTGAAAGGAGAAATATCAGTTGTATGTTGATAAGATGAGTTGTACACAGATTCAACCAAATACAAATACCCGGTCCATTTGTTTTCTTGTGCATACAATAAGCTCTCAACATATCTTCAATGATTTGATTTTTTCTCTCCGTTTGATCGCTAGTTTGAGGATGATAAGTTGTACTAAAAGTTGATTGTGTTTCCATAAGAGCGAATAAGGATTTCCAAACATTTGAAGTGAACTTTGCATCACTATCCAAGACTGTGGTGAGGTAAACCATGATGCATGAAAACATATTTCATGAAAAGTTGAGCTATTGTAACCATGATGCATGAAAACGTATTTCATGAAAATTTGAGCTATTTATTTAGATATGAACTTTGTCTTTATTGAAAATAAGTGCGTCAATTTTGTAAGAATTTCAACCACCAAAAAAATAGAAACATATCCAAGTAAAATAGAAAATACTGTGATAAAATCTATGGATATGTATTTCCATTTCATTTGAAGTATGTCAATTGGATGAGTGCTCACGTGGAACATTGTCAAGACATGCAAGTTATCAACTTGTAGGCAAATTCACCTACCTTATTGAGAATTGCTAACGGTCCATCAAACCTGGGAGACAACTTGGATGCTTCTCAAAATTTTCATGTTATTATGAAAACCTAATCACCTCCCTTATAGGTACTAGGTCCCCTCATTTTATGCATATTTTCCATGCCATTAGGGAAAATTTGGACTCTTAAGCAGGGCCTATAAGCATATTGATTATCTCACTCTTGTCCAAAAAGGACACATAATAAAGTTTTTTCCAATGATTTGCATGACTTATTTCAACTTGAGTTACAATATACTCTTTGATACCTTTTATTTATAGGTAACATTTCATGAGATTCGTTGTATTCTAAAAGATTATATTTCTATAGAGCCTACTTTCTAAGATGTTTCCAATGATATAGCATTCGATCGGGTCTTGATGAAGCCTTGATCAAGTTCATCAATTTTTGACTTTTTACAAAAGATAAATTCAAACATCCTTGAAGGATCCCTATGAGAGTCCAAATTCTTTCTAATGATAGTCATCCTAGCTTTAGGATGTTTACTTATAAATTTGTAGCAATAACTCCACACATTTTTGTCAGCTATTGAATTTTTGGAATGTTTACTATTGAATTTGTAGCAATAACTCCACACATTTTTGTAAGCTAAGGTTGGCAAGAATTATCCTTTATATCGTTCCTTGACCTATACGTAGCCCTTTTCTTGATAACACTCTAGTTATCTTCTATTACGGGTTATGATGATCTCCATAAGAGCAATACTTTTTTGACATAAAGAGAATAAAATTGGAGAATGGATGCAAAGATGGCTAGAAGACCCAAGTAATTGAAGTTACAGGCAAAATTATAAAACCTCATTGTATTTTTTACAAAGGAGGATTGTGTAAAAATTCTAAGAGTCCTAGCTTGTAATATATTTGATGAGGATGAGCCTACATAAGTACATTCTGATTATATGAGTTATTTTTTAGCCTTAGGTATAAAAGGGAGTTTTAACTTTTGTTTTTAGAGTTCATTGTTTAAGTTAAGCATCGCTATGTACTGAAGGGCTTCTATGTAGAATTCTAATTAAGATTTCTTGCATCCATTGTGTTTGTTTGTGAATCCAAGTACACAATGGGTTTAGGGTCAGGTGGTGCGTAAAGGTTTCAAATTCTAGCTCAAATGTAGTACTTTGCACAAACACAAGGTTAATTTACTTCAATAGAGAGAACTGAACACAATGAAAGCTAGAGGCAAAGGTAGAGAAAAGAGAGATGACATCGCATGTCGATTCCCAACCACCCTCAAGGACCCTCTTTCTTTGTTACCAGAGCTTTCTTTGTTACCAAAGCAAATACTTGCTCTATATTAGTTTCACAAATTGCTACAATGCAAAAATGATGGAGGCTAAAGGCTGATGCTCATGAATAGAAAAAACACTAGTAGGTGATGCTAAAACACTAGGGATAATCTAATGCAAAAAAGTTCGGCTAAACTCATGCAAAAACGTTGGGCTCAACTGTTGCAAAACACTAATAATGTTGGGGTGTTGGTGATGGAGATGCTAGGCACTAAAGTGTTGTGGGCGTTCGATGTCCCTACAAGTACTAGGTTCTGATGTCCTAAAACTGAAGGTAAAGTGACTCTTTTATACGTTATGTAGCCATTTTTCCTACCTACTTTTTAGAAATATCATGTCAAAGTCACTTATTAATAAATTACTTTGACTGTTTATATGCCTATATGCTTAATTGGTTGTATTGTACAAGTGAGGATACAACTATGACCTGCCTCATCATGCCCATGTGGCTCCAAATGCAATGAATATGTCACATCCCCCATTGTTAAAGGTGAGACACAACTACTGAACTTCTTCTTGTGGCTGCATTTTGTACTTTTGATTCTTATGGATTCATAAACTGATTAAAATTCCTCCAAACCAATGAGTACAGTGCATGTAGGTATTGTTGCGATGTAAACACCGACCAACCGAGTAACTAGGTAGCCATATTTTTGTAGCAACATATCAACCTTGATATTGACTCTACCTTGCAAGCAAGTACTACCACCCAAATAGTCCATTCGTGAAAACATTGAGGGTGAAGATGGAAGGTAAGTGTGCTCAGAGGTATTTCCAATGGTTCCATGTCTGAGGAAGTGGATGCACGCTACATGTGAATGCGAATGCAGAAGAGGCTAGGTTTTACCTTGGGTCTAGTATATCACACAAACACAAGATTACTCTACTTCAATGGACAAAACCGAACACAATGAGAGAGAGAGAGAGAGAGAGAGAGAGAGAGAGAGAGAGAGAGAGAGAGAGAGAGAGAGAGAGAGAGAGAGAGAGAGAGAGAGAGAGACGACACTGCATGTCGAGTCCCAACTGCCCTCAAGGGCCCTCTTACTATGTTGCCAGAGCAAGTATTTTATCATAATAATAAATATCTAATTCTCCTAAATGATTTTCTCATATTAAACTGATCATTTAATGTGGGGAAGTGCCAGGGGAGAAAAAGCTAGAATATTGGTTAAGCTAGAACACCGGCCACAGTAGGGATCCAAAGGAGGGAAAAAAGGGATCCAAAGGGGGGGCCATCTGCAAAAGAGCCATGTGCAACAATGGGATAAAAAGACCCTAAGGTTCAGCGCATTAAGACTTCCAAAATGCTAAGGTTCCAAAATTCAAAGGTTGTGTCCAAAGGTAAACCCTAGGAAACATTGGATGCTTTCTGTGTGCCCTAAAAGTATTTGCACATCCCTACATGGGAGGGGGTGAGCCCCAAAGGTAGGGGATGAGAGAGAAAGCCACACACACACACACAGGCTCCCTTTACACAAAGGGAATGAGGGACACATGTCAGCTCCCTAGCCCAGATGCCCACAAGGTGTGCCCAATTCCTATTGGAAGACCCTTGAAGTGGACCAATGAGAATTAAGCTAGAGTAAATGTAGTTTAATTAATTTAAAAACATTTAATAAAAGAAACCAATGAGAATTAAGTCTCTTAGAAGACTATTGGGCAGTCTCCCAAAGGGTCCAATGAGCATTCAGAAGCCCCATGGCTTGCCTGATTCCTATTGGCCAGGAGGCAAAGGGGTCCAATGAGAGTTTAGTTTAATTATTTAATTAGCTAAAGCTCTCACAAAAGGGGAAAGGGGGACACATGTCAGAAGGCTATCACTTATGCTGCTTAATACCCATTGGCTTGACTTGGGGAGGTCCAATGAGGCAAAAGCCAGACCAAATTAGCAACAAGGGCTCGCCCAAGAGAGAGAGGGGGCTGATTTTTGCTTGGCATTATCACACACACACACTCACACAAGCTCATGTGTGAAGAAAGAATACTCTATCTCCTCCCAAGCTTTAATGGAGAGCTCATCACCTACTCCAAGCTTGTGAGATAGAAGCCTACATCAACATTCTCTTGGCATGTGGATGCAAATCCAACCAAGAGCCAAGATTCAATGCATGCTCATCTTCTCTACCAAGATAATTACTAAGCTAAGCTATGCTAATATGAGTGATTATGTGAGGAGATGTACATCTTTCTCGTAAGATACTCCTTCTTCCTCTCAATCTACTCTCATACCCTGCTAGCTCTCACCATCTTCGAAGGTGTGTGAGGTCTTGGGTCTGAGAATGGGGATAATTCAAGTTGTGTTTGATTAAGTGTTTTGCTTAGTGCATGAAGCTTCCATCTTCATTGCACTAGCTAGTCTTGAAGGAACACAAAGAATTGTATTGTACAATGTCTCTCTTGATGGGAGAAACCATAATACAAAGCCTTTTGGAGGGGGGACCGGCTCCATGCAAATCCGGTCCTCAACTGTTGTCAATAGCTTAATTTCTCTCTCTTTTGAAAGTATTGTTGATGCTATCTAACTAGGTGTTATGCTTTTTGTTGCTCTCTCCACCCAAGCACTCTTGTAATTCTCATTAGGAATCTACTCTAATGAAATGCCCACTATGTTCATGCTAATTTCAGCTACACATAAGTTATTATGCCATTAAATGTTACATTGGTATCAGAGCTCAAGGTTTCTCTTTTCTTGCTCAAGAAGGGAGGTCCTCAAGCTAGCTACAAATGGTTGGTATTATTAATTGCCTATGAGTAAGTAGAATAGGGATTTTCCAACCTTGCAGTGCGCCTGCCTTCGTGCAGTTAACGGGGCATCACCGTCGAGAGCTATGGTCTTAATAGTGGATTCCTACGGGGCTTGCCTACGGCTTAACCACTATTGAGCTATTAGAAGCTTGACAGGAGCCGGTGCTGTTTTGGTGTCAAAAGACCCTCTCTTCTATTCCTTGCAATTAATGGTATTCGAGCCGCGGGTACAGTAGCTTGAGTGCTTTTTCTAAAGGGGTAAAGAGGAGTAGCAACTAGGTCTTGAAGTGCCAAAGTACACCTAAAAAGTTTACACCTAAAAGTTGTTAGAATGGCTGACAATAGTAAAGAGAGTGAAATTAATGTTGATAACTTTGATTTTGCTCATGAGCAAGCTACTAATGATGCTTCAATGCTTGTTAACTATCTTGTTTCTAGGCTTCAACAAGCCATGGGAAATCCATCTCTCCAAAGTGAAGTGCAACGGCAGCTCCGTGCTCACGGGATTCTTCAAGCTAATCACCATGACGAGAGAACACCTAGGAAGCCTCCTTGTGAGACTATCAAAAGAGGTCTCTCTCCGATTCGGGAAGAAGAAGAGGATCCTTATGAAGGGCTCAAGAATTTAGTTCTTGATGATGCATCTCCTTCCCAAAGGAGAACTCAAGAGCCTCTACCGAAGGAACGAGAAAGAAGTGAGTCTCCCACCACCTCGACGGAGATGGCTCCACGAAGACGGCGGGCTAAACGCTCTCCATCACCACCAAAGCGGAGAAGACCATCGTATTCTTCTCCTCACCATAATTCAAAGAGGGATGATAAAAAGCAAGAGAAGAAAAAGGCAAGAAAGAGGACACCCTCTTCTCCATCTTCTTCATCCTCTTCCTCTTATGAAAGCTATGGTGAAGACGACAAAGATCAAGACAAGAAAAAGGCGAGAAAGAGGTCACCCTCTTCTCCACCTTCTTCAAATTCTTCACCTTCTGAAGAAAGTGATGGTGCAACTTTTGAACCATAAAAAAGAAGAGGCCATAGGAAATCCTATGCCGCATGGAAGAGGTCGTCCAAGATGAAGAAATTCAAAGAGGGAGGGAAGAGCATCTCTTTCCTTACCTATGATGGCACCTTTGGTGCTACGGACAAAGTCTTGGCCTTTATCCAGCAATTCGATGTGGCGTTTGGAGATGAGGGCTTCACGGAGTCCTCTAAGCTACGCCATGTAGCTATGCACTTTCAAAAGTCCGCCAGACAATGGTGGTCTAGCCTACGAGCCAACAGTGAAGCTCCACGAACATGGAAAGCTTTAAGAGCTTCCATTATGAAGCAGTTTTTTGCCACCGATGCCAAAGACAAAGTACTCACCGAATGGAGAAGCTTAAAGCTCTCTCCCAATGAATCTATCCACAAATATGTAGACAAGTTTTGGGACCTACAACTCAAAGCCACTGTCTTCAAAAAGTTGGATTTTGGAGAGCAAAAACAACAATTTTGTGCGGGCGTAACCAAAGAAATGGCGGAGTATGTCAACTCCCAAAGGCCACGTACCATATCGGCGGTAATACACCATACTATGGTGGCCTCTTGAATCAATTTCCAAACGGGGGGTAAAAGAAATAATAAGCCCCCGGAAAACAAGGGTTCCAATGAGCCTAAGGGGACGGACAATGTCCAAAAGTCTCCTAAGGGCAATTCCAACAAAGCTAAAGAGAAGGGAGTTTACAAAGGAAAGAATAAACTCTCTCCTGAAGAGCTTGAGCGTTATTGTAAGGATAACCGGTATTTCAAGTGTGGCGAACAAGGGCATGCGTACCGCGCTTGTCCCCAAAAGAACAACCGCCAAGATCCTCCTAGAGCTTCTTTGGTTGAAATCCAAGAGGAGGAGACTCACCAAATTCACCACAAAGGATCTCCTCTATGCCATGCTTGGGGAAAGGTAAGAGAACATGATGCTTTTATTCTCTTTGACCCTGGTTCTACTCACAATTTCATATCTATGGAGTTAGCCACCAATCTAGGCATACAATCCTACGAGATGGGAGATATCCTACCCGCAGACAGTGCCTTCAAGGGGCAAGAAGCTTCAGTCACTCCCTTAATTGGGAAATTGAGGCTTCATATCCAAGGCTATGTGGACAAAGAGGACTTCTTTATCTCTCCTCTCAAGCATGAGGATGTAATCCTAGGGGCACCATGGTTTGACCGCCTGGCTGCCGATGTTAAATTTCCTGAAAGGAGAACCTCCTTTAAGTTCAGGGAAAAAGACATGCATATAGATGCTAAGGAAATGGGTAACACCATCCCCATTGTACATACACCAGCTTTCAACAAGTCAATAAAGAGCTCTATTTCCGTGTACATGATTTTTGTTAAAGATTCTCAAAACGAACCTAATGCTTTAGCAAAAGAAAATAAAAGCAACCAAAAAGAATTAGAGTTATCCAATTTTCTCAAGGGGTTTAAAGATGTTTTTATTGACGACATCCCTTGTGAGCTACCTCCTAAACGAGGTAATGATGACCATGCAATTGAACTTCTTCCAGGAAGTTCACCGCCTAATAAACCTCCTTATAGAGTTTCTCAAGCTCAACAAGAGGAGATTATGCGGCAAGTGCATGAGTTAGTTGAGAAGGGTATGGTTAGGCCAAGCTCATCTCCATTTTTCTCACCTGTGCAATTAGTGCAAAAGAAAGACGGCATATATCGTATGTGTGTTGACTATAGAGCACTAAATAGGATCACTATCAAGAATAGGTTTCCCGTTCCACGGGTAGAAGACCTATTTGATAAGCTACAAGGATCGACCTACTTCAGTAGGGTTGACCTAAAAAGTGGCTATCATCAAATAAGGACAGTTGATCAAGACATTGTAAAGACCGCATTTCGTACTGCATTTGGTCTTTACGAATACATTGTCATGCCTTTTGGCTTGACCAATGCACCAGCCACATTCAACCGCTTGATGGAGAAGCTGTTGAGACCTCATCGAACCTTCACTGGAGTGTTCTTTGATGATATTATCATCTATTCTAATTTATTGGAGGAACACAAGCAACACCTCCAGGTAATATTTCAAGTTTTAAGAGAGAATAAACTTTATGTTAATCGAAAGAAAAGTGAATTTTTCTTGCAAGAGATTCAGTATTTAGGTCACATTATCTCTCAAGATGGCATCCAAATGGATCCATCCAAGTTAGAGGTAATAAAAGGATGGCCTAAACCAAAGAATCTTCATGAACTAAGAAGCTTGATAGGTATGTGTGCATACTATAGACGCTTCATAGAAAAGTTCTCACAAATTGCGGGACCATTACATGACCTAACAAAGAAAAGCGTTAGGTATACATGGTATGCTAAGGAGAACAATGCTTTCGAAAAGCTTAAAGAAAAGCTTATCTCTCCACCTGTGCTTACACTACCGGATCTCTCAAAACCATTTGAGGTCCAATGCGATGCTTGTGGTGATTGCCTTGGAGCTGTTTTGCTCCAAGAAGGGCACGCCATAGGCTATGAGAGTCGAAGGCTTGACCCTGTTGAGCAAGCTCTAGGCATATATGAAAAGGAACTCCTTGCAGTTCTACATGCCTTAGACTCATGGAAGCACTATTTATTGGGGACTCCTTTCATTCTGCGAACGGATCACATAAGTCTTAAGTACTTCATGACACAGACCAAGCTCTCCGACAAACAAATGAGGTGGGAAAATTTCCTTTCGCAATTTCATTTTCATATTGCTCACATTGCCGGCAAGCATAATCAAGTAGCCGATGCACTCTCAAGACGACCGAGAGTGAATGCAGTTTCCATAGCAACTCACAATGATCTATCTTCAATGATAGATGAGTATGCTATTGATCCCGATTTTAGAGATGTGATTTCAGCCCTTGCATTAGGGAAGAAAGAAGAACCATTTACTTTACAAGATGGATATCTTATCTATGGCAATAGACTATGCGTTACTAACTCACTACGTGAGAAAGTAATGTATGAATCTCATGCTCCACCTTATGCGGGGCATAGAGGGATTCAGTCTACCTTAAAGGGAATTGAAACATATTTCTATTGGCCTACCATGAAAGTGAGCATACAAGAGTATGTTTCCAAATGTGTGGTATGCCAAAAGAAAAAAATTGATAGAGGGAAGCAACTTGGATTGCTTCAACCCTTGCCAATCCCTAATTCACCATGGGAGAGCATATCCATGGATTTTATCTTTGGATTGCCTAAGTCTATCCATGGGAATACGGGAATATGGACGATAGTAGACAGGTTCAGTAAACAAGCTGATTTTATACCTGTCAAAAAGACTATCAAAGCCCATCAAATGGCAACTCTCTTCATTTCACAAATTTTCAAATACCATGGCTTGCCAATGTCCATAGTGTTGGATAGAGATCCTAGAATGACCAGTAATTTCTGGAAGGGTCTCTTTGAGAATTTAGGGACAAGGCTAAATTTCTCTTCGGCCTATCATCCACAAACGGATGGCCAAAGTGAAATAGCTAACCTAACCATTCTCGATCTACTAAAAGCCTATGTAACGGAAGTAGATCAAAGATCCCAATGGGAGAAGTACTTACCCTTAGTGGAGTATGCTTACAACAACAGTGTACATACTTCCACGGGAAAAGCACCTTTCGAGGTAATTGAGGGAAGATCAAAAAGTCCCTTGCTACTTAAGGTACATGGGAAGATCTTTGCTGCAGATGAGTATAGCCGAGACCTACAAGAATCTTTCCAAAAGATTAAGGATGCTATCTCTATCTCATAGCAAAGGCAAAAGGCTGCTGCTGACAAGCACAGAAGAGCCCAAGCCTTTAAAGAAAACGATTGGGTCTTGTTAAAGTTTCCCAAGGCTTGATTAAGGCACACGACGGGCAAGAATCTTACGGGCCACCAAAAGTACTATACTAAACTAGCAAAAAGGTACTATGGTCCCTTCCAGATTCTTAGGCCAATCAATGACATGGCCTATCAACTTAAGTTGCCCAATCATTGGATCATACACAATGCTTTTCATGTGAGCCTATTAAAGCCTTACAAAGGAGAGCCACCTCAAGTACCAACTATTGAAGACCCACCGGAGATCGAGGACCTAGAGGAGGTGCTGCAGCCCGAGTCCATTCTCCGACATGAAGACAAGGTATTAAGAGGCGGTAATACTATCCGATGATATCTTATTAAGTTTAAGAATTATCCTTTTGAAGATGCTAGATGGATGCAAGGCATACAATTAAAGGATAACCTAAACCTTGTCAATGCTTACAATGCTTCCCAAGAGTAAGCAAATGTACAAAATGTTAAAAATGAACAAAGTTTTTGTCTTATAAGACTCTCTTTTTCTTTATTTGTGCACAAAAATAAAGTAGTATGCATGCTTAGATCAAGTTTGTGGAGACGACGTCTCCCAAACACCAAGTAGATCTTGTCACTCTACTATGGAAGACTGATAGGACTGATGTGCAGACATGCTTGCGGAAGCCTCAGGCTCTCAAGTGCCAAATGGACTAGTCATCCATTATGGAATGATGTCGTAGGGTAACATAGGGATCCTCTACCCGCTAAGAAAAGGACTCATGAATATGATTTATCTTCTCTAAACCATAGTCGAGGACGACTATGATTTCAAGAGAGAGGTAATGTCATAATAATCAATATCTAATTCTCCTAAATGATTTTCTCATATTAAACTGATCATTTAATGTGGGGAAGTGCCAGGGGAGAAAAAGCTAGAATATTGGTTAAGCTAGCAGACCGGCCACAGTAGGGATCCAAAGGGGGGGCCATCTGCAAAAGAGCCATGTGCAACAATGGGCTAAAAAGACCTTAAGGTTCAGCCCATTAAGACTTCCAAAATGCTAAGGTTCCAAAATTCAAAGGTTGTGTTTAAAGGTCAACCCTAGGAAAAATTGGATGCTTTTTGTGTGCCCTAAAAGTCTTTGCACATCCCTACATGGGAGGGGGCGAGCCCCAAAGGTAGGGGATGAGAGAGAAAGCCACACACACACACACAGGCTCCCTTTACACAAAGGGAATGAGGGACACATGTCAGCTCCCTAGCCCAGATGCCCACAAGGTGTGCCCAATTCCTATTGGAAGACCCTTGAAGTGGACCAATGAGAATTAAGCTAGAGTAAATGTAGTTTAATTAATTTAAAAACATTTAATAAAAGAAACCAATGAGAATTAAGTCTCCTAGAAGACTATTGGGCAGTCTCCCAAAGGGTCCAATGAGCATTCAGAAGCCCCATGGCTTGCCTGATTCCTATTGGCCAGGAGGCAAAGGGGTCCAATGAGAGTTTAGTTTAATTATTTAATTAGCTAAAGCTCTCACAAAAGGGGAAAGGGGGACACATGTTAGAAGGCTATCACTTATGCTGCTTAATACCTATTGGCTTGACTTGGGGAGGTCCAATGAGGCAAAAGCCAGACCAAATTAGCAACAAGGGCTCGCCCAAGAGAGAGAGGGGGCTGATTTTTGCTTGGCATTATCACACACACACACACACACACACACACTCACACAAGCTCATGTGTGAAGAAAGAATACTCTATCTCCTCCCAAGCTTTAATGGAGAGCTGATCACCTACTCCAAGCTTGTGAGATAGAAGCCTACATCAACATTCTCTTGGCATGTGGATGCAAATCCAACCAAGAGCCAAGATTCAATGCATGCTCATCTTCTCTACCAAGATAATTACTAAGCTAAGCTATGCTAATATGAGTGATTATGTGAGGAGATGTACATCTTTCTCATAAGATACTCCTTCTTCCTCTCAATCTACTCTCATACCCTGCTAGCTCTCACCATCTTCGAAGGTGTGTGAGGTCTTGGGTCTGAGAATGGGGATAATTCAAGTTGTGTTTGATTAAGTGTTTTGCTTAGTGCATGAAGCTTCCATCTTCATTGCACTAGCTAGTCTTGAAGGAACACAAAGAATTGTATTGTACAATGTCTCTCTTGATGGGAGAAACCATAATACAAAGCCTTTTGGAGGGGGGACCGGCTCCATGCAAATCCGGTCCTCAACTGTTGTCAATAGCTTAATTTCTCTCTCTTTTGAAAGTATTGTTGATGCTATCTAACTAGGTGTTATGCTTTTTGTTGCTCTCTCCACCCAAGCACTCTTGTAATTCTCATTAGGAATCTACTCTAATGAAATGCCCACTATGTTCATGCTAATTTCCGCTACACATAAGTTATTATGCCATTAAATGTTACATTGGTATCAGAGCTCAAGGTTTCTCTTTTCTTGCTCAAGAAGGGAGGTTCTCAAGCTAGCTACAAATGGTTGGTATTATTAATTGCCTGTGAGTAAGTAGAATAGGGATTTTCCAACCTTGCAGTGCGCCCGTTACTCACTGTGAGCCGCCCGTTACTTACTGTGAGCAAATGATCCACAACAATAAATGCCACCTGCATCTGGGAAGAAGCATCTCTCCCTCTCTCCCTCTCTCTATCTACATAGTCTGTCCACAGGATAATGGCCAGAAAAAATGATTCTCTCTCTCTCTCTCTCTCTCTCTCTCTCTCTCTCTCTCTCTCTCTCTCTCTCTCTATGTGCAGACTCCAATGGCGAGGTCCAAAGAGAACGCTATCGAGAGTTAACAAAGTTGGTCGGATTGAGGATTATGCACCACGTTTCATAAGACTCACTTTGTCATTATATGGTGTACAATGGGTGTACAGTACAACGGCACCGCCTTCGGTGGTGGCACCGCCTCCGACAACTCTATGTGGTTGTTGGCGATCTCTCTTAGTCGAGGGACATGACAATTGTCCATTGCATGGAATGATGTTGCAGAATGATCCAAGCATAAGGTATATGGAATGATGTTACAGAATGATCCAAGCATCAGGTATGTGGTTGTTAGCGATGTCCCTTAGTCGGGGGACATGACAATTGTCCATTGCATGGAATGATGTTGCAAAATGATCCAAGCATCAGGTATTGCAAGTGTGTAAGAACTACATGCAGTTCAGGAGTTGGAGGATGGAGCTTCTTGCTCCATGTCACCTCTCAACATCCATTGATGGGTTGTGTACCCATGGCATTGGTGCACATGTTGTCACTACTAAGTATGCTTGCATGTCGAGGTGCACTACGTAGGGCAGGAGGAAGGGGTTTCTGGTCAGGAAGATGTTCGTTCGTGCTCTCATCAACCTCGGCAACGCACACTCTGGAGCATGTTGTGGCTATGCCAAGCATCGACCACAGACTGTCTAGGGCTCCCAAGCATAGAACAATGCTCCTCTAAATAGACAACAATAGTGTAAAAAGCAAAAAAAATCCTAATTTTTGAAATTTCCTTTTGACAAAGTCAAGGAAAGGAATTTCGTGTGTTTGGCAAAATGATTTTTCTCAATCACTACACACATGTGACCTGCTGCCTGTCTGTGAGCGCCACATGATGGCGGATTGTGAGCCACAAAAAAAATGGCAAGCAGCTCGCAACTCTCTCTCTCTCTCTCTCAGGAGTCATTGGTCAGCTCGCACTGCACATATGTTTTATTTTAATCTCTCTCTCTCTCTCTCTCTCTCTCTCTCTCTCTCTCTCTCTCTCGCGAGATAAAGAAGGTTGCCAAACGAATACGGGCCCTGCCTTGGTCCCCTAACACACACACACACACACACACACACACACACACACACACACACACACACACACACACACACACACACACACACACACACACACACACACACACACACACACACAC
This sequence comes from Adiantum capillus-veneris, assembly GCF_014529385.1. NCBI lineage: Eukaryota > Viridiplantae > Streptophyta > Polypodiopsida > Polypodiales > Pteridaceae > Adiantum > Adiantum capillus-veneris. Next base: position 71,557,226 of record NC_140958.1, on the reverse strand, counting down.
ACACACACACACATGCACCCCCAAATCCCAATGATCCCAACGAATACGGCACACACATGCACCCCCAAATCCCAATGATCCCAACGAATACGGTGCCACTCTACTTGACTGTGTGTGAGAAGAGTGGCCATAGAGGCCTCAGGCGAGAGAGTCGCTTGCTGTCTCACTATTCAGGCAAGGAACACTCTTGGAGTTGTCGGACCAAGCACATGCCACCATGTGGTGGGGGCGGGGGGGGGACATAGATATATCGGCATCTTCTGCAATGCCACATGCCTTCAAGGTGCAAACATGGTATGAGATCCACCACTTTGTGTCTCATAGGTCATTTTGGCCCGTCGATGCACTACTTGAGACAACATTTGTGTGTGTGTGTGTGTGTGTGTGTGTGTGTGTGTGTGTGTGTGTGTGTGTGTGTGTGACCCTCGCTGCCTTGTCCAATGGTGCCTACAAAGGAAATTAGGTCTAAAATAATGAAGAAATTCATCTCCAAAGCCTACATAATCAACTCAGATTCTAGTTTTAGCATCTTGAATTGATAGACAATCAATCTTCTCACAACCTGGGGTATTTTGAGATTTTTTGACAAAATTTTGGGGGTATTTTGGAAATTTATGAAATTTTAGGGGTATTTTGGGAATTTTTGCAAATCAGAGGTGTGTGTCGTTGTGTGGCTGAGGACTACAAGGCGCACGACCAAACACTCCACGAGTTGCTGGAGCAAGCACATGCCGCCATGTGATTTGTTGTGTGGGGGGATTCCTCCCCCTTTTATTATAGTATAGATGGACCATTTAATTATCCTCCAATTACTAAGATTTAAATCAATCTAAAAAACAAGTGAACTAGACATGAAAATGGTATGTCTTTATTAGATAAAGAGCTCACAAAAAGAAGGGAATAGAGAACGGAATTCTTCATGAATGACAGGGGAGGGGGTAATTCATTAGAGAGGAAGAAGTGACCTTTGATTGGACATTTGATGATGCACACACACCGGAAGAAGAGGAAGAGGAGGTACGATTCCCAAAATCTAATTGTAATTAGCGAAGGGGGGAGGGGTAATTTATAGGGAAAATTACCAAAATACCCCTCTAATTTGAGGAAATTCCCAAAATTTCAGAAGTTCAAAATACCCTTGTATCTATTTTGGTTGGATTGTTCAAGATTTCTAATCTTCATTCGTTTTTGATTGCACACCATGTAATTTGTCACCAGTTACCATCGCAAAAAAGGCAATTATGTCTGAAAATAATGAAGGAATTCATCTCCAAAGCCTACATGCATAACCAACTCAAATTGTAGTTTTAGCATCTTGTACGATAGACAATCACTCTTCTTGTGAAGATCTATAAAAGAAAACTTTTGGAGAAATTCATTCTCACAACCAGGGGTATTTTGGGAATTTTGAAAAATTTGAAGGGCATTTTGGGAATTTATGACAAAATATTGGGCGTATTTTGAGAATTTTTGAAATTTGAGGGGTATTTTGGGAATTTCTAGAAATTAGAGGGGTATTTTGGTAATTTTCTCTAATTTATAACACTTAATATTTCGGTATCAATATTTTGATACCAGCCACAATCTATGTTAAAGTAACAGCACAAGGTGGAGTAGGGATCTTGGAGCAAGCGTGATGACAGAGAGGAAGAGAGCAGCGTATGCAGCAAAAACACATCAGACTCTGTCCTTCTTCCTTTTTTATGCGCCAATCATTACCGTGACTATTATCGCGGCTATTACTGCACAACGCCATTTCAAACGAATACAAACGTATCCGAGGTAGTAGAGGGGGGGGGGGGGGGGTGTTTACAAACCACCCCCTCTACCTTTAGATATCAATAATGTCAGTTTTAGCCTTTTGAATTTTTGATGAGGACTCTTAATTTTTTTATGAGTACTTATTTTTTTAGTACTTTTAGATGTTTTTTAAGTGCATTTTTAAAGTACTTTTAGATATTTACGATTAAAAAATTAACCCATTTAGTACGCACACCGATTGTACTTCATTTAAAAGAAATTATAGCACTCATTGCACTTTATTCTCTTTAAATCTATAGTCATTTCTCTTTTTTTATTGACATATGTACTTTTTATAATTAACTGTTTATCTTTTAGAGCACATATGACTAAATATTAATTTTTTGAATTAAATATACTCTCTATTTTGTGTGTGTGCGTAAGACGTCGACTGGGATGATCGTGGCCCCCCTGGAGGCCTTGTACGCGATCGATGGCTCAAGGACAAACTCTCTTGTCCTTGTGCCAAGTGCAAAAGGGCAATCCCTCGCTTGAGGCGCATTGCCTTGGAGCACATGGAGAACGAAAGGCTATGGCATCCTTGAAAAAGCGCTTGAAGAGATGAGAGCGCCACTCACCCCTTGCTTGAGGAGGTACCCCATCCAGGTTGCCTCGTTCACGCGCTGGAACTGGAACTCAAGAATGCCACGGAGCCACTTGGTGTTTTCACTCTCCTCTTTGACAAAGTCCATATCCCCATTGAAAGCCGGTTTGTAAGGATCTATAGGTGGTAAGCCTGGGAACAGGGTCACAAGTGCCTTCTCGCCTCTGCGTTTTACTACAAGCCACAAATTCACAGGGATGCAACATATTTGAAATGAGAAAAAAGCTTGATCAAGCAGAAGATGCACTTTAATGAAGCAGATGTGACATGTCAACATGAGTGCTGTTGAGACCAGATTGACATGGGTATCCTCTCTAAAAGCACATTGACATGGGTGCACTTTGTTCAAGCAAATTGACATACTGCAATTTTTGTAAGCAGGTTGACATGGTGGCATTTTTGTTGAAGCAACTCCAAGCACTATACATACACATTGAATCATTATGTAGCACTCCAAGCAGGGATACCTCGTCGGAGAAATGGATCGTAGCCGCCTGCTATGAGCTTTGAAGTCGATGTGTACACACAACATGAGGCCGTTGACATGGTCAAGAAGAGGACACAGGGTAGCCCCAACTTGAGGGCCACATCCAAAGTCCTGGGCAATAGGAGTCCGAGACGATGTAGGTGAGGGGGGGCAAGCTCGGATCACAAGAAATGGAGAGTAAGAGTTGTTCCAACTATCCATATAGACTTTTGAGAGATCAAATGAAAGCCATGTCTACCGGACTGTGCATATCATCATCCAGAAGGCCAGATCATCATCCGGAAGGCCATCGTCTAGCCTGACAAAGTGAAGATTCGCTTCCTTCTCCTCTGGTAGAACCTCCCTAGAAACAAATCAGCGAATATGCATGAGGTGATAAGCAATGATAAAGGTCACCATGATTCCTTGTGCAGTCAGCTTCTGGGAGAAGTGCATAGTACACACACACACACAGTGTCCTACATAGCTGGTTATAATGTGGAGAGTAAAGTGAGGTGGGGGTGTGAAAAGACGTTGATGGTGCATGAATATACAAGTTGCGTGCCTATCGTACCCGCTTACACACTAATCGTTGATTGAGCCACATTTGGAAGTACAGACGCCTTCAAATGTGAGGCCGTTGTACATAGGATGTGTGCATGTGTTTCAAAGTTCTTGTACTTTCTATTAAAAGAAAAACTTAATCTCATTGCTTACGCAAACTAGCATGCCTTGATTGGTTATGATCAAAGTAGGGTAATGGACGTGAAAGAAGGTACTGAATGGTGGCAAAATGAAGGAGAAGTTGGAAGAAAGTCTCTCTTGTGAAATGCGAGGTGGTCAGAAGGGTCGAAGGAGTCGTTTTTCGGTAAAATTAGCCTTGACATCTCAATATTACACTTGGAACCCGAGGCCACAACAAACATTTGCACAATCTCCAGAGCTTGTGGAGGTTGCAAAGGCTATTACTATTGCGATTCTGCCAGCACTTGTTAAAAAGCAATTAGCCACGTAAGCTAAGCTTACGCTCATGTTTGGCTTCAGTGGTAGAGTCCCTAATAGATTTGAACTAGTCCAATGGATTCAAGGACCAAAAATTCTTGGTCATGGGGGCCAATTGAAAACACCCCTTACCTAGCCAAGGGCTTCTTATCAGCCAGATTCAAGGAGGTCTTTCACGTGTCAAAGATCTTGGATAAAGGTCCCCTAATATTTAATAGGATCACTATGTGTGTGGTGCCATGCGAGCCTGTATTGACTCAACGGAATCCCTATAGGGGATTCAACCTGTCTGGGTAGAGTTCGTACCTAGCTGGTTGTGGGCTAACATCAGGCTGCTTGCCAGCCAACTAGGAACCCCTTTATTTATTCCTAACAAGCGGTGACTTGGCAGATCCTCTAGCCGAGTTTGTATAGGTTGGAATATTTCTAAGTCACCACCAAAGAGCATGGTAGTCAATGTGGGAGCTGGGCTTATCACTATTTTGCTCAATATTGGGACATCCTTTGGACGTGTTTCAAGTGTAACAAATTTGGGCACTTTGCCAAGGATTTCCCTATGAAGTTCAATGGGAATAACGATCATACAATACAAGACTTTAGTGTAGGGCTCGACAACCAGGTTCTATCAAGGAAATAGTTGTGGAAGAGAAGGAGAAACAAATGAAGAGCAATGGAGGGACATGTGTAGGTGTGGAAAAAGAGGCTATGATGTGCAATAATGAAGTCACCAAATTGCAAGTTAAGCATGTGGAAAAGTGGAGCCTCAATATCCCCAAGGGCCTAGGCAAGGATAATCCGATTGTCTTCAATGCATCTACACCTCAAATTATGGCAGTAACAACTTCATCTGTTGTGCAAGTCCCAAGACTGAAGAGGATCAAAAGGTTGAAGGTAGTGGAAAGAGACTCCCGGTCATTGAAGAATACTTTAGCCTTGAAAGGGATAGTCTCCCCCCCCCTTGCCCCACTCAGCTAAAGGAAGAGTCTTGTGGTTTTTCGCTCCACAACCCCTTATGAAGCGCTTCATGTGAATGAACCCCTAGGTGATGGAGAACCTCCTGACTCTCCTAGATTCAGGGAGCCAAAAATGGGGAAGGGATAATATGTTGAGGAGTTTGTCCCTCTCTCCCAATAATGGACGTCCTAGCTATTGAATCATGGAACATGAAAGGACTGAAGACTCAAAAGAAGCACGGACTCTTATGGGAGGAAGTAAGAAAGGATAAGGAAGTTAGTTGTTGGGCCATCTAAGAACACCATCTGGATGCTCAGAGAAAACAAAAGTAGGCATTGGGAAAGAAGGTGGTTTTCTATAGAGAGGGAGTGGATGGGTTCAGTGGCGTCCTCTCTATTGTAGACAAGGACCTCTAGCCCAAAGTGGTCATAAATCACCATTTTGGGAGAATCCTAGGAGTGAGAGTTAGTTGGGCAAATAAACCTATCACCATAGTCAACATATATTCCCCCTGGAATGCCAAGGGTAGAGCCAAGTTGTGGATGCACCTTAGGGACTCCCCTATTGAAGGAGAGTGGCTATTTATAGGCGAATTTAATATGGTGAAGAAGAGCAAGATAGAACAGGCTCAACCAGTTTGTTTGGCAGGCTCTGAAAAAACTAATTGGTTGGGTATCTGCTATGAGAAATGGGCTATGATAGACCTGTGGAAAGAGGGTCCATGGAACAATACGTCAAGCTTCACATACACAAGCCTACAGTATTCCCGCATGGCTTCTCAACTTGAAAGGTGCTACTGCTCTCACCAAGCTGACTGGATCCCGTCGCTTCTTGAGATGAAGTTGGTGACAATGAAGAGCCTTTCAAACCATCTACCCTTACACATAAAACTCAAGAAAGCCAAAGGGGAGGGGTAGGATCCTAGAGGGAGTAAGAAGTTTCTTGTCACTTGGGCACACCTGTTTAAAGACCCTTCGTTTAGAAGGCTTACCAAGAAAGCTTTGAGCAAACTCAATAAAGATATTAAGCTAGAAAAACCTAAAACTTGGGACCTCTTTGCTTGGAGTATTTAGAAAGTGATCAAAATCTTGGGCCCTCGGATGGAAAAGGCCTGGGAAGAGCAGTGGAAGCAGCTTGAAGAGGAGGTTGCTCATTTGACCTCCAAAAAAGCTTTTGGATTAGCTCCGGAGAAGAACACAAAAGGTGGTTGAAAGCTAAAACCAACCTAGCTGAGCAACAGTTGGAGGACATGAAGAGGGTGAGGTTGATATCCAGGGAGACCTTCCTTCAGCCAAAGACAGCTAATCAAGCACACTTTTTTGGGGCCTTAAACATCAATAAAAATTGGGGCTTCATCCACTCGCTCACAGATGAGAATGGGAACGCTTTGCAAGACCAATATGAAATGTCTAGGATGTTGCTTGATCATCTAAGCCAAATAATTGGCCAATTAGAGACCCGCTCTCAAGAAGTTGATGAAGCGAAAGCAACCTTGGTCGAGAGTGTCAATAGGAAAATTCCCCAACCTGGAGCTAATCATCTTGAGATGTCTTTCTCAAAAGATGAGTGCTCACTAGCGTTGCAAGATTTGTGCAAGGAGAAGTCCCAAGATGGAATGGTCTGACCATTGAAATCTTTTGAGAGTTCTGGGATGACCTCAAGGTCCCAGACACGTATATGTTTAACCAATCTTTTGTCCTTGTGTGAAAAGAGGGCTTATCAAGCCTATCCCAAAATAGGTTTGTTGCTTGCATCTTAAGCAACGGTGTCCCATAACTATGATGTCTATGGCATACAGAATCATTGCCAAGGCAGTCACTCTTAGAATTTCCCTCCTCGTTAGATTCATCTCCCCTCATCAGCACGTTTTTATATATGACAACATCTTGGCAGCTGTGGTTGGCATCGAGTACAAAACCTTCACAAAGCAAGAGTGCATCTTGCTCTAGCTAGACATGGACAAGGCGTATGATAGGATTATGTGGTCCTTTATTGAAGATGTCATGAAATCATTGGGCTTTGGGCCTTTCATTTGTCGTCTTATACACACTCTGGGTGCATGCAGTTAATATGATCTCTTGTTCAATGATAAAATTGTGGGATCCTTTGAAGCTAGAAGATCTATCAAGCAAGGATGCCCACTGGCCCCTCTTCTCTTTGCCATTGGGTTGCATCCTCTAATAATTATGCTTAAAGCTGCTGCTGCACATGAGAAAATTCAAGGTTTAACTTTGCTTGACAATGACCAGCTCCTAGCCAAGATGTTTGCAGATGACTCCCTCCTCTTTTTAACACTAGAATGGTAACATGACACTTTTATGTCCTTGGACACTTTTGTGTCCAATTAAATGATGATTTTTCTTGAATTATTTGAAGAGTATGAAAATGAATTTCTATGTACTAAATATCTACAAAGTTGCCTTCCTATGAGATAAAAAAAACTTGGTTTCTGTTTTGGAACATCAATCTCACCATTAACCCTACTCTTGCACAACATTTTTGAACCTAAACTGTGTGAAAAAACTGGTCCTGTTTTTGGCTTTTTCTCAAATTTTTGCAACTATACCACTCTAAACTTCATTTTTGTGAGGTTTAGATTGCTAGAAGATAAGTCCTCATAGTTCTCAACATGTTCTGATGCTTCTAGGGAGAACTAAGTGCTAAAATTGAAAGTTATGACCAACTTACAAGAATTGCATAATCCTATTTTTTGGCCAAAATTAGCACTTTTATGATTTTTTGGTGGCTTTCTTGATATCCAAATGCAGTTTTGATTGTGTACGTGGCATGTATAACATAAATCTAATCTTCCTTAAGTTTTGGGGGACCTAATATTCTATATATAGTATATGATGATGGTTGAGTTTTTTGATTGCTGAAGAATACAAGACATTTTAGTGTAGCAAGTATAGCTTTCTCAATATTGTTAGTTTCGTAGTCCAATTGTTTGTATTTTGTAGGTAGTAACCATATCTAATCATAAATAAAAATTTGGCTAGATATTGAGTAGTTTCTATGGCATTCTAGAGGTCATAATGTTAAACCCGTCATGTTTGTTATATTTAGCACTTCATTACTGTCCCTAAGGTTCCACTTAGTAAAAGATCCATTGTTCTTTTGACATGCTCCATGGCTCCTTTTGAATCCAAAGGCCCAAAGGGAACTAAGAAAACATGTATAAAGTATTAGTAATGAGCGTGACTATAGAAACTCTGATGATAGGTCCGCAAGATGGCAAAAATGAAACTTTTTTGTACTTATTTCTTTTGCCTCAAAAAAAATAGTGAGGCAAAAGTAACCATATGTTTTGATCACCAACCCATTGAAGTTAATGGGGCATGTTATCTCATGTTTTACAAAAATACCCACTCTTATTTATATAAAATCAACCGTAAGAAAACTGTTTTGGGCAAAATGCAATGGTCCATCAACTTTAGAGGCTTGTTGTGACCAAGAGATGAAAAACTTTACAAGTTTCATATTTTTGCCATATGTATAGTCCTTGAACCATAGCTCATGAAAGGATTTTTGAAAATGAGTGGATCTACTATGGTTTTGGAAATTTCTTTCCAAAACCCTGAAAGGACTTTTCTATGTCCTGTTAGGTTACTAGACTAGTGTTAAAAGCCTACCCTCAGGTTCTTCGAAAGGAGTTAGAGATTGTGCAGACATGCTGTGGCTTTGGGGTCAAAGTGTAGTATTGAGAAGTCTAGACTGATCTCTCTAACAGAAACGACTCGTTTGACCCATCAGTCTTGGTTTGGGGAGATCATCTCTAAAGGAATGGTATATCGGCATCTGGGCGTCCCCTTGTGAGGGTGGATGCAACACACAAGCAAAGGTTCTAGTGGGTCCTAGAAACGATCCAGAGAAAAATGAGAAGGTGGGCGTATGTGTTGCTTCCCTTCCCGGGGCAAGTCAAAGTATCAACTCATTTTTGGTTCCTTATATTGCCTTCACTAGCCCGCTCCTCAAAATAGCCAAATGTAATTGTAAGGAGTTTCTAAAACGTGTCAAAATATTCCTATGAAGGAGAAACACCAAAGCCTCATTTCCATGGAAATGGGAAAAGTGGGAAATTATCGCTCATTTGGTAATCCAAGGTGGCCTCGGAATTCTCAACCTTGTGGTCCATGCTGAGGCTCTATGTGCCAAGTTTGTGGCTGCAATCGCGAAACAAGACCAGTCTTGGGCTATCATGAACAAGGTGATAATATGACCTATGGGACCAAATCAAACATGTAAAATGCTTTATGCTAGGTTGATTAATGGCTCTTGATGCTTGAGGATTATGGAGGTGAGGGTAAAAATTGATCATCCATGAAGTAACTGAGAGGCTACAAATGTGAGGAAAGAAATTTTGAATGTGATAAAAACGGAGCACTCAAGTGAGGTAAGAAGGTAATCCTACTAAACCTACAAGGGGTATAGTGCATGTGCAATAATGGAGAACACTTCCCAAATGTCCCAATACCATGTTTCATATCAAAGGGAGTGGAAGCTAAATTGAATCATTTCTTAGGTGCAAAGTGCACATGATAAGATAGGCTCAAGAATTTAAAGGTGAGCTCAATAGATCATCTTCCAATACGGATGACAAGATAGGATCAAGAATTTAAAGGTGATTTCAGTACATCATCTCTCAAAGATTAACATGCTTTAGCAATTGATGGACATACAGTAATTTTGATTGTTATAAATTACTACAACTTCACTATTTAATTTGATGTTTGAAGTTTTCAACCACCACCATGTTACGATTAAGGTTATCATGCAATGTCACTCTCTCATGTATTGTCATTCATTAGTAAGTGTATGGTCATAATGGTGAAGTGTGGGAAATCACTTCTAAAGAATGATTTCTTGGTATGAAAATTTATGCTCCAAAGACATGGGTCTCGTACTTCATTATAGTGTGTTGGGCAATAAGATCATGATGGCACCGATCCAATTTCCTTCTTACGAGCACATTTAGCTTCAATTTTTATGAAATTTGATAAGGTTTGGTTTCACCGACCAATTTCCAATGCTATCTCTCATCACACAAGGTCTACAAGTTTGCACTTTCTTGCCTCTCTCTCTCTCTCTCTCTCTCTCTCTCACACACACACACACACACACACACACACACACACACTTAGAGAGAGGAAAAGTGAGTGTGGAGGGTCAATGAGAATGTTGGATGGTTGAAACCCATTGATGTTTGCTTTATCTCACTCTCAATCTCATGTTCATCTAGCTAAAGTTTGAGTGTAGGTGTGTAATTTAAAGCTTCATTTACAAAATTTTCGTGGAAACACTCGTTTATTTTTATTAATACGAAGTGATTAAAAGAGAAAGAATGTCTTTTTTTCTTTTTCAAACACTCTTTTGTTTTTATTATTAATACAAAGTGATTAAGAGAGAAAGAATGTCTCTTTTATTTTCAAACAATGATAGGTAGATAAAAAAGCCTATCCATGTCATTAACAAAGCCCCCTACAATGCACACACACATGGTACATCAAATATTTCAAGTACCTAACACAACACATAGTTGAACAAAGAGTTAGGTAAGCATGCATCTTTAGGGCCAATTACTTCAAAGTATTGTCAAAGAAAATTCACAATGGCGCTTTGTATAGTTCTGCGTATTCCTTTGTAATGAACAATGTTGTGTGTGAAGATCCCCTTTTGCTGAGAGAGAGAGAGAGAGAGAGAGAGAGAGAGAGAGAGAGAGAGAGAGAGAGAGAGAGAGAGAGAGATAGATATGAACTCATGCATCACCTTTCTTGGTTAATTGAACAACAAAATCTTAGAAAGTATATGCAAGTCTACAAATCCTCATAAATTATACACCATGTACACCAAGGTTATACATCCCATCTATAGATCCTACAACAATTAGGCCATGCTACAAGGAAAAAAATGTATCACCTTAAATCATTTGCCAGCCAATGAACATCAACGAATAACCATCTCAATGGAACAATATAGAAACTTAAAGCAGTCAACAATTACTTTATGCTTCCAAAAGGTTATAATGATAAACACGTTGATGTGGGTGGATTTTCATTGGATTGTCTTCTCAGAGGGTTTAAATGTCATCTCCTCTATTTTTCTATATGAGATGTCACTATTGATAGTTAGTTATTATAGTTGCCTTATTGTAGCTTTGGAGGATGATCTTAGTTAATAATGAATGTAACATTTAATGCACTAGTAACTTGTGTGTAGTGGAAATTGATAACATAATGAGAATTTCATTAAGAACAAGTTCCTAATGAGTATAGAGAGAGTACTTAATTTGAGAAAGCAACATAGAAATTTACACCTAGATAATTTGGCATTGACAATACTTGAAAAGAGAGAGAAATAGAACAATTTTACATGGAGTCGGCGGTCCCCCCTCCATAAAGGATTTGTATTATAGCTTCTCCCATCAAAGGAGATTTATGTATGATAAAATATTTGTGTTCCTTAACAAAACTAGTTGGTGCAATGAAAATGGAAGCTTCATGCACCAAATTATGCTTGTAATAGTCCCAAGACCTCACACACATTCAAAAATGGTGAGAGCTAGCACGGAATGAGGATAGATTGAGAGGAAAAAGATGTATCTTACAAGAAAGAAGTATTCTCCTTACATAATCACTCTAATAGCATAGCATAGCTTAGTAGTTAGCATGGTAGAGGAGATGAGCATGCCATTGAAGCTTGGCTCTTGGTTGGATTTGCATACCATAGCCAAGAGTTGTTGGTGTAGGCCTCTACTTCTCAATGCTTGGAGAAGGAGATGGAGTTCTTCTTGCACACATGAGTTGTGTGTGTGTGTGTGTGTGTGTAGCATAAAAGATAGACTAAAATTCCAAACTCGCTCTCTCTTGGTTGACCCCTCTTGCTTTTTACTCATGTTGGCATCTTATTGGCTCTTGCAAAGCTTAGCCAAACACAAATTAGAAGCATAATTGATAGCCTTTTGACAAGTGTCCCCCTTTTCCCTTTTGTGAGAGCTTTAGGTAATTCAATAATTCAATTAAACTCTCATTGGACCTCATAGTCTTCTAGCCAATAGGAATCAAGCAAGCCATTGGGCTGTTGGATGCTCATTGGACCCCTTGGTAGACTGTCCAACAGTCTTCTAGCGAGCTTAATTTCTATTGGTTCTTTTATCAAGCATTTTTTAAATTGATTAAACTAAATTTACTCTAGCCTAATTCTAATTGATCCAACCCTATGGCCATCCAATAGGATTTGAGGGGATATTGGAGGCAACTGGCCTAGGACCTGACATATACCCAGTATTCCCTTTCTGTAAAGGGGGAGCTTTCAAGTGTGTGTGTGTGTGTGTGTTTATCTCTCATCCCCTACTAAAAGGGCTCACCCCCTCCTTCCTAGGGATGTGGGAAGACTTTTTAGTCTTCCCATGACCATCCAATATTCCCCTACTTTGGCCTTTGGACAATTGAATTAAAATCAGGAATCTTAGACTATGAAGGTATTAATGGAGCTGAACCTTAGGTCTTTTAAGCCTCATTGAAACATATTTCTCTTTTGCAGACTGTCCCGCTTTGGATCCCTATTTTTCCTCCTTTGGATCCCGCAGAGATCGGTCTAGCAGCCTTACCAATATTCTAGCTTTTACTCCCCTGGTACTTCCCCATATAATGATCAGTTTAACATGAGAAAATCATTTTGGAGAATGAGATATTAACCTCTCTCTTGAAATCATAGTCGTCCTCGATTATGAGGTAGAAAAGATAAAGCCTAGTCATTAGTCCATTTGCTAGCGGTTAGAGGATCCCTATTTTACCCTACAACACCATTCTAGAATGGATGAATAGTCCATTTGGTGTCTGAGAGCCTTAGCTTTCGCAAGCATGTCTGCACTTTAGTTTGTATCAATCTTCCATAATAGAGTGACAAACTCTACTTGGTGTTTGGGAGACGTCGTCTCCACAAACATGATCCTAAGCATGGATACTTATTAACATTTGGGCACAAAAAAACAAAGTCTTATAAGACAAAAACTTTGTTCATTTGTACATATTTATATTTTCTTACTCTAGGGAATCATTGTAAGCATTGACAAGTTTAGGTTATCCTTTAATTGCATGCCTTGCATCCATCTAGCATCTTCAAAAGAATAATTTTTAAACTTGATAAGATATTGTCGGATAGTCTTAACGCCTCATAATACCTTGTCTTCGTATTGGAGGATGGACTCGGGCTGAAGTACCTCTTCTTGGTCCTCTATCTCCGGTGGGTCTTCAATGATTGCTTCTTGAGGGGGATCTCCTTTGTAAGGCTTTAGTAGCATCACATGATAATCATTGTGTATGAGCCAATGGTAAGTTGATAAGTCATCTCATTGATTGACCTAAGAATCTCAAAGGGACCATAGTACCTTTTTGCTAACTTAGCATAGTACTTTTGGTGTCTTGTAGGATCCTTGCACGTTGTGTGCCTTAATCGAGCCTTGGGAAACTTACGTAAGACCCAATCATTTTGTTTAAAGGCTAGGGCTCTTTTGTGCTTATAAGCAGCAACCTTTTGTCTTTGCTGAGAGATGGATATAGCATTCTTAATCTTTTGGAAATATTCTTGCAGGTTCGGCTATATTCATCTGCAGCGAAGATCTTCCCATGTACCTTGAGTAACAGGGTACTTTTTGATGTTCCCTCTATCACCTCAAAAGGTACTTTTCCCATGGAAGTATGTACAATGTTATTGTAGGCATACTCCACTAAGGGTAAGTACTTCTCTCATTAGAAATTTTGATCTACTTCTATGACATAAGCTTTTAGTAGATCAAGAATGGTTAGGTTAGCTATTTCACTTTGGCCATCTATTTGGGGATGATAGGCCAAAGAGAAGTTTAGCCTTGTACCTAAATTCTCAAAGAGAACCTTCCAAAAATTAATGGTCATTCTAGGATCTCTATCCGACACTATAGACATTGGCAAGCCATGGCATTTGAAGATTTGTGATATAAACAGGGTTGCTATTTGATGGGCCTTGATAGTCTTTTTGACAGGTATCAAATGCTCTTGTTTATTAAACTTGTCTACTATTGTCCATAATCTGTATTCCCATGGATAGACTTGGGCGATCCAAAGATAAAATTCATGGATTGCTCTCCCATGGTGAATTAGGGATTGGTAAAGGTTGAAGAAACCGAGGTTGCTTCCCTCTATCAAACTTTCTCTTTTGGCATACCGCACATTTTGAAACATACTCTTGTATGTTTACTTTCATGGTAGGCCAATAGAAATATGTCTCTATCCCTTTTAGGGTTGACTGAATCCCTCTATGCCCCACATAAGGAGGAGCATGAGATTCATACATTACTTTCTCACGTAGTGAGCTAGTAATGCATAGTCTATTTCTATAGAGAAGATAACCATATTGTAGGGTAAATGGTTCTTCCTTCTTTCCTAGTGCAAGGGCTGAAATCACATCTCTAAAATTGGGATCGATAACGTACTCATCTATCATAGAAGATAGATCATTGTGAGTTGCTATGGATACCGCATTCACTCTCGACCGTCTTGAGAGTGCATCGGCCACTTGATTATTGTTGCCAGCAATGTGACCAATATGAAAATGAAATTGCGAAAGGAAATTTGTCCACCTCATTTGTTTGTTGGAGAGCCTGGTCTACATCATGAAGTACTTAAGTCTTTGGTGATCCATTTGCAGAATGAAAAGAGTCCCCAAAAAAATAGTGCTTCCATGAGTCTAGAGCATGTAGAACTGCTAAGAGTTCCTTCTCATATATACCTAGAGCTTTCTCAACAGAGTCAAGCCTTTGAATTTCATAGGGTATAGCATGCCCTTCTTGGAGCAAAACAAATCCAAGGCAATCACCACAAGCGTCACATTAGATCTCAAATGGCTTTGAGAGATCCAGCAGTGTAAGCACAAGTTGAGAGATAAGCTTCTCTTTAAGCTTTTCAAAAGCATTGTTCTCCATGGTGGACCATATGTACCTAACTTTTTTCTTTGTTGGGTCATGTAATGGTCCTACGATTTGTGAGAAATTTTCTATGAAGCGTCTATAGTATGCACACATACCTATAAAGCTTCTTACTTCATGCACATTCCTTGGATTAGGCCATCCCTTTATTACCTCTAGCTTTGATGGATCCATTTGGATGCCATCTTGAGAGATGATGTGACCTGAATATTGAATCTCTTGTAAGAAAAAATCACTTTTCTTTTGATTAATATAAAGTTTATTGTCTCGTAAAACTTGAAATATTACCTGGAGGTGTTGCTTGTGTTTGTCTAATGAATTAGAGTAGATGATTATATCATCAAAGAACACTCCAGTAAAGGTTTGATGAGGCCTAAATAGCTTCTCCATCAAGCAGTTGAATGTGGTTGCTACATTGATCAAGCCAAAAGTCATGACAATGTACTCATAAAGACCAAATGTAGTGTGAAATGCGGTCTTTACAATGTCTTGATCAACTATCCTTATTTGATGGTAGCCACGTTTTAGATCAATCCTACTAAAGTAGGTCAACCCATGTAGCTTATCAAATAGGTCTTCTACCCACAGAATGGGAAACCTATTCTTGATAGTGATCATATTTAGTGCCGTCTTTCTTTTGCACTAATAACATTGGTGAACAAAATGTAGATGAGCTAGGCCTAACCATGCCTTTCTCAACCAACTCATGCACTTGCTGCATAATCTCCTCTTGTTGATATTGAGAAACTCACTGTAAGGGGGTTTATTAGGCAGTGAGCTTCCTGGAAGAAGTTCAATTGCATGGTAGTTATTGTCTCGTTTGGGAGGTAGTTCGCAAGGGATATCATCAATAAAAACATCTTGGAACCCCTTGAGGAAGTTGGATAACTCTAATTCCTTTTGATTGTTTATATTTTCTTTTGCTAAAGCATTAGGTTCATTTTGAGAATCTTTAACAAGAATCATGTACATGGAAATAGAGCTCTTTATTGACTTATTGAAAGCTTGCTTATGTACAAGGGGTATGGTACTAACCAACTCCTTAGCATGTATGTACATATATTTTTCCTTGAACCTAAAGTAGATTTGCCTTTCAAGGAATTTAACATTGGCAGCCGTGCAACCAAACCATGGTGTCCCTAGGACTACATCCTCATGCTTGAGAGGAGAGATGAAGAAATCCTCCTTATCCACATAGCTTTGGACATGGAGCCTCAATTTCCCAATTAAGGGAGTGGCTGAGGCTTCCCGCCCCTTGAAATCACCATCAGTAGGTAGGACATATCCCATCTCATAGGCTTGGATACCTATCTTGGTGGCCAACTCTGTGGATATGAAATCGTGAGAACAACCAGGGTCAAAGAGAATAAAAGCATCATGTTCTCTCCCCTTTCCCCAAGCATGGCATAGAGGAGATCCTTTGTGATGAGCATCCACTTATTGAAGGTAGCTCTAGGAGGCCCATTACGTGTATTCTTGTGGGGGCAAGCACGATAGGCATGCCCTTGCTCTCCACACTTGAAACAACGGTTATCTTTTTTATAACCCTCTATCTCTTTAGGAGAGAGTTTATTTTTGCCTTTATAAACTCCCTTCTCTTTAGCTTTGTTGTTTTTGGCGTTGTCTTTGGGAGACTTTTTGACGTTTTCCTTCCCCTTAGGCTCGTTATAGTCCTTGTTTTCCGTGGGCTTAAGATTTATCTTAGCCCCTTGTTGGAAGTTGATTCTTGAAGCCACCATGGTATGGTGTATGACCACAGATATGGTGCATGGCCTTTGGGAGTTAACATATTCCGCCATATCCTCAATTAACTCACACAAGATAGTGGCTTTGAGGTATAAATCCCAAAACTTGTCTACATCTTTATGAATAGATTTGTAGGGAAAGAGCTTTAAGATTTTCCATTCAGTGAGTACTTTGTCTTTGGCATCGGTAGCCAAAAACTCCTTCATGATGGAGGCTCTTAAAGCTTTCCATGTTCGTAGAGCTTCACTGTTTGCTCGTAGGCTAGACCACCATTGCCTGGCGGCATACTTTGGAAAATGCATGGCTACATGACGTATCTTAGAGGACTCCGTGAAGCCCTCATCTCCAAACGCCCCATGAAATTGTTGGATAAAGGCCAAGACTTTTTCCATAGAACCAAAAGTGCCATTGTAGGTAAGGAAAGAGATGTTCTTTCCTCCCTCTTTGCAATTTTTGAGCTTGGACGACCTCTTCCATGCGGCATTGGATTTCCTATGGCCTCTTCTTTTAGGTGGTTTGAGAGCTGCACCATCACTTTCTTCAAAAGAGGAAGAGTATGAGGAGGATGGAGAAGAGGGTGACCTCTTTCTTTCCTTTTTCTTCCCTTGTTCCTCCTTGTTTGCACCATCAATTTATTTAGAAGAGGAAAAGGATGAAGAAGACGGAGAAGAGGGTGGCCTCTTTCTCGCCTTTTTCTTCTCTTGTTTTCTCTCTTCCCTCTTTGAATTATAATGTAGATAAGTATGTTGAATTTTTCTTTGCCACCATCCATTTGATGGATTGTACTCAATCTTTATGGCTATATGGACATGCACATCCACGCTTTTCTACAATTTAGTCCATTTTGATTCTAAATTAAACTATCAAAAATCTACTTTGCCATAGGTTTTCCCTCTCATGCCTACAGCAAAATGCACTAGCCTCACTATTGGCTTGAATATGTCACCATGCCTCATATGCATATTGTCATAACCGATAGCAACATCCTTCTTATTCTTTCATATATTGATCTAGTGCCATATGAGGCATCTTTTTGGTTAGCTGCCTACCTTATCTAATCCCCTATCCCTTTTACTCAGTTCCCTTTTATACATAAACGAGCTTACTATTATTTTTGTGTTATCTTCCCCTTTCTTGAGATTGTAAACAATTCCAAGTTCTTCAAAAGACACCTCAGATATCAACAGAGTTTAAACTCGCTCTTCATTACATGAGTTCTTCCTTTTAGGGCTTTCTATACCAAGAGGGCGTGATCTTTTATCGTGGTAACACATAGACACTTTCCTATCTTGCTTCCACTTCTAAGCAGGTGTCTTTTTTCTTGGAAAGGTAGCATGATTGGTTTCATTTTTCCTTGCGAACTAAATAGTTCCCACAATATATATATATTTCAAAACATTGAGCTTATGCATTCCAATGCAAGATATGTTGTGAGTGTGTAGGAAGGACCTCCTCCACTCCTAACGTCCATCACGTAGTTGAGCAAGGTGCAAGAATAGCCACAAATGATGAAACCACTTGTGTGGCAAGGAGATGAGAAATGAAAGGCCGAAAAGCATAGTCGCAAGGCCAATCTCATTGCATGTAGAGGAGAAGCATTGAAAGGGAACTAACACAACTGCCATGGGGGCTGGGCGCAAGTGCTCTCTCTCTCTTTCTCTCTCTATCCCTCTATCCCTCTCTCTCTCTCTCACACACACACACACACACACACACACACACGTGTGTGTGCACGTACACGAGAGCTGTTGCCACTGAGTTGGGACCAGGAGCCCTAGACTTGTGGCACTATAGTTCTAACTTCTCTCACAAGACAATTTACCAAACCTCATGCTCCCTAATCAGAGTGGCATGGGAATGGTGGATACAGCCGTCTCGATTTTTGATGCCTATGAGGTTCTACATTCTTGAAAAAAGTGGTGCTTCACCCACGCATGAGAGAGAGAGAGAGAGAGAGAGAGAGAGAGAGAGAGAGAGAGAGCACTTTTTGATCCATGGAAGGCTTTAGTGCTCGAGGATTTCTCAAGCCGTATAGATATCAGAGTATTAAATTTGAGGCCCTGGAGTTTCTTTATGGATTTCAACAGGAAAAGTAGAGTAACCCTTTAAGTGACACATGGATGCCTCTATGGCTAATCTCTCTCTCTCTCTCTCTCTCTCTCTCTCTCTCTCTCTCTCTCTCTCTCTCTCTCTCTCTAATAAATGCACACACACACACACACACACACCAGTTCTCCATGCATCTATGGCTAATCTCTCTCTCTCTCTCTCTCTCTCTCTCTCTCTCTCTCTCTCT
The DNA here is from genome assembly GCF_014529385.1 of Adiantum capillus-veneris. NCBI lineage: Eukaryota > Viridiplantae > Streptophyta > Polypodiopsida > Polypodiales > Pteridaceae > Adiantum > Adiantum capillus-veneris. The sequence continues at coordinate 71,538,400 of NC_140958.1, read as the reverse complement.
CTCTCTCTCTCTCTCTCTCTCTCTCTCTCTCTCTAATACATGCACACACACACACACACACACACCAGTTCTCCATGCAAGGGTGTAGTAGATTTCAATAGATGTACTTGCCGTGGTGAAAGAGTGATTGTGGATGTATTGGGCACTCAACTTTTCTACATCTGTCATGCTCTTCCATTTCGGGGCTATCTGAGATTCCCAATGTTTGCAATAAGCTAGGTTTAGTGTATTTTTGCCACTAAAATTGTAAATTTTTGGGCCAATAGTAAAGGGGCCCAAATGGGAGATGGTCTATCAAGAGCAAGGCTAACCAATGGAGCATAAGACCTTAGGGTTAGCTTCATTGAAGACCTCCAATAATGTGTGTAAAAGTCCTTTGACCTTAGGTAAGCTAGGGATGAGCTTGAGGTGGGAACCCGGCCCAAGCTCGAGGTGCTTGACCTGCTTGAGGTGCTTGTCGTGTTTGAGGTGTTTGTCCTGCTTGAGGTGCTTGATTAAGGTGCTTGAGGTGCTTGACTTACTCCATGCTTGAGGTGCTTGACTTGCCGCTTGATTAAGGTGCTTGAGGTGCCTTGACATGCTTGCCTGAGATGCTTGTGGGAATACCCTCTAGTCCAAGTGCTTTGTCATGCTTGATGACTAAGGTGCTTGAGCTCCTAAAGTCAAAAGTATCCCTACAAGAGGGGGGGCGAGCCCTTTTCCTAGGGATTAGAGAGAGAACACACATTCAAACTCACAAGGGAAGCCCCAACTTGAAGAGGCAGCAAGGACACATGTCAGGTCCCTACCCATGTTACCTTCATGTGTTGCTTGAAGCCTATTGGCTAGGCTTCAAAGGGGTCCAATGATAAATTACTTGAATTATCTAATTGTTTTTGCATTTATCAAGTCCTCTCTCTCAAAGGGAAAAGGGGAACAATTGTCCCAAGGCTATCCCTGTTGCTTGTAATGGCTCCTGCTTGTGATTGGTTAGGCATGGAGGGGTCCAATGAGCTTCAAGCATGAGCTACAAGGGGGGGTCGACCCAAGAAATCTAGGGGGGTGCTTAGGGGGTATACTCACCCACACACACACTCACAAACACTCTCATTGTGTACTATGCAAAGTGCAAGAGCTCCCTCTCCTTCTCCAAGCAAGTAGAGGTTGAGAGCCTACACCAACACTCTTGGCTATGGAGTGCAAATCCAACCAAGAGCCATGCTTCAATGCTTAAGCTTGCCATCTCCTTCTTCTTCATTACTATGCTATTATGTATGCTAGCAACAAGAGTATGATAAGTGAGGAACTAATTCTTTCTCCTATGAAATGTTTCTTCTTCCTCTTCCCTACCCTCATTCCTTGCTAGCTCTCTCCACCTTCGAAGGTGTTTGAGGTCTTGGGACTGAGGCTTGGTATAGTTAAAGCTTTCTTCAAGTTTAGGTTATGCTATGATGGTGATGCATGAAGCTTTCCATCTTCATTGCTTCACCTAGGTCACAAGGAACACAAAGAATGTATTGTAACAAGTCTCTCTTTATGGGAGAAATCATAATACAAATGCCTATTGGAGGGGCGACCGGCTCCACATAAATCCGGTCCTCAACTGTTGTCATGTTCTCTAAATTCTCTCTCTTGCAAAAGTATTGTCTATGCCAAGCTAACTAATTGCTATGATTATGTTTCTATCTTCAATTATGTCAACCCGCTATGCTCACAAAATCATTTTTTGAAAGTACTCTCATTTAATTCCGCTACTCTCAAATTGAATAGGCAAATTCCATTACATTGGTAGCAGAGCATTTGGTTTCTCTTTTCTTGCTTAAGAAGAGAGGTCCTTAAGTAGCCTATGAATGGTTGATGTTGTTAATTATAATAGAGTAAGTGGAACTGGGATCTAATATCGGTTTTGTTAAGCCCACTATGTGGGGGATGGTGCACACCTCGGGAGCTTTGGACTTAATAATGGAGTCTTTTTAGACTTGCCTACGGCTTTACCATTATTGAGCCATAAGAAGTCCGAAAGGAGCTAGCCCTTGGCAACTCTGCTATGTTAGACCTACTCCTCTACTCTCTATAATTAACCACTTTGAGCCGTGGGTGTAGATACTTAAGAGCCGATTTTCAAAGGCTAAGAGGAGTGGCAACTAAGGTTTTGTATTGCCAAAGCATACACTAAGTATAAACATAAATTTTGTTAACATGGCTGACAATAATCAAGAGAGTAGAATGAACATTGATAGCTTTGATTCTGCACATGAAAGTGCTAATGATAATGCTCCCATGTTTGTGAATTATCTCATCACTAGGTTGCAACAAGCTATGGGCAACCCTGCTTTGCAAGCCGAAGTTACTCAACAACTTCGTGCTTATGGAATTTCCCTTCCTCTCCCAGAGGAGAGAGAGCTTAGGAGGCCTCTTGAAGAGAGCCCCAAAAGAAGACTCTCTCCCATTCGAGAGGAGGAATCCAAAGAGAAAGAAAGCAATGACAATCTAAGTTCTTCTGAAGATGTGGCTCCACGAAGACGGCAGTCTAGACGATCGCCTACTCCTCCCAAGAGGAAAAGAGCAACCTATAGTCCTTCTCCTCATCACTCTGAAAGGCAAGAGAGGAAACAAAGGAAGAAAAGGGCTAGGAAGAGGTCACCCTCTTCTCCTTCTTCTTCACCTTCCTCCTCTTCCGATGAAAGTTATGGCTATTCTCCTAGAGAATACAAGAGGGGAGGACATCGCAAATCATTTCCTGCATGGTGAAGGTCACAAAAGCTAAAGAAGTTCAAGGAGGAAGGAAAGAGTATCTCTTTTCTCACCTACGATGGCACCTTTGGTGCTACCGACAAAGCGTTGGCCTTCATCCAGCAATTTGATGCGGCCTTTGGGGACAAGGGCTTCACAGAGTCCTCCAAGCTACGCCATGTAGCTATGCACTTCCAAAAATCAGCTCGTCAATGGTGGGCTAGCCTTCATGGCAATGGAGAAGCCCCAAAGACATGGAAAACTCTACGAGTTTCCATCATGAAGCAATTTCTTCCAAGCGATACTAAAGATAAAGTTCTTACCGAATGGCGCGGCTTGAAGCTTCTCTCTCATGAGTCTATCAACAAGTATGTAGACAAGTTTTGGGATTTACATCTCAAAGCTACTATCTTTCAAAAGATAGACTTTTCCGAACAAAGACAACAATTCTGTGCGGGATTACCTGAAGAGATGGCCGAATACATCAACTCTCAACGGCCCGGTACTATTACCGAAGTAATCCACCACACCATGGTTGCTTCACGCATCAATTTCCATCAAGGGGCTAGACGTAATGTCAAGCCCATGGAAAACAAAGATAAAAATGATGCAAAGGGGAAATCCAATGCTCAAAATAATTCCCAAGGCACTTCCAACAACAACAACAACAACAACAATCGGTCCAAGGAGAAGGGTGTTTACAAAGGTAAAAACAAACTCTCTCTTGAAGAGCTTGAAGCTTTTCGCAAGGACCATAAATGTTTCAAGTGTGGGGAGCAAGGACATGGCTATCGTTCTTGCCCCAAGAAGAATACTCGCAATGAGACTCCTAGGGCTTCCACCATCGAAGCTCCAAAAGAGGATGCTCATTGCAAAGGATCATCACTCTCCTATGCTTGGGGAAAGGTAAGAGAGCATGATGCCTTCATCTTGTTTGACCCTGGCTCTACTCTGAACTTCATATCAATAGAGTTGGCCACCAAGTTGGGCATTCAAGCTTTTGAGATGGGAGATATAGTAACAACTGATGCAGCTTTCAAGGGACAACAAGCCTCCGTTACTCCCTTGATTGGGAAGTTGAGGCTTCATGTCCAAAGCTATGTCGACAAAGAAGACTTTTTCATCTCTCCTCTCCAACATCAGGATGTTATCCTAGGGGCACCATGGTTTGATCGCATGGCTGCCAACATGAAGTTCCCTGAAAGGAGAATTCACTTCACCTACAGGGGAAAGAACATGTATATAGATGCTAGTGAGCGTGGTCGTACTATTCCACTCGTAAATCCTCTTTCTTTTGATAAATCAATGAAGAGCTCAGTTTCTGCGTACATGATTTATGTCAAAGAGTCTCTAAAAGCTAATAATGTTTCATCAAATGAAAATGATAGGAATCAAGAAGAGTTAGACTTGTCTACTTTTCTAAAAGGATTCCAAGATGTATTCATCGATGATATTCCTATGGACCTACCTCCAAAACGATGGAATGATGACCATCGTATTGAGCTCATTCCAGGAAGCTCACCGCCTAACAAACCTCCTTATCGAGTCTCACAAGCTCAACAAGAGGAGATTATGAGGCAAGTACAAGAATTGGTAGACAAAGGGATGGTGAGGCCTAGTTCCTCTCCCTTTTGTTCTCCAGTTCTTTTAGTGCAAAAGAAAGATGGTACATACCGTATGTGTGTGGACTATCGAGCACTAAACCATATCACTATCAAAAACAGATTTCCCGTGCCTCGGGTAGAAGATCTGTTTGATAAGCTACAAGGCTCTACCTACTTCAGTAGGATTGACCTTAAGAGTGGCTATCATCAAATAAGGATAGTGGATGAAGATATCCTAAAGACCGCGTTTCGCACAACATTTGGTCTTTATGAATATCTAGTCATGCCTTTTGGCTTGACTTATGCACCAACTACTTTCAATCGTCTCATGGAGAAAATTTTTAGAACATATCGTAAATTCACTGGAGTGTTCTTTGATGATATCATCATCTACTCCAAATCTTTGGAGGAACATAAGAAACATCTCCAAGTGATTTTTCAAGCCTTGAGGGAAAACAAACTTTTTCTCAACCAAAAGAAAAGTGAATTCTTCCTTCAAGAGATTCAATATCTAGGTCATATTATCTCTCACGATGGTATTCGTATGGATCCATCAAAGTTAAACGTAATAAACTCATGGCCTAACCCAAGGAATCTACATGAGCTAAGAAGCTTTATTGGTATGTGTGCATACTATAGACGCTTCATAGCAAAATTCTCTCAAGTAGCAGGACCACTACACGACTTAACAAAGAAGAACGTTAAGTTTGTATGGACTACTAAGGAGAAAAATTCTTTTGAAAAACTCAAAGAGAAGCTTACTTCCCAACGAGTCCTCGTGCTTCCGGATCTCTCAAAACCATTTGAGGTCCAATGTGATGCTTGTGGTGATTGCCTTGGAGCGGTTTTGCTTCAAGAAGGGCATGCCATAGCATATGAGAGCCGAAGGCTCAATAGTGATGAACGAGTCTTGGGCATTTATGAGAAAGAGCTTTTAGCTGTTCTACATGCCCTAGACACATGGAAGCACTACCTATTGGGGACTCCATTTATCCTACGAACCGACCACCAAAGTCTCAAATATTTCATGACGCAAACCAAGCTTTCCGACAAACAAATGAGGTGGGCAAATTTTCTTTCGCAATTTAATTTCCATATTGCTCACATAGCTGGTAAGCACAATCAAGTTGCCGATGCACTTTCACGACGACCAAAAGTTAATGCGGTGTCTATAGCTACTCACAATGATCTATCCTCTATGATAGATGAGTATGCTACTGACCCTGACTTTAAAGACATAATGTCAGCCCTTGCTTTGGGGAAGAAAGAGGAACCATTCACCTTGCAGGATGGTTATCTTCTCCACGGAAATAGGCTATGTGTTACCCATTCCCTTCGTGAGAAGGTTATGTATGAATCCCATGCTCCTCCATATGCCGGGCATAGAGGTATTCAACCTACTCTCCGAGGAGTAGAGACGTATTTCTACTGGCCTACCATGAAAATGGACATACAAGAGTATGTTTCAAAATGTGTAGTATGCCAAAAGACAAAGTATGATAGAGGGAAGCAGCCTGGATTACTCCAGCCATTGCCTATTCCAAATTCACCATGGGAGAGTATATCCATGGATTTCATCTTTGGATTACCCAAGTCTATCCATGGGAATACAGGAATATGGACAATAGTCAACAGGTTTAGCAAGCAAGCACATTTTATTCCTGTCAAAAAGACTATTAAGGCACATCAAATGGCAACTCTCTTCATATCTCAGATTTTCAAGCACCATGGATTACCCACATCCATCGTGCCAGATAGAGATCCTAGAATGACCAGTAATTTCTGGAAAGTTCTCTTTGAAAATCTAGGAACAAGATTGAATTTCTCTTCGTCCTATCACCCACAAACGGATGGCCAAAGTGAGATAGCCAATCTTACGATACTTGATCTACTCAAGACTTATGTTACCGAAGTAGATCAACGCTCACAATGGAAAAAGTATTTACCTCTAGTAGAGTATGCCTACAATAATACTGTCCATACTTCTACGGGGAAAGCACCTTTCGAGATCATAGAGGGAAGACCTAAAAGTCCCTTGCTACTCAAAGTACATGGGAAGATCTTCGCCGCCGATGAGTATAGCCGTGACCTACAAGAATCTTTTCAAAAGATTAGGGAGGCTATAGCCATCTCTCAACAAACGCAAAAAGCTGCTGCTGATAAGCACAGAAGGGCCTTAATGTTCAAAGAAAATGATTGGGTCTTACTCAAGTTTCCTAAGGCTCGATTAAGACAAACGACGGGCAAAAATCCTACGGGCCATCAAAAGTATTATGCTAAACTAGCAAAAAGATACTATGGTCCTTTCCAAATCTTGAAGCCCATCAATGAGACGGCTTATCAACTCAAGTTGCCCAACCATTGGCTTATACACAATGCCTTTCATGTAAGCCTACTTAAGCCCTACAAAGGAGATCCACCAACTGAACCAATTATTGAAGACCCTCCCGAAGTTGAAGACCAAGAAGAGGTGCTACAACCCGAAGCTGTCCTTCGGCATGAAGACAAGGTACTACGACATGGTAAGATAATCTGACGGTATCTTATTAAGTTTAAAAATTATCCTTTTGAAGATGCTAGATGGATGCAAGGAGTACAACTTAAGGATAGTATGAACCTTGTCAATGCTTACAATGCTACATTAGAGTAAGCAAATATACAAATTTCTTTTAAATGACTCATGTTTTTGTCTTATATGACTAGTCCTCTTTTTATTTGTGCACAAATTTAACTAGTATGCATGCTTAGAATCATGTTTGTGATGACGACGTCTCTCAAACACCAAGTAGAATTTGTCACTCTACTTTGGGAGAATGAAATGGACTAAAGAGCAGACATGCTTGCGGCAGCTATGTCTCCCAAGCACCAAATGGATTAGTCATCCATCTTGGAAAGATATCGTAGGGTAAAAAAGGGATCCTCTACCCGCTAAGTACGATTGACTAATGACTAAGCCTTTATCTCTTCTACCTCATAGTCGAGGACGACTATGATTTCAAGAGAGAGGTAATGTCATAAAATCTAATATCTAACCAACCCAAATGATTTTCTCATATTAAATTGATCACTTAATGTGGGAGAATAAACGGGAACAAGTGTTAAGATATAGATATGTGCTTATAGATCTATCTCAACACGGGGCCAATAGTAAAGGGGCCCAAATGGGAGATGGTCTATCAAGAGCAAGGCTAACCAATGGAGCATAAGACCTTAGGGTTAGCTTCATTGAAGACCTCCAATAATGTGTGTAAAAGTCCTTTGAACTTAGGTAAGCTAGGGCTGAGCTTGAGGTGGGAACCCGGCCCAAGCTCGAGGTGCTTGACCTGCTTGAGGTGCTTGTCGTGTTTGAGGTGTTTGTCCTGCTTGAGGTGCTTGATTAAGGTGCTTGAGGTGCTTGACTTACTCCATGCTTGAGGTGCTTGACTTGCTGCTTGATTAAGGTGCTTGAGGTGCCTTGACTTGCTTGCCTGAGATGCTTGTGGGAATACCCTCTAGTCCAAGTGGTTTGTCATGATTGATGACTAAGGTGCTTGAGCTCCTAAAGTCAAAAGCATCCCTACAAGAGGGGGGGGCGAGCCCTTTTCCTAGGGATTAGAGAGAGAACACACATTCACACTCACAAGGGAAGCCCCAACTTGAAGAGGCAGCAAGGACACATGTCAGGTCCCTACCCATGTTACCTTCATGTGTTGCTTGAAGCCTATTGGCTAGGCTTCAAAGGGGTCCAATGATAAATTACTTGAATTATCTAATTGTTTTTGCATTTATCAAGTCATCTCTCTCAAATGGGAAAGGGGAACACTTGTCCCAAGGCTATCCCTGTTGCTTGTAATGGCTCCTGCTTGTGATTGGCTAGGCCTGGAGGGGTCCAATGAGCTTCAAGCATGAGCTACAAGGGGGGGTCGCTCGACCCAAGCAAGCTAGGGGGGTGCTTAGGGGGTATACTCACCCACACACACACTCACAAACACTCTTGTGTACTATGCAAAGTGCAAGAGCTCCCTCTCCTTCTCCAAGCAAGTAGAGGTTGAGAGCCTACACCAACACTCTTGGCTATGGAGTGCAAATCCAACCAAGAGCCATGCTTCAATGCTTAAGCTTGCCATCTCCTTCTTCTTCATTACTATGCTATTATGTATGCTAGCAACAAGAGTATGATAAGTGAGGAACTAATTCTTTCTCCTACGAAATGTTTCTTCTTCCTCTTCCCTACCCTCATTCCTTGCTAGCTCTCTCCACCTTCGAAGGTGTTTGAGGTCTTGGGACTGAGGCTTGGTATAGTTAAAGCTTTCTTCAAGTTTAGGTTATGCTATGATGGTGATGCATGAAGCTTTCCATCTTCATTGCTTCACCTAGGTCACAAGGAACACAAAGAATGTATTGTAACAAGTCTCTCTTTATGGGAGAAATCATAATACAAATGCCTATTGGAGGGGGGACCGGCTCCACATAAATCCGGTCCTCAACTGTTGTCATGTTCTCTAAATTCTCTCTCTTGCAAAAGTATTGTCTATGCCAAGTTAACTAATTGCTATGATTATGTTGCTATCTTCAATTATGTCAACCCGCTATGCTCACAAAATCATTTCTTGAAAGTACTCTCATTAAATTCCGCTACTCTCAAATTGAATAGACAAATTCCATTACACTTTGTGCAAATCTACAACATGCAATGTACACATTTTCAAGGCTAGAAGAAAAATTATATATGAAGGTACCAAGTGCGAGATTTTAGTTTAGCATTATACAATGTATAAAATCTTTCAAAGTTCTACATTTTTTGAAGCTCAAGTATAAATTTGAAGGCTAGAAAGAAAAAGGGAGTTCTTTATGCTCCTCACAATCTAGGTCGGGCACGTCCCAATGGGATCAACATTGGGGGTCATTCGGACCATTGAATTTGTATTGCTGAGTAAATTCAGGACAAAAAAGTAAATTTGGACCAGCAAGTAAATTTGAGCTAATCAAGATTGTCTCACACCTTGCATGTAAAAGCCACGCCCTACCCTATTCAAGGCATGGACTCTAACCACCACGCTCACATGCTTTCACTGAAGATCATGGTACTCCTATGCATTAGTGCATATTGATTTGTAAATTTGGGTGCCGATCACATGGTCTACAATGCATGCGTGTCATGATCCGTCACCTCCACCCTTGATCCCATTTAACCACACCCATCCTATATAGTGCGGTGTTCTTTAAGGGCTTCAAAATGAAAAGTAGAGCCACCCTTTACAAAAACAAAAGTAATCACCCTTCAAAATTGAAAATTTGAAGGCTTGATTGGAACTCCATGGCCTTGCTAAAGAGTTTGATATTATCAATATAGATATAGTACTAAGTATTGTGACTGAGAAGTCAAAATTAAGTTTTTTCATTTTTTACCATCACAGTACTTGCTACTTACCCTTCACTTTTAGACGTCAAATTAAATGACTTGCTACTTACCCTTCAGATTTACATTTCAAACCAAGTTTTTCATAATTTCTTGAAATGAATGAGAGAGTGACCTTACTAATCTGAGTAAGGAGGAACTCAAACAAAGAAAGACACAGGTGGAAAAAGACCTAGCGGCAATCCTGTGTGCACTGTCATTGAACAAAAGGTCACACGAAGATTTGGCGTTGCAAGAGGATGTTGCTGAGGTGGCCAAAGGGGACAGAGCTTTCCAAGCACTTTAGAAGACGCTCCCGCAATGTGTCAAGGTGGAAGATGCCATTACGATGGTTGTTCCCCCTGCTATAGTGAAAAAACAACTGACGGAGGTAGCAAATTTCACTCTGGTTTCCCGGTTATGGGGGAGTTCCCAATAGATTTGAGCTCTGTAATTGGCTTAGCAATCCATTGGTGTTGAATCAACACAGCTCGATAATATTCACCCAATATATAGCAAAAGGATTTGTGTCAGTTCAGTTCAACGACAGAAAAGCTCGCTGTCCTTCAATCGTGCACCCTACATTGTCATCTAGAAAGTACTTATAGTGGTGGTTGATGCTCAAGTGTATTAAAGAGCTATAAAAGCTCACATGAGAATCATAGGCATTTGCCCTCCCTATGAAGGGAAGGAGAACAATGGTTGCTTCAACTGACGCACATGTAGCCGTGGCAACGCTCGGATCACATACTAGTACTATATTTATGCAGCTTAAAAATTTCAAGCAAGAAGAAAACATCCACTTGTCGTGTCATGCATTGGTTCACTTCACAAAAGTTTAGACCAAACATTTAATGTAAAATGCAAAAGTGAAGGGTAAGATTTAACATGCATAGGGAAATGGAAAGCTTTTCAAAATGTACAATGTAAAGACCAAAGACTTTCAACTATACATACCTAGAATAAATGTATAAATTTAGTTTCACTCCACCTAGGCAAGTAAACATAATTTTGGTGGAGATTTTGTTATTTAATAAAAAATTGATTTTTAATGATATATTTGGCTTTGTTTTATCAAGGGCCTTTTTTCAAGACCAATATTGATACCTTTTATAAATTTGTGTAAGTTTTTATTTTTAAAAGTGGTTGAGAAAAAGGAGAAGGTTCGCATGTCCACGCATCAATTTAGGTCGGTCTCGCTTTGAGGGCATGCATGTTATCTACATTATTGAGAGAGAGAGAGAGAGAGAGAGAGAGAGAGAGAGAGAGAGAGAGAGAGATTTTACGATTGAGCTCATGGGGACTCCTACTCACTAGGGACACCCTTACCCTTAAGACATTGTTATTTTCTTAATATTATCATGTATTTTCAAAAGAGTAGCTAATATTTTTTCCATATAAAACAAGAAAAATATATTGAAATGGATAAAATGTTTGAAAAAAAACAACCCTAACATTGGCATCTCAAATGGGGATATTTCCCAATTGGCGGGTCTTTTATCAAGTCAGAGTTATTAAATCCTTTTTATTTTTGAGAGGTAAACCATGTGCCACCCTAAAAAATCTATAAAATTTCTATATTATGATGGACACACACACACACTAACTAATGTCAAACATCTATCCTTAGAAAAAAAGCAGAAGGTTTGACTGTTTGTGAGTCGACTTCATTTTGTATCGCTTTGGAGACATGCATGCAAATTATAGGTTGTTTTATATGTCATTGGTCATGAGAGAGAGAGAGAGAGAGAGAGAGAGAGATTTTACGATTGAGCTCATGGGGACTCTACTCACCAAAGACACCCTTGCCTTTCAAATACCTATACTATATATAATTGAGCTTAAAATTTTCAAGGAAAGAGAGGACATCCATGTGTCACTCTCTCCTTCATTTTAAGAACCTAAAGACACATTTGGTTTGAAATGTAAAAGTAAAAGGTAAGTAGCAAGAAACATTTGGTTTGAAATATAAAAGTAAAAGGTAAGTAGCAAGTACTCACTGAAGGGTAAGTACCAAAGTAAAGGGTTAGGGTCCTTAGGGGTTTGTAGCAAGTACTTGATAGTAGAAAATGAAAAGACTTAATTTTGACTTCTCATTTCAGTCAAAAAGTCACAATACTTAGTACTATATATCTATATCTATACTTTTTATAATGCTGCTTAAAATTTTCAAGGCCAAAGAATACATCTACTTGTCATGCATTGGATTACTTCAAAGAATAAAAGAGACCTTATATAAAATCTTGAATAAAGAGAAGACTTTGAGTCAATTCGGCCCTATAAGTAAAAAAAATTTGTATTCTTATTTATAATATTTATATTCATAGTATAAAATATGAGGGAATTAGGGATCCCGAAATGCATGTTGTCTCGACTCTCGAGTCTCCAGTCTCCTCGGGGAGAGCTTCAGGTTGCTCACGACTCACGAGACATAGGGCTCTTGCAGGCATCTCGTGAGCGAGACAGAAAGGACTTTTTCAACTCTCTCTGTGTGTGTGTGTATGTGTGTGTGTGTGTGAGTGAGTGAGAGAGAGAGAGAGAGAGAGAGAGAGAGAGGCTTGCATCGGACTACATCACGGTGGCCCCTCGCCCCCCACCTCCTTCGTAGCATGCACTTGACGTGTGTGTGTGTGTGTGTGTGTGTGTGTGTGTGAGAGAGAGAGAGAGAGAGAGAGAGATGTATGATCTAGGTCGCTTCACCCCCAGGCCTTTTGCACTCTCTCCCTCAATTGTATTTGTCAAGATCCCTCGCACATGAGCTTTTGGAGAGCTGCCACAACAAATCTCCTTAGCTGCTAATCGATACACTGCCACACATGAAAATCTCTCTCTCTCTCTCTCTCTCTCTCTCTCTCTCTCTCTCTCTCTCTCTCTCTCTCGGACTGAGGACTCCCATCTTCTTCTCACCACTATCTGCGCTTTCGTTGCCCGCCCATCCTTGAATAATTGAGCAGTCTGCGCATCATTTCAAGCTGCACCCAAAAGCTCCATAACGCAAGAGAGAGAGAATCGAAACTGTAAAGCACTTTTCTGGCCCACCTTTACCCTCAACCACCCACAAGGCTGTGTGTGAAAAATGGGTGCAGTGCGTGAGTGTATGCGCGTGCGTGTAAGTATGTGTGTAATACATGTAGGGAGACTGGCGTTTGGTGCGACATATGACTACTGGATAGTTATGATGAGGAGGTTAAATAGGTCATGCAGGGCAGCGTGGCACTGATCAATTGAGCCTAGCACTGGCCAGAAGTTATTGTATGTAGGTCCAACACGATAAGCTCGTGAGTCGTGAGTTCCTAGCTGGTGACAGAAAGAGCATGGGGTGCAACAGGATGGGGATGAGGAAGCAGGGATGCAAAGTAATAAAGGAGAAGGTCTTCTAAGTGCCTACATTCGCCACCTCCTTGGCCAAGAAGTGGCAAGCACTGCCCACCCCACCGTCTCAATCTGTTGTACCCGTAGGCCCATGCACTCAGACAAGATGTAGATTTTTGCGACTCTGCAAATGTGTGTGTGTGTGTGTGTGTGTGTGTGTGTGTGTGTGTGTGTGTGAGAGAGAGAGAGAGAGAGAGAGAGAGAGAGAGAGAGCACAAGACACAAGCTGGTATCAACACCGCCATCACCAAGTGCAAGCTTGGATGTCACTGCTACTGGTCGTGTATCATATATAGTGGTATTATGCATTCTATTCTCTTTTGATTTGCGTTGTGTTATGTATAATAATCAAGGTCACATAAAGATCACTATAGCTGCATGGTTATCCGATTTGTCTGTGGTGTAAAAGTGACCATCTTTGAGTCTGCATATGTTTTGTAAGTAAGAGAGGCCCATATGTTTTGTAAGTAAGAGAGGACGTTATAAAGGAAACTCCAACAATTATGAAAGTAGTTGTAGAGTATTTGCACATTAAGGGAGACATGTGATCAATTGGCAGTGGGTGGTGTTTTTTGTGTTGGTGAATATGGGGTTGTGCACGTTTTCCTTAAGTTTTGGCTTGCTTGCCCTCAGGACGAAGTAATCCTTACCGATTATCGGTCAAACACAATCGGGTGGTAGCCTTTGACCAAGAAGACAACAAACAAAACAAACATGCTCTACTCAAACCCATAACCTCGCGCTTGGAGTTGTTGCTCTAACCACTATGCTATGTGTGTATACCTACGAGGGAAGAAACGCATGCTCTTTAAATTTTTAAAGTTTAAGCTGAGATTTAACCACAACCACTTGTGTGTGTGTGTGTGTGTGTGTGTGTGTGTGTGTATGTGTGTGTGCGAGAGAGAGAGAGAGAGAGAGAGAGAGAGAGAGAGAGAGAGTCTATACTCAACCACGTAGGGACAGGTGCAACTTTGTTGTTGGAGATTGTGTTCGCAACTTGATCATGATGCAAGAGCTTTTAGTAGAAGAAGAAGAAGAAGAAGAGATTTTTAATGTCGTAGGAAACTATCCCAAGAGACCTTAAAGATCTAGCCGACGAGGAGAGTTGAACTCAAGGCCTGTTATTCAAGCGGGAAATGGCATAACCAATCTACCACACTTGGGTGATAGAAAGGTTATACCATTTTCCTCTTTTTATTAGAGAGAGACCAAGATCTCACTATGAAAATGATGGGGTCCATGGACATGATGCCGAACACTATGTCTACGAAGGCCTTAGTTATCAATTATTTTGATAGATAACTATGCCTCTGCCATGGTCACGTAAACCGAGCAAGAAGGCATAGTAGAACTATGTGGGCAAGTTTGTAACTATGCTGATTTCAGCATAGTTGTTCTTGGTAACCCATTGAATCAGCATGGTTACAAACTTTTGAACTTTTGAGCCTGTCATTTGAGGTTGCAAGCAAAGTAAAACTTTATATAGACCACTTCACTTGCCTGTGAGCATAAATGTATTTGTGGAAAGTGTATTACACTCTTGCATAGACAAACAAAACATTTGACTCTTGCATTGTGGTTAAGGTCTTGTGTGTTGTGTGTTGTAGCTTGATGTTTGGATTGAGATTCATATCTTTACTACTCGCTCTACTTTCTCAAAATCATTAATTTCTCTCTAAGATGCCGAGATTTTGTTCGAATACCATAAGTCGTTGTTAACCCTCACCGCACACGGACACCCATCACCTACGACGGACGCGTATTATGTATGATTTAGAGTCAGGTACCGGGCTTGTCGGACCAATAGGGAAAGGTAGAGTGATCGCCGATGAGAGGCGCACTTTAACTTGGACATTCAAGGGATTAGTTGGTTAAGCATGGGCGCCCAAGTGTGAATGGGGTGAGCTCCTATAAAAGCCAACTAAACCTAATTTTTACTCATTCTCTCATTTGTGCAATTGAAGAGTGCTCTTGCTCCATCTCCATCTTCTTCTTCTTCTTCACCTCCTTGTGTGTGTGTGTGTGTGAGAGAGAGAGAGAGAGGGAGAGTGTGTGTGCGATCGAGCATTACGAAGGCACGACGGCGGCGAAGCGGTTGAGCGCGGCACGACTGCAGCTTCTTCTTCATCGCGGCGAGGAATCCACCACGAAGGCGAGCGTAGAGCGGTGAGTGACACACCCTTTGTTTTCTTGAGCTTGCTAGTTTAGGCTTGTTGTGTGCTTGGAGCCGTTTGTGGCTCGCATACGGTGTATTGGCAAGTCCCTTGCTTCGACAGTGCGGCAAGGAGCGCACATTTTTGGCGCCGCTGCCGGGGATATGCCCTACACTAAGCTCGGTTAGCACTTTACGCTTCCTTGTGGTGCAATTTCTATCATAGGAAAGGCAGGGAAGGAGTGTGTGGAAGATTTCTGTTTTTGCGTTTTCTGCAATTGCTGCCAAGTTTCAATTTCTGCTATTGTCTGCGTTTTTTCAATTTCTGCAATTTCAAGTTCGGCGTTTTCAATTTCTGCAATTTTCTGCATTTCTGTCAATTTGCTGCAATTTCTGCGTTTTTTGCAAAAACGCGAGTGAGCGGGCGGCGAAATTTTTCGAAAATAAAAAACGTGACTCTTAAAACGGACGGGTTGGTTTGTATAAAAGATAGATCGGGATCGGGATCATTTTCCCAAGCCCAAGCCCAAGCCCAAGCCCAAGCCCAGGCCTCAGTCCTATGATATATACTAGACTCACTCTTATATATATACCCTACTCCCTCAAGAGAGAATGAGAGCATGTGGGACAAGTCCTCCACTCTCCTCCTTTCTCTTCCCACTTGCACCCTTAGACTTTCTAGTTTGGGCCTAGTTCCCTACTGGAAATTGACAGTTTTAGGGATTCCGAGGACATAGAGTGACCAAACGGAGGGCTGTAAAGCACGGCACGACCCTCTGACCGATACGCTCGTTTCGAGCTATCACACGGCCCATTCCACGACACGCTCTAAAAAATCTAGCAAAAAAACAAACAAAAAACACGCTAAAAACTAGTCACAAGGCCTCCTAGAGCAGCTTTTTGACACCTTAGGGTATCAGAAGCACATGCACTTACGCTCTGGGCGGGTGCTAGAACACGAGCATATTGAGGGTGCCTCTGTTCATACGGATACCCATTACCCATCCACGATAAGCTCTAGACCCTCAGCGGGGACACAAGGTAGCACCACCCAAGACCCTAAAATAGCCGCTAGTGATTCCTCCTCCGACTCAGAAATCATGGAAGCATACCCTACCCAAAACACTGAGAGAGAAGGCCATGCACCTCCCGAAGCTCCACAGCCTAGTACTAGTATGTTTAGCCGTTTCATGGAAACATTAGGTAGAGCTACTCGCTCGGAACCTGATGCAGATGAAGCACACGAAGGGGGTGGGGAAGTGGAATCTCCTTTCACATCGCACGTGGACCCCACACCCCCAAAGAGTGTCCATGTGGATATCCTACCAACTTCTTACCAAGAAGGCCCTGTTGAGCTGCCTCCTTCAGAAGTTCCCTCTAGAGTACCGTTGGTGACAAGTAAAACCATGGGGAGCAACATTGCTTCTACCTCACGAGAAACCGTTAACACGTCGACTCTAGAAGGATTGTTCATTAATTATCATTGGACATACGACCTCCACACTGAGGTGTTGACGGATCTACACTCTGGCCACGCCTACCATGTAGGATGGATAGAGATTGTAAAATCCACCTCTAGTGCCACGAGTATCGAAGATCAACAGAAAATGATATGTAATGTTATCCATGGCATTATTCAATCAGAAAGGCAAAACCGAGGGGTAGATATACTCTCAACTGGCCCCATGAGATTTCTGGATACGAGTAAGGCTCAACAGCCTACTCTATCACAAATGGAGACTCCTCTAATGAGTCCCATGGACCCATCTTACGTCATTTCACCTGGGGTCTCTATGCAATCTGAGCCTCCGAGCGAAAACTTTAGCTTCCCTAACTTGGCTCAACCCTCTATCAAGGAAAACACAGTGCTCACTCCGGGGATAAGCCTGACAGAGAATGTACCGATGACATCTACGGTTAGCGCAGTGCCACTACCTAGTGTCGTAGTACCTAATATGGGGCCTCGACCATATGTGCCTCTAGCCCCTTATGCACACATGGCCCCCACACCTCCAATTGTACCACTTGCTTATGCTCCTCGAGTGCCGCTCCCTAGCTCTTATCCGAGTGGACCTATGCCCGGTTATGTTCCATGTCCTGCATCATCCACACATATGCCAAGACCGGTACCCGTTCCTCTCCCACATATGATTCCAAGAGTACCTCCACCGGCCCTACCTCCTCACATAGGTGACTTGGCAACGTTTTCTCAAACCATAGGTCGATCTATCGCGGAAAATATGCGTCATGCATCTGATAGAGAGCCTAGAAGTAAGGCAGTACAAATTGCCAAACTCACGCAAAAATTCAATGGGGACGAAGATGCTAGGAAACACATTGAAGTGTTTGAACAAGTATGTGATTCCTTAGGGGAACGCAACGAACTACATAAGTGCAATGCCTTAAGCTTGACATTAAGTGGGAAGGCTGGAGATTGGTATAGGACCCTAAGGGTGGACGAGAAAACAATCTACCCTACCCTTCGAAGGTTGTTTCTAAAAGAGTACATACGAGAAGGTGTGCTTTGGGGTGTAGCATCTCAGCTACAGAAGGCCGAACGTAAGGAAGGAGAGTCAGTAAGGGACTTCATTAGTCGTCTAAAGCACTTAAACTCTCGTTGCCCTGTAAATGAGCGCTTCAACAATAACCAACTGCTTGATCGATTCATTCGAGGGTTGAGGAATGAAGGAATCTATAATGGACTAGTGATTAGAGGTATCACAACCTGGGAAGATGTCACTGCCAATGCAATCCAATTAGAGGACAACTTGATGATAGCAGGCATGAGGGTGTCTACTGACACGAGATCCACTAGCTCACAAGCCATTGAGTATGAACCCATGACTGCAAAGCCCATTGCCAATGAGCCAAAGGTATTTGAGACATTCTTGACAGACCTCACCAAGGCAATCCAAGAGTCTCTTAAGGATAATCGACCCCCTCAAAATAGTCACACGTATCCAAGAAGGGAGCAACAATGGTGTTCCATTTGCTTAGGTCCACATAGCACTAGTGAGTGCCCTACGTTTAGAGTAAAATTTAATGGAACTTGCAACGCATGTGGTAGGTATGGTCACCAAGCTAAGGATTGTTTAATGATCAAACGTATGATGGCAAATAGACCACCTGTAGCCTGGACGGATGCGCCTCGAGCTCCTGTATTGATGCCTACTCCACCTGTTGAGCAACTACTACAACACATGGTCCCTAGATCTCAAAATGTTGTACAAGCTACACCGTTACCACCTCCTGTGCTAGGACCGCAGCGCCCGCATCCAAGAGTCGCCCCTATGAACCAAGTGGGTTGCGAGCCATCAAACGCTTATGCAGATGGTTGTGAGGAGGAAATAGACACTAGTATTGCCTACGGACTTGATACATTGGAAGAGTGTCCTATATACTACATGGAAGATTGTTGGGGACAAGTCAAGCCGGTTTATCAAGCTGCTGCTCTCGCATCCAGAGGTCAAAATATCAACACCCAGGCTAGGAGGCCACCTCTTCAATGCTACGAGTGTGGTGGACCACATCGAGTAGCGGAGTGCCCTATTAGGCTGCAAAAGAATGCTGCACAGATGCAAATGAATCAAGGGAGCACGTCTGCAATGCCAATACTCACATGTAATCGTTGTGGCATAGATCACTTGATTGCCCAATGCCCCTATAACCCAAATGCGCCTAAAATCACACCCCTGAATTTGGTCGAAATTGCTAGTGTGACATCGCCAATACCACCCGTTGCACCCGCTTATGCGATTACACGGTCCATGCTTCAAGGGCCAGGACATATCCTCGAAGAGAGAGATACCGCGTCAATTATCCAAGCAAAGAAAAAGAAGACACGAAGGAAGAAGTCGCAGAATACGGAAAATTCAAAGCCAAGTTCCAAAACAAACATAGGAACAGGAGATGACCCCGTGTATATGAATGACCTCGAGGATGATTCAGATTCAGTCGAGACAATGGAGACTAGAACCAATACCACAAAGGGAAAGACCGACAAAGAAAACCGTAACATGGAACCAAATGAAAACCGAATGAGAGAAAACCATAAAGAGCCTCTGAAAACACCACAAGTGTTTCCAAATCCAATCCAAGACCCCCAAGATAAACCGCAGGGGCAAAAAGGAAAAAATCGTAAAAAGAAGATTGGGACGTATCCAAACCCAGTAGACGAGATTGAGCAGGTGAAACATCTAAGAGGTTTAGTGGAGGAGACTCAAAGGAAACTAGAACCAGAACCCATGCAGGTCAAAATTCATGACACAGTGTTTCCCACGCAAGTTCATCCACCCCACATGAACCATAGACCGTTAGCCATATCTAGTATCATCCAAGAAGGGAGTGAGGACAGGACATCAGAAAGTGAGCATACACCCTTCTTGTTGGAAAGGATGTTTAACGAAGGAATACCTGATCCCATTGAGGAATATGAGATTCCATCCTCACCAGTTCCTAGTCAAGGACCTACACCCTGCAAAACGCCAATGAATGTTGCCAAACTAGTGGACTTCATGTCTTCTGAGGTCCGAACCACGATCATAGCAAAGCTGTATGGAGATCCTGAGTTATTCCTTGCACTTCGAGCATTCCTTAACGGAGAGCTACGAACGGGATTACCGCAGTTTGCGCAACCAAATAGGCCTGACTCGATTATGATTGATGAGGAAAATCATGTGCAATCACTTGACTTAGATGGACACGAGTCTGTGATCGAGGTACCCATTAACGAATTAGGGCAGTATTTTGAAGGCGACGAGTCTAATGCGACCCTACCCATCACTACCAAGGGATTAACTATAAAGGGAATTCTTGATGGTGGTGCGGGAGTTAGCATCGTTACAAAAGATTGTTGGGAATCCATGGGAAAACCCCGCCTCAGTGTTACTAACATTGTGGTAAAGATGGCAAATGGTACCATAGCCAAACCTATGGGGATGCTCAAGAATCTTAAGATCAAAGTTCTAGGACACAAGGTACGACATACGTTCATTGTAATGGATTTCTCTAAACACCTTATGTCATATGAAATGATTTTAGGACGACCATTCATGAGGGAAGCACAAATGGTTCACGATTGGTCTAAAAATCATGTCTATTTGCAATTCCAAGACTCTGTCCTTAGAGTGGATTTGGTGACTGGTAAGGTACACCCCTTAGGGAGTAAAACCATTATTGATCATCGCTCTGACACCACAGTTCACTCGGCCCCACTACAATATTGTTACACTTGTAAGAAGGATACAGACATTGGCCAAGATTCTCCTTACATGGATGTGTTACCGGGTATGACGGAATCAGACAATGTGGATTGGGTCCACCTAGCATCAACCATAGACACTTGGGGAAATAGGGGGACGACCTGGGTAACACCTGAGGGGAATGAAATGCCTATACCCTTAAATATGCTACAAGCAATGCATATCGCTTCCAACAAGACTCATCCTAATGTAACGAAGAAAACATACAAGTGGGTCCCTAAAGCTTCTTTAGTGACCATAGCTAGTGCTAAAAGACAGAAGCCTTGTAAGAAACGTACCACTCGCTCCAAGAAAAGTAAGAAAATGTTGCGATGGATCCCTAAACGACTATTGGAAGCCCAAGGCTACTATCAAGGAAATGATCAAATCTGGGTGTCAAAACGTAGATTGTGCTCTTACCTATCACCTGACCCAAGTGAGCCCAATCCCGTAGCTCCAAAACGAATCAATGATCATGGAAAGAAAAAAATCACAGAATGCTACACACCTGCTCCCGAGCTAGTTTGGGTACCAAAGAAAGAACGATTTGTTCCACTTAGCTCAAGAAGGGGGGAGTCCCATGAAGCTTCTAGCTCCTCATGTAATACATCCATAGAGGTAAAAGCTTCTACACAGCCTCCATCTATAGTAGTGGACCTCCATGAAGCTAAAAAAGAATCCACACCTCCCAGTGTTCAAGAATCACCTGATGAACCACTTCAAGTTCAATCCTGGGAGAGTACCTTACCACCCTTGCAGCTTGACAAGGCACCTAGGGTAAT
This sequence comes from Adiantum capillus-veneris, assembly GCF_014529385.1. Taxonomy (NCBI): domain Eukaryota; kingdom Viridiplantae; phylum Streptophyta; class Polypodiopsida; order Polypodiales; family Pteridaceae; genus Adiantum; species Adiantum capillus-veneris. Next base: position 71,517,161 of record NC_140958.1, on the reverse strand, counting down.
AGAAAACTACTGGCAAAAATCCTCACCTATTACCAACTGGAACAATTGGTTTCAACGGGCGACAAGCTCATTTCAAACGGTATGATCTACCCAAGGAAGGGGGGAGTGTTTGTGGACATCCATCATTCACTTGCTTCCCTCTCAACCTTTTTCCCTGACCTCTCAATTCTAATCTTAGGGAATGTACATATAAAGCTTTATACTCACAAAAAAAAAAAAAAAAGAGCAAGAGCAATTAGCAAACGAGTATGCACATTAAAGTCAAAACATTGACTCAGACCTACACATGTCACATCTGGTACAGTGAAACGGAAACCTATGCCATAAAACACCTTTGATCCTCATCACTTGAGTGATGGAGGGTAGGTAAGATTAGTACGATAGGAGTGTTTCTGTTTTAGAGTTGAGTGATTAGCGAAGTTCTCTTTTCCCACTGATGTGCCTCCTAGAGGTATTGTTTGTGTTTCATAGTGTGTACAGGAGCGTGTTGCTATTGATAGAATTTGGACCTTCATGGAACCTTCAAATCAAGCGCGACCATCAACACAAACAGGTGTTTCTTATCCATTAGCATTGCCCTTATCTTTTTTGCATCCATGTTTGTCTGCTTTGATTGTGATTGGTAGCATACTATTCAGCGCATTGGCTTAGTATCCAACATTTAATTCAATGCAATCTTTTGTCATAATCACTTGTTTAAGGTGTAAAAATCAAGCAGTCCGACTAAGCTAGTTTGACCAAGTTAGGTGTTAGAAATCTTCTCTTAATACCATGGGGAATGCCTTCCTAATAATCAATGGTTACTTAGGTTCTTAATCCGATTTAAGCAGCATTGTATGAAATGTACTAGGGCTTTCTAGTGGGCTTAACACTAGTGACCTTTAGCTTAAGTATTATAAAGGGAGTTTACTAATGTGATGAGCCTGGGGAGTGTAACAATGTTATATGACCCCCCAAAGTTACAAAATTAAAATGCTGAAAATGAACAAACAAAAAATCAAAGTGCCACAATGTAAAATTTTAAGCTGGAAGAGAAATCTCAGCTTGATTTGGTACTTCACTCACATGTATCGCCTATGGTACTAGAGCCCTAGAGGTTCCCAGTGTGGGTGCTTTTCCTTGAAAAGCAAAAAACCCAAGGCATACAAAATAAGCACACACATCATAATTGAATCACTGTGAAAAGACCTTGGGGGGTCAAAGAAAAAGTAATCAGACAGGCGATGATTTCATGAGAAATTCCTTTTATGGTAGCTTAACTACAAGGTTTTCTAGATATAGCCTCTAGTCAGCCCTTGAACATGAATACTTGGCTCTCGCGATTAAACAACTTAATTGACCACAGAAAATTAAGAAGCTTACCCATGGTATTAATATTCGATCTCTAGTGCTTTTCGACCGTCAAATTAGTGACCCCAGACTTGTTTAATTTTTTACCTTTACATCTGTTTATGCATTTGATTACATTGCAATTTAATGTTCATTGCTAACAAATTGTTTGAAATTCTTTGACCAATCAATTTTTCTACCTAAAACTGCATATGCTTTTTAAGAGAATGCAATTACTGTGCCAATGTTGTTTGATTTTGCAGTGACTGAAGAAGGCTAAGGACATTCATCTCAAATGCTCTTCCACCTCGACGACCCAGCTTCAACTCAATAGCTTCCGAGGACGGAATCTACATCAGGAAGGGGGGCATGTTAACCCTCACCGCACACGGACACCCATCACCTACGACGGACGCGTATTATGTATGATTTAGAGTCAGGTACCGGGCTTGTCGGACCAATAGGGAAAGGTAGAGTGATCGCCGATGAGAGGCGCACTTTAACTTGGACATTCAAGGGATTAGTTGGTTAAGCATGGGCGCCCAAGTGTGAATGGGGTGAGCTCCTATAAAAGCCAACTAAACCTAATTTTTACTCATTCTCTCATTTGTGCAATTGAAGAGTGCTCTTGCTCCATCTCCATCTTCTTCTTCTTCTTCACCTCCTTGTGTGTGTGTGTGTGTGAGAGAGAGAGAGAGAGGGAGAGTGTGTGTGCGATCGAGCATTACGAAGGCACGACGGCGGCGAAGCGGTTGAGCGCGGCACGACTGCAGCTTCTTCTTCATCGCGGCGAGGAATCCACCACGAAGGCGAGCGTAGAGCGGTGAGTGACACACCCTTTGTTTTCTTGAGCTTGCTAGTTTAGGCTTGTTGTGTGCTTGGAGCCGTTTGTGGCTCGCATACGGTGTATTGGCAAGTCCCTTGCTTCGACAGTGCGGCAAGGAGCGCATAGTCGTAAAGGAAAAGCTCTTCCCACCCCCTCCCCTCGATCGCGCTCTTCACCGTCCAATCAACACGTCATCACCATCTTGCCTGGCTTTTCGCAACCCCGTTTCCTCCCCCACCTCACATCTCCCTCCGCCTTTCTCTGTTGCAAGCCGTAGTGAACACAACCATCACCTCCCCCTTCTCTCTTGTTGTGCGCAGCCTATCTACTGCCGCAACAACCTCTCTCCAACCTAGCTTTGCCATGCACCGCCTCAGCTCACTCTCTCTCTCTCTCTCTCTCTCTCTCTCTCTCTCTCTCTCTCTCTCTCTCTCTCTCTCTCTGTGTGCACTCGCCATGCAAGAGCTACTTGGCTCCAATCGTCGCACGACGAAAGGCACCCTGAACTCCCTCTTCCTCCATCTCTGCCTCTCTCCTGGACAGGCATCTCCTCCTCCCTTCATCATTTCTCACACCAGATGGACACAACATCTCAATGGCTTCCTTTCACCACAGCCTTACGACCTCCCGCACAACCATCGAGGGGAACTTGGAGGTCCTGGGCACGGAGCAAGCCTATGCATCACCCTGTCCACCTGCAATCAGCAAGACGGTCCCCATTACCTACTCCACTCCATCGCCCCCCAACCAAGGTTCCCCCTCTTGCCTACGGACTGTCGCAGTGCGCAAAGGAAGGCCATAGGGTACATATTGCATCGCGACGCACATTCAAAAAAAAAAAGTTTCCCCGACTCGTCCAACTATTGCCTCCTTGTGCGCGTCCTTGTGCTCATGCACCACATCACTCTCTCGCTTTGTTTGCCTGCTTTTGTCCACGCACCATGCTCCGCCTTTTCTCCATTGAAACCATAGGGAATCTTTGCTGACAAAGACACATGGGACTCCCTTTTATATATATATAGAGAGAGAGAGCTTCCCCATTGAAATCAAAAAAAGATTGTCCCAGATGTCATTTCCCTCATTTTTCTTTAAATACAAAACAAGCATCTACTGAGATTCCGCTTAATGCACCTCTTTCCCAATTTTAAAATTGGGAGGACCTACTCTGGAAGATTATACCTAGTTTTGTACTCACCCAAAGAATCATTGTCATGCATAGTTTGCATGTTATCTACATATTCTTTTTTTTTTCATTAATGAATAGGTATTAGTAACTAATACAGTCCACAAACTTGCGTGCGCAAGTGCCATGTATAAAAATATAGGCCTTGGTAAGTAATAATTACCATATAAGCATTGTGTCTATGTACATATTTATGTTTGTGGATATATACATTCCATTAAAGAGGTAGCTTACAGAAGGAATTGAGGGAGGGAGGGATGGAGGGATATGGCCCTTTGGAAATCCTATTCACTAAGAGAGATCCCAAAGATCTACCGGATAAGTGTTGAGCTCAAAACTTTGTGTGTGTGTGTGTGTGTGCGCGCGCGCGTGTGAGAGAGAGAGAGAGAGAGAGAGAGAGAGAGAGAGAGGGGGGGGGGGGGGGGGGAAGGAAGAAGAAGAGAGTTTTTATTGTCATAAGAACAATCCAGTCACTTAGTCTTGATCTCAAGATTTAACAAGAAAGAGAGGGGGAATTTCCATCACTATAGAGTGATTACAAAAGTACACCCTCTTTGCTTGTGCACGTACACACACACACACACACACACACACACACACGTTTATAGATATGTGTGTGTGTGTGAGCCAATGGCCATGCTTTTCTTGCCCACAGCAACGCGCGGGTCACACACTAGTTTCAATCAATACACTAAACCCCAATTTCAATTGAACAATGATCTTGAATAGCCTCAAAATGAAAGGACGTGTGTGTATGTGTGTGTGTGTGTGTGTGTGTGTGAGAGAGAGAGAGAGAGATAGAGATATCTCAAATAGAGTGCCAAAATTTTTTCTTGATCAAAATAATTTAATAATAAATCTATACATATATAATGGAGCTTAATTTCTCAAGCAAGGAGAGGCCCTTCATGTGTCATCCAATGCAGCTTCACAAATGTCCACATTTGAAACTCCATGAAATAACTACAGCTTGACGGCCTCGGCGCTTGATATCTCAAGACAACCTCGAGCTCCAATAGTTGCTCGTACGTGCGTTTGTGTCCATGTTGTGTGTATGTGGTGTGTTCATGTGTGTGTGTGTGTGTGTGTGTGAGAGAGAGAGAGAGAGAGAGAGAGAGAGAGAGAGAGAGAGAGAGAGAAACACGATT